>NC_139149.1:52579796-53832929 GCF_964270905.1 Leucopleurus acutus
CCACTGGAAAACTAAATGGACAGGGAATCTAAGGAGCTTTTTATTGATCATACTGATATGAAAATAAACACCAAGTTTCTGATTTTATGCAATTTTGAATCTACTACACTGTAGGTGCTATATCTGTGGAAGAGAAAAAGGTTTTAATTAAATAAGAGCAATTGATGTCATAAAATGTCATCACTTTTATGACAAATGTAAGCACAAAGTTCTCTGAGATCACAGAGTGCTTAAAACTTAAAACTGAGTTAGGATTCACCAGACTGAGAAGGGCTGTCTGATAATATCCCTTGACAGAAGTGTTAGGACAGAGGAGACAGATAAACAAGATAAAATGATATGGTACAAGAGTGGTAGGAAGTATCAGAAGGGTAGAAATAAGGGGACCATAACTAGCCTTGGAAAAGTAAACTTCAGTACACAAGAGCTAAGAACGAAGTGTTTAGAACTGGAATTAGATGCATTTATTAGGTTGAAGAAGGCCCTAGAAGGACAGACCCAGCTGGAACAATGTAAGTCCAACCCAGCAGGCTAAATATGTATTCAGAGAAAATAGCAAAATATAACAAACAGGTGGTGTTTGATGTCCCAGAATTTCAATAGGGAGTAATGGATGCTTCTACTAGGGAGAGGACCAAACACTAACATAGAGAATCCAGACCAATAAATGTGTCGATCTGCGAAAGCAGACTATGAGCATAGAGGTAGCAGAACGTCTGTAGTTCTAGTTGAGAAGGTAGAGGACAACCTAGCAGAGGTAAGCCAAGGCCCAAGCTCTAGAGTGCCTCAATACCAAGCAGATAGGGGCAAAAAGGAAGAAAATAGGGTCCAGTGGGCTTAATTGGTTTACAAGATGAGGACTTAATTTCATAAACAAGATGTAAGACCAGTTAGTGCTTGGAATAAGGTCCAAATTGAATAGGGCAGAGTTTGAACATTTGAATTGTGAACTGTAATTTTTTAAAGATAATTTATTCTTATAGAAGAGTTACCTCACAAAATCCTCACCCTACTTTCCTTTATTTTAACCTCTTACATAACCATAGATTGGTTAGCAAAACTAAGAAATTAATCTTGCTGTAATACCATAAAATAAAATGTAGAATTTAACTGGATTTCACCAACTATTCCACTAATGTCCTTTTTCTTGAACTATAATTCTAGAAACATCTTCTCAACTGAACCTTGAGGTAGAATTAAGGTAGAATTTAAGACGCTTTGGCTTTGCTGGGGGTTGGGGGGTATATAAAGGGGGAAACTGGAGGGGGGGGAATGACAGGAAAAGCAAGAGAAGTACTTATTCATTAGTTCTTCAAAGTTAATTTTGATGCTCACCCCCAACACAGGCAATAACAAAGACTCATTATAGTGGCAAATATTTACTAACTGTCCATTGTACACATGGTGATGTTCTGGGCACTGAAAACTTAACAGGTGGTTCTTAACATAAAATCAGTTTATAAAATCTGGTATCATGAACAGTATAAATAAAACAAATACATTTGGAAAGAGCTGGATATTCCAATATACACATTTTCTTCCAAGTGTAAAACAAACATAGTGGTTTCTAATAAAAGCTACATTTTCATATTGCTATATTAAAATCAGATAAGTTGAACTTGATTTTTTTTTTTCAGTTTCTAAGTGAACTTTACATACTCTTTGTTTCAGAACAAATTTCAAGGGATGGTCTTTGATTTTGTAACCAAACAAGTCTTTGATATCAGCATCATGATCCTCATCTGCCTCAACATGGTCACCATGATGGTAGAAACTGATGACCAGAGTCAAGAAATGACAAACATTCTGTACTGGATTAATCTGGTGTTTATTGTTCTGTTCACTGGAGAATGTGTGCTGAAACTAATCTCTCTTCGTTATTACTATTTCACCATTGGATGGAATATTTTTGATTTTGTGGTGGTCATTCTCTCCATTGTAGGTAAGAAGAGCTGCTTTTACTCAGTTAAGGAATTTAGTAGTGAAAATTTGTGTTTTAAAGCTTTAAAGTTTTTTCCGCTAATCTTACTCATTCACCCCGAAATTTCAAATAAAAGTCTAATTATTAGTCCATTTTCAGCTTGTCATTTCTCTAATTGCATGCTGTGTATGAAATGATGTATAAAAAAAGGAATTTATATTCTGCAGGTTTCATTTATCATCTTGTCTCATTTCAGAAGAAAATAACTGCAACTTTAGCATAATACTCCTGTACTCAGTCATACTCCTGTAGTATAGACAAGTATTGTTTTGAATAAACAATTCACACACACGTACACATATAAATCCTTACAAGTAGTCAAATAGTCCATAAATAATTGTCCTTGATAATTGGAATATCATGTTGTGTGTTTATATATATTCACACTCATACAAGCTTCATGTTATCTTTGGGTTCAGATAGTTTTCTATGGTGTGTAATATTCTTTTTCACAAGTACATATTTTGTTCAAAAATTCAAAGCAAATTCATTTCATCAATACATATTAAGTGTTTGTGTGTAGGACATTAAATCAGGTGCTAGAAGTAAGGTTCTGCTTGTTTGAGGAAAGAGAACATATACATAGAGAGACAAATAGTATTCCACTATTTATACACTTCTGCTGGTTAAATAGAAAGACAAGGTAGCATTCCATTTGATCCTGACGACTGTGGTATGCAGGATAATACAGTGATTAAGGGATGAGACTCCTGGGTCATACAGACCTGACCGAGCGCTTCCCTATTTTCACTACTTACCAGCTCTGTGACCTATGGCAAGTACCTCACCTTTCCAATCCTTAGTTTTCCAAGGAACATTTTTGTGAAGTGGTGTTATGAAGATTAAATGAGATTATGAAAGTAAATGCACTTAGCACTGTGCCTAGCACAAAGAAAAGACTTAGTAAATGTTAAGCCTAACAACGACAACAAAAGTACCTATTATCATCATTTAGCAATGCATAAAATCATTGCCAGGATTCAGTCCCAAGTATGTCTGTCTTGAAAGCCTGGATTGTCTCCAGTACGTTGTGCTGCCGCCTCCCAAATAAGATGGATCTCAGAAGAATAAGAACTCTCATATTCCTGATCCAAAAATCATATGCTTTATCCATTAAATCTTATGCAAACACTAGAACTAGTATTTAAGAAACATAAATTTCTTGGGCTTCCCTGGTGGCGCAGTGGTTGAGAGTCTGCCTGCCGATGCAGGGGACACGGGTTCGTGCCCCGGTTCGGGAAGATCCCACATGCCGCGGAGCGGCTGTGCCCGTGAGCCATGGCCGCTGAGCCTGCGCCTCCAGAGCCTGTGCTCCACAACGGGAGGGGCCACAACAGTGAGAGGCCCGCGTACCGCAAAGAAAAAAAAAAAAAGAAACATAAATTTCTGTGCTTGGCTGCCATATACATTGTGTCCTTTATGGATGCTTTTCTTGAACCAGAAAAAATGACCATTAGTACCTTCAGTTAGTATAAAGGTGTTAATGTTATAACACTAAACATACCAGTTTCATTTTGCTAAACAAATATTACAGATTGTGTGTATGTAAATGTGTGTGTGTGTGTATGTGTATACCTAATTCTCATGTCCACATTTTGTAAAACTAGTTAGTGCTTATCTTAGAAATGTAAATTTTCATTTGTTGCCATTAAGTATAACCTTATTTTTGTTTTATCTTGGCTTTCCATAGGTATGTTTCTGGCTGAGCTGATAGAGAAATATTTTGTGTCCCCTACCCTGTTCCGAGTGATCCGTCTTGCCAGGATTGGCCGAATCCTGCGTCTGATCAAAGGGGCCAAGGGGATCCGCACGCTGCTCTTTGCTTTGATGATGTCCCTTCCTGCGTTGTTTAACATCGGCCTCCTGCTCTTCCTGGTCATGTTCATCTACGCCATCTTTGGGATGTCCAACTTCGCCTATGTTAAGAGGGAGGTTGGAATTGATGACATGTTCAACTTCGAGACCTTTGGCAACAGCATGATCTGCCTGTTCCAGATTACCACCTCTGCTGGCTGGGATGGATTGCTAGCACCTATTCTTAATAGTGGACCTCCAGACTGTGACCCTGAAAAAGATCACCCTGGCAGCTCAGTTAAGGGAGATTGTGGGAACCCATCTGTGGGGATCTTCTTTTTTGTCAGTTACATCATTATATCATTTCTGGTCGTGGTGAACATGTACATCGCTGTCATCCTGGAGAACTTCAGTGTTGCTACTGAAGAAAGTGCAGAGCCCCTGAGTGAGGATGACTTTGAGATGTTCTATGAGGTTTGGGAGAAGTTTGATCCTGATGCCACACAGTTCATAGAGTTCTCCAAGCTCTCTGATTTTGCGGCTGCCCTGGATCCTCCTCTTCTCATAGCAAAACCGAACAAAGTCCAGCTCATTGCCATGGATCTGCCCATGGTCAGTGGGGACAGGATCCACTGCCTCGACATTTTATTTGCCTTCACAAAGCGTGTTTTGGGTGAGAGTGGAGAGATGGATGCCCTTCGAATACAGATGGAAGAGAGATTCATGGCATCCAACCCCTCCAAAGTCTCCTATGAGCCCATTACAACCACTTTGAAACGCAAACAAGAGGAGGTGTCTGCTATTGTTATCCAGAGGGCTTATAGACGCTACCTCTTGAAGCAAAAAGTTAAAAAAGTTTCATGTATATATAAGAAGGACAAAGGTAAGGAAGGTGATGGAACACCCATCAAAGAAGATATCCTCACTGATAAACTAAATGAGAATTCAACTCCAGAGAAAACCGATGTGACACCTTCTACCACGTCTCCACCTTCCTATGACAGTGTGACCAAACCAGAAAAAGAAAAATTTGAAAAAGACAAGTCAGAAAAGGAAGACAAAGGGAAAGATATCAGGGAAAGTAAAAAGTAAAAAGAAACAAAAAATATTCCATTTTGTGATCAATTGTTTACAGCCTGTGATGGTGATGTGTTTGTGTCAACAGGACTCCCACAGGAGGTCAATGCCAAACTGACTGTTTTTACAACTGTATACTTAAGGTCAGTGCCTATAACAAGACAGGGGCCTCTGGTCAGCAAACTGAGACTCAACAAACCAGAGAAACAACATCGACAGGAGGTTTCTGTGTTCACAACCAGCTGACACTGCTGAAGAGCAGAGAGTAATGGCTACTCAGACTCTAGGAACCAATTTAAAGGGGGGAGGGAAGTTAAATTTTTATGTAAATTCAACACGTGACACTTGATAACAGTAATTGTCACCACTGTTTATGTTCTAACTGCCACACCTGCCATATTTTTATGAAATGTATGCTGTGAATTTATCACTTTCTTTTTAATTCACAGGTTGTTTACTATTATATGTGACTATTTTTGTAAATGGGTTTATGTTTGGGGAGAGGGAGTAAAGGTAAGAAATTCTATGTTTCTCTACTGTATAACTGGATATATTTTAAATGAAGGCATGCTGCACTTCTCATTCTCACATGAAAAGAAATCACATCACAAAAGGAAAGAGTTTACTTCTTGTGTCAGGATGTTTTCAGATTTTTGAGGTGCTTAAATAGCTATTCATGTTTTTAAGGTGTCTCATCCAGAAAAATTTTACTGTGCCTGTAAATGTTTCATAGAATTCACAAGCATTAAAAAGTTGTTTTATTTTTTCATAATCCATTACATGTACCTGTATATATGTATATGTGCGTGTATATACATATATATGTATACACACACACACCACACACCACACACACACACACACACACACACACACACACACACACACACCATTACATAGTCATTCAGAGTCCTGGCAGCATGACTTTAACATTTTTGATAAGTGTCCTTTGGCGTAAAATAAAAAATATCCTATCAGTCCTTTCTAAAACCTGAATTGACCAAAAAGCATCCCCTCCCATCACTTTATAAAGTTGATTCTGCTTTTTCCTGCAGTATTGTTTAGCCATCTTCTGCTCTTGGTAAGGTTGACATAGTACATGTCAATTTAAAAAATAAAAGTCTGCTTTGTAAATAGTAATTTTACCCAGTGGTGCATGTTTGAGCAAACAAAAATGATGACTTAAGCACAGTATTTATTGCATCAAATATGTACCACAGTAAGTATAGTTTGCAAGCTTTCAACAGGTAATATGATGTAATTGGTTCCATTATAGTTTGAAGCTGTCACTGCTGCATGTTTATCTTGCCTCTGCTGCTGCATCTTATTCCTTCCACTGTTCAGAAGTCTAATATGGGAAGCCATATATGTCAGTGGTAAAGTGAAGCAAATTGCTCTATCAAGACCTCATTCTTCGTGTCATTAAGCAATAGGTTGCAGCAAACAATAAAGAGCTTCTTGGTTTTTATCCTTCCAATCTTAATTGAATACTCTATGGTAAAAAGTCCGATGTACAAACATGTTGCAAGCTGCTTAATTCTGTTGAGAATATATGGTTAGAGTTTTCTAAGAAAATATAAATACTGTACAAAGTTCATTTTATTTTATTTTTCAGCTTTTTGTACATAAAATGAGAAATTAAAAGTATCTTCAGGTTGATGTCACAGTCACTACTGTTAGTTTCTGTTCCTAGCACTTTTAAATTAAAGCACTTCACAAAATAAGAAACAAAGACTAACATGCAGTGTAGGTTCCTGCTTTTTTTTATTAGTACAGTAAACTTCGCACACATTTCAATGTGAAACAAATCTCAGACTGAGTTCAGCATTTATTTGCTTTCAAATAGTGATGCCTTATTATCAAAAGAGGCTTAAGGAACGATCAGTTGATATTCTTGGCATCGCTTGAATCAGATGTTTCCACCTAGTCTTTTTATTCAGTAAATCATCAGTCTTTTCCAGTGTTTGTTCACACAGGTCGATCTTATTCTTACTGACCCATATGGCATTAGAACTTTATCAGATATGATATGAGGTCCAAGCTTTTCTTTTCAACAAAAATTATATAAGTGAAATTATATTACCAGTTACAGCAAAACACTTTGTGTTTCTTTCACAAGCAACATTAAATGTAGATTCTTTACACTAAGGCTATTGACTTGTAGTATGTTGGTGAAATGCATGCAGGAAAATGCTATTACCATAAAGAACGGTAAACCACATTACAATCAAGCCAAAAGAATAAAGTTTTTGCTTTTGTTTTTGTATTTAATTGTTCTGTCATTGTTTCTATCTTTGAAATGCCATTTAAAGGTAAATTTCTATCATGTAAAATGATCTGTCAGAAAAAATGTAAAAATACACATTGAATATAATAATTCATCTTTAAATTTTTTCGTTTAATGGAAATTAATTAAGAAGAGTGTACTGGATATCTAGTTTTAATATTGGCCCAAAACCTAGATATGGTATTGGATAGAGTAGTGGAAAATTACAAAAATTAATAAAAGATTGACTAGCATTTTAAGTTGTGCATCCTTTCTCCTTCCCGTCTACCTACTGCTTTGTTTTGTTTTGTTATTCTCTTTTCCATTTTGGTTCCTTCCCTATGTATTCTTGATGTACTTTCTATATACTTTTCCATCACTTCCTTGGGCTCTCAGTATTTTTCATTAAGGATATTCTCATTTTTTCTTTTCTGTTCACCAAATCTCTTGCTTATTATAGTCTGTAGACAACAGATCTGTACACTTAGGCCCCTAATAATCTGCTGCACTAGAAAAAGTTCATATAATATCTTCATATTCATTTCTATAATTTTGGAAGCAAAAATTCCAAGTGAGCTTAGATCTCACTCTTTATAATATATAAACAAAATTCCCCAAATGACACAGATTTGGTTTTTCCATTTAATTATGAGAAGTTTGAAATGTTTTTGAGTTCTGATTACCTATTAGAAATACCTGAGAAGCTTTAATAAATGCCAATGTTTGAACCAAAAGCAGACCAATTGAATTCATATCTCTGGGGATGAAACTTAAGCATCTAATTTTTTTAAGGCTCCCCATTGATTTTGGTTTATACTTAGGGTCGAGGACCAATGAGTTAGGGTATCCTTGCTCAATATGAAAAAATGTTCTGCAGAAAATGCACCTGTTCCCTTCAGCACTTCATTGTATAAGTCATCATATACAAGTTCCCGATATGATGGCCTTGGGGGTGTTTATCTTGCAGTGAGAGAGGTGTTTATCTTTTTTTTTATTTTGTTGAAGTATGGTTGATTTACAATCTTGTGTTTAATTTTTGCCATACAGCAAAGTGACTCAGTTATACATATGTATTCTTTTTCATATTCTTTTTCATCATGGTTTATCACAGGATATTGAATATTGTTCCCTGTGCTATACAGTAGGAGAGAGGTGTTTATCTTTTTTTTCAAAAATATTTATTTATTTATTTATTTGGTTGTGCCGGGTCTTAGTTATAGCAGGCGGGCTCCTTAGTTGCAGCTCCAGGGCTCCTTAGTGGTAGCTCACGGGTTCCTTAGTTGTGGCATGCAAACTCTTAGTTGTGGCACGCATGTGGGATCTAGTTCCCTGACCAGGGATCAAACCCAGGCCCCCTGCATTGGGAGTGTGGAGTCTTACCCACTGCGCCACCAGGGAAGTCCCAAGAGGTGTTTATCTTGAAGTGTGACATTGACCCATTTGTATCAGGGGTTCTTTTCTAGGACTGTAGTTGGTGGAAAGGGAATTCTATCAGAATAGTTTAGAGATCTTCAAATTATACATACACACACATACAAAATGGCACCCCATCTATCCCTAGTGCGTATGGGGGTGGTTTAGGAAACGGTATGGATTCATAGAAATAGTCCTCCAGATGCCCTGTTGGGTAAGAACCATTAAATCTGGACAATGGGAGGCAGCTTATATAAAACGTTCATTCGATTTGTCATTGTCAAGTCACATCTAAACAGGAAAGGCTTCCATTCTTATCTTGGGCACCCCTC
This sequence comes from Leucopleurus acutus, assembly GCF_964270905.1. Classification (NCBI taxonomy): domain Eukaryota; kingdom Metazoa; phylum Chordata; class Mammalia; order Artiodactyla; family Delphinidae; genus Leucopleurus; species Leucopleurus acutus. Next base: position 52,588,660 of record NC_139149.1, read on the forward strand.
ATCATCACTTGTTTTCCTAAGCTCTGGTATAATACAGATCAATGTACAAAGAGAAGGGAGGAGTGAAAAAAAGAAGGGAGAGGATGAAAAGGGAGAGGAGAAGGAAGAAGAGGGAAGAAAAATGGGAAAGTCGAGGAAAGGAGGGGAGTATAAGAAATAGGAGGGGGTGCTTCATGAATTATCCTCTGAAAAAAAAGTCTTTTGTTGTTAATATGTACAGCAATAGTGGGGGAAGAGGGAAGGAAGAGGTGTGGGTGAAAGAAATTTTGCTTAGTTGTCAATATGTCAGATCCACAATATAAATGTGATTCTCCTCTCTTTTTTTAAAAGAAAAAACACCTACGAAAAAGTTGAAGAGGACATTATGCAAGTAAATGTTATGATTGCATGAATCGTGAGTTTTATTTATTTATTTATTTTTGGCTGCGTTAGGTCTTCATTGCTGCACGTGGGCTTTCTCTAGTTGCGGTGAGTGGGGGCTAGTCTTTGTTGCAGTGCACGGGCTTCTCATTGTGGTGGCTTCTCTTGTTGTGGAGCACGGAACCTAGGCACACAGGCTTCAGTAGTTGTGGCGCATGGGATTAGTGCTCCGCGGCATGTTGGATCTTCCTGGACCAGGGCTCAAGCCCGTGTCCCGTGCATTGGCAGGCGGATTCTTAACCACTGCGCCACCAGGGAAGTCCCTCGTGAGTTTTTTTATTTCATCTGAACTAAATAAATATTTGAGTCTACTACATATCAGCTTTATGATAGGAGCTGAGAGATCAAACATGAACTTAACTGTCCAAAGGAGGGTTGTAGCCAAAGGTGAAGAAGCTTGAAAGTTATGCTAAAGAGTCTGGAATTTATTCTGTTGGCAATGAGAAGTGATTGATTGCTCCAAGCAGTAGAATGAGCAGTGAAATCAGATACATCTGTACCTATTTAAGCTGATAGTAATAAGGGTACCTTGCCAGTTTTTTGCTAATATTTTACAGAGATCTCATTTTCCCATCTCTTTTTTTTTAAAGGTGTCTGTGTTTTTATCTTTTTAGTACATATTTTTAAAAGAATATACCTAGCTTTTATTTTATAAAACCCAATTTGATATTTTCTATTAATAGCCTATCTTAATCTACTTACATTTATTTTAGGTACAGATGTATTTTATTTTATTTTTATCACTATTTTGTGCTTTCTATTTTTCAAGCTTTTTTCTTTGTTTCTTCCTTCTTTGCTTTGTCCTCTTTTGCATTAATTTTGTTATCATCATTTTCCCCCCATCTCTACTATTGTGAAGATGCACATTATCTTCCTTCCTTCCTTCTTCCTTATTTCTTTTTATAAGTGATTACTTTTAAATTTTAACATGTATACTTAATTAGTGAAATATAATCAATAGTTGCACCCTTATCTGGAGCAATGATGTTCCAAGACTGATTTCATATCATTGCTCACTTCTTGTGTTATTTTTGTCTACTATTTTAATTCTACCTTGTCTGGCACCCAATGAATTAAACATTATTATTGTGGATTTATGTAGGCAGTGCTTTTTTTTTTTTTTTTTTAGATGTTGGGGGTAGGAGTTTATTAATTAATTTATTTATTTTTGCTGTGTGGGGTCTTCGTTTCTGTGCGAGGGCTTTCTCTAGTTGTGGAAAGCGGGGGCCACTCTTCATCGCGGTGCGCGGGCCTCTCACTATCGCGGTCTCTCTTGTTGCGGAGCACATGCTCCAGACGCGCAGGCTCAGTAGTTGTGGCTCACGGGCCTAGTTGCTCCGCGGCATGTGGGATCCTCCCAGACCAGGGCTCGAACCCGTGTCCCCTGCATTAGCAGGCAGATTCTCAACCACTGCGCCACCAGGGAAGCCCGGCAGTGCTTATTTAGACTTATTTAGATGTTAATCCATTTCTTTCTTTAAATTTGCTTCTTTTGCTTACTTCTTCATTTTGTGTTCTATTTCCTTCTTGAAATAGATGAGGAATTCTGTTAGCAAAGTTTGTAGATAGCAAACTCACTCAGTTTTTCTTTTCCTGAAAATGACTAGTCAGCCACATTTTTAATACATTAGCTTATATTATAATTATTTTTGATGTTTTTAAATTTTTTGCATCATTATAAAATTACTTTTATTAATCTGACTTAGAATTTATGCTAATGTAATTTGAAGATATTTATTAGTATCTTTAATTAAGACAATTTCAGGAAAACTCTTAGCTTTTAGCATTAGAAATATTTTCTCATCCCATACTTTTCTATTCTCTCCATCTGGAACTTTTGAGGATTACATGTTGAAATTTCTAAATCTTTCTCCCATGTCTCTTAATGTCTCTCTCTTATTTTTAGTGCTTTTTCTGGATAATTTGTCAGATTTTTTGTATCAGGATAATGCTGTCTTCATAAAACAAGTTAGGAAGTGTTCATTCATTCCTGAAAGAATTTCTGTAAGAGTGGAATTATTTCTCACTTAAATATTGATAGAATTCACTAGTAAAGCCATCTGTAACTTGAATCTTCCTTGTGCAAAATTTTAACTTAAAGATATTAATTTCTTTAACAGATATGGGGCTACTGAGATTTTTTCCTTTTTTTTTTCCTTTTGATAAGTTGCATTTTTCTAAGAATTTCCTCATCTAAGTTATTGCATTTACTGCATAAATTATTCAAATCACTCCCTTTTTATTCTTGTAATGTCTGTGGCCTCTCTAGTCATATCCCTTTTTTCATTTCTGATATTGAAAATTTGTAATTTATCTCTTTTTCTTGATTAGCTTATCTAGGGATTTCCTCAATTTTATTAATGTATTCAAAAATACTAACTTTTGGTTTACTGATTTTCTCTACAGTTTTTCAGTTTTCTGTTCCATTGATTTCTGCTCTTTTCAATTCCTCTACCATCATTTTCATTTTCTTTCCTTACTGGACTGACTAGACATCCATTATAACATTTAAGAGGTATGATGATAATGGTTAGCTTGTTTACTTTTGATCTGAGTATGGGGAAGATTTTAATAATTCACTATTAAGTATGCTGTTTGGTGTAGGTTTTTAAAATAGCTATCCTTTATCATCTTAAAGAGGATCCCTTCAGTTCCTAATTTTCTAAGAAGTTTTAAAACCACTTATAATACTGAATTTTATTAAATTTTTATTGTATTATATTTAGGTATTCATAGTGTTTTTCTCCTTTATTTTTATATTGCAGTAAATAACATTCATTGATTTTAGAATGTTAGATCTAATTATTTTCCTGGAATTGAATTCAGTTTGGTCACTTTCATTATCAATTTCATATATTGCTGTGTTTCTTTTTTTTCATATTTTGTTTCATATTCTTACATCTATTTTTGTGAAAGAGTTTGGCTTGTAATTTTTCTTTCTTTTAATGTGCTGGTTAGATTTTGATTTTAAAGTTATGCTAACCTCTTAAAACAAGATGAAAAAGGTTTTCACCTTTTTGTTCTCTGGTAGAGATTAAGATTGGTATTAATTTTCCCTTAACTGTTTGGATAATTTACTAGTGAAGGCTTCTGGGGCTGAGTTGGTTTTGTGTACAAGTTTTTAGTTTTTTTCTTTAATAGAGAACCATTCAGATTTGCTGTTTCTTGTTTCAGTTTCTGTAACAAATTTTTCAAGGAATTTGTCCATTTCAAATGAAATTTCAAATTTATTCACATAAAGTTGTTTATAACTTTGTTATCTTCTACAAATCTGTAGAATCTGTATTAATGACCCTTTTTGATTCTTGATATTGGTATTTTGTGACTTTTTTCTTCTTCTTATTCAATCTTTCAAAGAACCAACTTTTGGCTTTTGACATCTTTTCTACTGTATATCCTTTTTATTTCATTGGGTTTTTTTTTTTTTTTGCATTTATATTTATAACTTTCTTCTATTTCTATGATTTTTATTTTCCATTATTTTCTAAATTATTGAAATTGATTTGTAGCCTTTATTGTTTTTTTAGTAAATGCATTTAGGCTATGTATTTCTCTCTAAGCATGACTTTAATAACATCTACAAATTTTGTTATATTTTATTTTGTTACCATTCAGTTAAAAATATTTTCTAAGTTCTATTGTGATTTCGTCTTATCTTATTGGAAGTTTAGAAGAGTACTGCTAAATTTCCAATACTTCAGGAATATCTAGATATATTTGTTTTGACTTCCAATTTAATTTCTGTTTATTCAGATAATATACCCTGAATAATTTTAACCATTTAACACTTGAGAAGAATTGCTTTTCAGCTCTGCATCTATCAAATGTAACATAAGTTTCATGTATAGTTGAAAATGAAATGCATTATTTATTTATTAGATGCAGTGTTTTATATGTTTAAAAGATCAAGTTTATTGGCCTTCTCATTCAGAATACATCTTTATTGATTTCTTCTGTCTGTTTCTTCAATCATTTACCAAAAGGGTATGTAAAAATCTCCCAATGTATTTATGAATTTGTTTGTTTCACTGTTAAGTCCTGTTAACTTCTGCTATATATTTTTTGATTTTTATTTGGTTATTTGATATTTATTAGCACCTAAAATTTATAATTGCTACATTTTTGTAGTAGATAGACCCTTTTATCATTATGAAATAGGCTCCTTAATTTCTAGTAATAATAGTCATAATAATTGCTAGTAATAATCTCTAGTAATTGCCCTAAATTCACTTTGTCTGATATTACTATATCTACAGTGGCTTTCACTTAGATGGCGGTTGCATGGTATATCTTTTTTCATTGTTTTACCTTTAATGTTTCTGTAACTTCATATTCAATATTGAATATGGATGTTTTATTTTGTATCCAGTCTGACAATCCTCATCTAACAATCTTTCACACACACACACACACACACACACACACACACACACAATACATTTGGATTTAAATTGATGACTTCTTTTGGATTCATTATTGGTATTTTTTAAAATTTTATACATTTTGTTATTATATTGTTTTTAGCTACCCCACCAACTGCCACATGCTTCTGTGACTTATTAAATTCTAAAATAAATTAGGGGGGTACCTTCAAGATGGCAGAGGAGTAAGACGTGGAGATCACCTTCCTCCCCACAAGAACATCAAAAATACATCTACATGTGGAACAACTCCTCCAGAACACCTACTGAACGCTGGCAGAAGACCTCAGACCTCCCAAAAGGCAAGAAACTCCCCACGTACCTGGGTAGGGCAAAAGAAAAAAGAAAACATAGAGACAAAAGAATAGGGACTGGACCTGCACGTCTGAGAGGTAGCTGTGAAGGAGGAAAACTTTCCACACACTAGGAAGTCCCTTCGCGGCCAGAGACATGGGCTAGGTGGGGGTTGGAATCTTTGGAGCCTCGGAAGACAGCACAGCAACAGGGGTGCAGAGGGCAAAGTGGAGAGATTCCCACACTGAGGATCTGTGCCGACCGGCACTCACCAGCCCTAGAGGCTTGTCTGCTCACCCGCCGGGGCGGGCGGGGGCTGGGAGCTGAGGATCGGGCTTCGGAGGTCGGATCCCAGGGAGAGGACTGGGGTTGGCAGCCTGAAGGGGGCTAGTGCACCACAGCTAGCCGGGAGGGAGTCCGGAAAAAAGTCTGCGCCTGCTTAAGAGGCAAGAGACCATTGTTGCCTGGTGCGCGAGGAGAGGGGATTCAGATCACCGTCTAAATGAGCTCCAGAGACAGGCACGAGCCGAGGCTATCAGCCTGGACACCAGAGACAGGCATGAGACGCTAATGCTGCTGCAGCAGCCAAGAAGCCTGGGTGCAAGCACAGGTCTCTATCCATACACCCACCCTGGAAGCCTGTGCAACACGCCACTGCCAGGGTCCCGTGATCCAGGGACAACTTCCCCGGGAGAACACACGGCATGCCTCAGGCTGTTGCAACATCACACCAGCCTCTGCTGCCACAGGCTTGCCTCGCATTCCAATTATAACTACCATACCCCTCCTTTCCCCTGGCCTGAGTGAGCCAGAGCCCCCTAATCAGCCGCTGCTTTAACCCCATCCTGTCTGGGCAGGAACAGAAGCAACCTACATGCAGAGGCGGGGCCAAATCCAAAGCTGAACCCCAAGAGCTGTGCGAACAAAGAAGAGAAAGGGAAATATCTCCCAGCAGCCTCAGGAGCCCTGGATTGTATCCCCAAAATCAACTTAATGTACCCTGAATCTGTGGAATACCTGAATAGACAACGAATCAACCCAAAATTGAGGCGGTGGACTTTGGGAGCAACAGTAGACTTGGGATTTGCTGTCTGCAACTGACTTGTATCTGATTTTTATGTTTATCTTAGTATAGTTTTTAGCGCTTGTTATCATTGGTAGATTTATTTATTGGTTTTGTTGCTCTCTTTTTTATTATTATTACTTTTTAAATTGTTATTTTAATCATTTTTTTATACTTTTATTTAATTTATTTATTTTTCTTTCTTTTTTTTCTCCCTTTTCTTCTGAGCTGTGTGGCTGACAGGGTCTTGATGCTCCAGCTTAGTGTCAGGCCTGAGCCTCTGAGGTGGGAGAGCCGAGTTCAGAACATTGGACCACCAGAGACCTCCTGGCCCCACGTAATATCAACTGGTGAGAGCTCTCCCAGAGATATCTGTCTCAACATTAAGACCCAGCTCCACTCAATGGCCAGGAAGCTCCAGTGCTGGATGCCCCAGGCCAAACAAGTAGCAAGACAGGAACACAACCTATATTTAAACTCTGGAAGGCATTATTGTTACAGCCAATACTCACTTAGATTTCCCATAATATTAATGCTTTTTATTCCTTCTTGAATTTCCTTACTTATGAATCATTTGTCTTCTGCTTGAAAAAAACCTCCCTTTAGTATTTTCTTTACTGTGGGTCCACTCTTATTGAGTCTCTGAAGTTTAATTTGCCAAAAAGTGTTTCTTTTTTATTTTCAATTTTGAAGGATATTTTCACTAGATATAGATTTCTAAGGTAATATTTTTTTTCTATTTTAGTATTTTGAGGGTGACATTATTTTCTGTAAAATGATGATTTCCCCCCAAAACACCTAAAACCATGTTCTCATACAAATTTTTTAAAAGTCCAAGATTTCATTTAACTCCTTAATTAATGAGAAAATCCATAAGAACCCAAACAGCAGGATCAAGTGAGGACTGACTTACAGAGATCTATGATCTCTATCTGACAACACTGATTTGCTTTGCTATAAACAGGAATCATTTGCTGGCCGCAGATGGATTTCAATACATGAACAGAGACACTGCAGTTTCTTGATTCAAATTCCCTCTTTTCCACATAGTGCCTCCAGATATCTCTGATCCACTGTGCTTTTGGCTCTTTCATACTTTGCTTTCTACCTCTCCCATGCCAGAGCTCCAATGAAATTCTGGATCCTCGTACCTGTTAGGAGCAGACCATGTGACATTGTAACCACCCTCTCGATTCTTCCTGTACCTACAGGACAGCACCACGTTGCTCCCAGGATTTGCCAAATGGGGTCATCTCTAAACATCTTTCAAATGTCTTAGGCTATGTCCTGAAAAGTGCAGAATATGCCCTCTGCTTGAGAGTCACTTAAATCTATCTTTGAATGGTAATGGTCTACCACCACCACCTCCAATATTAGTTTCAACTATGAGGTGGGAGAGAGAATCAGGTCACTCATATCTAATCCCCTTCTCTTAATTTTTTCTCTTCTTTTGCTCCACTGACCAGTAACAGGAAATGTTTTCTCTTTCCTGTGAGACAAGAACTTACCTTATATAATAAACTATTCTTCCCATTCTAGAGCCTATACTTTATTCAATTCTCTGAACTTTGAGTCTTAATATGCAAAAACTCAACATTACTATAAATTTATAAATATCAAATTTGGAGGGGAGCAATGTTTTTTCCCCTCCAAATTGTTGTAATTGATATATGAATTCCTGTTATTTGAAACAAGAAAATGTCATGTTTTTCAGATAGAAAGGATTCAAGAAAAGGAGAAAAACTTATTTAGAAGCCAAAATGCAACAGGAGATAACTCAAACATTTTGGTATACATAAATAATCATATATATTTTAATTGATAACTCTTATAGCATATCATTGAACTCAATCTTCATGGGCTAAGAGGGATTATCACCACATGCTCAATTCTAGAAAGGCTTTCTATAAAAGATTGGCATTATTAGAGGGAAATATAAGTAGCTATAACTATTGCCATTATTTTCCCCACTAACAAGCATTCTCTTGCAAAACATGCCAGTATTTTAGGAAACCATATTCTGATGTGTCTTGGTTGGCCCCCCCCTTTTTTTTTTCTTTTTGTGGTTCCTCAAAAAGTTAAACATGGACTTACCATATGACCCAACAATTCCACTCCAAGGTATTTAACCACGAGAAATGGAAATATATATTCACACAGAAACTTGTACACAAATGTTTATAACAGGATTACTCATAACAGAAAAAACGTGGAAACAACACAAATTTCACCATTGAATGAACAGGTAAACAAATTGTGGTATATACATACAATGAAATATTATTCTACAATAAAAAGGAATGAAGTACTGATATAAACCTCGAAAACAATATGCTAAATGAAAGAAACCAGACACAAAAGTTCGCATATTGTATGTTTCCCTTTATGTGATATATTCAGAATAAGCAAATCCATAGAGACAGAAAGCATAATAGAGCTTACAAGGGGATGGAAGGGCAGAATAGGGAGTGATTACTCAATGGTTATGAGTTATTTATGGAGCGATTAAAAAGTTTTGAAACTAGCGAGAGCTGGTGGTTGCACAACATTGTGAGTACACGAAATACCACTGAATCATACACTTTAAAATGGTTATATTATGTGAATTTCACCTCAAAGAAAATTTGTTTTTAAAAAAATTTTACATTATTGAAACTCTATCCACTAGAGGACGCTGCTTCCATTGAGAAGCATGACTAGTTTTTGGTGGAGTAGAAGGAGTTAGCCTTGCAAAAACATTTTCTGCTTATTTTCCTTCTATTTTAGGTGTTAAAAAAAAAGTAGCCAATTTTTTCTAGGAAACATTCCTGGAAAAACTATGAATTTGCATTTGAATATACCTCTTCAAGAAAAAAAGTTTGTGAAACGTGTATTAAGAAAATATTTCTTTCCTTGCATATAGAAGACCTCTTAGTTCAAAAAGTAAAACAACATGAATAAATTATGAAACTAAAGAAAAGGTTAATGGAAAGCATTTCAGAGACTCATATAAAACTTAATGAACAAAGTGTCCAAGCATTCGTATAAATACAAAGTTTCAAATACTTTTTCATTACTACTGTAAGTACTTGAGAGAGTCTTGAAAGTGTTTATCCATATTTTCATGAGCACAGTAACATTTAGTTATACAACTCAGCTCATGTCTTAATTTCTTTCTCTGATTCATGAAGTACTTCATCATGTATTAAAATAAATAAAGCTACATTTGTGGAAGTCATATCAGGAATAAAATAATTAGACCATAATCTCCCTGAGCTACTGTGGCTAGGGCTTTTAACAAAGTAACACAGGAAATGTCATGTATCCACATGTGTGGAATATTTATTTTCAGCTCCAAAACCACACAATAAGTTACTCTTCCTACAAAACGAAAGTCTTCCTGCCACCATACACAACAACTTCCAATTGCAGCAGGGAAAAATTAGCCCAAGAAAACGAGTCCACAAAGTAAATCTGATCCAAAGGGCTCTGATTAGTACCATACAATTATAGTATTGTACAGCCATTGTTGGGTTAATTTATAAAGTGGGCAGTCAGCCTTTTCCAAGGCATACTAACAGGAAGCAAAGACTTCCTCGGGAATCAGCTGATAAACACTATAAAGACCATGCTCTGAACAAAATCAGAATGATACTAAGTCCTCTATGAAACAAGAAGCAGGCATATCAGTATAGACAGTTTGGGACAAGACTCAATAGGGGCCTGGCTAAAAAAAAAAAAATTCCCAAAATCCAGAAACATAAACTTAATCATAGGCCTTTAGCAACATCTGGAAATATACCAGAATCTACTCTATAATCAATATATAAATCATATATAGATTTTCCTAAGGTGTTTCAATTCAGTCATTCTAAAACCAACAAATGGAATATCTATTTGTCATCTCCACCAAATAACTCTCAGATATACATATATATATATATATATATATATATATATATATATTTTTTTTTTTTTTTTTTTGCGGTACGCGGGCCTCTCACTGTTGTGGCCTCTCCCGTTGCGGAGCAACAGGCTCCGGACGCGCAGGCTCAGCGGCCATGGCTCACGGGCCCAGCCGCTCCGCGGCATGTGGGATCTTCCCGGACCGGGGCACAAACCCGTGTCCCCTGCATCGGCAGGCGGCCTCTCAACTACTGCGCCACCAGGGAAGCCCATTTTCAGATACTTTTATGATAGCATATTAGTTTTCAATTTCTGAGTAATAACCACAACATGGTGGTTCAGACATGTTTATTATCTCCCAGTTTCTATGGATCAGGAGTTTGGGGACCGCTTACCTGGATCCTCTTCTTAGGACATCACAAGGCTGTAGTCAAGGTATTGGCCAGGGCTGAGGTCTCACCTGATGCCTGAGGTCCTCTTTAAAGCTCATGTGGTCATTGGTAGAATTCAGTTTCTTTTAGCAGTAGACCCATGATGGCTTGTTTCTTCAAGGCCAGCAGAAGAGAGTCTTTTCTGCTTCAAGTCTCTGAGTTCACTCTAATGACAGACACATGTCATTTTACATTTGTCCAAACCCACAGAACGTAAAACACCAAGGGTGAACTATAATGTAAACTATGGACTTGGGTGATGATGATGTGTCATGTAGGTGAATCAATTGTAACAAATGTACCACTCTGGTGGAGGACATTGATAATGAGGGAGGCTGTGCATGTGTAGGGGCAGGAGATATGTGGGAAATTCCTGTCCCTTCCTCTCAATTTTTCTGTGAACCTAAAAGTGCTCTAAAATAATTAAGTCCTTTAAATAAATTTAAACCAGTTGGATACCTTCATTACATCTCCAAAATGTAAAATATTTCATGAGACACATATTAATAGTGTGACCTATGATGAAACTCACCTGCTTTAGAGTTTAAAATTGGATTGATAATGTATTGCTGATTCTTGCTTTTCATTGCTAAAAAATATAAGTCCAAATAGGCTACAGAGAATGGTTAAAAACTAACAATTGTATGCATTTCTGTTTGAAGTTATCATTGTGTTTAGTACTTAGTCACTGGGATAACAATTACTGATATCACCAAAGCACATGCCTCGCCCACCTGCCGTGTTGCTGTGGCCACGTGAGTCTCTCTGCCTCAGTTCCTGTGTTGCTCTCATGGGTAGCAGCACTCCCAATGCTTATTGCTCAGTCTCGCTCTACTACTCTTCTTCTGGTCCCACTTTAGCTCAACACAGAGGAGTAATTCAAGTCTCCTGTTGTCATTCATTTCTTACGCCAAGCTCACTGGTGAAAAGTGGCAGGGTACACATTCATACATGTAAATTGGCAGTGAGTCCAAACTTCAGAGTCTAAGATCGTGTCACCCCTGGGTAATCATCTGGGTTTACAGGCCATGTTCACTCAGCAGCTTAGAGGCAGAGTAGACCCAGTCCTGGGGAGAAGCTTGGCTTCCTGCTATGAACAAGTGAGAGGAGCTCTTCCAGTTAGCTAATGGGGAACATGGAAATAATTTGTTCCCTAGACAATCTGGGTCTGACATTATGTCCTCTGGGTAGCCTTCCTAATGTCTCAGGATTAGAAGTCTGGCAATCCGTCTCTTGGAGTCTGTGCTCTTGGCCGAAGAGTGGCAGCAATAGAGTCAGAGAAACCAGAGACTTACAGCTTGAGAGATATCTTACCACCAGGTAGGTAATGCTGTACTAAGCAGAGAGACAGTGATGTTCACTATACCCAACAGAGAAGCAGGAAACTCTAACTATGAAGTAGCACAGAATAGAACAGCAACAGTTGGGGAACGTGGCAGTGGCAGTGCCAGCGGGAGTAAATATGAACACGTATATGTATTTATGCAAAACACAAATTTGTGAAAATTGGGACCTCCTAGAAATAGTTGTAAGGCTGGAGACCATGTAGAACAGGAAGAACAAAAACTAGAAATATTTGGGTAGCTAAGGTGACCAACCATCTAGTTTACTTGAGAATTTCCTGGTTTTAGCACTGAAAGTCCCATGTCCTGGGAAATCCCTCAGTCCCAGGAGAAGGGTTGGTCACCCTAGTTATAACTCTTACTGTGTTCCAACTTGTCCTATATTCTGGTTAGACCTGGGGAAGTTTGGATCATACATTTTAAAATTATATATACATTTTATTATTTTCTTAGTTAAAAATTCTAGAAGTGAAATTGCTGGGCCAAAGATTGTAGTTAACTTTGTCATTTTTGACACACATTTTCAAGTTGCCCTTGAAAGAAAAAGAATTAACCTCCTACCAAATATTAAGGCATTTTCAAAGCTACAGAAACTTAAATCGCTTGTACTGGCACAGGAATAGATATATCAATGCAATTATATTCATTCAAATCCAGAAATAGATTTAAATATGTATAGGATTTAAGATATGATAGATGATATTTCATATCAGTTGGGAAAATATGGATTATTTAATGCATATAGTTGGGCAGCTGTATAGTCATCTGAAAGAGAAGTGAATCCCAATCTCCCTCCTTATAACAAAATAAATTCTAAATTTACCAAAATTTAAATATTAAAATAAAAACATAAAAATATAGAAAAACACGTCATTTTTTTTATTATCCTTGAGTAGAAAATGACTTTCCAAGTATACAAAAATCCGCAAAGTCCAAAGCAAATGACTGATTCTCTTGAACATGTATAAATATTTTTTAAAAGACATGCGTATTCAGGATAACATTCAATAAATAAATCAACAGGAAAAATAATAAAGTGGAACAATATTTTCAACACAAATGACAAAGAATTAATTTTTTTAAAAAAGAATTCACAGAAAACAAAATTCAAATAACCAATAAATATCTGATGTTTGGCATCACTAGCGCTTAAAAATGCAAATCAAAACAGCACATTTTTAACCATTATATTGGCAAAGATGAAAAAATTTGATAATATTCTGTCTAACATGGGTGTGGGAAAACAGGCTTTTTTTTTACAAGATTCTTGTAAATTGAAATAACATTTTGGGATGGCAATTTCACAATATTTATGACGTTTTAAATTAACATATCTCCTTTACCCAGCAAATCCATTGGTAGGTGTTTATCCTTTAAATATATTTACTCAAATACACAATGACACAAAAAGAAGAATGTTCGCTTCTGCATTAGTTATAAGAGCAAAGAACTGAAAATAACTTAATGCTTGTCAGTAGAGTTCTGGTTAAATAATGTGACAACTACTTAATATAATACAACGCAACTGTTGATAGAATGAGGCAGATTTATATTAACAGAAATGGATAGTTGCTGTGGCGCAGTGGTTGAGAGTCCGCATGCTGATGCAGGGGACACGGGTTCGTGCCCCGGTCCGGGAAGATCCTACATGCCGCGGAGCAGCTGGGCCCGTGGGCCATGGCCGCTGAGCCTGCACGTCCGGAGCCTGTGCTCCACAACGGGAGAGGGCACAACAGTGAGAGGCCCGTGTACCGCAAAAAAAAAAAAAAAAAAAAAAAAAAAAAAAAAAGAATAACATGTTTAGAATGAGTTTATTTGTATAAAAATGTATATACAAAAAGAAATATTCTGGAAGGATAAACATGAAACCGTTACTCATTACTTCTGGCAAGTATCAATAGAAATAGGGCCTAGAGGTTGGGCTGGAAACTTTTCTTTTATATTACACTCATCTGGATGATTTTGTTTTGGCCACAAGCATGGGTTTTTAATAATAGAATATTACTAATAGGAATTTTAAAGGACGTACCAATCTGTTCTTTCACTTGTTTGCCTACTTTCATGATATCTTCCCAACAAGAATGGATATTTCCTGAATGGCTTCATTCAGGTTGATCACAGTTGAATGTCAGGGAGACGAGGAAGCATATCAGCCTTTTGCAGTGTGTGATGTTCATTCTGTTTGCCCCACTTATATGAATTTTTTCTAAATTAAGTGAATAAAAAGCTTCTGAGTATATCCCCTAGCCTTAGTTCTGGAACATGCCTCTTAAACTCAAAAGACAAAAAAGACCCCTCCTACCCCCACCATCTCTCCCTTTTTACTAATCAGTAATCAAATCATTAACAAATGGCCCTGGATCAGTGGGTGGTGCTGTCTGTTGGTCAAAAACAGAAACTCAGACTACCTCACACTGTATAAGTTTAATAAAGGGATATGTGTGGAAATCAGGAAGGCAAGAACCCCACAGAAACTCGGGAAGAGTTGAATGGTTGAGATGCAGTGAAATTGAACAAAGTGAGGTAGAATTATCCACACAGCATTAGGGTTCATTTATTTGGTCACCTCATTAACCGAGCACATCCTTCTTGGGCAATGATGGAGACTTATCTCTGCTCCCACCAGCCCCCACCCAGCTCGTGCATCTCATTTGTAGCTTCTTCTTCTCCTTCATGTCTTCACTTCACTCATGGCTCTCATGGCCCTGCCTCAATATGGTCTCCTGGGTATCTTCTCGGCTTCTGTTCCCACATGGTCTTCTCCTGCAGATTCTCTCTCTGTTTCCTGGCTTAAATTCCAGAGAAGGAAACTAGCTCCCCTCATGACTTACCTGTGCTTAGAGATTTCTATTCCAGGCCACTTTGGATGGTTGCCTTTGGGATAGGAACCCGTCTTGTGCACATAAAGGATTGGAGAATATAGACCTGACTTACCATAGGTTGGGGCCAATGTGTAAAAGTGAGAGAATTATTCTGGATTTTTTGCCTAAATAGCTTTAAAAGATCTCTGCAAGGAACTGTGGAATTTATATAATAACAAGAAAATGACACTTCTGCTATTACGATTTAGACCTCTCCTTCAGCCATATAATCAGGTAAAAGCAATGAATCTTACCTGATTAAAAAAATCATATCTAATAAAGAGTTGTCCAAAAAACATTAGACATTATCAAGTCTAGAAAAATATTATGTAATTTATCCTTCTGATTTTCTGGTTTATATATATTTTATAATATACACAATATACTAATATACTATTAGATTAGTAATTACTAAGTAGCCATATGTAATTAGGGATATGTTTAAAAATTAACTGATAGTGTTTACATTCAAAAAAGTTATAAGCTACCCACTTGACTGTCAGCTTTATGAAGTCAGGGCTCCTTTCATTTATCCACATTTCTCACTTAGCACCTAGCATTTAACCATGTTGAGAAGCTCTTGTAAGCCAGACCAGATACTAGTTGGTTTATTGTATACCACAGTCCTGAGGATCCATGTTTTTTTTAGAAAGGGGTAAATCAGTATAGTAGTCAATGACTTCAGCAGAAGTAGTACTTGTGGATATAATGTGACAGAATCAGTGTGCCCATCCTGTACAACGCATTGTGCCTGCCCAAGCAGTGTGCAAGGGCAGGAATCTCACCCCATGACTGAGAGCTGAGAGCTGGAATGGAATGAAGGGCTCTTGTCCAAGAAACATTCAAGCACCGCAGGAAAGGGGTGCAAGGCTAAAGAGCTGAGAGGTAGCACCTTGTCCTGGCATGGACACACTGATCACAGGGATGTATAATTAGGCCTCTGGCTGTGTCGCCATCCTGGGAGGTAACATTAAGTTACATTAAGTTAAGGTAAGTTAACAGGTCAGCAGGTCAGTTAACAGGTAACATTAAGTTAACATTAAGTTAAGGTAAGTTAACAGGTCAGCAGGGCCATTAAGTTGAGGCACAGAAAAAGGTTTCAGGGAGGAGCCAGGAATCTGGAATCCTAGAGAAAAAATTGAGTCAGGAAAAAAAATGGGTAGCTCTCTAACAGAGACCAGAGCAGATAGAGAACGCAGGGATGAAGCTAAATAGGTACTCAGCTAAATAACTGCATCAGGATGGCCCTTGTTAGTTTTGTTAAACTGCTAGTTTCTCAGTGACTTTTCTTGGACCAATTGGAAACAGTTTATAAGTATGAGGTAGATCTTCAGATACATGGTCAAGGGCCATTCTCCCTGTTAGAATCTTTTTAGATGCTATAGTCTCACCAAACAGAAGTAATTCAGGTATGGAATATATGGAAATATATCTGGTATTAGGAAGAGATTTTCTATTATTAAAAAGATAAAATTCTTAGGCTACTTTCAAAGATGCTTCATAAAATGTCCCCAAACTTCTGTCCATAGCTTAGCATTCATTTTTATGTTTCAAAATACCTTGGAGTCAAGCCACACAGACCAGAAGTCTTTACTCATGCAACACACGCATGTTCAAGTCTCTATATTTCAATGCCTATGGGTTGGTCCCTGTTGTATAGTGAAGAATTTAGCTGGTCTTTGTCTTCGGTTTCTGGGAAGTAGCCTCTAAATCCTTGGAATTTTCCAAGTGATAAGGGTATTTTTGTTATTCACGGTGGTGGTCCCTGACACTTTATACTTGTGACCTACTAGTTCCCTACTCATAGGGGGGCCCTAGAGAGTTTATGCTGAGATGACTCAGGACCAACCATGTAATTAGAGGGTTGGGGCTTTGAGCCATGTGACAGAAGCCCAATATCCAGGAAGAGGAGGGTGGGTATAGATTTAGTTCCATCATATGGCCCGTGACTCACTCATTCATGCCTATGTAAAGGGAACCCAATACAAATTCTAGACACTGAAGCTTGGGTGAGTTCCCCTGGTTGGCAATACTCTGTTGACTTAAAAAACAAGCAAACAACACTCCCAAATACCATTTATTAAACATCTATTCTGTTCCAGGCACTATACCAGATCACAGCAGTGACAAAAGCTGCCAGTGCCCTCTGCAGAGCGGAGGTGAAGACTTTGGGGTCCTCTGCTGGGAAAGCTGCAGAGTTCGCAGCTGTCACCGGAGCTGTTGAGCTCCTCGGGGACAAAGGCTGCCGGTGTCCTCTGTGCAGCAGGTCACTGAGGATCTTGATGGCACCCGCCACGTGGTTGGTGTCGATGCTGATTCTGAGAGCCCCTGATCTTCTTTTCTGTTTCCCGCTTTCTCCAGATGTTTCAGCCAATCCAGTCTCCTCGGCAATCCTTTCTGTGCCGTCATACTCTCTTTTTCTTCCCTCCACTGAGTTGCTGTAGGATCTTAATTGAATGCTTGAGCCCTCCCAGGGCTATTTTTATTCATGAATAGCAATCTGTTTTTATGGGAGGATGAAAAGTAAGGATTTCCTACTCTGTCTGCTTGCTAAAGTCCTAGATCTGTCTCTCTAATCACACCAAGTATTTAAAAGACATGTACTTAAGGGTCAAGGTCTAATAAAATTAATTTTTACTGCTTCATTAACATTCTTAAGTGAAACTGGCTTTTTCTATCTTTCTTTTTCCCACGTGTTTGTGGCAGGAAGAATAAAATTACTAGAAATGGAGGACAGTAGGGTGCCACTGATGGTCTTTGTGCTAAAGCACCAGCAGTTTTACCATTATTGCTTCTGCATCATCTATGCAAATGTCAACAAAGTGGGAAAGAAAGCAGATAATGTCTTAGTGGTATTATGAAAAGCATTTTGACCTCATGGACCCACTGAGAGAGTACTGGGGGCCCCAGAGTGTCCATGGAACACACTTTGAAAACTGCTGATGAAATAGCACTCCCTGTTGCTTAGTGATGCTTCCACTAAAATATAAGCTTCTTGGAGTCGGTTCACTCCTGTCTTGTTTGTCATTTTAGTTTCAAAGCCTAGAAAACTGCTCAGCATGAAATATTGCAAAGTAAATATGTATATAACAAACGATGAATTTAATGTTAGTCATATTTGAAGCTTGCACTCCACTGTTTTGCTTTCAGTGTTCCCCTAATAAATGTCTATCAGTTATTTTGGCTGATAAGACAAAACAAAACAAAACAAAACAAACAAACAAACAAAAAAGCAGACTCGATAAAGCTGGTCTCTTAAAAGGCTTACCCTGCATGTGATGATATCCTAAAAATTACACAGTCAAAAGAGATCGTCTCTAATTCCATAGTGGAACTGGTCTCGTGCCTGAACGCAGAAGTGGCTTCTGATGCATGCTCTAGTAACTTCCCATCCTTGAGCCCTGCATGGAAGGTCAGCTTTTCCATGGCAACCTCTATAACAAATGGTGCAAAACACATTCTTTCCTTTTTTTTTCTTTCCTTGACAATAGCTTCCCTTAAAAAGGCAGTGGGGAGGGTAATTATAAAACATTTAATGTCCACTTGCCTTTTCAAGCACTTAAAAAAAAAAAGTACTTGCTTCTTATTTCAATTATTAGTTGCTGTGAATAATAGAGTATTTTTCACCACAGCTCTGACTGTATTTATTCCGTAATGAACTTGTCTGATGGAGAGCATAACATCCCCATCAAAAGCCATGCTGCAAGGGCAAGTGCCTCCCCGCATTTGCACCTGTTGTTTTCTCTGCAGAGAATGTCCTCCCCCCCTAAAACCTTACCTGTCATTCAAGCCTTAACTCCAGTCTCATCTCTTCTCTATGGCCTTGTGGTCTTCCCCACATGCAAGTTATGTTTCCATCTGTTTCCCCCTGTCATTTATACATACCCTGCTGCAGCACTGATCATGATGAATTTTAGATCTTTACCAGCAGGGATGATGTAATCGTCAACTTTGGGTCCCCAGGACCTGGTACAGTGCCTGAAACAAAATAGATATTTAACAAATGGTCTTTGAGATTGTTGTTGTTGCTGTTTTTTAAGTCAATACTATTATCCTGTTGAGAGAATCTAAGCAAAGTTGTTTTATCTTCTGATTATCATACAGATACCTCATGATATATGCTCCACTATGAGATACATTATCACCTCAGAGAACCAGATTTCATAAATGCTATATAAATCCTGGCAACATGTGGTCCAGTCCTGCCTTGAGTACACACAAAAAGATAATAAAGCAGCAAGAAAAACAATAAGAAGCAGTTTAATTCTTCCGTGTTTTCCAGAAACTTCAAGGAAAGTGTGCTTTCATAAAGGTAACAGCCCAACTCCTTGATACTGTGGCAAAGAGTGGTCCATGGAAGCATTAGCTTCACTGGGAGCTTATTAGAAATGCCAAATCTCAGTTCCCAGTCCCAAAATATCCAGTTTAACAAAATCCCCAGGAGATTTGTATGCTTGTTAATGATTGAAAAGGACTAATCTAACTTCTTAAAAATCACCTTCATCCATTTCTCTCATTTTCATTGTTTTCAAAGCAGCTGTCCCCATATCTCTCATGTATGGGTGCTCTGTGATTCTAAATTTCTGCCAATGGGTAACAGAGATATTTCTAGAAAGTAAAACAAATCCCACCTCATCCCCATCCTTCTACAGAGGAAGGAAGGACTGTGAAGGTAAGAAGAAAAGGACCCTGGGAAGGATGAGGAAGAAGCAAATCTGAAGAGGGAAGGTGCTTGTAGGTGTGAGTGGTTTACTCTGGAACATCTATGGTTTGTTGTATAGTCAGTGAAAAATAGAACAAATTTTACTTTTATCTTTTTAAAAAGTGTACACTCTTGAAGAAAACTACTTCCCTATTAGAATCCAGATTACTCTGCTCAGATTCAGCTTTTTGGAAACAGTATTAATTAAAACAAAACTACTAAATCACCATTGGTGATGGTCAGAGTTCAGAAAAACATTGTAAAGTCTCTGATTTTTAAAGAGTAGAAGGATAAACCACTGATTTACTCTAATTATTGTATCTCGGCTCACCTGTCTGTGATCTGTGATTTAGCAATTCAGAAGTGTCTCCTTAAGAAAAAAAAAAAAAATGTGTTTTTCCCTAAGCTTATTAAACTGTTGACTTGTGGTTCTAACTCATTACACTTAGCAAAAATATGAACTTCAATAAGAATCTGATACAATCGAAGGAGCCTTAGATGTTGACTTTTCACAATGCACGCTGTCTTTTTTTAAAAAAAATATATTCATAGCTTGTTGCTTTATATTAAAGGGATCCAGAATAAACCACTGTGGCATAAAAAATTATTTTGAGCTGAAGACCTTTGAGTTGCTGAAATCCCTTATCTGCCTAAAAGCAGAGCCTCCCCAAAAGAACCCAGCTGTCACAAATCACCTCCCGGGGGCAATGCTAATTTCTTCTTGGAGACCAGTAGTCAGTACTGCACCCAAGCAGACATTGCTACACAACCATCCTATCTCCCATCTATTCTCCTAAAGCCCATTTATCTTTTAAAAAGTCATTTGTTTTTCCATAAGTGGCCTTTTTAATCCCCTTCTAAGGAGTCATTTGTTCTCCCAGAAGTGCCACTCTGCTCCCCCCAACTCCCTCTTAAGATGGTATATAAGCCCCAAATTCGCCTCCTTAAGTCACATTTCTTTGTGAACTCCCTTGTATACACATGTAATTAAATCTGGTTTCTTTCTTCTTGCTAATCTGTCACTTGTCAGTTTAATTGGAGGTCCCAAACACTTAACATAAGAGGGTAAAGTTTTTGGTTTGCAGACAATATTCAATCTTATCAAATTTGAGGCAATCTAAATTGGTATTAAAATGGCAGGCGTACCCAGACCAGAATTAGTATGATTTAACCATTTTATAACTATTTACTCTTTAAAATTTTGGCAAATGTGAGCTGAATTCACTCTGCATAATCAATAGAACCATAGGAAGCGTGGATTAGCATCAGGGACACCAACAGTGCATTTACGTGACTCTGATTCTTTAACCATTCAGGGCTCACACATTGGTGTTTTCTTCAGCCGCATGGTATTAAAAGAAACGCCGAATCTTGACTACCTTTACGAGAGGCATATACTCTGGTTTTATATCATTCCCGCCCCTCTGTAGTATTCGACATACTTGCTTCTTACATATTTTTAATAACTTTATAGCACCTGAAGGCAGTTGAGCAAGTGTCTCCTGATTTTAACTAGATTGCTCAAGATAACTGTAAATATCCACTAAATTCTGAATAATATCAACCTAAACAGAGAGCTAGGCCTAAATCCATATCGTTAAGTTGCATTTCAGCAGATTTTTGCTATGGCAACATTATACAAAAACAACAGTAATTCCCATTAACAATAAAATAGTACTCAAATTGATTTCCTATATTAATAGTTCTAAAACTTTTGGGGGTAACACACACTAATTAAGAATGTGATAAAGGCCATATACTTTCTGTCCAGCAAAATGTACTTGCTTTCCCTGTCCCCCAAATACTTCACAAGCAACTTTAAGTTGTTTATGAAAGCCCATTTGTAGAGTGCTTTTCCATTAAGTACTTAATATGGCGAAAACTAAGCAACTCGCAGTTAAAAACTGAGCTTCTGAAGAAGCTACTACATTAAGTGTGTGTTAGTGTAATGGTGACATTATCTCAGATCTCATATTGAATGTTTTAGGTTACAAACTCTTGGAGCAAAGACTATATCTATCATATTTCTTTCCCAATGCAAAGCATAATTCCACACCTGGTATTACTACTACTAATACTACCTTCTTAATCTTTAATATTTGACAAGTATATTTGAAAGTTGCAGATAGGTTGGGAAGTTGATGTATAAGGGATTTGGAAAGCTTTAGTATTTGCTGTTCATGGCAGAACAATGCAAAGATTATTATTACAATACATTTTTATAAAAGATGTGACTTTATAGTAATTTAGTTATCACTATTTTGAATCCGTGGGCTTATCATTGGCAGTTATGCTACATTATGCTAAATCTATAGATATTTTATTTTATCATGCATGTTTCTACATGATTGAAGAGACCATCTCTCACAGGATACTATACCATCCATTTAGTATTTTTTTAATTTTATTTTTTTTATTGAAGTATAGTTAATTTGCAATGTTGTGTCCATCTCTGCTGTACAGCAAAGTGACTCAGTTATACACATATAGACATTCTTTTTTTAATATTCTTTTCCATTACAGTTTATCACAGGATATTGAATGTAGTTCCCTGTGCTATACAGTAGGATCTTGTTGCTTATCCATCCTATATATAATAGTTTACATGTGCTCTTCCCAAACTCCCAGTTCTTCCCTCCACTACCCCCCTCCCCATTTAGTATTTTTGATAGTTGATTAACAAAAGAAAAGAAATGGCTGCAGCAGAAACTTGGATACATATTACCAAACAACCACAAAACTGCTATTACATACAAAATCTGTCCTGCTCTTACTTCAAGAGCTGTGTTGATATTAAATGATTTATACTTGACACGTGTGATTTATAAAACCCCATTAGGAAGAAGTAGTTATTGCTGTATATCGAGATTTTGTTTCATTTCTTCTAACAATAAAAATTAGGCTGAGGCTACTTTGTTCTTTAAAAAGAATAAACTTAGAATATATAAAAAATCTTTGGATTCCAAGAAAAAATTAACATAAGAATTTTAATATGCTGGATTATTTTTACTCATTGTTAATCTCAATAAGTGCATTCAATTGAATCCTGACTCCACAACTTAACAAATGCAAAATTTTTGAAAGTTGACCATGCATTATATTGTAAAATTTTTTTTAAATTAAATTGAACACGTTGGCTGGTGTACAGTAATTTTATTCAATATTAGTTCTATTCCCCCTCCCCTATTGATGTGATGGAGTAATGGCTTCATGCAAAATTTTCAGAGCATCGAAGTCTGATAGTCTTTTAGAACAATAGCTGTGCAGTCTTTGTAAATGTATAAAATCAACACTGTTCTCTAGAAGTTTTCCTTCCAAGTACTTAAATAAGCATGCAGTTATTTCCTTTGTGGAGAAAGTATGACAAAGATTTGATAACATCTAACTGGAATTATTTTGGTTCACTTTTCTCTGAGGAATTAGTTGATTTTCAAACTTAAAAAAAATAAACAAGGGACAATTTGTTTAAACACCACCAAATCTTGGCTTCTCCTCACTTCTATCTCTTTCTATACATACCTATCCACCAACAATTGTGATACTTAAAGGGGCTTCAATGAACTCCTAAGACTTTGCAGAGTACAGTTTGAAAATGATTACAATATCTCTATACCTACACGTCTCTGTCAATAGAACAAAAAAATTAAAATAAAATTTCTTTTCCACCATGTTTATGTTTATAAGAAGTTTTATTTTCATACTTCCTATCTCAAATTTAACTGAAATTTACCCATTTAAAAAATATTCGATTAATACTGGCTTTTTAGCCATTAAGGTTTATATGGATCAGTCACTGCATTCAATTGATTATTTGTGTGTCAGATTGAGTAGTGTTGAAAGTAATGCTAAAACTCTACTAAAGAAATCTGGGAGAGGGCTTCCCTGGTGGCATAGCGGTTAAGAATCCATCTGCCAATGCAGGAGACACAGCTTTGAGCCCTGGTCCGGGAAGATCCCACATGCCGCAGAGCAACTAAGCCCATGCGCCACAACTACTGATCCTGCTCTCTAAAGCCTGTGAGCCACAACTACTGAAGCCCACGTGTTACAGCCCATGCTCCACAACAAGAGAAGCCACCACAGTGAGAAGGCCACGCACCGCAACAAAGAGTAGCCCCAGCTCGCTGCAACAAGAGAAAGTCTGCATGCAGCAACGAAGACCCAATGCAGCCAAAAATAAAGAAATAAATTAATTTAAAAAACAAAGAAATCCAGGAGGGTAATTAAAAGGTGAAAATTAACTAACAAATATTTATCAAGTATCTACCAAGTATAAGGTACCACAATAGGCTCCATGTGAGTGCAGAGGGTATGTGCACTCACAGAATTTATATAATATAGTTGAAACTTAAATAAATAGCTTATATTATAATACAAAGAGTGTATATGCCTTGAGTTATTAAATAGAATAAGAGTTCAGAAGACAGAAGAATGATTAAGGCTGCCAGAATGGTTGACCATTTAAGCAACATAGACCCTGAGGAATGATCAAAGCATAGATAAAGAAAATGTTAAGGAAAAGAATGTAATAGAACAAAGGAACAGAATTGGCTAAAACACAGATATGAGGAAGCAAAAAGCATATATATGGAAAATAGTGAGTATCTAGAGTGGTCCTATAGGACAGCGGTTGTCAAATTGTGTTCCAGGAAACCCTACAGTCATGTAGAGGTAAATGAAGTGCCATGATAAAGGGGAGGAATGCTAAGTAACTGGATCTTCAGAGAGCCCTTCAACACCCAAAACACTAGACCACCTCTATTTTTGTTTCTATATATATTGAGGTTCCATATATAACTCATTTTGAAAAAACTTTTCCTCTGCTGAAACAAAAAATAGTCAGTGTTTTAGGATTGTTGTTGAAAACTAAATTCAGCCAGCTTAAGGAAGATAAAGATGATTTATTATAAAGAAACTGGGCATTTCTCAGAAACCAAGAACAAAACTGTGGGCAAGAATTGAGCCTGTTACTACAAGGGTAAGAATTAATAAAGCCTCAGAAAGGAACTTAAATCCAGAAATAGAAAAATATCAAGAGTTCAGAAAGCATGCTTTCTCTGTTTCTCAATTTTATTTCTCTCAGTGAATAGACTTCATTATTCTTTCTTCTGCAGAGAAGTTTTATTTGCTTCTTTGTCAACACAGTTGGCAGAAGCAGACAGATCAAAGCTACCAAGTGCTTCCATGGTACGGGGACTGGCTAACTGGAGCTGTGATAGGTTAAAAGTCATGAAGATTAAAAAGAAGAAAAAAAAAGATGAACAGAGAATCTGTGACCTGCGAGACAATATCACTTGGCCAAATTTATGTGTAATTGGTGTCCCACAAGGAAGGTGGTAGGAACAGAAAAAATATTTGAGGATATAATGGTTGAAGTTTTCCAAGTTTAATAAAACTTATAAAATAATACTTCAAAGATGCTTAACAACCCCAAACAGAATAAAAGAAAACCATATAAGGCATATTATAATCAAATTTTTGAAAACCAAGTCATAAAAAGAAAATCTTGAAAATAGCCAGAGAATAAAGACAAACTGAATACAAAAGTCAAAAGAAAAGAATGATGGCAGATTCTGGTCAGAAACACAATAAAGCAATATTTTAAATACTTAAAAAGGGAAAAAAATCCTTTCATCCTAGAATTCTATATTCAGCAAAACTATTTTTCAAAAATAGAGGTGAATTAAAAATCTTTTTAGAAAAACAAAAGCTTAGAGAATTCATCACCAGTATACCTTCACCACCAGAAATATTGAAAGGAGTTCATCAAATACAAGGAAAATTATGTTAGAGGGAAATTTGAATCTTCACCAAAAAATGAAGAACACCAGAAATGTTAAATATTTAGGTAAATATAAAAAATATATTTTCTCATTTTTAAGTTCTTTAAAAGATAATCAGTGCAAAAATAACATGTTGAAGGGTTTAAGCATATGTAGAAGTAAAATATTTTACAAAAATAGAGAGAAATGGAAATAAACTAATTTTACATTTTTATACTAAACATAAAATGGTATAAAATGGTATAATATTACTTTATAATATACATTAAAAAGGTATACTTTACCCCTTGCAACCTCTTAAATATAAAATAATAAGGTATTGCTAATAAGCCAATATGGAGATAAAACAAAATTATAAAAATATTCTTTTATAAAAATATAAAGAAAGAAGAAAATGAGGAATAAAGATACTTTAGACAAAGCAAAGCAAAACAAAACAAAAAACAAGGAAAGGCTGACAATATCAAGTGTTGGTGAGGGTAATATATTGCCTTACATATGAGTGTGCAAAATACCTTGGAGTCACTTTGGAAAGCAATTTAAGAATTTCTTTCCAGGTTAAATATACATTTACCATAAAATCCAGCAATTCAATTACTAGATATTTTAACTTGTATGTGTACATTTATTGAAGCTTTATTCTTTTTTATTTTTTTGGCTGCGTTGGGTCTTCGTTCCTGCTCACAGGCTTTCTCTAGCGGTGAGCTGGGGCTACTCTTCATTGTGGTGCATGGGCTTCTCATTGCGTGGCTTCTCTTGTTGCAGAGCACTGGCTCTGGGCGTGTGGGCTTCAGTAGTTGTGACACACAGGCTCAGTAGTTGTGGCTCGTGGGCTCTAGAGCACAGGCTCAGTAGTTGTGGCGCAGGGGTTTAGTTGCTCTGTGGCATGTGGGATCTTCCTGGCCCAAGGATTGAACCCATATCCCCTGCATCAGCAGGCAGATTTTTTTTTTTTTTTTTTGCGGTACGCGGGCCTCTCACTGTTGTGGCCTCTCCCGTTGCAGAGCACAGGCTCCGGACGCGCAGGCTCAGCGGATATGGCTCACGGGCCCAGCCGCTCCGCGGCATGTGGGACCTTCCTGGACCGGGGCACGAACCCGTGTCCCCTGCATCGGCAGGCAGACTCTCAACCACTGTGCCACCAGGGAAGCCCAGCAGGCAGATTTTTAACCACTGTGCCACCAAGGAAGTCCCGAAGCTTTATTCTTAATAGCCCCAGCAGAAAACAACCCAAATTTCCACCAACTGGTGAATAAACAAATTGTGGTATATCCATAGAATGGAATACCACTCAGCAATAAGAGAATGAACTAATGCATGCAACAACATGGATGAATCTCATAATCATTTATGCTAAATGAAGCAGGACTATCTACTGAAGAAAGACTATCTACTGCATGATCCCCTTCCTATAAAATTCTATAAAGGGCAAAATTATAATGACAGAAAACAGAGCAATAATTCCCCCTGATGGAGGTGGAGGGGAAGGGTGTGATTATGAGGAGGTATCATGGAGCTCCCTGACCCCCAGAGGTTCACTGTCCTCTAAACTTCGGCCCATTACTCTCGGCGGCCAGGAACAAAAGTCTTCCTCATCTCATTCAAAAATTATCAGCTTTATGATTTAATTTTCATTAAAGGCTCTCTGCCAAGAAGTATAAGGTTGGGTCTTTGATTAAAAAAGCTCGGTGCTTTGTGACCACCTAGAGGGGTGGGATAGGGAGGATGGGAGGGAGACAAAAGAGGGAGGAGATACGGGGATATATGTATATGTATATGCATAGCTGATTCACTTCGTTATAAAGCAGAAACTAACACATCATTGTAAAGCAATTATACTCCAATAAAGATGTTAAAAAAAAAACACTAGTCTAAACTGTTAAAGACCAAGGTTATTCTAAACTAGGTTTTTGATTATAAGCCACAAACATGAATACAGTGCCTAGCTGAAAGAATAATACTGAATAGAAGCCAAAGAATGCGTGAATAAATGATTCCAAAAAACTTAGTGACTAAAGACTGTATCCATGCCTGCTGTGGAAGACAGAACTCTAAGACGGTCTCCATTATTAGCATCTCCTTGGTGTACACATCCTACACAATCCCCTCCCCATGAGTGTGGACAGGACTGGTCATGGCAGAGCGCTCCAGCAATTACGTTACCCATCAGTTCACTTTGAGTTAATAAAGAACGGAGTTATCGTTCCTGGATCTGATCTAACCAAGGTGAGCCCTTTAAAAAGAGGTGGTATCTAAGAGAGCCATTCTGCTGACCTTGAAGAATGAGCCACTATAAGTTCTATCAACACAAGGGAATGAATTCTATCAACAACCATATAAGCTTGGAAGAGGAGATTCCCGGGCCTCAGATGAGACTCCAGCTCTGGCTGACACCTTGATTGAGCAGAAAATACAGTAATGTGGTGTTCGGACTTTGGACACATAGACACTGGTCATCTGTTACACAGCAATAGAAAATGAATATGCCTATCTAGAGTTGGTGCTGGAGTTTCATTCTGGTCATTATGACATAAACTCTCTCAAAGCATTTCTTTGTTGCCAGTGCTATCTGTCCCTCTGAAGTGGCGAGAATTTCCCACTACCCACAGTGTGCACCTTCAACTAGTGTAGAGGAAACAGTCAAAGACCCAGATGGGTGATATTCTTTCCCTTCAAGTAAAAAGATACACAGTATACACTTTTATGTCTTTCCATCCACCTAGATTGTGCATTCCATCTGGGGGGAGCATGTGCTGTGAAATTTTTGTAACCATTTAAAAAGTATTTATAATGTATTTTGCTTTAAGTCTATTCAGTGTATAATAGACGAAAGCAAATGACATTTTTTTTCCTTGATGGCTCTTTCACCAGTTTCCCAAGGATGGTTACTATAATTTAGTTAAAATATTCATTTTATTTCTAGGACTTTCAAGATCCTGATTAATATCCATTCAACTATAATGCCAAAACCTTTTTTGACACTAAACACTATTTACTCATAAAAAGAATAATAAATGTCAGTTACTTTTAGCCCAATAATTGCTTAATAATTACCAAAGTTTTTAACATCTATAACAGGTAGCATTAAGACAATGCTTACAATACCCAGATAACTAATACCACTTCATTATCATCAGTTGGTACATATTTCTAACTCATAGCTGAGAAAAGGAAGAATTTCTAACTTATTGACTAGAGGTCAAAGGAAAAGTATTCTCTCTAATCCAGTTTCCAAAAGTCAGATCTGCAAACTTTTTTAATCTGCATACTCAAGTCAGTAAGATATTTTCAAACAAATATCCTCAGTTTATGGGTGTTTATTTATTTATGTTATAAATAAATATATGTCTATATTCCTTACATTACAAAGGATGCAACAGAATTTTTAAAAAATGAACTGAGGAAGCCATAAACATTATTTTAATAACTATTTTAATATGAAGGGGAACAAAATGCTTTTTAAAAATATATATATATTATGTTATAGGGTACAAAACTAACATTTCATGTGCCTCATTATTTATAAAAATATTTTAGCCTAACGCTTTATAATATAGGAATTTGCAGATATGAGTTTAAGTTCAGTTTACTTAGACACTTGGGTTTAGTAGCCCATCTTAGCTGACAAAAAAAGGATGCAGATACAGACAAAAAAACCATGTCTTTTTTTTTTTTTTTTACTTTTCTTCTCAAACCATCCCACTCATTTCTCTATGTTGTCCATTAAAGATTTTTGTTGAAATTCAATCAAGATTTAATCTTCCCTGAAGTCCATCAGTTTTTCTTGTAAACTAATCAAGTGTTAATTATATCTTTAAATAATGGTTCAAAACCCACTGAACCACTTTTGAAAACTTTTTATCAGGGTAGAAAATTTGTTTTCCATGTTTTTAAGTGTGCAGATTTTTAGCAACAAAATTATGTAATGATGGAAACATCCATTTTCAAAATGCTCTTTCCATAGCCTGCATTTATTTCAGAAAAGAGTTCTTTTTATTGATAAACTTCTTGGATCTTAGTAGATTATTCCTCTTAATTAGGTTGAGAAACAGCTTGCATTAAGAGTAGGAAATGTGGGCTTCCCTGGTGGTGCAGTGGTTGAGAGTCCGCCTGCCGATGCAGGGGACACGGGTTTGTGCCCCGGTCCGGGAGGATCCCACATGCCGCGGAGCGGCTGGGCCCGTGAGCCATGGCCGCTGAACCTGCGCGTCTGGAGCCTGTGCTCCGCAACGGGAGAGGCCACAACAGTGAGAGGCCCGCATACCGCATTACTTGCAATGTCTTCAATCACAATTCTTTTTAAGCCACTAGTCCATTTTCTGAAGGCTTAGGCCAGTGAAAATCAGGGGGGAAAATCCATACATCCACCTAAATGAGTCCCAGTGAAATGCTTTGTGTTGTAATAACGTTTGAATGAGAATGTTTCTGTCAACCCCTCCTCCATTCTAAAAACCCACTTTCCCTACCTCAGTAGGTGACCCATGACTGCCCCTGCTGATGGGCTCACTGTGAGGGCCAGAGTATGAGTAAAGCCTAATGCCTTTCTTAGCTTTCAAATTAAAATTAAATTAAATTAATAAAATATTTTTAGTTTTTTCTTTCCCCATCTTCAATAGACGTCTTGAACAATTCCCTTTGAAGATTGATGTTGGTCATCACCTTCACCAAGTCCTGGTGATGCTTGATAAAATTTCAATTCCTGAGTCCCATCCAGACCTACTGGGGCAATGATCAGAGTTTTAAAACAAGCTTTACAGGTCACCACTTTACACAACAAAGTGACAATTTGTCTTGAATCAGTGATTCCCAAGCAAAGTAGAAAAACAGGCTTATATCAGAATTAACTTGGGATGCTTGTTAAAAATATCCAGACACTGGATTCCATCCGAGAGCAGCTAAAACCAAATCTCTAAGAGTAGGACCCAGACTTTTGTATTTTTTACGTGATTTCTCATGCAGGACCCAGTATGGAAACCACTGCAGTCTATATCACTGAAGTGAGCTTTGTAATAAGAACTGACATTTTTCTTATTCCTCTCAGGATTCAATTTGCTAACAAGCTTTTAGAGTTCTTTGAGGTTCTTAGTTTAGATCTGTGGTTCTCAAAGTGAGGATCCCAGACCAGCAGCAGCAGCATGACTTGAAAACCTTAGAAATACGAATTCTCAGACCGCATCCCAACCCACTGAATCAGAAACTTTGGGGTGGGGCTGAGCACTCTGTGCTGTAAGGACCTCTGAATGTAATTCTGATGCACGCTTAAGTTGGAGACTACTGGTTGAGGTCAAATCATGAAAATTACCTGCCCCAGTTTTTGGTGGGGAGGGACTTTATAATAATTTCCTATTTAAAAACTAAATTAATTTCTTAAAAGTTGTATTATTGACAATGAATAAAACCTCATGCCTTCTCTCTGTGTTTCCCTTAAGTTATGTGCTGCAGAGATTGGCAAGAATAGCACCATTTTAAATACTGTATTGGGGGAGCCTGAGATCAGAATTGAGGAAATCTTTTAAGGTTAAGTTCTCACAAATACTTCCTCCCAAAGACCTTGCGCTAGTCTGTGATTTCCCAGCAGATGTTTTCCATTATACTGCTACTGGGTCATGACAGACTCTGCAAGGTTTGCAGTTGCCATGACAACCACAGTTTTTGGTCTGCAGAGAATAGTATACAGCTCAGAGGTGTATGTTTTTTCCTTAGTAATGAAAATGTTGATCCATCAAATGAATTGATTTAGTTGACAACTGTACATTTGATAAATCAGCAGTAAATTTGCACAATCACATTTATTATACATGCTTTATCCAGTGGACTGTATGCTGTTTCCACTAAATTTTCTAGACAAATAAAGAGCCTATGGTAAACATATCAGTCTTTAAAACTATAAAAAGCTGGGGGAAATGTTTTCTTATTCTTATAAACCATATTTTTCATGTAGGAGAAAATGACTTCAGGGGAAAAAAGCTACAGATTTTGGTGATTCATAGTTACTGTTTTACACTCATTTTGAAACTATTTTCCCCTTGGTCATTCTACAAAATGAAAGCAAGTATTAATTTGCAAAGCAATGATAATTTAATAACATTGTAGATTTGAAAGCAATATATGTAGCATCTAATTGTTGGTAATTTCATTAGGGAACTTGTTATCTAAGGTATCATTAGGTTTTACATTCACAAAAATGCTATGGCAAAACATTTTCAGAATTAAGGTCCTTTGAAAAATGAACCAATTATTTTTAAATTAAACCAGGAGACAGTTTTGGGTTTTTTTTTTTTTTTTCCTACCAGTATATGTCTGGACATGACAAGTTTTCTCTCAATTATTATTCACAACATACTGAAAACCTGTTCTGGTTGGTTTATGACCTATATAAGAATGAAAATCTTTCAAACAGAGGTATTTTAAATTATGGTAATTACTTTCAGTTCTAGGTCTCATGAAGTCAGGGTCAAAGTATGTTCATTCAGTAAGCTGTGAAATCTAACTGCATTTCTTCTACTACAAAAGTAATTAGGGATGGGCTCTATTTTCTACTTGTTTTTGCAATACTTTAAAAGTTTTTGCCTTGAAATATTTTTGACTAAATATAATCATGTATATGCATTACATTGATAGGTAATTATTCCATTTTAATTCTTTATTTTTTGAATTGGTTATAACTCAATGAAAATTTGAAAATATTTTCTTTTTTCTTTGTTCTGGAAAATAAAAAAAGTCTTTATATTCTTTCATTGGCAACTTTCTCTGAAATATAGACCTTGAAATAATTATATTTGGTATTTTTCTTCTACCAGTTGTATCTTATTGCAAGGCATCAGTGGTGTGTGTATTTTTATTCTTTCCTCCTTGTAGATTATGTGCTTCCTAAAGTTCAGTATTATTTCTTTGGTTTGTCTTTGTATCCCTTGTAGTACCTAATACAAACATAGGTGCACAATTAATCCTTATTATAATCAATTGAAATAAAATATTTTATCCTCCTGTAGATTTCAATTGAATGAATGTCAATCTGGTATTACTTTCTAGATTTCTGAATTTTCCAGATTCTAAAATTAACATTATTTTCATAATCTGAAAGGAAACTATGCTTTAAAATAACAACAAAAGTAGGGCTTCCCTGGTGGCGCAGTGGTTGGGAGTCCGTCTGCCGATGCAGAGAACGCGGGTTCGTGCCCCAGTCTGGGAAGATCCCACATGCCGCGGAGTGGCTGGGCCCGTGAGCCATGGCCGCTGAGCCTGTGCGTCTGAAGCCTGTGCTCCGCAGCTGGAGGGGCCGCAGCAGTGAGAGGCCCGCGTACTGCAAAATATAAAAATAAAAAAAAATAACAACAAAAGTGAAATTCAGTAGCTACCTTTCTGCCTTGATGTTCCTCTCAGTTCTACATCACCTGGTAAACACAGCAGTGGTGTTTGTATGTTTTTATCACCCTCCAGCCCCTCTGAAATTATGGATAAAATTTTTGAAGTGATGAAGTCTGTTTATTCTAGAGAAATTATACATCCACACTCAATCAGGAAGTGGAAGAAAAGAGTCCCCTTTCTCCTCATCTTGTTCTATTCCTTTCCACCCACCTCTCATCCTCTCCTCTATGGGTTGGTCTTTTAGGAAAAGAAGAATCATAGGATTTCAGAGCTGAAAGGGACCTAAGAGACTATTAGGTTACAATCTCCAGTGCCCCCTGGAGCTGGGCAGTGGGTGCAGTGGGCTTGCCAAGGACTGTGTTGTCTTGGAAAACACAAGCCCCGTCCAAAGGAGGCAGTGCATACTCAGATCCAGGCAGTTATTGCCAAGAGAGAATGTAGGCCAGCTCTGCCAGTTCCTTCAAGAAAATTCAAAAATGGATTTTTATATAAACATCCCAATTTTAATTTTATTTTTTTAAACTTAAAAAAAATTGAAGTATAGTTGACCTACAATATTGTATTAGTTTCAGGGGTACAACACAGTGATTCAATATTTTTGTAGATTACATACCGTACAAGGTTTTTATAAAATATTGGCTATATTCCTTGTGCTGTACATGATATCCCTGTTGCTTATTTATTTTATAATTGGCAGTTTGTACCTCTTAATCCCCTTCATCTATTTTGTCCCTTCCCCCACCGCCTTCCCCTATGATAACCACTAGTTTGTTCTCTGTATCTGTGAGTCTGTTTCTGTTTTGTTATATTTGTTCCTTGTTTTGTTTTTCAGATTCTGCATATATGTGAAAACATACAGTATTTGTCTTTCTCTGTCTGACTTATTTCAGTAAGCGTAATACCCTCCAGGTCCATCCATGTTGTCACAAATGGCAAGATTTCATTCTTTTTTATGACAAAGTAATATTCTATTTTATATATGTACACATACACCGCATCTTCTTTATCCATTTATTTATTGATGGACACTTAGGTTGCTTCCATAGTTTGGCTATTATAAATAATGCTGCTATGAACACAGAAGTACATATATCTTTTCAAATTACTGTTTTGACTTTTTGGATAAATACCCAGGAGTGGAATTGCTAAGTTGTATGGTTAGTTCTATTTTTAGTTTTTTGAGGAAACTTCATACTGTTTTCCATAGTGGCTGTACCAATATACATTGGTTCCCTTTTCTCCATAACCTTACCAAGACTTATTACTTCTTGTCCTTTTGACAATAACCATTCTGACAGGTGGAAGGTAATATTTCATTGTGGTTTTGATTTGCATTTCCCTGATGATTAGTGATGTTGAGCATCTTTTCATGTGCCTGTTGGCCATCTGTGTGTCTTCTTTGGAAAAATACCTATTCAGGTCCTCTGCCACTTATTAATTGGGTGGTTTGTTTGATATTGGGTTGTATGAGTTCTTCACATGTTTTGGATATTAACCCCTTATCAGACATATCATTTGTAAATATCTTCTTCCATTTAGTAGAAATGGAGGAAATTCCCTTTCGCTTTATTGATGGTTTCCTTCACTGTGAAGAAGCTTTGGTTTAATTAGGTCCCAAGGTCCCATTTGTTGATTTTTGCTTTTATTGCCTTCGCTGATGAGACAGATCCAATAAATATTGCTAAGACTGATGTCAAAGACTATACTGCCTATGTTTTCTTATTGGAATTTTATGGTTTCAGGTCTTACATTTAAGTCTTTAGTCCATTTTGAGTTTATATTTGTATATGGTGTGAGAAAATTTTCTAGTTTCTTTTTTTTACATGTAGCTGTCCAGTAACATCCTCTCTTTTAAATGCTGGCAACTGATGCACACAAAAAAAGTACTTTTTGTCCAAAAAAACGTATCCTCAGGCCAAAATTAGTCCATGAGCTACCAGGTCGCAGAATGTGCTTAGACCAAACTTTCGTTTCATAGCTGAGGAAACTAAAGTTCAGACTAATATGAAAACTTGCCTTAAGACCATCCTGGATCTTAGACAGAAACTTCAGTTTATCAACCATAAGTGTTGGTGACTTGATAGAGATATTTTCTAAACAAGTCAGGAAGGAAGTTTGCAAGCATGTACTCTGTGGGGATGGAGTGTCCGGAAACTGTTTTATATCTTTGATCATGGAAGCAAGAAGGCATTTGTTTTGTGGATTAGAAAGTGACAACAAGGCTTTGTTTGAGTAGGTGATATGGCCCAACATCTGAGATGCAATGTAGAGTAATAATGCTTAATTTGTCTTCACTGCATTTTTAAAATAACTCCAAGTTCTTTTGTGTAGAATAACATAGCAGTCTCTGAATTACAGTTAACGTTTCGCTAATGCAAGGAAATTGATATATTTTATATTACTTCTATTAGATTATTATTTTCATGAATGCTTTAGGATTTGTAATTTAGAGAAAGAGAAAATTATCTACCGAAATTACAAGAATAATCTCTCTCCCTGCATTTATATTATTACATTGCATTTTGTTTTCTGCATTTAAAGTGTTTTTTCCCTAAAGTCTCGAGAAAATTCCAATACATCACTGGTAAAATCAACTAGACCTTCCTTATAAAAAGTAAGGTTTCTATATCCTTAGATAAAATTTTGTCCACTGAAGAGATTTTATATTAAAATGGCCCATCATGCATTGCTCCTTGTCTCACAAACTACACAAGATTGGAAACAGGATCAACCAGACCAGAAATGGCTAAAATCTGAAGATGAGAGTATGGCTGCAAAGATTAAGAAAGGCCAAAATCACAAAATACATCACAAAGCACACTTCAAATGTTTAATAAAAAGACTCTACATCAGTGTTCCTCAGCCCAGATCACCCAGGAAACTTAAAAAACAAAAAAACAAAAAAAAACCAGTGCCCAACAAAGAATTCTGATTGAATTGATCTGGGAGGTGGGCATACAGATATCTTATCCCAGTGCAGCTCCACTGAGATAAGTACCACCTCCAGTGGTACTGATACATGGTGGAAATAACAAGGGATCCAGAAGTAGGTAAGTTCTCCTCTAAGTGCTCATATCAGTCCTTGTCATGCATCCCAGGATGTCCAGCATCAGTAACTAAAGAGGAGGGACAAATCCATCTCAGTTCCATAGTGATGCGCTGACTACAGAAGAGGGAACCGAGAGCCTTAGTTAATTGCATCTTAAGTGCCAAAGCTGATCGAGTTCATGATTCCCTCTCAGTGTCTATTTCCCTGGCCAGCACAGCAGTTTCCAGATAAAGTGGCTTGTGTCAATAAGACTAAAGTCCTTTTAGTTCTCTGGGGCCTCAAAGCAGTAGAGGAGATTAGGACATTGACAGAACGAAGCACCACTTGCTGGACATGCTCAGGGACGAGGTTGTAGTAGAGTCCACCTAACAGAAAATGTAAAAGCATTCCAGAGAGCACCAGAATTCTGCATAGGAGGCTGAACTCTGGCTGGCAGGGAGGAGAATAGTCCTTTGAAACCTGTCTTAAAGTTACATTTGCAAAACAAATCACTTGTTTTACCTGGAACATATGTTTATTTGCAATACAAGAAGTTATAGAGCCATGAAAGGCTGTTGGAGATTATGGATTTAACCAAATATCCCAGCCAGCCATCTATCTGTGATGTCTGTGATGGTTTAGTTTAAGAGCTGGCTGGTTGTCAAAGCAATTCTTAAACACAAGGTCAGGGGCAGAGAGGGAGGCTGAAT
Source organism: Leucopleurus acutus (assembly GCF_964270905.1). Taxonomy (NCBI): domain Eukaryota; kingdom Metazoa; phylum Chordata; class Mammalia; order Artiodactyla; family Delphinidae; genus Leucopleurus; species Leucopleurus acutus. The sequence continues at coordinate 52,624,969 of NC_139149.1, forward strand.
GCTCTAGTATGGCCACTGGCACAGGCCTTAAAGTGATGGGTTTGGGAAAAACATCAATACTCTGAATGACACTCAGTGGTGAAAAGTTTATTCCTGACTAGACTTGACCTCAGAGGGTTACAGCTCCTAGTGTTAGTTTATTTAAGTTCATCAACATCTCCCAAGGTGCTGGGTCAGTGTTGTTTCCGGTACATGCCACGTTATGGACTCAGAATCCTCACCTTCTACTTCTTCCTAAATGTCCACTCTGACAGTTAATATTTGGACCTTCAGAACATCGAAATTCTTATTATCCTTATCTACAGGATAACTAGGACAAACTGCCACAAACTGGCTTCTGTTAAAGGATTCCTTAGTAATTTTCTGTGCCAATATTTAGAGTTGTCACTTATCACTTTAAGGAAGAGAGAAAATATGGATACATACATTTATTTCCGTTTAAGCTCTGAGTAATTCCCTAATTTGCATTTAATCCTCTGAGAACCTACAGATAGAGATTTACGCAGTAGAGATAACCAACTTTTATAAATTTTAATATTTTAAGTTTTAATACTTAACATCAAAAGGATATATCTAGTGAACACAAAACTTTTAAGTCTGTATTTCCGAAACTGTGTTCTGCAGACCTAGGGTTCTATGGTTTGTTAGCAGTTGCCCATACACTCATGTACCAATGTAAACACACACACACACACACACACACACACACACACAGAATTTACTAGACTGGGAGATGCTGTCTTAAGTAAATGCAAACTGGCTTAATTACTCCAAAAATTGAAAAGCTTATGCCAATTAACGTTAGGAGGATATATTTTAACATGTTTTCAAAATTATTCAACCAATCAATCCACCTTGGAGGGTCATGTGATGAGATTAGTGTTTTTTTAAAAGAACTTCAGAAGAATGTGTTCTACATGATATACTGAAAAGCCATGGATTTTGAAATCCCAGACAGTATTCAAATTCCAACTTTGTCACTTGTCCATCAACGTGACTGTGGACAAGCTACTCAACTGATTTCTTGTGTAGGAATTGGATAAATAATATCTGCCTCACAAGATTGATCTGAGATTAAAAGATATGAATTATGTAAATATCTTGGAATAATGGAAATACAGAAGTCCTCAATATATCAAGAAATCTGAATTCACTCCCTCCTCTCACTTGAGTCCCTTCTGATGGCCCTTCATGCACATCCATATGTATTTATATGATTCTAACCAAATTTCACATATAGATCTTGTTCTTACTTCACTTAATTATTTGCTATAAAGACGGGCCTGTATTAAGGTAGTCCATACAACTTAACAGGCCAGCTAGCATTCTATGGTATTAGACACTAGTTTCCTTGGACTATCGCTTACTGTTGGACATTTGAGTTATTTTCAAAGTTTCCTTTTCATAAACAGCTTTGTATGAACAACTTGGAAAAAATTACTTGTTTGCCTTTAGACTATTTTCTGGGAGTATATTCCCCAAAGTGCAATTCCTAGGTCAAAAGAAAGAAAGCATTGTATAGCTTTTTTCACAAATGGCTCTGCAGAAATCTGAACCAATTTACAATGTCACTTAAAATATATGTGCACCTTTTTTACCCTAACCTGTCACCAATGGATCTTTATTGCTTTTGCTAGTTTAATGGGTACATACTGGTACCTTCAGTTTGCTTTAAGGCAATTTTATTTAATTTCCAGATTTTTAAGTATGATGGTTTACTGTCTATTTTTATGCAAGTGTGCAAGCTGTTTATTTTACTCTTTTGATATTTATTGACTAGAATCTGAATCTGAATCTCCAGTGTTATAGGCTCTTCAGCCAACCTCATGTTTTAGGGCAAATATTGATAACATGTGATAACACTTCTTTAGGATGACGAGCAAGCTTTGTCATGTGACTCCAACCCTTTCCTCTTTTACCACTTCCCGGCCCCATTCTACCCTCTGAATTTTGTACTTTAGCGGATCTCAATTTTTTTTAGTACAAGAATGATGCCACACAATATCTAGTGCTCAAATCTCAGCTTATGGCTGGCCAAGGTTGTTTAAGTTTCTCTAAAACCCAGAAGAGTCATGATCTCAAACTTATATCAATAATTTATCCCATGGAAAGCCTTTAACTCGGATCCTGATAATTTTTAAATTAAGGTGTAAAGGGACTAGACAATTATGGAAGAGCATTACAGAGGACTATTTCGTATAATGCCAAGCTCTGCCTGCAATATTTTTCTCACTTGGCCACTATCCACCCTGTTCTTTAGGACCAGTCCTGACTTTAGACAACAGTTTCCATCTCACTAATCTATAGCTTAGCATTCAGTTGCAGGTCCTGCTAGTCCAGTCTTGAACTTCAGTACTGATCACTAATTTATCTGTCTTGAACCCAAGGATTAAGGTACTTGGTTTTGCGTCTGTGGGCACTCCACAGGGACAGTTGTCTGTTCTCCAAAACTGAAGCTTGCTGGTGGCGGGAGAGTTGGTCTGTGACCTGCTGATTGACTATAGACACGGACTTCCTGCCTATCCTAAGCCTTAGCAAATATGGAGTCATCTTATTAACTACTAACAGATGAGAAGCTAGATGAATCATGATCCAAAGTCTGAAGCTCTACCATTGTTTTCCACAGAAAAGAGTGTGTGTTATTTACATGGCAAACTGAACAGCTCTCTCTTGCCAAGGTCCACAAAATGAGGAATCTTTTATATGCATATGAATGACTCAAATATTTCCTTCTCTATATTAAGGAAACATGCATGCTTTGTAAAAGAACAGTTATTGAGGACTGTGCACTGAAAGAAAAGAGGCAGGAGAGGGAGCCATAGAGGAGATAACCCGGCAATTGTCTGCAGAAACATTTCACTAGATGTCACCCCACTCTTGAGTCAGGATTAAGGTTTTTTTTTAGCAGAGCACAGTAGCAGGAAAGATGCCTTCAGTTTCCTGGCAAAAAAATCTTCTCTCTCCTCCAACCTGATGGAGTATCTGTGTGTTGAAATGATTCCAAGTCATAAAAGGAACTTCTGGCTTTAACCAAATGATTTTTAATATCCGTGAAGTTTTGACATTTGAGTGATGATGTACTATGCTAACTTACTATGTAATTGTATATAGTGTATATTTACTATATAGAAATTGTAAAATGCAAATAAGCAAAAGGAAAAGGGAAAAACCCTACATGACATGACCTTGCTTTCAAAAATAAAATTACAAATGTTTTGATACATCCTTCTAAAATTCTTCTTATACACAAACATATACAGGCACTAAAGAGTTGACTCATAAAGTACATATTATGAATTCTTTTCATGTCAATAAATACATCTGTTACTGTGAATATATAATCACTTAAACGGCATAATAGCATTATATTATTTATTAAGTTCCATATAGTCGAACATTGACACTATAGGCTTGAGATCCTAATACGTTGAAAAAAGAGGTGAGCCTTAATGTATTTTTCCCATGTTTTATATTAATGGGTATGACATTACCAAATCTTACTTAAACCATTTTAATATTTTCCTTTGAAATAATTGTTCAAACTTCAAAAAAAACAATCTTAGAGTAAGCCACCTTTATCCAAGTATTTGATATGAATATGTGTATTTACCACTAACTTTTCAATTCTAAGGAAGAAAAATGGTGACTCACTCGATGTGAGTATTCACTCCTATGAAGCCTGAAATGGCACAGGTTTCTTATCTGACTGTGTGTGGAGCTGGGGGGGATCAGCGGACACATATTGTGTACAAAATATTGTGTGTATGTCATTTACTGGCAAGAGACTTTATAGGTTTCAAGGTTTTCAAAGATGTTAGTGATATATTCTTGAGACCAGATGTTTCTGTGTTCTTATTCCTTACTGGGTTAGTTCATGCTATTTATTTAATTTCTCTGATCTCATTTTTCCACCTGTAAATTGGAGGCCATGATATCTACCTTGATGTGTCATTGGAATTAAAAGAGATCATGCTTTTAAAGTTCCTGGTCCATAAAAGCACCAGGAGTTTATTTTCTGTTTTATAAATGAAACTTCCTCTTTTTCAGAAATATAATATATGATTCTCCACGTCAGTTGAATGAATGAGTAAATAATACATGTTTAACTCTGTAAAACGATTAAACAGGTTTTATTGAACTGCACAATTATGAGGAAACCATGCTTCCTGCTAGTATTTCCATATGGCTTTTATCAATACGCTTTTATTTTTAACATCTTTATTGGAGTATAATTGCTTTACAATGTTGTGTTAGTTTCTGCTGCACAACAAAGTGTATCAGCTATATGCATACATATATCTCTATATCCTCCCCCTCTTGCGTCTCCCTTCCTCCCACCCTCCCTATCCCACTCCTCTAGGTGGACACAAAGCACCGAGCTGATCTCCCTGTGCTATGCAGCTGCTTCCCACTAGCTATCTATTTTACATTTGGTAGTGTACATATATCCATGCCACTCTCTCACTTCGTCCCAGCTTATCCTTCCCCCTCTCTGTGTCCTCAAGTCCATTCTCTACGTCTGTGTCTTTATTCCTGTCTTGTCCCTAGGTTCGTCAGAACCATTTTTTTTTTTTTTTAGATTCCATGTATACGTGTTAGCATACGGTATTTGTTTTTCTCTTTCTGACTTACTTCACTCTGTATGACAGTCTCTAGGTCCATCCACCTCACTACAAAAAACTCAGTTTCGTTTCTTTTCATGGCTAAGTGTCCATCGACAGATGAATGGATAAAGAAGACGTGGTACATATATACAATGGAATATCAATATGCTTTTGATCTGTTTATTCTAAGCACTATACATTCTTATAATTTTTGTCTTCCTCTGATTTTATTCCTTCTCTCTTTTAATTTTTTCCTACCTGGCAAACTAATGAAGTCATTAGGCCCAAAATGAAATAAATCCTGTTGGGTTATGAATATATGATTTCAGTTTCTGTTGATATCCACCATGTGCTTATGGAATATGTTGTTTGGCTTTTGAAAGAAAATAATGACGTGATGCTCCGACAGCTCACTCTCTATACACTTTCCATAATAGTCAAGTAGTAATAGGAAAGTGGTTGCTTTTCTGTGACAGAGCTGTTTAGATAGGCTGGTCAAGCCTCATAGCTTTGTCTGCACCTACCCAGCAAGTGAAGGAATAAAGCAAGAAAACTTCTATCCCTTCTCACTAGGATACATGCTCCCCACTCCCTCACACACACTATTTAAGTTTCCTCAAAAAGATATTGTGTTCAAGGAATGCTGTATCGATCCCTGTATTACCTTTATCAGAAATGGTTTCTTTCTCAGGCATATTACTAAATAGAAAACACCACTGATCTTGACTTAGCACAGAAACAAACATGTGTGCTTGGTGTATGTGTGTACATGTACATGATGTATACGTACAAAATTCAGTTCTTTGTTTCTCAGTCTCCCGCCCTATAAGAACAATAAGGAAAAAACCCAGCTAGGTGGGAATTGGTTAATCTTTATTTGCAAGCCTTGCACTTCTAATGCCAGACATTTTCTTTCTTTCTTTTTCTTTCTTTTTTCCCTAAGTGGGCTTGTCTGAATGATTCCAGAAGAAGTTAGTAGGTGGCGACTTCCAAGTATGCTTTCTGTGCTAAACGTGTCTGCTTTTACCTTGGGTACTGTGCAAATTGTGCTCACGCTGTTTTACTCTTTAGGGCTGTACTTGCTCAAGCTGTGTTACTGTTCACTACTGCTGTAACATCAAGACCTAAACATTTTAAAAGAGAGGTCAAAATAAACACATTCTGTTCCTTTACTCAATGCGTCTTCATGGACTGCTTAATATGCACCAGATACTGCCTGTGTGATTAAGTGTACACTTCTGTTATTAAGTTCTTCCTATTAGCTGTGTTTATTCTCACTTCTGGAAAAAGAAAATCTGTTTTCAGAATACAGTATTATATTCAATGTACACCTTATATGCAGTTTGCTGCCCATTGTATCTGATTCATGTGGTTTACTAGTTTCTGCCTTTCTGTGAACTTTGAAAAGAATGTAAGCATTTAGAATCTGTTTCATCAGTTCAAAGTTTAGGAGGATTTGTTTTAAGTTATTGAAGTAGTCGATACAATAACCCCTTTTACCGACCTACCCTCATTTAACAAATCTCCCATTTCCTATAAATCAAGATAAACTGACAGAAATAAAACTATACATTTGGTCTTGGACCCGAATGTAAGTTGATATGAAGTAGTGTTATTTATTCAATTATATTTTGGAACACCTTTTTACACATCTGGCACAGTGCTAAACAATGAAGACCTGATGATAAATAAAGGTTTCTGCTTTTTTTTTTTTGCGGTACGTGGGCCTCTCACTGTTGTGGCCTCTCCCATTGCGGAGCACAGGCTCCGGACGCGCAGGCTCAGCGGCCATGGCTCACGGGCCCAGCCGCTCCGCGGCATGTGGGATCTTCCCGGACCGGGGCACGAACCCGTGTCCCCTGCATCGGCAGGCGGACTCTCAACCACCGCGCCACCAGGGAAGCCCAAGTTTCTGCTTTTGATAGGATTTTTTTTTTCTTTTGGCTGTGCAGCATGTGGGATCTTATTTCCCGACCAGGGATTGAACCTGTGCCCCCAGCAGTGGAAGTACAGAGTCTTAACCACTAGACTGCCAGAGAATTCCCTAGTTTCTGCCTTTAAGAAGCTTCCAGGGCTAAGCTACATGCTAACCTGTTTCCTTCCATCTGGTGGAAAAATGATAGAAACTTCTATGGGTTCTCCTTTTTATATACACCCAAGGGTCAGATTTCAAACTCAGAACTGAGTTATCAAGAGTTTCTTACATTGAGTATCCATAAACTAAAATCGGCACACTACTAATATGTACCGAAGTCTCTATATCGATTTTTATTACGTATCCTTTCAGCAAATATTTATTTTAAAAATATCTAGCATTTATTTACTCATGTTACATGCACTGTACTAAATATGCATATGTATAAATATAAATATTGTCTTTTTAAATATACACAAAAAAACCCTACAAAGAAGGTATTATTATTAAACCCATTATACAGAAGAAGAAACTAAAGCTTAGGGAAATTTACATCATAGAGCCAGGACTGGAATCAGGGTCTGGATCTGGAGCCCATGCTTTAATTACATTGTACTAGATGTTGGGGATTGAATGATGAGCAAATCAAACACCTCTCCTGACCTCATGGAGCTTAGAGTCTAATTAGGGAGACAGATACTAACTAAATCATCATACAAATATATAAACACAAACAGTAATAGGTACTCAGAAGTGCAAATACAGGACATTAGAACAAAACTACCATGGGGAACAAGATATAATCTGACAGGGTAAGAGAAAACATCTCTGACAAAGTTAGATTTGAGCTTCTTTCTGAAGTATTAGCGAGCTTTAAATCGGTGCGTGTAGTGGAAAAGCCGTTAGAGGTTAAAGTATTCATAGACAGAGGACAAGACTGTGAGGCAGAGGAAATTAAAGGAAATCCAAAATGGCTGAGACACCTCAAGCCAGGAGAAACTGGCATGAAATCTAATGAAATCTGTGAAGTATTAGAGGCCAGACTGTGCTGGACCATAGGCAATGTTAGGAATGTTTGTCCTTTTCCTGGGCGCTTTGAGAATCCATCCGCTCAGTAATTTTAAGTTTCTAAAAGTTCTATTTACCTCAAAACACTTGGCAGTTTTGCAATCCTACTGCACATAAACATAAAGACATTTGAAACTTCTTCAGTTTTTGTGAAGATTTTGTTATAAGTATGTCGAGTTGTCTGAGATTTTTATTTGAAGTTATTTATTACTTTAAAATTTTAATTACTTTTAGCTTATCTTCATTACATATTTAGTTGGTTGTAAAATTTTTGGCTAACCTCATTCATCTGGAATGTCCAGTGTTTGCATTAGTAATATTTTTGGCCTATAATTTTAAAAATATTACCTGAAGGTTAATATATGTTATAGTGTAAGCTTTTGTCTTAGTACATTCAGACTAGTATAACCGAATACTGCAGACTGGGTGGCTTATAAACAACAACAAAATATTATTTCTCACAGTTCTGGAGGCTGGGAAGTCCAAGATCAAGACACAAGCAGATTCGGCGTCTGCTGAGAGCCTGCTTCCTGGTGGAAGGAACAAGAGAGCTCTCTGAGGCCTCTTTTATTAGGGAAATAATCCCATTCATAAGGGCTCCACCCTCATGACCTAATCACCTTTCAAAGGCCCCATCTACTGAATTAAATGGTTAAAATTTCAACATATGAATCTGGGGGAGACACAGACTTTCAGTCCATAACAAACATGATGACGCCTGTCGATAGAAAATGTGTACGTTATTCCACTTCCCAGATTTTCTTAAAAGGAGGCACTTTTGTTATAAAGCAGAAACTAACACACCATTGTAAAGCAATTATACCCCAATAAAGATGTTAAAAAAAAAAAAGCTAGATCATAAAGAAAAATAAATAAATAAAATTACTTTTTAAAAAAAAAAAAAGGAGGCACTTTATTGTTGTGTGGTGGTTGTTTTTTTTCTACGTTGGAATCTGGGCATAAGTAGGATACTTGTTTTAACAAAAGTCTGTTTTTTTTTTCCCCAGTGGGTCAAATTCAAAAAATATTTGACAGCCATACATGCCCACCTTGCATGAATCAGGCATGAAACAAATACCACACAAAAGAGCATTTCTATAATGGAGATGAGGACAGAGGGAAAACAGACTGCCCAAGTCTCCCTGAAAGAAATGGGAAAGGCTGTAAACCAGGCAATATTTGGTCTGAGGCTCTACGGCTGAGTGGAATTTTGCCATGTTTTTCAATGCAAGAGAGCAGAGGAAATAAAATGTATGACTGCATGGAAATGATAGAATATTCCATAATTACAAAGTACTGATAAACTTGAAATTCCAGAAAACAAACAAAAGCCACAGCAAGTGATCAGCCAGGACAGGTATGCAGCTTGTGAGACACATGGAGGTGGAAGTGTCCAGTTTGCCAACTTTTGAAAAGAAATGTTTTTCACAGAGGTAGATTTTATGACCTGTAACAACTGAGGACCCAAGACCAGCAGGGGAAGCAGAGTCTGCCTTAAATCATGAGGCTATTTCTAGGGAATGGTGAGTTATTTGACTTTCAAGTGAGAAAGTACATAAAAATATTGTGATGGATATTGTTGAAAGGGAATACACATTGTTGAGACTCCTCAAACTTTCTATTTTTATGGAAATTAGTAGTCAGGAAAAACACACCAAAAGGAGATGATCAATATGTATGTACAGAGTTTTGGCTCTTGACAAACACGCATATGATAACGTCAGGTCTACTCAGCACATTAATGAATTTTGGCAAGAGTTATGAATTGTCTTAGCAACGTCCCCAGGAAATGAAGTTTGGCTGATGCAATGCCATCTTAGGAAAGGCCAGATCTGCATATCATTAACATTTGTGTTGGTGGGTTCCCAAAAATGGATGTAGTTTGACCCCAAATGAGTGTTGCGATAAAAGCCCCTGCTTGCTACAGGAGTGGGAAACCATGTGAGGGAAGCAAAAAATCAGACGTTTCTTCAAGCACAAATGGCTGGTGTCAAAACCGGTTACAATCGTGCTATGTTTGGCAGCTGCACCTGCGTGGTAACTAGGGAGCTATCCGGGTATGAATGTTTGTTTCACACATCAGAATTTAAAGTAGAGGATGGAATACACTGGGCAACATCTCATGAAAATGGAGTTTTTTCCTCCTTCCATAATTTGAGCCCAAAGCCTTAAAACAGGAGGAAACCATGACATAATAGTGTTTTCATCTGTAGAAAAACACATATTTTTCGATGATAGTAATGGCGTTTAAAAGGGGAACATGCCTATTTGGTCACAGGCCACTCCGACATTATAACTCTCTTGGAATTTCCTTTTTAAGCAACCTTTCCTAGAGGCCCAGTATTGGCCTGAGACCAATTTACTCTTTGCCAAAAAAGTTATTTCTCAGGCCCAATTATCTAGGAAGCTCATAAAATGTGTGCCTTGGCAGACTGAAGAAAAAAGGTTTTTTTTAATCAGGTTTTCCAGAGGAACTCTCAGAATTTCCAATCCAAGATCCTGTTTTGGTTGGAAGAAAGTGCACAGATAGAAACATTAATAAAGAAAAATGAGGAGTGTTGTCTAACTATGGGCAGATTTATTATATCAGGACCCTCCTAGTGGAAGGGAAGGGAATGGGAAAAGGAAGGAATCTAGAACTAAGGATCACATAAAATGCCCATATTTAACATGCACAGTCATTTGGTAACCTACCTTAAGGAAAGGCCTAGAAGTTAGAGGCAGGATAAAGACCCCTTTTTATAATTGTTTGAACCAGATGAGTACGGCAAAAGCAAAGAGGACCAAGAGGTTAGTCTGGGATCCATGTCAGGTGGAGGGTCAGGAGACTGATAATGGCCTAGGACTTTGCTTATTTATACCCTGTTGCCATGATTTTAAGGTGTGTTTTTATCTTCACAACGAGACAACAGTTACCTTTATTCCTGTTTTCTCTAAGATTTCTCTGGTATATCTAGTTCTTTTATCTGAGAGGCCTTTAAACATTTTAACTTCTGTTATTCCTCTTGAAGCGAGAGTATGTACCTTAATCCAGAAGAATTTTTCCTGAAATTCACAAAACAAAGGTAGGATGCGGAGACATTTCAATGCTAATTATATATGCCTCTGAATGCTATTTGCTTCAAATACTTAGGTGACAAAAATAGTATTCATTTTTATCCTTTTATAAACTTACGTTTACTTTTTTTTGCGGTACGCTGGCCTCTCACTGCTGTGGCCTCTCCCCTTGCAGAGCACAGGCTCCGGACGCGCAGGCTCAGCGGCCATGGCTCACGGGCCTAGCCGCTCCGCAGCATATGGGATTTTCGCGGCCAGGGCACGAACCCGCGTCCCCTGCATTGGCAGGCGGACTTTCAACCACTGCGCCACTAGGGAAACCCGAACTTACGTTTATTCTTAATCCTTTGCTTCAAATAAGTTCACAACTGCAGACTGATCTTTATGAGAAAATAATAATAACAATAACAAAAATAATAGTACTCACGTCGTAGCAGGAGAAAGGGGTGTGATCTCGCGTGAGTTCCTGGGAGAAGCTGCCAAGTGAGGGTCCCTGGCTTTGCGCAGGAAAGAATTAAAGAGCGAGCTGTAGTAAAGTGAAAGCGAGTTTATTTAGATAGATACACATTCCATAGGCAGAATGCAGTCTGTTTCAGAAGGCAAGAGTGGGAAATATGGGGTGGTTAATTTTTATGGGCTGGGTATTTTCATATGCTAATGAGTGGGAGGAATATTCTAACTAGTTTGGAGAAGGGGCGGGGATTTCCAGGAATTGGGCCACCACCCAATTTTTTTTTTTTTTTTTTTTTTTTGGCGGTTCGCGGGCCTCTCACTGTCGCGGCCTCTCCCGTTGCGGAGCACAGGCTCCAGACGCGCAGGCTCAGAGGCCATGGCTCACGGGCCCAGCCGCTCCGCGGCACGTGGGATCCTCCCGGACCAGGGCAGAAACCCGTGTCCCCTGCATTGGCAGGCGGACTCTCAGCCACTGCGCCACCAGGGAAGCCCCACCACCCAAATTTTGGCCTTTTTTGGTCAGCCTTGGAACTGTCATGGTGCTTGTGGGTGTGTCGTTTAGCGTATGCTAATATATTGCAATGAGCGCATAATGAGGGTCCGGGTTTAGGGAAGTCAAATCTTCCGCCATCTTGAGCCTAGTAGGTTCTAACGCGTCTTCGTCATGTCCTGTTTTTCTCAACGGCTGTGTCATTCTCTTAACGATTGTGCCCTGCCGCCTCCCCTCCAGTCTCAACGTTACAGCATCCTCTTTGGTAAGATAAAAACTTAAAATCTTGATGTCATTTTTGTTCCTGCAAATGGAGACAGGGAGAAAAACTGGGAGAGTGAAAACACTTCAGAATTCTGTGTGTGTGTGAGTGGTAAGGAAATGCAGTGATTTCACCTGGACTGGTTTAGAATGAATAAAAAAGTTTAAACTGGGTGAAAACAAATGGCCCTGGCATTCCATTCCCCTCATGGATTGCCCTAAGGAGTCAGTTTAGGGTATGCTGAGTGTCAGAGCTGCTCTGTGAACCAGCTGCTGGATTCTATTGCTTTAGGAAAGACGAAAACCAAATGTTATTCTTCGAAATTTAAGGAAACATAGAACTACCTTTGAACTAATCAAGAACACTTTTAAAAACCCTATTAGGATTTTTAAGGCCATTTTGAGAAACAGAAAATTCACCTGAAAATGTTTTACTGGCCAAGTCTCTCGAGGCACCTGCTACCATTTCAAATATTTGAATTCCATGGGAAACTTTGGCCAAACCTCACATTATCATATAACCATGGCAAGATTTTTCTTGTTCTTTTTTGCAAATAAAACTCTTCTGTTTGCAAGGTGCAGCTGTAGGTACTACATCTTCCTGTATGAGTAGGACAAAACAAATGAACATATATCATTTATGAAACGTTATTATTTTGCTACTTGTTTTCTTTTGCTTTCGAGAAATTCATATTTAAATAATATATTTTTAAGAAACATTTAGAGGTAATGTGTTGGTCCTCATCTTTGTCTTTTAAATATATAAATAACCCTGAATTGGTACAATTTCTTCCTGTGATCATGCCAGATTTGTAATAAATATCTATGTACTGATAAGGAAAGAGTGCCTACCCAAACACTATCTGGGAGAAATGCCTCCCTGGGAGTTACAGCGGAGATCAACTTGGACGGAATAAAATGACAAAGCATGTTTCATTTCCATCATTCCCTCTGAGATGACTACAGAAGAATAGGATGTATAGTCCTATAGTACCCTTCACTAAGATTTACAGCAATTGTTCCTTTCTTTCAGATTGCTGTTACTTTCCTCAGTGTTACATACTGTCATTAAATTCTCCACCCTCACTATTACAGCTTCCATTACCACCCACATGGCACTACGGCTTTATCCATGGGTGGCAGATGTTATCACCATATGTCATCCGATCAATTTTCCATTCAAGGGTAATGTAATGTTTGGGGGAAAGCCAACTCACACTTTAGTAAAGGCTTTCTCTGTAGTCTTCACCAGCCGTAAATGCAAGCATCCTTTCAACTTCTTGGCTCTGATACCTAACCAAAAAATCAGCAGGGATCTTAGAAATGCATTGCATATTTCCATGTTAGTTGGGCTCTCTCTCACTATCACCTGCCAAATTGTTTCCTACTAAGGAGTTTGGCACTATTTTGCTTTCCTCTACTTTTATTCTTCTCAGAACATTCAGGACAGAGAATCATTAGCTAGATGAATCCCAAAGGAGATAGTGGTTTCAGGTCTGGTTCACGAGGTTGTTACTTCTTGTTTATTTCTAGGATCTTTACTTCATCTCTTTGTTCCAGAAGTTGGCGTTGCTCATAGAGTTTGAAATGCTTATTCTATAAAATTCTAAAGGATAGCCAACACTAAGACAAGATCAATTTATCATTATTTATCATGATTTGCACATGCTCTCTCTCTTTCATTCCTTTTTGTTTTCTTCTTTCTTCTCAACATTTTCTCCCAACTCCACTCCTCTCTTGCTGTGGGTTTATACTTTTCCACATTTATTGAACACTTATTATTTGCCAATCACTGTGCTGTGCTCTGCATATTTAAATATTAAATAAAATACACTTCCTCCAAATTTTTCAAATCTTAAAAATAAACCTTAAATCATTTTGAAACCAATCCAGTCTAAATCATGAATTTCCTATGCATGTTGGGTAATTAAAATGTGGAATGTTTGGGAGGAAAGGAAGTGGAAACAATTACTTGTTTTTATTGATCATGAAATGATCTCCCTCTCAAGTGCTCAAGCTGCCTTACAGTTTGGTGACGAAGTTCTCTTTACGTTATCCACAATCAGTATTTTAAAGGCTTGGATTGTGTCCTTTTTCCATTTTTTTCTTACAGGTTTCAAGTTACCAAATCTCATGGTCAAACTCATTTGAAACCTATTAATTCCAATGATCACTTGACTTGCCTTTCTCCATCTACTTTCTGTTTATTTTATGTCTTTCTTGATATGTGATAACCAGTAATTACTGTGGCATTTCAAGTGTAGAAAAACTGCAATTTTGTATAAAATAAATGCACACTTCTTTTAAAAATTTCTCGTTTATTATGCTTCTAGAAGACAGGTAGGTTTGTGGGCATTTTTGGCAACAAGAACTAATGTCTTTAGTAACCAAAATGATATCAATCTCCTCCTGAGTTGCAGCTGATGTTCCAACATCACCATATTTTAAATTTCTTGTTCTTAAATTATAACTTTATATCTACCTCTAATGAAAATCACCTACTACTACCTTATTGTTCATTAATGCTGACCTGTAAAGTTTTCATAGTTTTGTTTATTATGGAACTCTCCAGGAAATGTGGATGGAATCAGAACACAAGTTATTTTACTGTTCCTTAAGAACATTTTATTAACTTCGCTTAATTGTTGTAAAACTAGCAACCTTATTTGCAGTTGTTTTCAGCATGAATTCTTGAGAAAACCATGTTATCAATTTTATTTTTATCCAGAGCATCTTATCACTAAGCAAATTATTTATTTTTGATACATCATTTTTCACAGTCCTCTTCTGTATTTTGTGATAGTGTTGGAAATAATTTTTTAAAATTATCACTTACCCACATAAAAATTTAGACTCTTAAAGCTCTTTAACAAAGAGATCACAAGGCACATTTTTTTCTCACAAAAATATGTTGTCACCTCTGTTCCCATAGTTATTCCAGTTATTGCTATAATCCATGATCCTCCTCTTTGTCATGCATTCTGCTGGGATGCATCTCAAGGGTGCATCTCAAGGGCAGGAAGTACATCTGTTGTTTAATTTGGGTCTCTACACATTGCCTACTTCAACACTCCAGTTCTACGGTGTAGACCATACATGTATATATAAAAGATATAATTTGCCTCAATTAGCGTAGGAGCTCCATAAAGTCAGAGACTTGGTCTTCTTTACTGTATTTTAATACCAAGGACAGTATTTTTCATGAAAAAAATACTCAATAAATATTTGTGAATTCATACTTTTAGAATTACATTGTTAATATTCCACAAGCAGCTAATGAAGTTAGTTGCATCGGTCCCTAAGTTTTTTTATTAAATACTTTTGAGCATCTCTTACTGTTCAATGATTATCATGGTGTTCTCAGATGGGTAGAGACCACACTGATGGTCTCCTGGCACCAGGGTAATTTATAGCAACATGTAAAATACTTGGGCCAGTTGCACCAAATTTTACCCTTGAGTTCTTATAAGCATTTGGGTGATTGACGACAAGTCTTCCTGATCTGCTTTTTCCTGTGGATCAGTTAGCTCTGCGGTAGTCTTCATACTCTTTATTACCTTTTGACTTGATGCTTCTAAATCTCAATTTCAAAAGGCAATTTAGGAATCCTTTAATGACTTCCTTAGTGAAGGTTGGAATAAAAAAATGATTTTTTATATTTTTAATCCCTTGATATGCTTTAATCATTTTATGAGACCAGAGACATGAAATATTTCCACTGATCCTTCAGCTTAAACATTAATATATTTGAAGGTCTTTTATCTTTGACGATCTGGCTCCTTGCACGGGGCTTCTTGTTTCTGAACTACATAATTGTGGATGCATCTGGACTACCACTCCTCAAAATCGTCCCAATTCCTTTCTGATGCAGATGGGCCCCAAATCCCACATTAAGAAATGCTAACCTAGGGATTCCTCCAGCTATTCCTAGCAGTAGGACCACAGAAGCTTGGAAAGCATCCTCCGCAGGAGAGGACTTGAAGTGGGAATCAGGGATAATTTAACCTTCTCTTTATCCCCAGCAGAGCTACCCCAAATAACCGAGCACACAAAGTAAAATCAGTACCCTTCTATCTAAAGTCAATTTTAATTGACAGCCACTCCCTTCCTAACAAGATTTACACCCCTAAAAACTTTCCATAGTTATTTCTGGGCTACCAGTGATTTGCCCTCATTCCAGTTGTTCTTGCAGTTGAAGAATACTTTCTTATCACTTCTCTTTTTTTCTCCCTTTGGTCTTATTTCCATGAGGACACATTACTGATTTAAGAAATTGAATAGCAAAGCCTATAAATATCTGTACGGTGGAGAAAACATTCATTGTTTAATTTATACCCTCCCACGGAAACTTTTTCAGACCCTCACCTAGTGAAAGCTCAATTAATAGCACTTTTTATCATAAAGAGCCATGATCTGTATTATATTTTGTAAGAATTCAATCTGTATATGGTTTAAATTCTTCATCAGTCCTAGACCAGCTTCCTTTAAGCTGTGGACAGATTTGCTTTGTTGCCTTAAAGAAGTCTAAGGATATTTTCCTCAGTTGTCCTTTTTATGCCTCTTAGTTCAGAATTGAAATGATTTTGCCCAAGTTTATTAGAATAATATTGGAATTCAATTAGTCACTTTGAGACATGGCAACCGAATGGCTGACTCCTTTTTAATTTTTAACAAGTTCCATAATTCACATAGAGAAATTGATGCCAGTATTTAAGATATATGAAGAAATGCAAGCCACATAACTTTGAAATATTTAAATATTCTAATACTCCGGATGAAATATCTTTTTCATACTGACTAGGCTCTGAAACTGGTTTTTAATGAAAACGGTGCCCAACAGAGGTTGAAATGCAAATAGTATCATGCATCAATATAAAGGGTCTTGATTCATTTTAATTTTATCTCTTTGCAAACTGAATGTGCATAATGTTATCTTGATGTTCAGTCTCAACCTCTTCTATCTACATATCAAAATGTACAATAAGAAGATCATTTTTTTCACTGAAAAAAAATCAGTGGGAACTGAAAAATAAGCAAGGTACCTAAGCTTTACGTTATTTTGCTTTGATTTCAGGTGGGTAAAGCATTGATTTTCCTACAGCCAAAGCAAGACATTTTTACTTCAGCCGAGTTCCCCTGCAGATATTTTCCATAGTTTGGAGCTATTCTTTGAAATATCTTTCATCTCTTTATTCCTTTCCTCTCCATGTTCCTTTTCTCCTCTCCCTGCCTCTCTCCAGCTGCAAGGATTTGTCTCCTAAAAGAGTGGGGGTGGGAGGGAACGAGGGATGAAAGCAGACAGGGAGCATGAGCTAGAGAATGCCAGGATCTGGCTTTTGTTATTGGTTGGCTGCTGCTTGATGGGTAGACTAGGGAGGAGAGAACTCTTCAGTCTGTTCTGACGGAGCCGAAGTACAGAAACCATATTTACAGGTAAGAGCAAAAGAGAAGGAAAAAAATTATTTTTCTTCAAAAGAGAATGCTTCTCAATTCCTACTGAGACAATTTTATGATATAGAAATTATTCTATAAGACATTTCCTTGAAAGTGTGTCCCTCTCATTACTTGAGGAAGCTTTGCAATGAGCTGTTCTCTCTCCCTGCAAAATCCTTAGCTGATAAAAACACCAGAGGCATGTCTTATCCTGGATAACTTTCTAGCAAGTGTTACAGAAGCAAAGTTAATGGATAAGATGAGTCATCATGTGTCTTTTATCGTTTGTTTTTATTCAAGTTTATGTTATTGGAAATCAAAGGAAGGTTGAAGAAAGCTCGGTAAAATTCACAGGTCCTGAGAAAATGGAGCTTTCTCTGAATATACAGTATAAAATTTCACATGGTGTTTAATAGTTACAACACAAGAAATGGTTTAGGAAAATAATTTTTGCAGGTTGTAGACTCTTTTAGCACTAATTTAGCATGAATGATTTATATGCATTTTTTAACTCACTCCTCTTGATAAACCTCATGCTGTTGAGTAGCTATATCATTTTGTTTAATGAATTGTAAGCTCATATGATAATTAAACAACTGTCTTTATCAACATGTATGGAGCCGTTTCCATTTTCAAAGCTTAGAAACCTGTTTTTGAAGGATTAAACACTGCTGTAAAAAATAGCATCTTATTAGGCAAGTTTCATTGGTAGTTTCCTTTATCAATCAAATATATCTAGATAAGAATTCCATCACAGTATTTATATTGTTGGTAATATCACTAGGACAATATTTTTTAACAGCTCAAAAGTTAAGGTTTTACTTTACCAGTTGCTTCTCTCTCTTAATATTGTCTTTTATTTATAAAAGGGTAAATAATAAGGGTAAATGTATAAACTCAATGACACACTTACAGTAAAGACATGAAAAATAATTTTACTCCAAGTCCATTTAATATTATAGTGATTTTAATTCATAAATATAGGTCAATTAAGGATGGGGAAACTCACTAAAATGGAGCTTATTTTAAAAAAGGTCATTACTGACTTGAAGACATTGACCATCAATTAATACTTGTTGATTATAATAATAAAACAAAGTCTTTCAATGATGTAAATGACTTGTTCATATATTTTAAAAATACTCCTTTTGAATGATTCACAAACTAATAGGAACGAACATGTACAATTTCTAAGGATTTTTTTGGTCTTGTGTTTGCTTTTTGTTTTTGTTTGAGAAAGGAGATGGATTTTGTCTTTGAAGAACAGACAAAAACATAACAGTTCTTGCAAAATTGAAAAAAGAGGGGGAAAAAAACTACTGAATATTGGGTAAAGATTATCTAAATGAATGGAGAACCATCTTTAATTTCCTAAATGTGCTGAACATAGTTATGTTTACACACTTAAGTGTCATATTGACCCAAGCAAATACTCTTGCATGATTTATTTTGAACTATTTCTGGATTTCAAAAATCTTATGATACTAAAATATTGCCATGTTTCTAATTATTCATGGATTCTTCTGATTTTGTTTTCAAAACAAAATGATGGTAGAAATTAATCCATTCCTTAGACTGGAATTTAAGGTGATATGTAAGACCAGATATTCTTTGCCTGAAATGTGTTAAAGAAAATAAATTAAGGCAGTTATAGTTTTTGAAAATTATAAATTCCAAGTAAATCTACCTCCAAGAATGAAGGGGAATTGATGAAAATTAGAGAGCAGAGTTCCACATGGTTTTAAATTATTCTGTTTCCTTGGAAACCAGCTGCTGCAGATGCATTTTGCTTTCTTTGGCTAAAAATATCATCCTTTTAATAATTGGCAAGGGAAAGGTTCTGAATAAAACCAGAGTATATTGTTGCTGCTTTCTATAATTTCCTTAATGGCTCACATATTTTGGATGAAAAGTAGATAAAACCTTTCTCAATCAGCATTTCCTATCATCCATGGGCAGACGTCTGCATGAGATAACTATGGTAGCCTTTACTGAAGGGACTGCATGAAAAAGAGTGTGTGTGTGTGTGTGTGTGTGTGCACAGGCGCGCGTGCTGGGGTGGAAGCAAGAGAAAAAAAAGTATGAAAGAAAACAGTTAAGAGGTTCCTGTCCAAGTGAAGGATGAAACAAGGCAAATGAGAACCATGTAAGGCTGCTCTATGAGAGATGCCAAAGCAAGACCATTTGTTTTTCCTTTAGTGCAAACATTAAGATTCAAAACGTAGGTTTTTAATGGAGACCACTGCATCCAACTTTGTCTCCTGTGCACAATACTTTCTTCCTTTTTTCTCTTTATGTTTGTAATGGTTAGTAGGATACTGAGCAAGACAATAAATTAAACTTTTTTTAATGTATTAGTCATTTTAGTCATAAAAAGAAAAGCTTGAGATATATGTTCAGTCTATGGATAGTGAAGAGGATTAAATACATATTTTGACAGATTAAGACTGTTTTTTACTTAATGTCCAGACTGTCTTTTATTAATGTAGTCATTTCCTTACCTTTGTAATCTCATATATAAAAAATTATATATTGCAACAACCTAAAACTGTTTTTTATTAGTATTAAGGTAATATATTTGAAATTTAATAGAAATTATTATAAATACACATATGTACTTTTTGTTTTATTTGAAACCCTTTGCTTTTGTTTGGAAATAAAACTTCATTTTCTGTGGCTTTTTTTATAAAAAATAAAAATCACTACTACCATCGTATTTTACTCTAGGCAATTTTTAAAATTACAACATTTTCATTATAGTTTTTTTTCTCTCGGCTATTTGGTGAGAGGGAAAATCAGCATAAAGCTGTCACATCTTTCCTATTTTATTATAATTCAGATGAGAGTCCTAACTCTATCTTCTCTTTACCATTTGTTAAATGCTTTTGACATATAATATCTTATTTTCATAATATTAACTTAGTGTATTAGATTTATTGTTAGCAATGGAGCAAATAAAGTACTACAAGCTTAAACCATGTTTTCATATATTTAATATCTAGGCAATACATTATTTAAAGTTAAATTAATTTGATATGTCAGTATGTTATTTTTCAAAGAATTAGGATAATGGGAAGTATTTAGCTTTTATCAATTAACACGAGCAAAGCACTTCAGTGGCAGCACTTTCATTGTAAACACAGATGACATTAAAGAGCGCGCTAACAGCAAATCAGATAGACTAGTAAATGGATTATGCAACCTGTATAAATAATTCATTTCAGGCATAATCAAAATTACCAAGTATGTTTCAAGTTCCTTAAAATGATGCAGTGCATGGACTTACCCTAACTACAGATAATTTTTAAGTAGTTTGTTAGTAGTGGTTCTTTACTGTTTCATGCTTCTTTATTAGCTAAAAGCAGCTTGCCAGATTCGTAGGGGAGTTTACACAGGTCTCTTCAGTCTCACAAAATGTATTCAGGAAAATGAAATATTAATAGTTTCCTCTATAATATAGGTAGACAACTTTATAGCTATAATGAAAATATGCTGGTTTGTCAAATAACCCCACATTGTTGGAAACGGAAGGGTGGGATTTAAAAGAAATGGAAATTCCAGGTTAAGAGAGTTCGGGTCAGGTTTCACAATGTTCAAACTGTGCTATGTACTTAAGGTAATTCAAGCAAATGAAAAATCATGTTAACATTTGTACTATGGTAGGCCATAACTCAAATATATTCTTGATCAGAATTTATTTTTGACTTAGTATATACCGAATACCTGATAGTAGAGTATAGGGCTTATATAGCTGTAGAAAGGGAGTTGGTCCAAAGCAGCATTATTACTCTTTAATTACCATTTCGTAAATCAAGGAGCAGGGAATGGATTTGCTTATCAAGCTAACGATCACATTTGGATGTTTCGCATATCTCAGTGAACTCAGTTGGGCAAATCATTTGATTCCTTAGTCAACTGTTTCGATCTCAGTTGGTGACAAATAGACTAAGTAGTTTAACCTGAAAATTGTTGAATGTGCATACTTTGAGAATACAGACTCAGTATAACTTTTCAAGCATTTAATTCATACAATTATGATGACCTTGGTAAATGTCAATGCCACTTCTAAGGATCACACTTTAACAAGAAGACTACTTGATGGGAGATCAGCTTTGCCATCCATTCATTTTAGTCTCATGGCCAAAAGATAGTAGCCATGTGATTTATTTCCAAAGAGTCTTTGTACTTTAGTGAGATCAGGAGCTTAACACATTATCTTCCAGTACAACAACAAAAGGTAGTACACACAACACATTTCTATATTTCTCCTGACTCACATGCACATTTGTAACAATATTAAATCACCAGGTAAAAGTAGTTCTTATGTAAATTTTTATATCTTTAAACGATATTGACTACGAAGTCCTTTAGCAAACACTCATTTAATTTTCTTATTCCCTTTCAGTATTTTAGTCTTCCATTATTCTAGAAGTGTGGAGCTGGCCTATAGAGATAATCCCTTCCTTGACTGCTTATTTTACCTATGAACAAAGTAAGGCACAGAGAAGGGTTCCCACAATAATTGTTTTAGTGGGAAACTGAGCATTATGTAAAATAAGAATAGCCAAACGCTATGAGTTTGTATTAAATATTGGATATAATGCATTAAATACTGGATGGATGGAAAGCAGAGTTTAGGAGGACTTTGGAAGAAGGTGGAAAAACATGGTGTGGCCAGATGGTCCCCAGTGCGTGACAACACAGGAATTTTAGAGTTGCACAGAACTCTTCACTTTAGTCCTGCTTTTGGTTTCCTGTCAGCCTGATCACTTTGTCTTACTGTCATAATCTCCTTGACTTTCTGTGAGTTTGCTGTCAGGGTCAAAAATGCATTTTAGTTTTGTTTTCTAGTAAGTGTTGTTAGAGTTAGCTGCTGTCATATTGTGGATATATCACAACACACTTAATAAATGAAACAAGCAATTTCCTAAACAGGACTCCTGAATGTATTTACAAAGATTTTCATTTCCTTTTCTATCTCAGGTTAAGCTAGCCAGGGAAAATCAACAATGTCATCAGTCATTACTCAGTAATACTGGTTTTGATGCTGTCAGCATATTAAGGCAGAAAGATTCTGGGAAAAGTTTTCAAAAGTGATTTTAAAACTTCTTGCTTCGCTGTCTCAAAATTCCTTTTTTGTAGTTCATAAAACTCAAACCTTAGGTTGTTTGACCACTGTGATGTCTAAATCAGTAAGGGGCCCCAAGTTGACTCTCCCAGCCTGCCCACTGAAGTCCCCTATAGGACTGAGGGTCAAATGGGAAACTGCACTTAGGGACTCCATTGTAAGCTTCTATATTCAGAGATCTTCACACACTATGGGCAGGGCCATAGCTAGCAGCCTCAGGGCCACCTCAGTCCTATCCTGTGCTCCCTGCCATTACTTCTTAGTGTGGTCCTTCCAGTCACTTCTAGGACCTCTCTATAACCTTTTATCAACTCAATTATAATTCTGTGGCAGGGGGTTTCCTTTGTCTTGTATCATCAACATCTACCATAATGCCTGATACATTTTATATATCAAAATTGTATCAAAATTGTTTTTCTGACTGCATAAATAAGTGAATAATCTTGTCAGATTATTCTTACCCTTTTCTTGCACCTTCCCCAGTGACAGACACTCATTACATGCTAAAGATAGTCCCTTTCTTTCATGTGCTTCTTTGTTAACACTCTTCAGTGTGATAATGTTCGTGTCACATAAATGTCATTAAGCCATGCAAAATTTTGTATTGCAGACTTTTTATTATGCAAACTCCTTTTGACCTCTCTGACTTTAACGGGGGATTTCATCTGTATGCAGTCCCCATTTCATGACTCCCTGCACTGTGCTGTTCCATTATACTACTCTTCTGTTTCTGATCACATGCACACACAGGCACACACACACAGATCATCATCATATAGTAAATCAATGGACTAATTGAAAATTAATGTAATTAATTTTTATATTAACATGTAATATAAATGTTAAATAATGTTTGTTTAAGAAAATATAGTAATAAGTATTTTACCAATCTGATACATATTCCCTCTCTCAATAACTCCCCACTTTCTTGAGTCAAAGTTATTCAGCAACATTTGATTAAAGTTTAAATTGTTCAGCAATATTTTTCTTCTGCTCCAGGTCCACTTTCTGCCATTTATCTTGTGTTGTGGTGAACAATTTTAAGTCATCGTGTTTGACAGATGACAATGCTGAATCAGCTACAAAGAATCTAAGGGTGTGTACTAAGAGTTAATGTACCCATTTTACTGGGGTTTAATATGTGTCAAGGTAAAGGCAAGCAGATAATACAGGACAGGTGGAAGTCCCAGTCTGCCACAGCAAGGTAGAACTTACTGAAAAAAAAAAAGGAACGTCACGCCATGATGTAATGTCTGGGGAGTCTATAGAGAAAGAACAACTGCTAATAGCTAATATATCTTTAAATATGCTCATGTGTGTGGGGACTGTACTGTGGGTGTACATATATACCCCTTAAATGAAGGATTCATTCAGCCAGTCAGCACATCTGCTTCTCGAAATGCATACTCTAGTACAAATTGGGTATTGTAACTTTGGCTAACCTATTAGTTCTTTAGTACAGCATAGTGATTGATGAAATGCGTAATGATCGATGGAATGCATAATAAACTTTGCAGCTATACAGTCTATAGTTCAACTCCCAAACATGCTATCTTACTGCCTGTGTAAATGTGGGCAAGTTACTTAAGCTATCTGAGCCTCAGTTTCCCTTTCTGTGAAATTCAGTTATTATCTACCTGGGTGATATTGTAAAGACTGATAGATCCATGTAGAACATTTTTCACTACAGAATTTAAGACATAGTCAGGAATTGTGTGCAATTTCAGTTGTTACTGTTAGTCATCCTTTTCTGTTAATAAACTAAGAATGGAAGGAGCAAAATAATCCCCAGGGTTTTTAATGGCTTCCTAAATACTATTCCTCATTAGGAGATTAAAAAATTCCTTTTTTTTTCCCATATTAACTGCAGTTAACTCATTGGATATCAGCTGGCTAAATTAGTACTGTATGAGATAGTAAAATTGCAAAAACAATTTAAGCAGTAAGATACCATCAGGAGTCAAGGAAGAGTGTGATGATTAAAATATGATTTCAAGTGCCAGAATGCCCAGGTTCGGGTGCTGCCTGTAAGACTAATTAGCTTTATGACCTTGGCTCATCATCTAACCTCTCTGTGCTTCAGTTTTTAATCTGAAAATGACATTAATAATAATGCCTACCTCCTATGCATACAACAAAGATTAAATAGGTTGATATATGGCGGATTGCTTTTCTATTGCCTTGCAACAAACTACCGCAAATTTAGCAATTTAAACAATGCCCACGTATTATCATAAGTACTGTAGGTCAGAAGTTCTGCCGAGTGTGGCTAAATTCTTAGCCACAAGGCTGAAACCAGGGTCAGCACAGCTGAATTCTTGTCTGGTCACTCTGGGGGAAAATCTATCTCAAAGCTCATACCTGTTGGCAGAATGCAGTTCCTTGTGCTTCTAGGACTAGGGTCCCTGTTTCCTCCTTGCTGCAGCTGGAGCCACTCTCAGCTCCTAGAGGCTGCACACATTCCTTGTCATGTGACCCCTTCCATCTTCAAAGTCAACCACAGAGAATCTCTCTTGTGTGGAATCCTTTTCACCCTTAATTTCTGTCCTCTAGATTTAAAGTTTTATGTGATTAATTCAGGCCCACCTGGATAATCTACCAGGTCACTGATTTGGGACCTCCATTATATATGCAGATTCCCTTTGCCATATAATGTGAACATAACAGAGTGATATTTCACCATATTCACAATCCTGGGTTTATACAAATAGCGCACACCAGAAGGTGGGCAATCTTGTATACCACCTTAGAATCCAACATAATACATATGTAAAATGCCAGAACAGTGCCTGGCATATAGTAAGCATGATGTGTGTTAGCTCTTACTCTTACTGAATATATGAAAAACTTACAAAATTTTAAAAAAACAGCAATGTTGCAGTAATGACAAGGGTATAGTGAAATGACATCCTACTGCACCATTAAAGACATAAATTGGTAGAACCTTTCTGCCAGGTAACTTGGCAATGTGTACTGAAAGCCTGGTAATTCCACATCTAGGAATTCATCCTAGAGATATAATCAGAGATGTACACAAAGATATATGAAAGAAAATGTTAATTATATGGAGATTTATAATAAATATTTTAAAAGAAACCAAGCATCTCCCTTAGAATTGTAGTTAAATATTATTGCATAGCTATTCAATGAAATGCTGTGTAGCCTTAAACACAAAAATGAAAATCAAATAAAAACAAGTGGTTTAGAAAATTATTTAATGAGAAGGGAACATGCTCATGTTATAAGTGGAGGAATTATAGGTTACAAAGTTGCATATATAGTGTTAATCAATTAGTACTCCTTCTGGAGTGTGAAGTGGCCTTTTGGCAAGACAGGTTCACATGACAAGGGAGGGAACATACCCTGTTGCTGTCTGGTCATGCCCATCCATCCAGAGAACAAGGGTATCCTCAAAAGAAGACTTTGTAGTATCGCCCCTAGTTTTCTGTCCTGTTGCCATTTATTGCATGCCTTAAAGAGAAATGGCATGCTCTGGTCGCTCACTTCTATTTATAGCCCCCCTCTATACTGAACTGACTAAATTGCACTCTTAGTCAAGACTTTAGTGTATTGTTTTTGTTTTGTTTTAGCTATAATGCCAAGCATCTGGAATTCATAATACATACCAATGGAGAACATAGAAATACCTACAGTGCACATTCTAACACTGTAAAACAGCTACTGCTAGCCCCATTTAACAGGTGAGAAAACTTTGGCTCAGAGAAATTAAGTAACTCATGAAAGAACTATTTAAGGAAATGGTGAAACCAGGTTTTCAAGCAACTGGCTTCACCTTTTTCACCATACCAGTGACTCCTGGTAGTTCCTGGGACTCTCTTACATTTAAAAAAATTTCCCCAGAAAATTTTAATGATTAGCCTAGTCTAAGTCCTACTGTAGAACACATCACCACTTTCCCTATACCTGAAGGCAAATTTGTGGTAACAGTGCAGACTGCTTTTTTCTCCTAAGCTTTTTCCAGCTCCAGGCTCTCAGGTTCTAAATTTTAAATTAACTGATGTGTTTTTAATTGGGGGATCCAGACATCACCACAAGTTCAGATTAAAGCAATTCATCCCATTTCCCTCTCAACCCAAAGGGAGATGTACCAAATTTCATAATCTTTGAAACTAGCGTTTCTCCATAGATACTACAACCCAGGCTAATTTCTTCTACCTCTTCATCTTCTGTGACTTAACTCTTGATAAATATCACTGCCCAGATCTCTCAAGTCACCAAATTTTCCATTTCTCCTTTGGGGATTTTCTTCCATTCTTTACAAACTCTTTCTTCCATGTCCTACTTTCCCTTCATATCCCCAGGGCCATTCAATCCCCAGGGCCATTTCACTTTTATTCACCTTTATTCTGCATCTGTCTCTGGATCCAACAGTCTGTCCTCATTCTTGTTCTAGTCTTTGTCAATTAACCTTAGTAGTCAACCCAAGCCCATGGTTGTATCCCAGCTCTATAGAAGTGTCCTTATAGTGGGGGAATAAGGGGAACTTTTATATATGGTTGTGAAGATTTACTATTTAGTATATTTAGGCTCTCTGGTGTCATACAATCATAAAATCAATCATTGGATACTTTATTCTGTAAAACTTGCCTAATAACAACAAAGACTTAAGTTCTTGGGGGAGATCCATATAAACTCTGAACTACTAATTTTAGAAAAATAATTTCCATTTATAGAAAGGGCAATGTACCCAACATTCATGGTAGTTCTGACCTCAAAATGACAAATTATATTTTTACCTTTAGATTCTTTTAGTGACCTGTCTCAATTCAGTTATTTCTCATTACATCATAAACTGAACATAAAAATTAATAATTTATTTTCTTCCCCTACTCCTAAATGCTAGTAATCTTTTGTCTTTTGAGTGTCTTGGTTTGTATAAAAACATTCAACTGTCGTTTTGAATATTTTAATTCAAAATATGACTCTGCTATTTGACTGATAAAATTATGACTATTTTCATATTAGGAGCAGTATTAAGAAAATTGTATTATTTTATATACTTTTCAGAAGGAATTTTTGGATATAGGATTAATAAGAATACTATTAGATAGATAAAGAGAACCTAAGTCGACTCCATATTTTTTTTCTGGACCTGGGACACATAGGACCTTGTTAAGGGACCCTGAATTAGAATTCTAAAACTTTTGACTTTTAACAAATATCATAATCTTTTAGGTGCTAGAAAATATAAATCAAGTCATCCATACGTCTGTCTGCTTGCTAACAGTTTCATCCAGCCATGTACTCTCAAAAGAGCCTTCTGTGTTATAGGGTGACAATATTGTTTAGGATTGCTCTCCCTGGACTATGTGGCTGGGACAAACTCAATCAAGGACATTCATAATAACTCTGTTCTCCCTTCCCACCTATTACTGCAGACATCTGAATGGGGGTAGCATCTTAATCTCTCTCACAATTTAACTTCTGCATGATCTCACTGTCTGTTGCCATGGAAATAATTGTAACATTGCAATTTTAGTACTACAGCCAGAGCACACTACAGTAGAATCAAACTGGCAGACACAAAGTAGGATGAATCTATTTTTCCTCTCTCTCTCCAAATATTTCTTATGCTTTTGGACATTTTTTCCCGCCCTTTCTTTGTGTTTACTCAGCTAATTACACAGTTCATTCTCTCTTTAATGACTCTGTGCAAGTTTCTTCAAGGCCATCAGAACTAAAAGTATAAATGTGAGCAAATCCACACAAATTATTTACATCGATTTCATACCAGTTAAGGAAAAACTTGCAAATAGCTTCCTATAACGATTAAACGGGGTACATCAACATTTTAAAAAATCCATCAACAGCTCTCAGTTTTTAGGAGGTTTTCTGCAATTCTTTTAAACTCTCCATAAGTCGCTTGAAGATAAGAGAGACTCTTCAACCGATTGCTTTCAAACAAGGTCAGCTCCAAGCCAGAATCCTATAACCCTTGCAGTAGCAAGTAGTAGTTATGGATTTTACTTTAAAAAAAATCTTGAATGAGTAACTTCAGGGAGGGTGGTGGATAAAATAGTTATTAACTCTTTGCCTCCATATTCCCATCAATAAGTAAATCTTTGATAATGGTCACCATCCATATAATGCCTCTTCTCTACCAAATTAAAAGAAGTATTCCTTTAGTGTAAGAAAGGAAAGCCTTCTTTTTCATTGTTAATTTTATTTGCCAAAGCAGTACCACAAAGTGGTAGGATATATCAGAATTGGTCCTATTTAAAACCTAACAGGAAAGGTGGCTCCCACCATCATCAAATATTTGGTAAATTTAGAGACCAGAGATGGTTGTAGGTAAAATTAAGTAACCACATTACTTTGGGAAGCACTTTGACCTTCCTTCCCCTTCTAACTTCGTTCTAAATTCTTTCCCCACCAAAGAAACCTCTTCAACCCTCCGACTGGTCAGGTTCTGATTTTAACTGTTCATCTGAGCTGCTAAGTCCTCCTTAATTCTAGGACTTTTCCATTCCCCATCAAATCTACCTTTCCTTTACCGTAGGCCCTCTTTTTCTTTGTTTTTTTTTTTTAATGAAATAATAGGCAAATTTGTGGTCTTTTTTTCTTTTTTTTTTTGGCCGTGCAGCACGGCATGTGGTGTCTTAGTTCCTCGACCAGGGATTGAACGTGTGCCCCTTGCAGTGGAAGCACAGAGTCTTAACCACTGGACCACCAGAGAAGTCCAGAATGAGTGGTCCTTTTAAAGTACAAGTGAGATATTATCATTCCACTACTTACGCCCTTCATCTCATGTAGAGTAGTATCCAAAGTCCTTACAGGCTCTACACAATCTAGCTCCCAATACCTGTCTAACCTCATTGCCTACTATGCCAAACCCAGGACCTCGACACTCACCACTCCTTTGCCCTGGCCTAATCTTCCCCCAGATGTCAAAATCGCTGGCTCCCTTACCTTCCTCACTGTAACATTAGCTCACCAAGTAATTAAAAATGCAATGTTCTCTATCAGCCAATCTCTTAGACACTATACCACTTGATGACTTATCTTTCTTCATAGTATTTAACTCTACAGGACATATTATATATTTAATTTACTTATCTGTTTATTATTTGTTTACCCCTTCCCCCATCAACACCCAGAAAGTGAGCATCGTTAGAGGAAGGAATTTTTTTTCTGTGTTGTTACTTTATTGCTCTCTAGCGATAGTCACTATAATAGTCACTGGTTCATGCTAGAAGCTCAAGAGATGTTTATTGAATAAATAATAAGTGGCCCCTTAACAAAGTACAGAAAACAAATCTCTTCTATAGAATGGCACAAATATCTGAATGAAGACACAGATTCCCTTACTCAACAATCTGAACTAGGATATATTAAAAGAACAAGACAATTGTTGTTTAGTGTTGAGGCTTTCAGGATACAATACGGTAGAGGATGTTCTTTCAGAAGTAAAACAATATGCCAGTTAAGGATACTAGGAAGCAGAAAGTACAGAACAGAGGAAGCCAGTCAGCAGAAGGACCTGGAGCACATATGCCCCACAGAAGCATAGCTACCAAAACTGAGGGACTCCATGAAGTCACTGAGAGGCACAATGAAAGTGGCCAGACTTCTTAAGAAACTCACGCTAATCAGATTGGTTCCTTATTACAGATAGGACTGCCATGCTCAGTTTTGATGGCTTAAGATACTACCTCTCTTGGGTAGTATACTACCTGTCTTTGCACATGTATCGTGCAAGTGTCTTTTGTAAAATAAGTTTGTTCTCCCAACTTATGTATCTCTAGTAAAGGCATTTCAGGTATTGTGTTGGGCTAGTGGGGAAGAGAATGTTTTGATTCCTTTGTCTGTTGATCCTTCCAAGTCACAGATCTGAACCATTCTTTGTTTATTTTATAGAGCCAATCCAAGAGGGGTTTTAAATTACAATGTAATCTAAAAAACACTCCTTTATAAGCAAAATTAATAAGGGAAAGGAGGATGGGGCATGTGAAAGCTAACAATGTAAAGGATTGCTTCTGAATGTGAATGCGGCATTGGCCGGATTTTGGAGTGTGTTACATTGGGAAAGCATGGAGCTGAAATGACCTGGACTGAGTAGTAGCTTCCCACTTTGGCCTGGGTGTACATCTCCAGTTTGCCATAGTTCACACTGCTTACTACCCACTGTCTCTTTGGTTGTGAGACCACTTATTATTGATCCTATGCTATCATTTTCCTTCCGGTAGAAAAGTATTTCTTGATACCTTTGTTACAAATAACAGTAGACAAATGAGAAGACTGAGATGACTTCATGATTTTATTATATCTGACCCTCTTTATTCATTGAGGTTAACTGCCATTGTAAGAATTTGTGTTTGCAACCGCTGATTACCTTAAGAGTTACTTTATGGCTATGAAGAAATTATTACTCTCAGAGGTCTAATGACTCATCTAAATTGACATTAACAAATTTTAAAAAATGCATCAGGCTACCTCTGACTGGCTTTCACTGACCATGTTGATACAAGAGTGAAGAGACTTAAATTAATATTTTATCCAGCAAAAGATTTAGGACTGTGATTTACCCTATATTAAATCTAGTCTGCCAACCTCTGTGGTATAGGACTCAAGAATTCCCTGTAGCTCTGCTGAACTGACTGGAAACATTATAAGGCATCTAAATTCTGTAGGTATAGCCATTCCTAGCAACCAATTTGATTTTTAACGGACAGAGAGCCCCAGGAAAGTAGATGCCTTTGTACCTGAGAAAAAAGAATTCCCAAGCAACATAGACATGCCCTAATCAGTATGCTCCGGGTATGACAGCATGCAAGTGAGTGATCTATTTCGTTCTGAACCCCTGCTCTGTCAGTGACAGTACGTGATTTACCAGAACAAATCAAATAAATGTATTTGACTCCTGTATTTGACTCAAAACACTGAGCCATATTTCCTTATGCAGCCCTCTGAATTCACATTCTTAATTTTGACTTTTTCTCATAAAATACTGTTGTCAGAATAAGAATGCAAATAGCAATGAATCAAGGTAGAACTGTTTTCAATGCTTTCAAACATTGTGTAAAGAATGATTTCTGCATGGATATGACACTCTGGCAGACGTGGTTCAAAAAATTACAACCCCCCAAAACAATTTGGAGACCTTGACTGTGCAATCAGTGGTCAGATATTTCAATGCTCTGTTGCTCCCGTTCCTGCTACAGGTACATGTGACAGCGCTGCAGCGATGAGTGGAATTTTAAAGGAGAAGTTGGAAGAAATTGAGGGCTCCGCACCCTGCTCCTCTGTGCAGGAATCTGATGATGAAGTTTTTAGCTGTGACAGTGCCACCAGTGTTGATAGTGTCTATCTGTCCACTTCTAATCACTTCACTGGTGAGTATCTGAGGCTGTACTTCAGGTTGTACTCTAAATTGTGTTGTATGGTCGATTCTTGGAGTTTTTATCTGATGGCTTATATCTGCCCCTAAGCTGTTTATGATAACAGACTTAATTTGCAAAACATGATACCATTTTGGTTAATTAAGTCTCAGTAGTTTACTCCTGTTTCTTTCTACAGAGTGAGTATGAGAGGCAGAAATGAGTCCAAAGTTAAGCAAATAGCAATTGAAAATAATTTCCTATGTGTCTTCAATTTTCTGAAATAGATTCATCTTTTCGAAATTAAATCATCTGAGCTCTTTTGAACATCTAATACTAGTCAGTGAGTTGTGGAATACTTGCAGTGCTGAGTACAAAACATTCACTTCCCAGGTGAGAAAACGGTGTTTGTTTTTAAAAGAATGCTGCTCTGAAATAAAAGCCTTGAAAACCCTAAAATTCTGTAGTTGTTTGGATACTGGTAAACCTCAGACCCAAGGCCGGGTTCATGCACTACAGTAAATACAGCTTTCTACACATATATACTTCTCCTAAGCAGTTCATGTGAACAACATCATTTAACTTAAGGTGATATGTTCAAACTTAAAATTGTAGCCATTTAAAGTTGCATTCCTTGTAACAGATGCTCATATGAAGATTAGGCAAATCCTTTCCAACATTTCCATGTCCACTCAACACCAGTCATTAGGAGACTGGTGATTTTCAAACTATGTTTTAGAAGAGTTAACATCATTCAAAGCAAAACTAAACAAGGTCAATAAAAACCCGTGGGGCATTTGTGTTTGGGGTTTTTTTAGCTCACCAAAACAGCCTTGTAAAATTCACACTGAAGTTTATACAGTGTGGCTCTGTGATACCTCTAATTCCATTTTTAACCTTCCTCTCCATTTTTTTTTTTTTTTGCGGTACGTGGGCCTCTCACTGTTGTGGCCTCTCCTGTTGTGGAGCACAGGCTCCGGATGCGCAGGCTTGGCGGCCATGGCTCACGGGCCCAGCCGCTCCGCGGCATGTGGGATCCTCCCGGACCGGGGCACGAACCCGTGTCCCCTGCATCGGCAGGCGGACTCTCAACCACTACGCCACCAGGGAACCCCCTTCCTCTCTATTTTTAACCTTTGTCTCCCTGACCGCCAAGAATTCAAAAGTTTGTTTGGTATTCATGAATTCTCCCTCATCACCGTTAGAAGGATTTAGAATAAAAATAGGTGTAACTTTATAGGAATGTTTAGCTTCTGTTATTTATCTCTTGACTAAAGTAGAACTTATTTTTAATGAACTTGTAGAAAATATAAAAAAGTAAGGAGAAGATAAAGGAACACTTGGGAGAAGGGAGGAAACAATAGCTGTTTTGAGAACAAGATTCTCTAGTTACATAGGACAGTTACTGTCAATCAGTGGATTTGCGGGATAAGTTTTGTTTGAAATTTATCTATAGCCTTCTGCCTCTTTCTCTAAGTGACTGTAGCCTTGTGGTAGGCACACACCTTGCTGTCACCCACGGTGCCTAGAAGAGCACTGAATATTGCTTAGACTTCTTTATTGAGTGAACAGATTAATTTTCAGACAATTTTTACACTTTTTTGATAAATAAAAATTGTATATATTTAATGTGCACAACATGATGTTTTGACTTACGTATGCATTGTGAAATTATTGTCACATTCAAGCTAATGAACATTTCTATCACCTCACAGTTACCTTTTTTTCGTTTTTGGCGGTGGCGGTGGTGGTGAGAACATAAGATCTACTCTTCTGGCAAATTTCAAGAATGAAATACATTATTTTTATAATTTCCGACGACTTTTTTTTAAACTGGAGAGAATGAGTCTACTGGATGCCCTTATCCTTAGAAAAGCAACAGTGCACGTATAAATTCAAGAGCCTCAGGAACACTCTTAAATTCCTTTTCTGTGTACCTTGAGAGTGTTCCTTCTCCAAGCCCTAGAGCACGGCAGGAGCTCCTAGTACTTCTCAACTGTTACCCCTTTAGCCACTCCCGAAAAATACCATCAATCTAGACCCTGTTTCTTTGAGGTCTTCCTACTCTAGTGCAGTGCAGCATTTTCCACACACCTGTGATTTGTTTTTAAACCTTCAGCATGCTTAAACCTCCTCCCTCCTGTCTATGCTTCTCCTAAAGTTACAAATTGACTCTCTCCTGGAAAAATCAATTGCAGGCCTTCTCTATGCAAGGTGCCTATTGATTTCTATAGCTTGTGAGCTCACAAAGTACCTATAATGTTCATTTAAACACCATCAGGTCTTACAATTGCAGATCAAAATACTTTCCAGATGAAAGTAATGTTCTAGTAGTGTACAGGGGTTTGAAAAATGATAGGTCAGGCACTTGTTACGAGCACCTGAACAGTTCCCTGGAGGGTAAAAGTTTGAGTGGAGAGTGGTTTTATTTTGATATAATAAACTATTTGATAACTATTTTGCTATCTGGTCATAACTTTCCTGCTTCATCACCATGGCACGAGTCTGTGGAGGGGGAGATGTCTGTTGTGTACAGAGGAGACAGCAGGCTAGTGAAAGCGGTGGCGAAGTTTGATTAGCTCTTTCAGCTACTTTTCGTTGCAAGTATTCAAGGGTTTTGAGGGAAATATTTACCGATACTCCTCTGTAAGGAAACAATGGTATGCATCATTGAGCACCTTGTAACTGAATGTGTGAGGATAAAAACGATTTGGGATAAACAGTGGGGAGGAGGAGTAAAAAAAAAATAGATGGAAATGTGACAGTAACAGGGGGATTTCCTGTTACCGTGGGTTATTCTCAGCCTGATCTCCAGTACAAACGCTTATTATTTTATAAAATTGGGCAAATTGAGGAAGAAAATGCATTTGAATTTTTTTAGAGGGTCCAATGATCTTATATATGAGTAAGAAAAAAAATAGTAGAGTCAGCCCTCATCTTGAATTCAAAGAATGTTAGAACTAGTAGAGCCTTTGAGAACATCTAGATTGACCCTTATTTTACCGATGTGGAGACCACAGCCCAGGGAGAGTTACTTGACAAGAATCCAAATGTGAGCTAGTGGCAGAGAACTTTATTGTAGATCCCTAGAGGACTGGCCTTTCTACTAGACTGTGCTGCTCTCTGATGGGTCTGTTATATCACTGACTACTAAGTAGAGGGACCCAAATCATCAAGTGAAAGACATGGCTGTATCTTTTGTGCCAGCTCCTCTTAGAAACAGAATGAGCCCATCTTTCGGCATCTCATATCTGTTGCCTTTTTCTTCAGTTGGTTTCTATTGAAAGTGTGCATATCTTCTGGCTGTAATACAATGTCAGTGATGAGTTTATGAATAAATCCAATGAGCATAAAGAAGTAGTGGACAGAGAATTCGATTTGAGTGTGAATGAACCATTTCTCTTCCTCCTGCTGTAAGTGACAGGGCAGACTGTTGAGATTTTGCTTGTGTGTCCCTGACATTGATGAAAATATCTTACAGCAAACATGTTGTTTTACATTTACATGAATGAAATTGGTTTGTCATGGTGACATAATGCTACTTGTGATAATGTGAAAATGTTACGATGAAAAGTAGGTGAGATGCAGTCTGCGGTGTGCATCTTCACTGGCAGCTAACGAATAGAAGGTTATTTCATTTACTTTAGAAGTAAAACCTTTGTATATTCCACTTTTGCCAGAAGGGTGAATAGTCATCCTGGATTCACTGAAAAAAAAAATAATAATAATGATATCCTTCCATCCCTTGAACTCCAGGACCCTACATTACTTTTACTTGTTCAATAATTCAAGACTTCAGAAACCCACTTAACTTGCATTTCAATGAGACTCAGTCACAGCTTCTGACTGGAGGCAGTAATTGTATTCCGTTTTACTGGCTATAGGCAAAGAATTGGCTTTTATGTTTGCTTGTTTGTTTTAAGCCCTGAAAAACTTAAATTTGGCTTTAAATGTAAAAGCACGATTAGACCGAGTTTCAAATAAAATTTTATGTATTGATATCGTAGTGAATCTAGAAAAATAACACATTGCTTGTGGTTTTAACTCTCAGTTAGGTACTATAAAAAACTAATTATAAAGATAGTTCTGGTGGTGTTAATGGTACTATTTCTTACATTATTCAAGGGATAAGGCCCTATTAGCATGAGATCCAAAATACTTTATAGAAAATCTTCCATTTTTCCACAGCTCTTATTTACTCAGGATGTCTATAGATGGAACTGATCTTGTAGCTGAATTTCATAAAGAGTACAAGAAGTAGACCTGCTATTAAATATTAAAGACACCACCTTTACATTAGTGATCAGAATATTTTCACCTGACAATGTAATTTGTTTACAAATATTTCTTAGAGTATTTGCATTTTATATACTTCTTGATAAGAATCATTCATATCTTTATTTTGGGGTCATCTAGAAGTGGTCATGGGCAATAAGGAGATGATTACCCAGTTGCAGAATAGTGTGACTTGAAAAATGGATCCAAATGAATTTAGGTGATTAAAATTCTGCTCAGCATTTTCGAAGTCCCATAATCTTTTGGCTTTGGTTTGAATACCAGAGGCTGACTGGCATTATACTTGTTGTTTATGATGGTGATGATAAAATCATAGTGCCTGAAGCAACTGTCCTTGTGTTTCTCAAAAGATTTTAAAATTCATCATGCAAATCAGGCAATCTGATGCTTTCTGACAGCTCGAGGGAAGTATACTTATGTGCATGCAAAAAAGAATTAAACCTGGTTCTGCTAAAAAAAAAAAAAAAAAAAAAAAAAAAAGCCAGTTGGTGCTATTTCTGAATTGGCTGCAATATTTAACCATTTCACTCTGGAAAATACTTGTTTGTACTCTGAAAATATTACTTCTTTTTTTGTCTAAAGAATTTGGGAGTAAACCGGGAATGTTTTAGGGCCACAGAATTATTGTACCATATGTTTTATATGTTCGGCTACAGTGATCAGGCATGAACTAGAATAGTTAAGTGTCTGAAATTTACTGAATTCCATTGAGAATTAGATTAAGGTTAAAAGTACTGTTTTTAAATGTAATGAAGAAAGAGCAGTCATAATAAATATAACAAAACATAAATATTTGATTTTCAACCAAAGGTCAGCATATAGAAACTAGAAAGGCATTTTCTTTGAATGGTGTTTAATTTTCAGGTGGGAAAGTATATATGTATATGTATAGCTGATTCACTTTTTTATAAAGCAGAAACTAACACACCACTGTAAAGCAATTATACTCCAATAAGGATGTTTAAAAAAAAAAAGAGAGAAAAAGATAAATAAAATTGAAATGGACACTCAATTTTTTGCATTTGGCTTTATCTAATCTCACAAATATTATACCAATGGAGCAGTAATGAAGACTGATTTATGTAATTTACAATTCTAGAAATTTGAATGAAATGTTATGAAACTCGCTTTATATAATGAACTATTAAATCACTTTAAGATCCTTAATGGATATCTGCAGTGGTCTTAGCATGGCAAAAAACAAAAACAAAAATAAAAACCTCAAACCGAATTCTAATAAAACAATTTCCAAAGTACTGTGAAAGCTGTTGAAGATTGCTGCACCAAGTGCTAAAAGCACTAGATATTTCTGGCTGAAATACAATAGTGGGTCCCATTAATTGTGATATTGTGGAGACTGAAATGCACTCAGTGCTATATATTTTTATGCCATGATTGAATGATAATGTTAGTGGATATAAAAATGTATATATTTTAGTTTTAAATCATATTAATAAAATTACTTTTAAATAGTCACAATTAAGAATACTTAATATATTTCATTTTAAACTTTGCTCTGATGCCCACAATTTATACATTTCAAAAAATGTATATATTTTGAATCTTAACAATGCCAGCATTTGGGGTATTTAATTCCATCTTTGAGGAAACTTGTTTGGAAGAAATAAGGACTATTAATTTTAAACATAGTTAATTTTTCTAACTTTTTAGCCTGTTCTATTTTATAATTTCTCCAAAGATGTTGTCCCTTATCTTCTTGCTATGTCAGCTCTGACTTTCTGTTGTTTGCTGTTTCTATGACAACCATCATGTTGGCTTGAAGAGAGTAGTACATATTTCAGATACATATACAATTCTAGACACACACACACGCACACTTTTAGAATTTTTTATTTACCAAAAAAATTGATGACTAGGCTGACAATTATAGTGGTCATTAATCAGTACTAAAATTAAATGCTATGCTAACATCATGGCTCCGTAAGATATATATCATATATTTGGCCTAGATTTTTTAAAAATATGCATAGGGCTTCCCTGGTGGCGCAGTGGTTGAGAGTCCGCCTGCCGATGCAGGGGACACGGGCTCGTGCCCCAGTCCGGGAAGATCCCACATGCCGCAGAGCGGCTGGGCCCGCGAGCCATGGACGCTGAGCCTGCGTGTCCGGAGCCTGTGCCCCGCAACGGGAGAGGCTACAACAGTGAGAGGCCCGCGTACCGCAAAAAAATAAAAATAAAAATAAAAATATGCATAAAGCTAGATAAGCTGCAAAAGAAAACTGAGGGAGTAAACTTAACTAAAATTTATGGACACTAGTAAAGAAGCGTATATATTTTAAAACTCCCCTCAATATGAGATAAATATTTTGATGAAAAAAAGAATGAATGGAATTCAGGATAAGCAACCTAAATAGGCATTGTTATTTTCAATAAAACAGCTCTTACATTTTTAGGATTCGCTAGCTTTGCAGCTAGAATATGGAAATGGTTGAAATTTATAATTACAATATTTTAAGTTCCTTGATGGCAAAGGCTGTGTCTTATATTTCCCCCACATTACTTAATGTTAATACTCATAATAGCAAGCTTTATTAAACATTTTATCACTTGCCAGGCATTGTGCTAGATGTTTTAAACAAATTATTTTATTTGATTCTTATAACACTAGGTCCTAAATAAATTTATTTTTGATTGGTATGTTCATGACTTTTTTCTAAAAAGTACATGTCTTAATTGATCAAATGATTTCTGTCATCTTAAACATGACATGAGTGAAGTGAAATAGGCTAACTAATTGTATAGAAATTAATTAAGATTGCTGGATACAATTAGGGTCTCCTTCAACAGGTACAGACCCATAGGAAAAATGTTTTTATATCACATGTTCATGGTTTCCAATGTATGCATATAATATTGTCAGTATAAATGAAATCACTCTCCAAACTTCCTACATAGTTTTAAATTTATTAATAAATCAGAATTCAATATTCTAAGATTAGAACATTGATATATTTTGAATCGATATATTTAACATTTATTTATTACTTTAAAAAGTTAAATATTTAAAAAGTTTTAGCTTTAATTTTTGCAGTATTTTTTCTTATGGTGAAAAATTATAAAGAAACTATATGCTATGCAATTGGTTAAATAATCTATGGAAAACCCATATAGTAGATTCCCATGTGGCCATTAAAAAGAGCTAAACAAATGTATCTATTGACATAAAAATATATTCACATTAATAAATAATTCACATTAATTGCAAAATTATATTGCAGTTTCATTCCATTTGTAAAATCTTACACATGAGGTATGAATGTAATAAGATCCAGAAACAAAATGAGAAACACATATTTTCTATAGAAAACCTTAAGTTTTCTCTGAATAGTGGCATTATGGGTAATTTTAATTATCTATGTATTTCTCAATATTTCCCAAAATCTATATATTTTCTCAATTTATATGAATATATTTTAGCTTAACAGGATTTATTGTGTGCATTTATTACAATAGCTTTCTAGAATTTTTCACTAATATAATTACTGCTGTTATAATATGTTTATAAATTTTCCCCTGAAGTTGGAAATCATAGTTCAAAGGGTACATTTTAATTGCTCTCCAGAAAATTTTACCAGGTTATGTGCTCACTTCTAGTAATTGAAGTAACTGAGTGCCTTTTCCTCTAACATCTTTCCAGCCTTACTAGGCATTCTCTCTCTCTGTCTCTGTGCATACTTCTATACGTACATACATACATATACACCTGGCCATTTGATAGGTAAAAACTGATATTCTCTCTTTTTTTTTAAACATCTTTATTGGATTATAACTGCTTTACAATGGTGTGTTAGTTTCTTCTTTATAACAAAGCGAATCAGCTATACATATACATATATCCCCATATCTCCTCCCTCTTGTGTCTCCCTCCCATCCTCCCTATCCCACTCCTCTAGGTGGTCACAAAGCACCGAGCAAAACTGATATTCTCTTAATGCTTTAACTTGAATTTCTCTGAATAGTAGGAAGCTAATTATTTATATATTTATTTATTTGCCCTTTTTTGTGTGTATAAATTGTCTATTTTGGTTCTTTTTTTATTATGTTTTTCATTGTTTTATATTAAGGATTTTTGATTAACCTATAAGCAATAGTATCATTCCTATTTTGTCATTGATCTTTTAACTCTGTTTATGTTTGCCATAGAAATATGTCATTGTGGTCAAATGTATCATGGATTTGACTTTTAGGAGATGTTTAGGGAGACCTCAGTTCCCAAGATTAATTGCACACAAATAACCTCCTCTAGAACTTTCATAAATTTCCATTAAAAATTTAGATCATTAGACCAATTGAAAATTATGTTGGCATACTCTATGAAAGAGATAAATTTCCAGTTTTCCTAAAATCATATACTGAATAATGTAATAGTTTCTATCAATTTGAAGTTCTGTTCTTATCTTGAACCAAATTCTTATTCAGTATTTGTAGTAGGATCAGTGTCTGTAGTTTTCTTTCTATTTCATCATCTAGATGGTTATACCTAAACCAACAACACTGTTATATTATGACTCTGTAGTAAGTTTTATGTCACATAGGAGTTCCTAATTTTCCCTAACCCACTGCTATGAAGAGAAACACAATACACTACCATACTCTTTAAAGACTCTATTGGCTATTCTCACATAATTATTATTTGAATTTTATAAGAATATTGTCAAGCTACCAAAAAAACCACTGCTATGCCATTGGATTTACATTAAATTTATAGGTTAATTTGGGCCATAAGGCAAATTGACACCTTATAATTCCATTCCAGGAATGCCAGATAATCTTTCCATATTTAACTGTCATTTTACCCACAGTAGAGTTTTATGCTTTTCTTCTTGCAGTGAATTTTTCTTGAGTCCCTAAGTTTGTAAAATATTTTTGTACCTGTTATGAATGAGACTTTTCTATATATGTTCTAACAGATTATTTTTTGGTACTAAGAAAGGCGTAGGGTTTTTTTCTTTTAATGGAAATGTTTCCAGGTTTTCACCTTTAATTTGACTGTAGGATATCCTTTATCCTATATTAAGGAGGTATCCTTCCATTAAAGGTTTTTAATTAATGAATGTAAAGTTACATCAAATTCTTTACTGGAATATATCAAGATAATCCTGTTTTTCTTCAAACTTTTAATATGATGAAGTGAAAACTATTTTTTCTAATATAAAACTATTATTGCTTTTGACTCTGTTTTATCATAAAATATTCTTTAATTTCACATGAGAATATAATTTAGTCTGGAAATGTGGGTGTATTAAGAGGTCCTTAAAAATGTTCAAGGTTATTTTAAAATCCACTTAAAAATATGTTTCATTGAGAGAGAATAAAGTTGAAGGCATCACTCTTCCTTATTTCAAACTGTATTACAAAACTATAGTAATTAAAACAGTGTGGTACTGGCATAAAAACAGACCATAGATCACTGGAACAGATTAAATACCCCTAAAATAAACTCAGGCATGTTTGACCAACTAATACTTTACAAGGGAGTCAAAAACACTCAATGAAGAAAGGAGAGTCTCTTCAATAAATGGTATTGGAAAAACTGTACATTCATATAAAAATAATGAAACTGGACCTCTATCATACACCATTCACAAAAATTAACTTGAAAAGGATTAAAGACTTAATTGTAAGGCTGAAAACTGCAAAACTCCTCAAGGAAAATATATGGGAAAATCTCCTTGACATTGGTCTTGGCAGTGGGTTTCTGGAAATGACACTAAAAGCACAAGCAACAAAAGGAAAAATCAACAAGTAATACTACATCAAGCTGAAAAGCTCTGCATAGCAAATAAAACAATCAACAAAATGAAAAAACAATCCATGGAATAGAGGAAGTATTTGCAAATAATATATCTGATGAGTTAATATTCAAAATATATAAGGAATTTATGAAAATAATAAATTATCCATTAAAAAAATGGGCAAAGGAACTGAATAGAATTTTTTCAAAGTAGACGTACAATGACCAACAAGTTCATGAAAAGGTGCTCAACTTCAATAATCATCAGGGAAATGCAGATCAAAACAGCAATGAGAAATTGCCTCACACTTGTTAGAATAGCTACTATCAAAAAGACAAGAGATAACAAATGTTGGCAAGAACGTGGAGAATAAGGAACCCCTGTGCAGCCACTATGGAAAACAATATGAGGTTCCTTAAAAAATTAAAACCATATTCCCACATCTGGGCAAATGCCCAGAGGAAATAAAATCACTATCTCAAAGAGAAATATGCACCCCTTATGTTCATTGCAGCATTATTTACAATAACCAACCTATGTCCATTGATGGATGAATGAATATAGAAGTTGTGGTGTATATATACAATGGATGTTATTCAGCCATAAAAAGAAGAAAATCCTGCCGTTTGTGACAACATGGATGGAATTTTGGGCATTAATGCTAAGTGAAATAAGTCAGACAGAGAAAGACAAATACTGTATGATCTCACTTATATGTGATATTAAAAAACAAACAAACTCATAGAACAAGAATAGACTGATGGTTTCCAGAGGCTGGAGGGTGGGGGAAACATGGAGACATTGATCAAAGGCTACAAAAATAAATAAACACAATAAAATGTTTCAAAATGCATTTCAAATTCACGCAAACACACACACACACACACACACACACACACACACACGGTAATAAGAAAAAAATGGGCCAAAAAAGTGCTATACTTTTTTCCACTTAACTGAGGAGTAGTAAAAAGACAAAGTATAGATATTGCTTAATGTGAAAGAAGGAAAAGCTAGAAACACTAGTGTTTAGTACAAATAAATAGATATAGTGGTTTGTTGAGTCTTCTTTACCTATTTTGCAAATGGGTTAAAGGATAAATCATCCACTTTATTAAAAAAAATCTTTCTTCAACATTGAGGTATGATAAAAGGGAACAAAACTGCTCTGTTCAGCATCCGACATATTGTAGCTGCAGATTAACTTTAAACACATTTTTGTTTCTTTGTGGCCAATTTTTGTTTTGATAGCCTCCATCTGGCATTGATCTGCATTCATTTTGTAGTCTGATTACCAGGCATGAAACAAAGAAATCAACTGGTTCCTCTATCTTAAAAGGCTGGGAGAAATTACCTTTTTAGATTTCTTTTTTAAAAATTTTTTAGTATTTAAATTCTCTGAGTAAGATAAAAGAGGGAGAGAATTCATTCAGTATGACTGTAAAACAGGACCTCTCAACACAACCACATTGACTTAATTTCCCTTACTGGTAATAAATAACTATACCCGTTCTTTAATTGCATTTGTTTTACTGGTAATACTTGGCATATGTCCTAGCACTTCTGTAAAATAGTCAGTTAATGGTCACGATTATGTTGGTGAAGACTTTTTACTCAAGTGAAGAAGCCCTACACAATCTAGCTTAAACAAAAAAGAGCAATCTTAGTTCAAGTAACTGAGAAAGGCAAAAAAGGATCTGGAGGTCAAATACCAACCTCGCTTCCTCCGACCCCAATGACTTGGCTCTGTTCTCACTATGGGAGGGCCTCATTTTCTCCCACTGCATATGGGGTATTGGGTTTCCCTTAAGATCTATGGAAGACATGTGCCTACACATAGACATACACATCTTCCTAGCACTA
This sequence comes from Leucopleurus acutus, assembly GCF_964270905.1. Classification (NCBI taxonomy): domain Eukaryota; kingdom Metazoa; phylum Chordata; class Mammalia; order Artiodactyla; family Delphinidae; genus Leucopleurus; species Leucopleurus acutus. The sequence continues at coordinate 52,668,631 of NC_139149.1, forward strand.
TATATTTTTTTTTTTCGGATTTTAATGCTTTAATTGTTTTTTAAACATCTTTATTGGAGTATAATTGCTTTACATTGCTGTGTTAGTTTCTGCTGTATAACAAAGTGAATCAGCTATATGTATACATATATCCCCATATCCCCTCCTTCTTGCGTCTCCCTCCCACCTTCCCTATCCCACCCCTCTAGGTGGTCACAAAGCACCAAGCTGATCTTCCTGTGCTATGCTGCTGCTTCCCACTAGCTATCTGTTTTACATTTGGTAGTGTATATATGTCAATGCCACTCTCTCACTTCGTCTCAGCTTACCCTTCCCCCTCCCTATGTCCTCAAGCCCATTCTTTACATCTGAGTCTTTATTCCTTTCCTGCTGCTAGGTTATTCAGAACCTTTTTTTTTTTTTTTTAAGATTCCATATATATGTGTTAGCATACGGTATTTATTTTTCTCTTTCTGACTTACTTCACTCTGTATGACAGTCTCTAGGTCCATCCACCTCACTACAAATAACTCAATTTCGTTTCTTTTTATGGCTGAGTAATATTCCATTGTATATATGGGCCACATGTTCTTTATCCATTCATCTGTCAGAGGACACTTCGGTTGCTTCCATGTCCTGGCTATTGTAAATAGAGCTGCAGTGAACATTGTGGTACATGACTCTTTTTGAATTACGGTTATCTCAGGGTATATGCCCAGTAGTGGGATTGCTGGGTGATATGGTAGTTCTATTTTTAGTTGTTTAAGCAACCTCCATACAGTTCTCCATAGTGGCTGTATCAATTTACATTCCCACCAACAGTTCAAGAGGGTTCCCTTTTCTCCACACCCTCTCCAGCATTTATTGTTTGTAGATTTTTTGATGATGGCCATTCTGAACAGTGTGAGGTGATACCTCACTGTAGTTTTGATTTGCATTTCTCTAATGATTAGTGATGTTGAGCATCCTTTCATGTGTTTGTTGACAATCTGTATATTTTCTTCGGAGAAATGTCTATTTAGGTCTTCTGCCCATTTTTGGATTGGTTTGCTTGTTTTTTTGCTATTGAGCTGCATGACCTGCTTGTAAATTTTGGAGATTAATCCTTTGTCAGTTGCTTCATTTGAAAATATTTTCTCCCATTCTGAGGGTTGTCTTTTCGCCTGGTTTATAGTTTCCTTTGCTGTGCAAAAGCTTTTAAGTTTCATTAGATTCCATTTGTTTTTATTCCCTTTCTCTAGGAGGTGGGTCAAAAAGGATCTTGCTGTGATTTATGTCAAAGAGTGTTCTTCCTATGTTTTCCTCTAAGAGTTTTATAGTATCTGGCCTTACAATTAAGTCTTTAATCCATTTTGAGTTTATTTTTGTTTATGGTGTTAGGGAGTGTTCTAATTTCATTCTTTGACATGTAGCTGTCCAGTTTTCCCAGCACCACTTATTGAAGACGCTGTCTTTTCTACAGTGTATATTCTTGCCTCCTTTATCAAAAATAAGGTGACCATATGTGTGTGGGTTTATCTCTGGGCTTTCTATCCTGTTCCATTGATCTATATTTCTGTTTTTGTGCCAGTACCATACTGTCTTGATTACTTTAGCTTTGTAGTATAGTCTGAAGTCAGGGAGCCTGATTCCTCCAGCCCTGTTTTTCTTTCTCAAGATTGCATTGGCTATTCGGGGTCTTTTGTGTTTCCATACAAATTCTGAAATTTTTTGTTCTAGTTCGGGGAAAAATGCTATTGGTAATTTGATAGGAATTGCACTGAATCTGTAGATTGCTTTGGGTAGTATTAGTAATTTTCACAATGTTGATTCTTCCAATCCAAGAACATGGTATATCTCTCCATCTATTTGTATCATCTTTAATTTCTTTCATCAGTGTCTTATAGTTTTCTGCAAACAGGTCTTTTGTCTCCTTAGGTAGGTTTATTCCTAGGTATTTTATTCTTCTTGTTGCAATGATAAATGGGAGTGTTTCCTTAATTTCTCTTTCAGATTTTTCATCATTAGTGTATAGGAATGCAAGAGATTTCTGTGCATTAATTTCGTATCCTGCCAGTTTACGAAATTCATTGATTAGGTCTAGTAGTTTTCTGGTAGCATCTTTAGGATTCTCTATGTATAGTATCATGTCATCTGCAAACAGTGACAGTTTTACTTCTTCTTTTCCTATTTAGATCCCTTTTATTTCTTTTTCTTCTCTGAATGCTGTGGCTAAAGCTTCCAAAACTATGTTGAATAATAGTGGTGAGAGTGGGCATCCTTGTCCTGTTCCTGATTTTAGAGGAAATTATTTCAGCTTTTCACCATTGAGAATGATGTTGGCTGTGGGTTTGTCATATATGGCCTTTATTATGTTAAGTTCCCCCTATGCCTACTTTCTGGAGCGTTTTTATAATAAATTGGTGTTGAATTTTGTCAGAAGTTTTTTCTGCATCTATTGAGATGATCACATGGTTTTTATCCTTCAGTTTGTTAATATGGTATATCACATTGCTTGATTTGCATATATTGAAGAATCCTTGCTTTCCTGGGATAACCCCACTTGAACATAGCGTAGGATCATTTTAATATGCTGTTGGATTCTGTTTGCTAGTATTTTGTTGAGGAATTTTGCATCTGTGTTCATCAGTGATATTGGCCTGTAGTTTTCTTTTTTTGTGACATCTTTTTCTGGTTTTGTTATCAGGGTGATGGTGGCCTTGTAGAATGAGTTTGGGAGCATTTCCTCCCTGTGCTATTTTTTGGAAGAGTTTGAGAAGGATAGGTGTTAGCTCTTCTCTAAATTCTTGATAAAATTTGCCTGTGAAGCCAGCTGGTCCTGGGCTTTTGTTTGCTGGAAGATTTTAAATCACAGTTTTAATTTCAGTGCTTGTGATTGGTCTGTTTATATTTTCTATTTTTTCCTGGTTCAGTCTCAGAAGGTTGTGCTTTTCTAAGAATTTGTCCATTTCTTCCATGTTGTCCATTTTATTGGCGTATAGTTTCTTGTAGCAATAGCTCATGATCCTTTGTATTTCTGCAGTGTCAGTTGTTATTTCTCCTTTTTCATTTCTGGTTGTGTTGGTTTGAGTCTTCTCCCTTTTTTTTCTTCATGAGCCTGGCTAGTGGTTTATCAATTTTGTTTATCTTCTGAAAGAACCAGTTTTAGTTTTATTGATCTTTGCTATTGTTTCCTTCATTTATTGTTCATTTTTTTCTGATCTTCTGATCTTTATGATTTCTTTCCTTCTGCTAACTTTGGGTTTTTTTGTTCTTGTTTCTCTAATTGCTTTAGGTGTAAGGTTAGGTTTTTTATTTGAGATTTTTCTTGTTTCTCGAGGTAGGAAGGTATTGCTATAAAGTTCCCTCTTAGAACTGCTTTTGCTGCATCCCATAGGTTTTGGGCCATCATGTTTTCATTGTCATTTGTTTCTAGGTATTTTTTGATTTCCTCTTTGATTTCTTCAGTGATCTTGGTTATTTAGTAGCATATTGTTTAGCCTCCATGTGTTTGTGTTTTTTACAGTTTTTTTCCTGTAATTGATATCTATTCTCATAGCATTGTGATCAGAAAAGTTACTTGATACGATTTCAGATTTCTTAAATTTACCAAAGCTTGATTTGTGACCCAAGATATAATTTATCCTGCAGAATGTTCCATGAGCACTTGAGAAGAAAGTGTATTCTATTGTCTTTGGATGGAATGTCCTATAAATATCAGTTAAGTCCATCTTGTTTAATGTGTCATTTAAAGCTTGTGTTTCCTTATTTATTTTCATTTTGGATGATCAGTCCATTGGTGAAAGTGGGGTGTTAAAGTCCCCTACTATGATTGTGTTACTGCTGATGTCCCTTTTTATGGCTGTTAGTATTTGCCTTATGTATTGAGGTGCTCCTATGTTGGGTGCATAAATATTTACAATTGTTATATCTTCTTGTTGGATTGATCCCTTGATCATTATGTAGCGTCCTTCTTTGTCTCTTGTTATAGTCTTTATTTTAAAGTCTATTTAGTCTGATATAAGAATTGCTACTCCAGCTTTCTTTTGATTTCCATTTGCATGGAAAATCTTTTTCCATCCCTTCACTTTCAGTCTGTATGTGTCTCTAGGTCTGAAGTGGATCTCTTGTAGACAGCATATATACAGATCTTATTTTTGTATGCATTCAGCCAGTCTGTGTCTTTTGGTTAGAGAATTTAATCCATTTACAATTAAGGTAATTATCGATATGTATATTCCTATTACCATATGTTAATTGTTTTGGGTTTGTTTTTTTATGTCTTTTTCTTCTCTTGTGTTTCCTGACTGGAGAAGTTCCTTTAGCATTTGTTGTAAAGCTGGTTTTGTAGGGCTGAATTCTCTTAAATTTGGTTGTCTGTAAAAGTTTTAATTTCTCTGTCAAATCTGAATGAGATCCTTGCTGGGCAGAGTAATCTTGGTTGTAGGTTTTTCCCTTTCATCACTTTAAACATGTCCTGCCACACCCTTCTGGCTTGCAGAGTTTCTGCTGAAAGATCAGCTGTTAACCTTATGGGGATTCCCCTGTATGTTATTTGTTGCTTTTCCCTTGCTGCCTTTAATATTTTTTCTTTGTATTTAATTTTTGATAGTTTGATTAATATGTGTCTTGACCTGTTTCTCCTTGGATTTATCCTGTATGGGACTCTCGGCCCTTCCTAGACTTGATTGACTATTTCATTTACCATGTTAGGGAAATTTTCAATTATAATCTCTTCAAACATTTCTCAGACCCTTTCCTTTTCTCTTCTTCTTCTGGGACCCCAATCGAATGTTGGTGCATTTAATGTTATCCCTGAGGTCTCTGAGACTGTCCTCAATTCTTTTCATTCTTTTTTCTTTATTCTGCTCTACAGTAGTTATTTCCACTATTTTATCTTCCAGGTCACTTATCCGTTCTTCTGCTTCAGTTATTCTGCTATTTATTCCTTCTAGAGAATGTTTAATTTCATTTGTTGTGTTGTTCATCATTGTTTGCTCGCTCTTTAGTTCTTCTAGGTCCTTGTTAAACATTTCTTATAATTTCTCCATTCTATTTCTAAGATTTTGGATCATCTCCACTCCCATTACTCTGAATTCTTTTTCAGGTAGACTGCCTATTTCCTCTTCATTTATTTGGTCTGGTGGGTTTTTACCTTGCTCCTGCATCTGATGCATATTTCTCTGTCTTCTCATTTTGTTTTACTTACTCTGTTTGGGGTCTCCTTTTCACAGGCTGCAGTTTCCTAATTCCCATTGTTTTTGGTGTCTGCCTCCAGTGGGTAAGGTTGGTTCAGTGGATTGTGTAGGCTTCCTGGTGGAGGGTGTGGTGCATATGTTCTGGTAGGTGGGTCTGCATCTTGTCTTTTGACGGGCAAGGCTGCCTCTGGTGGTGTGTTTTGGGGTGTCTGTTAACTTAGTATGATTTTAGGTAGCTTCTCTGCTAATGGATGAGGTTGTGTTCCTGTCTTGCTACTTGTTTGGCATGGGCATCCAGCACTGGAGCTTGCTGACCGTTGGGTGGATCTGGGTCTTAGCGCTGAGATGGAGATCTCTGGGAGAGCTCTCGCCGATTATTACGTGGGGCCAGGAGGTCTCTGGTGGTCCAATGTCCTGAACTTGGCTCTCCCACCTCAGAGGCTCAGGCCTGACACCAGGCCAGAGCACCAAGACCCTGTCAGCCACATGGCTCAGAAGAAAAGGGAGAAAAACAAAATTTTTTTAAATAATAAAATAAAATAATTAAATTAAAATTTTTTTTAATTATTAAAATTTAAAAAATTAAAAAGTAATTAAAAAAAAGAGAGCAACAAAATCAATAAACAAATCTACCAATGATAATAAGTACTAAAAGCTATACTAAGATAAACATAAAAATCAGATACAAGTCAGTCACAGACAGCAAACCCCAAGTCTACAGTTGCTCCCGAAGTCCACTGCCTCAATTTTGGGTTGATTCGTTGTCTATTCAGGTATTCCACAGATGCAGAGTACATCAAGTTGACTGTGGGGATTTAATCCGCTGCTCCTGAGGCTGTTGGGAGAAATTTCCCTTTCTCTTCTTTCTTTGCACAGCTCCCAGGGTTCAGCTTTGGTTTTGTCCCACCTCTGCTTGTAGGTTGCCCCCAGGCTTCTGTTCCTGCCCAGACAGGACAGGGTTAAAGCAGTGGCTGATTAAGGGGCTCTGGCTCACTCAGGCTGGGGGGAGGGAGGGATACAGTAGTTATAACTGGAATGTGGGGCGAGCCTGCAGCAGCGGAGGCCAGTGTGACGTTGTAACAGCCTGAGGCGTGCCCTGTGTTCTCCTGGGGAAGTTGTCCCTGGATCACTGGACCCTGGCAGTGACTGGCTGCACAGGCTCCTGGGGGCAGGGGTGTGGATAGTGACCTGTGCTTGCACATGGATTCTTGGTGGCTGCAGCAGCAGTGTTAGCGGTTCATGCCCATCTCTGGGGTCCGAGCTGATAGACACGGCTCACACCCATCTCTGGAGCTCATTTAGGCGGTGCTCTACCTTCTGTGGGCAGACAGGGAAGGAATCCCCTCTCCTCGTGCACCACAAAACAATGGTCTCTTGCCTCTTAGGCAGGTCCAGAGTTTTTCCCGGACTCCCTCCCAGCTAGCTGTGGCACACTAGCCCTCTTCAGGCTGTGTTCATACAGCCAACCCCAGTTCTCTCCCTGGGATCTGACCTCTGAAGCCCGAGCCTCAGCTCCCAGGCCCCACCCACACCTGCAGGTGAGCAGACAAGCCTCTCAGGCTGGTGAGTGCTGCTTGGCACTGATCCTCTGTGCAGGGATCTCTCCGCTTTGCCCTCTGCACCCCTGTAGCTGCGCTCTCCTCCATGGCTCCCCCCCATCCACCCTCTGTCTCTGCCAGTGAAGGGGCTTCCTAGTGTGTGGAAACTTTTCCTCCTTCACAGCTCCCTCCCAGAGGTGCAGGTCCAGTCCCTATTCTTTTGTCTCTGTTTTTTCTTTTTTCTTTTGCCCTACCCAGGTACGTGGGGATTTTCTTGCCTTTTGGGAAGTCTGAGGTCTTCTGGCCGCATTCAGTAGGTGTTCTGTAACAGTTGTTCCACATGTAGACGTATTTTCTTTTTTTTTTTTTTTTTGAGTACGCGGGCCTCTCACTGTTGTGGCCTCTCCCATTGCGGAGCACAGGCTCCAGATGCACAGGCTCAGTGGCCATGGCTCACGGGCCCAGCCGCTCCACGGCATGTGGGATCTTCCCAGACCGGGGCAGGAACCCGTGTCCCCTGCATCGTCAGGCAGACTCTCAACAACTGCGCCACCAGGGAAGCCCTGTAGATGTATTTTTGATGTATTTGTGGGGAGAAAGGTGATCTCCACGTCTTACTACTCCGTCATCTTGAAGGTCCCCCCTCTAGCACTATGTTCTTGAAGACGAGGAGCAGTCTTTTCCAACCCTGGCTCTAACAGCTCAGATGGTGAAATAGCTCATGTCTTCATGAGGATTGTCTTAGTGTGTCAACTATGTGCCCATTTATGTTCAGTCTCTGCCCTTCCTCTGAAAATTGCATTTCCTGACTGCCTTGCCTACTGACTTCCCTGCAAAATGCAAAATCAGAGTTCATAAGCCCATTCAATAGATGAAGAAACTGATATTATGTAATTTGCCCAAAGTCACAGAAGAAAGATGAAAACATCAAAAGATGTCAACCTCTGTTTTTTGGTACTCCAGAGCCTAAACACTTTTTATTACATTGTCATGCCACTAATATTTCTCTCGAACTGCACTGAATCTTCATTTCTCTACTCATATCTGTAAAAATCTTCACTCAGTGTTCAGTCATTATTCACTTTATGGTAAAATCACTTTATTATTAAGTCATCTATCATGAAGTCTATCAATAGATAGACTTCTGTAACAAAATTTCCTCATATGATATCTAGACTTTTTGTGGCCTCTCCTGTTGCAGAGCACAGGCTCCGGACACAGAGGCTCAGCGGCCATGGCTCACGGGCCCAGCCGCTCTGCGGCACGTGGGATCTTCCCGGACTGGGGCACGAATCCGTGTCCCCTGCATCGGCAGGCGGACTCTCAACCACTGCGCCACCAGGGAAGCCCTAGACTTTTTCTTTTCTTCATCCACACATACTTGACATTAGCCAGTGAGCTCCTTGGTGTTGCAAGCAGACTAATTTGGGGTCAGATTAAATACATAATTATATATACCCCATTTCTGTCTGCCACTACATGCAATATTCCTGAAATGTGGAGAAAGTATATAAACACATTAAGTAGTAATTAGGTGCTGGGCACTTTCTACAGGGAAATTTTGGTGAGGCTCCTTACATCTTACAGTGGCAGAGAAGAACATATTCTTAAGTAACAAATATGTGGTTTTTTCTCATTTCTTTTAAGAGAATGGAAGTTGTCAGGGCAGTGCCAGCAACCCTTCAAGACATTATTTGGGCATTCCTACCCTGCAGAATAGTGACTGTATGGTTTCCTTGCAGGAGAATCAAAACAATTAAAATAGATACTGTAGACTGCTTCATTAACTGAAAGTGGAGGGAACAAGTCTGTAAAGATCTTCCTCTTTTACTTCTGTCAGTGGATATTGCTTTTTCTTTTTTTAAGTTTAATTTCTATTTTCTGCAGCTGAGCATGAAAGTACACTGACTAACACAGTCTGCAATTTAGCTATGTTCCTAGGACCATCTGTAAGAATTTATGCATTTCTTGGGAATCTGATCAATTCTAGCAGCAATTCTGTATTTTCCTTGTGAAATTAAGGAGCCCTGCAATCAATTTTATATTTAAAAGTTGGTTTCTGCTTGAAAAAAAAAGTGGATCCAATGTCCAAAAACTATTCTGTGCTTCAAAATTGGTTTCCTTGAATAATTCTCTTTTATGCAGACACACATGCATTTTTATGTGAAGTCGTAAATATCATATCACAGAATTTAATGTAAGGAAGATTTGTTCCTTCTCTCCTATTTATTTATTTAGTCATTTATTTATATCATTATAGACTCACAGATATTCATTTTATTCTTTGGGTTATAATCTAATACTGTCATTAATTTTTATTGCTTAAATTAGTCCAACTTTGACCATTGAGAGTTCTTTCAGGTCAGTCCTTCTGTCCTTCTCACATGACATAGACTTCTCATGTGCCTATCCTTTTTTCTTTCCCTTTCTTACTTTTCATTACTGTAAGATGATTCAGGTTCATCTTGTATTTACCCTGTCCCAATCCTAGAATTAGCCATTTCTCAAAGAGTTAGGTTTTTAATATGAGTCATTGGGTAAATGGTGATGTCATTTACTAAAATGGGTAAGACTGAAGTAAGAGGAGGAAGCCTGAGATTTGTTACCTTTCTCTTTCTTTCTCTCTTTCTCTCTCTCTCTCTTTCTTTCTTTCTTTCTTTTTCTTTCTTTCTTTCTCTTCCTTCCTTCCTTCCATCTTTCTTTCATTTTTTAATTATTTTTTGACATGTTAAAATTTGAAAAGCCTATTAGCCATTTAAGTGGAGCTGTAGATTAGAGTAGGCAGTGTGTATAAGAATCTGAAATTCTGAGAAGAGGTTCAGGCTACATATCTAAATTTGAGAATCACAAATAAATGGTGGTATTTAAAGACATAGGACCAGATCTGCTTTCTTAGGAAAGGGTCAGATAGAAAAGTCTCAGACCTCAATCCATGAGAGGATTTAGAGGTTAGGAAGAATGGAAGAAATCAGGCAGGAAGGTTGAGGAAGGGCAGTAAATGAGGTAGGAGAAAACCCTACTCTGTGCATGGTATGTTGCAAGCCAGGTAAAGAAATAGCTCAAGACTGAACTGAAAATCTGAGTCAAAATCTCTTGAGATACTGAAGATAAGGACTGAAAATTTACCATTGGATTTGGTAATATTCAAATTCACTGATGACCTTGATAAATGCTATTTCAGTGGAACTGTGGACCAGTTCCACAGTCTAATTTTGGGGAGTTCAATATAGAATTACATCTGAGAAATGGAGAATACCTTCTCTTGGGAAGTTGCTACAAAACGGAGTGGAGAAATAAAGTGATAGTGAGATGGGGAAATGATAGAAAGGGAATTTATTTTTAAGTTTGGAGATATTACAACATATTTGCAGACAAAGGGAATAATAGAGTAAAATAGGGGGGAAATGATGCAGAAGAAAGAGGGGATCGTTAAAGTAGCAAAGACCTAGAATTGGTGAGAGGAAATTAGAATCCAAAGCTTAAGAGAAGGAGATGACCTTAGGTGGGAGAAAGAACAGTTTCTCCATCATAACAGGATTGAAGGCAGACTATATGGATACAAATATCAAGAGTACGTGGAATATAGTACGAAGAAGGAAAGAAGTTCCAGGCCCTGGAGTTCTATCAATTTTCTTAGAAGCAATATCATAAACCGAGATGGAAAAGATGAGAAGAAATGTTGGATAGTTGAAAAGAAGTAAAGGTGCCTTTTCATGGTATCATAGAGTTGAATTATGCATTAATAAGGGAAATGTGATATTAGATTGTCAGGCACGACTACTGGGGACCCACTTGCAATAGCCTACATTTTCTCTAGTCATTATCATCCGTTCAGCTACTAGAGGCAGGTTCATAGTAGAAAGAGAGTTGAGTTTAACTAGCTGATTTTTTTTTTTTTTTTGGTCACATTGATTTGAAAAAGAGAAAAAGTCCTTCATGGTGAGTGTATATGTGAGGAAGAGATTACAGTGATGAATAACAGACCCTAAATTCAGTAAGTGGGGAAATGTGAACATGAGTGGGACAACAGAAAAATGTGTAGAGGTCAAGAAAATTTTGTTGATGAAGTGTACGGTTTATCGGAGACTTTTCGTCACAAAGATTCTTTAAGGCTTCCCCATACCTTACTGATACATTGCTCTTGCGATGGTAGAATCTGAAACATCTTTTCAATCTCTTTTATGATAATCTGTCTAGTCATGTTTGCACCTTTTCTTGGGTCAGTCTGCTAATTTACAATTTTCTGGGAAATTATCTACTCCTTTAGATTTTTTAAATTTTTACCTAAATTTTCACCCAAATTTTCTTATAGTTCTTGCAAATTCCTAGTAATTATAGTTATGTCTTTTCCCATGTCTTTAAATAGAGATCTATCTGAACTCTTTCAGAGAATTGTTTGCACACTTTGGAGCACAACTGATTGAGTGGAAAAATCCCATGGTGACCACCTGATATGTAAATAGCCTAACTAGGACTGATTTAATTTCTTTTGATAACTCTTGTCCCCACTTTTACTGAAATAGAATGACTAAGTGCTATCATCATTTTAGAAACTTTTTTGGTCATGTGATACTCTTCATTATAGTTCAACACATATTAGGAAAGAATGGAAATTAATTATTTTGTTGTTTGTTAAAGAGTGGATTAAGGGCTGCATATATTTTGATAACCGCACTTTATCAGGTGTATGAAGGTACAAAATTGAAGTGGTATTGTTACTTAAGAAATCATTCTAAATAGAATCAATGTGATTGTCAGTGGCGTTTTATTCTCTTAAAAAAAATAGGGCCAGGGCTTCCCTGGTGGCGCAGTGGTTGGGAGCCCGCCTGCCAATGCAGGGGACACAGGTTCGTGCCCCGGTCCGGGAGGATCCCACGTGCCACGGAGCGGCTGGGCCCGTGAGCCATGGCTGCTGGTTCTGCGCATCCGGAGCCTGTGCTCCGCAGCGGGAGAGGCCACAGCAGTGAGAGGCCCATGTACCGCAAAAAAAAAAAAAAAAACCTCTAAAAACAAAATAGGGCCAAACTGTACATGGCAGATTGGTCTTTCCTGCTAGATTCCTTTGCCCTAGGCCCTTTGCTTCTGTCAGGAAGTTGTCCTTCAGAGTGAAAGATGCTTTTGCTGGTTGCAGGCATATTAATTATGCAATACTGTATTTCGAGATGCAATTGCAAATATAACTAAACTATTGCCCTGAACTTACAAGTCGTATTATCGCCTTAGAAAACCTGAACAGCTAATTCACCTTTCTTCATTTGTGTTCATAGACTATTTCCTTTTGACATACTGAAACTGAGATGAAGCAGGCTTCCAGACTTGCAGAAGTGATCAGCTTGGGGGTCTCAAACTCCCTGATCCTTGGAGGAACAAGTGTATTCTCAAAATCCCCACATTTGCAAGAAAGTTATTTTTTTAGAGATGGCAACAGTTAAGAGTGTTTTAAACAAGTTAAAATTCATTATATCTGACAACTGAATCATCCACTTTAAACAACACAAGCTGATCTTATAGCTCAGTCAAGGCCACCACTGAGATGTGACCTTCAATGACCTCAGTGAAGTCTAGCATGGCTATTGATTAAAACATGCCAGCAAGAGTCTGTGCCTCATTGACCTGCTAAAGGTGCCCTTTAGAGAAAATGTTGACAAACACAGGAGAGAACCTTGACCCTCACTTGCCACTCTGAATGGCTGCTGGGATTTGTAAGTTGATTTGCAGTAATGTACGTGGGCAACCGGGAAGCCATAGGGCCTGGAACTAGGAGAGGTGGTGTTCACCTTTCCCTCCAGCCCTGTGACATTGCAGAAATTTCTAAAAATGAAAACTGGTTCTCAGGGAATTTCTCAATTGAACCCCAGGTATTAGTAAAGACTAGATATAAACCATAAGTGTTAGGTGCACATTTTAAAATGATAATATAGGTTTATGTCAATTTTGTTTTTCACAGAACTCATAATCAGAAACTGAGGTTCTTTAGATGAGCACAGCAAAAGATTTGTGAGGACAAATGATGTTACGTTTACATTAGTATACATATTCCAAGTCTTCCATAAATGTCACCCTCCTTGAATATTTTTTCATAGTACCTGAGATAGTTATATGTGTCCACAAATCAGTCCCAGATGTCACTTGTCACTGCTAAGGCCACCCATGGGACTGCAGTCCCACTCAAATAGTGGTGTTGTGAGTACTGCAGGTATTCTAGTTTGTTCTGCCAAGTAACCGTGCGTATCCGTGTAGACACACGTAAAGTTTAAATGGAGAAAGAAGCTCCTGGAGACACAATTGTCCTGAGACAATTTTTTTCTTAGGGATTTTTGATGTTCTAAGCTTCTTTGAATGCCGTCAGCATAAATTGTTTGCTCAGTCTATTTCTTCATTCAATAACCCATTTACAGTATTTCTACATTAGCTATTGTTATTGGCTATGATCAGTAATAGTTCATTTCTGGCTATGGTGGAAACACAATAAATGAACCACACTTTACAAGTTTCTCTACATCATGTTTAAGGAAAATTGTTACACTTGTATATGGACATAATGATTTATCTTAACATATTAGAATGGAAAGTTTATTAATCTTTAGGAAAAGTAATTATACATATTTTAGTCTGGGGAAATAAAAGCACGTAATTACTGCCAGGATTTTATCATCTCTTTAAATTATTGCACTAATCATAATAAATATTTTGATTTTCATCAACTATCTAGTTACAATATTTTGATTTTCCTGTTTATTTTTGTGTCTTGAAGATACAAATCTCCTGGAGACGAGAAAGTTATTTAAATTTAGTGTAATGCTGATTGATAAGATAAAATGCCTTTAATTTCTTATCCAGAGTAACAGTTGTTGATTGAATAATAGGTAAATAAATGAATGAACATGTATGAATGATTAGAAATTTACTACATTTTTCTAAGATGAATGTTCTTTCTGCACTGATTTATATACAGTATGATCATTCAGTTCTAAATTTAATGCCTTATTTATATTCCAAGATTCCTATTGATTTTCCTCTGTGTCACATTATATTTACACCCTGTCATCAGCTTTACTCTTTGAAAATATAACGTTATGTAACATATTGAAACATATTTTCTTTTATAAGGAAAAAATAAGGAGATATCAACAGACTGAAAAGATGTTTTCAGAGGCATAGATTCTTCAGGAAGATACTGGCGTTCATAAGATCTCAAGGTTAGCATACATTATTATTTTCATGCTTTTACAGATCTGAGATATAACTGTGTCACTGCTCCGTGTTGTTATTGCTAGTGTGTAATTGGATAATAAGGAAAAATGCTCTTATATAAAATACATATTTTTTAAAATATCTTTTCAAAATTTTTAGAAATTCATTTATACCAGAAATGTATTATTTCATTCAATTGGGATGGTTACAAGAAAATATTGTTTTAGTAGAGAATCCATTGGTTATTAAAATTTTCTTCTTTTTTAAAGGGTAACACTGTTAGCATAAAAATAAATGTTAGGCATTCCTATAAAATTTTATTTTTGATTTCTTAAGGAATGTACACCTATTTAGCAAATTTTTTATTTCTTTTGTATCTTTGGTTACAACATACACACATATATACGTATAGTTTAGAAGGATAGCTGATCAGCAATCCTTCTAAAATTCTTAGAATCCCACTCCCCAACTTTCCCAAGTACAGTGAAAGAAATTTTACTCTTGTCAGAAAATGTGACCTCAATAAAATGACAGTTGATATGAATGAACAAAAAGATATTTGAGAAACTTTTCTAGGTTGTTAGAATCATATGTCTAGAAAAGAAAAGCAAAATAAGCCTACTCTCATTAAACAGCTTTTTATAATAGTAAACAAATGTAAAATATTCATTTGGAAGTTTGAGTTACAACGTAGGTTAAAATGGCTCATTCTAATGGGATAGCTTGAGAAAGTGAATGATTTCTGACTTCTTTATATTGTGGGACCCAATATCAAATATTCATGGTTTTAAATGAAATGTATTAATGATTCTTATTTATTTATTTTTATTTGTTTTGTGTGTTTATTTATTTATCTTTATTGACATAACATTGGTTTATAACATTATGTAAGATGCATGTGTATAACATTATGTAAGATGCATGTGTACAACATTATATTTCTGCTTCTGTGTACAACACAGCATGCTCACCATAAAAAATTTAGTTTCTGTCTGTTACCATAGAGTTGACCTTCCTTACCCATTTCCCACGCCTCCACCGCCTCCCAGCCCCTTCCTCTCTGGTAACCACTACGCTGTTCTCTGTAATGATCGTTTTATTCTTATTGCCTTGGTCAGGCTTGCCTTCAATATCTACTTGTTTTCCTCACTCATCCAAGGATATATTCATTCAAAATTTATTTAGGACTTACCATATGCAAGACAATGGCTGAGTGCTGCTTTGGTTGTTTCAAAATGAGTAAGATATGGTTCTTGTTCGCAAGAATTGCCGAACCAATATGTTTCTCGGAAATTAATTTTATTATTAACACAAGCAACACATAATTAAAAAGACAGGCTAGATTTAAAAGGGCATGTAATGAATTCTAAAGCACAATGGGAATTATTTGGGGATTATTCATATTTTCACATTATGGCTTTTATTAGCTTACAATACTGAGAGTTAATACCAATGGGAATGATGCTCCGTTACAACCCACACTCAAATGACCTTTTATTAAAGTAGCTCTTCAAGTACACCACAAGTAAGTAATACGAGATTCTAAGAAAGAAAAGTCTCTTTTTTGCCACAACTGCAAATTTAATGTTGTAGAAAATAGTTATGCAAACACATGAAAAGAACAAAGGTGAGCATTGCCTACTTGGTTTTTCTTATTCCTGTACAGGCAACTTTATTAAGCTCACCAGAGAATTAAATCATTTCCCCAATGACCTAGAAAGGCAAGTAGATTTGCAATGCTTGTAATGTAGGTTTGAATGATATAAACCCCTAAGGAATCCATATGCAAATAGCTGGATAAGTAAAGAGATTTGCAGTGGAGTGGGAGTCCAGACTCTGCTGGAAATGGAATCGCATAGCACTCTGCTTCTCACAAAGAGCTTTTAGAAAGGTCATGTCTTACGAAGTTAAAGCAAGTCAAGTAATTAAAAATAGTAAACATCTTTTTGAAAAGTCAGTGAAGACACCCCTTTCTTAATTATTCCATTAAAGTGGTTAAATTAATTTATATAAGAACTACAATCATTCAACAAATATTTATCAATTGCCTGCTATGTGCATGGGGGCAACAGCAGTGAATAAAATACACCAATATCCTTGCCTTAGTGGAAATTACATTCTAAAGGGTGGAAATATATAATCAATAAAAAACAAAGTTAATTATATGTTACATTAGATGGTGATGGTGCTTTGGAGAAAAAGAAAACAGGTAAAGAACATAGAAAGTAAGGAGGGGTAGAATTTTTAAAGCGCCTAATAACCTAGTACTACATAATTTGTACAAAGGAGATAGATATCACTTTACCCCACATCGTGCCAACTAAAAGCAAGTATAGTGAAATATAGCATCTGATGGTAAGTTTTCTAAATCATCATTTGCTAAGGTAGATATCATTTTAATGTACGTAAAATAACTAGTATGTATATCAGTTTCGCTGGAAAGAAAAGACTTTTTTAAATGATAATACATTTACTACATGTACATGAAATACTGTCAAAGTGTTTGCAATAAAGAAATATACAACTGAACATGGATTCATCCATTCACTTACTAAAGGATAAAGACTGTAACTATCCATCTGTGTATGGGGGAAAATCAATCCATTTTTTAGAATTGAATAAATATTATAAACCTAATAGTTAAAGATCTCTATGATAATACATATAGATGATTCATGGTGCTAGAAGACTCTATATAATTTTTTTATTGTTCTATCATCAGTCTTAGTATCATTTTGGGAGAGTACGGAGTACTGGGATTGAAGACAGAAGGAAATTATTTAAACACCAGCTCATTCACATAGTACACTAATTTTTTAAAAGACATATGTGTTTCGTTGTACATTTGATTTATTAGAAGAAGTGTGGAGATTTGGAAATTAAAATAAATCAATCTATTTGTGATTTTCAACAAATGAGTCATCAGGTTTCTTTTGATGGTAATCTGGTTGGAATTTCTCTGTGAAACATTAGGTGCTGAGCACAAGATTCTGGAGTTGTTTACAGGCCAGATAACCCTGCCCATTTTTTGGAGTCTGCAGTATAGATGAACTCATCACATAAATTGACATTATCTTAAAAGTCTTGACTTTACTGGATAAAATTGAAAAGTTTAGCCAACTTGATGTGCAGAAAAGTAGTTAAATCAGTTTTTTTCGTTGTTAATAAGTCAATGTGAAAGGAATATCTAGCCATCCAAAAGAACAAAATTTAGATTAAGAGGTTTCAAAACCTATTAAGTATTACAATTCCTTTAATCTTCCAAAAGACAGGTATTATAAATAGTATTATCATCTAAAGGAAATAAATGGCCAGTATTGAAGTAGTAAAAGAAGTACAAAGTAAAGGTCACGATTGTTTAGAAGACCTATCTTAATTAAACCAAGGCAGTGGGTATATATAACATGCTGTATTGTAGACAGAAGAGATGGTCAGCTCTGTGAAGCTGACCAAACAGAGGCAACCAGCACAACAGTATTGTCTGTTTTGGGAAAACCAAAAGAAAAGAAAAAATAAGAGTTGCAGAGGACTAGTGGAAGATTATGGGAAAAACAAAGACTTCTTATTAATGTCACTGTGTCAGAGATAGATTCCTCCCAAACCAACATTAATCTTTGTTAGACTTATCTAGAGACTTTGAAAGAAAGAACTAGAAACTCTCGTTTAAGGGTAACTAAAACATGACTTTTCAAAAGCAAGTAGAAAATAGCAAATGCTTTCCCTTAAATTCGCTCACTTTCATCTTCCGTATATGTGCTTTACAAAAGTTAAACCCAGGAATATTTTGCAGATTTGTACCACAAATCCAGTTCCCCATGGACTTTTCCAAATAATGACTCTTGCATCCTCTCACGAACCACCACACACAAATGTACATCTTTGAATCTCACATCACCTGGCATGCCCATGTTCTGGGTTGTTCCTCCCTCTCCACCTTTCTTCAGTGGTTCTCCAAATGACTTCCTACCATTCTCCTTTTCCATCATTCTTATACATGATCTGTCTAATCCAGGTTTCTCAACCTCAGCACTACTGACACTTTGATGGCATAATGTTTTGTTGAGGGGCTGTCCTGTGCACTGTAGGATGTTTAGCAGCCTCCCGGGCAGTAGTCGCCAGTAGTACTCCACCCCACAAGTTGTGAAAACCAAAAATGTCTCCAGACATTGCCCAATGTCCCTTTGCCTCATCCCCAGGTGAGAACCACTGATCAAATCCTAACCGTCACAACCTCAATAAGCATCCACTCCATATCAACAACCTCCCAACCACCTACAGCATCTTGTTCTCCATTAAAACTCAACTGAGACCCTTTAAATTCCAGCCCCCTTTGTTAAAGTGAAACTCACTTCTAACCATCTGTATTTGTTTTTAGTTCCCTTTTATTTGCTTATACCTGGCCTTGTATCTAAAATGTGTCTAATGGAATGAGTGAGAAAATTAGGGAAAAGGAAAAATAAGGTAAAAACATAAGATTGTCCGGAGTTGCAAATGAATAAACCCTTTTCCTTTCACTTTTTTTTTCTTGAATTCATGGATACTTCCATGTTCCCCAAGTCTTAACTTGGAATTCGGCTTGGACACCAGCAGCTCACCCTCCACATTTCTTAGTCTGTCCTTTTTACAGTGTACATGCAAACCTGAACCCATAGGGGAAATCTCTTTTCTTACATACAGGCACATGAGTGCTACAGGAGCAAATTATACCACTCTGCAGATAGGTGGTTTTCTAATCTGAGTCAGCCCCTCAGTAGCATTCGCTAATCCTTGCACTCTGACTGTGGTCAGCCACAATTTCAAAACCATATCACCCGACACAAGCCATGCAATCTCTCCCCTTCACTCTCAGTGCACCTGCTGTTTTGACAAGAAAAGTAAGGTCATTTTGCGGAAACTACTTGTGCATCCTTGCAATTCCCTCCAGCACCAAACAGCAACATCTATCACCATTCTTTCTTTCCTCCAGTCTTAAGGGATCAGGAGTCCTTCCTGCTATTCAAGGCAAAGCGTGGATTTGATTTTATTCCCTATCACGGATGCTGAGGCTTTTGCCATTAATTTCCCTTATGTCCTTTATCTTCAACTTTTTCTTCTTTGCTGGCCCTTTTTCTTCAACCTGTACATGCTCTTCAAACTTCTATCCAAAAAATAAATCAGCAAACAGAAGCAAGCTGGCCTCTCCCTTCACTAGATTTCACTTGCTGCTACCATCCAATTTCTCTACGCCCCAGCTCATTCAGACTCTCCATAGCTGCGGTTATCTCCAGCCTCCAAGGTTCAGCCACTCCTCAGCACAGTAAGATCTGATTTCTAACCCCATTTAACAGAGCATGCTCTCTCTAAAGTCTCAGATGACCTGCAGCCCTTATCTTGACTGGTTCTCTCAGGGGTATTTGACACTGTTAACTTCATTTTTCTTCTTTCACTCCCTGGGCTGCTGTGACACCCCTCCCTCTTGGTTTGCCTCATACCTTGGAGATGCTTTTATAAAGTCCCCTTTCACAGGCTCTTCTTTCTCTGTTCTTTCACATAGTCAGGAATCACAACTCAAATACCAATAGGCAGCCATGGGTAATATAAATGAGCGAAATCAGCTGACTGAAAGCAATAAACACTGCCGGGGCCAAACAACTTGCCCACGAAAGGTCTTGATATTTCACTCGTGCTCACATGATAGTGCTCCCTAGAGACCCACCCTCAGCTTACTGCTCATCCACCCTCCTGGCTCTCCCTGATCAAGCAAAGCCACTCTTAAGACTATGAATGACATAGATGGCAGTGACTCCAACCCTGTTCTTTGATTAAACTACAAAATTGCACATTACACACACATGTCTATGTCTACAGGATATCAATGCCTAGTAAGGACAGACACAAAACCAAATCATCAGAGCAATGGAAATACAAAGTCCAAAAGCAGACACGATATACATGTGATCATAACATGCAACAAAGAAATAATCATCAGTCAATGGGGGAGGCCTTCCAATGAAAGGCTGTTAACAACCCCAAGTACACATAATTAATTCGTGTCTGATAAAGAAGGCACTTTGAATGGGGAGAAGCAGGGAAGGACAATGGCTTACTTAGAAGAAGGTACTAGAACAATTCTTTAACTACGTGGGGAAAGATAAGGTGAGATCTATACATCATACTATACTGAAGTAAATTGCGGATAGATTTAAAATATTTTAAAAGATTTTAAATTACTTTAAATATTTTCAAATGTTTAAATTATTATTGAACATTCAGTAAATTCAATAGCTCACAGGTATTTATGTGCCTTGGGTTTAGGAAAGCACTTAAGCAATGTGAGAAAGCAAAAGAAAAATGATTTATTCATTTTTATATTTACAAACAATAAAATTTACTCTTCTTGGTGTACAGTTTCATGAGATTTGACAATTGCACAGAGTCATGTACTTCACCACAATCAAGATACAGAACAGAGCTTCTCTGGTGGCGCAGTGGTTGAGAGTCCGCCTGCCGATGCAGGGGACGCGGGTTCGTGCCCCGGTCCGGGAAGATCCCATATGCCACGGAGCGGCTGGGCCCGTGAGCCATGGCTGCTGAGCCTGCGCGTCCGGAGCCTGTGCTCCACAACGGGAGAGGCCACAACAGTGAGAGGCCCGCGTACCGCAAAAAAAAAAAAAAAAAAGAAAAAAAGATACAGAACAGTTTCATCACCCCCAAAATTCCCTTGAGGTGCCCCTTGTTGGCCCCTGCCCATCCTAATCCCTGGCAACTGATCTGTATAGGTCACTATAGTTTTGCCTTTTCCAGAATGTCATATCAGTGGAAACATACAGAATGTAATCTTTTGCATCCGGCCTCTTTCCCTTAATTAAAATGCATTTGAGATAGATTTATGTTGTTGCATATTTCAGTAGTGTTTTCCTTATTATTACTAAGTAGTATTCCATTGTATAGATGTATCACAGTTTGTTTATCCATTAAAGGACATTTGGGTTGTTTAGATTTTGATGTTTTGAATAAAGCTGCTGTAAGGATCCAAGTAGAATTTTTTGTGAGAAGCTAAGTTTTCGTTTATCATGGGTAACTGCTTTGGTGGGATTGTGTGTCACATGTTAAGTTTATAACTTTCTAAGACACTACAAAAATGTATTCCAAAATGGCTTATATCATCTTGCATTTCCATCAGTAATGTATGAACATTCACACTGCTCCACACATTTACCAGTATTTGGTATTGCCAGTTTTTTTTTTAAATTAATTAATTAATTAATTAAGTTTTGGCTGTGTTGGGTCTTCGTTTCTGTGCGAGGGCTTTCTCTAGTTGTGGCAAGCGGGGGCCACTCTTCATCGCGGTGCACGGGCCTCTCACTGTCGCGGCCTCTCTTGTTGCGGAGCACAGGCTCTAGACACGCAGGCTCAGCAGTTGTGGCTCACGGGCCCAGTTGCTCCACGGCATGTGGAATCTTCCCAGACCAGGGCTTGAACCCGTGTCCCCTGCATTGGCAGGCAGATTCTCAACCACTGCGCCACCAGGGAAGCCTTCCAGTTTTAATTTAATTTATTTTATTCTAGCCATTCTAATTGTTGTGGTTTTTAATTTGTGTGTCCTTAATAAATAATAATATTGAGCATTTTTACTTGTGCTTATTCACCATCTATATACATATATACTTTTGTGAAGTGTTTGTTCAAATATTTTGTCCAATTTTTTTAAAAGTCTTAATTATTTAGAGCAGTTTTAGGTTCACAGCAAAATTGAGAGGAAGGTACAGAGATTTTCCATATATTCCCCACCCCATACACATGCATAGCTTCCCCCATTATCAATATCCTTCACCAGAGTGGTAGCGTTGTTATACCTGATGAACCTACATTGACACATCGCCCAAAGTCCATGGTTTACATTAGGTTTCATTCTTGGTGTTGTACATTGTATGGGTTTGGGTAAATGTATAACGACATGTATCCATCACTGTAGTATAATACAAAATATTTTCACTACCCTCCGAGTCCTTTGTGCCCCACCTACTTATCTTTCCTTCCCACCCTCAATCCCTGGCAACCACTGATTTTTTACTGTCTGCATAGTTTTTGCCTTTTCCAGAATGTCATATACTTGGAAGAGTATAGTACATAGCCTTCTCAGGTTGTCTTCTTTCACTTGATAATATGCATTTACGTTTCCTCCCTGTCTTTTTGTGGCTGAAAAGCCACATTTATTTTTATCACTAAAAAATATTCCATTGTCTGGATGTACCACACTTTTTTATCCATTCACCTACTAAAGGATATCTAAGTTTTGGTAATTATGAATAAAGTTCCTAGAAACATTCACTTGCAGATTTTTTCATGGACATAAGTTTCCAACCCCTTTGGATAAATAATTGTTAAGTCATATGGTAAGAGTATGTTTAGTTTTGTAAGAAACTGCCAAACTGCCTTCCAAAGTGCCTACCATTCTGCATTCCCAGGAGCAATGAAGAGTTCCTATTGCTCCACATCCTTGCCAGCATTTGGTATTGTCAGTGTTTTGGATTTTGGCCATTCTGATAGGTGTATAGTGGTATCTCGTTTTTAAAATTTGCATTTTCCTGATGATATATGATGTGGAACATCTTTTCATATGCTATTTGCCATCTGTATATCTTTGGTGAGGTGTCTGTTCAGGTCTTTGCCCCATTTTTTAATCTTTTTTTTCTTATTGTTGAGTTTTAAGAGTTCTTTGCATATATATATATATTTTTTTTTTGCCTAATTTTTTTTATTGAGTTGTTTTTATTGTTCAGTTTTGAGAGTTCTTTATAAATATTCTGGATAAAAATCCTTTGGGAGATGTGGAATTTGCAAATATTTTCTCCTTTGTGGCTCATTTTTTGTATTCTTGACTTTTTTCTTTTACAGAGTAAGAGTTTTTAACTTTGATGAAGTCACATTTATGAATTTTTTTCTTTTATGAATTAGGATTTTGGTGTTGTATCTAAGAGCTCTTTGCCTATCCCAAGGTCATAAAGATTTCACCTATTTTTCTTCTAAATATTTTATAATGTCATGTTTTACATTTAGGTATATGATCAATTTTGAGTAAATTTTTGTATAAGGTAAGAGACTGAGGTTCAGTATTTTGCATACAGACATCCAACTGTTTCATCACTATTTTTCTTGAAGACTGTCTCTTCTCCTTTAAATTGCCTCTGCACTTTTGTCAAAAATCAATCATATTTGTGTGGATCTATTTCTGGCCTCTCTATTTTGTCCCACTGATGTATGTATTTGTAATTTTTCCCATTATCACAGTCTTGATTCCTGTAGCTCTGTAGTAAGTCTTGAGATCAGATAGTGTGTGCCCTCTTCTTTTTCAAAATTGCTTTGTCCTATGCATTTTAAAATCAGCTTGTCAATATCTAAAAAAAACCCCAATTCTTCTGGGGTTTTGATTGGAAATCATTGACATATACTTTTAAATGCTCCAAATTAAACTTAAATTTAAAAATCTTGAAAAATATTCACTGTATATATAAGATACAAACAGTCAATATTATTAAAATATGGAGAATTGTTAGATATCATTAAGAAAATATAAACTTCGTTAAGGTAATTAGCAAGGCCTTGTGGGAACTTTTTATAAAAGGTGTTCTGGTCAGCTCTAAATTTAAAAAATAATGTTAAAATAACAAGTAATCAAAAACATTTGATGTGTAATGGTCATAAAAACATAAAAACTTTGGGAAATAATGTAGCATACTGACAGAGAGCATCATTTTAAGGTCAGACTGAACTTTGAGTTCATTCTTTACTTATCTGTGAGGATTTAAGCAAACTTTCTAATGTTCAGATACTCTATCAATTAAGTAGAAGAAGATAAAGTCTGGTACATTGTAAACAAAAAAGTGGATTATTATTGGTGAAGATGTGGAGAAATGAACTGTATCATACTGCAAAGGTGGACAAGTAAATTGTTTCAACTTTTCTCAAAGACCATTTGTCATTATGTGTCAAATAATCGTACTCCTTACATATTCTTAGGAACTCCAAATATTTACAAACCTTAATGAAACAATCAATTATGAACACAAAACTATGTATACAAAGACGTTTATTAAGATAATATTTAGGGACATCCCTGGCGGTCCAGTGGTGAAGACTTTGCCTTCCAGGGTAGGGGGTGCAGGTTCAATCCTGGTCAGGGAGCTAAGATCCCACATGCCTTGTGGCCAAAAAACCAAAACAAAAATCAGAAGCAGTATTGTAACAAATTAATAAAGACTTTAAAAATGGTCCACATCAAAAAAATCCTTAAATATAATATTTAAAATAATGAAAATGGGAAACATCTGCATGTCTGAAAATAATGAAGTAATTAAATAAATTATTAAATATCCATGTAAAGTAATATCCTGAGATGGTTAAAATAAAGGTGTTCCACAGCATGTTTTATTATTATTGGTGACATCTGAAATATACCAATAAGTGAAAAAGTAGGCTATAAAACAGCTTTTACAGTATGATGTCATTTATGCTCTTAAATGATGTATATGCATGTAAGAAAGGATGATTATATAAATGCATATGTGTATGGGTGTATGCACATATACACACGTACGTATAATAGAAGTGATTAGGTCTGTGTGGTTGGGTGTAAATTTAATTAATTGTGTTTTTGGTGTTTTTCAGTAGTCTCCAAATTTCCTGAAAATACATCTTATTATTACAAAAAAAGATAATTTAAAATATGGAATATGAAGGGATAGGAAATCATAAACTACATAAAAAAATAAATAGCCAACTACTTAAAACATTATTTATTTCAAAGATGACAGTGAAGGGTGATTAGCCTTATTATTTAAGGAAATTCACAAATTAATATGAACATCAATAGGACTCCAATAGAAAAATGGGCTAAAATAATAGAACAACATGCATAAAAATGAAATATAAGCAGCTGATAAACATATAAAAAACTTCATCTTTAACAGTACTCAAAGAAATGGGAATAAAGTGTTATAATTTTATGTCTATCAAACCAGCACAGACTTTTTTATTGCATATCTGTTTCACTGACATATACTGTTGACGGAAATACATTAGAAGCAAAATATGCTAAACTTTCATATGCTTATGCTTTCTTATCTTAAACAATAAATTTCCAGACAAAAGCAAATATATCATAGAATTACATATAATTGTTTGAATCATTGAAAATAATAAGCGTGTTCTATAATAGGAGAATTGTTTTAAAAATTGTGGTACATCCAGAAGATATAATATGACACATCCACTGAAATTTCATTTACAAGAAATTTTAATGACAAGAAAAATACTCATCATATGTTAGATGAGAAAAATAGACATGAAAAAGTGGAGAAAATATAAATTAAATATATAAAAGGAGCATTAAAGTAAACCAAAGACAGAGAAATTAAATAAAATATTTTAAATTATTGTATAATAAGGTAAATATTATAAATAGCATTTGAAAACAGATTTTTTTTAAAAAGTAGAATGGGAAGTGATTTGTATTTTTAATTTCTAAATGTTCATAGTGTTTTTTTCTATTGAGGTATAGTTGATGTACAATACTATATAAGTTTCAGGAGTACAACATAGTCATTCACAATTTTTAAAGGTTATTTTCCAATTTTAGTCATTATAAAATGTTGGTTATATTCCCTGTGCAATATATCTTTGAAGCTTATTTATTTTATGCATAATATGTCTATTAATCCCCTACCCCTATATTGCCTTTCCCTCCTTCCCTCTCCCCACTGGTAACCACTAGTCTGCTCTCTATATCTGTGAGTCTATTTCTTTTTTGTTATATTCACTAGTTTTTTTATTTTTTAGATTTTACATATAAGTAATATCTGTCTGATTTATTTCATCTAGCAAATGCCCTCCAAGTCCATCCATGTTGTTGTGAATGGCAAAATTTCATTCTTTTTTATGGCTGAAGTAGTATTCCATTGTATATATATACCACATCTTTATACATTCATCTGTTGATGGACACTAAATGTTCATAATTTTCATGTAAATCTTAATTTTAAAATATTTGTTTATCTCCTCTATGTCTCAAACTTTTTCCTGCTACTGTGTTGACCATCTCATTTAAAAATAGCCAGTCATGTAAGTCAGGAAGCTTCTCACTCATCAGTCATTTCCAGAAAACCACGACCAAATTTGACTAAGTCTTTTCTTCATGCTACTTCTCATCTCTTCCTGAGAGCTGCACTGTCACTACCACCGCTTTAATTCTGCTGCTCTTCATCTCTCAGCTGGATAAAGTGATAGCCTGTTGATGAGTTTCTCTGATTCCTCTTGTGTCCCTTCAAATCCATTCTCAATACAGCTCCCCGGAGGCTCAATCTAAAACAAATGTCTGACCATGACCTTCATTCACCCTCCTGCATTTCTTCAGCAATGTCCCATACATTGATAAGATCCAAGCCACTTGTCTCAAGTACCTGCTTTTTGCATTCTTCTTCAGCATCTTCGCTCACCGTGCTCAACCTTGATTCTACATTTCATCATCCTGAACTCTTATACTCACCCCCTTGGTTCCATACCTTTGTGCCTTGACATAGATGCTTTTTCTGGTTGGAATGCTGTTCTGTTCATCCTCTCCTCTCTTTTTGTTGCTTCACTAATTCCTCTTTATACTGAAAGGATTAGATCTAGTGACTCCTCAAGCAGAAAAGTTTTTTTCAGAGCTTTTTCCATGTTCTAGCTCCTTATGTTTACTATCAGATTATCAACAGCTTTTTTTTTCAAATTATCTATTTACGTGTTATCCTCCCCTCAAGACCAGTGAGCTCCAAAGTATAACCTATGGGGTGAACAAGAAGATCTTTTGAGAAGCAAAGTAAAAATATTAGTATCTCTATTTCTGTTTGTTCCTCATTTCTAATTTCTATGTTTAAGTATTCATACAATTGAGATAATATATTTGTACAATAATACATTATATTATATATAAATGCTTATACATACATATATAGGATTGCAGTGAATGCAGAAACTTTTTTTTGCTGGTGGGAATGTATGGTTTACCATGCTTGAAGACCATTGCTCTGAAGTTTTGCAAGGGCAAGGAATATGCCTTTTTATCCATATTTTTATCCATATCCTTTTTATCCATATAGGGACTCTCTGTTGAACTTAACTGAAAGTAAAATTTTAACAAACTCTTATCCACATTTATGAAGTTGGTTGTGAAGTGATTAAAAATTTAGATTAAGGTGGAAAATCCTCTCTCTCTTGTTTACTAAACTTGATGTGTATGAGAGTTAGAGGGAATTTGAGAGAGAAAAATAGAAAGCAATAGAGAAAAAAATTCATATTAAAGTAACTTTCATTATTGCAAATGGTTTTAAATCATGAGGAAATGAAGTTTTAACATGCATGCTTATAGTTTCCCAAAGGTACTTAAAATGCAACATTGTCTTAGACAAAAAGATCTATGAGGATTTATAAAAGGGAGCATAACTTTTCAAAGCTAATGAAATTTTGAGGATAGAGTGTGTTTGTGCATCCCAATTCTACAAGCTCAGAACTTGAAAGTCCTTTAAAAATTCCCTTTTCAAGGAGTTGCCCAGTTTACATATGCACTGGGATATCTGCCAATCAGTATTAATACTAATTGATAGAAGGACCAGAAGTCTAAACCCGAGAGAAAATTCCATTCAAATGTTTGATTACCTTTTAGTGAATGACTCTCCTAATTTTAATAAAATCATATTTGTAGTTTTCTGTAATTCCAGACAAAGAATGTAGGGAAAATGTAAAGGAATGTCACCTTCCTGGTTTGTATAACGACAAATGGTACACAAATGAATGAATAATAAAATATTTACAAGCTGTGGTTTTTCTTTTTTTTTTGCGGTACGCGGGCCTCTCACTGCTGTGGCCTCTCCCGCCGTGGAGCACAGGCTCCGGACGCGCAGGCTCAGCGGCCATGGCTCGCGGGACCAGCCGCTCCGCGGCACGCGGGATCCTCCGGACCGGGGCACGAACCCGCGTCCCCCGCATCGGCAGGCGGACGACGCTCAACCACTGCGCCACCAGGGAAGCCCACAAGCTGTGTTTTGGTGTCGTTTTCAGGGAAAATTTGAAAGTATATATCTAAATATAACATCAGATGTTGGAAAGGAATTTTTCTCTTCTAATTAGTTTTTAAAAAATCTTTATGAACATGATGAATAAGGAGGCCCTCTTGGATTTTTTTTTCTTACAAAATGTTATAACTTTATGTTTTCCTGCCCCTGCTTCATTTTAAGTAGAGCTGATTCTAATTTAGTTGGTTTTTTAGGTTTTTAACATCAAGCCAAAAATAAACATCTAAAAATTTGTGTTACTCTTGGACAATTATGTCCCACTCTAAGGCATACATTTCCTGAAACTGTTATTTTTATCTCACTCATGATTACCTGTAAGAATCAAAAGAAATGAATATATGGTATGCGGTATTTCTCACATGGCCTCATATATTAAGAAAAAATTAAAACTAACAGATGGAACCTATTTCAGAACACCTAAAAAAATCCCTTAGTTTTAAAGTTCTTTTAGTCTCCAAAATGATTTTTCAGAACAGGATAATATGGTATATCTTGAAGACAAACAAGATATTGTCTTCAAACAAGAATTGTCTTCAACACAGGTTTGATTTCCAGTTGTCAACATCATATAACTAGTTTCTTTTACAGCCAGGAGAGATGGTAGCTTCAGCCTTTCTGTTAAATATAAATGGGAAGTGTTGGAAAAATGGCTGCAATTTTATGCTTAATTTTATCTCTAGGTATTCTACTTTCTAGATTTCTAAAGCAATAAATACAGCATAAGTAACAGTCAGAAACACAAAAGTGTAATTATAATGACATGAGTGTTTCCAAACTCTCCTTTTAATCAGCATCACCCTCATGTGAGACTGACTGGGAAACTCATTCTGCTTTGAAATCTACTTTTTGATTCATCCCGTAACAATGCGAATCCCTTATTTAGCCACGTCTACTTGAAAATCAGTAAGGTTAAAGGGCATAACAAAGTGCTAACAGAGGCCAAGCTGCCTCATGCTCACATTATGTGCTCTATGTTGAAACTTCCAGAGGTTTATTGATGCAGTGGGACTAGAAAAATGAGAGCAGAACCAATTTTCTCCCTGGCCTTCACCCTTTCCCACAGACCACAAGATAACCACCATTATCAAAAGGAAACTAAAATTTTCCTCTTCTGTTTTTTGTCAAAGTAAAATAATGGGATTTCTTTTTTCTTCTCAAGGATGTTTCACTAGGTCAAATATAAATCTTAGCAGAATATTGCTTATGTTCAGAACAGGTAGTGTATTTCCTTTTCTTTCCCTCTATTGCTGATATATGAATAATGAGTATTAAAATGAACATATGTAAATGTGAAAGCTTTACACCAAGTTGACAAGAATTTTTAAATTGTATTTATGAATGGGCAAAATATGACTATGCTTTTTATTGTTTTCAACGTCTCTATTATGAAGATTTATGTTGATGAAGTCAATACCACATAAAATGAATCCTAGATCTAGGAGACAATTAATTCTTCTCATAACTGTAAAACTTGAAAAAAAATGTAAAGAAAGAAAATACAGTAAAAATAACATGTGTGGTGAAATGATCTTATCACAAATTGTACTGGTTTCTTTAGTAAAGAACTATCTATGCTTTAAAAGTAAAGAATTAAAACAAACATATTCCATTAAGACAGGGCTGAAAACTGGCAGCCTGAAAACTGAAGATATATATTTTCTGGCTATCAGAGTTGGCTTTTTAAAACATTAAATTTGCTGAATTTCCACTACTTTCCATTTTCTTATTCTGTGCTATTTCACATATTTTGTTATCTCTCTGGCCCTGAAGTCATCTGGGTTTGTAACCCCAGCTTTAAAAAATTGTTTCTGCATGATTTTAAAAACATTAGCAAGTGTGCAGAACAGATTCTCTTATTTACTATCAGTAGACATGTAAATTCTTTACGGTGTTTTCTGAGGGTATTAGGTAATATTCACTAAAACATTAATTCCTTTGAATCTTCTATCTCGCTGAAGTTATTCTACAGAAACACTCATATCGGTGCGTAAAAGATGTTCACTGATAAATTGATGAAGCGTGAAAAATAGGAAACCTTCCAAATACCTGTCAATAATGTATTGGTTTAATAAATTATAGTAAATACATAATGGAATATTATATAGCTCTTTAATAAAAGGATGAGGTAGTTCTAATGCACGGGATATGGAAATATATCAAGTAAATATTATTAAGTAAAAAAGGAAAGTGGCAAAATATTTTTGTGTTTGTGTGAATAATTATATTATTAAAATGATAATACATGACTATATTGCTAATGTATGCCAAACTGGTAATTGTAGCTCTCTTTTATGGGGTGGGATCATGATGGGTTTCTTATATATTAAACCCATACTCCTGTAACATTTAAATAATTAGAGCAAGCATACATGACATATAATAAGCTAA
Source organism: Leucopleurus acutus (assembly GCF_964270905.1). Taxonomy (NCBI): domain Eukaryota; kingdom Metazoa; phylum Chordata; class Mammalia; order Artiodactyla; family Delphinidae; genus Leucopleurus; species Leucopleurus acutus. The sequence continues at coordinate 52,698,994 of NC_139149.1, forward strand.
ACTATTGACATCCAAAACACTGCAATTTTCTATAAAAAAATTATCAGTTAAGAAACAATTTTCCTGGGCTTCCCTGGTGGCGCAGTGGTTAAGAATCCGCCTACCAATGCAGGGGACATGGGTTCGAGCCCTGGTCCGGGAGGATCCCGCATGCCGTGGCGCAACTAAGCCCGTGTGCCACAACTACTGAGCCTGCGCTCTAGAGCCAAGGAGCCACAACTACTGAGTCTGTGTGCCCCAATTACTGAGGCCTGCGTGCCTAGAGCTCGTGCTCCACAACAAGAGGGGCCACCAAGATGAGAAGCCCGTGCACTGCAACGAAGACCCAACTCAGCCAAGGATAAATAAGTAAATTAAAAAAAAAAAAAAAGAAACAATTTTCCTATATTTATACCTTAGGCATAGCTTAAGAACAGTGGTATATATATGGTCCAGATTGTAAACATTCATTTGATTATGTTTACAAGATTTTTGTTGCTTTTTTTCTTATTTAAATGAATAAAATGCATTGTTAGAGGTATAGCTAAAATTGTTAAAATCTAACTCATTCTTAGGAAGAAGAAGAACAAATATTTAGGTACATATTTCTCATAGACTTAAGAAGAGAAGCATATGTGGAGCTTCATGAAAACTTTTATGCTGTGGACCAGGTCTATTCTCAATGCGTTAGATATTTCTTCTTTGACTCACATTTTAAAATTCTATAATAACCTGTTTTGGTAGGAAAGAAAAAGCATATTCCTCCTGCTGTTGAGATGAAAAATTTGTATTCTCTGTCTTAATCATGAACTAGGCAGTGGGTTACAAAATAAACTTGGCAAAATTTAGATGACCTGTCCTTGTAGACCATTTGGTCTACAAATGGACAGATGATATACAAGATGACCTTCTTGTCATCAAGGATAGGATCAAGAATGAGGCAAGCTTGCACGCAGAAGAAGGAATTTGTGTGCTAGCCTTGGAAAATGTTATGTCTGATCTGATCACAATGACAGGTTTATTGCCAAGATGAGAGGGAATTAAAACCTGGCTGGCCTAAGGGGAACTTGAGAATAAAGAGAGGATGGCAGTTTGGAAAATGAGATCATGGCTTGGACTGTTGTCATCATTATCAATAGCAAACATATACTGAGAACCCACTAGATGAAAGGCATTGAATTACGTGTGGTGAGGCTGTCGTTATAAAACCCACAGGAGAAGCTGACAGAATGATATATATTTACACAGTTGATTTAATAGTATAGTTAGTCATTCTTGACATCACCAGAATTGGTAACATTCGAAAGTTTCTGCTTCCCATGAAACTATGACTCTTCTCCTTATAAAAATGCACACAGAAGTTTACATGTGAAATCAGAGGTTCATTCATTCACAGATCCCTGATTTTCTTTCAAAAGGATTTTCTTAGGTTAACACTAAAGATGGAAAAGACAATCTGGTTTTGAACTCCAGGGTAATGTGCACATTTGTGAACCAATAATATGCTCTCAAAATTCATTTTAATTAGATATGCCGACACAAACTTTCTGTGCATTTGTCAGTTTAAATATAAAGTGTCGAATATTCTGGTTGCTTGACAAACAGTAGTAGTTTTGTTGTTGTTATTGTTTTAAAGTTAGTCCAGGACGTGCAGACTCAAAGTTTTAAAATGTAGATTCATTTGACCTCAGATTTCTCTTGTTTATTTATTATTGATCATGATTAAACAGATTTCTTCAAAGTGAATCTGGGCATGCTTTTTACTTCTTCCCTAAGAATGAACTGACTAAGGTTTCCTCAACGTCTCCATAAATTTCAGCTGAATACGATTTCACATGATTCCCCCCATCAATGAACATGTCAATATCCAATGACCACATAAAAACCATGCTTTGTCATTTAAAGTATTGGTTTTGTTAGGTGTCGAATAGATAATAACTGTCTTTAAGGCTATATTATTCTGGGTGTTTACTGACCTCACCTTTACGAAATTACTCAGAATATCTAGAGTGTGTGTTAAACGTGTGTTAAAACCTTCAATGCAACACACTAAACAGAAATGTATATAAGACTGTGCTCTGCTTCTGCCACAGAGACACTGGCACAGACATAGATTCTGGTGGAATCTGCTCTTTCTTCCAAAAGTGATATTTAGTCATGATCCACTATAGGTAATTCTTTCCTGTGTGTCAGTCATAGGACACATTAAATGTTATATCACAGGAGAACAAGATTTTGAATTGTTTTCAATTAAGTAGACGAATAAATAATATGCATTAATATTAATCAATATGTATTAATTAAGATCTGCAAAGAGACCATATGTTGCACTGGATATAGCCATTGTTCCCATATTGTATCAGATGTATGGTAGTCTCCAAAGGGAAATTGAAAAAAGGATCTATAAAACAAACAATCAAGCAGGAGGCTCTGCCTTCCCTTTCCTCTCTCTATCTCAATGGGTTCCCCAAAAGAACTATCCACAGCAGTCCAGATTTCTACTCTTCACATCACTTTATTGTCTTTGTTGCTCCAGGACAGAAGATAAATCAGTGTCTTCAAGTGTCAGGAGACAAGGATGGTGGATAACAAACTCGACTGTTACTGACACATTCAGTGCCATGCTGCTTTTTCGTGTTTATGGCAAAGGGACAAAACAAGGGGGAAAGAAGCTACTTACTGAGCGCCAGTGGGTTTACCAGCCGTGACCTCGTGAATACTGAGCTTTTGGGATTTGTTGACCACATGGTAAAGATATTCAGAGACTGAACAACAGGGGACCCAAAGGCCCTTTACATCAGAAACCTCACCTTAAATTTTCCAAATGACAATATCCCTGGATCCTAGACATATAATGAATGATATTTATCTGCTCTTTCACAAAAATGTTATATGAGGAGTGGCTGAAAGAGTTTTTGTCATCAATGAATATCTTTTATCAGTATTATAAGTGTACATGTGAGAAAAAATTTATCACTAACTTTAAACTCATTTGTTATGAATTATTAGCAATTGTTCAGAATGTAACATCTTCTCTCAAAGAGCTCATAATTTTTTTTCACATTTCACTTATGGTAACTCAACGAAATATTATATTACTCACTCAGTACTTCCTTTTCTTTCTGTATCCTCTTAATGTTTCCTCACTTCTTTTGCTTGCTTTTCCTTTTCTCCATCCTCCCCTATTTTCTTCTCTTCTCATTGATCTTAGGGTTTCCTTCCCTCACCTTAATTAAATTTATGACCTAGAACTGCTGTTTGCCTTCCCTTTTTCTTTTTGATTTGTTCAGTTCAGGAAACATTTATTATCTACCATGTGCACAGGCACTGAGAATCCTAAGTGAAGAAGAAATAGCTTCTGCTTTGAGGAAACTATGGAGCTTTTTCCCCTTTGGCTCCTGAGGAGGGGTAAGAAAAACAAAACTAGATTGTTTGTGGATAAAGGAGAAGACAAACCCAGCCTTTATCTTTAGCATCATTAGCAAGAACCAGCTCTGCTTCAACCAGATCCCTTAGCAGTTCAGTAGTGACTACAATTCCTTAAAGGGGCAAAATCTTTCAGTCTACACTATAGGAATGTCTATAAGTACAAATACCCCTGAGAGAAACCTAGTTAATTAAGCTCTTCCTATTTGAGATTCCCATGGTGCACTGTTTAATTTATTTTATTATTATTATTATCATTATATACCATCTTGCCTCTAACTGTGCTATTTCCCCCAAAACAGTAGGAGAAAAGTGGGACAGGCCATTTTAAGGCCCTGTGATTCTAATTTCCAGCGTTACCTTCATCCCTTCCCCTGGTATTCTTGCTTCTTTGAAGATTGTATTAGCTGCCTCTTCTTTCTCCTATCTCCATAAAGGAGTTAACTAATTCTGTGTTCTACACCACTTACCCACTGCCCCCACTTACATTCCATCTCTTCCTCCATAACTCTTGGGGAAGACGGGAGCATGTCTAGTCTTCCACTATTTTCATGTCTTAAAGAGCTATTTCATGGAATTGTTTTTGAAATGGATCATTGACATTTTCAATGACATCCTCCTTAGTATTTTGCCTTGACATTTCTCCCATTTTTTTCATAACCTCTCCAGGAATAGAAATAGTCTCTTGCTTCAGTTGAAGTGTCCCCCTCCCCTTCATTAAAGAATAATGAAATGGCTTCTCTTTCACTGAATCTTGACATATTTTCTGGAATGTGACAATACATTTGTGAATGCTATTTTAGGGACACACACCTCATTTATGAAAGATCTAGCATCTGTTGCCATTGCTAGGTACCTGCCTTAACCAATTTTCAAATAGCAAAAACCGTTATGTATAAATTTCTATCACTTCTTACTTCAAAATCACCCAAATATATTTAGAATTTTCCCCACATTTGGTGAAGAAATATTCTTAATGATGGATTTTAGGAAATATGAACTATCATGGAGTAGCAGGTTGGGAAGGTGAAGTGATATTTAAGCAACCAAGATAGGCTTAAATTTTCCTTGAGTTTTGTCCTTTATCTTTAAAATTCACGCAACTCTTTGTATGCAACTCCATGCTATCTTTATGTTTATTATAATACAGTGGGATGTTTTGATTACTTACAGCATTTTCTCTAAGTTTTTTCATTAAAACTGATAGATCAATATGCATTGTTTTTACTCTGTGCTTTTGTGTTAGGTCTACCATGCCTCCCTTAATAGAGAAACAGGAATAGACAATAATTTGCTTTTTCCTTCACCCTGCCCAACTAGGACACTGAATTTTTATGGTTAATCAACTTGATCTTCTTCCTTGTCATGTACAAACCCACTTTTCCCCTCACTCCTATGTGACGTTTCACCTGACATGATATAAAAGCCTCACTGATTTGTCCAATATTTGGTTATTTTTCCCAAATGAATGTGTATTTTTAACATTTTTACATAGATCCTTTTAGCTGTCTTTGAGAACTCCAAGGAGACAAAAGCTTTGTTTCTTAATCTAATTTATAGTGTGACTTGTATGGCTAATGGATAACAAGACATTTAATAAATGCATTTTGATGATGATTTTTAAATTTCTTTTCCACAGCTTTCTTTATATAACCTTCTTGCTTGAATGAATGTGGATTTATATTTGCAATCAACTGGTTACCTTCTAGAGGTATGGTTAATAATAAGGAAGAAATCAGCAATAACAGGAGTGATTGTTGATATAAAAATGGCATAAATTTTAAAAATTAATTTAATACATGCTTAGGCTTCTTTTGTTTTCATGTGAGACTGATTCTTGGTTAAGGGTGTCTGTTAGTGACTGTGCCAGAGCAAACTGTAAGGAAATTTCTTGACTTAAAACTAGAGGTACTGGGAATCAGAATAAATCCACAGGTGACGCCTAATTCTTGAACTTGAGAGATCTCCAGAGTTGCTGGTAATATGCCAATAAACCTAAAAGATGAAATGCTAGAAGTAATTGACCTGTAGTCCATCCCCAATGAAACAACATGAAATTACAATACTCTCTGGCCCAAACCTCTAGCCTATTACTATTCCTGGAGAGCAGAGTGCATCGTCTCACTGAGGCAAGGTGCTGGCAGGCAACCAGTTCTCTCTCTTTTTCTGCTCTAAAATGCATTGAATAGGCTGTTGAACTTGTTTATATTATTTGCTTCAGTGGCTTGCCTTGGCAAATTACTCCCTGTCTTTATTGTTAAATTCAGTGTACTGCTAGTGTTTTAATTTTAGTTGGTAGCCCAGTGTTTAACATTTCTACTAGTGTAAACAGTGTTGGATAAGTTGATATTCTTTCTGAGAAAGAAGCTTATAAAATTTATCTCATCCTCTATTTGGCATTCTTTTACCCAGTACCAAGAAAGCCTCCATGTTTGAATTTAAAATTATGTTTATTCTATGGGAAACATAATTAATACCTATGAACTTGTCCTTTGCTCTACTGCTGGGCAAGGCATTCTCTTCTTTAGCTCCTTCCAATGCTTAACTGTGAAGTCAGCTTCTCTTCATCATTCTCTGCTCACTAAGCCCTGGAGACACATGTAGACTTTCCCCTCCTATTCCACAAGACACCTCATTGATCTTTCCAGTTTTATTGCACCAGTTCTTTGTTTTCCACAGGAATCCCTGCTGGCTTGTCCCTACAGGATTCTGGCTGCATTCTGAATTACATACGTAGTCTAAATCTCTAAAGCCTGAACTCTGGATTCTGGTAAATTAGAGGGAGAATTTAGCTGCCTGGCCTGCCTGGAAAGGATAATCCATTTCTGTGGTTGGTAGTTTGTAGTCATTCTGTATTTATCTTTAACATAGTTTCTGTATAATTTGTATAATTTATGCATCTAGAAATAACATCACAGGAACATTTTGCATATATTTTAAAAAATCAAATATTTCTATATGGCAAGGTTTTCTCTGAAAAGCATGCCTTTCCAAAGAAAATGTTGCATTATAACATCTTGTATTGCTCTGACTGCTTGAATTTGGAGTCAGTATTTTATATTCCATCAAACAATCAACTTCTTTTACTTGAATATTCATCTGAAGGATCAGTTAATGTTCAGGGTTCAAATTTCGGCTCAGTCCCTGTCTAGAGCTTCTGGCCTCTTTCTACCTGATTACCTGCTACGTAATTACATCCTCTCTACCAAATGGATTTTTTTAGACCGTGAGAAAAGGTTGTCATGTTCTTTTACTTATTGTGTAATTCACATATTGGAGATTATAGACGTTCATAAAGGAAAAGCCCTTTTGCCTTATTCTCTACCGACGACTTTTCACGTATCTTCTAGAATGCAGGCTCTCAGTGGAAATCTGTTCACCACTCCAGTGTCCTTGCTGATAGTTTCCCAACATAGCTATCACAGCCTTGGAGCAGTGATTAGAATTTTCAAAGATATTTTTTAAATTGCCTATTCCTTTCCAGAACTTCTGATAACTTCATCCCAACACTCCTGACACTCTAGTTCCTCCCCTGGAAAATTAGTTTGCTGAATGCAGAATATCACTGATGGGACTGTTCTGTGCAAGTGAGTGACGTGGAGAAAGTAAAAGTGTTGACTACCAGACCTTTGAAAATTAGATGAAGCTTTCTGGGAAAAAATAAAAAGCCGATACACACAACTTTTTGCATATACTTTCCTAGGACTCATGAATCTCTTAAAACTCCCTATTACCATTTGGTGTTGATCTTGTCAGCATTAGTGAAAAAAAAAATATATATATATAATATGTGTATATATATATAATATATGTGAGATTTATATTGTGAAATATATATAGTGAAATACAGTATATGTATATGCATGTAAGTATATATGTATATAAACATGTAATACTTAAACAAAAATACTCAAGCAATTCATTATGTGTCATTAACTCCTTTTTTCAGTTGTCAGTATATTATGAGTCTCTTCTCATATCAGCAGTTATCCAATGACTTCATAATTTTAATGACTGAATAGTATTACACCATAGGTATATCAGATTACATAGTAAATCCTCTATTTCCAAACAGTGAGATTGCTTATATTTTTCCACTATTCATAGTGATCCTTAGAGTTAAGTGCTTAAATACATTTATGATTGTTCTCTCTGCATAAATTCTTAGAAATGAATTTTAGGACTTTTGATAAGAAATGCCAATCAGTGGACATTTATCTTGCATATTCTAATTCCAACTGATCATAGTATTCTCTCTTAGTAAACATGAATAAACATGATTATTCAGGAATATTCATAATCTTCAAGATTTCTGGTGACAAGTCTTTATGGAGTATCCAGGAGTAAATCTGAATGACATTTTTCTGAATTTACCGAGGATCGGTGCTTTTGTAAGCAGCAGTAGATTCTCAAACTCCTCTGAAACAGATCAATTAGTTAGCTCTTACTAGTAGTTGAGATATGTTATGTGGTTGTGTCCCTCTCCTGAACACACTGAGGGTGACAGTTATCTGGCTTCCTGAATTGGCTGAAACATCAATCGACTCACATTTAATTTGAGGCTTTGGGATTTTCTCCCTTTACTAGACCAGGTTGTTTCATCCATCTTCCTTAACTATGCCTAGCATCTCCCTGGACTGCAGAGCTAGAGCTGCCCTTGTCTCTAGCTGCCCTTATTCTTTTTACTACTGGAATTTTTATCTAACTGATTTGCTTTTTTTTTTAATAGAAGAAAATATTTGTAGCAAAGGGCATGCAATTTAAAAGTACATTTAGTTAGGAAAGATAGAAATAGAAGTTATTTGAAATGATTTAAGTAAAATATTGTGAACATTTCAATTATATTTTAATCAGAATTTGAAACTGGTATGTGACTATTACCACATCTCCATTATCATTTAGTTATAGCTTTAGAAGGTCAAATATGTTATTTTCTATCTGTTAAAAAAAAAAGCTGATTTACCACGGATAGAGGAGAAGACTTCTCAGTCATCAAGCTCAATTATTTCCTTCTTATTCAGGATTTGTTGATGTTCTAATGAAGGTAGAAGTTGATTAAAATAGTAGGATTTAACTTATTTTGAAGTTGCAATAAAATCAGTGGTTTTAAATCATTCGTTCAATAAATATTGATTAAGTTTCTATTTTATGTGCAAGACACTATTCTAGGGCCTTGAACACATCAACAAATGAGATGAAGATACCTTCCTTACAAGAATTTACTTCCTAGCAACAGAAGATAGACAATTAGCAATTAATGTAATATTATGTTCTGTGTATATATCATGTAATGTATATAATATATATATCATATATATGATAATCTATATATAATATAGATTCTGTATATGTAAACTATCCAGAATATCATATAGTAGGTTAGAAAGTGATAAGGAAAAAAGAAAAATAGAACTGGGGAAGTAAGATCTGAAATGCAGAGTAGGAGGGTGAGCAGATTGTAGTATTAAATAAGCTGGACCGTTTACTGAGAGAAGGAAAGAATTGGAAGAAGTGGAGGAGGTAGTCAAGGGTTACCAGGGGCAATAGTGATCCAGGCAGAGGGGACAACCAGAATGGGGGCCCTTAGGTGGGAGTGACTCCACTTAAAAGACAGCAGTGAGGCCAGGGATGGCATGAATGATTAAGAAGAATGACTAAGAAAAGAGTTGTAGGTGATAAAGTCAAAGAAGTAAAGGGGTCTTGTTTATACAGACCCTTTTCACTAGTGAAAAACTTTATTACTCTGAGTAAATGGAAGAGCCCTTGAAAGGTTTTGGGAAGAAGGTGACATGATCTGACTTAGACATTTAAAAGGATCTGCCAGGCTGCTGTATTAAAAACTGTAAAAGAGAAAAAAGGCAGAAGGGAGACCTCTAATGAAGTTTGGACCAGGGTGATAGCAGTGGAGGTGTAAGAAGTGGTCTAATTTTGGATGTTTTGTAGGTAGTTGCAATGGGACTTATTGACAGGTTGTGAAGTGCTAGAAAAAGAGAGAAGACAAACATAACAGAGCAACTGGGATCAAAGTATGATCAGTGGAGATGGAGAAGGCCACGTATAACAGGACTGAGTAGGGGAAATCAGAAGTTCAGGTGAGGATAAAAAGTTTAAAATATCCATTATACATTCAAGCAGAGATAGTGAGGATGCAGGTAGGTATTGCAGCATGGAGTTAGGAGAACAGCCTGGACAAAATATATAGCTTCAGCAGGGAGATGATATGTAAAACCACGAGAGAGCATGAGATCACAAAGGCAGTAAATGTAAATAGAGAAAAGATCCAAAAATTGAGACCTGACCCTCTCCAATTTAATCAAGAGGTTGGGGAGAAGAGGACTACCAGAAAAGGAGACTGAGAAGGACTAAAACAGTGAAGTAGGAGAAAAGACAAAGGATGTGACATCATGGGTCACAAGAACGTGCATCAAGAGAAGGAAGTGATTGGTTGTGTCAGCTGCTTCTGACAGGCCAAGAAAAGGCAGATTGCCTTTAATGATACGGAGATCACCGCTGGTCTTGATGAGAGCTGCTTTAGTGGGTCAGTGGAATTAAAGCCTGACTTAAGTGGATTTAAGAGAGTATGGGTGGAGAAGATTTAGTGTATGTGTAGATAGTTATTTCAAGTTTTGCTACAAAGGGGAGCAAAGAAGGGGGGCAGTAACTGGATGGGAAGTGGTGTTGGGAGAAGGTTGTCATTTTCTTAACTGGGAGAGACACAGCATATTTATATGAGAAGGATCCAGTGGAAAGTGAACAATTAATGACACAATTAATGACGTGGCAGAAGGAGAGAATTGCTGGCTCAGTGTCCTTGAGTAAACAAGACGGGGTACGGTCTAATACATAAGGGAGGTGAGCATATTGGGAAAATTTTAATATACTGTTTTGACACTGCATGACAGTCTCATTATAAATAGTTCAAAGAGTCCAAGATTCAGAGTAGAAGTGGGTGGCATGTGGATAGGTATGTGGGCTTACTGTCACTTATTTCTAGGTTATTAATTCTTAACCAGGGGCCATGAGGATAGTGACCATATCTATCTTATTTATTCTGTGTGCCTAGCGCCTAGGATGGGTTCTGGCACATTAAAGAGGTGCTTAATAAATATTTTCTAATTGACTGATTAGGTGAAGGAGATGTTTTATTTTCTGTATTTCTTACATTTAGCATAATTTACCCTTATTACTTTTTTCTCGCAGTTTTATTGAGATATAATTGACATATAGCACTGTATAAGTTTAAAATGTATACCCTTATTACTTTTTAAATTAAAAAATGAACGTTATTAATCTTAAAGAAATGAATGGAACCAGGAATCTATAATTGGTGATTTCAAGTGAAAAGCAATATTTAAAAAATAAACTACCTTGGGCGACTTGCTAAATACTGTGTAATTCTGAACTGTTGACTGAAAAAAAAATGCACAATGAGAGTTGTGAGTTAAGTTTTATTTGGGGCAAAATGAGGACTATAGCCCAGGAGACAGCCTCTCAGCTAGCTCTGAGGAACTGCTCCAGAGAAGTAAGGCGAAGGTCAGTGTTGTATATGATTTTAGTCAAGCACACATGTCAGCAGAGGCTTGTCACGAGGAGCAGATGTCTCCATTCATGATTTTAGTGCTTTTCTAGATATGAGGAGATACAAGAATTTGGGCTCATAAAATCTTCTCCTGAAAATATCTAAATATCTGAAGGCCTGTTCTGCCAGTTTTTCCCAGAGCACAGAGTGCCTCATTCCTGATCTCCACCCTGAATTCCTTCCAGGGTGTGTTGACGGTCAGAGGTTGCAGCAGCTAGTGACTTAATCCTTGCAGAGGCAGATGGCAATGCCAATTTTTAGATGGCAAAACCAAAATAAAAGTAATATGTATTGGATGCCAATAATATGGTAGGCTTTTCCATTTACGTAGTGAGATATTACAACTAACCCCATTTTATAGATGAGGAAACCAAAGCTTAGAGATGTTAAGTATCTTGACAGAAATCACAAGGTGAAGTGAAAGACATGGACTCAACCAAGGTCTGTCTGACTTCCTGCTCTTCCCTACTTCACAAATCTGTGTTTTGCAATGCTGGTACCCTGCATAAAAATATTACCCAAAAACCTAATGCAACATTTTCTTTGTATCAGATTCATTCTAAGCAGTTTCTTCACCACATAAATTCAGAATTGTTTCCTAGCAGTATTATCTTGGCTTAAAATGTATTTTTAATTAGTAGCCTTTTAAGAAAGGTAGAAGCACATTTGAACGAGTTCAGAGGATTTTCCTCAAACAACAAGGTGTAGCCGGATTGCTTTTTCTGATACATACCTGTCTTTCCTCCCAGGGGAAGGTGGGAGAAGAGAAGGAGCTTACAATACGGAAACCCATTTATAGTTTGAGACCCTGGAAAACATTACAAAGCAGAAAGTGAATTATTTGTCCTTTTGTCAAAGTTGGAATTCTAACTGACTTAAAGTACAGAATTCAGTTCATTGGATAGGCATCTGGGATTACATTAGCCATATTCTGATTTTTTAAAAATTTGAAGTATATTAGTAAACATTGTGAAAATCTTTTCAAATAATATTAAATATATTAAGTAAAACTGAAAGTTTCTTCTTTATCTCCCTTCTCCTAATGGTAAGCATGGTCAAAGCTGACTATGTCTTTTTTCAAGACTTTTTCTGTGTACAGTAAAAACATTATCTTGGTGTTCTCTGCTTTGGAACATACGTAGGAGCCACACTCATTTTTACATCTGCAGAGCATCCCATGTTATGAATGTGTCAATACTCATTTAACTGTTTCCCTATGGAAGGACATTGGAAATTCTTTTCAATTTTTCACTGTTACAAATAGTGCTACAATAAGCACCTATGTATTTCCAGAGAATATGTTCCTAGACATAGAATTACTGGTCAAAAGCATTGGGCATTCAAAAATTTTGACAGATAGTGCCAAATTACTGGGAAAAAAAAACTGCCCCGCAACGAAGTAGGCCAAAGCTTGCTATCATAGCCCTTTGCCAACACTGAATATCATCAGTCTTGAAATCTGCCAATTTGAGGTGTGTGTGTGTGCTTTATTGGTACCTCTGGATTTTAATTTGCATTTCCCTGATTATTAAAGAGGTTGAGCATCTTTTCATCTGTATATTGGCAGTTGGTATTTCTTTTTTCTATTAAGTATCTGCATAGAATTCAAAATATGCCCAGTTTCTCAATGATTTCTCCTTTTAGGTTTGACTGAAATATTCCAGAGAGTACCCAAGTTTTACCCAGGAAATAAGAGTACATGTGCAGATCATTATTTTCAAAATGGAAAGTATATTTCTTTTTGTGGATTTTTTTCTTGACTATAAAAGTAAGTCATGATAATGATAAGAAAAATAAGATCCATGTGTGCAGAAAACCATTTTTAAAAAACTATTAAGAAGACAATTAAGAAAAATGTTAAAACCTGTTACAATAACAACCCAGAGGTACCCACTATCAACATTTGGGTGGATCTATACACTTTATTTTTTAGCATACCATTTTACCAAAGTGATAAAAGATGATAGTACACATTGTTTTTAAACAATTTAAAGTATTTTAAATTGTAATTTATTTTGTTTTTATTGTGAAAATAATTCACACTCATGGTGAAGCACACAAATACCTAGAAAAGTGTAATGTGGAACTCACAACTTTCTGCTCAACCCTGCTCCTGCACAAGCTAACTTTTTGGTTTGCTAAATTATGTCCTCAACAATTGCCTTATTATTTTGGTGTTCAGACCCATGGAGAAGGCCTACTTAAGCAATAATGAAGTGAAAATTCCCTCAAAATATGCACTGGTATTAATTAATCACAGAATTTTGCTTTTCCTGAAGTATCATGGGTAAAACATAGTCATGGGGTATGAAGACGTGATTGGAGTCCCATTTCTGCCATTTATTAATAGTCTGACATTAAGAACTACTTCACTCCTCCTCAGATGCAAACTGGGATTAGTAACGCATACCCTTCAAGGTACTCTGAGGATTAAGTGACATTACTGCCTGACACATGGCAAAGTGCCCAATAAATACCTTTGAATTTGAATTATCCAAACTATTCCATATAGCTATATTTATCTTATAACTAGATTTACACAGGAAATGTTATTTTCACATCATTTATTTATAACCAAAAGTCTTTGACTTACCACAAAGATGGCAAACAAGACTTTAAGTGTTGTGACATAAAACATAAGAGCTTCACTAGGTCATAACATTTATTATTTTCAAGCACAGGGCATCTAAATTGTTTGGAAATCATTATGTCCTAAAAATTGAGAAGCGTAAACACGAGTAAGCACATAAAACCTACTAGTAGCGTCATTTTTTTTTTTACGTGACATTAGAGTAGCATATTTAATCATGGTATCTCAATATTCCTATGAAGAATCTACTGTGGACAGGATAGTCTTTAAATAGAAGGTTTAGACAGAATTATGTCAAAAATTAATACAACCCATATTCATGGCATTTTTCAAAACTACTCCTTTAGGAATTTCTATTCCAGTCTAAATAAAAAGGGAATTAGCTTTTAAAAATATTTTCCCACTACTAACTTTCCTTATCCTTTCAACTTGTTTTGGTAATTGTTTTACTGAGGTTATATATATTTTACTGAGGATATGTATATATATATATATATATACACACACACTGTGTATATATAGTAGTGAAGAGTTTTATGGCTTACTTAAGGGAAACTTCTTTTGAATTCTTGAATTCTTTGAATCTGTCTACTTAATCTGCTCTTAGTTATACTGAGATTGCCTGAAGGAATAATTTTGAGCTGGTGTTTCATATTGTGAAGATGATTCTATTTATAATCTGAGCTAATAGACACTGCATTTTTATGAAGTCTTCATCTCAGAGCCCTATTAAATCGGGGAAGTACCAGAAATGGTTGTCACTTTTTCAATGTAAAAATATCAATATGAAAGAAGGCAAAATGTGCCTTTGATATTGTAGAATATTATTGTAAGTAAGGCCTTATTTTAGAGGGCAATTCAATACATCAGTGAGCCTGTGGATGAATTATGACGTGATCCTGTGGGAAAAAGAAAAATCAAGGGGAACAGAGTGGACAATTTATTTTGAATAGAGTGGGAATGGTATTAACAGCTCAATTAAGTACCAATGGTTTAGAATTAGCTAAAAGTCATTGTCTTCCTGGGACAAATATATTCTAGCTTTTCTAACTTGCTTTATGTTTCACATAAATGCGAACTAAAATGTGTTTACATTTTTCCTGTTGACAACAGAGCAAGCCAAAAAAGGCTTCACTTGCTGAGTAGAAATGAAGATTCATCCATCTTTGCTTTCTAGAACACTGTCAGGGCACAAATTCTTTAAGTTTCTATATTTAGGCTAATGTAGATACATTTTCACTGGAGAAGTTTGGCCCAACTATTCTGCATCTTCCGCATTCCTCGCTGTCCTACTTTCTCTCTCCATCTCCAGCACACGTTCACCAACTAAGTCTTAGGAGGCACCATCACTCCATAGGTGAATAATGTTTTCTCATCAGTCGCTCTGCACTGGATTCAGCCCTCTGACAAGAACAGCTATTTGATAAAATGACAGTGGTCAGCTTTTCCTCAAACATAGTTTCTCTGCATTTTTAGTTTTATCACATAATCTCACTTTCTCCACCTCACCTCCTGAAGAAGACTCCTTTTTTTTTTTTTTACCCCTGAAGTTGCTCTTTCAGATCCACCTTCTCCTACCTTTTTCTATCATCTGCTTCCAGAGCTAGACAGCTTTCACAGTCCCTTCCTGTGTTCTCATTCTTTGATTCCAAATCTGCCTGAGCTTTAAATGTAATTCCAAGGTCATTCCCCCACAGAGTGTTGAAGCTTCTGTTTCACACTCGCTAGATCAGGCTAATACCCCTAATCATTTCATCTCCACTCAGAACCCTAGGAAAGGCACACTGTTATGTGTTCTCCCTACCCAAGTGTGAACTCTGTAAAAGGATGTTGAAACAGACATTTAAAAAGTTCCCACTAAGAGAAAATGAAGGATCCATCACACCTTATTTCCATAATGCTTTATCTATTTCCCCCCAAATCTTTTAGTCTCCCCCAATACCCAAGTGAATGGTGGGAACTCCTGCTGTTTGTCTGGCTACCACTTTCTCTTTCTCTGTTATCCCTGAGTGCTAAATCACAAGTGGAGATAGAGAAATTACACATTAAAAACTCTCATGTGTATCCAGCAATGGCAGAAGTCAGTTTCAAAAGCCCCTGCAGATCTTGATAATAACGATTTCTTTCTAATTCTGGTTGTTCATTGCTAAAATAGAAAAGCTGGGAGCAGGACAAAATTGTATTCCCAGAGAAATCTAAACAGTAGCTCTTCATAACAAAGTAAAAATAATGTTCACTGATCTGCAAACTTTATGGGTATATCATAAAATATTGGGTCACCACTCTGGATCTGGTAACAAAACAAAAATATGTAGATTATTCCAAAAAGAACAGCTCAGAACTCCAAGTTAAAGCCGTAATGTCAACCTGTTCTCAAATTAGACAGATACATGGAAAGAAATCTTCAGAGGGCTTTTTAAGAGCTGCCAAAGAAATACAGAAATTCAATAAATAGAAAAAGTGTGGAAAAGCATTCACATTTATTTGCAGTGAAGAATCTAGCCTATTCTCATGACATGATGATAAACAACAAGAGAGCCTACGTCCTTGATCTGTGAAGACTTTATGAGCACCATCCTCCAGAATACTGAGAACTCACATTGCTGGGAAGGCCAGTGTTCTGACACAATCTCTGACCGATTCTCTTGCCCTACATTTTTCGTTTATAAGCATGTTGGGCAGAGTGGCTCAAATGGAAATTTAATTAAAAGAGAAAAAAGCTACCAGTTTTTCTTCAAATAGGTAAATCATGATTTTATGGAATTTCTGATTAATATAAGTGTATTATATACGAAAATCGTCTCATCACAGGAATTCTACTTCCTGGTGCCCTTAAGCCCATTCCCTTCAGACTCCTGCAGCCGTCTCCAACAGTAATCTGGGCCTAAAACCAAGCATCTGTTCTAGTATAATACTCATCCTGCATCAACCAGTGTTAAGGTGAGATATGCTTTGGTGTTTGCAACATAGTTGTCAGCTATGGACTTGGTAGGATAATGAAAGTTAATATTTATTGAGTTCACCATGGACTAGTACACTCATATCTTCTTTAATCCTCAGTAACCTGAAAGGTACAAATTATCATTATCTCTGTACACAGCCATCTACAACCCCCATATCACCCCCTCCTTCCCTGAAGATTTTAGCTTTTGTCTTACTGTTACTCTCCCTAACATCATATCTTCATAACCTAATTCTTGGTTATATCTATATCCATGTAAGTAAGCCTTTCAGTGGTAGGTTTCTGACTACCTTCTCCAATAGCTTTATCTTTTACTTTCCTCCTGTGTACATACCATACAACTGTTCATAACCAATAATTGTAACCCTTCCATGATCTCCATTCTCTAACTACCTCCTATCTTACTTGCTTCCTCCCCCTAGTAATATGATTCTTATAATCCTTCAACCCCATTGGGACCTACCATGCATGGATCCCACCACCTTTCCACCCATGTCTTTCTTTCTTCCCAAAATAAACTAGATTCCATGGCCCATCATTGTAATCACTTCCTGAAATTTACCCTCAACTCCCTTTGCCCATCTCTCCTGCTTTATAATACATTCCTGGCATGACCCCACCTCAGGTTCAACGTTACATTGCCTATTTCAGACCGGTTTCCAGCTGAACATGACTGAAGAAAAATGTACAACTATACTGATTTATTTCTATTTCAATTCATAACCACTAATTTCAACTGAGTCTAGGTGGCAGTCACTAATCCTATCTTATTTTCCAGGTCCACTAAGTCCCTTCCCATCCAGAAGACATTCTTTTTCTTCTTATAACAAAACTCCAACACCTCCTCCCCCCATCTCTGTGATCAGCTTATGATCTTGTTCACTATTTCACTGAGGAAATAGAAGCAGAAGAGAAATGTCGTAGGCTCTCCTCCATATCTCAACCTTCTATTTGTCACTATGGATGAACTGTTTGTGTTGCTATCAAGGCCAGACACTCAACTTGTACACAAGATCTCATTCTTTGTTGCCTATCCAAAGATATTGCTCTGGTATTTACTATTCTCTCCTATATCATCAATATCTCCCTCTACTATATCACTTCTATCAGCTTGTAAGTATGCTTTTTTTCTTTAAAAGTGAAGTCTCTTTTCTCCCACATCACCTTTCATCTATGCCTCATTTCTATCCACTCACTTAGCAAAACTCCTTGAGAGAGCTATTTACACTCTGTGGTCTGGCATTGCCCCTACCACTTCATCAAAGCTGCTCATCAAGGTCACAGTGCCCTTTGAGTTTCTAAATATGATTGTAAGTTCTCAACCTTCCGCTTACCTGACCCATCACTAGCTTTGGAGAGAGTTGATTACTCCCTCCTGTGCGCCGCCCTATTTTATTTATTTTTTAAACTTTACTTTGCTGCCAAGAAACTACACTCCTCGTTTTCCTCTTGCCATGTTTGCTGGCTCTTCTCAGTTTCCTTTGTTGGTTATTCCTCATTTCCCCAGTCACTAAACATTGGGGTGCACAGGACTCAGTCCTCAGACTGCCTCTCTCCTTTATCTGCAATCTAGAGGCTTTGCATATTATTTGTTCACTGGAAAATGTTTATCTTTAGCTTAAAGTCCTTCCATAAATTTCAACTCATACATATAGATAGATAGGTAAAACTACCTATCTGACTTCTCCACTTAAATATATAATAGACATCTCAAAGTTAATTTGACCTAACCTAAACTCTTATTCTTATTTATCCCTTGGAAAACGTTTGCAGGCTTTCCAGGCATAAAACACTAACGCCCTCCTTATAATTGCACAGGTGAGAATCCTTGGAGTTCAGGGTGTCTCCTCTGTTTTCCCTAATCCCAAATCAAGCAAGTCTTTTTTGACTCTACTCCAAAATATATTCAGAATAAACCATGTCTTATCACCTTCACCTGATTCAGGTCCCCATCATTTTTCATCTGGTTTATTGTTAACAGCTTCCTAACTGGCCCCTCTTTCTACCCTTACTCTCACACAGTGTATTTTCAACACAGCAGCCAGAGTCATCTTTTTTTTTATTTTTTGCGGTACGCGGGCCTCTCCCTGTTGTGGCCTCTCCCGTTGCGGAGCACAGGCTCCGGACGCGCAGGCTCAGCGGCCATGGCTCACGGGCCCAGCAGCTCCGCGGCACGTGGGATCCTCCCGGACCGGGGCACGAACCCACGTCCCCTGCATCGGCAGGCGGACTCTCAACCACTGCGCCACTAGGGAAGCCCTCTTTTTTTTTTTTTTTTTCAGAGTCATCTTAACCTTATTCGTATTGTTCACTTTTCTGCTCAAGACCCTCCAGTGACTTTCTGTTTCACTCAAAGTCCTTACAAGGGGCTACAAATGACAGGACTATCTGATGCTCTTCTTATGCCTCAATCACCTCACACATGTCTCTGCCCTCGTCTCCTCCTCTCTCCCTCCCTTGCTCACTCTTTTCCAACATTCTCACCTCCTTGTTATTTCTGGAACGGGCCATATCCTTTGTGTTTGCCATTTCTTTTTTTCTGGAATTCTCTTCACTGCAGATGCTCTCATGGCTCACTTCTTCACCTCCTTCAGGTCTTTGCTCAAAAATCACTTCTCAGTGAGGCTTTTTCTAATCACTCTCTAAAATTTGCCCACCTCCTTCTCCATCCTAAGACTTCACTCCCTATCCCTTGTGCACTTACCACATGATACAGTGTATATTTTATTTAGTTATTTTCTTGTTACCTATTTATTTTCTTTCTCCCCTTCTTCTCCTATGTCCACTAGAATGAAGTTCCTCGAAGGTGAGAATTTTTTCTGTGCCTAGAAAAGTGCCTGAAACATAGTCGATGTCCCCAAAGTATTTTTTCATGAATGGTTTCCCATTTTAAATAGGACACTTAGAAAGTATAAGACCAAAACCATAGAGCAAGTAAGCTGTGCTGCTGAGTCCAGAACCCAGGCACTCTGAGTCCCGTGTCTTGCCAAGTACTCTTCACCTAGACCTGTTTACCAGATGCTGGAGTAGGACCTGGAGTGGCAGTGACTCATCATCCCTTGCTTACTTATTAATGGTGAAGCTGGGATAGTTACAGGAGAGAAGTTGTACTTTCAATACAAATCGGAAAATAAAATGGAAACAATGAGGAAAGGCTCTTAGAGCAGTTTTATGAATTCAGAGGCTGAATCTTTTTTTTTCATTCTAATTAAATTTATTTATTTATTTTTAATTTTTTTAATAGATCTTTATTGGATTATAATTGCTTCACAATACCATGTTAGTTTCTGTTGCACAACAAAGCGAATCAGCCATACTCATGCACATGTCCCCATATCCCCTCCCTCCTGAGCCTCCCTCCCACCCTCCCTATCCCACCCCTCTAGGTCATCACAAAGCACCGAGCTCATCTCCCTGTGCTATGATGCTGCTTCCCACCAGCCAACTATTTTACATTCGGTAGTGTATATATGTCGATGCTACTCTCACTTCGCCCCAGCTTCGCCCTCCCACCCCATGCCCAGAAGCTGAATCTTAACAGATGAGTAGGAATAGCCAGAGAAGAAAAGAGGAGGTATTTTAGGTGATAGAAATAGCATTGCAAATACATGGAGGTGTATAGTTGCATTTTATGTTCAGTGCCCTATTAGTGGGATGGAAAAAAAAAAAAAACATAGCATTTGATAGAAGGTAAGACTGAGGCAGGAAGAAGAGTCCATATGGTGGAGACTCTTGGGACCATGCTAAGTATCCTGATAGTGAGTCATGCAGGAGTTCAGCGGGGTGGGGGGGGAGGGGGGGTGTTCCTTGATTACACTTCTGTTTGCGATTGCCCACCCAGTGCCAGGTGTAAAGAGGGAGACCAGGGACTAGACCAGCACAGTGGTCCAGCTCAGTGAAAATGCCTGGGCAAAGACAGCAGTAGTAGGGATGCAGCTAAATGGGCAGAACTAAGAAATATTTGGCGGAGGAGTCAGGGCTTAATTAGGTGGAATTAGGAGTAAGGGCAGGAAAGCACTGAGAGTGATTCCAAGTTTCTTGGCTTCTGCAACAGGGATGGTGTTGCTGGACTAAGATATGGAACATGCGAGAGAAGCAGGTCTGGTGGGGATGACTTCAGGTTCATTGTCTGACACAGTGACTTTGAGATGCCTCAGGGAAATCCAAGTAACAAAATGAGTCTGAAGTCTAAAGAGAGATCAAGGCTGGAGATGCAGACATAGAGGTCATCTGCATAAAAGTGAAAATCAAACCCTGAGAATGGATCAGACTGCCAAGGCAAGAACGGGGAACAGGGAGCAGTGGGTGGAGAATGCTGGGGAACACCAGGTGGGAATGGCTGCAGGAAAGAGGGCTGGATGAAGAGGAACCTGCCATGGCAACCAAGAATCAAAAGTCGGAAAAGTGGAAGATGCCTAGGGGAGTTTGATGCAAGTGACAGAAATAGAACACTTAAAAAGGGCTGAAAATTTTTAAAGGGATAGTTTCTTCTGGAAAGGTCAGTTCTAAAGGAATGATGGAAGCAGATGCCTTATGGAAGAATAGATGAGAGATGACAAATTACAATAATTTTCCAAATTATTGGATATAAAGAGAGAAGTGGAGTAATAGCAAGATGGCAGTGCAAAAAGTGCTTTGTTTCATTTTTCAAATGAAATGAGAAGGTGTGTTCTGGGTTAGTATTTATCCTATACACATTGCAATTATTCACTAGTTGCTTATGACTCCTACTAGATCCGATAGGCAGATTTATCTATTCTGATTCCATGGTGGAATCTATTCTGATCTATTCAGCAGTCAGGGTCAGGGTCATTGTTAAATATTTTTTATATTCTCCTTAGTGTGATTTTAGGCTAAAGGGAAGAAGGTAGAAAAGGAATGGCTGAAGGTATGGAAAAATGGCAATTATTCATAGCAAAGGTTAGCAAACTATGGCTGAGAGCCAAATGTGGCCTACTACTTCTTTTTGTATGACCCTCAAATAACGGTTTAACGTTTTTTAACGATTGAAAAAATAAAAAGAACGTGTCATGACCCATAACGATTTCATGAAATTCAAATTTCAGCGCCCATACATAAAATTTTATTGGAACACAGACAAATCAATTTGTTTACATACCATCTACAGCTGCTTTTGCATTGCAACAACAGGGTTGAATAGTTGCAACAGAGACCATATGTCTTGCAAAAACCTAAAATATGTATTATGTGGTTTATTACAGAAAAAACTTGTTGACCACTGATTTATAGTACAGTTCTTGAGAAGAGAGAGGGAGAAGATGGGATCAAGGGCACATGCAGAGGTATTGGCCTTGAACAGGAAAAAAGATGCTTCATCCTACAAAACGGGGAGAGGATGATAGGATTGTGCAAATATAAACAGTTTTGTAGGGGCTGGAGGAGAAAGAGGTGGGGGCTCGTCCTCACCACATACACCTCACACTCTAAGTGAAATGTGTTAGCTGCCATCGATCATGACATTCTAGAGGACAAAAACTGTGTCGTATTCATCTCTGTCTTCCCCACAGCTTTCAGCACAGAACCTTTCTTTCAGCCACTCTCACTAAATATTTAATTGAATCCCAGGTGAAACTCTATTATAAGCGCATTCCTAGAAACCTCTGCCTTTAGGGCCTTGCATTTAATTCTCTTACTATCTGAGCCCACATTTATTCAAGTTTGGTGTTATGTTTAGAGGTGTAAAGAAAATGGAAGCTGACTTCTTATTCAGTTAATTTCCAGTTCACTAAATGGAGTCCATATAGTCAGAAAGAGTTAATATTCTTATTAAAATTGTTCTGTTTTTCCCTTTTTTCAGCTGGAATAGTTTTGTATATCAGTAAGGTGTTTTAAGAATAAATACTATACAAGTATAAGTCATTAATACAGATTTTTTTTAAGCTACTAACAATGTAAAAAGAAAATAGGAACCACAGGAAAGTTTAAAAGTTAAAGGGGAAAAATTATTATAGAGTAGCATATATGACAACCCTTAGTTATTTTATTTAGCCAGCATGGTGAGTTTTAAGAGCTTGAATTTTAACACGCTTGGGTATACACTACTCATTCACTGCCATTGTCACAGTTGCTACTGTCTTATACCTGCTCATACGAATATATTGCCAGCCCGGACCTGATATAATTGCTAATGAAGAGTTATCTGAAAGCACAGAACAGTACAGATGACCAACTTGAGGTTTATTTTCATCGTGGCTTAAATATACATGCACACATATACATACAAGAATATTTACATGAATATACATAAATTCACCCCAGTCAGCCAAAGCATCAGCTCTCCCTTGTTTACTTAAAAAGTAACAGCATGACAGTGGTAATCATATTACAATATATAAATATATCAAACCAACACGTTGTACACTTTAAACTTTCACAATGTTACGTGCCAATTATAAGTCAACAAATAAATAAGCACCAAAATAAAAAAAAAGTAACAGCATGTTTGTGAAAGTGTCTATTTTACCTATTAATCTATTGTGAAAATTAATTTTGCAAACACCCAGTTATCTAATGTTCTTTAGCCCCCCAATAAATCTTTCCATCTCCAAAGGGAGCTATACATGTGATGACCTATAATGATATTCATCTTGGCATGATCATCGTTATAGTAATCTTCTAGTAAGGCATAGATTGCTGAAAAGAATACTCTGAAGTGACTGATGATAGCGTTATAATGCCCAGTGACAGAGAACATATCTATACATTCAAAGTAATAGTAACTAGGCACATTTACACACTCCCAGGCTGCCGCCTGTAATCTAGAAACTTGTCTAACAGATGTAAAGTACAGCACAAACTTGCAGTAAAATGATGTGTCAGGAGCTTTGGGGGAGAAAAAGAGAGAGAGAGAAAGAGAGAGAGGACATATGCAAAGGAAAAAAAAAAGCAAAATATTTTGCCTATTAATCAATTCATGGGATATGAGAATTGGAAAATGGGAGTTTTTGTTTCTTCTTTCCAACTGCATTATTTTTCAACAAATACAAAATTTTGGTTCTTTGCCACTTTCTTCAGTAAATCACTCTGGTTCCAGAAAAAAAATCCCCAAACAAAGCAGTGCATGGTCTGTGAAGGTGACAGAAACATCAATAAAAATAGTCAGTTTAACTGTTGATCTCTATTGGTAGAGGTGTACCTTTAAGATCGCTTGTTCTAAATGGTATCAAACTCCTCATAGGTAAAGGCTAGGAGGAAGAGGATATGGTTGCAGCTGAACATGCTTTTCATTAAGTATCTTACTTTAGGCTTTCTATCTGAACAACATTTAAATGCATTAGACCAGGATAAATGTTGGGAAGCTGACATTTTAAAAAAAAAATGAACAAAACGTAATTTATTAGCAGACTGTTCTCCGGAAGGAGTCCCAGTTATTTACAAGTAAAGAAAAGGGATGTATAATAGAACTAATAGTTGTACTAATGAGCAAAATCAGGTTCTATTGTCACCATTTAGTTTTGACACATTAGAATTTAAGGGAATATAACTAAATTGAGATCTATAAGAATAGGAAAAATGTTAAATTTGCATTTTAAGCCATCTTTCTAGTCTCCTGTTTGTCCCATATTATGGAATTACTCTGCATGTGATACTTTTTCAAACCTAATATCATTTTTTATTCATCCTTATCCAAGGACAAAAGGTTATAGTTAGGTCCTATTTCTTGTCTTAGAGAGCTCACAAACTATTATTTTATCTGAAAATTTCCTCTTGTTAAATGATGGGATCAATGGACTTCTCCCCTAAAAATATATTTTTAATAGGAGTGTCAATTTTATATAGTATACATATACTCCCAGGAGCAGAGGAAGTTGCTTAGTGACTTCTGTAAAGCTTTTTTTGAAAATGACCCATGGTACTGGTCTATGTAGTAAGAGAATCAGGGAGTTACGACTGCTTTTTAGCACTCACCTCAACCATACTTTTCATAATACCTGTGAACAATCCTTATATGCCCATCTCTTTTCCTGCATCTTCGTCTATCATGTTATTCTATAGCCAACCCAAGCTCTATGCTATCTTTTCTCTCTACCCTTAAGCCATGTGGTTCTCACTGAGTGATTCCATTCATGCCCCGCAGCCTCTGCATCTCCTGTGACAGTGTCTACCCAAACCACCGGAAGCCAGGCTACCATGCTGAGCTTGAGTTATTCAAATCACTCTGTTTTTGATAAGAAGAAAAGCAACACAGTAATCAGGTGATAAAGTACTATTTAAAAGCAAAGCTCAGCGCTTCCCTGGTGGCGCAGTAGTTAGAGAGTCCACCTGCCGATGCAGGGGACACAGGTTCGTGCCCTGGTCCGGGAAGATCACACATGCTGCAGAGCGGCTGGGCCCGTGAGCCATGGCCGCTGAGCCTGCGCATCCGGAGCCTGTGCTCCGCAGCGGGAGAGGCCACAATAGTGAGAGGCCCACATACCGCAAAAGCAAAGCTCAAAATATCTGTGTATAATTTGGTTAACTACTTGATCAGATATGAAATGCAGGTCCGTATGGCAAACCAGACTTTTTCCCGTTATGTGCTTTACTTGCAGATCTACTCTGTTAGTGATTTGCCTTTAATCTCTAAACTGTTTATTTCACTGGTGTTTATGATATGATTTGGCTCACTGAAGCTTAAACCTTTGAGGGGTAAAAAATGCTATTATTTTTATATTTAGTTATAGCTGTCCACTTTCACACAGTGCATTTAGGAACAGGAAACATCCCCTTAAACACTATCCATTTATCGAACATATAAAAGGAAAGACTTTAATTCCCTATAGTAGTTACTAAGGGCTACCACTTGTCAAATACATTTCTGCAGTTAAATAATAAAAAGCCAGAGTGTTTGATTGAAAAGAGCACTAGTCTAAGCTAAGAAAGTGGCTACTTGAAATATTTATGCCTTACTTTTCCCACCAGTAAAACTTCTTCCTTGCATGGCTACTTAAGGATGAAAAGTATATTTAAAACACCTCAGGAGAAAATTCAAGTCCATCAAAAGATTGAATAAATTCAAGTTACCCAGCAAAACCCTCCCAAAGGCCATATGAAATTGGACTCATAAAGGGAGAATGGTTGAAATGTTTTTTTCTTCCTCTCCAAGAATGATTTCTTACGTTTCCAATTCAGCAACGATTCTTCTGTTTATTCTGTGCTCTTGATATTCAACAAAAAGTCATTTCAATCTTGGCAATATATTCACCGAAACCGAAAATGAACTGTTCATTTGGGTTTCATTCTCTCTGCAAATATCATAAAATTACATTTATTCTCTCTTCTATAAATTTAACACCAATATTTATAAAATTCTTGCAATACAGACCACATTATATTCTCTTTTGTCCTATGAAATTCACCACAATTAAACTGAAATCTTACTATTTTCCATAGCACAGTATGTCCCTTGCCTCAAGAGGAAAGAATAGACAGTTGTGATAGACAAAAACTGAGTAAGAAATTTCTACTTTGTAAACCCTTTTTCCTTCTGGTCCATCTGCTGTAGATTTGATGCAGGAGGGTGTTCTCATCATCAGTCAGTGTCTCAATAAGTATTTCTTACGTTAATGGCCATTAAAGTCTAGTGAACTTAATGCTGAAAAAATATAAATACAAAGCTCTTCTATATGTAATATTAGTGTGTGGACATTTTAGTCTATCTAGCATACTTTTATTTAACACATGTCATGAATTGGTAGAAAGCTTCTGTTTACAGAAATAGCATTCTTAAAATAGCTTACGTATTGGCAGACATGTTGATCCAAAATGTGAAATGTTTGTGAAGGCCCATTAGCAAAGCCTGAATACCTCTTATGTGCAAGTGTCTGTACTCTAAAAGAAACCTACCTCTGACTTCAAAGAGACTATGTTAGACAAATAAGTACGTGCAAAATCACAGGCACTGCTCTTGGACATGGGAACAGTTGAAGCACATCTCTTCTGTATTTGGAAGAAAAGGAGGAAAGGGAGAAAAGTTGTTGGCAAAGAGGGTAGTAATGATGATTGGTACTTGAGGAAAAGGTCCAAGACGTTTTATCAGTTGGAGGAATTTTTAACAAGGCTGAAAATGTGTTACCAGCTGTGGAACAGCTACAAGAGGAGAAAAATTGCAAGGTATCCTGTCTGATCCAATTCTCATAACCCTGTTGTGATGGGTGGGAGGAGGAAGTGTGTACAATATCTCCAGCTTTTCATTTGTTTTTTATTGAGACGAGCTCAGAAAACACAAACTGGAAGCTGGTGTTAAACAATAATTCTGTCCTCTGAATAACAACCTGCATGTTGCCAGCATTATCAAACATTATAAAGACAGCTATCTAAAAGCTGTGTACACCTTATGTCTATATTCTAAAAACATTTTTGCAAGAACTTGTGCAACAGCATTGAGCATCTCTGGTGTGAAAGGCTTGTGGTAGGCACTAAAGATATAAATATGAAAATGTGGAGCCTTTATCTTTGAGATCCCAGTTTATTGGTATCTTTCTAGAAATGTAAACACATTAATACAGTATGATGTTATAAAGTGGATAGTAGAGTGCTAAACAAAGACACATGAAAGAGAGAGAAAGGAATGGCCTTTTCTCTCCATGTGCAAAGGATATGGAGATAGGTTTTAAAGGGAGGGCAATTTTGAGCTAAGTCTTAAAGGGGAGGCAAGAGTTGATTGATGGAGGAAATAAGAGTATAAGAAATCAGAGGACCATCTCACAGTTAATACTGGCCTGTGGAGTGAGAATGGGCTTCTATTCCAGACTCTTCTATTTATAGCTAAAGATGTAGGGGTCATTACAGATTAAAAGTTGCCCCTCAAATTGTTGCCTGGGAAACACTCTCCAACTATGATATGATTGGTTCTTTTCCAGTATACAATTAATAACTATAACAAAACTGACAATAGTATATTTAGGTTCAGAAGTTTCAGCATCATTTCTCTCTGGGATATCAAGAAAGCAAGAGTTCCACTCCTGGACATTTGCTTTGCAGGCACTCTCCAAGCATAAGGAAAATTTAGTATGAATGCATCAATATTTTCCCAATTAGATGTTTTTACCTCAGGCTTTCCAATTTTTCTGCTGTTAAGTTTCAACCGGAACTACATAATGCCCAGCTGTAGGTTTTTTTTTTTTAATTCTCAAGGTCTTCTTCCAGTTTAAACATGTATCTCTTAGCTCTAGTGCCCTTACCATTTTTTGTGAAAATACAATCTCTCTCCTCCAGGCAAGTAAAGTAATTTATCATAATGTAGGGCTCAGCAGCTGGGTCAGAAGTAGGGTTACTCTACTCACTGAGACCTTCTTGTGCCACCTCCAGCCACCCCTTCTCGTCCACTGCCACTGAGAGAAGGCATGGGAGTAGATATATGAATCTCTTTGCAGTACCTCAAAAGTGAATTTAGAAAAGCAGTGCAGTATGTAGTTCCTTAAAGAAAATGTTGAAAAGGAATCTGTTCATCAATCAAAAGAAATCACATCTTTAACAAAACTGGTAGACAGGATGGCATCGTGTCCAATCCAGCCTAAGGGTGGAGTGTGGAGGCAGAGTTCAATTTCCTTCATATCTAAAGGCTTAAACTTACAGCAGTTGAAATTGTTTGAACAATATCCTTATTTGAAGAACCTAGGGGCAAGACGGGAATAAAGATGCAGACCTACTAGAGAATGGACTTGAGGATACAGGGAGGGGGAAGGGTAAGCTGGGACAAAGTGAGAGAGTGGCATGGACATATATACACTACCAAACGTAAAATAGATAGCTAGTGGCAAGCAGCCGCATAGCACAGGGAGATCAGCTGGGTGCTTTGTGACCACCTAGAGGGGTGGGATAGGGAAGGTGGGAGGGAGGGAGATGCAAGAGGGAAGAGATATGAGGACATATGTATATGTATAACTGATTCACTTTGTTATAAAGCAGAAACTAACACACCATTGTAAAGCTATTATACTCCAATAAAGATGTTTAAAATATATATATCCTTATTTTTAAATGCCTTTCTTACCATTAAATTAAGTTAGCATAATTAATTTTAATATAAAAGTTCTAATGTTATTAATTTTACATTGTATCAGTAAGGAAACAGAACACTTGTAAAATATAGAAAAAGCCAAAGTCAAAAATCAAAATCACCTATTACCTAACGTCCAAAAGATAACTATTTTTTATGATTTTGATTCTACTTTTCTAATTATTTTATGCTTATAGATACTTAAAATATTGAGCCCGTAGTGTGTATATTGCTTTAAACTCACACATAGTCCCTTAATTCCTTTAATTCCTCTCCAGTCTTCTTCTATACATATTAGTTGTAATCATGTTTCTTTATATTTCTGGGAAATTTCTTCACTAATTACTTTTTAAGCATATGTATTGTTTTTACGTAGTCAAAATACTGATTTCAATGGCTATCTGATATTCTACTACATTGATAAATATATATTAAGTATATTTAGGTAATTTAAAGTTGGTTTTTTTTGTTTGTTTGTTTGCGGTACACGGGCCTCTCACTGCTGTGGCCTCTCCCGTTGCGGAGCACAGGCTCCGGACGCGCAGGCTCAGCGGCCATGGCTCATGGGCCCAGCCACTCCGTGGCATGTGGGATCTTCCCGGACCGGGCACGAACCCGTGTCCCCTGCATCGGCAGGCAGACTCTCAACCACTGTGGCACCAGGGAAGCCCCTAAAGTTTTAATTATTGTGTGATTTCTTGAAATAGCTTTGTATTTAAAAACGTCATTCTTCTTGTAGCCCATTAAACCATAAATTTATTGCTGCCACCTGGTTCCACAGTGGCCATAGAATATAGTAAATTAAAATAAAGGGAAAATGGAATAATGTAGCCATAGGTGTCCTAGGTCAAAGAAATACTGTATAAATAAAATGTAATAAGCATATGTAGACAACCTTAAAGTCACCTCACTGTGAATGGCTGGGAAACAGTAGCAATGTAATGCCCAATTTTGTCTCAGCCGTCATAATTGCATGTTCCATAGATAACTATCAGTAATTAAAGAGGCAAAGATCCAAATCTTGCTTTGGCTTCGAAAGAGTAGCAATAGCTCTGGTATCCCCAGTTGTCGGCTAAAGTTATCAGGAGTTATAGTATTCAGATAAAATGTATTTACCGTTCTCTCTATTCTTAATCCCACATAAGAAATTCTTAGAATATCTAGAGTTTAAATGAGACTGTGATCAAAACTTGTTTTTACTGTTTATTTACAAGGCTAATGGCTTTTCTTCAATGGCATGTTGATGTTCTAAACTAAGACACATGTGACTAAGACAAGGTTCTTTAGCCTAACGACCGAATTAAATAACACCACCTTCCAATACGAAGGAACACATATGCACTATGATCACATGTGTACATAACGATCATATACTAGTATTATAAGGGTGTATAATTTCCTTCCCTCCAGAGATAAAAATCAGAGCCAAACATGCTTGGATCATGGTTTCATGTAATAGTGCTCTTTGATAAAACAGACATGAATAGTGAATACTAAACAGGAAGCCGACTATATGAACAAGGAAGGAAATGCATGCTTCATTTCAAAGAAACCAGTCACTAGCATTAATAGCAAGCCACGAGATTAAGCTCATTAAAAAATTTGCCTAAAGGAGAAATCTCATTTGTTTCTTGTATTTCTTCATGTCGTATGTTTAATATAAAGCACAGAGGTGGATTTTGTGATCTGGATCATGATTTTAATCTGCATAGAACACTTTAATAATAGTTTCCTTATCTGAGTACCACAATTAAGTTCAATTGATGGTATTCCAGATTTGAAGTTTGATTGTGAAGTTGTTTTTCTTTCTTTACCTTTAATCAGGCCACTGAGAGAAATTCTGTTCTCTTAAAAGTTAGCTGTGATGGAGGGAATTGTTTATCTAGGTAATCGATTTTGTCTATGAGCTCCTCTGCCAGGCATTGGGCACTCAGCGGTCAAGAAGGAATCTTTGTGTTCTTAGAACCATGTACTTTTGCCAGGTTCATGGTGGGCATTCAATATTTACCACTGAGTGGCTCCATATCTGATATTCCTCTTGTATTTCTTTCTTTCTTTCTTTTTTTATTTTTATTCTTTTATTTTTCATTTATTTTTTAATTTTTTTTGCGGTACGTGGGCCTCTCACTGTTGTGGCCTCTCCCGTTGCGGAGCGCAGGCTCCAGACACGCAGGCTCAGCGGCCATGGCTCACGGGCCCAGCCACTCCGCGGCACGTGGGATCTTCCCGGACCGGGGCACGAACCCGTGTCCCCTGCATCGGCAGGCGGACTCTCAACCACTGCACCACCAGGGAAGCCCTCTTCCTTTCTTTTTTAATGTATTATTATCTTTAATTAAGTACAAAGACTTTCCCAATCATGTCACCTAGAGATCATTTTATCCAGTGCTCTGTTTGGCCGCCAGTCTCTTGTCTCTCTTCTCAGCAATGGTAAGGCAGATACCCCTTCCCTGGGGAAGAGAGATCCATGGTTTGTTGTTTTTGCCAATAACAAAAATGTTGGAGAGCCAGATGGCAAAGCTGTTGCCATTGGCATCTTTCACATGAACTATATCAAAAGAAACAGAATGTCTTTGCTGGTTGGTGATCACACCAATTCTTCCCAGGTTAGCATCTCCAGTCACCATGCTCAGGTTACCAGTGTCAAATTTGACAAAATCAGTAATCTTGTCAGTCTCCAAATCAATTTGAATGGTGTCATTTACCTTGACGAGGGGATCAGGGTAGCTGATGGTGCGAGCACCATGGGTCACCAGATGAGGGATTCCTTTTGTGCCCACAAAGATCTTTCTCATGTTGCACAACTTATACTTGGCCTCCTCAGGTGTGATATGATGAATAGCAAAGCGATCCTTGTTGTCATGGATCAGACGAAAATTCTCTCCAGTCTTGTCAATACTGATGACATCCATAAAACCATCAGGGTAGGTTATATCAGTGTGAACCTTGCCATCAATCTTAATGAAACCCTGCATGCAGATCTTCTTTACTTCATCTTCTGTTAAGGCATACTTATGTCTCTTCCTTAGGAAAATGATTAGGGGGAAACATTCCTTCAGCTTGTGGGGACTTGTAGATGGACAAGGAGCAAACACACTAGTCAGTTTATCCAGTGCTTTGGAGTTTCTACACAATTCAGGTGCTCCTTGAGACCATGAGCCATAGCTGCACTAGGCACGAAAAGAGTTCCTCTTATATGTTTATCCATGGTTACTGGTATCTTCATCCATACTGCCTCCTAGATTCAGGGTTCCCCCTCACTCCCACTTAAGTATCTGTTGATTTATTTCCTTAATATCTTTCCTCTCCATCCCCAGGGCTGCCACTGTTTTCATTCAGAGCTTTATAACTTTTTTCTAGGATATTTCAACTGTATCATTTGGTCTCCTTTCTTCTAGACCCTCTCTCTAATTCATTCTCCTGAGTTACCTAATAAAACACAGTTGTAGTCAAGCCACTTAAACATCCCCTATAAGTACAAATTGATTCTTAGTTGAACTCCAAACAACCCAGCATTACAAATGCACAATCCCATATCAAGATCAAATAACGTTACCATTTTCACAGTGAAATATTTAGTTTCTTTCACATATACATTAGTCATGCCTCAGAATCTGTATGTATTATAGCTCTTCTTCCCAGAATACTCTTTTCCTTTTCCACAAAAGAACTCCTACTCATCCCTTAAGATTTATTTTCCATGTCACCTCCTCTATGAAGCCCACTGTGACTACCTTAAGTAACATGATACCAGTAGAGCCACACTGCATTAAAGCCATACTACCTGGATTTGGATACTGACTCTGTCACCTTGGCAAGTCACTTAACCAGTCTATGCCTTAGTTGTCTCATCAATGAAATGGAGATAGTAAAAGTAATTACCTCATAGGCTTGTTGCAATGGTTATGTGAATCAATTAATACACGTAAAGTAAAACACTTCAGTCTTGGTTAAGTGTTTGATAACTGTTAGCTATTTTTATATAGTTTATTCACTCCCATCTTTATGTTCTTATATAATTTTCAGTTAGAGAATGTATCCCATTATGCTGTATCTATCTCTTTATATAGGTCCCTACCTCTAGATGGAAAGCCACTTAGCTTGAAGACTGTGACTTATTCATCTCTTAAACCTGTCAGAGCACCAAACCAGATCCTGAGCATATAGTATTCAGTGAATGTAAAATGAATAAATGTGTGAGTGAATGAATGAATGAACAAACTCAGGTAAATAATATGCCAGAACTGTTTCTGTATGTGTCTGTTACACAAATCAAAGTAGATTCAATCTATTAGCCAAGTATCTATAGACTTGTATTGGTGAAATAAAATATAGGAAACTCTTTCTTGTGCCTTGAACCCCAAAGCAGTGTCATAGCCCTTCTAGTTATGATGTAACCTTCCCATTGACATGGAAAAGCCACTGGTCCTATTAAATTATATTTTTTTCTTTTTTACCTGCTCAGTCCACGTTTGCTTTTGCATATGCTGTTTGACTCCATATTTTTGGTCTCTGGTTAGACATCTAATTCATTAATAAGAAGAAATCATTATAATCAACTCTGATGGTCACTAAGAAATAAATGTATCCTTTGTGTTCTCAGAGAGGAGGTTTGCCTCATTTACTCTTTTCTCTTTATAAATGCTGTTTTCTGATGCCTTTGTGGTGATAAAGAGAATGAAGGGTGGGGGGGAACCTAGATACTTTCTTCTCTGGGTCACTTTGCATAAAGACTTCTTTACAGCCACGTTCAGATGATTTATGTACATATTGTATATGCAGCAGCAGCAGTTATAGAGCTATTCCTACCATTTAACCTGCATCATTCTGAGTGGCCGTTCACTGGCTGCTTAACTTAACATCTGCTACTTTGGTAGTCTAATATCCAGATAGAATGAAGAATCAGAAAAATAAAACTCCAACAGGCTTGTTTACTTCGATAGGTAATGGTGTGTGGTTTTGCGGGGTGGGGTGTGTTTTGTCTTAGTTTGCATTATCCAAAATTATCTATCTTTTTAATCTTTGCAGAATTAAGACATGTTTGTCTTTTCCCAACTTAGGAATCAGACAGCAGAAAGAAATATAAATGGTCTCCTCTATGTACTCTATTTAAGGAAGGTCTTGTTGTTTTATAGTCTTTTGCAGCTTCCCAAACACAACATTAACAATATTTGATATTAACAAATTTTCACAATATTTGAAAGTAGACAAACTGAGGCCAATACAAATCAAAATACCCGTACAATTACTAAATCTGTCTAACTAAACTAGTTAAATGCTCTCTAGTTGTCATATATAATTGGTAACTGAATCATAAAACCATTGACTTTTAAGGCTATAAATGAGATCAGAGCTTGGCTTATCCAACCAATATAAAATTCCTTCTTTCTTTTTGACGAACTCCTTTCTCCTCATTCCTCAATTGTCACCTTTAGTTCAGGTTTTCATCATATCTTCTTAACTCCTCTTCCTCGACCTCCGTGCTGCCTTGGTGCTCTACGAGTCTAGACACGCCTCAACTGCCAAAGTTGCTTTCTTTATTCATCACTTTGACTATACCGCTTTTCCTATGCCTTGGTCACTTCCCAACATCTCATAAGTTGCAAAAATCTCCTCACTTCAAGCTTCATTGCACTCCAAGAAGGGGCACTAGACTTCCTTTTCTCCTTCACCTCCCAACACATGCCTAAATCTCCTGTCACCCAAAACACTTCCTCAAAGTCCTCTCATTGTAGTTAGTAAAGCTCATGCCCATGTTTCTGGGCTTTTCCCAAAGTACCATTACTGGGAATTCCCTTTTCTCCTGGCTAGTGAGGCAATCTCTTCCCTATTAGTTCAGAAACCCCATTCCTGCTGCAATACAATCTTCTTAGATAAATCAGCCCTTATGTGCTTTGGACACACCCTGAATTTTTTTTTTGCTTCTTTCTCTGCCCTCCTAGGTTGTATTTTCTTTTAATGCATCCATTAAATTCATCCATTTCACTGAATATATGTATCAGACAGTCCTTTCATGTACTTTTAGGTTTATTATGTTGTCTCTGTCATACACATGTAAATAGGTTCCAGTTATCAATTGCTGAGTAACTACCACAACACTTAGTGTCTAAAACAGCAACCATTTTATTACATCTTATGAATTCTGTAGGACAAGAATTTGAGAAAAACTCAGCTCAGCGCTTCTCCGCATAGTGACAACTAGGGTCACTTCATGATATCCGTTTGGTGGATGGGTAGGTTTGGAGGGTCCAAGGTGGCTTTACATACATGTTAGGCATCAGGAATGGCCGGAACCCTGAGCTTGGTTTGGACTGTTTGAGCAAAGTGCTTATATGTGGCTTCTCCAAGGCCGTCTTAGGGTAATTAATCCTCTTACATGGCAACTCAAGGCTCCTGGAAGACTCAAGAGGCTCCAAGAGGCCCAAGTAGAAGCTTTAAAGTTTCTTAGGACCTAACCTTGGAATTTCTAAAACATCACCTCTGCAGCCTCTATTGGATTAAGCAAATCATTAAGACTAGCTTAGAGTAAAGGCAAGTGAAATTGGATTCAACCTCTTGATGAGAAGGATAGCATAGGAATATGTAGCCATTATATGTAATATATAGAGATAGAGATTAGATAAATGATAGATAAAGTCTTTTGATAAATGACTTTAATTATAGTAATGATTTTCTGACTTTAGGAAACAATATTGAAAAGAAATTGTATTGATTGTACCTATAATGCATGTTGTCAACAAAATATTCAAACTTTAGAAAACATTATCTCTACTTTACCACCCTCCCGTAACTTGCTTAGCACTTTTTTTTTTTTTAACCTAGATAGACTACAATCTTCTTGGGTACAATGTATATTTCATTTTTTATATCCCTAGCAACTGTCTCAGAGCTTGGTACACAGTAAACTCTCAATAAATGTTTGCTGAATTGAATTGAATTAGTCCTGGATTTTGAGGCTGACATGGCCAACTTAATGACTTCTCTGAACATACCGTAAAGAAGGATAAAGGTAGCAAGAAAATCCAGGCTTATCAAGGGTAAATCCAACAGGAGGTACTGATATATATATATTAATATATATTATATATTAATATATATATATGCCTACTAATACAGTTCTAGAAAACACAGGTGATGGTATCAGTTAATCTTTTCCATCTTCCTTCATGCAGTAGAAATTTCAAGAGACCATCCATTTAGCATGTCTATGCCCAGATTACTGCAGGAGCTGGATAGCAAACATTCTGGATTACTTCTGACAAGCTTTAGTTATTTTGGAGAAAAGGGGGGCAGACAAAATGATTCTATTATGCCTCTTTGTCATTAGAGAAAAGCCAAGCTACTAAGAGTCAATAATAAGAATTGACATATCTTTTTGAATTCGCAGCTTTTAATATACAAAGTAAATTAAAACGTCCTTTTAATCTTGAATGGAATTTCCTTCTTTAAGCTGTGATCTTGTGTTTCTCTGTTAATTTCAAATTTAAAGAACTCTTGGCTGATGAAACTGTTGTATAAGCAGAGGCACTGTTGTTCATTGTGTAATGTGAGAATCAGAAACTCTACTGCAATTCTCTTGTCATGTCGCTGACAGAGTTCCAGAATTTTGATTGGAAGGATGGGTATATTTTATAATTTGTTTTAATTCTGAGGCAATTTTATGAGATTTGTTTCAAATTACTTACTAAATTCATTTCTATTTTTTTTCTGTATGTATTAGGAAAAAACTGCCTCTTGTTTACAAAAGTCCTATCTACTTATTATATCTGTTTGTCTTGGCTATTAGGATAATGCATTTAAAAATTCTTTTAAATAATCATTAGAATTTTACATAATTTTTTCTCATTTTACTAATATTAGTGGACAATGCTTGAATAAAACCAATTTAGGGAACTGAAGTACAAAAATATTGCTATATATTTCCATGACATGCTTTCCAAAAATTTTTCTGTTCCTGTTTTGCAGACTTGACAAATAAGGCATAAAATGATAAAATAACTCGCCAAGGTCATTTAAGATAATAGTAGACCTGGGAAGCTTATTACTGTTTCATGATCATTTTGTCTCTTTCTAGGTCTTTCCAACTATGTTGTCCACCTTTAAATACCTTTTTCAACATTAATGAATTTAGTAAGCTTTTACATTTAATACATTGTTTACAGACTATAGTCTTTCCATTGGAGACATTATTTTACTAATTTGGTTTAATTGCTAGCTATTTCTATATCCCTTGTATTTATTTATAGTTCTTTCTTACTGTAAATTATTTCTTTACATACATTCATACAAAATTCACATATATGGATTTTTATTTCTAATTTCACACCCATTGCCCCTCCCTATCCCAAGAATTTGGAAGTAACAGTTTTCTACTGATTCTTTCCTTCCATTTGGCAACCATTTTATTTCACTGTTTTTGAAGTGATGCAGTAAGAGAAAAATGGCTGCCTTTTGTTTATTTCCTTGTACATTAACATGATGACATCATCAAAGATATTAGCTAGAATGTACATATCTTTAAGAACCCAGAGGTACACTATAAGCCAGAAACACTCTGTTTTCCTTTTCCTCTTAATGCCCCAAGGTTTTGCAGCTTTAGTGTAGCTCTTGTGTGCAGGGGGAAAAAGGAACTTGAGCATTTTGGAACAAATGCATTAAAATGGTGGCATTTAAAACATATCTGAATATTTTTTCAATGTTAAGAAAAATCCATGAAAAAGCATTTATTTAAGTCATGAAACATTCTAAATCAATGCTACCACTACAAAAAATATTATAAAGCATGATGTTAAATCATTGTATTTAGGGACTGGCTAAAATATTTAGCCACATGTGCCTATTCTGGCTTTAAATTATTTTTAAAAATTTCCATTGACACAAAAAATTTTGTTATAATTATTTCCAAAAAATAACTTCTCATTAATGGAAGGTTTAAGCAGGTATATAGATTTACTATTTTTAAGATTACTGTATTACTTACAAACACTATTAAAATGTACTATATAACTGTACAGAAAATTTATTTTCTGATCTTCATTTATGATGCTTCTGACTTTTCTTTCTGTGCTCTTTGTTGCACATTGCATGTACTTGTCATAGGATTTCCATTGAGATTAACAAGCAACAAGCTTTCAGTTACAAATTCAATTTAGATTATTAAAGAGATAAGAAGTTTATTTTTTTCATCAACTTCCAATTATTAAATAGCTTTTTCATTTGGAAATACACAATCCATTTTCAAATTTTGAGAAATAATTTTAGGTAATTATTTTTAAATGTATTTTAGAACGATAATCTGACTATACCTATGTGTGTGTATGTATATGTATTAATTCAATATTTACATAGCAGAAAATTCCTGTAAATGTTGAGTACTCAGCTCTGAAACTACTTGTTAACACTGAAATCAGATAAGGTAAACCATATGCTTTATTGAGGTAAGCGGTCTAAAATAAGTTACTGAGATTTTAAGAATTAATATGAACCACATGTCCTTTAGATCTTTAAATTGAAATCTTCATTGTTCTTTTAAGTCAGCTGTTCTAGGGATGTGTCATCTTTTGAGAAGATAAATTAATCATCTACCTCACTAATATACATCAATAAAAGAGACTCACCCTCTCATCTACTTTATCAAAAATAATTAGAACATCCATATTTTTATTCATATATTATATCTTATTTTTATTCATATATTGTATCTATTAGTGATTGAGATTTTCATTGAGGAGATTTTTAGGGAAACAGCCACTTATCCTTTTAGAGAGCAACCTCCTCCAATAAAAATAAACAGCAGCAATCTAAAGGTTAAAACATACTGTCAAATCATTCAGTTAAGCAAGGCTCTTTAATAACATTTGTACAACAGTACTTGCAGAAAGCAGAAGGTAGGAAATAGCTCTTTGCTAGTTCCCCTTCCTTAAATTATTATCCAGCCTCTTATTAAAATAAAATCTAGTGAACTTCTTTTGAATGTCTGCTCAAACGCTTTCTATAATAAAAAAAAATCTTGTGAAGGGATTTCCATAAGTTGTGCTGCATTAATGACTTAGAGCAGCTTCCTAATCTGTTATTCCTTCCTCCTAGCAGACCTCAGCTGATAAAAATATCCATACACACAGTGAAGTCAGTGGCATGCCTGGCTTTCTCAGACAAAACTCCCATGTGATCACATATAGGCAGCCTCAGTGAGGCTGATGCCGTGCAGCAAGCAGTAGGTAATGAGTCTTTGTGCAGAGTGAAGCTCTTGTCGCTGAACAATAAAGCATACGGTACCAGCAATAAAACACAGGGCTGGCAAATTTCAGAAGATTCCGCTGAACCAGGAAGAACAGTGCCTTCGGTGATGCTGACACACATTATAAAATGATAATCAATTTATTTTGGATTCTAATGAATAAAGAGTGCAAGGACTAAGACTACAGCTATTTGAACAGGTCAGTGATTTTATAAATTACTCCTACACTTCCTTGTGTTTGATTGGATTTAAATTAGGATGGTCTGATGTGTGTTTTGCCTTAAACAAAAACTTTGCAAGATATTTACAGTGTGTAATATGAAGGATGCACTTGAATTGACCCAATTCAATTAAATGGCTGATGTAGTCAGATGTGATAGAGAAACGTTTATATGATTATAGTAAACTGAAAAGTTATTTATTCTATTTAAAAATTTATGGGTTAAAAATCATTCAATAATTTCTAATCTTCTATGATTCAGAAAGAACATAAAGCAGAATACTACTAACAAATAGCTCAAATAAAAAGCTTCACATTAATGTTTCCGGTATTAAAAAATCCTGTATTGCAATAGTTTGTGTCTTATGATTTGGATGATATATCCTTCAAAATTTATTGATGTCTTTCAGTGCACTGCAAGAGGTTTAGTGTATTTAATTATTTAAATAAAAAATTTTAAAACCAAGAAAATTTTGAAATGTTAATAATGCTATCTCCCAGAATAATGCATTTTATATTTAACTATAATATAGTAATCTGTTGTGTGCCTTTTATTTTGCATGTTATATTTCTTTTGATAGATGGAAAATATTATTGCATTAAACCTTTTATTTCATAAATATTCACTCATTAGTGGAGAAAACAAATTAGCTTAATTTAAAAAAGAAGAATTGATTAATTATGTTATGATGCATATTTCCATTGACTCACCATTTAGAAAAGAAGAATATGTGCCTTCATGGGTATTTATAAAAATATGTACACACATCACCTTCTGTATCTAGAAAATAACCACTTCTTAGGTTTATGAGCAAGAGAGTTTATGTTTTAAATAGAGAGATTGCTGTGTGTAGGAAGACAAGGAAGAAATAACTCTAGCAAATAATAGCACAACACTGAACATCTCTGTCAAAGACATACAAGCATTACTGCTGCATGAATCTTTACATTAAAACACATAGTTTAACTTTGCTCTGCATTTTTACTGCTGTATTGTTTTAAAGGCATCGTGGGACCTAAATTCTTTACAATTAATTTCTTGGACACCATTTAGGATGATCTTCTCTAAGGCACTAGAGTACATTTAACATTTTATAGAATTACCGGTGACTTCATGTATTTGTATAGTGACTCAAATAATTGTATGCCTGTAAGATGCTGTTTAAACCACAACAAAAAGAAATACCCTATGTCCCTGATTATGCGTGTACTATGTATTCGAAGGGAAAAAAAATAGCTATGTTTCAAAAACAAGAGAAGTTAATGAAAATTTTAAATTGGCCTTCCACATGTATTTAAATGAAGTATTTGACTATTTGAGTTTCCTTGGTTACCACTGTCGCTGCTGACAGCTTCTTTTTGGTGGGGAGGGGGGAAAGCAGCACTCCAAAACAAAGAGTTAAAAAACACTTATCCATTAATAGACGCGGGGGTGGGGTGGGGAGGCGGGAGGGTGTGATGCGGCCAGCCCGGCGCAGTTGGTGCCCACTCCCCATCGCGTATTCCGGCTCTCGGGCGATTCAGGTATTCTGGCAGAACCGCAGTTCCACAATTCCTTACCCAGCATTCCGTTTCAGCTGCTGGAGGGCTGCCTGAGCCTTATGCAAATGAGACCAGCTCCGAGGCTTTGACTGCAGAAGCGAGAGGAGGGGGGCAGAAGGGAGTTCAGAGGTCACAGGGCTGGTGGAAAGGCTGGATCGGTTGCCCGAAAAAAAAATGCACTGGGCTCCTCTGCAGCAGTGTTTTGCAGCAGTTACATGAAGTGTGCTTTATTTCTCAGAGTGAAGATCTTAACAGCGTGTGTGCCGTAGTCGTTTAAAGTAAACGCAGGTACGGTGACAGATTTCATGATGCGCCTGATTTTATTTCTATAAAAGACCCTGATGAGGATTGGCTGTTTTAACTCATTGTGGAAATTGGCAGGGTGTTCTCGATTTTCAGCTTCCCTTAACTAGTTTATTAAATCTTCTTAATGTTGTCTCAATTTGAAACGTAGGTGTTTTGTTCCAATGGAATAATGTCATGAGAGAAAAAACTGGTTTGGGGCTTCTAAATAATTCCATTTTGAGGAAAGTTTTTGATTGCAGAGAGGTGTCTGGGTTGAAACATCTAGCTGAACATCAAGACTTTCAACTTTTTGAGGATTTTCACATTTTTAAGAAATGTATTTTAAATGAGGTATCTGGAACTAAATAATGGAGTTCTTTTGTTCATACCCCACATGATATCATAAGGACAGTTTTAATAAGTTATATTTTCATTTCATTTTAAGAGAGGGTTTCAGTTTTGAGATTCTTCTTTCTATATTTCATCGTTAAACATCTTATCAAAGAAATAATTTATTTGGGGGTCCCATCCTTTAAATACTTTAATTTTCAGAATTGTTATTAATTTTCTTTGGAACTTTTTAGACAATGCTATTTTGAACTCAACATGTTCAACTTCCTATGACTTTTCCTTTCAGTTAAATCTGGATTGTGAAGTGATCCTCATAAATGTCACAGGCAGGACAAAAGTCTTCTTTTTCCATGCACGAAATTTCACACTTTTGTAAAATGTGTGATCACATCATAGAAAAGTCTGACCTGAACCAAACAAATGTGTACTCACTTTTATTGTTCATATTGCTTTTTTATTTCCAAAGCATATTTTTAAATAAACTTAAAGCATCGTGATCAGACTGTTTGTCTATATCATTAAAATTTTAAAATATATCAATTCAGCAGTTACACTGCTGATGGGAAAAATGTTATTTTAATTTGCATCAAGTGTGCATCTGTCTACATTATAGGTTGTACGTGTATGAAAATAAATTGGAAAGATGAAGAGGCAAAATAATGTTTAGTCATGAAATAACTGCTTTATGCTTTCATATTTGCATAAGATATTTTGGAGTGAATTTTATGCAGCTTACGTACAAAGAGCTAGTACATGTTTAGATAAACTTTCTTTTGCATTGAAAAGGGGGTGTTTATTTTATTATAATGATTAAGGCTTGGCAGTTTGGCAACAATATCTTTTATTTTTAAATGGGGGGTGGGGGGGAGCATGGAAGGCAGACCAAAACAGGAGGATGGCCATTTAAAACAGTGATTTAAAACAATGAAAGACAATTACTTGAAATATTTATGAAATCACTTCATAGTAGTCATCCAGGGCCAGATTCTCACCCTTTATCACTCTATGGGGACATTGTGACATTTATCCAGGATCCCGAGATTAATTTAGGAAAAGAAATTCATATTTTGGTATGAGTTTTTAAAAAACAAATAAACTGCCATTTTCTTCTAAATTCTCTTTTGAAACTTTCAGTAATGACTGAAGCTTAAGGGGGTATATTTTAAGTCAATTGTTTCCTTTTTATGTTGAATGGAAAATGCTGTCCTCTGTCCTCTGGTCCAAACAACGTATTTGTTTACTTTTGTTTTATACATATGTATATAATTTATATATATATATAAATTATATATAAATATATATATATATACACATAGGTTATGAAATACCTATGTTTACGTATATTTATATATGTAAACATAGGTTATGAAATACCTATGTTTACATATATTTATATATGTATATATTGTTATGCATACTATAAATTATATATATTTTGTATGTATACATACATACATATATTTCAAACAGCCAAATAAAATCTTTCTTACGGTCAACCATATTTAATCCAACAATTTTGAAAAGCAAAAACTCTTTATTTCATTTTTAACTCAGGTAGTGCCCATAGTTTATACCTCCCAACCTCTGCGTGTGTTCTAGGCAGGGCACAGGGAGGAGGAGAGAACTGGGTTTAAAATTCATTTAGCTTGTCCAATACTATTAACTTTGTAAATGCAACCGCTACCCGTTAGCACATTCTGAATATAGAAATAAAAACAGTGCGGGCAAAGAAGGAGAGCCTGTGAAGATTCTTGGAGAAAACGTGGTAATAGACAAATGTGAAATAAAGAGAATTGTTGTGCTTCCGTGAGCCACGAGAGAGCTATATATGTCCTGCAGCAAATTTATGGCTTTGAATATCCTGGAGAATTTATGTCTCTATGCAAATTCACTCAGAACTTTGAAGTCTTTTTTGCATTTGCTCGAGCCATACTGCTTCCATTCAAATCTCAGCAGCGTGTACCTAGTAAGTTCATGGTCTGGATAGTTGGGTGTATATAGAAAAATGCATTTGTGTAAATGCAATTCAAATTAAATTTAGAAAGTTAAAGAGTAAATAGAATAATGTAAAAACAAATCATTGAAGGAAGTGCAGTTAGTGTACTTGAAGAGGTGATGTTACATCAGACTTCAAAGGAATCTTTAAGGATTTTTCAAAAATTAATTTCCTGCTTTCTGATTACCAGTCTGTCTTTGTCATCACTTGAAACTAGAGACCATATTGTAAGCTTGGAAAAGATGTTAGGGCAAACATGTCGTACTCAGTCTAGCAGTATGGAACATAGTCTAAAATCTACAAATAACTGTTGTCCTCTCAAAATCGCATGTGTAGGTTTTAGGTTGTATTATCACTATATGTGTCCTCCTGAACTTCTGGTGCCTGTGAAATAGAAAAAAGAAGAAAATAACTTATAACATATAGCAGGAAAATATTCAAAATAATTGAGTATTCAAAACAATCACATTTCTTCATTTTAACCTGGCATTTCTTAGGAAACAAAACATATGATTGCATTTTTATCGCCTATTCTAAAATTTAAATAGAATTGTATCAGTTTTATTGAAGAGTATAAGGACGATAAAATTGCAAAATGATTTTAAAGGTCTTATTTTTATTCCATAGTATTAGACACATGGCAACATTATAGTAATACTTTGTCTAGGACAGTTGGAAAATAATCTGTACTAAATTAACCAATTTTCCAAACAGGTAAAGTTTATGACTTAAATGGCCAGTTTTTAAAAATGTGTTAATTGCTTTCATGGAAGCAAAATACAGTGCATGCCATTCTGCCTTATTGAGCAAAGTGGAAATCCATTTAGGCTTTTCTTCATGGCATAAGAATCATTATTTCCATCGTTACATTGACTTATTGCAAATGATAACACTGTTCCCCAACTGTACACCAACACTAAATGGTGTTTCTATTATATGCTTTTTGCATATAGTTTTATATGTTTTTTATATACTTTGTATGCTTTTTATAAATTTACTCCTTCTTTTCTCATGTTAATATTTATTTTAATAGTTAACAATTATTCCTTATCTGAGAGTAATTCGAAAATCAAGTTTGTGCACTTTATTTTACATTAACTTCTAAATCATTTAGACTTCAGTGGGCAAAGAGAGAGAGATAACATCCCTCTATACTTCTCCTATGTACTGAACTTCTGACACGTACATATATGTAGTATACTGAGCATAGAAACATAGAAAATAGAATTTGTTTTAGTTTTCTTATGTTCAGGATATTGAAAATCATGTTTGAGCTCTAGATAAATGAGAAATTGGTTCTTGTTGCTACAATGAGAATCTGTCATAGTAAACCACCAACAGAAATTCGAAATTACTTT
This sequence comes from Leucopleurus acutus, assembly GCF_964270905.1. Lineage (NCBI taxonomy): Eukaryota > Metazoa > Chordata > Mammalia > Artiodactyla > Delphinidae > Leucopleurus > Leucopleurus acutus. The sequence goes on from NC_139149.1 coordinate 52,743,520, forward strand.
GTCTAATAAGGAAATGAGGAATCTCTAACAGGTATAACAAAGAAAACACGCAGACCAATTGTTTTGGTGGTGTTTGACTAAACATTGGTGTCATATACCTATTCTTGCCAATTTCAGGAATTGTGTCTATTTCATTCTTAAATCCTGGGGCTTTGTGATACACCATCACCATGCTAGTTAGGAAGAGTTGTTACTCAGGCAATCTCTTATTTCCATGCAAGCTTACGAATCCACATATTCATTTAGAAATGCATTTAGTCGTGTGTGTGTGTGCGCGCGTGTGTGTGCATGCATGCACGTACACGTGTGCACACCTAACATTCTCCCCAATCACATACAAGAAAAGTAAGACAACAGAGCCATCAATCCCCATTTCTTTTAAAATTCACTAGTATAATGCATGTGTAAAGATACACGAGGTGGCTAATACCATAACAGCTAATAGGTGGTCTCTTACACTTTGAAGACCTTTGAAAAGCTGAAGGAATATTGCTTCTCATTCTGTAAGAATTAGAATAGTCCAAACTATTGGGGAAAAGCTCCGTGTTCTGGTCTTTTTTTGCCCATTAATATTTAAAAAGGCCTGAGAACTACTTTAACAAACCTGGGTAACTTTGTTTAATACAATAAAACGTTGTAAACTTAGGGCAATTCGTGAACAATTGAAAAACCAGGAAAGTATTGTATATTGTTTTCTTGATAAGTAAGTGCTTTTATTATGTAGTTTATTGAGTGTGTGAGTTCAAGCTATATCATGGAGTGTGAAAAGACTGAATAGGACAGTGGTTTGGAGCTTACCTTCATGTTCCAACCCTGGTGTCACTTCTAAGACATGGTCTGCAACTTACAATCCATGTGGCCTTGGACAGGGTACTTGAAAACTCTAAGCCTCATCTTCATCTGCAAAGTGGGGATAACTGTCTCTATATCAAAGGGTTTTTATGAAAATGAAATGGCATGATGCATGCCTGGCACAAAATGAGATCATTTTAAGTGATAACTAATATCACTATTTTTCATCCCACAGGGGTTGATTCCCTGGTGCTGATAAGACAAGTTCAGCTTAAGCCTATAGTTACAGATAATCTTGATAAAACATCTTAGACTTCAATGGATGAGGAAAAGACGTGTTTTCCAAAAATAGAAACCCACTAAGAGTTTATTGGAGGTCATACCTAGGAGGTACTAAGCAGCTGATATCTTATAATCAGATGGGACAAGTAGAGAAGGCAGTCACCAAATTCAAACTATATGTGGCTTCATAGATAGCTTAAATCTTACCAAACAGAAGCATAACAACCACAAAATCCTCACATAGGATGTAGTAATATGTGATTTTCTGAGCTCTCTTGTTTTATATCACTTGTTGCTTTAAAATGTTTCATCTTTGGGCCTTTGCCTACTATTTTTTCTTTTCCATGTTGACTTTGTACAATTAAGGCATTAGTTGTTCATTCTATTCACCGCAGTTCCTATCTTATCCATAGACTATGGACCTTTCAATTACAGAGGGAGCCTGGCTCATGTTAGGTGCCCAAGAAATGTTTGCTGAGCCAGTGCTGTTGTGGAGCATGAGTCCAGTTCTACCTCATGACTTAAAAGTGCTAATTTGTTTGAATCATGAAACGATCTCTATTCATGGACTTACTGCTATTTTACACTTCCTGTGTATCAGAATGATGTCTAGAAATATTACATCAATTGATTTAGCCACAAGGTTTTTCAGAAGAAATTTAGAAAATATATCTACATTTTTTTACTTAAAAATTATTATAATAGTAGCATACCTAGAAGTGATAACTATACATTGGTAACAAGTGTCGGATAAATTGGTTGGGGAGGAATATCATGACTCTGCTTTTGTGAAACTTGTTTGAATGATGAAACTTTTCTAAATAGTGGGTTTCCAAGTTTTAAAAGATTGTATGAGCGTGGTGTGATTTATTTCTATTGTGAACCAGTTTTAATTTATGCCAGTAGAACCTTCACTGAGACTTGAAAATCCAAGTATTTAATCTTACTCTCTAAATTATTTTTACTAATTGCTGCTTAATGTGATGTCAGCTGAAGGTTGAGTAACTATTGTTCTCTGCCTTAGATAGTAGAAATCTATATCTTGCCTAAGGTAGTAATCATTTTAAAGAACATCCGAAGTACTTTCTTCTACTTACTCTAATTTTTTAAATCTTCTTTATTTTTTTGCACAATATCTTTGGCAGGATCCCAGTGCTTAGATGGGTATAGTCCTAAAGCTTGACCATATTTTATTCTGATGTCCACTTTAGAGTACTTTATGAGGGAAGTGTTTTTAAATATCCTTTCACTTCAGACTATTCTAATGATTCTTCTGAAGGAAAAGGATGTCATATTTCTTACATACCTTTTGAGCTACACTGACTACTTTATTATTTAGTCAGAAACTTTCTAAAAGACTGAAGAGAAACTTCTTAAGTGCTAAGGAGAAAAAAAATACGTTATCTTCCAGTGCTGCAGTAGTAATTCTAAATTCTTCCATGTCTGTGTGGTCTTTTTTTTTCCTTAATGTGGTAAGTCTTGCCAATCTTCCAGGAAACTAGGCTAAATACTCCTTTTTAGTCGTAATAGCAAGCACATCAAATAAATTTTTCGTTGGTACTTTTGTCGTTGGGGTAGGAAAAATAGGACAACAGACACTTGATCAATTTTCAACAGTTTTAAAAGCCTTATCATGTTCTTGGTTGGGTCTCTGTGCTCTTGCTAACTGAAAACACGTCCTGAAAGTTAACGTTGGGGAAGGACTTTTGGCTTTCAGTTCACATGTATTCTGCTATATCATGTTGACAAATAACAAGTAATGAACAATGTTTAGGGTTAAGAGGCATTAAAAACCAAGTTCTGGGTATCTTATATGGATCCTAATCCCAATGACAGGTAATATGGAAAGCTTCTTGGGGTCTCCCCAGCCAGACATTCATAAAGAACCCCTTTACCATTAGTAAGTGGAGTAGGCTTCCATCCCTTTGTCAGCAGGGCATAAATCAATTTAGCCATTGCAGTTTGCACACAGTGAGGGAAGAGGTATGGACAGTTAGAGGCACCTACCTTTGATGGAGAATCCATGGGTAAATGACGTGCATTTGTGCACTGTTTTCAGGGATAAGCACTCATTTCTTTAATCAAATTCTCAAACTGCAAATCATCAAGCTGCAAAACTGTCGAAATCCAAAGCACATAAAGTAACTCAGACCTCTAACTCAAGGTCATGGGCAACTCCGGCACAAGGAATTCATACATAATTGGGGAACCCTACAATCATTTCTCCAACAAAAATATTCATTAGACAAGAGTGCTCCCAGCATTTTTGGCTTAAGCAGACACCTAGACAAGAGAAGTGTATTTGGCTAACTTGTACTTCTTGAATTGGCAAGCCACCAGTAGCATTTTTCACATTGGTGGTGCCCCATGGAAACACCTTGCAGGATTTTATCTTGTGAATTAATTGCCAAATCCCTATCTTCTTGGCGGCAGATAGGTTAATTTCTTGCCAAATGGGTTAAGGCAGAAATAGCCCTAGTATTGTGAAAGAAGTTATCCCTTTTTTTTTTTTTTTTAAGAGCAATGCATAAGCATTCTGAGACCTGTGGCGTGATAAGTGTTCAAGGCATTGAAATCTGATGCCAACTTCTTAAGATAATGATTATCTTATTTAGCAGAAACTTTAGCCAATAGTCAGTGTTTGATTAACATAACAGTGTAAGGGCAGTAGCAGTGTGAGTGTTAGGGCAGAACAAAGATTACTCAAATTCATGGTGTAAAAAATTTGAGGAGGAAAAGGATTGAATATAAATTAACTCGTTTAAAATTGTATCCTGATAGTTAGGAACACGTCTGGATAACTAATGATATCCCACCAGAAAATAAAAATAACACAGTATGATGTTTTTTTAGCCAAGCTCTCTTTTGTTGAGTATTGGAATAAAACCTACACACCATCAGTTGAGCAACTGTCCTCTTCATCCTCTCTCCAGCCCTGTAGACAATCTGGTTGATGAAGTGTGACATTGTGAATAATCTTGCTTTTGCCAACTCAACTTCTCCCACCTGCTGTCACAGATGAGCCACACACCAGTATTTTCATCAACTTGTTTGCAGTACTTCCCATCTCATCATTTGAATTTGGTGAAGCAACCAGAAGAAACATCAAAATTGTTTTCCATTCTGCATGAAAGTAAAGAAGAATAAGCTTCTTTTTCTATGCAACTTAATCCTGACACTGGTGTTTCCTGTTCAAGGCGAACAGCCTGAGCTTATCAAAGTCGTTGGGAGAGAACAGTCATGGTTTCTTAGCCTTTTGTGCTTGCTGGAAGAATTTGATGAAGATGTAAAATAGATGATTTTGTTCTTTGACAAATCATGAAGAAACGTCCTTCATGTCAGGTTATAATGCAGTTAACATGCTCCTTTGATGTATGCCATATCGCCAAGGCAGAAGGGTGTTTGTTAATGACCTTTGCAGTTAAAGGTTGCTCTCATTTTGATCAACTACAAAACTAGCAAGCAAGCAATGCAAAGGATATACGCAGACTCCCAGGTAAAAGTGAACAGAGGGGCTCTAGACACCCCCCTTGTTCCTGAGAGAGGACCATGTAAAGCTCCCGGTTTAAGCAGCCTCCATTGCAATTAAGGACCTGCCAGGTCAAATGAACCAGGAACTCACAGCTCACCACCCTTTCTTTTATCAGGCCAGGGAAGAAACAGCATCTCACCAAAAAGACCTCCTCATTACCATATAAGGAAATTCTTGCCATGCCAGAATTACTTCCTTTTAAATTCGTTTTTTCCTGTGTCAGTGATAGGCCATGCCTGCCCTAAGCCTATTAACCGTCTCCCACCCCCTCACCTTTTTTTCAATAGTTTGATAAACTCTTGATTCACCCTAATAACCTTACATATTTTATTTACTGGGTTTTGTCTGATTGGCAAAGGACAGGAATATTCACGTATGGTATTTCCGGTTGGTAGGTGGCATTTTTTAATGTAGATGTTTTGTTGATTTTATAGTCATTCTACTTTCTCACCAAGAGCACCAGTTAGGGTTGTGAGAAGAGATGCAGGCTGCCCAGTTAAATTTAAATTTCAGATAAGCAACAAATAATAAGTAAAATGATATCTCAAATGCTATTTATTTTTTTATCTAAAATTCAAATTTAACTGGGTGTCCTGTTTTAATTTGCTAAATATTTTAATTTGCTAAATCTGGCAACCCTAAAATGATTCTTCTCCAAATCAGACAACTTGCTCTTCAGAACTAGGAGACTGATGATGCTCTTAAGGCATTTTTCCTGTGGTCATTTCCCTATAATGCAGAGCAAAACATTGGGAAATAGGGACAGAATGTAAGAAGAAAAAAGGATTAAACATTAGATGAATATAAATGGGATAGTAAGAACTCAATGGGTTACCTGGGAAAGCTATGCAATTTTTAGACAGTCAAAAGAGAGGGATATGAACCAGGTTCTAACAAATACCCAAAGTTTAGCTTCAGTAGTTCTTCCAGAGGCATTAAAATGTACATTTTTATCCAGTGTCTTACTTATTTTCACCCTGCAGCCTTCTGGTTTCCAACACTTTTTCCAGAAATATATTAAATAAAATAATTGTATTTACTTATAACCATAGAAAATCTAGTGTAGTTGATCAGTATCTTTTTGAGGAGAAATGGAAACATTTATACTTTTCTACTACTCTTTCTTTAAATGTGTCGAGAGACTTCTTACATCTAACACAAATATGAAATAAATAGTATATGATAATTAAGAATAACAGGTATCCAAAATTACAAGATGTTTATTAGAGTTTTAAAATAAAGTAGTTCAGGGCTTCCCTGGTGGCGCAGTGGTTGAGAGTCCGCCTGCCGAGGCAGGGGACACGGGTTCGTGCCCCGGTCCGGGAGGATCCCACATGCCGCGGAACGGCTGGGCCCGTGAGCCATGGCCGCTGAGCCTGCGCGTCCAGAGCCTGTGCTCCGCAACGGGAGAGGCCACAGCAGTGAGAGGCCCGCGTACCGCTAAATAAATAAATAAAAATAAATAAAAAATAAAATAAAATAAAGTGGTTCTTAATTGAATTTGGCAATAGAAAGGGCACTTAGGTGTAGGGCAAGAGGAATCCCAAACTGAGAAGCCGGCCAAGTGTTGAATTCATGGATGTTTTGCCGAAAGCCTTACTTTCGGTTTCAAGGTTTGTAGGATTCGCTCGCAAAATAACCTCTCTACACTCAGTTAAACAAGAATTTAGAGAGAGTTTATTGAATTAACAAATAACAGTATACTAATTAAGAAAAGAATAGTATAACTAAGAAAGAATAGTAAAGGCAGAGGTATATACGTCACCGAATTGGGGAGGCATCTACATCCAGGTCCAAGCAGCGCTGGGAAGTCCCTTGAACAGCAATCTGGAGTCCCAGCTGAGAAGGTCCCGGGCCGTGCGTCCACCCCTCGGGTGAGACTTCAGTTTGCCACTCAAAGGAGCCCAGCTTTTAGCACCAGGCCGCAGGCCGCTAACAATCAGCCTACTTGCAGGTTTGCAGCTCTGGTTGTTGTCATAAATGCCTTGGTCTTAACTCATAAGTTTTGGAATGTTCTTGATCCCCAGGGGCTGGCCAGACCCTCAAGGTGAAAGAAGTCCCATGACTTACGCTCTATCTTATCTAGGGGTTTATTATTGATTCTGGCCTGAGTGTAGCTCAGCAGTTAGGCATGCAGTCAGCTTTAGCATCATTATCCAGTCGCCTCTGAAGCCTGAACAAGACTACTTTACTAGCTTCCCCAACAATGGACTATATTAATAAGTGAAAAAATTAGATAAATCAGTGTTAGACAAGGAAAGAATATTGGCTTTGAAATGCAGTTGAACTTATTGAAGCCTCTGAGTGAGGTTCTCTGAGGAGCTAGCAAATTGGCTGGCTCCTTGTCTACTGGCCACGTAGTCGAATGGTCGCAGGGCTGACACCTGACCCAAAATGGGCTAAAAGGTTGCTCATGCTTTGGAACATTAAACTTGAACTGTGAGACGTAGAAGTTGTTGGGCTTAAACCTGGTAACTGTGGTGCTCTAAAAAAAAGGATCATGGAATTTCTACAACCATAATCCCAGAAGCTGTCCTTATTCCTGCAATTCCTCAATTTTTCATTTCAGCTCTATCTTAGATTGCATGAACTAGTTCAGTATTTTTCCAACAGATGTCTTTGTGCTTAAGTTAGCTAGAATTGGCTTTTGGGTTGCTTGCAAGCAAAAAAAAAAATTATATGACGCTTTGAGGTCAATTTCATCTCATTTTAATTCTCATCTAATCAAATATGCCAGATATTTTGATAGGAGAGATAGAGTGGTGAATGAGATGTACATGATTCTGCTTACGGAGCTTTTAGTCTATCAGAGAAAATAGACACTGACAAAATAATTAAAGTATGGAAATAGAAGGGTTTCATTCATTCATCAAACAAATATTTACTGAGCCTCTATTAGATATAAATCATTGTTCTAGACCCTTGGAACATCATTACAGAGATCCCTGCCCTGGTATCTTCCAGCAGTGAGAGGCCCGCGTACCACAAAAAAAAATAATTAATAAACCTAAAAATACATAAATAAATAATATGGATTTAGGAGGTGATAAGTGCTGTGGGAAAAGAAATCAAAAAGTAGATCGGAAAGAATCATGCATACATCAAAAGGCTTAGAGTCCAGAGAGAAAAAGCAGGTTAGAGAAACTGAATTATTATTAGTGCTGAAATATTGGCAAAAAGGCCAATGGCTCAAAAAGAAGATGAAGTTAGCCAGAGTTAGCCAGAGTATATTGTTAAGGACTTTATAAGCCATTTTGAGGATTTTGAACTTTATCCTAAGGTAATCCAAAGCCACTTAAGAGTTTTAAGCTGCTGACCATGATCACATTTGCAATTTAAATTTATCATTGTTCCTCCAACCTGGAAAACCCATTGAAAGCAAACAGTAGTGGATGGGAGAGAATAATTAGGATGAGGCTGTCCTAGTCCAAATGAGAAATGGTGATACCCTTGACTAACATGTGTTTCTTGAATTGGAAAATGGTAGCTGTGTTTAAATGGCTGATAACGAGACTTAGATTCTCAGCTTATCATATTTAGAGTAAATTAATGCCTGTTCAGGTTTATCTTCTGTTCTTTGAGCTTTGATGCTGTTTGCCAACTTGAAATGTTGACCACTTTTTCACTGGCTTCATACCTACCAAGTTTAATTATGCCTCGTCTTTGGGAACAAAAATATATTATTAAATGACTATTTAAGGAGCTATGGCAGCCACAGGACAAGCATTGATTCTGCTCACTCGCATCTATACCTAGCTAGCCACCTATTGTCGTCCTCAAATTCTGAGAGAACCAATACAGGGTACAAGCAAACCTAGTATATACAACTCCTTTATTAACAGGGTCTTTCCCCTAAATTCTTTTTTTTTTTTAGTATTTGTTTAAGGATCTCTTTGTTTTTCTTTTTTTTTTCTTTCTTTTATTTTTATTTTTTTTCCCTAAATTCTTGTATTCTTTTCTTTCCTAGTGAGCTAGTATAGATGCTGTAGGCGAAAACCACATGCTCCCATTACCATTCCACTATTAGGTCTTGATCAAGGTTTATATACTTGTAAGCAATAGGTCATTTGGCCCTCATAATTCGTTATGACATCTTGTTATGCTCACTATGTTTTTTAAAGGCTGTGAAACTAGACAGGTGTTTCGCTTGGTTGCTGCACAAGCCATTTAGCCCTTAACCAGTTTCATGGGTATAAGTTAAAGTTATGCCCACTTGTAATTATTTGAATGTTTAATTTCCAGCATAGATACTAATCCCACCTTAAACAGTCAGTTCCTTTGTCCCTTTGACCTGGGAATAGCTCAGGCTCTTTCAGTCTCAAAGATGTAGACAGAAATTACAGCCAACCTTCAACTCCATTGCTTCAAGTCTTGCCAGTACAAATGTAATAACAAAGGGAAAAGAGACTTTTGAATTCCCTCATCATCCCTCCAAAAATTTCCCCTCTCGTGCTTGAGGAGGTGAGAAAGGAAGAGAAGAGTACCACGTACCACATTTTGCCATGTTTGAATATAGTTTCCTTTGGGCCTGTTGGGTATCCTTGAGAAATCTGCCTTTCTTAAGGAAGCTGGGGGAGGTCAGATGGGAAAGTAGAGCTTAAGGACATGGTTTTTAACTGTTCCCATTGCAATATCTTATTATAAAAATGTACTTTTTAAACACGGATTTCCTTTTTGTATTATTTTGTCTTGGTGTCTCTCCCTCATGAATTACTTTGCATCTTGTTTGAAGTGAACAATTTTAAAATTTATATCCTGTCCTACTTTTCTTTCAGGAACTTTACTTAAAATATCTGTTTTTCTCTCCACCCTCTCAGATATGCATGAACATCTTATGCATTTCACACTCTTTAAGATGGAGAAAATAATAAGCTAATCTGAATAGTGGTGAAATCAGTCAGAGTAGAGATTTTATTCTCAAAAGAATAGACAGTGTAGTATCGTCTTATTGCTATCAGTTATCTCTATTGTTAATATAAGTCGTGAAAAAGACATAAATTAGTAAAACAAGGCAGTAGAACATGAATTTGCAGGTTATTCTCAATTCCATGCAGCCCAGCATAGTGGATGCTTGCTCCTTGGGAGCAGGTAACACATTCTACTCCTTTTTGTATCCCCTACTCCACCCACGGAGGCAAGCATTTGCATACCAGTTACTAAACACGTGAATAGATGAGTAGAGTAAGTTGAAATTAATGATACTTAACAGACATCTAATACTGTACTTATAGAATTCACACCAGTGACGGACCAAGAAGATTTTGACTAGGAATTGAGTGCTGGGTTATATAACTCTCTAGGGCTGGTGTGTGGACACACCCAAGGAAGGAAAAGTCCAAGGAAGGAGAAGTCCAAGGAAGGAGCTACGGGAGAACAGACTAGAAATTAGACAAATGGCCCTCCAATTTGAGGATGTATCAGAATCACCTGGAGGGCTTCATGAAGCAGAGTGCTAGGCCCTACCCTCTGGGAGTTTCTGATTCAGTAGATCTGGAACGGAACGAGGCTTGAGAATTTGCATTTAGGGGCTTACCTGGTGGCGCAGTGGTTGAGAGTCCTCCTGCCGATGCAGGGGACACGGGTTCGTGTCCCGGTTCTGGGAAGATCCCACGTGCCGTGGAGCGGCTGGGCCCGTGACCCATGGCCGCTGAGCCTGCGCGTCCGGAGCCTGTGCTCCTCAACAGTAGAGGCCACAGCAGTGAGAGGCCCGCGTACCGCAAAAAAAAAAAAAAGAAGAGAGAGAATTTGCATTTCCCTCCCAGGTGATGCTTATGCTGCTAACCCCAGTAGCAGACCTTGAAAACTACTGAATTAAAATTTGGAAAACTCGCCCAGCTAAGGGGACCTGGTCAGGCTGCCTGCTCTGTGATCTGAACAGAGAAGGGGTTATTACAGAGATTTCTGAGGGCAGTGCCTAGATAATGTAACTAAGAACTCAAAAGAGAGTTGAAATCAGCTGACATAATGAGATGGAAGATAGAATGCATGGAATCAATTTAGCAATACTTTCAGCTAAGTTAAATTAATTTAACAATGTAAGACCATCACATATATCTAAGCTAATTTATATATAAGTTATTCCTGAAAATATTCTTACACTGCAAGGAAAGTTTATGCCCTTCAGCTGACTATGTATATGTCAAGGTAAATGGGGAAGGTAGAGAAAGGGCAGCTCAAGGAAAGGGGAAAACCCATTCATCCTAGAGAAAGGATTTAGGAGAAACCGTACCCACTATCCACACCTCACTCTTCCCACCCAACTAGTGCTACGTCCCAACTAACTAGCCTTAGGAGGTTTCCGAAACAGTAGCAACAGCTTCAGCAACCAGGTGTCATAGGGACATACTTCACCTTATTGTAATATTTCAATGGAAACTACCTAAAATTTAGACCTGATTTCAAATAGTGCTCAGCTAATTAGGTTTCTTACATTTTAAAACTTGAGTACGAAGTTTTTGCATATTTACATGTGTTCCTTCCAGCGATCATTTAGGACTTTGGGGAACATTGGCGTTTATTTTCGATACAGAATTTTATGGACTTAGGTGGATTTTCTCAATTTGCCAACAAAAAGGAATAAAGGTATTGCATTAAAATGAACTATGTCTAAAAAAGTTGATACATTTTGGTAAGCAAATGGTCAAATGCTCATATTTAATTTAATTTTTGTTAATTTGAAAATGCTTTTTAAAAAACTGCTTAGTGATCCTTTCAAGGGAAAGCTCAGCTCATGTATAAAAAGCCACATAAAAATGACTCCAGAGACCTTGGCTGCACATCCAGCGGTCAGACATTTCAATGCTTCGTTGCTCCCGTTCCTGCTACAGGTACATGTGACAGCGCTGCAGCGATGAGTGGAATTTTAAAGAGGAAGTTTGAAGAAGTTGACGGCTCCTCCCCCTGCTCCTCTGTGCGGGAATCAGATGATGAAGTTTCCAGCAGTGAAAGTGCTGACAGTGGGGACAGTGTCAATCCATCCACTTCTAATCATTTTCCCCGTGAGTATGGAAACTATACCTGAAACTGATTGTCTGCTTCTACAGTGAAAATAATTGTATCATCTTGGTCATTTTTTAACTTTTATTACTAGTTTGTTTTTGTTTTTACAGTTGAGCTAAAAACAAAACATGATTAAGTAAAAATGAAATATTTCTGAGGCATCAGTGGGCTCCTTTATTTAGAATGCTTTTGGGAGTGGATTATTTGATAGTGTTAACCAACTGATTCAATGGAAAAAATGACATTTTTTTATTATTACTTTTCAAAGGAAGCACCCTACTCCAACAGTAAATGGGGAAGGACAAGTCCAGGCACAAAAATATGTATCCTCCCATAGCTGAAATGATATTCTAGGAGGAAAAAAAAAAAGTGGGGAGGATGTATTTGGCAGTGGAAGTTCTAGGTTCAGTGGGAAAGAGCATAGCCAACCATGCGTTAAGAAGTGAAAAAGCAGCAAAACTCTCCCAAGTGTGCGCGTGCAGTTTATACCTCTTTTCCACTCATCCCTTTATTCGCTTATCCTTAAGAATAATGTTTAAAGCCCACAAAGAAAAAAAAGGTGTATGCTTTCTCTTTTTCCTTTGTCTGCCACACTGTAACATCACTCCTTCCTGTCAGACAAGGTGAGGTTTGAAGGACTGACAGGAAGATTTTGTAAGGAAATACAATCTACAGGCTAAAGGAAACTGACTATTAATAGCTAAATAATCTTGAATTTATATTTACAACAGGAAGATTTTAATATATTATGATATCATGATAGATAACTAGTCTTAGTTTTTTTATTTTTCAGTTAAGTAGCTGATTTTATTAATATGTGATTCCATAACATAAAATTTATTTTGGAAATGTGACAACAAAGAAAACCAAGAGAATTAACCATATTTTTAAGAGGTAATAAGGAACTCAGTAAAACTATTGAACACAAAACAAACATACAAAATCGAGAGCATTCCTTTAAGCAAGCAAAATTAATAGAAAATATAATGAAAGGGCAACTACACTTATTATAACAGGAAAAAATCATCAAATATTCAGGGACAAGGTTATTGTGTGATGTAGGTGATCTTCAAATACATTTACATATATCATTATGATGTGAAATGAGCTTGTGTTTTGATTCAAAAGAAGATATATGTTTACCTATTTGGCCTTAATATTAACAGTGATAATAACAACAACATCATCATCTGACAGGGTTCTGTGAAGATCAAAGAGCAAGTGAGATAATACATATGAAGGAACTTTATACAATGTCAAGTACTAAGCACATGTTATATTAAAAATTATTCTCATAGCTAACATTTACTGGGTACATGCTGTGATTCAGTAGTTTTATATACATTATTCCTATTCTTTATAGCAATCCTGGAAGTACCATTACTTTCAGTTTACGAAGGAAATGACTGAGGATCAAAGAGGCTAAACATCTTGCCCAAGATCACACAGGATTAAAGCCTAGACATACATATATACACACACACACACATATATATATGTCCATATATTTATGTGTTCCACCCCATAGCCTTCACCTTTTCCATTATCTCACTCTGCCCTTTAGTTATGTAATATTGGACATATCTTTAAAATGTGATTTATTGTGAGTTAGAAAAGAATACTGGAATTAATGAAGAGACAGGTTATGTTTCTGGTAAACATTTATAAAGGTAAATCTGTTAAAGCTTTCCACATTAATTTATGAATATAAAAGGATAATCTCAATAAAACCCTCAACTGGATTTTCTTAGAAGGTGATGGAATAATAAAAATCCATTTGGAAAAATAAGCTAATGAGGATAAAGGGATATTTTTTAAAAGAAGCCATAAATGTTGAAAAGCCACTCCAGATATCAAATAATAGTAGAAAATTACATAGTTTAACATTTTCGGTACCATGTTATATCTAGGAAAATAGAGAAAATCTCAACATAGTATAGATAAGAATTTTATATATATATATATATATATATATATATATATATATACACACACACACACATAAGTGTATATGAATAGGGCATTATAAAACAATGGGAAAAGGAGTATTTAATAAATGGTTTTGGTATTAGAGTTTGAAAAAGAAAAATTTAGATAACACATCTCACAACATTGCCAAAATACATTTCAGATGGATTAAGTAGACAAATATTTTTAAAAATCAAATCACAGGGGAAGTTTCATATTTGGTAGGATTGTTATCTGAGTGTTAAAGTAACATAAAAAAGTTACATTGCAAAATACTTAACATATTTATATAAAAATATTAAACATACCTGATCCCCAAAAATCCCAAAGTAAAATAATCTATATTTGAAAAAAATATTTGCAGTTAATATGGTAAAGCGTTACTGTCTGAATAGCGAATAAAAAAACACATAAATTTTTATATAAATTAAGATACACACCCCCAAACATAATCTACATGATAGGAAATATGATTAGCAAATATTTTGAAGCATTTAACACCAGTAGTAATAACAACACAGATTAAAATAATACTAATGAGATTTCATTAGTATGAAATCATGGAAATTTCATCTCCTTGAAATTAGTGTTCCTCCCTTCAACAGAAAATACTAATACCTAAGTGCTGGTGAAGGTCACAGTACAAATTTTGCATACATCCATATTGCTTTTGATGGCAATGAAATTTATAAAAGTGTCTGTTTAGCACTTTGGAAATATAAGAGCCATAATGCTATTCATATCTATAAGTCTGTACTTCAGAGAATTTATCTGAAGGGGGAAACATCAAAAACATGGGGAAAAGTGCATAACTGAAAATGTTGGTTCTTGAGGGAAATAACAAAAAATGGGAACTGGGGCAGGGAAGAGGAAGGTAACATGTCTAAGAGTGGGGAAATGATGCATTAAGTTATGGTAGCTTATACAATTAATTAATTTACATGATAGGTATGAAGACAGGAGATAATGTTAAGAAAAGCAGAACACAAAATTTTACCTACACTGTCAGGGAAAGTCTCTGTATCATAATGACAAAGAATGGTAAGGTGCTTTAAAAACTGAAAACGATTTGATTTGTTGAAGTATTAGAATGATAGATTAATTTTCATATTTATTAATTTTTATTTCAGTTAATATTTATACATCCCGCAACAAAGAAATTTTAAATTTAAACTAAAATGATAACTGTAGTTCTGATTGTGTTTATGTAAGCAAGTGGCATGATCAGCTAAATCATGCAATACTTCAGCTAACTAGTAAAGGGTTTTTGTGAGTTATGTCCAACAGATGTTATTTTTCCTGTTGAAGAAAATAGAAATATTTTGTGATGCCCAAGAATTATTGAAATTTTCAACTCATCATTTATTATCAGTGGTAGTTGGCAATGGTTAGTTTATGAAATTGCTGATTTAACTTTGTATTAAATGAAATCTGGCGGAGATTTTTCATGATTTTTAAAGATAATTAAATGATCGATTTAATAAAAAGTGCCTTTTTGATTTAATAGTCTGTTTAGTTCACCATATTCACATTATGGAGAAGGAAAAAAAGAAAAAGTGAGAGAAAAAAACCCCAAAAATCAAAAAACAAAAATTCTCCCTCAAATATTTGCTGTATAAAAGATCTGAACATGTTAACCAATGTAAAAGAAATAGTTTAAAAGATTTCTTGTTTCTAGAAATGTATTTCAGATTATTTGCTAGCCCCAAATTGATGCACAAATTTTTATAAAATGTTTTATTTTTTCAGCTAAAGTACAGTGATCTTATCTGCATATGAATCTATGAACATACAGTTTTAGAAATATTGTTATTGATGAATCTTATTTCTTTAATATATTTTTCTACTTTCAAGAAAAAAAGTAGTTACCTTAGAGTAAAAAAGGATTTTTGATGACTATCAAATTTGTATAGTATTAGGAAACCAAATTTAGCTTCACACTGAGATCTTTTAAGATACAGTTATTTAAATCTCACTCATCATGAGCTCATCTTTCAAGTTTAAAATGTCAGATGCACTCAGTGCTTTATAAGCATTAACATATTGTATAACATAACATTTTGTTATCATTGCAAATATAGGAATTGATAAAACTGTGTGGTACAAGTCAGCAGCTATGGTAGTAGAAAATTCCATCTATCCTAAGCTTTCTATAAGCTATTCAACTTGTAGCACATCACATGATAGTAAAAGCTTCAAAATATAAATCAGTACAGGCATATGGCTTTTACCTTGGACTTTTGAGTTTTGCTAGGCAACTAGCATACTTACCAGCAATGAACCAAGGTCATATCTTATACTTCCCTTGAGATAGAAGTAGCTGGATTCTGTATTGCTGTGGAACACTTTGTTTCATCAAATCCCTGTGGCTCTATAGCCAATCAGCCTGTACTTGAGGCTGTCAAAAGGAGGCTGTCAAAAGGAGAGCTACAGAGAAGCTGGAATGATTTTTTTTTTCTGCCCTCTCAAGGTTCCTGGCGCTTCACACGAGTAATGAGAAGCTGTATGATGAAAGGAACACATTTTTCCTGAAACAGAGTGTTTCTACAGATAAATATATAGTATTTAGGAAGTGGAAATATCAAAAGGCAAAATGATAGGTATTCTAAATTGCACACGAAAACAGGTAGTGTATGTCTTATATAGGGATAAGAGTTTCTAATTTACACTTTCACATTCTTGGGTTCATTTGATATCCTAAAGTTGTTGTGTGATTAGGAGCCATTATTGTACCCATTTTATAAAAGTAGAAATTAACATTCAGAGATATATTAATTTATCCAATGGCTGAGATTTTAATCTGTTTTCCTCCCTCCTTCCTTCCTTTCTTTCTTACTTCCCTCTCTTTTCTCTCTGAATAAACAGGCATAAATACGCTGCCATGTACACCCAAGTCACAGTCTTCCTCCAATGTCATTTCCCTCACAATGACTGCACATTTCATAGTGGGATTAGAGACAAAAAATCAAAAGAAATCAGATCTTGACATGAAACTTTGTAGTGGAAGTATGACCGAAACATATCTATTCTCTTTACAGAGCAGTTAAAATGCATTGAAAATCTAGATTCAGTTTTGACAAATATAGTGTATCTTATGTTACAGTCTCTGTGGTAGGTGCTTTCAGACATGTCAAAATGATAGACTACAAGTAATAAGTACAACTCAGAGATACAGTGACAGATCATGTCTACTCAGCATTGTGGTATTAATTTGAGAACTTACTATAGCAAAGACAAACATAGCAATCTATCCCTAGATCAGTGATTTTTCAAACAATGGAGGAGTGTTAAGGCAGAAACTGAACATAGAAATTTTAGGGAAGTCTTTGAGCAGGACTTAGGACCACATGACCCTCAAAAGCTCCTTACTACCCTGTAATAATATGGTTCTAAGAACAAGGATCAAAATAGCATCTTAAGTTAGAGCAGACACCAAGTGGGAAAAGATAAGCAGCGTAGGTCAAGGCACCTCTGATGAGCTATTAAATTAAGACATCTCCAGACTCTGACTCTGCAGCTCCCTATGTTGGAAAAGAACCAAATAGCCTGGCCTTGTGAGATCAGACCTGGAACCAGTTGCAGATCTATTATACTAGGTCATGTCCCTATCTGAACACCAGACATGGACCAGTTGAGTCATTAAGTATTAAGTTTAGTTTAGTGGAAATGTGGGAGTTTAAGTAGTTGGCACAATTACGAGTGGAGGAAATAGATACGAGTTAGTGGTCCATTTGGAAAATACTCACTTGAATGTACTATAAAAGCCGTTGGCTGATACAGTGGAATTATTTTCAGATCATTTCATCTGAGAGATCTGAGAGATCCAGTATGATAAATCAGAAATAGTCAACCATTGCTGCCTCCTCTGACCTCACTTAGACCATCCTTCAGGTTGAAGTGTCTTCTACTCTGCCTCTCAATCTCTAACTATAAAGTTATGTACCTGCTACAAGGCTCATATCAAATATTTCTTTCTCCATGAACACTTTACCACGTCTCTCATGATACTCATCCTCTTTGCCTGAATCTCCTGGTATTTCACCAACATTCAAAAGCTTTGGCAATGGTTTTCTAACTTCTTTCCATCTCAGTTTTGCCCACCAAGCCATGATGTCAGTAGCCATGTGATGGCTCATTGAACCATTAGCCTCATGTTTCCTTGACCACCTCTATTCTGGAGTCTTCCATTCCATTCACGTCCTTTACCTCCACTCCATATAGCTGCTTACGTCCACCGCTTCACCCAGGATAGTTCTATAAACTAGTACAGCTCTATCACCGAAATATCAAATTTCAGTGTTCCAAACTCAGACCATAACCTGTTTTCCTTCCACTTCCTTTCTTCCCCTACCCATTTTGTTTTACCTCATCCTGTTTTCCCCCAACATAACACCCACGTCTTGTCTTTACATATCTTTCCACTCCACCCTTTACATTCGCTCCATTATTTCAGCTTCTTTTTTTTTTTTTTGGAGTCTTGGACTCAACCATTTTCCTCCCATATCCTTCACTCCATATTTCCTTTTTATTCAAAACATCCGAACACTTTAAGGAAGTTTTGGAGAAAATGACGAAACTGTATGTTTTCAAACTCAGCTGCCTGTTACTGCCACAAAACATCCTCCTGAGGTGCCCACGGTTGTTTTCTTTTCTATCTCAAAGAGCAGAGTGTTCATCAGACTCATCAAGTCCCTCCACCTCCTACCTCATATTCAACAGATCACCTTGCCTTCACTGTGAATGCTACCTTCCTATTTGTCCTTATCTGCATGTCCTTACATTCTACCTTTAAGCAGAGCCGTCAAAATGAGTTTTAAAGGAATGAGTGTAAGCTCATCAAAGGCAGGAACTCAGTCTTTGTATGCCTAGTATCTAGTAGGCACTTAATAAATATTGGATAACAGATTGAACTGAAGAGTCAGGTTTATATATATGTATACAAGGTACGTGTGTGTGTGTGTGTGTGTGTGTATATATATATATATACACACACTGTTGAGTGAAATACACAAGTTGCAAATAAGACAGTACTTACATAATTAAAACACACAGACAACACTCTATTTTATGGAGGTAAAAATATACATAGGAAGGGCTGATACACAACAATGTGGGGATTGGTTCCTCTAGAGAGAAAGGATATAAGAAGGGGTGGTGGCTGCTTTAGCTGTACTTTCTCACTTTCACTTATATTTTAAAAGGAGCAATCTAAAATAAGTATGCAAAATATTAACACTATACACTGTTACAGTGTATATACAGTAAATCCCACATAACATTTTTGCCTCTTCTATGGTGTTAATATAGAACATTGTTTCTTTATTTATCAGTAGAGTAGCTGCTTGTGTGTGGGAGCTATTGTAAAAGAAAAATATTTAGGTTTGCTATGATTTTGCTTTCCCTAGTGCATCAGGTGAATTTGTGAGAATGAGACTCTACTGCAAATTCCTTCAATTTGTTGTAACTGAAAAAGCCACAACCAAGGAGTCAGAAGATTCTCAATCTAGTTTTAGTTCAGTTACAAGTAGCTCTGACCGTGATTATATAATGTTTTTTCATTTGAAAAATGTGAAAATAGATTGATTTTAAGGTATTTTAAATTGCATAAGATTCAGATAATCCTTTTTCCCTCCAAATATAATATGCCTCTGGTAGTCTTTTTTGCTTGAGTTATTTATAGCATTGTATTTGAGGACATCTTTGTGTTTTCAGTGTTTATGCTTGTGTACTATTAGTGTACCTATATACAAGTCCAATAGAATATTCCATCTGGTGCTTTTAGTTTGTAGGTTCCACCCCCCAAAAAGAAGACAATCATGTGGGTTATTTTAATTGATGACATTTTGGGCTGTCTTGATTAAACAGATAATGCACTCAAAGAATAGTACATTAGAACTGTAAAAAAGACAGTTTCATAAGGACTGAGTAAAATTAAGTAATGATGGTTGGAATAAGGAGTTGTGTATGTTGTTCTGTTGACAGTGAAATGTTGGAGAATAAATAGAATATTCATATACTTACAATTTTAAAAATTATCTTCAAAGCTGTCTTTATCTGAGATGTATAAGTGAACACTCCAGAACATCTCATTACCGCAAAGGAATATTCTAACTAAAAATTTCTAAAGAAAGCTGCAAAAGAATGATGCATTGGAAGGAATGATTTATCTGGAATATGTTTAAAATGCATAGTCATTTGAAGCCATGGAATGTTATTTATAAAACTAAATATCTACATTTGTCTCATTTATGTGCTAATTGTGTTTTAATATTGATAGGGTCAACCCTACTTGTCCACAGAATGTACAGGCATTTAGGCAGTATACTTTAAGAGGCTTTTCTGTCCTAAAATATCTTCTACCACATAATTGGAATTCCCACCATTAATGTAATCGCTTTGGGATGACTCCTTTGGAATGTCTATTGAAAACCACAGGGCTTCCCTGGTGGCGCAGTGGTTGGGAGTCCGCCTGCCAATGCAGGGGACACGGGTTCGTGCCCCGGTCCGGGAAGATCCCACGTGCCACAGAGCGTCTGGGCCCGTGAGCCATGGGCGCGGAGCCTGTGCTCTGCAACGGGAGAGGCCATGGCAGTGAGAGGCCCGCGTACCGCAAAAAAAAAAAAAAAAAAAAAAAAAATTCCACATATAGGTGGCCTATGTAGTCTATCTAGTAGTTAAAAATGTAATGTCTATACTCAAATTGCTTATATTCTCATCAAAGATTGTCTACTCAGGGGCAAGTAAGGTAGTATCTCTGATGTTTAGTTTCCTCATCTATAAATACCAATAAAAAATAGTATCTACATTATAAGTTTAACGGTGGCTTAAATGGGCGATATAGGCAAAATGCTTTACATTGTACTTGATATTTAGTAAGTGCCCAAGAAGTGTTAGCTATGATGATGATAATGGTTCCAATGAGGGACAACACAAATTTTATTAACAGTTATTTTGGAAAACTACCTATGCAGAGAATAACTCTCCAGAGGAAAGGAGACATATGATAGCTGTGGTTTTGGTAGGCTGGGAGAGAAGTCTGGAAAAGATATAGATTAGAGATGCAAATCCAAATATCTTCAGAACCAGGCAAGTCATAGAACTGTGAGAAAGCATCCAGGTGTATGACGTGAAGGTATGGCAGATCTAGAGTATACCTCCCTAAAAGGAATTAGACTTAATGGTAACAATAATAACAATAAACCTGTCTAATCCAATGAAATTCTTCTTGAGGTTGTATTCAGTTTACTAACTACCTGTTTGCTACTCCTGGCCTAGGCATTGGAACATTATTCAGAGGATATCATGAGATTCAACACAACAGCTATGGAAGTAAGAATTTCCAAAGTATATTCTCCACTCTTGCTGGCATTAGTCCTAAAAAGTCATAAGGGTTCAGAATAATAGTCATAGCAGTACTAGCTGCCATTTATTGAACTTTCATTAAACGCTCAGTGCGAGGGACTGCACTTACATTTTATGTATGCTATCTTAATTAGCATAACCTATGAAGCATCTGATGCTGATTTTAAGTAGCTGCCCAGAATCACAAAGCTAATATGTAGTGGGGCCAGCTTTTAGTCTTTATGTCAGTGTGACTCTGGAACCTGTACTTCTGTATTATTATATCATATTGTTTCCCATAATTATTGTTGAAAACAGCATTAACAGTCTTTCTCATTCGAGCATCACTTCTCAGACTTCTGAAAACATCTCCTAACTGTTTAGGAAATATAGTATAATCTACTGTTAATTAATAAAATAGCACATAGATTCCATTTCAAATGAGAGACACTCAATAAATATTACATGGGTTGGGTTCAAAGTAAATAAGCTGTATTGGCTGACTAACTCTTTCCTTTGTGTTTAAATTGCAGGGCAGATAGTCAGAATTTTGTCCTCTCAGGTTTTTCTGAAGCTGAAGCACTTAGTCTTTTTCTGAATGACATTTTCTTTTTAGAGTAAAAGGAACAGGGAAGAAGAGTTGCTGACGTCGTTATGACTGAGGGTGTAAGGCTGGGCATTGTGGCACCTCCCAGCCAGGCCCACTTCCCCGCAGGAAGTGCTTCAGAGCTGCAGAGAAGAGGGTGTCTTGTCAGCTGCCTCCCCTTTGATTGACCACATCAGGCTTTAAAAATATCTATGATCTCATTAGCATCAGCCATTTGCAGAGCTCTCTTGTAGACCATCTTAATGGAAACGTGAGAGCTTTTATGAGTGCACTCTAGGATAGGATTTACGGGAAATAGTCACAGCAGGTGTTTGATGTCTTTTGGACTTATTCTCCTGAATTCTAGATACCATCAGAACATCAAGAGAGTGTGACTTTTGTGTAAATACCAGGACAGAGAAATAAGTGTTGGCACAGGTATTTCTGGAAAATTTTCTATAACATTTATCAAGGACAATTTACTAGAAGAAATGGATAGTAACTTGAGGCTTAAAAGTCAGAGAGGGAAGGAAGGAGGGGAGAGGAAGGGAGGGAGAAAGAAGATAATGCAGTCGATTGCACTGAAAATGTATACTTATACACTCAGAATATGGGATTAGGAAAGGAAAAGGGTAGTAAGCAGGAAAAGCATCATAGGGTAGAGGCGTGTGCTTGGCTCAGGCCCGAAGCACAGACAGCAAACAAGTAATAAATAAGAATGTGTATTAAAAAACCAATTGCTACTGTTCCAGTTAGCATCTCTTAAAGTTTCCAGTTAAGAGGCAGAGTCCATTGCAACCTGGCAAGAAGGGTGGGTTTCCTTTCAAATGGTAAAAGAAATGCGAGATTTAAAAAAATGATGTTTACTGCTATACTTTACGTGCATTTATACAGTTAATGCCTATTACTTTTAATCCTAATTTTTCACATGAAGGAACTGGAACTCAGAGAAGGTTAGTGACTTTTTTCAGGGTCCTGTTTTTTTCTTTTTTTTTTTTCTTTTTTTTTTTTTGCGGCACGCGGGCCTCTCACTGTTGTGGCCTCTCCCGTTGCGGAGCACAGGCTCCGGACGCGCAGGCTCAGTGGCCATGGCTCACGGGCCCAGCCGCTCCACGGCATGTGGGATCTTCGGGGACCGGGGCACGAACCCGTGTCCCCTGCATCGGCAGGCGGACTCTCAACCACTGTGCCACCAGGGAAGCCCTCAGGGTCCTGTTTTTAATAAGTGGCAGAACCACATTCAAACCCTGGCCAGCTTCATTCCAGTGCCTCCACTCTTAACCATGCACCTTTCCCTTTCTATGGAAGCCTCAAAGGACCTGCTCAATGAATCTTTTTCTTCTCTGATTTGCTTCTTAATCTAGGCTTGAATTTAACCCTTGCAGAAATCTATGTGGGTGTGATTTAATTTTCTAAGTATAAAATAAAATCATTAATTCAAGAAAGTCTTCATTGTACAGCTTTTATTAGTATTGCCTAAAAAGTAAAAACATTTATAATTTATCATATATGCCCTTGCTTTTAATAAAGACTACCTTTATATTGTCTGTGTAATACTTAAAAAACCACAAGATGCTTGCCAAAATATTAAATACAAATTTGCCACATGCAAAGATTTTTTAAATATTATTTTTGTGGTTATTCTTGGTAATCATTTAGTTCTCCAGTTTTCAAATTTGTGTTTTGTATAGAGTAGCAAAATCAATTACCTTAGAATTCTTGAATAATAGAACTATGCATGTGTAAAGGAGTATATGTCAGAGTATTATATAAGCTGCATTCATTTGTCCAAAGTTTTGAGGACATATGGGTGAAAATATTGCTTGTAATGGTAACCAAATTTTCAGAAACGGAGACCTGATTGAAATAAAGAGGAATTTATTTGGGGTTTGTTAAGACTGCAGCCTGGGAGACAACAGATTTAAGAAGCACTTGAATTGTGTTTGCTAGGACTACAAAATGGGGAAGGCTTACAATGGCAAAAAAACTACAAGGTTCCATAAGTTGTTTGTCAGTAATTAGGACTGGAGCTGGCAAGAACTAAGGGTGCTTGTTAAGCAAGGATTTGTTTGGGGTCTGAAATGATTACATAGTTGCAAAGGTGGAGGTGGGACTTTGAAACTACAAGGTTGCAGCTAGCAGCTGCTAGCAGATATTGTTTTGAAAATGGCTGGTGGTGTCCTTCAGTTTGATACAGTTTAGAGAAAATTCAAGTTCTCAGTGATGCAGGAATGGGTCTGAAACCACATCTACAATGGTAACCCGGCTCCATTTTGGATGCCTGAATCATAGTTACTCCATTTTGATTTTTAAATAATCTTAAAAATGTCACCATAATCAAAACAGTGAAATTCTAACAATGCTGTTTTACACTGTTTTGATGGTTATCATAAGAGCTGTTTTGCTTTTGCTTGTATGTTTATTTTGTACTTTGAGTTATTCCCATAAATATTATATTGAAATAAAATTATATTTACTTGCCAGCCATGGTGGAGTTATTTACTCCACAGAAATTGGCAAATACCACACATCAGGGCTATGCATTTATTGTTTTGTAGATTGTGCAATGGAAAAGCGATGGAAAAAATGTGAAAAATGCAAATTAAAATTATATCATTTCTGTACCTTTTACATTGTGAATAGCACAAAAACGTGAATATTCTTCTAGTCATCAAAAATTATTATTCTACTTAGGAGAGAAGTCATTCATGTCATTGATGAATGAGTGAAGTTTCAACATGTTTTTGATACTTCATTTTCCTTTTTACCCATTTACTTAAATGAAAATATGAATCAGTATTCATATCTAACTACACTCATCTATCAATTGCAACCAGAAGTTGGTGATAGATACAAAAATTAGGCAAAAGTCAATTAATAATTGATTCTGTGAGAATCAATTGATTAAATAGAATTACAATAAAGAATATTTATATTTTATTATTTGTAAATCATGGGCTATGCATTCTTTATATAAATAAATGTATTTTTATGGAGAGCCAGTTGTTAACTACTTGGTTAGCTCTATGATTATTGTTAAACCCAGCAGTTTTTTGTGCATTTAAAAATTATTTTGCACTTTTCCTTTATCCTTTTGAATGCCCTGAGTATAAAATTTTAGTGTTTCTTAAGTGAGAAAATGGTATTTTGTTAATTTTCATAAATATTGACTCATTACAAATTCTTAAAACTGTAAGAAATAGAGGGGAAAGCCACTCATTACACTAAAATGAAAAAATAATTTGGGCAATAATTTATAGATATTTAAATATTAAAAAAAAGAATCCGGCTTTTCTCTTATGTTTCTCAACCATTTCAGGTCTTTTTATGCTGTAAGCTTTTGTCTGATTTGTGGTCAGTTAGCTCAGTTAGAATTTGAGTGTGAATATCAGGCACAATTCCAGACTGACAACTGCATCAGCTTCCTTCTCCTCCGCTGACACAGGCTACCCCTAATTCTGATCATATAGCTACACTGTCTATTCTCCAATTCTACAGAAATGGGCTAGAGGACAAATAAACGAAAATGTTCCACAGCAACAGAAAAACCAGAGTTCAAAGTGTGTGGTGCTCAATGATCTTTGTACACAGATCATAGTCACATATGATATACCAACAAAAATGTTCCATCTGTGAGTTTTCAGCACAGTTGTGATAGGTCATTTGCTATGCTATCTTTAAGCAGATGCTTGAAAAACTAAGAGTGTCTTTTTCCCCCTCTTGGAAATTGAAGTGTGTTATCTTATTAACATAGCTCTCATTGTCATCAGTGTTAGCGAATATTTACTAACAACACCCAAACAGTTCTTTCATTTAATTGGACTCTGAAATTCACAAAGTTAGGCACCTTTGTTATTTAGGGGCAATAGCAGCAGAAAGACAGTATGAACCAAGAACTAAACAAATTGACATTTACACAGATTACACCATTTCATATAATTGTGAAGCCAGCATCAGGACATGTTTGCTATCCATTCACCTCTTTGCCCTGTGTACAGCCCATGCAGAGAAAATTATATATGTGGAAGGATTATGGAGTGCTAGAAATAATAGCCTTCACAGGGATGGGAAATGCTCTGAGGTTAATTATAAAAGGTTTATTAGGAGACCCAAATTTTGAGTTGGGCTTAAAGAATGATTTGGTAATGTATTAGAGGTGGAAAAAGAAGTATACAGTGGGATTATGGTGTATTATCCTTATGAATGTTGTTATTTATGTGGTATGAGTTTGGGAGGCTGTTCAAAAGTGCCGTAATATGTTAGGAACACATTCCTTTTCATTTAGACCCACCCTTCACATTCTTTCTTTGGGGATGGTTAATATCAGGGCTTTAAAGCCATAAAGCTGTCAATCACAGCCAGCATAGTGAGTGACTTGGTTTCTAAGAGAAGGTTTGTGGGGCCCCAGTAGTGTTCTACATATATGAATTAAAGAAGAGCTCCAATGAAATCAAGCAAAAGAGCAACAAAAAGAGAACTAGAGCCGAAGCTCTAGTTTATATAATTTTATATTTATTATATATTTTTATTATAATATATTATATAAATATTATATATTTATATATATTTATTATATAATTATATATATATATATCTAGTTTATATAATATATAATTTATAATTTTACCTAAAATTATTCCTAAAAGAATGCAGAGTAGATGAGGGATTGTAGGAAAATCCCCTCTTCTGTGTCCTAATTTTCCACTTACTGAGTTGTGAAGTGAAAAATTACGAGGTATTTTTTTTCTACTTACCTAAACTCCTTTCAAGTCAGATTCACACAATCTGAAGATTACAACTGACCCTTTTTGCTACCACAAAATATTTCATTACATTAGGAGTGAGCCTAGGGAGTAAAGAGTGCTTCTTGGTGAGTTAGTTGGTTGGGGCCACATGTGATTTTCCCCCTATAGTGTACCTCATAGCTGCTGGCAAAATCAAGTAAGTGTCAAAAACAATGAGAGAACTTATCTTTCTAAAGCCATATGATCGGGCTTCCCTGGTGGTGCTGTGTTTGAGAGTCCGCCTGCTGATGCCGGGGACACGGGTTCGTGTCCTGGTCTGGGAAGATCCCACGCGCCGCGGAGCGGCTAGGCCCGTGAGCCATGGCTGCTGAGCCTGCGCATCCGGAGCCTGTGCTCTGCGACAGGAGAGGCCACAACGGTGAGAGGCCCGCGTACTGCAAAACAAAACAAAAAAACCCTCATATGATCATCTCAATAGATGCAGAAAAAGCTTTTGACAAAATTCAACACCGATTTATGATAAAAACTCTCCAGAAAGTAGGCATAGAGGGAACCTACCTCAACATAATAAAGGCCATATATGACAAACCCACAGCAAACATCATTCTCAATGGTGAAAAACTGAAAGCATTTCCTCTAAGATCAGGCACAAGACAAGGATGTCCACTCTCACTGCTATTATTCAATATAGTTTTGGAAGTCCTAGCCATGGCAGTTAGAGAAGAAAAAGAAATAAAAGGGATCTAAATTGGAAAAGAAGTAAAACTGTCACTGTTTGCAGATGACATGATACTATACATAGAAAATCCTAAAGATGCCACCAGAAAACTACTAGAGTTAATCAATGAATTTGGTAAAGTTTCAGGATACTAGATTAATGCACAGAAATCTCTTGCATTCCTATACACTAACAACGAAAGATCAGAAAGAGAAACTAAGGAAACAATCCCATTTACCATTGCAACAAAAAGAATAAAATACCTAGGAATAAACCTACCTAAGGAGGCAAAAGACCTGTACTGAGAAAACTATAAGATACTGATGAAAGAAATCAAAGATGACACAACAGATGGAGAGATATACCATGTTCTTGGATTGGAAGAATCAATATTTTGAAAATGACTATACTACCCAAAGTAATCTACAGATTCAGTGCAATCCCTATCAAATTACCATGGCATTTTTCACAGAATTAGAAGAAGAAAAATGTTTTAATTTGTATGGAAACACAAAAGACCCTGAATAGCCAAAGCATTCTTGAGACAGAAAAATAGAGCTGGAGGAATCAGGCTCCCTGACTTCAGACTATACTACAAAGCTGCAGTAGTCAAGACAGTATGGTACTGGCACAAAAACGGAAATATAGTTCAATGGAACAAGATAAAAGCCCAGAGATAAACCCACACACATATGGTCACCTAATCTATGACAAAGGAGGCAAGAATATACAATGGAGAAAAGACAGTCTCTTCAATAAGTGGTGCTGGGAAAACTGAACAGCTACATGTAAAAGAATGAAATTAGAACACTCCCTAACTCCATACATGAAAATAAACTCAAAGTGGAGTAAAGACCTAAATTTAAGACTGGACAGTATAAAACTCTTAGAGGAAAACATAGGAAGAACACTCTTTGACATAAATCACAGCAAGATCTTTTTTTTTTTTTTTTTTTTAGCAAGATCTTTTTTGACCCACCTCCCAGAGTAATGAAAATAAAAAGAAAAATAAACAAATGGGACCTAATTAAACTTAAAAGCTTTTGCACAGCAAAGGAAACCATAGACAAGATGAAAAGACAACCCTCAGAATGGGAGAAAATATTTGCAAACAAAGCAACTGACAAGGGATTAATCTCTAAAATATATAAACAGATCATGCAGCTCAATATCAAATAAACAACCCAATCGAAAAATTGACAGAATACCTAAATAGACATTTCTCCAAGGAAGACATACAGATGGCCAAGAGGCCCATGAAAAGATGCTCAACACCACTAATTATTAGAGAAATGCAAATCAAAACTACAATGAGGTATCACCTCACACCAGTCAGAAGGGCCATCATCCAAAAATCTACAAACAGTAAATGCTGGAGAAGGTGTGGAAAAAAGGGAACCCTCTTGCCCTGTTGGTGGGAATGCAAATTGATATAGCCACTCTGGAGAACAGTATGGAGTTTCCTTAAAAAACTAAAAATAGAACTACAATATGACCCAGCAATCCCACTACTGGGCATATACCCTGAGAAAACCATAATTCAAAAAGACTCATGCACCCCAGTGTTCACTGCAGCACTATTTACAAAAGCCAGGATATGGAAGCAACCTAAATGCCCATCAACAGAGGAATGGATAAAGAAGATGTGGTACATATACACAGCGGAATATTACTCAGCCATTAAAAGGAACGAAATTGGGTCATTTGTAGAGACACAGATGGGCCTAGAGACTCTCATACAGAGTGAAGTAAGTCATAAAGAGAAAAACAAATATCATATATTAATGCATATATGTGAAATCTAGAAAAATGGTGCAGATGAACCTTTCTCTATTCCTGCTTTCTTGCAAAGCAGAAACAGAGACACAGATGTAGAGAACAAACATATGGACACCAAGGGGGAGAAGGGGGCGTGAGATGAATTGGGAGATTGAGATTGACATGTATACACTGCTATGTATGGAATAGATAACTAGTGAGAGCCTGCTGTATAGCACGGGAACTCTACTCAATACTCTGTGGTGACCTAGATGGAATCCAGAAGGGAGAGGATATGTGTATACATATGGCTGATTCACTTTGCTGTACAGTAGAAAGTAGCACAACACTGTGAAGCAACTCTACCCCAATAAGTTTTTTTACAAATCAGTTATAAAGTTCTGTACACACAATGTAAAGCATTATCAAAAAGAGGAGAGTTGGAGGCTCAGAAATGCTTGCCTTGTATCCTAGAGTTTATTCACTGGCAAATATGCTGGTGTAGGTAATTTTGACCTGTGCTGTTTCTCTACTCGCTCAGTCTGATGAAGTTACTGAATTGCTTATACAACCACCTAAGTCAGAAGGACTTAGAAGTTCCAAGGAAAAAGAATTTAAAGAATTCTTTTAAACTTACTAGTGAAGTCATTCATTTGATTATTAATAAGACTAAACTTACTACTCTGGTTGGAGGAGTAGATGCTTAGTAAGAGCAAGGCTTGGAAATCAAAGAAAAATTCTCAGATGAAGGGCATGTATCTGAAGTGGGCACCCACAGGAAATGCAACCTTTTTTCTTCTCTTGTTTTTAGAGATTTTATATATCATCTAAGCAAAAATATTTAATTGCAAAATTTTTAAAAAGTAGAATTAAAGCAGCTTTGTATTTAATTAATAATTACTTGATACATCATTTTCTATAAATGTTATTGGATAAAGCATATAAGCACTTTAAATTTTTAGTTTTTCTTTTTGATCAATTTGATCCAGCCAGAGCTTATAACCTTCTAAAAATTATCTAAGGTATCTGGTCATCTACTGTTCAAAAAAAGAATGAAACCTTGTAAAGTTAATAAATATTTTTAATTTTCTTTGTTTTTTTTTGAAATCTATGCTGTCGTAGTTGAATGAAATGTATTCACTTAAACTGATTACAAGTACAAAGTGGCTTTTTTGGTGTGTATTTCGCAATTAAAAGATAATGTGGGGAATGGTAATATTGATATTAAAAGGGATCCTCAGTGTTGAAAACATTGAAAAAACATTATTCTAGATCCTCAAATATGATTTATTTAGAAATAAGGGTATGTCCAATGGGGTTGGTAAGGTAGACCATTCAGCACTTATTATCGCATAGTTGCCTCTGTCGCTTCCAAATAGATTACTCTGTTCAAATCAATACTACATAAATGTTTATTTTAAGAATTATTTAGAAGGATGTTATTTTTATAATTATTTAGAAGGATAATAAAGCAGAAAAGACTTTTATTTAAATATTGCTATAGAGGGTTTCCCTGGTGGCGCAGTGGTTGAGAGTCCGCCTGCTGATGCAGGGGACACGGGTTCGTGCCCCGGTCTGGGAAGATCCCATATGCCGTGGAGCGGCTGGGCCCGTGAGCCATGGCCGCTGAGCCTGTGCATCCGGAGCCTGTGCTCCACAACGGGAGAGGCCACAGCAGGGAGAGGCCCGCGTATCACAAAAAAAATAAAAATAAAATAATAATAATAATATTGCTATAGAATTTGCAAAATACTGCAAGCACACCCTTGATATATTGTGACTCATTTTCCATTATATTCTGTGATATATGCTCACAGTGGGTAGTATTGGTATCCCATAAATGTGATGGCTGATATCTTACGTTTGGTATTTGTAAGGTGCTTTTTCATTCAGTGAATGCTCACATATTTTCATAGAAGGAGTTTACCTGAAGGATATTACATTATAATTCCTTTTCTACAACAAAATGTCAATGTTGCCTATGGCTTAAATGGCCTCAAGCTTTGTTTACCATCCCTTAATTTTATCTTCTCTTTCATGTGTGTATGTGATATATATGTATAGATATACATATATATATATAAAATGATTCATATATAATGATATATAATGATATTATATAATTATAATTGTATTATATATAATTATATATATATTATATATATAGTATAATATATGTAATGATCAGTTCTTTAGCTGACCTCTTTCTAGTCTGCTTTTCTTCAAACTTACACTTTTAGGAGAGCAATGACCACTATATAGTAACCTCAGTTTTCTTACTTTATTTCCCCAATGTTTGAAAGAACAGAAGGGTATGGTCCCATTATGATACACCTTAAGCTGGAAATCAGAAGCCAAACTAAACAAATACCAGTCCTTGGTAAGCAATTGTGGATCATTGTAGTCCTGGGTGTTACGCTGAGTCTTTTCCAACCACAGCTGTTCTTGGCAGCTTTTACTGCAGGCGTCCTACCAAAATATTTTTATTTGTGTTCCGCTTGCCTTCTTCAATCCTTTTTTTGAAATACCATTGATGCCAGCTCTTTTCTGGCTTTTCATCTCCCTTTCCTCCCAGCAGGCAAAATTGTCCTCAAGTATTCTTTTATTCAATATGCTAAGAATGGAAGACACTAGGAAATAAAACATGGTTTGGCCCTCAAGGAACTCCCAGTTGTAGTGATGGGAAAAGAAGATGCAAGCAGTTTTCAGTAGAGCATAAAATGAGTCAGTAAAAGTAAGGAAAAGTGTGTGAAGCAGCACAGAGCAGAATATTTCTGTTGAAAGGGGTATGGACCAAGAAGGTCTTACAGATGAGGGGACATTTGAGCTGTTTTGTTTTTATTTAGTTGAAAATAATAACATTTCTTTATTAAAGAGAATTTAACATATGTTCTCATCAAATTCTCTATCTTTTCTTGTTCTTAATAGTTTGTACCATTGAAAAACACTCTATTTTAAATAGTCTCAACACATTTTGTCTTTATGCATGCTTGAAAGTGTGCACACGTGCGCGCACACACCCACACAGGATTTATCTTGCTTCCCTATTGCCTTAGCCTCATTTCCTCCTTGCCTCTTCTTATTTTGACTTCTCATTTGATATTTCTACCTAGGTGTGCTATTAAATGTTCTCACAGGGGATTCGAATGTTTATTTTGCTCTTTGGAGACATCAGCTTTACCACGTAGGGAATTTTCTTCAGATCATTTAACATGCTCCCCTACTCTTACAGATCTTGAAGGTCAGGTAGAACTTTCCTCTTGGTGCTGGTCTTTCTATTGTATTCTGAAATGTCTCCTTTCTAATAGGCATCTTACTGTATATATTTCTGCCATATTTTCCACATTGAAAAATAATTTCTGAAGTTACTGTGGCAGTCAGAAAAGAGAGTATGTCTTAAATTGAATTCAAAAAGTTCTTTTTTCTTGGCAAATCAATATTTTAAATTCTAGTAGCCTATTTCCCTTCTTTCATACGTGTATTTTCCACCATGTCATTATCCAGCTAAGGCTCCTTAATTCTCATCTGGCTTTATAGATCTTTGATGGGTTAGTTCTGGGTCTGTATATTTTTGTAAGAATCAAAATATGTATTTTAAAAATAGTATACTAAAGAGAGGCATATATTTAAATAGCTTTTCTTTAGTATCTATGTATTAGTTTGGCTGATGTAACAAAGTAATAGCCGCTTTAGCTACATTATAGAATATAGCTTATGATTAAGGTTATTATGTAGCTTAAAGAAAATAAAGTTTTTCTCTAAACATAGGGTCTAAGCATAAGGAGCCCACTGCCCGTATGGCAGCTCCCTGGTTGTGGGAACTCAGGTTACTTCTATCTTGTTGACCTTTGATACTTCACATACAACTTCCAGGTTGGCTATTTGGTCTCCTGCCACCATGTTCACATTCTCACTCATGGGTAGGGGGTAAGAAAAGAATGGTGGGGAGAAAGACACTTCTCTTAAAAACAAGACCCGGAAATTGCACATATGATTTTTACTCATACCCATGGGTCAGAACCTAGTCACTTCATGACCCCACTTAACTGCCAGGGAGGCTGGGTGACTAGCTTGAAAATATTAGCAGAGAAAAAGTCAAGATATTGGCGAAAGAACTACCAGTCTCTATGCTAATCTACACCTGTACATCCCACTTTCTTCTCCTCCAACCCAGACCTACTGTCTTTAAATCCACTTGTCCCTCACTTTTCTGAAGAGTCTCCATGCCCAAGCCTTTTGACACACCAGGCTTTTGTATGATGTTTCATGTATTTGTTCTTTGACAACCCTGCCCAGCAGAGCCTTCAGCCGTCAGATACTGTGATGGTGTGCGGTCACTGATTGTCTCTCTCCCTCCCTTCTGATTCCTACTTTTGATTTCTCTTTCAGGTGGCTGTTGTCTTGGCTTTTTGTCTCCTACCATTACTTTTTCTAACACTCTTCCTTTCCGTTTTTAGAGCAACCTCAAGTGAAGTGACTCTTCCTGTCTCCTTTTCTCCACAAACGCAATGCTCTCCTTCTCTGGCTTTTCCCGGGATTCCACAGGAAGTCTGTCAGCCTCATTTCTGCATTCCTCTCTGGAGCTTCCTCTTGCCAATCCCCAATCCTTACAAACAATAGTAGAGGAGTCCTAGCTACCCTGCACTCTTACTCCAGCCCATTTATCTTGTTTCTTCTTTCATCCTGGACCCTAAAGATGATTCAGGAAAGCCATCCTGGAATTTGGGGGGGGGGAGGGGAATCGTTTCTATTTTATATAATTTTGGCTTTTTAATAAAGAAATTTTATTAAATATTTTATTTTTCTTAAGCTTTTCCATATATATTCAGAAGCTAAAGGGTACAATAATCTTTATCAAAACTGTATTGGGATTCTGAGTATATATGCCCCAGCCTGGTTCTGTGGGACCTCCTGAGGGAATGAACAAAGGCTTCCGTGCCAGCTCTGCAGAATCACATAGAGGGCTTCCATCAAGCCAGTCCTTTCTTCTTCCTAAAACGGCCTCCAAAGGCAGTCTTTCTTGTTTTTTTTCCTTTGATGTAAGCTCACAATTTTCTCCCTTTCAGGGATTTAAATTACTACAAATGTTCTGGGGGTTCACCCATTTTTTTTTCCTCCGTGTATTTTTTTTTCCATTGAGGTGAAATTCACATAAAATAAAATCATCATGTTAAAGTATACATTCAATGTAGGATACATTTTTATTTTATTTATTTATTTTTAATGAATTTATTCATTTTATTTATTTATTTTTGGCTGTGTTGGGTCTTTGTTGCTGTGCGCAGGCTTTCTCTAGTTGTGGCGAGCGGGGGCTACTCTCCCTTGCGTGGGCTTCTCATTGCCCTGGCTTCTCTTGTTGCAGAGCACAGGCTCTAGGCATGCAGGCTTCAGTAGTTGTGGCACGCAGGTTCACTAGTTGTGGCACACGGGCTTAGTTGCTCCACGGCATGTGGGATCTTCCTGGACCAGGGCTTGAACCTGTGTCTCCTACATTGGCAGGTGGATTCTTAACCACTGCGCCACCAGGGAAACCCAGGATACATTTTTAAAATTTCACCTTGATTTTCTCGCTTTTCCCTTGAAGGGTCAAGATACACCTTTCATTTTGTTTTTTAAATTTTTAAATAAAAATTGTATATACGTAAGGTATATGACATGATCTTTCGGTATACATATATAGTGAAATGATCACTATAATGAAGCTAATTAACATTTCCATCTCCTCATATAGTTACCGTGTGTGTGTGTGTGTGTGTGTGTGTGTGTGTGTGTGTGTGTGGTTACAGCACCTAAAATCTACTCTTTTAACAAATTTCCAGTCTACAATACAGTATTATTAATAGAGTCATCATGCTGTACGTTAGCTCTCCAGACTTATTCATCCTGTATCACTGCAACTTTGTGAAGGTTCATCCATTCCGAGGTACCATAGTACCTACAGAGTCCCTTGCTGGCTAGCTGTTCTCATCCATTGTCAAACTGGTGCCTCATAAATTTCCCCTTAGAGGTCCTCCCTCTTCACAAATGCTGCCTGGTCTCCTCTTCTTTTTTTTTTTTTAGAAGATGTTGGGGGTAGGAGTTTTTTAATTAATTTATTTATTTTGGCTGTGTTGGGTCTTCGTTTCTGTGCGAGGGCTTTCTCTAGTTGTGGCGAGCGGGGGCCACTCTTCATCGCGGTGTGTGGGGCTCTCACTATCGCGGCCTCTCTTGTTGCAGAGCACAGGCTCCGGACGCGCAGGCTCAGTAGTTGTGGTTCACAGGCCCAGTTGCTCTGCGGCATGTGGGATCCTCCCAGACCAGGGCTCAAACCCGTGTCCCCTGCATTAGCAGGCGGACTCTCAACCACTGCGCCACCAGGGAAACCCCTGGTTTCCTCTTCTTAACTAAGAAGCCTTCTTTCCATCCTACAGCCCTCAAGGAAAGCCAAACACACCAAGATTCTCACCTTTCCTCCCCCAGCCTCTCCCTATTTCCTCCTCCTTCCTAACATCTCATTCCTTTGTTTATTCTGTCCACTCCAGTTGTCTCACCTACCATTCACTAGGAATCGCTTAGGTGCCAGACGTTATACTTGTTAATCTCCACAACCCAGTGAGGTAGCTATTCTCATTTTACAAAGAGGAAACAGGCAAGAGAGGTTATAAAGCTGGAAGAAGGTGGGAAACTAAATAGTGGCTGAGTCAGGATCGAAATCCCAGTCTGGCTCTGAAGCCAACACTGTGTCACACTGCCATTCAGACATACTTGTCACGTTCTGTTTTTAAAGAAGTCGCACAGAGTCATTGAAACAACGTGACAGTCCAAAAATCCAATTTCAAATCCTGACTCCACCATTTGGTTTGTGTCCTAGCCAGGTTACTAAACTTCTGAGTTCATTTTCTCACCTGTAACATGGGGCCAATGATCCTTTCTTTTATTCAAGAAATATTTACGGAGCACCTCCTATGTGCCGGCCACAGTTCTAGGCCATGAGGACACGGCCCTGACTAAGACAGACGTTACCCTGCTCTCAAGGAACCAACATTTTAGTGGGAAGGCAGATAATGAATATACATATCATGTAGTTGTAAGCACTCTAAAGAAAAATAAAACAGGGAAGAGGAGAGAGTGAGACAAAAGAGGGGAAGAAAAGACCATTCCAAGAATATGAAACTTAAGCAGAGACTCATAATAAGAAAGGGAGGGAACAACGTGGATATCTGTTATAAGAATATTCCAGGCAAAAGGAAAGGGCAAAGGACCAAAGGCAGGATTCAGTAGTAACTAACTCAAAAGCTTGTTAATGATTAAGTTAATCCTTACAGTGTGTACGGATTGGTATATTTCAGGCACATAAATGTCATCTTTTCCCCTTCAAAGTTTTCACGTATTACCAACACTCGATATTTCCTGTCCAAATCATGTGTGAGAGCTGCACACATCCAGAGACTTCCTGTTTTGCTCCACTGCTATGGTGTGCACTTTCTTTGTGCCTTCTGCCACCACCTTTCACTACCCCTGGTCTCTCCTCTTTGTACCCAGTGGCCAAGTGGCTTCACCCCAGTGTGGACCAATCTCTCCCAGAAAGCTCTTGATTCTGCCATGCTTTTAAACATAAGATTAAAGTTACTTATATTTGTCCCCAAACCAGAGAAAATCCCTACTCCTGCCTCTAGTTTTCCATACCCCCAGTCACATCCCACTTCCCCACGAACACAACGAACTGATTCTTTTTTTCTTTCTCCAGTGGCACTCCCCTCACCATTGTACAGGCTGCATCTCTGGCTTCCTTGTTTCTGGTGTGATATGTGTTGCTTATTCTGGCTTTAGGCTTTCACGCACTTTAGAGAAGAGGTTCTTCATGGCTTCCTTTGAACCCCTTCACCCCTTATTTGACTCTTCTCTTTTACTCCCTGCTGGTTATCTCAAATATTCTCTTAAAGACTCTTCTTCTCATCCACTAGTTGACCACATTGAGAGCTTGTGGGAGCCATTTAACTAGGCTGGATGTTCCCCTCCATCTTCTCCTTCTACCCTGAGAAGACCTCTACCTCTGATGTAAGCCTACCCATCGCCTCTCTTCAGCCGGTGCAATCATTTCCCTTTCATTTTCTTGATTTCTCTATTGTCCAAGCCGGGCTAGTTTGTTCTGCTTTCCATTGCCTGAAATCCTCTGCCATTTCCCCTGCAAGCCCTTTTGCACTAGCTGCTCTTTCTATGCTATGATAGCCACAGGTAGCTTCCCTGAGTTCTATTCTCTTTCATTCGAGACCCTTGAAGTAGGCATAGCCTACCTTTACTGAGAAACGATTTGTGGCCATCTGCAAGAAATAGCGTTTTCTCCCTCTTTTAAAAGAATTCACTGATAGTCTCTCCTTTTTGAAACCCCTCTTCTCCCTTCACATTGTACTGATTGCTTGAACCACATGCAAACCATGCTTTTGGTGCCCTTTCTTGGAGCCATTGTAGAATTCTTGAAAAAGACAATGGGTAGTTTTTAGCCTCAACCTGTTCAACTTTATGAATACACATTAGAGTTTGATACGCATTAAAGCCTGAGAACATTTTCACAGATCACATGTGACCCTGCTAGAGGCATAGTCTGCTCCTTCAGGCCCTCACCAAGTTGTTCTGACATGCCTCCCTCCTTCCTGCTTGGGGGCCCAGGGACAGATAGAGGACTACCGTGTGTGCTCACTGTTTGCCTCCTGCTGACTCATTAAATAATATGCAACAACAGCAGATTCCATGACCCTGGAATGCTCCCATATCCATTTCACTTGGAGTAGCTATGCTTTCTCATTCCCCGGTTCGTACATCTCATTCACAGAGGTAAAGCTCCCATGACTTTTCTCCAAAATGCTTTGAATTCAGGAGTGCGCTTATGATCTGTCTAGCTCTGTGAAGCAGCTGAAGCATCATAAGGTCATTTGGTTACCTGTCAAGTCAGGAGAGAGGGCAGAGTCAGAGGTAGGGTGTAATCTTCTCCCTCCAGATCGCCGTGATTTAGTCTACCAAGTGAGAAATGAAGATGTCTCTACATGTTTGATTTAGAAACCAAATCAGTAAGCTCCAGAACCATCAGATTTCTGTGCTTGTGAAAACCTGAAGCATCAGCTGAGCATTAATCCTATTCAGTCACCCTCTCTTTCTTCCGTTTAAAAGTTTTCATCTTTATTTATCTTCATTTTGCACTCTACCATTCATTGATTCCCTCTTTTAATCCCGGACGCCCTGCCTGGTGTATTCAGCAAACTCTTCCTTCTCTCAGATCTAGAGGACGCTGAGCTGATTTCCTGTGGTTCGGTTCTCAACCACTTAAAAGAAAGGTTGCAGCGTTTTCTTTTGTACGCAGGTGAGTTTGATTGTTGAAACAAGCTTTCTTTCAAAGAGTCTCAACAGACTGTACAAAAGCTTAATCATCCTATCTGTATATAGACTAAAATAATACCTGGGGGGGGGGCACCATCTGAGGGTTCCTGCTCTTTGATTTTTGAAGAAATTTTTGAAAGCTCCTTTTTGTTTCCTTTTCTGCCTGAAAAAATTAAATTCTAGTGAACAATGTATTAATCATGCATACATATTTTGGATTGGTCTTTTCTTTTTTTACTAAGATGACATTTAGAATTGCGAGTTTTATTTCTTCTACTGCTTTATCTGACTCCTTTTCCTTCAGTGTTGATTCACCCTGCTTTGTTGCCTTTCTTGCTTTACCCATTTGTAATTCCTCCTCCTTAATCACTTTGAAATCCACCATATTTTCTCCTGTTCGTTAGCCCACAATCTCCCCGGGGCATTAACTGTAGTGAGTGGTGGACACGTTTCAGGTACCTGTGAGAGCCTGCCATGGGGCGTTGTCCCTTCAGCTAGATGCCAACAGTTTCTGCAGCCTGGGTCTCCAGTATCCTCTCCAAAACTGCTCTCACACTGCATCTCTTTTTTTCCCAGATACCAGATGAAAGACAAGGTAGACATTTTATATTTACCCTGTACATGGATATCTCCCTCATGGTGAATTTCAACACCATTTCAGGAAACATTGACTTTGTACAGCTATCCTCTAGTGGGAATTTTATCAGAAATCCTTTTATTTCTCTTATCATAAAATTGCTAATATTCAACATGTTCAGAGTCAGCTCTTCAGTTCTTCAAAACTGGTGGAGCAAAGGCCTATTGCCTTCATTCATTCAACAAACATTTCTTGAAAGCCTACCCCAGGACACACAGGAACAGGTGGATGCCCCAGGGAGGCTAATCGTTTGTCCCACATTCTCTTACTAGGGCCAGGGTTTTCAATTATTTGTATACCGTTTTCATTATGTTCAAAGTGAGAGATTTATTACCTGCACTAAACATTTTGTAACATTATAACTTAAACGTAATTGCCTTGCTGCTGCAATTTTCTGAACTAGATAACTTCTGAGGAGGCATATAAGAGAGTTTGAAATTTAAATGATAAAATAAATCACGTGTTCCTGGTAAACAGTAGTTATGCCATGCATCAGGTGCTTTCAGAATTTCATCTCCCGGTGACCATGACTTCAGGTAACTGACTAGGTGCTGGGGGCAGCACGCGTGCAGGGATGTGGCTCATTTCTGTCCTTGCAAGGAGAAGCTTGGTGTGTGTGCCATGCATATCCTCAACAAAGATGACTGGTGACAGTGAAGGCTTTTTTAGATACTTTGTTGGGAACGAGACCAATTTACAAGTTGCCAGTCTCCTTTGGAAATCCAGCTATATTGGCACATATATTTTATTTATTCCAACGATATTCTAATATCCCGTTACGGACGCCCTAATAGGAACGCTTGGCAACTGCCCAGCTGTCCTGCCCTTAATATATCAGGGATATTAAGGAAAAGCTAGATGCACTCCATGCTCTGAAATACCTCAGTCCAATAGAAGAAGCAGAATTGGAAACAGATAAGTTACACAAACTGGTAATTAGACAATCAGAATATGTCTTGTTTTAAATGATATTTTTACAGCAATAATCTATTTTATAATTCAGAGTTCAGCAAACTACAGCCGTTGCAAGCCAAGCCTCTCCTGTCACCAGCTTTCGTAAGTAAAGTTTTACTGGCATACAACCGTCCTGGTCCATTTACACATTGCACATTTTCTGTGGCTGCCTTCGCACTGTAATGGTGAGTGGAATAGTTGCAGGGGATGGAATGGCCCACAAAACCAAAATTTTTACTATCTGGCCCTTTACAGAAAAAGGTTTGTTGACCCCTGCAATAAAATATGTATGAACCTATTTCAGAGTGTTGGGTTCAAATACTATTGGCATTTAAAGCATTTGACTCAAGAATTGTTTGCAATATTTTCACACTTTCTGTGCTGTGTGGCCAAACCTAGAAACAATAATGAAATACGACCATCCTCACACTAATGTTGATAGAAAACCATTAAGCATTGTATAAGTGCTTAGAATACTGCCTAGGTACTAATTCTGAATTTAGTGAGAAAATGTTCTTTTTATTTTCTTATCAATGTCACAAGTCTGACATCCTATTAAGAAAAAAAAAAAAGTGAAATAAGAAGAACCAAATGTTGTTTTCTCTCTCTTCAACAGTCTCTCCCTGCAATGGGAGTTTAGAGTCTTACATTTACATTTTAAAAATCTAAACCTAGGAAATTAACAAATCAAACCCATTTGTGTTTTAATAAATTCTCCAGCAGAATATTTCATTGTGATTCACAAAAAAACCTTGGATTAAATGAATATCTCCTCATGGCATAGTTCCAATAAATATAATTGTGGCATACCCCGTGATTCGCCCACATTTTTACTTTGCTTCTGTGTTTACCAGTCTAGTTGAACCACATGGACCAAGCGACTTAGCGGCTGTCAATTTCCATTTCCTATCTGCAGAGTAGAAGCCCTTTATCTTGTCTGTAGGGCTGTGCCAAGAATTAATGATATAAAACCTGAAAAACATTGAGCACTGTGGTAGATGTGTGAAAAATGTTATTTTCCTTCCCTTTTTTTGATACATTCTGTGATATTTGACCATTCTTTCATGTCATACTTAATGCAAATGTTCCTGTCACCTTAAACTTAGCAAAAGGACCACCCGAGTGAACCAAATGCTGACGGAATGGTGAAGCTGGTTTCTTGTCTCTGAAAGCCTTCATCTCCGTCGTTACCTGATAAATACCATTTCAACTGATTGAAACCTAGGGATGCTCAACTCCAAAGGACTAATAATGCAATAATATTGTTAAAAAGAAGGCAGCCAGGACTGTCTTTTATTGTTTCTTTCTATCACTTAAATCACCTGTAACTATGTTGGAATATAGATCATTAACCTCCCAGAGTCAGCAGGTTTTGAGTTTCTATTTTTTTTTTAATAAATTTATTTTATTTTTGGCTGTGTTGGGTCTTTGTTGCTCTGCGCCGGCTTTCTCTAGTTGTGGCGAGCGGGGGCTACTCTTCGTTGTGGTGCGCGGGCTTCTCATTGCAGTGGCTCCTCTTGTTGCCAGCACAGGCTCTAGGCACACGGGCTTCAGTAGTTGTGGCACGCAGGCTCAGTAGTTGTGGCTCACGGGCTTTCGAGCACAGGCTCAGTAGTTGTGGTGCACGGACTTAGTTGCTCTGCAGCATGTGAGATCTTCCCAGACCAGGGCTCGAACACGCATCCCCTGCATTGGCAGGTGGATTCTTAACCACTGTACCACCAGGGAAGTCCTTGAGTTTCTATCTTTAAGGAAGAATGTAATGGTCTGTCATCAAGCCTCAGCTTTCTGGCATCGACTGTATTTTGATCTTGTTATTTTTCTAAGATTTCTTATGAAATTGACCAGGAAATATTTACTTTTTAATTAAAAAAGAAAGAAATCTCTTCTGATAATTGAAGCTTCTTTAGTCTTGCTTTATTCAACATTCTAATGCCTTTCTTTGTTTTCCACATAATAACTTCAATCCCCCAGCTTACAAGCTTTCCAAGACTCCCCACTGGGAACAGACTAAAATCCGGTCTCCTGATCACAAGATTTGAGTTTAAAACCAAGCTGGTCTATTCTATTGTATGTTGGATTCTAGGGCTTGTGTCTAATTCCTCTGTTCATTTCTTCAGTGCTGAGAATAGTGCCTGGCACATAGTAAGGTGCTCAGTAAATATCTGTTAAATTTAACTAGTAACTGAAGTATGAACAGAACTGCAACCATCCACTCTTTGTGGATTCCTGAATGTGTTCTGTCCCTGGCACCCTTGGGGTTCTTTTCAGTACCGTTGAAATCCTACCCACACTTTCAAGGCCCTGCTCCATTAAACCTTTCCTGATCCTTCAGCAGCCAAGATTAATTTCTCCATTGAGTTTTCATAGCATTCCCTACATCTGTTACAGTATTAAAGCAATTCGTTCATTCTACAAGTATTTATTTGTTGTGAAATATTATTTATAAAATATGTATTGAGCACCTATTCTGCAATGTTCCAGGCACTGAAGATACAGTGGTGAAAAGTCTGATAAGGGCCTTGTAAGTTTATATTCTGATGGTCATAATGAAAACAAACAGACAAATGTATCACATCAGGCGGTGATATGGACTCTGACAAAAAATAAAGGAGGGAAAGGAATGGAGAATGAGGGATGGGCCTCTCTGAGGAAAAGGCACGTGAGCAGAGACCTAGATTACACAAGGAAGTGTGCAAGGCTCTGTGCTAGAGGCTGAGAAGACAAAGACTGTGACGCATGCTCCTTGCTCTCAACAACATGAAGAAACTTACCTGTTAGGTGATAATAATTGCACTCTAGTGTCTGGAAACAATGCCAACACAACCTGTAGACGAAAGCCATTCTAGCACCGATGTGTTTGCCTTGCTATTTTAGATGCTTCTGTGTTCCTTATTATATTGTCCTTTTGTCTAGGAAGAAATCATGGGTTGTTCATCTTGGTGTCCCCCAGCATGTTCACAGTGCCTGGTGCCTTCCCGGCCCAGCAGACTGGTGGGTTTGGCCAGTGCAGTCCTGAGCAGAGCCTTCCCGGCACTGAGGCTGGAACTGAGGGTGGAGCTGCCTGGAGCTCCGTCTGGGTGTTCTCCGCAGAGGGAGCTGATTGCTCTCCCCTATGAATTACCGTCCACACTGAGAAGCCCTCGGCAGCGGATCTGATGAGTGGGAGAGCTGCCAAAGCAGTGCAGCCAGGCTGGGCCCCCGGGGCACCTGCGAGGTCATCCTCTTGCTTTCTGTTTGAAAAGCTTACTGTGATCACAGTAGAGGTGAGTGGGTGGAACTGGGAGAAACTCCTACTCTTTTCTCTCTATATATAGATATCAAAAATGTACCCCAGTACCACACGGGGTAATTTGATTCATCCAGGTTGGTAAAAGCCTGCCTCTATTTTCCTCCCAGGAAAAGAAGGAATTTTAAATAGAAACTAAATTCCAAAGTCTTCAGAAACCCTAACCCTCATTCTCAGAGGCACATCTGAGACTTTACTCTCTGGGATAATTGTCGGCTTTCACAGGGGGGTTGGCGTTCACTGAAGCAGAAAGAAAGAGAGCAAGTGAGCAAGTGCAAGTGAGTGACTTGTACGCAGGTAGAAACATGGCATCATAGAATGTTGGTACACCCAGGACAGGATTTTGAATCCTTAGTCTTATTTATTATACTATTTGTTATACTATACTATATATATTATACTATTTACATATGAGACAGTATTATCTTGTCTGCACACAGTATCTCACTTAATGGAGAGACTGGTCGGGACTGGTCTAGATTTTGTGACAGATGACAGTAGTCATCTCGATGTTGTGGCCATGGTCCAGTGCAGTTCACCAGGATTGCAGATGAGAATGACATGATTCTGTAGAAATGAAAATCTGTTTCAGAGTCATAGGTAATCATTGCATAACAAAATGTGTAACCTTGCTCCTCTCCCTGGCTCTACTCTTCCTCACTCCATACTCCTCTCTTTTCCCCCTGAATTGCTCCCCTGAGAGCTGCAAGGCACATCCTTTCATTATGCAGAACCATTTAGCTCCCTCCAGTTTCTGCTCCCAAACATTCAAACACAGCATGGGAGTGGCAGACTAAAGAAACCTGGTTTTTGTTGTAACTCAGTTTCCTGAATCTATGTAAACACCTGACACTGTTTTAATAGTATTCCTATAGACATTAAGAAAAACAATGTCTTCCGTTGGGTCAAATGAACTTCCTTGTCTTTATCGGCTGCGGCCAGTGGCACACTCGTTTTGTCAGCAGATTGGCAATTTACGCAGAAGCCACTTAGAAATTGCCTGGGTTATAGGTGCTTAATATATGTTTCTTCAGTGAATGAGTATGAATGCATGCCTACATAATTGCGTGCATAAATTAGGAGCGTATATGTGAGGAACTCCTTGAAGGAGTGAATAACATAAGAAGATGATCTGTGTGTTTTTAGAGACCTGTGTATGAGGAAAACCATTCTAAGTTCATTGATAAGACATGTCTTGAGATGCTTTCCCAGTAATGTTGATGTATTTGCCTTACTCAAGTTCATCTCTTCCATTTAGTTCTCATAACTGACAGCATTGATGTACAAGACAGGACAGGTGATTACTGTTACCATGTACAACCTTGGCTTTGCTAGAATCAAATTAGCAAATCAACCAGATACTAATCACAAATGGATATATGACTATAAAAACATATATCTATGTTACTTGTATTGGGTTAGCCAAAAAGTTCGTTTGGGTTTTCCATAAGATGTTATGGACAATGCCGAACAAACTTTTTGGCCAAACCAATATACGTAAGTCACATGTATATTTGAATTCTAGCAAAACTTAGACTCTATGGATATTTTTTCCACCCATTCCAAAATTCCATCATGCTAATTCTCCTACACTTGTATTATTTTTTAAATAATTAGAGAATTAAGCATTAGTTGACTCATTACCTA
Organism: Leucopleurus acutus; assembly: GCF_964270905.1. NCBI lineage: Eukaryota > Metazoa > Chordata > Mammalia > Artiodactyla > Delphinidae > Leucopleurus > Leucopleurus acutus. The sequence continues at coordinate 52,788,119 of NC_139149.1, forward strand.
CAAATTCTTCTGGTTTTTACCAGTGCTGGAGCAGAGCACACAGAGATGTGGTTTATGATTGGTAGATTGGGATTGAGGGCAGTGACTGGGCAGTAGGGTTGACCCCTATGCAAGAAAATCAGCAGTCCTATTCACGATACCACAGGTATCATGGCATATGGTTCTGGTCTAGGCCAATATTTTGTTTTTAGCTAAAACGTCTGATATGGTGAAAAGAAGTATGGCAGAAGATATTGTGGGATCAAGGAAATAGGCAGGTCACAGAGCTAAGATTCTAAGTAGATTCAACAAGGCCATATAGCACTAACTCATAAAATAACTTGGAATTGAAGGAATAAGACCAAGTCCTGAGTAGGAGGAAAGAACTAAAAGAGACCAGGGCTCTGATAGAAAGCTTCAGTTCTAACAGGGTAATGGAATGTGAATTCAGAACCAAGAATGAGGCTGCTTTAAACTGTCTGGGTCTTTATATAGAGATCTGGCAGAAACGCTACTCTCCAGTGGACGTCGGTATGCCCTGTGAGGAAGAACAGACTAATTGTATACCTGGCATGCTAATGGAGATGAAGTTATTAATGTATTTCCAGGCTCATCCTCACTGGCTCCAAATTAGTACTCACAGCTGGTTGTGATGAGACAGGCAAGGAATAACATATTCATAACCATTATGGAGTAGTTTAGGCTCTTAAACATACTATATGGAATTCTATGTATAAGTACTTGTGCTTATATTTAATGGAATTTAGAAAATGTGAAACATATGGTCATAAGTACTGGTGTATAAGATGACTCATTTATAGTAATGCCACTTCATGAAGGCACTAAACAATTTTATTGTCTTATGTTCAGAAAGCTATAGAAGTGTTTTTAAAGGGCACAATGGAAATTTTACAGTCTAAGTTTTCAGCTTTTTGTGATGTTCACTGTAGAAGACTTGGAAAATTCAAAACAGCATAAAGAAATGGATTTTTAAAAACTATAACCCTATCACTCCAAAATGATCAATATTAGCATTGTGGTATATTTTCCCAGTATTTCTTTCATGTATTATTATATAGCTGCTATGTATTGTTAAGCATTTTTTTCTAATCTGCTACTGTTTTTTACTGAACACTATATCAGGCATTTTCTAGTATTATTAAAACATCTGCACAATCTTATTCATCTTGTTGGCTACAGAACTATCCCTTCATATGGACAGAGGCTTGTTTTAACTCAACCGTTTCCATAGTGTTGAGCATTTAGGGGTTTTCAGTTTGGCAGTATGCATAACTTGAACATGTTTGGACATAAATAATTTTTTAAATTTCTTAATTTTTTAAGATCAATTTCTAGATTCAGAATTATTTTTATTCAAAACAAGATGAAGATTTTCTAAGGTTCTTGGTATACATTGAGAAATTGCTTTCTGAAAATGTTGCAATAATTTATATACCAATCAGTAGTATAGAAAAGTGCTCATCTCTTTGTACTGTTGCCACAATTTAAGATTATTAGAATTTTGTATTATTTGCTAATTAAATGGGAGAAAATTGGATTTTGTTATTGTTTTGATTTTTACTGATTTGATTATTAGTGAGTTTGAACACTTTTTATATATTTTAATCATTTAAATACCATTTTTGTCACTTTTCTATTTATTAACTTTGCTCAGCCGTCAATTGTTAGAAAATGGCCCATGAACAAAGAAGAAGTACAGCTGATTCTCATTATTCATGGTAGTTGTGTTCTATAAAGTTGCAGCAAACACCAAATGAGCAAATACTGAACCACTGCTCCTAGGAGAAATACAGGGCTAGGTTTCTAGGAGCCTCTAGTCCTAAGATTTTCATTCACGGATCAATACATACCTTGTTTAGTGTGTTTCTATTTCAAAACACCTTATTTAATATTTATTGTTGATTGATTAACATTAAACTCATGGCCAAAAGCACTGTGACTCACGCCCGAACAAAGCTCATCTAACACGTGTATATTTTCTCTGTAAGGCACATCACAGCCTTGCACTTAGGAATACTAGAGAACATTTCAGCACTACGCTTTGGGGCCATTTTAAACAGCAAAATGATCAACAAGAAGCCCCAAAGTGCAAATCCTGTGGCACTAAACATACTACGTGAAGGATGCACGTTTACACTAGGAGAGCTGAAACAGAGAGGCAGGCAGTCCCCTTGTTCAGTCTCAGCTGAGAACATGAGGCTACTCAAACTTTTCACTGCTCTGGGCATGTCTGTGAATGACCACGAACGTGCCATGAGTATTGATTGGAGGTTACAAATAAGTTTCAGCAAGTAGGCAAATTCACAAATACAGAATCCATGAATAATGAGGACTGGCTGTATCTCCATATCTTCGTGATCTGGCCACAGATAAATGGTGATAAATATGGGTGAGTAAAGAAATGAATAGACGGATAAATGTAAATCAATTCATGTTGAAGGGAACAAGTAAAAAGAAAAGTGTTCTTTAAATCCTATGATTTTGAAGTACAGACAGGAGTTGCAATACCCACAGCGAGGAAAGAGCAAAACTGAGAATGGCAAAGCAGGTATGTTGACACCTGAGGAGAAAGAGCAGAACAGGGCAATGCAAAGGGCACCAGCGAGAAGCCAGATGGAGCTGAACGTGAGGCTCATTTGCCAGCTTGTGACCTTGGATGAAAACCACTCTGAGCCTCCATTGTCTCCTCCACGAAATCAAGATTAAAATATCCTCCTTAGACTAAATGTCCCTTAGGGGTACCTTTTGTCTTTTATTCAGTTACAGCCCTAGGACTTTGCATAATTCCCAAAATATGTATGTCAGCTATGTCAGATATATATATGTCAGATACTCAATGGCCAAAATGTACCAAAAATGAAAAGAAATATGTTTAAAGTTCAGAATATTCTACATTTAAAGTACAGAACAAAGCATTTTCATTGTAAAACACTTGTCATACAGGACTAGTCCCTGCCAATGAATAGTTAACAAACGTCGATCACTCCATTTCAAAAGACGCTCTACTGCTCTATATAAATGATTTATGTGAATTCAAATTATATGAATGATTTATTAATTTCTTTATTTTTATTTAACAAACATATAGTACTTACTATGCGCCAAGCTTTGTTTAATGCTTGACAAATGTTAATTTGTTTAATCCTTGTAACAACACTATGCAGTAGGTTTTATTATTAAAACTATTTTATACATGAGTCATAGAGGGAGTAAGTAACTCGTCCAAGGTCACACAGCCAGTAAATGGTAGACCCAGGATTTGAACTAAGTGCTTTGGTTCCAGAGTTCATGGTTATAACCTCTACTTTGTCACAGTGGCCCCGGGAGATTCGAGATAAGGAAACAGGGGTTAAGTAACTGACCTAAGTTAGCAATGAACCTGCTGGTGTGTCTGACTCCAAAGCCTGTGTCATTAGGATTTATAGCTCAAGGCCACTAGCATTCTGGTGATAAAACAGCAGAGACTTACAATGGTTTACTACCTATGTTGCTTCTAACGGCTTCTCAAACACAAACAACTTGCTTTCTCTCTTCCTGGTTTCTTAATAATGCGGCTAGATTATCATTGCCCTAATTCTAGATTTTTTTCTGAGTCCTGAGAGCAGGTGTTCATGGAATATAAGAAGGAAGAAAAAAGAGTATTAGCCCATTCCGGAACTAAGGAAGGGAGGCAGGATATTGTCAAGATTAACAGCTTGAGCTATGGACTGACACTGTCTGAATTCAGATCAGGCTTCCCTGCTACCGGCTGTGAGGTTTTCATAAACCACTTCCCCTCTCTGGACCTCAGTTTCAGCCACAAAATTGAACAGTTCTACCTATTCAAACCATGCTTGTATCGGTGTGAGGATTCAATGAATTACTACCTATAAAGCAACAAGAAAGGTCCTTGGCACACGGTGAATACACAAATAAAACTTCAATAATAGAAGCAACATTTTAAAATTATCCAAGTTTGTCTTTTACAATTTCACCTCTTATGTACTAGTAAGTTTCCAAACTTTGTGATTACACACCTTTATCATTAAAATTGGCATATGTACAAACATCCCTACTTTATGTATAGATTATCGAAATGTGTAGCAATAGATTGTAGTAACAGATTGCATGAAATTTTAAACTAGATAACAGCAACAGTTCACCAAGTCCTGGTTTATCTTTCCCTAATATGCCTAAGCTGCCCTGGGGCACCCTGGATCCTTGTACCCAGACCTCCCCTCCCCAAAGAGTTCTTTGCTCAAAGCTACCTATGGCCTCCTCTAGTCTTCCTTAATTTCAATGACTTGTAAAAGAAAAAGGGATAACTTCTTCTGTTGATGGAAAGTAATTATATCCATTACCATCTGGGAACAATAATAGTCCCTTAACTCTTCCAAGATTATTCACATACTCAAAAAACATCCTACGTTATCCCTACTGAATTCTTGATCAAAGGCCAGAAGTCTGGGGGTCAAGGCAGGGTCTACCTCAAATTGATTCTGCTTCTCACATTTTTCCTTTTGCCAACTCCCAGCACCAGCTCCCTTTGGTGAATGAATTGGTCTGTGGCAGGGGTTGGAGATGAGTATTTTGCTTGTGAAAGTCACTTAAAACTTGGACTTAGCAACATTGAAGACCACATATACATGAGAGGGAGGTCAGGGAACTGGTTAGTGGAAGATGCTGAGAACCAAGATTCCAAGTTTGAGTTCACTCCAGACAATAAAAGAAACATAGAAATCATTGAGAAGTGGTGCTCTTGAAGATAGAAGAGGCTGAATCCTGCTTTTATTAAACACAATATACTCATTCCACTCATTTTTTCTCTTCCATCCCAAGGAATATAAAATCCTAAAATGTAGAAGGAAAAGAAACCTTTTTACACCTTTGCTTCTCCCTTACATAGCCCGAACCTGAGGTCACATTTAGCTTTGGAAAAAATATTTCTTGTAACAACCCATATGTCATAAGAGTAGCATAGGAAAGGGAAAACATAGATCCCAAAAGGAGGACTGTTTCTATACCTCCAGAGGTACCTGAGAATATACATGGATACACACAGTTGGCCCCCCATATCCATGGATTCTGCATCTGCGGATTAAACCAATGAATGATCAAAAATATTCAGAAAAAAATTCCAGAAAGTTTCAAAAAGAGAAACACAAATTTGCCACGCTCTGGCAACTATTTATAAAATATTTACATTGTATTTGCAATAATCTACATAGCATTTACATTGTATTAGCTGTTATAAGTAAGCTTGAGATGATTTAAAGTATACAGGAGGATGTACATAGGTTATGTGCAAATATTATACTAATTTATATAAGGGACTTGAGTATCCATGGGCTTTGTTTCCATGGGGGGTCCTAGAACCAATTTCCCATGGATACTGAGGGACACCTGTATTCCCTTACATGCCCCATAGATGTGATAGCAAATTGTAACTGGTACCACTCCTGGGGGCTGCCAAAATCATTCCCAAGAACTTTGGACTTATTCTCTCCTTTGGCAAGATGTTTGCAAAGGGAGGTATCTGTGAGCTATGAAGAGACCGAGAGGAACAATGCTATACTTTACAGGAATAAAAATACCTCACGAAGCATTCTCTAGGAAACTCTTTAGTTCATAGACTCTTTATAGGGAAAATTGTTTCTTTATGTGTTTTGCATATTGCTTTCACATACTAAGTAATAAATAGTTATGATGTAGGTGCTTATGAAATTTTTATTTTGCAAGAATTACAGAGTTTAATAAAAGGAGAACCCTATCAATAAATTCCACTCATTCATTAAAAAACTATGTATTAAATATATCCCCACACTATTCTAGGTGCTTGGGATATATGAATGAACAAAATAAATAAAAAATCTGTTGGGAGACCCTTGCCAAGAATGCACTGCCCTGTCCCCTCTATACCTGGGCCATTTCTCAGTGTTGCATGTGTAGCAAGCAGCCCTGAAGGATGAAGTAATGTCTCCTTCCTTCCAGACGAAGAGCAGGCTTGCTTACTGCTTACTAAAAAAACAGTGGGTTCCCAAACTTACTATGCTTTTGGTACAATGCAAACCTACTATGCATGTAGCATCTATTTGACCCCTCCACATTGCCCCCATAGAATCTGGGGGACAAGGAGTACCAACAAGAACAAGATGCTCATGCTGCTTGCTGTACTGTGAAGAATGAAGTAGTTTGTTTCTGATCCAGAAACTCATGTTTTTGCCCCCATCTGCAAAACGTTAACAAGATAACTCTTTAGTGTCAAGGTAAAATCGTCCCAGAGAAGACAAATCTCTGCCTTCATTCAATTTACATTCTAGCCCATATTGTATCAATTCTATCTTGCTTTCATATTTCAATAAAAATTTAAATCCGGCCTTCCCTGGTGGTGCAGTGGTTGAGAGTCTGCCTGCCGATGCAGGGGACACAGGTTCGTGCCCCGATCCGGGAAGATCCCACATGCCGTGGAACAGCTGGGCCCGTGAGCCATGGCCACTGGGCCTGCGTGTCCAGGGCCTGTGCTCCACAACGGGAGAGGCCACAACAGTGAGAGGCCCACGTACCAAAAAAAAAAAAAAAATTTAAATCCTCCTTGCTTGCTTCTGCAACTTTTCTCAGGAGCTCATCAACCATGGTTTTTACTTATGTTTAATCACCACTATCAACAAAAAGAGAAAAATTAGATGACTTAGAATATGGATGTTATTATAAAATTTCATAGGAAATTATAAATCTTGTGCAATATGATATTTTAAGGTAAGTAACTACTTTAAGGTGAAGATAACAATTTAAATACTAAGAGACAGAATTGTTTTGTAGATCTATCACTAATGAACTGCTAAAGGCACGAATTTCAATCCTGTTTTTGCCAGAGGTCAATATCAATTAGTGATATATATATATATATATATATATTTTTTTTTTTTTTTTTTTTTTTTTTTGGTACGCGGGCCTCTCACTGTTGTGGCCTCTCCCGTTGCGGAGCACAGTCTCCGGATGCACAGGCTCAGCGGCCATGGCTCATGGACCCAGCTGCTCCGCGGCATATGGGATCTTCCCGGACCGGGGCACGAACCCGTGTCCCCTGCATCGGCAGGCGGACTCTCAACCGCTGCGCCACCAGGGAAGCCCTGTCCAATTAGTGATATTTTATCAACAGGATTTCTCTTTCAAAACCGTTTTATAATATTCAGATAACTCTTTCCCTGGCCAGCTACTTGCTTTTTAGAGATGGGTTTACCAACTCATTATTAATGGATTATTTAGAGGTTTATTATGGTGCCAGGGTTTGTTTTTCTATGTTAGGTCTAGTGAAATGTAAAATATAGCATATTTCAAATGGTTTGTTAATACAAAAGTTATGTGTACCCTCAAGCCATGAGGGCGATGTGTCCCCTCTTCAGTATATAATGGTTTTTATTGAAAGGTGTCTCTAGACAATAAAGTGAATAGAAATTAGTGAGGAAGGAAGACACTGACCATGAGGCTTTAGGGGAAAACTGTCAAATGTCATCTTATCATTTAAAATTAAGGAAAATATATTTAGGAAATGTATATGTTTACTTATTTAGCCCATAGTTCAGTTATTCATTCATCGAATTTAGTGACGCAGACATTTATCAAGTGAGTGTTCGGCGCCCAGCTCTGTGCTGTACGCTGAGGGTTCCCCAGGGAGCAAAATGCAGTCGTTGCCCCCTAGGTCCTTACCAGGCAGTGGAGGAGAAACGCGCACTCATCTGTATCAAGGCAGCGATGTTCTGGAAATGTGTAGAAAGAGCATTTACCTCATCTTAAGGATTCTATGAAAGTCTTCCTGAAGTTGACATTTGAGCTGAGTCTCAATTTATTTTTCTAGTATTGTTAGATATTGGGTAGTAATTTTATGCCAGACGTGATACTTCAGAGATTTCCTTATTCGAAGTTTTAAAAAGTGTTAAAACAGACAAGGAGGAGATTATGAGAACTTGAAGAATATGCTCAATCAAAATATATATGTTTGTAGAAAAAATCATAGTTTTTCTTTTCTTTTCTTTTTTTTTTTTTTTTTGAAACAGAAGGCACCTCAGTAACCCCAGCTGCCCCCCTCCCAGCTGCCTTCGCAGCTGCTTTAATCCCAACTCTGCAGCCCTGGATCTCTTTTTGAAATTTAGCATTTCTAACATATGGAGCCAATAATACAGCATTGATGAATTTCTTCCTTTTATGTTTTTAACGATTTGGATTTTTATTGAGGGTAAGTATAATAAAGACTTTTTAGGCCTAAGGGTAAAAAAGAAAAAGGTGATTCCAGATTTCATCCTCCCTGGGAAAGTTCAAAGTTCAAGTGTACTATCTTTGACCCAGTGTTGTTCTGCAGAATGACTTGCTCTTAGAAGAGTTTTGTTGCTCTTGTTGTTTTAGAGGATTTTGCTTTGTTTTGTTGTTATTGTTGTTCAGTGATGTTCTGACCTGGATTGTCGAGATATGTGAGGCTTGATGGGGCTATATTGTTGGATCAGATGAGATACTGTGTGGGAAAGTCATTGAGCAGGTGGGAAGTGCTGTTTAATCCTTCTAACAGGAGAGGCTCATGGTGGTACTGAGAAAATGTAAAAAGCAGCAAAACAGGTTAGTAGAGCCAAAGAATAGCAAATGTCTCCTTCTGTCACTGTGTGAGCATTTTAATCAAATGACCTGCCTCATGCAGCTTTATTTTGCATTGAGATATTCTATATCCCCCAAATATTTCTCCAATGGTGGTAATGAATTGCATTGCCCTCTCCGTTGTAAGAGCGTGGGTATTCTGCTGCGGAGCCATATGGTTCCCATTTATTTTAATGTGTCTTTGACATCAGGAGAATTGCTGAGACAGCAGAGGAAAGTGCTTACAACTTGGACTGCAGCCAGAACTGCGAATATTTATGTTTAGTAATGACTACCTTTTTTTCCCAATTAAAGAAACGGTATAGTCTTAAGATGGTATCCATGTTGAGATTTTAATAAAGTGAGAGTTTAAGTTTATATATTTTGGAAATTACTTTAGTAGCAGAGAAATGTATTTCTTAAGCATGAAGTTTTAGGGTTTAATTGCACCTATGAGAGATTAAAGGAACAAGCTGGGAAGTAGGTGGTACTTATTTTCTCACTGATAATAAAGAAACACACTTTTTGCTTGGTTTAACAGCAATACCAAGATAGTAGTCTGCATATGTAATGCTTTCCATCTGTGATTCCTAAGGCTTTTAACAAAGGTAATTATTTCTGATAATATTCCTGTGAGGTAGATAAACGTAATTCTGAAAATACTAATGACTGAGAAATGAAGGTGCCCATTAATCTAATCTGTATAATGGAGATCAGCAAGTTTAGAATTCAGATTTTGATTTAAGTACATTATCTAACAATTTACTATTTTCCAGGTATCAGGATAGGATAATATTTTCTCTAATTCATTAGTAACACTGTATGCTTATAATAAAGAAGCATTCTTTAAAAATGAGAAGACAGTAAAGACCTCAGTAATAATGAATGTTCCATATGTAAATGTTAATATCAGCTCTGTTGAAATCTTAGGTTCCTTGTAAAATTTTAATGGTATCTAAAAGAATATACATAGTGTGAACAGAGAAAAGAGGTGATAATAATGTTGATCACAATTCTGTGAAATTGTTCTCACTAGTAATAAGGTCAGATGGCGAGTTGAATATATGGAACAGGAAAGAAATTTCCCAACTTCCAGTCTGTTTGGGGCAGAACTGAACAGAATGCAGGGCCCAGATTTAGCAAAACACTTTAATATTATACTGTCTTTCGAATATTTTGCTTAAGGATTTTAATGTGCAAACTTTAAGTGATGTATCATATAAACACACAATTTATCATATAAAGACCAGAAGGAAGACTTCATGTCAAATATAGAATTAAAACTCCAAGATTCGTGATGCCTAGTACTATTTGATGGATGAATTGATGAAAAAGGAAAATTAGAATGAAACTTGGTAGATCGCTCAGTTAGTGGTGCTATTTTAATCTACGGTTTAATCTAAATTTGTTTTAGTTTAACAATTCACCATCCCCAGTATTAACTGCATTTGATGTTGATGGCTAGCGCTTTCTAAGTCACATCACATTTTCAGTGGAACAGCCGTTTAATGTAAGCAGGAGAGGGTCAGTGCTAAGTCAACTATATATTAAGATTATATAAAAGAGAGAACATGATTTCTTTTTAAAATTTTGTTCTTTCCATTTTTAAAACAATTTTATTGGAGTATAGTTGATTTACAATGTTGTATTAGTTTCAGGAATACAGCAAAGTGAATCAGTTATACATATACATATATCCATTCTTTTTCAGATTCTTTTTCCATATAGGTTATTACAGAATATTGAGTAGAGTTCCCTGTGCTATACACTAGGTCCTTACTAGTTTCTCCCAATTTTTTAATTTCAAGTTTATAACTCCAAACTATTGTATTTATTCCTTTTGTCCTAACAAGTATGAGAACAAAATGACCTCCTCCCTATTTTTTTAGATTACTCACAAGAATTAGGGGGAAAGTGCAGGGGGCACCTTTAATAAATAAAAATGTGTGAATGAAAAACAGCTAGTTCTGAGAAATGACCAACCACTCCTTGTGAGTTAATCATCTTAATTATTTATGACATCAAAGCTGGAAGGTCGAAGCTTGCACTTAATTTTTATATGCCGCTTTCTGAATTTACATCAAAATCCTGGGCAATAAACCTTATTTTTTTTCAAGCTGAGGATTGCAAGTAGATGATTACACTATTAAACCACCCCTATAATTGCAGTGTGCTGAGTGGCCTGGGCTGTAGCTGTCAGGAGAGACTCAGGAGAGAGCTGGTTCCCTCCATGCAGATCTCGTGCTTGCTTGTGTGGACGTAGCTGACAGACTCAGTGGATGACGACGTGACATGAATATTCATGATCCAAAACAAAGCTTTAGCCTCAAGGGTCATCTTTTTATATTATTTCTCTTCTTGTTAATTTTTTTTTGCTTAAATGCATCTACAATATTTTTACATATCTTGATAGAAAATGTATTATCACACAGTCTTATGTGAGAGGGTTTTTTGTTTTGTTTTTATAAACTAAGGATTTAACCAAAAGGGTCTCATCTTGAATTATTTCACTCAGAAGCTGCAATGAACAAAAGACATTATTGGTCTCAAAAGTAATCCATTGGTGAATATTTTCATCTTGTTATAGGATGGAAAATACGGTTAAACTACCTAATCTTGTCTACAAATTATAAACCTAGTCCTCTACAGAAGGACTGACATCAGAATGAAGACGACTGGTTCTTATGTATGTCTATCATATTTTATATTCTCCAGTCTATTTGCTGCTTTACTAATACATAAATTGGTTGGTTGGTTCGAGATGGGGAAGAATGGCATTTAGGAGCTGGAGAGACAGATGCGCTACGATTTGAAAAGCATTTAGAGCTATCATTCACACTGTAGGAAACCAAATACAAATTGAGACTTGATAACTTGAGCATCACTTCAAGTCGGAGCTGCTCTTCCTTGATTTTTGCTTTTGAATGCTGCTTTCATAGAAATAAAGTCAGTAGTAAAAGAAAAACAAGCCGCTGGTTTGCTCTTTGATGGATTCTGACATTTTCTTACACTTACTGACTGTCTCAGTTCTGATGAAATTTTGGGAAATGCAAAGCACTTCAATTCCAGAATATTGGGAATACCCCAATATTGTCTCTAACATGTTCAGTGTTTGGGAAAGTCTCTTTCTTTCCTTTGTGATTGTTTTTGCCTGCGTTATATCCTTCATAACTGAGTATAAAGTAACATACTGAGTATAAAATACCATAACATTGATTTGGCCATCACTTTATGTTACATACTTAGGGTAATTTGGATTTTGTTCATGATTGGAAGGAAAATATTCCCAATTAGTCTTTACTTTCATTTTGCCTCTCATTTACCCATGCCTTAAGATATTTCCTTCTTATCAGTCTTTTGGAATTGCTCCCACTAAAATGATTTACTGCGGCCCTAAGTACCTTACTTGAGCAAAGTAACAAAATAAACACAACTGGGGCAAATATATTTGAGAAACTTGAGAATGTGACCTAAAGGAATAAAAGGGGACCATTAGAACAAGGAGGGATTGCTTTTGATAGCAAAATTGCCTTCATATTCAAAGGAACTACTCCTATGTTTCTTGGTTACTAGATCCATTTTCACTCCTTACTTGTGGTTAAGATTTGAGACCGTGTGTGTGACACCATGATCAAGAGGGGCCAACCTTGACAATCACGTCAAGCTGGAGAAGATGTGAAAATATGATCACAGGAAATTTTCAGAAGTCACTTGTGAAGACTGAGGACATTTTTTTTTAGTCTTAATAATTTTAAACATTGGAAATTGATTTAATATCTAAGCTGTTATGCTAATTTCTATGCAAAATATTTTCTGATGAAACTGGATTTTCTGTTTGAAAGCTAGTTTTCATGCATGATTTCGTAACTGATTTGATCTTGATTTGTTCTTCAAAAGGTAAGAAACAACATGCATACTTTCAGAGCCCCTGACTAATTTGGTCTGTATGATGCAAAAACACAAGTTTTTATTGCCCAGAATTTACCAAGATAAACAAATTAATTTCAGCAATCTTACTTTGCTTCTACGGAATTTCCCCCAAATAAATGAAAAATAGACTCAGAATATTGACTCACAGATCACCTGGTATTTTCCTTTTGAGCATAGCGCATAGAAGTATGCTATTAACTTCAGACCCAAATGGTAGAGTTAATATTTTCCACAATTTATCCCTTGTTTAGCATCAGACTGGACCATAAACTCTCAACCTCCACGTGCCAACTTTAGTGCCAAAATACATAGTTCTGTTTACTGCTTTCTGCCTTTCCAGCTATACCAGGGCTTTGCTGATAGCTGTTGACACTAAATGAGCCAGGTGTGCCTTAGGAGGGTAACTAGATTGCTGCTCAAGCATTGGCCCCAGAGTGGCTGCACTATGGCTTCCATTTTTTCTTAAGTTATTTTATTGAAGTGTAGTTGATTTACAATGCTGTGTTAATTTCTGCTATACAACAAAGTGATTCAGTTATACATATATATATATATATATATATATATATATATATATATATTCCTTTTCATATTCTTTTCCATTATGGTTTATCGCAGGATACTGAATATAGTTCCCTGTGTTCTACAGTAGGACCTTGTTGTTTATCCATTCTATATATAGTAGTTTGCATCTGCTAATCCCAAGTAGCTTCCATTTTTAATCCACTCTGATCATGAACTCTTTATTATAAGGTATGGTACAGCTTATTTTATTTTATCTACTTACATTCTGACCCTGCCATTGTGAATTAGTCAGTTTCTCAACTCTTTTTTTCACTTATTTTTAAAAGCATTTTTTAAGGTTGGGTAGCTTCTTCAGATGGCTAATGTCAGTTGCTCTGTGCTTTTTATTCCCTTAATTTACAAGGGTCAATATTATCTCCATAATATGTGATCATTTTACAGCAACACCAGTATGCCCTGTTGGACCACCATAATGGTGGTCCCAAAAGCTGTATCCTGGGCAGGATATATAGTACGGTTGCATTTAGACACTTCTGCTTCAGGATCGTAATGGTGAATGGGATAAAAGAAGAGGAGCTGAGAGGCAACAAAAACTTAGCCTTGTGTATGAAAACAGACTAGTTCTTTTTCAAAGCAGTAATGAAAGCCACCTTCTCCTTCTTCTTTCTTCTTGCTCTTGACCTCACGGTAGTAAAATGAACCCCTGAACTCTGCAGAGACACAAAGTTGAGTTCAATCATTCTGTAAAGGGCACAAATTACTAGGTAGATATATCAGGGAGGTTCCGGATTCCCTAAGGCAGTTGTGCTGAGTGAATTTACTCTGTTTTTCCCAGGCTTGAAGAACACAGACTTCTTTTTGATAACTTCATTCTGTGATGTTAGTCAAATCGGGGCTTGGAGACAGGAGATAGCCCACAAGAGCCCATTCTGGGACTCCAATTCAATCATCAGAAGAGAGACGTGAGTGGCTCCTAAGTTTAGGAAAGCCACACTTAAAATATCCTTCATTGGACTTCCCTGGTGGCACAGTGGTTGAGAGTTCGCCTGCCGATTCAGGGGACACTGGTTCGTGCCCCGGTCCGGGAAGATCCCACATGCCGCGGAGCGGCTAGGCCCGTGAGCCATGGCCGCTGAGCCTGCGCGTCCGCAGCCTGTGCTCCGCAACGGGAGAGGCCACAACAGTGAGAGGCCCGCATAACGCAAAAAAAAAAAAAAAAAAAAATCCTTCATAAGGCTGATCTTGTGGCATTTCAAAGCCTTCCTCTTAAATATATCCCATAGGCTTTTTGATCATTATTTCTACAGTGCTATTTATAACATGCAAGTGCTAAAACAAGTATAAGCACATGTTTGAATTATAAACCCTAGTGGATAGGAGGAAGCACTAATCCTAGTGCACTTTGACAGTGTTAGAAATGCCAAGAGCCCAGGTAAAGGGCTTCTGCTCTCTGCAACTATTGTCTTCTTCCAAGCCTTGGAAAAACATCTCTTAACTGTCTTTTGGGGAAAGTGTAATCTGGCTTTTTGTGAAAGGATGGTACAATAGATTCATCCAGAAGGTTGAAGAATTTTTTTTTTTAAATAAATTTAGTTTTGGCTGTGTTGGGTCTTCGTTGCTGCGCGCAGGCTTTCTCTAGTTGCGGCGAGCCGGGGCTACTCTTCAGTTCGGTGCGCAGGCTTCTCATTGTGGTGGCTTCTCTTGTTGCGGAGCATGGGCTCTAGGTGTGCGGACTTCATAAGTTGTGGCATGTGGGCTCAGTAGTTGTGGCGCTCAGCCTTATTTGCTCCTTGACATGTGGGATCTTCCTGGACCAGGGCTTAAACCCATGTCCCCTGCATTGGAAGGCAGATTCTTAATCACTGCTCCACCAGGGAAGTCCATGAAGAATTCTTATAATCTAAAAATACAGGTACAAAATCTAAGTAAATTTTTTTAAAAGGAAATTTGTCTAGAGTACTATGAATTGTCTAAAAAATAAGTAATAAAATTATCAGAGGTGTTTATAGTAATTATTTTAAATGACTACATTAAAATGTTTTTATTTCATTTGTACATTATGGCCTTGAAAGATAATGTCTTCAGGGCATCATTTGTATGATACTAAGAGTAAATTAGGTTGAAAGTTATCACCCAAAAAGCAGAGTCTCTAGCCTGCTGTAAGGTGGTGACGGATGAGGCTGTCAGATAGGGTAGCAGATTACTGGGCAGATTATAGAATTTTGCTTTTTACAGTGATCTTTTACATTTTGACAAATTCTTCTCTGTTTTGAGATGATTTAAACATACAGTTATGAAGCAGATCAGAGCTTCTAAATCTAAGTTGAAAATTGTCACTGCTGCCAGGAGTACAAGTATTTTGCCGTGAACGTGTACATAAATAAATGGGAGAACTACGTACATGCTTGAAAGCATTTGCTTCCTGGCAGTCTCTTCTGGAGAGGTAAAGCAATAAAGAGGAGAGAAAGTTGGGAAAGCTAAATTCTTGCCCAAATGTCCTCCTTCTCTTGCTCTGTAATTTTTGAGTCTGTTTCTTCTGTCTGAGTTTCTCATCACTGGAGTGGAAGTTCCATACAGGCAGGGATCACCATCTGTTTTTTTCACCAGTATGTCCAATCATTTAGAAAGTGCCTGGCATATAGTAGGCGCTTGGTTTATATTTATCGAATAAGTAAATCCTTGAAATGAGATGTATCATAGCACCTCTCTGTATTTGGCTTGAGAGTTTTATGGAGGAAAAATGAGATAAATGAACTTGAACCCCTTGAAAGAATATTCTTATATAAATCCAAAGTGATGCTGTATTCACTTTTCCTTCATTGCTTATACAGCCTTCCAAATAGAAATCATCTTTGGTCTACAAATAACAAATTTTGGGAGGATGTGGAGAAAAGGGAACCCTTGTACACTTTTGATGGGAATGTAAATTGGTGCAGCTACTATGGAAAACAATACGGAAGTTTCTCAAAAAAAAACCTAAAAATAGAACTACCATATGAACTGGGTATATATCCAAAAAAACCAAAAACACTAATTCGTAAAGATACATGCACCCCAATGTTTATAGCAGCTTTATTTATAATAGCCAAGGTATGGAAACATCCTAAGTGTCCATCAACAGATGAATGGATAAAGAAGCCGTGGTATATATATATGATGGAATACTAGTCAGCCATAAAAAAGAACAAAATGTTGCCATTTGCAGCAACATGGATGGACTTGGAGGGCATTATGCTAAGTGAAATAAGTCAGACAGAGAAAGATAAATACCATATGATATCACTTGTATGTGGAATCTAAAAAATACAGCAAATTAGTGAATATAATATAAAAGAAGCAGACTCACAAATATAGAGAACAAACCAGTGGTTGCCAGTGGGGAAGGGGGGAGGGACAATAAAAGGATGGGAGAGTGGGAGGTATAAACTATTGAGTGTAAAATGGGTGCAAGGATGTATTGTACAACGCAGGGAATATAGCCAATATTTTGAAAGAACTGTAAATGGGAAGAAACCTTTAAAAAGTATATAAAAATAAAACATTTTTTAAAAAGAGATATACAACCCCCCCAAAAAAAAGTCATCTTTGGAGTCTGCAGCAGTTGACATCTACCAGAAGCAATGTGACACCAAATCTCAGCCTTGTTCAGCTCCCTTAGCATGACCTCAGCTCTCTACTGTGAAATGATGGTTAAAAGACTGGGCTCTTGAATACTGAATCCCAGTTTCACCACTACTTATGTGACCTTGGCCATGTTATTTAATCTTTGGTGGATTGGTTTCCTCAAATGGAGACATGGGTAATTTCAACACAAGGAGTTATAAGGATAAGATGAGATAATTCATGTAAAGTTCTCTGCACAGTCCATAAATGTTAGCTCATATATGTATTTTTTTACGTCCAGAGAGTCCATTGTTTCTTTCTGTCTCTTTCATTCATTTCTTTCTTCATGAAAGAAATAGCTCCAATTCTGTAAGACTGGGTTACTTCACTACAAAAGAAAAAGACTGGGCTAGATGATGTCTAGCATGTCTTCCAACTCCAAAAGGTCAGGATTATAACGTGTAGCTCTCTTTTCCCTCAAATACAGTGTGTATCTCAACCTTCCATGGTGCTCTGTGCATCTTGATTTCCCTGTAACTAGTAATAAAGGTTCTGATATATCTCATGACGTTTTCAATTTTCTCAATGTATACTTGGATTAAAATCCCACTGTCTGTAATGTTATTTATTGGATTTTTCATCAAATGAAAGCTTGGTTAGATTTAGGTTATAAAAATACCTAAATGGTGCCTTTGAGCCTTTTTTGGTGTACATTTTTACTGCTTTTTGGAATTTTCTAAAATTTAGAAACAGACATGTTTTTCATGCCAGATGCCTTCCATATCAAAATAAGAGCCAAAGCGTTTGTAGTATGTGTCTTTTCTGATTATAGTATGCTACGGCTCATGTGAAAACCATAAAAGTAAAACTTAAAAGGTTAGGGGAAATGAGAAATTAAATTGTGCCACTGATCCACAGACTACTGGCAACTTTCCTAAAAGTTTGCTTAGACTACCATTATAGAAGGACTTAAAAGTCTACTCTGCCACAGCTGGAAGAAAATAGAGGAAAGGAAAGAGAAATCGGTGCCAACTCTGAGAGACCACATTTTTAGTGTCTCCCAGCCAGAAAAGGTTGACCATAGATTGGAGATCATCGAGTGGCAATTTCTAATTCTTCGCCTCTTCTGAAGACTGCTGCCCTGGCTGCAGTTCACTGAACTGTCTCTTTCCCTTTCAGCTTCCTCCATCCTTAAAAGGGAGAAGCGGCTGAGGACGAAGAATGTACATTTCAGTTGTGTCACCGTGTACTACTTCACCAGGAGGCAGGGCTTCACGAGCGTGCCCAGCCAAGGCGGCAGCACCCTGGGCATGTCTAGCCGTCACAACAGCGTGCGCCAGTACACCCTGGGCGAATTTGCCAGAGAGCAGGAGAGGCTCCACCGCGAGATGCTGAGAGAACACCTCAGGGAGGAAAAACTGAATTCTTTAAAGCTAAAGGTAAAAAAACCTTAGACGCTCACTTTTTTTTTTGCCAAACCCCCATCCTTACCTCACTTTGGTTGCATTAACCATTTTCATATTTAGATCCACAGATTAAACTGGGCATTTTCCACAACAGACTGTCTGCTGAGGCTTTTTTAAAGCAAAAACAGTACGGTCGCCTGAAAACAGTGTGGAAAACTTACCTGACATTGTTTACTTATTCATCCTATGAATATTTCTTTAGATCCTAGACCCTGTGCTTGGGCTGGGACTATGTAGTAGGAAACATAGATGTGATTCCTTTTCTCCTGGGATTTACGTATCAATAGGAAAGATAAATATTAATCGTGTAGACAAAATAAAACCACATCTTCGTGAAGTGCTATGAAGGGGAGTTGCAAAGTGCTATGAAAGTAAGTAACAGGGAATTGATGTGGTCCAGAGGTCAAGGAAGGTTTCCTCAAGGAAGTGATGGTTGAACTGAAATCTGCACAGATAGACAGGAAGTGTTGGCGAGAGTGGTTCAGGCGGCAGGGAGAGCTGGAGCTGCCTCATGGCAGGAGGAATCACGGTGAGCGCACAGAGCTAACATGGCTGGAGCAGAGTTGAAGAAAGTAGAATAATGCGGGGGGGGGGTGGCGGTTGGGCTTTGTAAGTCTGGTTCAGGCATTTTTTCCCTCTTCATCCTGATGCCATCAGAAGTCGTACAGGAGTCTTAAGCATGGGGTTGGGGGTGGCAGGGCAATGTGATTCAGTTCATGCTATGATGTGAGGATAGTTTCGGGGCAGGGGCAGCCATGTTGGGGGAGCTTATGGAGTCAGACCAGGTAAGAGGCTATTACAGTGGTCCAGGAGAGAGATGATGGTAGGTTAGATTAGACTGATGGTAGAGAGAGGAAGAGAGATGGACAGAGGGAGTAATTTAGGAAATAAAATCGACAGTCCTTGATGATGGGTTGGATTAGGAAGGGAAAGAGGGGGACTGTCAAGAATGACTCCTGAATTTCTGGCTTGCAAAACTAAATGGGTTGTGGGTGATATTACTTTTCTCAATAACGAGGATATGACAACGAATCCAGGAAGAGAAGCAGGTTCAGGCCGGGGGTGGGTGGGGTGGGGGCAGTGCCGTGGTGGTTATATAATGAGATCATTTTTGGAGATACTGCTTTTGAGAGGCTTTTGAGTTATCAAAGTGATGTCTGGGAGAGGTCCAGGTGGAGATAACTATGGTTGTGCCACCTTAGAGATTAAGTGGAGAGAAACACAGCTCAGAAAACCTTTTCCTCAACCGGAGACACTCTTTATGTTTGTATTGAGCCATCAGCCTATCAACATGTAGAAAGTGCTCTCCCATCATTATCTAATGAAAAAGGAAATCTTTCTTAGGAAATCCAGAGTGCTAAACATAAGGGATCACTGGTTAAATAGCAGAAGCACCATAAGCACATCTGTGTTACCTGTACCTTTAGTTTCCAGTATGAAGTCAGTTGGCAGAGGTGTGATGTGTGTTTCAAAACACCTTGTTTTTATGTATTTTGCAATGTATGCATGTGCTTTGTACCCAATTTACAAGAAGGCAGTTGCTTAAATGAAGCTAGACACAACCTAGCCTAAAGTGTGCCTTATATTTTCTTTGGTCGTATTTTTGACAGATTTCAATGAAAGTCTCTTCAGATTGTTTGGTAGCAAGACACTGTTACTGTTGTTCTCCATGATTGCTTTGTATGTAGCCTAATTTAATGATAATGCTCAGATTTGCTTTTGAAATCCACCCTCCGCCTTTCTAACCCGCTGCAAATCAACTCTACCCCCTACCCAAAGGGTGAAATCATTCTCCAGATTCAAATATTGGCAGAACAATAGCGATGGCTGCTCTTCATTAAGTGATTTTTATTTGCCAGGCATCTTATAAACATTATTTAACCCTAACAAAACCCCACTGGTAGGTAAATTATGAGACCATGTGTACAGTCAAAGAAGAAGAAGCACAAAGATGTTAAGTAACTGGCTCACTCAATAGAAAACTGGTTTTGTTATCCTGTTCCTTACTATTCTAAAATTAATTGATTATTCCCTATAGGCATTGGGAAAGACAGTCTCTGTACCTATAGGGAGTTGTCCCTTTCTGGGGTTTGGTACTGTGTGCAGTGGTTTTTTAACAGCTGGGGGACTGTAATTCTATCTGAGAGAAGATTTATTGTGGTGACCTTTGAAGCACATTGTACATTCCATGACTATTAGGGGGAGCTACACACCTGCAGGGTCCTTCCTCCATACCAGGCAATGATATATTCTGATACTATAATTTGTATTCAGTTACTTCTACCCTTTTATTTTTAACAAGCTAAAGAAGAAGCAAAAAAGAGGCTTCTATTATTGATTCACTTTTGTCATTGTGCTTAGTTTTGGAAGTTGGGAAGACATTCATCCGAGTGGGTGTCATGTCTTGGTTTGTCATTGATAACCGAAAACATGCAGCTTTCCCTTTTGGTGAAGATATAAACAAAAGGCATTAGGACATCATCACTCCTTCCAAATGAATATCAAGCAAAAAGATAATGGGTGATCTGATCTAAGATAAAGGTGATCTGATCTAAGCCTCACTGTACTGAAAGTATTCAAAAACTCGGAAACACATGTCACATAAAACGAATGAAAGATCACGGCAATGTGGACTCACTGGCTAAAAAAATCTGAGGGGAATTAACGAAGGAAAACATATATTTTAATTGTGATTCCTCTAGTGTATTAACTTTCATGAGTTTTTAAATATCATTGACTATGCTTGTCTAAGGTTTAACTACCCCAAATCTAACATTAGCTATCCAAAAACATTACCTATCCAAAAATTTCACTCTGATACTTGAAATTTCACTTTTAATGTGACGTTTGTTTTGAAATATACCTCTGGCATAAGCAACGAAATGTGACTAAATTGATTCCATTTTTTGGCTGGAGCAGCAAGAGAGGGTCAGTAGCTGAGAGAGGGGTCCAAAGAGGAAAGGGAGGATTATTAAAGACAAACTTTGCCAGTTCGGTTTTGCCTGGAGTTGGCCCTCTGTGGGTGACAGCGAACTGCCCATTGAGTAAGGAAAGAGAAGGCAGCATCTGACAAAAAACACTTTCCAAAGCTCTCAGCACCAAACTTTTTCCTAAGCCCTTGCTAGGAAACTCATTGGACTTGGAACTGGGTAGTTTCCTTCCTACTTACTTCAGAATCAACAGCCCCAGAAGAGTAAGAAGTTTCTCTTTCCATTCTACCTGTGCGTCTTTCCAGGGTGTCTCTCTAGGTTCTAAATAGTGAGCCCATTTATACAACAACACCTCCTCCCATGGGGCCTTCATAGTGAAAGGTTAGTAAAAAGAACACAGACACGCATCTTGATGTTTCTTGATGTTTCTTTGGAAACAAAATAAGATAGAAATTTAGCTCTTCATTGTAAAATGTCTTCTTATTTAGTGATTCATCTCTTAATCAAATTATGAGTTAAATATATTAAGAAATAATATATGCAATTAGATTTGTAGAACAAATCCAATTTTATTTGGGGGGTTCAAGTGTGTCTTTTTTGTTGTTGGCATTGGTGTTCCAAACATTGCCTAGAAACAATAGAGAAAGCTTATTGAATAAAGTGCATGTTTCTAGAAGAAATAACTAGCTTTAGATTTCTAAATTACAGCACACAGTACTTTTTCCCTGTCAAGCCCATTCAGACATGTTGTACTCTTCACAGTAATCAATGCAGTCATCTTAATACTATACTTTTTTCCAAATTAAGTACTTAGATTTCATCATCTGCACCACATTGTTGAACAATTACATTAGACTTTATTCCCATTTCACATGGGTCTGTAAAATGCATTAGGGGGCTATTTATATGTTTCAAAAAAGCCTTGGCATTCGAATTGCCTCTGGGGTTATATCTTACTGGATTCTACTACCTTGGTGTAGGAAATGTGCCTTAGTTTTCACAGCTTTCACTGGACTCTCTTTCTCAATGTTTTTTCAACATTGATTGTTTTTCCTCTCCTTTCTGAGATCAAGCCTTTCTCTACTCTTGTACCATTTCCAGAGGCTTTCCAAAGTTATACAGTTTTCTCATGTGTCCCTTGACTAATGCTTGGTTGTTTGCTGTCTTTCTTCATAAAAAAAGTTACCAGATGGTGACTCTTCCTTTAAGGAGCAACCTTGAAAATATCTCTATCTAAATCTCCTTCGCCCCAAATCTTAGATTTATGACTGTGTGTTATTCATTTAGAAATTTACCTGTACAATATTATAATTCTTCCTCTTCACCCCCAGCCCTGCCCCTTGTATCCTCTTAAGAGTCTTGTGATTTAACTAACCTACAGGTAGAGTTCTTAAATACCTAGGAGATAGGAGGGATTAGAGGTTTGTGAGAGGTGGTTGACACCGAATATCTCTAACCTATAGTTTCAAAATTTGGGGATGTGGTTTTAACTATTTCCTTATACCACAGTTCTTATTAGACGGGTCAGAATCTGCTGATCTTGGTAGTCTTAAGCTCCACTTATTCCTACAGAACTTCTTTGTCAGCCTCTGTAGAGATTACTCAGGAGCATACGTAGCACCAGTGCTTCCAGAATGCAACCCTCAGTGGAGGCCTGCTCCAACACTGAATGCAAAACTTTGATTTCCATTTGCCATGTCACATGTACAGCCTATTTTGACAAGAACAGAGAAGACACACCTAACCAAAGTGATGCATCCTGAGAGACTGGGCTTCAGCCCTGAGCAAATGCAATATATTTAAGAATAGGTTCTTTCAAAATATTGCTGGCATTTTCATTTAAATGGAAAACTAAAGCATATGTAATCACATCTCTACATTCTTCCTGTACAGTAAACATTGATCTTCTCATTGAGGAGAAATCTGTTGAACTGATTCTGCTGATTAAAATATGGGGTTCATGCAGCGGTGTGCTGTAGCCAGCTTGTAAAAATTCTTCACTAAAGAGGATTGTCTCATCTCTTCCCCATGGTAGCTCAAAATCACCCATGATGGGAGTATTCACACCGTGCGACTTGCCAAACACAAAACTAACAGCACAATTAGACAAACAAATTCGACAACAAATTAGAAACACCCCTCCCTTTTTTTTTCAGAGACCCAGTTGTTAAATATTTATCAGCCACACTCTTGGATTCATTTAGCTTATTAGCTGCTGCTAAAAGAGACAAAGTTTGTCTGAACCAGAAGGGAGGATAAAGGAATGTATGAAAAATTTATATGTCTTATTGTTGATATTATCATCTTTTCTGGTGACTTTTGGGGTGATATGTAAACCAAAGACTCATTGTAAATTCAGGTTGTTGAAATATTTATTAGCTGACAAAACAACCTAACATTTCAAGGACGTGATTAATCTGGTTCCAATTTGCCACCTGCAATTAACAACTAATGAGCCAAAGAATTATACTATAAGATTTGTCTGAATGTCAAAATGATATGAATGTTTTACTTCAGTTTGCCAGAGACCTTAATGACCAGGTTATCGATCCAGCTCGTAGCATGTAACCAGGAATTCCTTTCGTCAAATACATATGCAGATTTGTATATCCAGCCTCTTACTATACATCTCTGGCAACCCAAAGCACACTGATTTTTAAAAAATTTTATTGTAGCATAGTTGATTATGGTTACCAAAGAGGAAAAGGGGGGAGGGATAAATTAGGAGGTTGGGATTAACATATATACACTACTATATATAAAAGCACACTGCTTTTTGAGAAAGCCAATTCCATTTTGTAGCTGTAACTTGTTAGAAAGCTCTTCTTTCTGGTGATCAAACTGCTATCATCTAATTATACCTTTTGACCCTAATTCTGGCCTCTAAGGACGTAGACTAAATCTTGTCCCAGTTCTCCAAACTCCAAGTGTTTGAAAGCAGTGTTGATGGACACGCAACTATTTGATAATAGGCTATATGGATGGGCTCCATGTGTCTCTGTTCTATAAGATTAAACATCCCTAGTTCTTTTCACTAATCCTGCTGTTTTTCAGACACTTTATGGCCTTGGTTACCTTCTTGTGGATATAATGCTATTTATTTATGTCCACCTCAAAATATGGTACTTGATCTGGACATTGTACTCCTAGTGAGATTTGTTCAGTATGTTACATTACATTCTCCCAAGTTGTGGATACTCTATCCACAGTATACACTAAAGGTACAGTAGCTTTCTGGACCTTAATCAATTTTTTTGTTCATATTATGCTGGTGGTAAGTAAAACAACAACAACAAACAAAAAACAAGCAAGCAAACACACAAAACCCAGGTAAATCAGGTCTGCATCATTACATAACTTAAAACATTTTAACATCTCCTGGGCAAGAATCCTCTTCAGCGCTAGACATGGTGTACAGAGAAGGATCAATAAAGTTTTGTTTTCTATTTTAATGAACCTAATCTTGTCATCTGAAGATGTGATTAGCCTGCCTTTTAGTTATCCATCCAATATATTATTTAAAAACTATATTTAACAAGACAGGGCCAAGTTCAGGATACCCTCTCAGAGTAGTGACCCTCAAGAGGAAAAGGGGGAGACTTTCCTGTCACCACCCCACAGCGACCTCCCTGGAGATTCCTTGCCAGGTGGGTCACTGCTGCCGATAGGATGTGTAGGTGCCACATCCCTCACTGGTGGTGCAAAGGAGCCGAGCATCGCTGTTCTTTGAAACATTTTCAACGTTTCAACTAACTAAAAATCCATGCATTCAACCATACCCTTATTAATCATCTTGTATTCCATCCTTCCATGTACAGAACATAAGAAATTTTGTCAGAGAATCTCAAGACTAGATCACTGGTTTTCTAATTATGTTCCGTGGGGTCAGGGCTCTGGGTGCCTCACTCTTGCTTTTGTCTGTTTTATATGTTAAGATTCTTCATGGGCTTTAATTTGACAAATGGACATTTTCTCCCTAGTGAGCCCAGGCAACAGTCACTGTTCCCTCTTTTCACATGTACAGACCATCTGTTTAAATCATCTTTTCTGGAATTTTATCTAGAATTAGCACTTTTTATTTTTATTTATTTTTGTTTTTAGTTTTCTTTTTTTTTTTTTGCGATACGCGGGCCTCTCACTGTTGTGGCCTCTCCTGTTGCGGAGCACAGGCTCCGGACGCGCAGGCTCAGCGGCCATGGCTCACGGGCCCAGCCGCTCTGCGGCATGTGGGATCTTCCCGCACCGGGGCACGAACCCGTGACCCCTGCATCGGCAGGCAGACTCTCAACCACTGCGCCACCAGGGAAGCCCTAGAATTAGCACTTTTTAAAATAATAATTCACTTGCATTTTGATTACCTTTTAATTCCTTTCCCTATGACTCTTCACAGATATTTGACTGAGCAATCATAACTTTAAGCTTTTTCATTGCTCTAAAACATGAATACCCTGGGCCTGAGTATTCTTACATAAAACAGCTGAGTACTCTTTCACTCTCTCCCACCTCTTGTTTTTACATGAAATCCTTCCTAGCTGTTTTCCCATTTCTTGTTTAAAGGTTTTTCTCCTTGATAGAGACTGTGGCATCAGACTAAGAAGTACATAATTCTACTTTGTGTCTTTGTACCTCCCCTCCCATTTTATTTGTCAATCATTTCCTCCTTCCCACTGCTTCTATAACTTGCTCATATATTTTATTGAACTTACCACGCTGTATCATATTTGTTACATGGTCATCTCCCCAGCAGAGTAGAAGCTACTTAGATGGAAGCACTGTTATACATGTGTAAACCCTGATACCTAATACAGCGGCTGGCAGCATAGCATAGTGATTAAGGATATTCATTCATTCATTCAAAAATATTTATTAATCAATTAGTATGAGGTTGCAGTTAACACAGTGCTGGAGACAGAATTATGAGCAAGACAGATATGGTCCTTGTTCTCAATGTATTCACAGTAGAATGAATGAGGGAGGTATACATAAAACCAATTACCAACACTAATATATTACTACAAAATTAGGCAGCATACTATGCTGATTAAACGCAGGCCAGGGTAAAAGAGTTAAAAGTCAGCTGAGGAAATCAAAAGTAACATTATTTCAACAGTGGTAGCTGTCACTTGGACCAGCTTCTTTTGCTGGCATATCTATTAGAAAGAACACCTCCGCAAGCCCACAAAATAAAAACTCAAAGGAAATGCTAACTGGTGAGAATGTCATATCTTCAGCTGGCTTCCTGTCTTCTTTTTTGAGCTCCTGTTCTCTGTATATGAGTCATATATTTTTTTATTTCTGAATGAGCTAATTATAAGGAAGCTTGTCTGCTCTTTGCCTCCTGCCCTGCAGTGCTGAGATCAGCTCTTAGAGCGTGGCTGCAACCATATCCTTTTCTTCCATACAGGTTTCCTATTACTCTAAGAATTTTCACTCCAAACTCGTCTCGTGAGCCTGGCTCAAGCTTTGGAGTCAAATAGACCTGAGTTTGATTCTCAGTGCAATCACTAATTATCTATGTAACTGGACGTTGGCAAATTATCTTCTCAAGGCTCCAGTTTTCTCCAAATACCATATTCTAATGCATATATATGGAATCTAAAAAAAAAAGAGAGAGAGAAATGGTACTGATGAACCTAGTTGCAGGGCAGGAATAAAGATGTAGACATAGAGAATGGACTTGAGGACACGGGGTGGGAGGGGGAAGCCGGGGCCAAGTGACAGTAGCATCGACATATATACACTACCGAATGTAAAACAGTTAGCTAGTGGGAAGGGAGATCAGCTCCATGCTTTGCGATGACCTAGGGGTGTGGGATAGGGAGAATGGGAGGGAGGCTCAAAGGGGAGGGGATATGGGGACATATGTATGCATGTGGCTGATTCACTTTGGTGTACAACAGAAACTAACACGGTATTGTGAGGCAATTATACTCCAATAAAGATCAATTTAAAAAAAAAGAAAAAAGCACTGTTGCAAAACAAAACCAAAAACAAAAGCTCCAGTTTTCTCAACTGTAAAAATACTTCCTAAGATTGTTTGCAAATCAGGTGAGATAATTTATATAAAGTATGGAGGGAGTTCAGTACCTGGTTTTCAGTATATGATAGCTTGGCCCACTCATTATACATATCATCATCATTATAATAGGCAGGAATCAGTGTTTGTGGAATTGAATTATTCTTTCACATTCTTGTTTCCACTGTCATTGTTACGTGTGTTAAGAACTTTGTAATAACCAGGAGATTTTATTACTAAGAGCACCTTTTAACCACTGAAGGGAAGTGTTTTTATTTCTGTGGGTTTTATTTTGTTTTGTTTTGTTTTCAGCATTATAGTCCATCCACATTTTCAGTATTGTTTCCCTCTCCATAATCATTTTGCACTAAATTAGTTTCTTCAAGCACTTAATTCATCAAAAAGTTCATCTTGTAGGAATTTACAGTGGAATATATCCACTACATGCTATAGCCAAAAAAAACCACAAAAGATTGAACGCTGAGTTGATAATCCCCTCCCCCGCCAACTCACTCACTCCCCCGCCTGACCTGGTACTTGATTCAGGATAGTCTGAGAATCACTCCGCCGATTCTGACAGTAATGTGTAATGTGTCCCATCCCGCACATGTATTTAGATGGGCAAAGGTTTTACTCTGTTGCGCTTTGGAAACTGTTTACTCATACGTAACAGTACATATCAGACAGATTTGCAAAAGTAAGATGTTTCAATTCTGTTTAAGAAAAGTTATAGTCCTTTCATTTGTAGAGTGAGTCTGGACAAGTTTACACAGTGGCTCAAGAACTAAGTCCTATCTTAAGTAGCATCATTGGAACAAAGCAAGTACACACACACACACACACACACACACACCTTAAGATACTTCCAATACAGTATAAATAAATGCACATATATGTGAGATAAATATAAAATAAGATAAGGATCATTAAATCAAATCATGAGTTAAGTCATTACTTTTCACCTGTAAAATGGCTAAGGCAGGGGAAGGGAGATGCTACTTTCTGAAAACCTAATGTTTATTTACTTTTTTGTTTTTTGCTTATGGATCAAGACAGGAAGGGATGCCACGAAAGTTCAGCCAGTCTGGCTAATTTGCAAGCCAACGAATGCATGCTCTGTCCCATCTCAGGCCTTTGAAGCTGTTGTTGCTCAGTGGGGAATACCTTCTGCCTCCACCTGTTCAGCTAACTGCTACTCCACCTTCAGATTCAAGCTTAGGTGTGAAAGTCTACCCTCCTCACCCCATTACCAGCCCCACCTCAAGGTGGCCCTCCTGCATGGTTTCAATGCCTTGTGTTCAAGCTCAGCTAGGAAATCCTTATAAATTGGATTAAAATTACTAGATTCCTCTTCTCTTTACTCTAATCCATTGATTTCAAGACCCATGTCTTGTGCACCAACACACTTAGAGCCTAATGTAAAATAAGCACAAAAGATTACTGAATATATATTCAATATATAAAAAGTATGTCTATATAATTATCAAGACAGTTAAGAACCCAAGCTGTAGAGTTAAATATTTAGGATTCTGATGTGGTACACACCTCACTGCTTATGATCTTGGACAAGTTATTTAGCATTCCTGTGCCTCAGTTTCCCCATCAGTTAAATGGGTAGAATGCTAATATCTACTTAATGAGATTTTTGTGATGGTCAATGAGTTAAACGCAGGTAAAGTGCTTGCAGCAGTGACACACAGATTCAGAACTGTTACTATTATCGCCTCATGTCTGATTCTCTCACCTTTCTTTCACCTCCAGCTCCAATCTCTCTTCTTTTCTCTTTCTCTCTCTCTCTCTCTCTCTCTCTCACACACACACACACACACACACACACACACACACAAGCAGGGTTGAAGGTCAGGATCCTTTGGTGGTCTCCTTAAACCACATTTTTGGCAAGCTTTGTTTGAGCTCTTGGAAAGGCAGTGATCTTTGGGAAAAGAACACTGAGATAGAAATGGTCCAAATCCCAGACTGGCTTCTAAGGAATCTACTTCAAAAGAGAGCATTCCTTTGAATATGCTGCTTACTCTGTATGTATTTATTTTGTAAACAAAATAGCTTGTTAGACACATTGAGGTTTAACTCCACATTACAGTCCCTGTACTGCATTAGGTACCATTGAAAACTTGGAATCTATCTGTTTTACACAGGGAAAAGCATGCTAAAATAGGGGTCAGGGAATTAGGTTCTATAAAAGCATGTCTTGGAGGGGACACAATTAATCTGAGCCTCAGTAATGCATAAAATAAGGAGGCTGTATTTGATGAACTAACATCTGAAAATTCAATGATTCTATTTTGAGATAGGAAGAAGACATTTATAGGTATCACTCATGTCAAAGAGACAAAATGTACAAAATAAATATTCTTGTGAAGATGGGCCAAGGGGTAAAGGAGTCAGCAAAAACAGATGAGGAAATCATGGAAGACTCCCTAGAGTTTGTTGTACAAGATCTTGAAAGCATGATGAACATGAGTTGATGGACAGAAATAGAGAGCTCATTGACTTATTGCCCCGTTGCTCTAATATAGAAAAATGCATTTGAAAATAATGTATGTAATACTCTGATTTAAAGGAGCATTGAAACTCGATAGGTTTGGTCTGCGTTTTAAAGGGGCAAAGGGGCATATCCTGGAGGAGAGGGCTGGGGAAGGACGTCCAAGGGGACAGCAGAGAATAGTATCTTTCAGTGATTATGTAACCAAACCAGAAACCGTGAGGACAAAGAGATAAGCCAATTAACCGGGTTGAACTAGAATATTTCCAGTCTTCACTAGAAATGGCAGAGATGATATTGGATAGATGAGGAGAAAACCTTGCCAGATCACTTCAATGATAATGTGAGATTTTTTTGAAAATCTAAATTAGGGCCCTTGTGGGTTCTTGAACAAGAGTAAGAACAGTATGTAGCTAGCTGTGTATCAAGGACTTTTAGATTCTTAATTGAATTTTTATTTAAAAATGAAACTGTTTATTGTAATTTAAGAGTGGGAATAAGAAATGCAGATTTTATTTCTAAGGACTCTTATATTTGTTTTTTTATGAGTGAAGAATTGTTTTATTGTATTTTTTTAATTTTTATTGAAATATGGTTGATTTACAATGTGTTAGTTTCAGGTATACAGCAAAGTGATTCAGTTTATATATATATATATATATATATATATACACACACACATACATATATATATGTAACTGAATATGTATATATATCTTCATATATATATGTATATATAGATATATCTTTTTCAGATTCTTTTCCATTATAGGTTATTACAAGATATTGAGTATAGTTCCCTGTGCTATATAGTAGGTCCTTGTTGTTTATCTATTTTGTATATAGTAGTGTGTATATTTTAATCCCAAACTCCTAATTTATCCCTCCCCTCCCCTTTCCCCTTTGGTAATCATAAATTTCCTTTCTGTCTGTGAGTCTGTTTCTCTTTTGTAAATAAGTTCATTTGTATCATGTTTTAGATTCCACATATAAGCAATTTCATATGATGTTTGTCTTTGTCTGACTTCACTTAGTATGATAATCTCTAGGTCTATCCACATTGCTACAAATGGCATTATTTCATCCTTTTTCATGGCTGAGTAATATTTCATCACATATATGTGTATGTATATATATGTGTGTGTGTGTGTGTGTGTTTATATATATCTTCTTTATCAATTCATCTGTCGATGACACCTAGGTCGCTTCCATGTCTTGGCTATTGTAAATAGTGCTGCTGTGAACACTGGGGTGCATGTATCTTTTCGAATTAGAGTTTTCTCCAGATATATGCCCAGGAGTGGGATCATACGGTATTGGAATAAGCATCATCTGTAGTTTATTTGAGATACAGTTGTTTCTTTTTCATTCTTAGGTACCATTTGGTTAGTCATGTTGCCTTAAAAATTGTCACGTTTTTAAATGTTTGCTGAAGTCTTACTTTTTGTTGATTTTTAGATTTCATGTATTATATGACAGCAACCATTATTTTTTAAAAAATCAAACCCTGTTGATATGAAATGAAGTTTTTTGTTGTTTTTGTGATGTTACCAGTTACTGTTAGTGGACATCACAGAAAAATGAAAACAGCTTAACCAATACATTTATAAAGAAATTCCAAGGAAGGAAATAAATTACAGATCACACCAAGAAACAAAACCCAATAAAAGGAAATGCCCAACTTTATAGGAACACAGATTTAAGCTCTGAAATATAAAAAAATACATAAATTAGTAGCTTTTGACAATGCATTTCAGGGACCCTTTGCAATATATTTTAATATACACTTGCTACTGTGTTGTTTCCTCTACCTGAGGGCAAAAATCAGTCTTCTGTTTGTTTTTCAATACATTCAGAGTTGTCCAGGTTGGGATTTTTGGTCAGTAATAAATATTCTTATCTAAATATAGGATTTTTCCTAGGAAGATAAGAAACTGATGTCTGGTGTCACCAGGGTATTTTAACTGTGTAATAACTGAATTGTTATTAAGATCAAAAGGTATAGTAATAATTGCAGTTAATGAAGTTCATGAAGTGATACATATAAAAGTTAAAGAATCAAAATAGCTTCCCTATCTAGAACTTCCTTGAATAATCTCTGAGTTTCTTCATTTATTCCTGTGCTGCTTCCCAGAATATAGTTCTTGCTTATATTCAGAGGAAATGTCTCTTTCTAAATGTTTTTTTATGAAGAAAATATATTATGTGGTGATATGGCAGTAAGAAGTGAAATACTGACTCAGGGTTTCCCGATGGATGAAATTAATTTAGAAAAGAAATATACACAGAAGCAGAAAAGTTATGGGTATGAGACACAGCCGTCCACAGGTGCTATTATGTGGAAGGTATTGCTCTGGGCAGTTTCCTATGAACTCCTTCGAGGGAGGAGTTCATTGTTTGGGTTGCCTGTTGGCAAGAGCCTGCCACGCTGCCCTCTGCTCCTTGTCTTACTGAGAGCACAGTGACCTAAGTGCGTCATATCAAGCTCTCGTTCATGGAACATTCTGTAGGGAAACCGTGTTTGTAATCCCAACAGCACAGGACAGCAAAACTTTACTTCCTAGTACATAGTTTCTCTGGAGCCCAAAAGACAGGGTTGTTATTTCAAGGACATGTTTGCTTATTTAGGTGGCAGTAGCTTCCGCTAAGATGGTATCACCTCTGAACAAGGACACATTTATTCCAACATCAAATCTGCCCATCACAAACTGAGTCTAACAATAGCTTTCACTGATGGGCATCTGTAACCTCTGGCCTTTTTCACATCGCGCAGGCTGAAAGCTCCAGCAACTATACCTCCTAACATTAAGAGGTTAAGAGTTCCAATTAACAAGTCTTGTGTCCATTTAAAAGCCTATCATTTTGATGCATTCATTTTCCTTCCTGTAATTTCTCTAAAGAGAAAAGTAAAAGGAAATGATTTGACTCACAAACATGTTCTTCATCCCTATGAATCATTTATTTTGTAACTGGAAGTTTATACCTCTTAATCTCCCACACCTATCCACAAACACTTATGGATTATGGGGACATAATGTTATATAATAGCTTCATTCTTACCAAGTGCAGAAGTAGGGATTTTAGACCCTGTCCGTGCTAAGTCTCTTCTTTGCTGCTTTGTCTTTCTAGATGACGAAGAATGGCACCGTGGAATCTGAAGAAGCTAGCACTCTTACAGTGGATGACATTTCTGATGATGATATCGATTTAGACAACACCGAGGTAGACGAGTACTTCTTTCTCCAACCCCTGCCAACAAAAAAACGGAGAGCACTGCTGCGGGCCTCTGGGGTGAAAAAGATTGATGTGGAGGAAAAGCATGAGCTACGAGCCATCCGCCTATCTCGAGAAGACTGTGGCTGTGACTGCCGGGTGTTCTGTGATCCAGAAACGTGTACCTGCAGCCTGGCAGGCATTAAGTGTCAGGTAAGGATTGGGATTTCAAGGAATCCGAAGGCATGACATTATACACCAACCCCTAAAGAAGCAGTTGTGTTCCATGTAATGGAGTTTCCCACACGTGGAGGAAAATTCTGGGGTAAGGCAAGACACATGATTCAAGAAGAGAGAAAAACTAATTCAATAACATTTAGGGGTATATGTAATATATATATATATATATATATATATATATATATGTGTGTGTGTGTGTGTGTATGTATGTATATGGTATAGTGTGAAAGGCAATCCAAGCTTCAGTTGTCAGTTGAAATTGTTTGCTCTTGGATTCATTTATTATGCAAACTTATTTTGTCTTCTTACAAGCATTCAGGGAGATCATGACATCCCTAACATTTAAAGTTTGTATTCTCTGATCCATCCATGGGGTGTAAAATGATGATTGCTTAGAAGTAGTGTAGATTAGTGGGAAAATTACTAGACTGGGATTTACGAAAACTGAGTTTTCCTCCTGGCTCTGCCTTTTGCCACGATGTGAAATTGGCAAGTCAGGTAAACTTACTGGGTTCAGTTTTCCCACTTCTAAAATGAATGGGCTGGGCTAGATCAGGGGTTGGGAAACGATAACTCACAGGTCAAATCTAGCCTGCCACCCTGTTCTTGTAAGTAAAGTTTTATTGAAGCACAGCCATGTATTTTGTGTGTGTTCACATGTTGCCCATAACTGCTTTCATACTTCTACAGCAGAGCTTGAGTAGTTGTCGCAGAGACTGTATGGCCCACAAAGGCTAAAATAATTATTCTCTGGCCTTTTTACAAAAAAAGAGCTTACCAACCCCTGAACTAGATGCTTCTCAGGTTCCTATCCATCCATATCATCGGTGCGCCATGATTAGTTAGGGGTTTTTATTGTATGCAGAAACTCAACTTTTTCAATAAGAGCCTCTCAGGCAGACAAAAGGAGAGGACAGTTCTTATCAGCTGAACAGTTGCTTGAGGTAGATTCACAGAAAATGGAATCACAGGTAAGAAAGTAGCTATAGATTCTGGCTCGACATCTGCTACTACTTTTTGTGGGGACCGGGATGACCGTGCTAGAATCTACTTTCTCCTTTCTTGCATGGGAAATACCCCATGCTTGGATAAGGTGGAAAGAAGGGCAAGTTCTTTCTGGTTGCCTGTGCTCTGGTCTGCATAAAGGTGGAATCTAAGCCAGCAAATATCTTCGGAGTCCCTTAGATTGCCCAGAATTCCACTCATCACCTGAGTGAAGAGCTCAGTCCAACACCACTTGCTGAACCTAATCACTCTATCTACAGAGTCCAAACCCTCGAATAATCATGGGATATTGATTAAATGAACATCTCCTTCTCTCCCGAAGCTTGTAGTCTAAGGGAGGGGTAGGGAAGGCCGGGGAGCCAGCAACTAAACAGAAATCCACCAGTCACCATCATGAATGTGCGTACACATCGCAGCCTGCAGTTGCATACGTGCGTCACCTACCAAGGAGCCAAAAGAATGAGAAGGTACACCAATGAGAGTGAATTATCACACTGCTTGATACTAAGGTGGTGTCAATCTGGACACCTTGGGCAGACAAGTTCATTTTATAATAAGCAAAGAAAAACTCCTGGCTAGAATGAGGAATGTCATGTAATTTAGACTAAAAATAGCAGGTGGGGATGAGGGCAGTAAGTTTATTTCAAACTGAGCCTGTGAGCTGGCATGCAGCAGAAAAAAAGGGAGCTTGGGGAAAGGACAGAAGCATTGAAAAAAATGGGAGCAAAATTAATGGGATGGAGAGAAGAGGGAAACGGAGAATGGCGACAGAAGTAAAGAAAGCACAGGAGGGATAAATGAACAAAACTACACACCATAACTCATTTTTATTTTGAGTATGGGTTTAAAATTAGGTTAACTCATGTTCTAAGCCTTCACTTCCCTTTTTGTTTCTGTCTGCAGTTTGATTGTCGTTTGTTCTGGCGTAAGTGGGTTTAAGTCATCCCAGATTTCAAAGGCTTTGCCCTGAGGTACTGGATTTTTATTTGATTTGTAAGAGTTCCAGGGGGCTAATCTGTGTTCTTCCCTCCAAGGTGGATCGAATGTCTTTCCCATGTGGCTGCACTAAAGAAGGATGTAGTAACACAGCAGGTAGAATTGAATTTAATCCTATCCGTGTCCGGACTCACTTTTTGCACACAATAATGAAACTTGAACTGGAGAAAAACCGAGAGCAGCAAATCCCCACGCTGAACGGCTGCCACGGGGAGATAAGTGCCCACAGTAGTTCCATGGGCCCTGTGGCTCACTCCGTCGGATATTCCATCGCAGACAATTTTGAGATTGAAACGGAACCCCAGGCTGCAGTGCTGCACCTGCAGTCGGCGGAGGAATTAGATTGCCAAGGAGAGGAAGAGGAGGACGGTAGCAGCTTCTGCAGCGGAGTCACGGACTCCAGCACCCAAAGCTTGGCCCCCAGCGAGTCAGACGAGGAGGAAGACGAGGACGACGAGGAGGAGGAGGAGGACGACGACGAGAAAGGGGACAGTTTCGTGGAAGCTTTGGGTCCCCATGCCGAAGGGGTCCCTCTTCCTTCCGTCCTTTGTTACTCCGATGGCACGGCCGTCCACGAAAGCCACGCGAAAAGCGCTCCCTTTTATGCCAACTCTTCTACCCTCTATTACCAAATAGACAGCCACATTCCAGGAACTCCCAACCAGATCCCCGAGAACTACTCGGAAAGAGAGACTGTCAAAAGCGGTGCCCTCTCGCTGGTGCCTTACGCCATGACCCCGGAGCAATTCGTGGACTATGCCCGACAAGCGGAAGAGGCGTACGGCGCCTCCCACTACCCAGCTGCCAACCCCTCTGTCATCGTTTGCTGCTCCTCTTCGGAAAACGACAGCGGTGTGCCCTGCAATAGCTTATATCCCGAACACAGGTCCAATCATCCTCAAGTGGAATTTCACTCATACTTGAAAGGCCCCTCCCAGGAAGGGTTTGGCTCTGCATTGAATGGGGACAGTCACATTTCAGAGCATCCTGCTGAAGATTCTTTGAGCCTCGCAGAAAAGAGCAGATTGCACGAAGAGTGCATCAAATCGCCCGTGGTGGAGACTGTCCCTGTTTAGTAGCTTAAGTTATTCTTGGACCAACTCTTCTCCTGTGCAAAGCACTGTATTTAATTGGATTTCCTGGGCTCATCGTGGTTTCAGCTGAGGACCAAGAAAACTTGGACCGTGGTGAATCTTCCAGACTGTATTTTGTTTTCTCCCTTCTAGCTACGTGACTGTGCCGTTGCACAAATGCAGTCTCTATGAGGGTTTTAAACGATTTCAGACTGTTTTGATAGAAAATGCTAATTTTAAAAAAGCATATCTCACAGTTGCCTACCTGTGAAACTGTGTGAAACCTGCCAAGCTGTGTAGATCAGAGCTCCAAGTTTTGGATTATCGGGCCTGTGCAAGATTGTTAACTAAGACTGGGAAATAATAAGATTTAGAGTCCTAATTTTCGATATATCTGAAGATGATGGTGACTTTTTAATGTAAAAGTAATTATTGTAAGAAAAAGATTTAATTGTTCCATGCGTATTTTATTTATGGTAGTTAGAAGTCATGTTTTGATGAAAACGAACAGCAGCATGTTCTTTTAAGCTGAAGACACATAGTTAGTACCACCGAGCATGCCCACATGGATTGCCTCTGGAATCCATTCACACTTTTATGATTGTGTCTGATCAAATTTGCAAATACTTTCTTAAGGGTGAAATAGGCCTATTTTTGCTATTTTGGACAAATAAATGAGTCTATATGTGCAGGTCCTTACACAGTTTTCTCTAAAGTTAACAGTTAGGACAATCCTCTGGTGAGGGTCTAGTTCATTGCCCTCCCTCAGTTGACTCCAGAGATGGAGGTAGAAGGAATTGCCTTTCTTTTTTAAACAGCATCATCTTGGTTCTTAGCTTGGACAGCACCTTCAAACTCTACTCCCCTGCATCAAAATGCACTTTAGTGCCCCTTCATGGTACCTTGTGAGGGGTGGGGACTAAGAACTCTTTGAGATGAAAAATTTTAAAAAAAACATTTTTTAATCTGTAACTATTATAAGGTTCATATAATTAAATAGAGGAATCACCCAGTGATACTTTATGAAGGAAAAATGACCTGTTTTCCTTCACCACTCTCAAGACCTAACTCGGTAAAAGCAGAGGAGGCCGAGAAAACACGGAAGAGACAGAACCTCAGCAACCAGCCTTTTTCTACAGCGTGATCAATCCATCTCTACACAATGAGCGTATAATGAAATTTCCATTTAGTGACTAGCTGATTGAAGGGGGGGCCTCTACCCAAATACTCAACTAGGCCTTACTTTTCTGAAGCATTTTGATTTCTCTTGCCTGGGACAATTAGCAGAACAGTCCAGAATGCATTGAATACTTTCTAATTACCTCATGTTCTCTTATTAAAGGGGACAGATAGAAATAAAACATGCACTCCCCACCTTTAGATTATCTGCGCTTGGTTCGTCGGAGGACTTCTAAGATCCCGTTTTCCTGTAAATTAATTTAGGTAACTAAATAGTGTGTTCTACTTTTTTTTTTTTTCCAATGCAATATGACTATGCTAAATATGTTTCATATTTTTGACCTTCTATTATATCATTTCACATTTGATGCCTCTTTGAAATGTGGACATGCCTTGCTATTCAGTGACTGCATCGCTACTTATTTTTTATGTCTTTTAGACTTGGATGTTTGGAAATATGGATATAAATATATTGTAGATCTCAAGTCCTTAAAAAATACTATTTTATTTCACTGAACTTAAAAAATGTTTGATCTAGAGAAAGTCCTCCAATGGAAAAGTTTCTACTAAGACTTGATTTGGGGAAAACATGTTTACTTGGCAGCTCTTCCACTGTGCAGTTGGTTCCTGCCCCTACTCTACCCCACCACTGGGCCAAACTAGAACCATTAGTATTAACAGTACAGCAGCTTTGGGTTGGTCCTTATGGAGGTAGCAGTAATGAGGGCAGGGATGTTCCTTTTGAATGACAAGCCCTTTGGGCTAATCAGATTGGGGTTTTGCTCAAATCTTGATAGTATATCCCATGTTGTCTACAAAGTTACAGTTTTTAGTGCTTGATCTCCAAATTTTTCCCCCTATTGTATAATCTAAAGAGCACAGGCCCAAAGAGAAAATGACAGGAGGCTATTGTTCCTTCATTTGAGCACGTGAAAGAATCACGTGTGCCATATTGGCTGGGCCATTAAAAGCCTTTGAAGCAGCTACGTGTGAAGTATTCAGCTTATTCTTGGAACACAGTGTTGCAGAATGGGGCAGAGGTGACTCTGGCTGGGCAGAGTTGAAGGGTAGAATGCCAGTCCAGATTCTGAAATGATAGATATTTAATTTAGTTCAGCTTTATTTTCACAAGAAGATTGACACCTACTTGTTTATGTTTGGCTGGGTCTCTGTTTTGTAGCTTCATTTCCAAAAAGATGTTTAACCTAGAAACAGGCAAACAAACAAACAAAAACAGAGCTTTTGCCCCTATCTGTCTAACTGGGGTGGAAAGTCACTGCTACACAGAAGGATTAACCTTCCAGCCACAACAGCTTCTATTCCAAATGTTCATATACATAACCTAACCCCTAAACGTCTCCCACAAACTACACACACAGATTACCTATTAAATCACCCCGGGACGTTGCACATGCATGCACACACACACACATACATAGTAGGTGTATACCACACATTGGAGAATGACAGATTTTAGGCAATGGCCAGTAATGAGTACTGAATTTTTCCCACCCTAGCATCTGGTTGGGTTTTATGATCTAAAAATGTGGTTTAAAAATAAAGATAATTTTTAAAGCTATAGTTTAAAAATATTGGTTCAAAGTTGCAAGTAATACTAATGAGGGAATCATTTCATTGTCACTTCCTTTCCCAGAAAAGCTGAGAGAGCACTGTGTGCCAATGGACTTTTTTTTTTCCATTAATAGACCTTCTATTCAACAAAAACTGCCCACATGCCAGGAAAGCGCTACAGTTTTTCTAAGGTTTTTAAATGGGGATCAAGCTGGATGCAGCCAGTGGATTCTTCAGATCTTTATACCAAGACACAGTAACCTGACCTGCAGCTGTTGTATTGCCCCCGTAG
Source organism: Leucopleurus acutus (assembly GCF_964270905.1). Classification (NCBI taxonomy): domain Eukaryota; kingdom Metazoa; phylum Chordata; class Mammalia; order Artiodactyla; family Delphinidae; genus Leucopleurus; species Leucopleurus acutus. The sequence continues at coordinate 52,827,263 of NC_139149.1, forward strand.
TATAGCTAACCAAATTATAGTCTTTTTTGACACACAGCTTTTTAGTCATTCACTGTCAATGGCAAAGCTTCGTGCTTTGGTCCCTGTTGTTTTAGCACCAGCCCTCTACTTTTTATTAGGGCTTAATTCCCAGTTTATAATCCAGGCCAAATTGATTTGCAAGTCAAGTGGCTGGCGTAGCTTGCATTTCCTTTGTCATTTTAGGTTTCTTCTGGGAGAAAGAAGTCAATGAAAGAGAATTACTTAAGTTTTTCCCATCTCTTGATCATTGATTATAAAGACGTTAGTAAAATCCATTTGTCTCATGTCTTTTGGTTAATTGAAGAATATGGTTACTTTTTGAAAGCCAGTCTTTTCTTTGTGATGAAACTATATTTTTCCCAGAGTGCCAATCACATATAAAATGTGAAATTAATACTAATTAAATTTTATTATTAAAATCTTCACAATCATATATGGCCCAGCAGTACCTCCCCCAGTAAAAGCTGAATTACAGAAACACTGGCCGCAAATTAATCAAGAAAAAAGAGGATTATAAGTGATTGTGCTCTTTAAATTTTTATACTCCAACAGATGACTTCTAGACAACATTCTGGTTTGGTTATCATTAAACAGGAAAATATATGATTTATTTTCTATAAACATATATCACTGATTCTTTGTTTAAACTTCTGAGATTGTTGTACAAGTTAAAATCCTTTGTTCTTGATATTTAGAATGTACTAAGTATCACTTCTTTCTTTTAACAAATATTTATTGAACACCTACTATGTTAGAGGAACTGTCCCAGGTGGTTAAAAAAGAGGGGGAAAACACTACAAATTCTAAGGGATTATGATAATGATGAAAAATGGAATGAAATAATCAAGCCCCATTCTAATCGTTTTAATCTGTGATTTTATAAAGTGATATTAGAAATAATGACATCAATTCTTGTCTAATTACATTCAAACTGCGACTAAAGAGAGAACTTCTTTTGCCTAAATTAATGGAACTCAATGGACCCTCCTTCTCCCCTCTCTCCCCATCTGAAATTTATGAATTAAATCTGGACTCAGCTAGAAGAACTGTAATCCAATGAAAAAGAGATTGTCAGATAATTGCTTCTTCCCTGTTAGACCTATGTAAGTGATGCTAAATTTATACCAACTAACTCCTACCCAACAGTTTCAAAGGCAGGTTGACTCACACATAACCCAGTAAACATTTCAGGAAACCTTTGAAACAACAATGTAGAACACCATCACTCTTCCTTCTGTTTATAAACAGCCTATCAAAATAGCTAAGCCTGAGTTCCTAGTTCCAAAGGCATTGCCTTGCAGCTTGTAGAAAACACATTGGTCATTCAGCGCCCTCACTTTTAGCCAGGGATACAAACCATTGAATTAGTAGGTAGAAAATTAACATCCTCAGAAGTTGAGACAGCCTTTTTAAAAGGTGCCATGAGCCTTCCATTTCTCCAAATACAGACTTAATCTTTCTCTTTAAAATGGCATCTGCTCCTTGTCTCCAAGACAGTTTAGAGTATATTATTGTAGTCAGTGTATGAAATACCAACCTTAAATGGGAAGTACCTTCATGCCTTCTTAGGCAAGACTTAACTGTAATTCAAAACTGGAACAAATCTATGTATTCTTACCACAACCAATACCAAAAGCTTAAAGCCTTGATCACTCTTAGTTCTAACACAAATTTGCAACTACTGATTACATTATTCTTTCTGAGATCTGCTAACTTGAGTGACTTAAATGCCTAAGCCAAATGCCACAGCTTTGCACAGACAGCGCAGCTCATGAGATGTTTTCTGTAGCATTAAAGAATGTAATTGACAATTTAACTGAATATCAGCAATTTGAAAACTCACTAGAATTATAGACATGTCGGGGGGTTGAGGATGGAATATAAGCTTAGTAAGTGGTGGTGTCTCCTAGGAACCACAAAGTTTCAACAGAGCTGACAAACTAGAATTTTATTATACTGGAAAAACTAGATTCATAAGTGGCAGCCCCAAACCTAGAAGGGTCCATTACAATGTGGACACTCACAGCCCAGTTGGTGTTCCCATCTGTGACCTACTATCCCCATCAATTTCACCTTACGATCTAAAAATCATTTGATGCTTAAAAAAAATAAAAACACAGAGCTACAGCATGCTAAAGAAACTGTTTTAAAGATTTAAACACATTTTATATTAAAAAGACTGATAGACTCTTGTCAAAAGTAATGAATATGGAAATAAAAGAGCTCTTTAATACTTTACCTGCCAAATCTGTATATTCAATGTGACTGTTTAAAACAGTCACTTCTAAGTTTTATTTCAACTCCTCTCATAGAAAGGGGAGCATGAGGCTCCCCTCCCCCTTTCTAACCAATGCAAGTGTTTTGGTTTTTTTCTTTCTTACCAGAAATTCAAATTCAAAAGTTTGATATGAACTGGGTTTTACCTGGTGAGCAGTCCTGGTGTTAGTCTAACTTTGTGCTGTCTGGATAGTAAGTGTAATAATGCCTTGACTTCTGTATCCTGACAGTGGTGATTCAGACAGAATGATGGGAAGCAGGAAGGTCTATACAACCAGATTCAAAGCCTAAACCAGTTCATCTATTATATGCAATTTTTGTAATCTAACTTATAGCCTGGGATTTTAGTAAATACAGGTACTTGTTACATTCATGGAAAATGAATCTCAAAGATTTAAGTCAGGTTGTTGACTACTTTCTTTCACTTGTGATAAATATACCACTATACAAGGTAGTTGTTTTCACTTGATACTCGACACTTGCTTATAATTCAAGAAAAGCCAACTCTGGTGTGTCATTTTATTTCATCTCATAAAAGTTTCTGGCAGAAGTGAAGTTTCAAAAGAGTATGATAGAATGTATTTTGGACAATATTTGTATTCAACATGCTAATGGTGGCATTCCTTTCTTTGCATTTCTTGTTACCATGGTGATAGTCAAGTCAGTTCAATAACTCTCATTTTAGTGACATGTGTGAGGCCACTTAAATATTTTTAAGATAATGTATATTGATTAGAAGCATTTAGGAAAAGACAAATTTATGGTAGAAATTAGCCTTGCCTTTGTCTAAGTTAATTTATGTGACCTTGTTTGAATGGTTTTAGTTGCAATTTTGGAATACTTCTTTGCTAGGTATTCCTCTCCTTTCTCTTGTGGCTTTCTCCCAATATTTTTATCTGGCTTAGCAGTATCTTAAAAGTTATTTATTGATGAGTATTAGGAAGGAAATTGATATAGAAAATATCTCTTCAAAAATTGTCTGGGAGCTTCTATCACCAGAGATCTTCATCAAGCCCTCCCGCCACACTGGGTAAGACCTGAAACGACCTTGTCAGGGATGTGGCCTCCTAATATGATTTTGCTGTTGTCTCTAAATAGGGAACCTATAAAAAATACGGTTGAGGGGCTTCCCTGGTGACGCAGTGGTTAAGAATCCGCCTGCCAATGCCAGGGACACGGGTTCAAGCCCTGGTCTGGGAAGATCCCACATGACGTGGAGCAACTAAGCCCGTGCACCACAACTACTGAGCCTGCACTCTAGAACCCGCGAGCCACAACTACTGAGCCCACGTGCCACAACTACTGAAGCCCGCATGCCTAGAGCCTGTGCTCCGCAACAAGAGAAGCCACCACAGTGAGAAGCCCGCACACCACAGTGAAGAGTGGCCCCCGCTGGCTGCAACTAGAGAAAGCCCGCATGCAGCAACGAAGACCCAACACAACCAAAAGTAAACAAATAAAATAAATTTATTAAAAAAAAAATAAGGTTGAAATTTCTAACTTGTAGCATAATTTATCCAATTTTGTTTTGCTCTTCCTTTTTATGTTGGCCACCAAGCTTTCCTCCTTAGCCATATATAAAGTGCCCATCTTTAAAAAAAAATTCAAAGATCTATATACCATTTTGAAATGATACTTAAATATGAAAGAGAAGGAAGAAATAAAATAAAATCCAAATCTGAATTCTCCTGAAGAGGAAAAATCTAAATACTTAAACCTAGAAAATAAATTGCCTGAGATTTGTTGGTTTTGTTTTTAATCTAGTGTTGATCCTTGGATGGTTTAACGATACCCAAATTATATCTGAATATAATTGATTTTAAATTTTAGTAGTTGGCAAAGTCATTTCCTTTGTACCATAATCAAATAGGGTCCATTGCCAAAGGTTACTGTCTGAATCTTGATTCATTAGGCACTAGTCATGCCAAACGGGTATCTCAGAATAGTTTCATCTTTTCAAAGATACTCACAATGGCCAACTGTGTTTGAATAATGGAAAGTTTGAGATTCTTCTGTATTCTTCAAATTTTATAGCCCTGAGACTAGAAGAGATCCCCAGAGGTCATCTGGCTCATCCATCTACCTCCAGGGAGGACAGTCACTCAGGCATGCTCTACAGGATAGACACCCATCTATTCTTAACATCTCTAGGGAAGGCAGTTTCCTTGGCAACACAATCCAGTCCTCCTAGGTTTTTCTCACAGTACGAAAATATCTTGGCCAGTCTTTGTGAGTTAGGCACCTGGCAACAGTTGTGGTGATTTGGGCCATTGTACTGGGAGAATCGGAAAGTTAGGTTTCCCCTACCTTTGATGTTTGTTACATTTGATGATTCCATAAGTCTCCTAAGAAATCAGAGTTTTAAAAATAAAGATGTGGGTATTGGGACAGTGTTCAGTAACGTGACCTGCTCTCAACAAATATGGCTGTAGTTTTTGTTCGTTCGTTTTTATTTTCTCTTTTGTTTTACCATTGCTATGATGTCAGGGAAAGTGACTGTTTCAGATCCCCGGTGACAGACATCAACACTAGGATCGAGTGACTCAACTTTTTAACTGTTCAATTTTCTGAGAAGTTACAATTACAAAAAGTGAGCATTTTCCACCTTCTTGCTTCTAAATAAGTACCTTCTTATTCATCTTTCTATACCCTAAAAATGACAAATGAGAATCTCAAATTTTTCCACTTTTTCTGGGGAAGTGACTGGTTGTGGCGAGTCTGGTGTGGAATGAAACGACTCCAGAGAATTACTCAGCTACCATTTGATCCCAGCCTTTGTCCCCATGTTGTTAAAACAGTGGCTGCTTGCCTTCTCAGGGATCAGCAAAATGATTTAAGTATTTGTCATCTTGACAAGGCCTGAAAACGAAAGGAATCCGGGAGGGTGGTGATTTTTTCCTGATTACATCACTTGACCCAAGCACCCCCTGCAGAGAGCTTCTTCTGTTTGTTCAGAGTTGCCTCCAACTCAGAGTCAGAACTAACCGGAAAATGAAGAACACCCTCAAAATCGATGTTTCCTTTCTGCATGGGATTTTTTCCAATCTAGGTACAGCTGCTTATGCCCCCCAACTCAGATGCTCTTGTGAAATGACAGCCACATCAGTGCGTGGTTGCTCCCCACAAATAACATTAGGGGAAATAACCTTTTTTGCTTTAAAAAAAAAAAGAAGCTATAGAATGCTTATGTAAAGAATGTTGAATCATTTGGCCCATGTTTTAATTGACTCTAGACACCTCTTTGGAAATAAGTCCGAGGCGTAGTTTGTGAAACATGTTTCAAAAGTGTTTGATGTAAAATAAACGCTAGACATTTACAGTACAGAAATAGTTTAAAAAAAAAAAAAAAACCTGTAGATTACAACTCCGTTCCTGAGAACCTCAGCCTTTATTGTGTCTTAGTAAAGTTGATCTGCTTTCATTTTAGTTTATTGCATTCCTGGTGTAATAGCCTCTTAAGATAGAACTATTAATACATATGTACTGGTTAATGCCTGTTAATGCAGAAAATGCACTTTGTTATTTCAATGTGTTTCCCTCAATGTCACAGGGTATAACAATTTGATAGGAAAAGGTCATTTGACATTGGTCAAAAATGCATTCTCCCCATTTAAAATGTATATGTATAATTGGTTGCATAGACAAATGTCACCTTTTGCAGTATCTTTATCTCCATCATAGTCTTAGACATCAACTGTGTGCCCACTTTCCAGCTGCCATAGAAATTTGGTACATTTGCAAATTCTGGTGAAATCTAGTGAGCTGAATGTAATGGTAGATCAAATGATCCAAAGCACTTGGGTGTTATCTTTCAGTCTACATTGAACCATTCGGACATTGGGAATGGTTTTTACACAAGGGAAGTCTTTTGAGAGTATTTGTGGCGGGGGGGTTGTTTTGTTTTGTTTTGTGTCTTTTGGATTTCGCTGGCCAAAAAAAAGTAATCTAAAACCAGTGAGATCAATCCACCATAACATTTTCAACATTGTGATTGGTTTTATCTTTTAGTTGATTCCTATTATGAGTTTTACTCAATTTCAACAGCATTTCAATAGATATTTTATTACTGTTATGTTCAATATAATCATTTAGAAAGGTTGAAAGGGAAGAGAATCAAACTACAATTCATACATAACTTCACTTTACACTAAGTTGTCATGTTCTATGTCACGTAGTTTCTAGATTGATTTCTCTTGTGTATAAGTTACAACATCAAAGATGCCAAAGGGTATATAAAATAAGCTACAATAATATTCAACAGAACTTAACCTGGACCTTACGTTGTAATAATTTATTCATATTAGCTGTAGTCTTCTGTATTTATATTTTCAGTATTTATTATGAATGACATGGAAATTTGTGTATTTATTGTGGCTTTTTATTGCAGTGTGTATATATATATATATATCTATTACAAATAAGCATTTTTAAGTCTGATCCTTAAGTTTCTTTTATTAGTGGCACTTGTATTATGCTGTACTTTTTATTATATATTGTACAATATCTTGTCCATTTGTTTGCAGCAGAGTAAAACCGGTTTCTAAGTTGTATCTACTGTTGCATTTTTGTTGCATTTTGTGTAAATCCTTTGTTTTTACCTTCTGAGCCGTCACACACACACAAGAATACCTCCCTCCCCTGGTGCAAAAGATACATTCCTGAAAAGTTGTGTGTGAAGCCAGTTCCTGTGAAATGGCTCATTACCTTATCATCTCAAAGATGTGCTAACTTTATTAAGATTGATCTCTAAGTGGACATGCTTAATAAAATGTTTCCTCCTCAACTCTTCAACCCTGTCATCAAGTAATGACATGTAAACAAATATGAGGGCCAGAGAGGAGCATCTTATCCCAAGGAAACTGGGGAGGATATTTTTACCAAGACAAATCCAATCCTTTGCAAGTAGTATCCTGCAATTCACCTGTTTAGTAGTATTTGTGTTTTGCTTTGCTTAAAGCAGAATCTGTGTGATTTGGGGTTTAGAATATATATGTACACATAAGTACATATATATGCCTACCTATTTGATAATGCCGACTTAAGGTAACCAAACTCCTTTTTATTGGCAGTAGAATGAAGAGAAAAGACAATGGATCCTTCCTAATCTCCTACTATGTGCAGGTCACTGTCTTCAAACAACTTGTTTTTCTTACATCTGGACACTGGTCTACATTTTTGAAAGTTAAATAATAATATGTGATTGTGTGATCATCCCCAAAGGCAAATTTGATCGTGTTGCTCACTTAACAACTCTTCTGTACGCTTCCTTCCTCACTGCCAACAAGATAAAACCCAAACTCTTTGGAATGCCCCCACGAGATCACCTAAGATCTGGGTACAGCAAACCTCCCCAGCCATTTTGCTCATCAGGCTCTCTCTTTGCTTCCCTTGCCCACAGACAGACCACTTAGACTTTGCCTACGACCCTATTTTTTTTCTGCCTCCCTTTTTGCCCAGAGTATACACTCCACACCCCATCCTGACAACACAATTATAATGACTTCTTATTTTTCAAGAGAAAACACAAATGCCCCTTCCTTTATGTTGCCTTTCTGATTTTCCTGAGGATTGATTACCTGCTCTTTTATGCCTAATGCAGACGTTTATTAGCGCCCCTCCCTTCAAGTCTCACTGCACTTATTTAGGTACCTGATCCCTCTACAGAACTCCCTGAGAACAGAAAATGTGTCTTCTTACTCGCCATGTCCTTGGCATCCAGCTTAGCACCCAGACCATAGTAGGTGCTTAAAGTATGTTTACTGACGTATGTGCAGTGCAAAACTGAGTGGTGCATTTGTAGGAGTTCAGATGAGGGAAGGATGGGTGGCTGAAAGTGTGGAGAGGGTGTCAGATTCAGGAGGAGGAAGAAATTCAGCTGGTAGGGGACATTCTAGGTTCCACGTTGTGGAACAGCTTGAAGAAGGGCTGAGTCAGGACCAAATCACCCACTTCTGTGTAGGGTAGAAGGAACTTGCTAAGAGCAGATGATTTACATTCAGGAACAAATGAGCATCAGGTGAGGAGAATCGATTCCGATATTGCAAAGCTTTGAAGACCAGTCTAGAGAGTCTGACTTGTATCCTTAAGGAAACAGGGAAATCTTGAAGGGATTAGAACAGGAAGTTCAACCAAAGAAGAGTGATGTTTAGCAGAGTGGAATCACTGTGGTTGCAGGACACAGACAGTTTGGGAAGATGGGAACACCAGAGTAAAAATCGTCCTTGTAGGTATTGCAGTCATTACTCATTCAGAAAATCATTGTCAAGGACCTACTCTGTTTAGGACACTTTGCTAGATTACAAGGGGGCAGAGCTGAGCAAGACAGGCAGATCCCCTCCAGACGAACAAAGATAGGGGTCCTGATGATGATGACAAAGAAAATGTTGCTTATTTGAAAGCCTACTTAGGTGTGAGAGACTAAGAGCAGCAAAAAGATGATGAGCTTAAAATACGACAGGTGGAGTACAGGGAAGGACTTAAGAGAATGGCTATATCGTTAACAGAAATGACGATGTTACAAGGAGGAAGAGGTGTGTTCATTTTGGACATTGAATTGTGGCTGGAATACTCAGTGAAAATACCAAATGGACAGAAGGAAATATGAATCTAGAGCTTAGATGAAGATGTGAGATTGGGAATGAATGGGTGTTTTAAGAGGAAACCAGAGAGGGAGAATGAGAAATGTACAGAGGAGAGGACTGAACCTTTCAAAGGCTGGGGTTGCAGGTTGTGCTCTCAGGCAGCGGTGCTGAGACGGAGTTTAGCAAGCAGGATTTTCGTCAGGGACCAATACTCATGGAAGCTGGAGGAGGACGTAGGTGAGGAAGAGGGAGAACTCAAGCTACAAAACAGATGCAACAAAGCCCCGACCAGCCATTCCCACCTGGGTGCTCTGAAGCATAAAGGGCTCCTCCAAGCCTGGGGGCTGAAAATGACTGGGCTTTTATAGTCACCCCACAGTCAGTTACTGGATGTGGTCCCCTGGGATGGGAGTGCTCTGGGGTGAGTTGGTACTCTGTAATAGAAGAAGTGCCCAAAAAGAGCCAAAGACTGGAGGCTGTTTGCTAGGAACACTCTCAGAAGCTGGGAAAGTCCTTCCTTGAAGGGGAATCCTTGAAGGCGGCACGGCTCTGTGTCTTCCACAGTCCATAACTCAGACCCACTTCTTCATTTGAATTTCAAGGAGCAGGCCCTCCAGGATTCAGGAATACTTAGAAGAGCTTCGTTAGTAGAATAAACTACAGCTCTTGCCACTGCAATTGGCCTTAGTACCACCACTGATATTCATCATCTCCCCAGTTCACTATAATTTCTACATTCTCCTCATCTTCAGCAACCACTTCTGCTAATCTCAGTGGCTTACTTGGTGGTATGACTCAGACCCAAGAGGCATCTTAGTGCACTGATATTCCTTCCTGGCCCCCATCGTGTAATAGTAGACCCATCTCTTCCTGATGATCAAGATGACGACTCTTAGGGCTTCCCTGGTGGCGCAGTGGTTGAGAGTCCGCCTGCTGATGCGGGGGACACGGGTTCGTGCCCCGGTCCGGGAAGATCCCACATGCCGCGGAGCGGCTGCGCCCGTGAGCCATGGCCGCTGAGCCTGCGCGTCCGGAGCCTGTTGCTCCGCAACGGGAGAGGCCACAACAGTGAGAGGCCCACGTACCACAAAAAACAAACAAACAAAAACAAAGTGTGCCTCCTTTGGGAACTAGGGCCTTTAACCCAGAAGAGCCTATAGAGTTGTGGAATAGGATGCACAGTTTTCCCCAGTGGGTCATGTTAAGTGGGGCTACTTCTTTCACCCCATGGAAGGAACACTTGGGTTCCTAGACCCGTGTGTTCTTTCTCCTGGGGATGTAATAGTATATAAAGGTTTTTGATCCAATGTGTATACTGCATCCTGAAGCACGGTACCCCATCCTATAGAGCAGCGGTCACCAACCTTTTTGACACCAGGGACCTGTCTCGTGAAAGACAGTTTTTCCACAGACAGGGGGGTGAGGTGGGGTCCAAGGGGGTGTTCAGGCAGTAACACGAGCCATGGGGAGCAGCAGATGAAGCTTCGCTCGCTCGCCCACCACTCACCTCCTGCTGGGCAGCCCTGTTCCTAACAGGCCACAGGCCGGAAGTGGCCTGCAACCCGGGGGTTGGGGACCCCTGCTATAGAGTATCACCTCCAAACTTTAGCAGGTCAGTCAACACTCTGTCAGGCTGGCGGCTACTGAGTCCATGATATGACCAGTGGATCTTGTGGTCATGGGCCCACTCCATACCTCCTTTCCTATAAGTAAGTTCACGGCTCTGATATGATGTTAAATGGGACCCCATATGGGCAGATCATATATACTGTAAGCCCTGCAGCTAAGAAAGGCAAAATCAGACTTAGAATATATATTTTTTTAATTAAAAGCAAACAAACAACAACAATAGCAAAAAGCAACCTCTTTCCATCCAGGATGTAAGAAAGTCCAATGTAATCAATTTGCCAGCAAGTGTCTGGTTAGATTTCGGAAGAACAGTGCCATATCGAGGGCCCAGCATGAGGCTCTGTTGCTGGCATTCTATAGATCTGGCAGTAGTTGTAGCTTCATCAACCTTGGTAAATTGGAGGCCATGCTCATGGGCCTAGCCTTCCTATCTCCCACTGCCACCCAATTCGTATGCCTATCACGGCAGCACCGGAGTAGCCAATGGCTGAGGCTGGCTGCTGTCAGCTGGCCGAGTTCTTCTGCCTACACCAGTACTTATCCCTCTTCATGGTGGGAAGTGCAATCATTTATCTCTACTGTGAAGAAGAAGTCCTGGAATGCCCCAGACCACAGGGTCCCCAACCATTATACTGATGTGGCAGGCTTCTGAATCTTCAAAGTGTTTATCTCCTGCCCTTGAGAGCTCCTGTGTTTTACCAAGGCCTTCAGCATTCATGATGACCATTTATTACTCATCTGGCCTGATTAGCATAGTATCATAAATGGGGTGGTATTCTGCAGGATATCCAGAGAGTCAAGATTTCTTTGTACTGTATTATGACAGAGTACAAAACTAAATACATATTGTCACCCATTCCGTGTGAATGCAAATAATTTCAATCCTCTTTTCTAATTAGAATAGAAAGGAATACATTTGCCAAATCAATGGTCTCACCCATGTACCTGAGGTTGGTTAGCCTTCTCTAGCAAAGATATTACATCTGGCACAGCAACTGCAATTGCGGTTACCACTTGGTTGAATTTGCAGTAAAATACTCTCATTCTCCAGGCAGGATTCATCTGCATTCTGCAGGGGCTCAGGTGACTTAAATGGAGATGTGATGGGACCTCCACCCCTGCATCCTTAGGTCTTTAAGGGTACCACTAATTTCCACTATCCTCCCTGGAATGCAAACTTGTTTTTTAATTTTACCTTGATTAGGGGGAGGGCACAGGAACGGTTTCAGAGATTTCCTCTTGGCCTTCCTCACTATTATAGCCTTTATCCCACAAGCCAAAGGTCCTATGTGGGGATTGCATACATACCAAATATGCCAATCTCAATTATGTAGTCGGAGACAGGGGAACCGGCCACTGGATGGGTCTACAGACCCAGTGGACTTAAGCCAGACCTTAACCAGGTCACTGTTTATTTCCTGGTTCTTATAGGTCCCCTCTTGAACAGCGGGCTCATAGTGAGGCTTCAGTTCTTCAGGTCATTGTCAAGTCTAATCCAGTGTCAAATAGTCCTTAAATGTTGGGATATTCCCCTTTCCCTGGTGCACAGGCATCTAAGTAAATGGTTGGACTGGGGGAACCATTACCATGTTTACTTGTATGATATAGCTGGGTCCTTCCTCCTAGGGATCTGGCCTCCTCTTGGGTCAATCAGCCTGAGTCTGAAAACTAACCCAGGTCTAGAAAATGGGCAAGAGATATTTGATCTTTTATTGGGGTGATTGCCTTCAGGCTCCTAGATATCCATCCTAATTTCTTGTGATGGTATAAACTGAGTAGTACTTGTGTTGGCTGCCCATCTATTTTTTGTCGCATACTAGTTTCTATGAACCATTTCCATAGCTCTCTGTGTCAGGACCCTTCACTGCCACTCTGACTCTGCCACTAATTATGATAATTGCAACCTCCCGGTTTTTAGCAGTTATGTGCCACTACCTGTCCTCTATTGTTTTAGAGTTCTACCATCCCCATTGGACTGCCACCTTGGGCCAGGAAGTATCTGTCCTCCATTTGTCCTCCACAAAGACCCTCATCAGAGTCTTTGTATGTCATACTTAAGACTTTGGCTATTAAGCAGTGGCGAGTTTTATTCCACTCAGAGTTTTAAAAGGGTAAGTCTGACAGCAAAATAGAATGGATTAAGAGAGGTGTACAAGACAGGAAGCAGAGAAACCGATTAAGAGTAGCCATGATCGGGGGCTTCCCTGGTGGCGCAGTGGTTAAGAATCGCCTGCCAATTCAGGAGACACAGGTTTGAGCCCTGGTCCGGGAAGATCTCACATGACGCGGAACAACTAAGTCCGTGCACCACAACTACTGATCCCGCGCTCTAGAGCCCGTGAGCCACAACTACTGAGCCCACACGCCACAACTACTGCAGCCCGCGCCCCTAGAACCCGTGCTCCGCAACAACAGAAGCCACCGCAATGAGAAGCCCATGCACCGCAACGAAGAGTAGGCCCCACTCACCGCAACTAGAGAAAGCCCGCTCGCAGCAACGAAGACCCAACGCAACCAAAAGTAAATAAATAAAATAAATAAATTTATTTTAAAAAAAAGAGTAGCCATGATCGATGGAAGCAGTTCTGCCTTGCTCATCATTGTATTTGCAGTACCTAGCATGGTGGCTGGACATGGAAGAGCCTCCATAAATCACCATTAAATGAGTGTATACTCAAGCCAAGTACCAACGCTCACCTGAACCAAGACAAGGGCCATGGGAACATCGAGGGGGCAACCTGTTCAAAACATATGTCAAAGGCTGAATGCAGAGGAAGGGAGAGGAAGGATTGAAGGGTAATGCAGAGATTCCCTGATTTGCACGTAGAGGTACACTTGCTCTAGACCAGAAACACTAAAAGAGGAGTAACGGTGGACAAGGGAAGGGAAAGAAGGAAAGAAAGACTGAATTCTAAGGTTCACCTAATAATCTATGGTTAAGAGCTGCCTTTGTTGAAATTTCTCAACCAAGTCTCCGCTGCTAATGTGCTTTCTCATAGCCGTTTTGTATGCACGAGTTCTCGATGATCAGCACCTCCCTATCGGTATGGAACAGCCTCTGCCTCTTTGTCAAGCTTTCACTGGTAAAGCAGAGCAGCAAGCCAATTACTGAGATCATTCAGATGAAAATTTTACTTTTGCCTGAATTAGCCAGAGAATTGAAGCATAAATGGACCTTTTCACTTGACTGATTGAGATAATTGCCTCACTTTTCTAGGGGAGACCTATAGCTGGGAGGCTGCGTTTGATCACCAAAACATGTTTGTAATAGGCATTATTGACTTCTCCTGAAACATCTATGCTTGGCTAGGTGCCACACCCAAACGCTATACCTCGTCTCTTGAGGTATCACTAACAATGCAGAGAAATACCATACCTGGGAAAACTCAATGTTTGAATTCTTTCATTCTGGGCCAGCCTGAAAACAGAGGTCCTCAGGCCACCAGAAGAGGTAAAATGGCATCTAGGGGAGTCTGGGGGGGAGGCGGCAGGGCAGGAGGTTGGCTCAGTGGATAAGATGCGAGAAGTGAGAATTAGCTCCAGGTGCATGGAAACAAATGGCTTTTCCTGAAAGAAGTGGGTAGGTGGACTTGAAAGAAACATGTAATTTACATTTATTATTGGAGGGGTGAGAGGAGTTAATAAAGAGACCTGAGTAGGGGCACACATTAAAGCAACAGCAGGACTCAGATCAGAGCCTTTGGCCTGGATCCTATGTTATAGAGGCTTTTTCAAAAAGCGTGGGACATGGGGAAAAAAGGACTCCAAAGAAACAGCACAGCATCTGAGCTTTTCCACAGCATTTACTATCTGCTGGCCCGCTGCTATGACAGCCTGCGAGCGCACAGACAAAGCATGGTCAGTGATGACCTAGAAAATTCGCGGAAGAGCAAGACGTACATTAGAAAAACCCTCACAAACTTTCATTCTAGGAGGAAAGGTTGTCATGGAAATGTGTTCATAATTACTTTGTGATGGCTCCCCTTACTGGCCGACAGGCAGAACGTCCTAGATCCCATTCTGAAGACAAGTGGGAGGACATACGTAACACCGAGGCATCCTGCTTAACTTCTAAGTTTCCTGTGTTAAAAAAAAAAGTTGCTAAAGTAGATTTTATTTTCTGAATATCAAAGTAAAAGAAGGGAAATTTCAGCCATGGCATTTATAAAATCCACCAGACTTATTCTTTGATCTTTATATTAATTATCCCTAGTGGTTGGTAGAGTCCAATGACAGGATTTGTGATTTATAAAGTAATATGATTGCTTTAAATGTTTTAATTCTTTAAACTTTTATAGTTACATCTAATTTCAAAAACTACTTGAGGTGATGGATGAGGTACACACAAGCACACACACACACACCCACACACATCAGGATTGATATATATAAATGAGCTGCATTTTTTTGAAGACTATATGCTTACAATAAGGAGACTGTCATTGTTCAAAGCAATCTTGAATTTCTTTTTTATTCTATTGTTTGGACTATAACTTTGTGGCAAGTATTAATACTTTAAAAATCTATTTGGCATTTTGTAACATCCAAAAATCATTCAGAATCAACTATGTTGAATTGTGAATGAACTAGTAAAGTTAAACAATTGTATCTAAAATAATAAAAATAAAATATATGTCTTCCACAATGTTCCCCAGGATTTCCCCCCAAATAATCTTTAAAATGTCAAATAATGTGCTAACTTAGCACATTGGGTGCTATATATATCATCCACCTTTCCCACAGGTTGTGTACGTGTTTTTTTAATTTAAACATAAGGACAGGAATATTTTATTTAAAAATTTAAAATCTATATATAGGTATGGTCAAATATCTCTATATGCACTTTGCTATCAAGAAGTCTGAGTAGAAAAATTCAGTTGCTACTACAAGACTAATTTTTTACTTTAAACCAAGACTAGTAAATTTTGCTTGCAAGACAAATGATATTGGCATGGAAGTAATCACACTATTAAACTGATTTTTTTTAATTTAAGCTGACCAGCAAGAGATAGGATACTCTTGAGATTAACAGTTTACATTGAAATTATTCATTCTCATTAGATTTTTCACTCTTTTCTTTTTATTTTACTATATCCACTGTGTTAGTCAAGAGATTCGAACTTATGTTTAGGGGCAAACAAGCCTCTAAATCTCAATGGTTTGAAACCTGGTCTCACATCAGGTCCATCTTAAATGAGAGGGGCACTCTGCTCCAAGCTGTCCTCACGCAAGTATTGAGACTGATGGAAACTTCTAGCAACTGAAACATTGCAGGCAGCGGGAGGAAGGTGGTTAATCGCTCACTCTTTCTTAAGGATTTTTGGCTGGAAGTAACATGTCACTTCCACTACAATTGCCGTGACCAAAATAAGTCAGATGGGCAGAAATAGAATTGCATTTTACTTCCTATTGTCTTAGTTGACTCCCAACAAAAATACTTTAATCTTTCATAGAAACAAAGGGGGTTGGGTAATGCTATCCTACTATGTGCTTGGAAAGAGAACAGAAACACTGTGAACAGCGTGAAAAACTACCACACTTACACTGAATGAGGAATTTTATCTTTTTTTTTAAATTTTTTTTATTTTTTAATTTTTATTGGAGTATAGTTGCTTTACACTGTTGTGTTAGTTTCTTCTGTACAGCAAAGTGAATCAGCTATACGTATACATATATCCCCTCTTTTTTGGATTTCCTTCCCACTTAGGTCACTGCAGAGCATTGAGTAGAGTTCCCTATGCTGTACAGTAAAGGAGAATTTTTTTTTTTAACATCTTTATTGGGGTATAATTGTTTTACAATGGTGTGTTAGTTTCTGCTTTATAACAAAGTGAATCAGTTGAGGAACTTTATCTTAATACAAGGAAAGGGGACATTGCTTCCTACCTGAGAATCAAATACAGCAACAGGATACAGTGAAATTTATGTTTTGATTTTTTAACAGAAAGAGGCTGAACATAATATTTGCTGATTAGATTTAATGCCTGAACTTCTTTCCAAGTCTTACTTTTTACTGAAATAAATTGTACTTAAATTGAGCTCTCTGGGGATTTCACAGTGATTGATTGATTAGACTGTGGTTAGGGCCACTCAGGATAAGTGTGAGACATGGGGCAACGGTGCGAGAGCAGCTGCTTTCAGGGCTCTGGCCTTAATCTTGAGTGTTGCCATGGTGACAGCTGCCAGCAGGAACCCACTGGGAGCCCAGTAGGCGCACTGGCTGCCAGACCTTTGTATCAGACATACCATCCCCAGCCTTTCAGACATAAGCATAATGAACTCTTTAGCCAGGGTGTTTCTGCTTCCTATCCTAGGGGACAGTTTATTCTTGCTTCAGCTGTCAATTATCAGATGTCAATTCGGAAAGACAGACTCTATTTTCTCTTCCTGTACTCTTCCTTGCAGCTTATTTTCATATCACAGCCCACCCTTTTCCGCATTTTATAGTTACATAATTAACAATTCTTAACAGAGCAACCTCAACACGTATGTCCTCTAATACAACGCTGACCAGTAGAACTTTCTGTGATGATGAAAATGTTCTATGTCTGTGCCATTCAATACAGCAGCCACTGGCCACATGTGCCTAGTCAGCATTTGAAGTGTGGTCAATACAACTGAGTCACTAATTTTAGCTCATTTTATTTTAATTAGCTACATGTGGCTAGGACGATAGCATTGAAAAGCACAGTTCTAGAATCATATTTAAGCTCAGGGAGTTGTACGACCTACAGCTGCCCAGAAGGGAACCATCCTTAGCAGCTTCCTCTCATTTGGAGCAGCGTATTATCTGTTCTAAGGCATATTATTGCTACTGCCGCATAAGGTATGCCTTGCCCTGCACTAACCTCCTTGCTTCTTGTAAATTTAATTATGCAGCCAAAGAAAGAGGAGTAAAAGGAAATATGATGATTTGGGCCATTAAAGGTAATAGTCATCTAGAAGCAAACCTTAATAATGGGAAAGATGTTACTGTTTCTAATTAATATACTGGCCACATTACTGTGATTCTGCAAAAGAACAAGATTCTCACTAGAAGTCATCAGTTCTAGTCCCAGAGTTTAGGCTAGTTAACTGTATTGTTTAGGGAAGACACACAGCAGAGGGTTTTTGTGTGGTTTTTTTTTTGCCTAAAATTTCTCCTCTGTATGAAAAGGGGGATAATAATAATTTACTGTGTGTTTACTCACATGACAGAGGCTTTAAGTCTCATTTATTCCTTTTAACGAGTCAGTAAATTAGGATTTATTATGTACAATGTACAGATGAGGAAACTGAAGCTTAGGAGGGTTAAGTGGTTAAGATTTCTCAGCTAGTAATTTTAAGAACCAAACGACCTTCCAACTCAAGTCTGTCTCCAAAACCCAAGTTCTTTCTACTAAATATCATTAGAATGTTTCTATAATCCCTTCCAACTCTTGATTATCACTAAAGTGAGTGCCATGTATTTAAACGTATTGAATGAGCTTTGCAAACAAGCAAAAATAGAATTCTTAACTGTACTCCAGTTTTAAAAACATTATAATAACTGTAACTATTAGATACTTCCCCAGCTGGACCCATCTAAGATGCCCCAGTTTCGTGGCTTTCAATCCTGGCTCCACATTAGAATTATTTGGAGAGTTTCTTTTAAAATACGGATGCCAGGGATCTTTCCCAAACTAATAAAATCAGAATTTCCAGGAATGGGGCCCAGGGACAGCTTGTTTTAAGACCGTCACGTGGTACCAATGTGCAGCAGGGCTGAGAACTGATCTACCAGGTGTGGAAGTTGCAGAAACCTGGCTCTGTTGAGCCACGTGCTAGAACTTCATGAACCTGCGTCCAGGAGAAAGCCCCTTGGCATCTTGGTTGATGTGTTTCATTTTACGGACATGTGCTGGGAGCAACTGCCGTGTGGAGATGACGAAGCAGTCTCACACAAACAAGCTTCTCCTCCTGAAGACTGGTTAACCATGACACCAGAGGAATATTTTCATCCTGAGCCTTAGGATCCCTAAGCCTCTGTCACACACAAAATTGGAAGGAAAGTAGTGCAAAAAGAGTAATTATCTGACGGGAGAAAGGACTTGCCAACTTCGTTCTGAATTTCTTTCCATGTGCATAGGAGCTATAACAGGGCAAGTCCAAGTTCAGATTGCAACAGCGTTCGAAAGGCTTCCCTCCTGGCAGGTAATGCCACAGAGAGCAGGTATGCTAAAGTGGGATTCCTCCAACAGGCAAAGGAGTTTAGTAGTTAGGTTGGTTCATAGACTAGAAAAATAGGCTTGCCCATCTTCTCACACCGAAACCAGTTGCTTTTGTTTTCCTTTTTTTCAATCTGAATTCTGTGCAGAATTTTCTGTTACCAAAAAAATGAGCAGAAGTAGACCAAAACTTCAGTAGCCCTCAACAGAGCTTAACTCTGACATGATTTTAAAGAGCTCAAGTTTATCATCCTCAAAAATTTTGAGTGACATGCCTTTTCTCACAGCACTGATTCTCAAACTTGGAGAAGTTTGTTTAAAATGCATATTTCTGGATCCCACTCCTGGAGTTCTAGAGTGGAACCTATTTGAAATCTGTATATTTTAAGGATTCCAGTAAATCTGTTCTAAGTGATCATGGTAGGCTGAATAATGGTCCCCGTAAGATGTTCACATTGTAATTCTCAGAATATGTGAATAAGTTAGCTTAAATAACAAAAGAGACTTTGCGGGTGTGATTAAAATAAGGATCTTAAGCTGGGAAGACTATTCTGGTCATCCAGGGGGGCCCAATGTAACTACAAGGGACTTTATAAGAGGGAAGCAAGAGGGTCAAAGTTTAAAAAGGAAATGTGACAATGGGACCAGAGGTTGAAATGAGGCACTTTTAAGATGAAGGAGCCACGAGCCAAGGAATGCAGACAGCCTCTAGAAGCTGGGAAAGACAAGCAAATAGATTCTCTGATTGTCTCTTAAAAACTCCAGAAGGAATGCTGCTCTGCCAACATCTTGATTTTAGACTTCTGACTTCTAGAACTGTAAAAGAATAGCTTTATGTTGTTTTAAGCCACTAAGTTTGTGCTAATTTGTTACAGCAGTAATAGGAAACTAGTACAGTGATCCAGGCATTAACCCAAATAAAAGGCTGTAGAAATCAGCTTCAATACCTCCCATTATAGAAAAGTAACCTTGAGCACAAAGAGTGAAGTAAATTAGCTAACTTCACTCACAGACCTGTGGAAAGTCCAGGAGAAAAGTGGAATTTTCTTAGTTTGGTTCTATGTCTTTAACCTGGCGCTCAAGGTGTAACTCCTCAATCTAACCCAACCTTTTCCACATTATCTCAGTACTCCTATATCCTCACTCCTATGGAAGAGCAAACTAGGAGACACATTTCTCCCCCTGGATAAGCCCTATATGTTCTGTTTCACTACCTTGGCACATGCATTTCCCTCTTCCTGAAGTCCTCACATTCTTAAATCTTAAGGTTCATTCGAAGTCAAGTCCTGCCCCTTCTTGAGCTATCCAGCATAAGATGAACGTTGGCCTCTGACTCTTGTGGCGTCAGTACAGCTGCTCTGTAGGGATCATGATGAAGACTCCCCGGTCAGTCTATTTATTCCTCAATACGATGATCTGATTAACTCTGGGGCTTATGGATACTCTGTAAAGTAATAATGAGGCAGGAATGGATAACTAAAGATGTTTAATCCAAGTCGAGCACCCGGACTTTCCTTGTTCAATAATTAAAATCTTCTAAGTGCCTTGATTTATAGATACAACCTCAATATTTACATCTCATTAGAGTAAAAGTTTTTTAAAACATATTTCTTATTGAGATATAATTCACATACCATAAAATGCACCATTTAAAAGTTGTCTTTAGTATATTCACAGAGCTGTGCAACAATCACGATTATCTAATTCCAGAACATTTTCTTTACGCCCAAAAGAAATCTTTTAACCATTAATAGATACTCCCCATTCTCTCTCCACTTCCCCAGCCTCTGGCAACCACTAATCAGTTTTTTCTCTCTATGGATATGTCTATTTCATGTAAATTAAATCATCCAATAAGTGGTCTTTTGTAGCTGGTTTCTTTTACTAAGTTTAATGTTTTTAAGGTTCATCCATGTTGTAGATTGTATCAGGATCTCATTTCTTTTTATGGTTGAATAACATTCCATTCTATGGATATATCACATTTTTTTTACCCATTCATCGGTGAATAGATATTTGGGTCATTTCTACTTTTTAGCTAATACGAATAATGTTGTTATGAACATTTGTGCACCAATTTGTGTGTGTGTGTGTGTTAAAATATGCTTTTAATTCCATTTGGTATATAACTAGGGGTAGAATTGTTGGGTCATGTGATAACCTATGTATAACTTTTTGAGGTACTGCCAAAGACAAATACTGTATGATATCACTTATATGTGGAATCTAAAAAATAAAACAAATGAATAAATATAACAAAACAGACTCACAGACATAGAGAACAAACCAGTGGTTATCAGTGGGAAGAGAGATGATGGAGGGGCAAGAAAGAGATAGGGGATAAAGAGGTACAAACTACTATGTATAAAATAAATAAGATACAAAGATATATTGTACAGCAATAAGTTTAAATGGAATATAATCTATAGAGATATTGAATCACTATGCTGTACCTTTGAAACTAATATTGTAAATCAACTATACTTCAATAAAAATAAATAAAAGCTGTTTCACTGTAGGAGTGACTTGGGGACTTGGTACCATTTGGAGACTTTCCAGTTTCCTCTTTCCATTGATGTTGTTTCCCAAACTTAGCTACATAAGGAAATGTTATTTGAGAACGCAGATTCTGGAATCTGCTCCAGTCCTCCAGGTAGTAACCTGGAGACCTGCAGCTTAAAAGCTCTTCAAGGATCCTAGTGATTGGCCAAGTATAGAAAATTGATGCTATATGTTTTATTTCTTTTCCAGAAAGACTAAACACCTCAAAGTTAAACATTAAAGATAGTCTGAATGCAGTTGGTTAGACTCCTGGGATAGAAATGATGCTAAATAATTTAATAGGAACTTTTGTCAGGACTGTAAGAACGAGTTGCTAAAGATCTATTGTATCAAGAAGAGGGAAGGCAAAAATTTACTGGGGACACACTTCATCAAATGCTGTTGTATATGGAACATGAAACTTAAGAGTCCCAATTTCCCTGCCAGGTCAGGTTTCCTCTTCCATAGCTGTTACATAACTGAGTATGTGAAAAACTGAAAAGTTGTTTCAATTCAAAAGTAAAAATGTACAGTGCATTTCTTAGTTTACAATCTTTGTTCCTAAAGTTACCTCTAGATTAGTTGCTTAGAACCACATAAATATCTTTTAGGAGATGTAGTAAATGGCGAAAATGGTTAATACACTTTTAGAATTTTCTGCAGCATATTAAATGTCTATTTAAAATAATATAGCAGAAAAACAGTTCAATAAACCTATCTGAAGTTCTGGAAATAGAAGGTCATGGAGAGAAGGCAAGAAGAAGGCACAAGAGGTGAGAAAAGAGGAAACAAAGGGAAAATGTGTTTCCTCTTCTTTTCTGAATGCAGGGTCCACCATAAGGAAAGTGGTTTTGCATCTTTCTTTGCCTTTTCTGTACCCCTTTCTTTGGCCTGTATTGTCCTCATAGCCAAACCACAGGTCGGCTGGCACTACCCCAGTCAAAGCTCTCCTAAGCTTAATGAACAGAACACTTGTTCTTCCAGCACAGTGCAAAAACCTCAGCTAAGCTTAGCTGGAAAACCTTAATTTCATCTATAGCCCTTTTACAATTTCAATGGAACCTACCTTGTTTTACAAAGGCCATAACCCAAGATAAGCACACACACATATATATATAAAATTAATTAGGGAATATAAAACAGTGAAGAACAATGATAACAACAATGAAATCAGGATATAGGCAGGAACGCTAGGACCTCTAACTTTACCCCACTTTTCAAAAAACTTGAGGGGTAGTATCTACGTGGATTGAAATGTGAAATTCTCTGTCAAGTACTAAAAGACTCAAATTCCTTTCATTCACAGATAGTTCCAATACTCTCAGGTGGGCAGCATTTAAAATAATTTGTTACCAAAAACTCAGTGGTGCCCCGCTTTCTGTAATATGTGCCATAAAGAGAGATGGACTCAATCCTTTATTTAAATTGTTTGTGGTGGTGTTTTCATTATACTAAGGAAAAAAGTAGGGTCAAAATGGAGATCCATAGTGCTTTATGTTTTGCTCTGTTTTTAGTTTGTTGTAGTTGTCATTGTTTAACTTTTTATTTTTACATAATTTCAGACTTATAGAAAAATTTCAAGAGTAGTACAGAAAATTTACATCTACCAGTCACCCAGTCTCCCCCGTGTGAAATTTCATCATCTTTGCTTTCTCTTTCAAACATTTTTCCTCCTGAACCGTTAGAGTGTAAGTTGCGGAAATGATGCCCCTTCACCACTAAATCCTTCAATGTTCCACAGAGATTTGGATCCGCTCTGCTAGCTAGGTGAGTTCCCATACCCCCTGAAGCACACAGGCTGGAGGGTTAGAATGCCTCTGTCCCTGGGTTTTCAGATCAGCATTAGACCCAAGCTTCTATTGACTGAAACATCTCAATGTTTCAGGAATTTAGAGCAGCTCCTGGAATCCCCTGAAAAAAAAAAGAGGGCAGTAACTATTGTCTACCCTGTCAGGGCCTTTGTTTTCTAATGCTTTTCGACATCCAAAGCTGCTCCAGTATTAAAAAAAAAAAAAAAAAAAAATACAGTTCCCCTCCCACCTTAGCTGCTGACCTAATTTAGCTGAACACACCCTATTAAGTATTTATTAAACATCAGTTTGTGGAAACACTATATCAAAATGGGTACACAAGGGCAAAGCCTACTGGGCAGGTTTTCGGTACATCAAAATGCACAGCTCAGCATTAGGAGGGTGACTGATGCTCTGAAAAGTGTAACAAGAACTTGATTATTTGGAAAAATGGTTCTACACGATAGCAGGAGCCCACTTTTCTTTCAAGTGGGTTAAAAAGCAGAACCAGAAACATCATAAATACAGTAGAAGAGAAGCTACGTTTCATCTTCCTATGTGGATTTGGAAAGAAGTCTCCTTCGTTTATTGTTCAGCTTTCACGTTTGCAACTGTTCATTTCCTTGAGCACCAAGGGCAGTTGCAAGTGTTGTGGAGGCCGAAGCTGTTACAATTTGGGAGCTTCTTGTTATGAAAATAAAACATAGAATTATGAACGTAGAGTACAAAGGTAAATACCCATAATGAGAATTTAAATCTCAACAAATGACACATTTTAAAAAACTGACAAATATCATAAATGCCATAAAATCAATAAAAATAAGCTTGGTTAATTAACTAATATGCCTCTATATTTTCCTGCATTTTTTAGCCGCATGCTCTCTCCATACAATGATATTTTAATGTCATTTTCTACATAGAGAATATAAAAATAATTCCATCACACCTCTACCATGAATGGATAAAATTTCTATCAAAAATAAATAAACTGACTCCTTTATTAGGGCCAATTTTAAGCAGTGATTTAGACTTCTTTTTACAAGTATGTCCCTCACCCTCTAGACAGTACTGGCAAAATTCTCCTGTGACGCACAACAGGTTGGGAGTGATATATTATGTCAAGTCTTCTCTTGGAGGAACTTTGATCAGTCTTTCTAAATGTGGAGCCTTTTGCCAGAGTGAGGGTAGAAGAACCAGAGGACCTTGGGACTTGGGGGAGAAGGACGGACAATGAAAAGGGACAAGAGCATAAAAAAAGAAGCAGAAAACAGAGTTAGATGAGAGGATGCTGAAATCATCTTCCTGAACATTGATTCATAAGGCCTTTGGTAACATTTTCTCTGCCTCCATCACAAAGTGAATTTGAATGCCAGCGGGCGGGCACACTCCCGTTGTTGAGAAACAGATCTAAAAGTAAGTACCAAGCAGACAAAAATGGGTGATAAACATGATGAGCAGCACTTTTCAGCTAACTATAGAAGATGTAAGCACAGATGGAGAAGGATAGTTTATCTTTGCTGCTGCTTGAAAAATAAACACCAGAAATATAAATGCCATCAAAATGTTGACTCTTCTCAAACCAAAAATTTTGGTTTCGTATTCAAAGCCATGCCCATTTAGAAGAAAAACACATTCATTTGGGTTTTGTGGTTTGGGGAAAGAGCTGCCAGAGAGGAGTTGAAGCCACAGTGGAGCATTCCTGGACAATCTATCGCAGGCCTGGGGAGATCACCATGCAGGCAGCTGCTGCTCCCCTAATCGTCAAAATAGCAACAGGACCACAAATAATTCAGAGCCTGAGACGTTTTCTTCCCTCCAGTTCAAACTCTCCTGTTTCCGTTAGATGGCTCCAGCAATCCTGCCTCTTTCACAAAGCCTTTCCCAACTGAAACCGTGGCAACTCCCTTTGAACTCTACTTTATATAAACACACAGTTCCCATGGTTCCCTTATAACTCCCAAAATGCACTTGCTCTGTGGTCAGATCATAATGCAAATCCTTTTATGCTGCATTTGTTCAATGCTCGTCGCTTTGGCTCTACAGCGTTCATATCAGGTAGGCCCTTCTGAAGTATTCTAAGTTCCACATCTAATTCACCAAGCGTTTTGCTTAGCAAAGCCTCTTACACAGATACATATTTATCATGAATGCTTTAGGACATATTAGAGACAACAGGGCCATTTTAGAGAAAATAAGAATAGTAGTAAGCAAAGCAGACCCTCCTCGTGATGCGTACCCCACCTCCGCCGGCACCCCCAACCCTGCATCATCTTCACCCTCCTGCCGTCTTTACCTAACCATGTTTTCTTTTAATTATAAAATGCTTCATAAATACAGAAGACTGTATGAAATATAAATCTTCATTTTCAAGAAGAATGAAATGAGCACGCACCTTAAGAAACGGAATGTATCTTAGACAGTCCTTGTGTGTCCCCTTCAGATCACAGCCCTGTCCTTCCACATTCTCAGTAAACACGGACTTTCATGTTAGTCATTGACTTTTGCTATTCTTCAGGTTTTTTACTACCTATGATTTATCTCCAACAACGCACAGTTTAGTTTTTAAAAACTCAGTAGCAACCACAACCTATCTGTGTAAGAAAAAGATCAATATTGCTGCTGATAGAGGACATCTCCCAGAAGAAAATAAGCTGACAGAGGCTCTCTGTCATAGCATGCCTTCAGTTTCCCTGGGAGTTTACAAAAGTCACTAATACGGAAGCAGAGGAAAATAGACCGGGAGGGAGGGACTGTCAAAGCTAGGGCATCTGGGTGTGAGTCCGGAGGTGAAGGTCTGGAAGTAATAAAGTCAGGAGAGGGGCCAGCTCTGCCCTCTCTGCGTCTAAGCTCACCGTGGCCCACCTCCTGCTCTCAAGAGTGGGTGAAAGATGACCCTCTTTTACCTGATTCAAAGAATAAATGCCAGATTACTGGGAGAAGCTGAAGGGCAGTCAACCTGGCTAACACTAGGTTGTTCTTCAAAGTACAGCTCCTGGGCATGTCTTCCAGTAAAACTTCCCTGACACACACACACACACACACACACACACCGTTGTGTGCAGGGTCACCCCTGTAACTCTCTTTGCACTCTGTGCTAACTTCTAACATCTAACTTTGGTAGGTGCCAACTCCTACCTCAACTGTAATCGTATGATCAATTGTCCACTTCCTTGTTGAACTGGACACTCCTTGAGGGAATAGATCATATCTTACTCATTTTAATAAGTCACCTAATATTTGCCTAACTTACTAATGTGTACACATTTCATTGAAACTAAATACCAAGACTTGATAAGCATAAGGCAGAATATGTGGTCTTGCTACCCCGCCCTTATTAGGAACAGGGGATTGGGGGATTCTCTTCTGTTAAAGTGCTTCTGTGAATTCTTCTTGCATTCTCCTGGCTTCGGGCATGTCACATCTTATACAAATATTTCAGTACTGTCTTTGGCACAGGCAAGGAGACCTTTCCACAGTGATGCGCGTGAAATAAAGGTGTCACAAAAATATTTTTGCCCTCATTTGTGCCTAAAACCAAACACGAGTATATTGTACTAAGTAAATAAAAGTATGATGTAATCATCTTCTACTTTTCCTAACACAGCTAGTAGTTGTTTTTACTTTTATAATTAGAAGGTGAACAATGTATTAAGAATGCCACTGCCTTTTAAATAATCTTTACTAACCATAGTTTTCTATGAGATAAGCACCTTTACTGATTTAACTAATCTATAAAATAAAAATTAGTAAAAATTAGGTATCTAGATTATCAGATATTACCCCACCACCCAGAATTAACCATATTACATTACTGTATATCCTCCCAGATTTATCCCCCCCAAAATGAGATCATTCTGAACACTGATTTTTAACTGGATTTTTAAAAATTCAGTATGTCCTACATGTCTTCCCATCTCGATAAATACACTTCTAAAGCAGTAACGTTTAGTGTCTGTATATGAATCTATACATGTATAGTAAAATTATAATAAAAAAAAGGAAAATAAACACGAAACTCAGAAAAGTGGGTGTTTTTACAGGGGGGAGATTGGATCTGTGAAGAGTCTAGCCATGATTTTAAAGACATAAATATTTTTCATTATTTTTTTACATGATATTTTATATATAAAATTTATATACATATACTATTTCATAGTATAGATATACAAAACTTTATTCACAATCTTCTTCTAATAAGCATTTATATTGTTACAATCTTTCACTAAATAACATTCTGATGAATATTCTTACACTAAAAGTTATAAAAACTTTTCTTTATATCCTAAGATAAAGTTCTAGAAACTGAATTGCTGAGTCAAATAGTTTGCACAATTTTAAGACCATTAACACATATTGCTGAACCGCCATTCAGAAAGATTATGCCAATTTCAAATCCCACCAGCAACTTGTGAGTGTCCTTTTCTCTCAGCCCTCACCAACACTAAGCATAATTATGGGGGAAAAAAAACTCTCTTCCAGTGTGGCTAGTGAAAAACTTGTCTTCTGTATTTTTTCTAATTTGTATATCTTTAATTACTAGATTAAACCTTTTAAGTTTTGAGCTATTTCTACTTTTTCTTTTATGAATTATTTGTGAATATTCTTTGCTTATTTTTCTGCTAGTGTTATTATTCTTATTGATCTGTAAGAGGTCCTTATATAATTCAAGATGTCAAACTTCTGTCTTATATTGTGTGAGGCAAAATAATGGCCTCCCAAAAATGTTCATGTCCTAGTCCCTACGACCTCTAAATATGTTACGTTACATGTCAAAAGGACTTAAGGTTGCAGATGGAAGTAAGGTTGCTAATCAACTGGTCTTAAAATAAGGAGATTACTGGATTATCCAGTGTACTCAAAGTAATCATAGACATTCTTAAAAGTGGGAGAGAGGGACAGAGGAAGGATCAGTCACAAAGATGTGAAGATGCTGGCTTTGGGGATGGAGGAGTGGAGCCACAAACCAAAGAATGTGAGTGGCCTCTAGAGGATGGAAAAGGCAAGGAAACAGATTCTCACCTAGAGCTCCCAGGAGCACAGCCCTGCCAACAGATTGATTTTTTGCCCAGTGAGACCTGTTTAGGGCTTCTGATCTCCAAAACTATAAGATATTAGATTTGTATTGTTTCAAACCACCAAGATTGTGGTTACTTATTATAGCAGCAATAGGAAACTGATACACATGTTGCATATGTTTTTCCAATGTTTAATGTACAGAATATTTACAAAGCTACCAAAGCGCCCCGTGTGACTTGTGCTTTTTAAAATGTATTCACTGTATTATTATATTCTCACCTACAGTGAAACAGATGAGATTTGATCAAAAACACAACTGGTCTAGTTTGGCTTCAAATAAATTTTTCTCTGTTTCAAAAACTGTTTATAAAAAACAAGAGGCTGTTTTCTCTTCACCTCTTTTTTCTTCTTTTTCCTTTCCCTTCTCTTGGAGGTGGCATGGGGGCTAAGGAGGTTAGAAGGACAAGAAGGAAAGGGCATTTTCTGGGAATAATGAGGTCAGTACATTGGATATATGTGACTGTAATAAACATAGTGAGAAGAAGAAATGCCTGAAAATATAATTTGGGATCAAATTATAAAGATGTTTATATTCCACACAGGGTCTTTTGGCATTATCTGAGAGTGAAAAACCATTACAGGCTCTTAGGTAGGCAAATAATGTGTTCAAGCCTGCGAGTTAGTGGTTAAAAATATTTTAAGCATAGAAAATACAGTCCAACTAAATTGAACTAAAATACAGTTCCAAAAATACAGTGCACTAAAACAAGATATTTCTTTTTTTAAATTAATTTTTATTGGAGTATAGTTGCTTTACAATGTTGTGTTAGTTTCTACTGTACAGCAAAATGAATCAGCTATACCTATACATATATCTCCTCTTTCTTGGATTTCCTTCCCATTAAGGTCACCACAGAGCATTGAGTAGAGTTCCCTGTGCTATATAGTAGGTTCTTATTAGCTATCTATTTTATACATAGTAACAATAGTGTATATATGTCAATCCCAATCTCCCAGTTCCTCCTACCCTCCCTTCCCCCTTGGTGTCCATACATTTGTTCTCTACATCTGTGTCCCTATTTCTGCTTTGCAAAGAAGATCAGCTATACCATTTTTCTAGGTTCCACATATATGCTTTAATATACGATATTTGTTTTTCTCTTTCTGATTTACTTCACCCTGTATGACAGTCTCTAGGTCCATCCACGTCTCTACAAATGACCCAATTTCGTTCCTTTTTATGGCTGAGTAATATTCCTTTGTATATATGTACCACATTATCTTTATCCATTCCTCTGTCGATGGACATTTAGGTTGCTTCCATATCCTGGCTATTGTAAATAGTGCTGCAATGAACATTGGGGTGCATGTGTCTTTCTGAATTATGGTTTTCTCTGGATATATGCCAAGTAGTTGGATTGCTGGGTCATATGGTATTTCTATTTTTAGTTTTTTAAGGAACCTCCATACTGTTCTCCTTAGTGGCTGTATCAATTTACATTCCCACCAACAGTGCAAGAGAGTTCCCTTTTCTCCACACCCTCTCCAGCATTTGTTGTTTGTATATTTTTTGATGATGGCCATTCTGACTGGTGTTGGGTTACCTCATTGCAGTCTTGATGTGCATTTCTCTAATAATTAGTGATGTTGAACATCTTCTCATGTGTTTGTTAGCCATTGGTTTGTCTTCTTTGGAGAAGTGTCTATTTATGTCTTCCACCCATTTTTCAATTGGGTTGTTTGTTTTTCTGATATTGAGCTGCATGAGCTGTTTGTTTATTTTGGAGATTAATCCCTTGTCAGTTGCTTTGTTTACAAATATTTTCTCCCATTCTGAGGGTTGTCTCTTCATCTTGTTTATAGTTTCCTTTGCTGTGCAAAAGCTTTTAAGTTTCATTAGGTCCCATTGGTTTATTTTTGTTTTTCTTTCCATTACTCTAGGATGTGGGTCAAAAGAGATCTTGCTGCGATTTATGTCAAAGAGTGTTCTGCCTATGTTTTCCTCTAAGAGTTTTATAGTGTCTGGCCTTACATTTAGGTCTTAAATCCATTTTGAGTTTATTTTTGTGTATGGTGTTAAGGAGTGTTCTAATTTCATTTTTTTACATATAGCTGTCCAGTTTTCCAGCACCACTTATTGAAGAGTCTGTCTTTTCTCCATTGTATATTCCTGCCTCCTTTGTCACAGATTAGGTGACCATAGGCGTGCGGGTTTATCTCTGGGCTTTCTATCCTGTTCCATTGATCTATATTTCTGTTTTTTGTGGCAGTACCATACTGTCTTGACTACTGCAGCTTTGTAGTACAGTCTTAAGTCAGGGAGCCTGATTCCTCCAGCTCCATTTTTCTTCCTCAAGATTGCTTTGGCTATTCAGGGTCTTTTGTGTTTCCATACAAATTGTAAAATGAAAATTGGAAAATAATTTGAACTGAGTGAAAACACATCATAATTTGTAAGATGCACCTGAAGTAATAAAGAAATTTATAGCTTTTAAACAAAAATGATTTAAGATCAACTATTTAAGTTTCCATCTTGAAAAGCCAAAAGAAAAAAAGAGAGAGAACACATCAAAGTCAAATTAAATAGAAAAAAGGAAACCAATAAGAAAAATAGAAATACATGAACAGAAAATAGAAAAATAAAGAAAATCAACAGTCAAAACGTGGTTCTTTGATATAAATTAATAAAATTGATAAACATATAGCAAGACTAATCAAAAGAGTAAGAAAAAAAAGTGTAAATTACCGGTATCAGGCATAAAAGAGGCACATCACTAGCAATCTTCCAGATATTAAAAGGATGATAAAGGGGATGTTTTAGATAAATTTATATCAATAAATTTGCAATTTAGAGAGAATAAACTAATTCCTCAAAAGTATACAGCAAAGTTGATATAAGAAAAGTTGAAATACTTAAAGAACACTAAATTAACCCTTCATTAAAAAGAGAGGGTTAATCTCTAAGATATGTAAAAGAAGTCAGACAACTCAACAGCAAAAAAAAAAGCAAAACGAAACCAAAAAAAAAAAAAAGGTTAAAAAATAGGCAGAGGAATTGAATAGACATTTTTCCAAAGAAATATACAAATGGCCAACAGGTACAACATGAAAATGTGCTCAGCATCACTAATCAACAAGGAAATGCCAATCAAAACTACAATGAGATATCACCTCAGTCCCATTAAAATGGCTATCATCAGACATATAAGAGATGAGAAGTGTTGATGAGGATGTGGAGAAAAGAGAATCCCTGTGCACTATTGGTGGGAACGTAAATTGGTACAGCTACTGTGGAAAACAGTATGAAGGTTCGTCAAAAAATTAGAACTATCATATGATCCTCAAAAAATTAGAACTAGGGCTTCCCTGGTGGCGCAGTGGTTGTGAGTCCGTCTGCCAATGCAGGGGACACAGGTTCATGCCCCGGTCCAGGAAGATCCCACATGCTGCGGAGTGGCTAGGCCCGTGAGCCATCGCTGCTGAGCCTGTGCGTCTGGAGCCTGTGCTCCATAACGGGAGAGGCCACAACTGTGAGAGGCCCGTGTACCAAAAAAAAAAAAAAAAAATTAGAACTACCATATGATATATATCCAAAAGAAACAAAATCACTATCTTGTAAAGATATCTCTAACCCCATGTTCATTGCAGCAGTGTTTACAATAGCCAAGACAGGAAAACAACCTAAGTGTCCACCAAGAGATGAATGGATAAAGAAAATGTGGTATATATACAAATGGACTATTATTCGGCCATAAAAAAGAAGGAAATCCTGCCATTTGCAACAATTTGAATGAACTTTGAGGACATTATGTTAAGTGAAATAAGTCTGACAAACAAAGACAAACATTTTACAATTTCACATCTACATGGAACACTCCCCCCCAAAAAAAAAAACCAAACTCAAAGATACAGAAAACAGATTGAGGCTCCAGAAATAGAGCATGGGGAGGGGTGGGTAAAATGGGTGAAAGGAGTCAAAATTTTTAAAAAAAGAAAGTAATCCAGGCCAAGATGGTTTCTCTAGTAAATCCTATCATTTAAGGAAAAAATAATATTTCTATTACACATTGTCTTTCAGAAAATAAAGGAGCAGGAAACAACTTCCCAAATAGTTGTACTTTTTTTGTTTTTTTTTTTGTGGTACGCGGGCCTCTCACTGTTGTGGCCTCTCCCGTTGTGGAGCACAGGCTCCGGACGCACAGGCCCAGCTGCCATGGCTCACGGGCCCAGCCACTCTGTGGCACATGGGATCCTCCCGGACCAGGGCACGAACCCACGTCCCCTGCATCAGCAGGCGGACTCTCAACCACTGCACCACCTGGGAAGCCCCCAAATAGTTTTATGAGTCAACATAACCTGAATAACAAAACCTAACAAAGACATTACAAGAAAATTCCAAACGAATGTCTTTCATGAACATAGATACAAAATCCCTAACAAAGTATTGGCAAATTAAATCTTTTGATATATAAAAAGGACATTGTAATGGAAGTTTTGGCCAGAGCACCTAGACAAGAAAGAAACAAAATACATAAAGATTGGAAAGAAAAACGTAAAATTATTTCTATTCAGTTATGGCACAATCTTATGTACATAAAACCTTAAGTATTTCATTAACAAACTATTGGAACTAATAAACAAGTTCAGCAACTTTGCAGCCTACAAGGCAAATGCAAATACAGGATATAAAATCAAAGATCAAGAATCTAGAATAGCCAAAACAATCTTGAAAAAAGGAATAATAAAGTTGGGCAACTTGTTCTACAGGATTTCATAACCTATTATAGAACTGTAGTAATCAAGATAGTGTAGTATTGCCATAAGGAAAGACATGTAGATCTAGATAAAATAGACTAGACAGCCCAAAAATAGACACACAGAGTGCACTGATTTCTCAAAAAGGGCACCAATGTAATTCTTTGGGGAAAGAAAGTTCACAAATGATATTAGAACAACTAGATATCCTTATGAAAATTAAATAAATAAATCTCAAACTCCTACATCACTCCATATATAAAAAGTATTTCAAGATGAATTATTCACCTAAAATAAAAGCTAAGACAATAAAGTGTCTAGAAGAAATAGAAATATATCTTCACACCCTTGGAGCAGGTAAAGATTTCTTAGAACACACAAAGCAAGAAACAGAAAAGAAAATGGGAAAAATTACACTTCAATAAAAAGAAGTTCTGTACACTAAAACACATCATTAAGAAAATAAACAATCAAGCTTCCAACTGGGGGAAAATATTTACAATACGTATGTCTAACTAAGGACTTTTATTCATAATATATGAAGATCTTCTACAAATCAATAATAACAAAATCTACTCAATAAACATGCACAAAAAACTTAAACACTTTACCAAAAAAGATGTATGTCTGTCCAAAATGAACATGAAAAGGTGTTCAAAATCATTCCTCATCGGAGAAATAAAAATTAAAACCACCATAAGATACATGTCCACACTCACTAGAATGCCTAAAATCAAAAAGGTTGAAAATACTAAATGTTAGTGAGGACTCAGAGCCAGTGGGAACTCTCATATACTGCCGGTGGGAATATAAACTATCACAACCATTTAAAAAACAACTACTTGGGGAATTCCTTGGTGGTCCAGTGGTTAGGATTCTACGCTTCCACTGCCAGGGGCCCGGATTCAATCCCTGGTTGGGGAACTAAGATCCCGCAAGCTGCGTGGTGTGACCAAAAAAATAAATAAAATCAAAAATAAATAAAAAATGTTTTTTAAACTCCTGACAGTATCTTTTAAAGTTAAACATACATCAAATCTATGATCCATTCCTAGGTATCTATCTAAAAGAAGTAAAACCATACATTCACAGAAAGACTTGTACGTGAATGTTCATAGTACTCTTGTTCAAAATAGCCAAGAACTAAAAACAACTGAAATGTCCATCAATGGAAGATGGATAAACAAAGCATGGTGTATCCATACATGGAATACTACTTGGCAGTTAAAAGGCAAGCCTACAGATACATAAAACTTCATGGATGAATCTCAAAAACATTATGATGAACAACAAAAGCTCTGTGCATTTTATTGTGTATACATTATGTCTCAATAAAAACTTAACTTTATAAGACAAACTAAAAATTGCTACTGGTAGAAAACAAATTATCTAACTCTACACAGCACAGGAATGAAAAAAATAGAATATCTTTGACCTGAGAGGCAAAAAAAGAGGACAGTGAGAAAGTGCTCACAATATGATTAAGTGGAAGCATTTTCATACATATAATATGTATAATCATTTAAATATGTGTGCTTTAAACTTTAAAGGAAAAGATAGCAAGGAAAGAAATCATGTCATAGTTTACAAATCCTAGGATTTGTTCTAAAGTCATCTGTCATTTTTTTTTTTTTAGCTCCCTGGCATCTGAACTCCCTTCCTATGCCTGTGAAATTTCTGCCTTCTGCTGCAGAAGCCCCAAAGCCAGACACCAACTTTCATAAGCTCCATTCCCTTGCGGGGAGGGCACACGAACAGCCTGGATACTGGCAGTGGGAATTCACGCTAGCAGCCATGGCAGTAACTTCGGGAATCCAGTCACAACTATAGCAGGAGGGTCATCTAGTAGCCAGTGTCAGCAGTGGCCAATGCCAATGCCAGGTGAGTAAGAGGGGCAAACCATTCATCTGGTGTTTGGTAGTAGTGGAAATGGTATCCTCACCAGCATCCTTCTGCAGCATGATTTTAGCTTCAAAGCTACACGCTTTGCTTTGTCCTGCCCATTTTTCTAGCGTTATCTCCAGTGTTCCAAATGATTCTGTGAACCTACTCAGTATCCTTTCAACAAATTCCTTTTCCACAGAAGTCATCCGGAGTTAAGAACTTGATGGAAAAATAAAATAATAAAAGCACTCTAATACAGAATGTGAAATCCTGGTCCTTTCAGTTAACAAGATTTTACAAATAAGTAGAAGTTATTTGGTCTTTTTTGTTTTTTTAATTAAGTCATTGAAAATAACTTTTTTAAAAACACCTTGGATTCCTCTCATACTTTCAAAGAAAAGTGTTTTTCACAATTAATGTTGTTTTAAAAGGGGAGACATTTTCAAAATATCCACCGGAAAAAAAAATAGACATCTCCATAATTCACACAATGGATAGCTGAGGTTCCAAAGGAACACCTTAAAATTAAGAAACTGTTAAATAGAAAAAAACACTCTCATAGCTAACATTCAAAGAAGCGTCTGTGACTGATGTGCTCAAGGGATAGGTCTGGGGACATGCCTATCAGCCTTTGTGTCACCCTAAAATCTTGGGAACATGCTAAACATCTTACCTTTCCTTATCAATTGTGAATTGATCAACCATCAATTTTGCTGAGTTTATTTTATATCTACGCAAATTTTCCACGTAAACTCTTTAGGTAATGAGTTTCATAAATTTACTGTTTGCTATGTGAATTAGTACTGTTATTTTTCGGTGCCATTATTCTTGTACTATAGGATTTTATAAATAAATCTATGCTCTCTGTAAAACATCTTTTGAAGAAATAATGTATAGACTCAGATAATTTTTCCTATCAAGACTTTTTTTTTTTTTTTTTTTTTTTGCGGTACACGGGCCTCTCACTGTTGTGGCCTCTCCCGTTGCGGAGCACAGGCTCCGGACGCGCAGGCTCAGCGGCCGTGGCTCACGGGCCCAGCCGCTCCGCGGCATGTGGGATCTTCCCAGACCAGGGCACGAACCCATGTCCCCTGCATCGGCAGGCGGACTCTCAACAACTACGCCAACAGGGAAGCCCTCCTATCAAGACTTTAAAAAAAAATTTGTATCTATCTTCATCAGTCCAAGCACAATCCTTTCTTTGTTGTTGTTCTTTTTATTTTTGCCCATTGTTCCTCCGCATCCTCCACTCCTATGCTTATAGTCCTTCCTCACTGGCACCCACTCTGTGTTTAAAATACAGAGTGGTTTTATGTAGAAGATGTACACATTACCTAAATTGTAATGTGACATGAATTTCATTGTTTCTTACCTTGCCCTCATGAAGCTTACACTTAGTGGAGATAAAAGACAAGTTCACATATAAAATAAGACAATAATTTCAGGCAATTGTAAATGTAATAAAGGAAATAAACAGGGTGATGAGTAGTGATTGAGTTACTTTATAAAAGTAATCTCTTCTGAGAATATGTTATTTGATCTAAGACCTGAAGCGTGTAAAAGATACTGTTGTGAAGAGCATCCAGACAAAGAACGCATAGGCTCTGAAACAAGAACAAGCTTGACATGAGACAAATGGAAGAGGCAACTGCTGTGTCTGGAGCCCAACGAGCCAGAGAAACCTGGTCATAGATGAGGCGCGAAAGAGGCATGGACTGGGTCAGGATGACAAAAAAAATCGGGGAACTTAGTTAAGAGATCATCTTACTCCATGTGAGATATGATGGTTTGGAGAAGGGCAGTAGGACTGGAGATAGAAGTATGTGGTCCCAGAGAAGCCCAGAGACAAAAGGGTTTCAAAAATTTTTAAAAACGAGGTTGTAGTCAATCATTTCACATGTTGCGGTGCTTAGTTATATGAGGACAGGAAAAGGGATATTGGATTTGGCAACTTGGAAGTTGTCAGTGACAGAGGTAGATTGGAGGTCATTGAAGAATGAATGGAAGTTTTTCATTAAGAATACCAGATTTGACCCTCATTCTCTTCTGGTAACTTCCAAAGTCCTATGAAAATGATAGTAAAGATATAGAGAAAGTTCATAGGAAGAAAGAGAAGAGTTTCAGTGACAAAATTTCAGAGTTTGGAAAGCAAACCAATTAGTAGTGAGTGTCAACAGAATGAAGGAAGGTTAATTCAAAGCTAGCAGTGGAGAAAACAGAGCAGTAATCCATTTTACACTGCAAGTCCACTGAAATAACAAAGAACTGTTGGTACTAGGTGCCTCTGGAAGTGAGGGAGAAAATAGAGTCGAAAAAGGAGGACTAGCTAAAAGTCTATTTGCCAGACATGTAGACCCCTAGTTCCTCTCCTGTACTCAAGCAGCAGCTGAGAGGTTCACTCACTGGAGAGGGTAAAACAGAGAGGGTATCTAGAACAGGTAACACAAAGCACAGTTGAGGACAGGAGTCTTATATTGAAAACATACCCCCAGTCTTCTTCTCCCAAGGACATTTGGGTCTATACCCTCCAGGAAGGTGATTGGAAGATTCTTCTCTGGGGATCTAACCAGCCATTTTGTTTCTTAGTACAAGAGTCCCGGTAACGTCATCTACTACGAAAGACCACAGTCAACAAGCCCTCCCCATACTACAAAGTTTTCCAATAAGTATTCAGTGATTCTCTGTTAAACATAAACAGACAATAAAGAATCACCAGACATTTAAGGAAAGTATCCATTATGAAATGCAGAAAGTAAAACAATATGGGAAAAATGTAGCTCAGAGGAAACAGCCAATACAGTAGATGAAAACACAAAAATTTTCAAATTCCATTAATATCTTGGCAAAATAAAAGAAAACTTGCATTCACGAAATAACAGAATGGTATACAAGAAGCATTAAATAAATAAGAATATGAATTGGTTTACAAGAATTATACAACAAGTTTTCTGCATAACCACACTAAAAATGTATCATCTGAAGATACTTCGTTTTGCTTTCTTTAAGGTCAGTTGTGAAGCAATTTGATTTTTGCTTTCTCTTTTCTAATTCTTATCCACACATAACTTAGGAACGTTTTTAAAAGTAATTTGACTTTTTTCTAGCTTCTTCAAAGCATCCAACTTTATTTTCTCAGAAATAGTAGCTCCTATCTTTTTGAACTTATATTTTGATGGTTCACATTATATTTAATTAAGTTGTCTATCAACAGTAAGGCCAATTCTCTGTCAATACAGGGACTTAAAAGTTCATTACCATCAATTGTAGTAGTAGGCAATTTTAGTTTACTGCTTATTTTCTGCTGTGGTTCATTGTGTGGTCACGTCACGGCTTTACACCCATAAGGTTTACCTGAGTAGGTTTGGTCCTCTGGAATGAAGGCAACATACCAGGTCTTCTGCAGCCACTAGATCATTTCCCAGGTAGCTTCAAACTGAGCAAGAGTTCCACAATTTCACACTTGAGTGCATTCAAATCTCTCAGGTAGATGGCAACCAGATTCCATAAATAACTTCCTGCTAGCACCGTTTCAAAATTCAGATTTTAAAAGATACTACCCTCTACCTGAAGGGCAAATTCTTAATGAAATGAATTATATGACACTTGAGCAACAGCCTGAGGCTCCCGAATCAGGTAAAAAGGATTCTCCCTTTGAATGCATATAATGAAGACATAATAAAATCAACCTAACCTATATAGATTTTGGTTGGATCTTAACATGACGATACATGACTAATACACAGAGGGAGCTCAGATTTGTTTTTTGGTTTTTTTTAATATGCTTGACTTAAGCTCATAATTTATAAAATACCTTTGGGGATTTGTTTTGTTTTGTGAGATACAATGAACTCTAAGAGCAATATTTGCTCCTGGATGTTCACTCTAGAGTTAATAAATTGAGAAACAGAAATTATACATGTATGTGGGCTCTAGTGTATATTTCAGAATTAGTATTAGAAAAAGTAATAAAGAAATACCTTTACTTACTAAAGAAATATTCAATATGAATAGTGAACTGTCATTTGCATCATAAAATATAACATCATAATGTCACTCACTGTGCTATTTCAAAATTATTTGTCTTTCTGCTCCATAAGACCTAAGCTCAAAGGCAATATAAGTCTTACTATGCCTACCATAACTTCTGGCACAAAGTTAGACACACAATAAATATCAGTTGAATTAAAATAAAAGTTGGCATTGTAATAAATTAAAGAGTGCAGAGTCTTTTTTAATGTAAGTTCAAAGTACAAACAATGAGAAGATGGAGTCAATAATTGTAAAATATTTTCTTATGTACAACTGAAGCCAGGTTTAAAACATAAAGCCAATCATACATTACTTCTTCAATAAGAATAGATCTATATATAAAATGACCAAAAATTGTTAAATCTTCTCAGTAAGCATCACATTTTTAAAAAATTACTCTATCATATGCTCAAGGAAAGTTATCAGAAATTGGTACAAAATTTTCTAAATATCTAACACGTAATCTTCTCCATTCCCCACTTTTTATGCCATTACTATTAAATGTTTTTTCCCTTCAGAAATATCTGATGACTCTGCAGTGGGTACTTAGAAATTCAGGATACAAAATTCATGATTTCCCTAGCTATTATCAATTATATATTTTATCCAAAAAATAAAAAAACAAATAGTTACAATAGTGATAAGAATTTGTTTTATTGTGTTTTCCATAGATAGTAATAAGGTTTTTTGGTGAAAAAATTCATTACAAAGACAATCTATAATTGAATCAGTAACAAAAAAATTTTTGCTTTAAATGAGTCAAGTATTCTGCATTTGAAATTCAATTTCATAAACACTCAAGATTAGTGAATTTTGATAGGAAAAAAGACTAACAGAAAGGAAAAAGACATCTTTTCAACAGATAGCGACTTAGAGGTTTTTTTAAAATTTCTTTGGGAAAACACACAGTATAGTTATTTTTTTAAGTCTTTTGCTTCAAGTCAAGTAAACTTTAGACTAAGAAATATTTTTAAATTTGCCAAGAAATTGAAGTGTTAAAAATAGTCTTCTCCTTATTCATTTAATTTCATGTTTAAGGAAATATTTGACAGATAAGTTAACAAAATGCAAAAGAAGTTTACCTGCATTTTTACATAATAAATTCTAGCTCTATAAAAAATTTCCTGGTTTTACACAAAGGCCAATTTTTGACCTTCATTGATCCATTTCTATGTAGTTAAAAAAATACAGTATCAAATCTTTCTCCCTCCCCCCCAAAAAAACTAGAAGAAAATTTTTAAATTGTGAGTGTGTGAATGTAGCTATGCATATTCTCAAGCGTACAAAGCACACGAACATCACTTTACTTGGAAAATTATTTTCATCATAGTGTAAACATCTTTTCCTCTGCATCTGGACTTTTCAAAATAGTCTTTGGTATTACTAGCTATTGTGCTTTGAAATGGAAACTTAAGGAATTTCTGTAGCGGTGCTACATAGACATTTTAAGATATAAATAAGAAAAATGCACTTGGAATAAGTTAGTTAGCTGCTTTTGCATAATTTTCAAAAACTACAGTGTATGCCTAGTCACAGTTTTATAAGAAAGAATATCTCCTTTTTCAACTCCTTAATTTTAAGGAACACTTAACCATTTTGGCTAAAAATCCATTTTTGGAGTGGATCTGATGGATTGCATGTCACTAAGCTTGGATGCTCTCCACTTGCTGAAAGGCACATTTTAAAGAATGAATTATATAGAAGTTGGTCCTAGAATAAAAAGAAACAACAGACATTAAGTTTCAAAACTCAAAGTTAACGGAGAAATATAAAAACGCTTTATGGTCTCATGGAAGCCAAAGAGAGACTTATGTAACAAATACACACCATTCTTAACTTTTAATCTTTCTAATATCTACTATGTCTGATAAAATCTTGTTGGTTTTTGGTGTAGGCAACATCATTTATGCCACCACTGTTCAATTCACAGAAGGTGTTATATAAATGAAGAGAGGTATGCAGAAAAAGGTCTCAATCAAGTTCTCAAATAACAAATATTTCATTGATATAAGTGATAAAACTCTAAAAAATCCTGTCATAAAAGTCAGTTTTATAGTGTTCTAGAATTACACAAAACAATATTCAGGTAGGAACTGTTAGTTTCCAGCTAAGTTTTAAAACGTATGTTTAAAAACAGAAAAAAAGCCTTTCACATATTCTCTCAATTCTAGATTCATGAAAAAGTACTAAAATAGGGAAGGAAAGAATTAATCACTTTAGGTAAGAAAAAATAATTATTTTTCTCTTCTCTGCCAGGAAAACAAAAGTATGACTGTCACAAGAAGCATCATAAGAAATTCTAAAACATATACAAACAAATATTACTAATAATCCACAGACATGTTGAACTGCATAAATCATGCTGTAAGATATTTTATAACTATTTTGCTCCTAAGAGTATTTAATTCATAGATATCTTCTTTCTTACCACATGGGTAGACATACGTAATGACAAAGTTAACAAAGACAGAAAT
The DNA here is from genome assembly GCF_964270905.1 of Leucopleurus acutus. Classification (NCBI taxonomy): domain Eukaryota; kingdom Metazoa; phylum Chordata; class Mammalia; order Artiodactyla; family Delphinidae; genus Leucopleurus; species Leucopleurus acutus. Next base: position 52,868,446 of record NC_139149.1, read on the forward strand.
TCTGACAGATAATATCAATATAGTATGTTTCATGTATTTTCCCAGATAAGCAATTAGAGCTAATCAAAATAATTACATAAAGGGGTGAATTAATTGTACTGAGATACCTTCTGGATCTCCCATATCTGTTCTCCAGTGACAAATGTCTTGTGACCTTTGTAAGCACATGCCTTCAGCTGAACGACACCTTGAGCAGCATGAAGACATAATTCCTTCTGGATGTTATGCCTAATTTCATGTTGAACAGAGTATTCAAAGTACTGTGAAAGGAAGAATGCTGTTACTGACGAGAGCACTCTATATCCTCAGTTGCAAAATTGTCAGCCAAAAAAAAAAAAAATCAGCAACTCACTGAATAATGGAGTCAGGTGTACTTCACCAAAATAATACAATGAAGTAAGTATCAGAATCGTAACCTGAGTTTTTGGGACAGAAGATATTATAGCCTTTCTCCAGCCTATCACCAACAGATAGTTACTTAATTAAGAAGGCATTGTCTTCCTTCCCATGTCAGAAATTGGAAGCTATCAGGTAGGATGGAGGCTAGAATAGGTTTGCCACAGAAGAGTCTGGAAATGTTTAGCAAGCCCATTAACTACCTCTTTCTCTCCACAAGTGTTTCTTCTCTCTTATTCATCTCAATTAATGGCATTTTCATTTAAACTAGAAACATTTGAACAGGGTACTCTTGGGAATTCCCTGGTGGTCCAGTGGTTAGGACTCTCTGCTTTCACTGCCATGGCCCATGTTCAGTCCCTGGTTGGAGAATTAAGATCCTGCAAGCCGCACGAAGGTGGGGGGCGGGGGGCACACGATGACACTTTTCCTGCCTCAGTTTCCTTGCCTGTAAAATGGGTAATTTAATAACTCCTACCTCATAGGGTTATGAAGATAAATGGTTTAATACATGTAAAACATTTAGACCAATAACTGGTACATGGTAAGCATTCAATACATTTTTAGCTATTGTTACTATTACTGATGTTTCTCTCTCCCCACATGTCCAATTAAGTAGCCCCTTAGTCTCCTGAATTTTCCTCTCAGATGTTACCATCCCACCGATCCTTACTTCCACGTCCTCACTTCTTTTGTTCAGGCACTCAAAATCTCTACTGCAATACCTCCAGGTACCTCCAATTTCTGCTCCTATAATTTGGTCCACTCTGCTGCCAGTTATTCTTTTGTAACATTGATTTGATCCCTTACATTCCCTGCTTAGTGATTCACAATCACTACTGTTGCTAAGATAAAGTCCACACTTCCTTTTTTTTTTAATTAAGGGTACTTTAATTAATTTATTTATTTATTTTTGGTTGTGCTGGGTCTTCGTTTCTGTGCGAGGGCTTTCTCTAGTTGTGGCGAGCGGGGGCCACTCTTCATCGCGGTGTGCGAGCCCTCTCACTGTCGCGGCCTCTCTTGTAGCAGAGCACAGGCTCCAGGCGCGCAGGCTCAGTAGTTGTGGCTCACAGGCCTACTTGCTCCACGGCATGTGGGATCCTCTCAGCCCAGGGCTCGAACCCGTGTCCCCTGCATTAGCAGGCAGATTCTCAACCACTGCGCTACCAGGGAAGCCCCCACACTTCTTAATTGGTACGTGAAATCTTCCACTTTCAGTCTAACATCAACCATTGTCCCAATTATACACTATGCTCCTTTCACACAATTCTACCAATGCAGAACATATGTATCCATAACTCCACTTTGCTTTACTCCCTAGAATATCTTTCTGGATCCTTTCCTGCCTAGCTAACTCCTTTTGATCCTTCAAAAGCCAATTCAAATATTACCTTCCTTCTTTAGTTTTCCCTGAATTTGTCTTATGCACAAAATTACACTTTTCTCAGGCTTCCCATAGTGCATCAGAGATAACCTTCATAGCACTCTATTGGAATTGTGTGTGTAGCTAGCTGACTTCACCATAGACCAAAGTCAGGCAGTGTATCTAGTAATAACATCCATTATACATCAAATATTTCATAATGTTGACATTCCAAAGAAAAAATGAGTGAACATAATTGATTTTCAATAGTGAAATTATTAGTCTTAGCACTAATATTTATTGAGCCCTTATTATGTGCTAGGCAGGGACTGTTCTAAACCCTTTATGTGTATTAGAGTAGGCACTCCACAAACATTAGCTGAATTAATCTTGAGTTCCCCTGGTCTTAGCCTCATGCTTAATTTATCTCATTCCATAAATATAATATCATTTTTATAACTGATAGCTCTTCAGATGGAGACATTGAAAAAAAATGGGTTTAGATCACGAAAACAGCACTCTGACTGTACTTCTTTAAGAAAGATAAACCTTAGGATTTCAAAGATGATAAGAAAGGCTGACCAGAACTTTACATTACTCATATTATTTTTTAAAAACCACTAAAACAGAAGTTATAAGGAACGGAGAATAGTTGAAGATACTTAGACAACCAAAGAGTATGTTATTATCTAGTTGAGAACACTGGAGAGGATTTTACCTTAGAACCAGGACAACTACACTGGAAGAGAACGGGGAAGAGGCAAAGCATTATGTTACAAAGCCATAATGAATTAAACTGCACTGCACCAGTATATTAGTCAATTTAGTCACATTATCAAAATACTTATTTTCATTTGGCATAGTGCAATACTGTTACAATGGAGTTTTATGCTATAAAAAAAAATATCATTATCTGGTCAAAACAGTAGAAGGGAACATGAGGAAATGATCGAGTTAGATGATATCTCAAAAACATCTAGCACTCAAGGAACTACAATTCCCAAACTAGTTTAAATGCAATGCTTGATTGAAAATAACATTTAAAGGAAATAAATCAAAATAAAATCAATGGCTATGTCAGGGTGATAGAAGCCAGAGTTATCTTCTTAAAATATAAACTAGAAAATATAATTCTTTAGCTCAAAATCCTCAGGTGGCTTCTGTCACACTTGGAATTAAATTCAAGTTCCTTAACGAGGCCAGCAAAGCCTTATATGACCTGGCCCCTAATTCATGTCTCTGACCTCATTTTCCACCCCTCTCTTCCTGGACCACTCTGCTCCAGCCACACTGGCTTTATGCTTGCTCTTTTTACCTGCCGCTGGGCCTCTGGCCTTGCGTCCTCTGCCAAGATGCTCTCCTCCTAGAACATGGTTCCTCTCCCAACTCCTCAGGCCTCCACTCTAAGGTCACCTTCTCAAAAACGTCTTCCTGAACCTCCAAAATTAACAACCCCCCCGCACACACATTATCCCCCTACTCTGCTTTATTTTTCTTTATACCTAAAATTACATATTTATTTTTTCCTTTCCTTCTAGAATACAAGCTCCACAAGATAGAGACTTTGTCTTTTTCACTACTATAAGAGTGTGAGTTACATTATAGGTGCCAAACAAACACTTGTTGAAAGAATATGTGAATTATTTCAGCATCCCCAAATTTCTAAAAGATGGCTATATGCTATTTATAATTTAAAAATTATTTTAGAGACAGAACTATAAAAACATCTTTATGGCAATGATAGGAGAAAAACAGACAGAACAATGTATAAAATATATCTTCAACTTTTACGATAAAATAGATGTAATGCTAGAAGAAGCCTGAAATAAATTTATAAGTATTTATATTTAGTGATAAGATTTTTACAAATGAGGAAATATTTCTCATTGCTCAAAACCTTAATTTTTACTAGGATAGTCCAGTGTTATTTCTAAAAAAATGTAACTATTTATATAATTATGTTTTCTTCTAATATATAGTGTATAAGGAAAATTTTAAGATATGAATATATATACACATCGACATATATGTACATATATGTATCTGTATATATCTGTGTGTGTGTGTGTATCTCCATCAAACTTTTAATATCATGAACCACAAAAATACAGTATGAACATGATGTTATTTGCTGTCAAATCCAGTTAAATATAGCCTTTATGTATAATTTAGCAAAATCACCATGCTAATAGTCATGCAACATCAAAGATTCACATAGAAGATCCTGTTTTTCATTTCAAATGGTATTATTCTATTATTTTCTCATTTATCTTTCTACTAAATGGGTAAGCAACCTCAAACTGCTTTCAGAGGCAGAGTGAAAATCAAAATACTCTACAACTTCTATATGAATTGCCAAACTTAATCTAAAAACGTTTCACACACCAGTTTACCAGAACATAAAATTGATTTAGGGATTCTGAAAAACGTGCAACAACTTACTTCTGTTTGTAGGTACTAAAGAGAAGGGAGGATTTTTAGTGCAGTGCTCACCTGGTTTCCCCCAAGTCCATGACACGTATACAAAATTAATGGTTTGCCTCCTTGATTATTTTCTCCAACATCCAGACATAGAGGCTGACCAAAACTCTTAATCTAAAGGGAAATTTTCAAGTTATAAATTTTTTTAAAAATCTATGTGGTTTATATTTTTTCGCAATTAATTTCAGGAAGTGGTGTTAATAATAATGTAAAATCTCAAAAGCAATAAAACAGAAAATATTTCAGCAATTTTTCTGAATCACATAAATATTGGTGGAAGGGAATATACCAACTAAAAAGGAACAGGAAAATACTCACATATCCAGCTATAACAGGATTAAGGTCTGGCACATACGCTTCTGGATAAATATTGTTCAGATACCATGTAAAATTTTTACACTGAAGGCGGTGCTTTATTTCAAATCTTTTTGAAAGATCACCAAATGACTTCTGGAGAAAGATGAGAAGTGAAGGCGGATGTTTAATTAAAACAGAACTGATAAAGTACTTCGAATGCTACTATTTGTATTTACATTTAGGTCTTAAAAAAAAAAAAATTCTGGGCCAAAATATAAGATGCGATTTAACTACAGTCACCATTCATTCAGGCAACAAGTATGCCTGGCTGCTCACTTCTGGCTTCAAAGAGAATCAAGGACCACTGCAGTGCCGACCTAGTGTTATTTTATTCTTCCTTTGTGCCACAAACCTCTGTCATGGGACAAAGATCCCTAGCGAAATGCTGAAGGCAAAAAATGGTAGTGGGGGCATCCAAAACTGATCCTAGTTTTATACGCAAAAGTGGTCTGTAAAGTGTGGTGTGAGAAAGCAGGTATAGAGAAACAGTGCCAACTGTGCATCATGTAACATATCCCTTCTCCAGTCAAGACCACAAAAAGCAATGCAGTTGGGAATATTTTTTTCTAGTTTTAAGGGTATTGCTTACTCCTAACACTATCTTCTAATAATATCCTAACAATAACAATGTTTTAGTAGAAAAAGTCAAGTTTTTAATCAATTGTATTTTATTTTCCTTTACCTTATTTAAAAGGACTAAGAAAACTAAAAAAAAAAAAAAGCACTAAAATTGAAAAGGTATTTGGTACAGGCAAAATTTTAAAGAAAATTTACAGTGGGTGCCTAAATATATGAAAAAGTAAATACTCAAGCTTATCAGTTCAACTAAGGAAAATATTTTCTCTGCCACCTTCAATGTTTTGAACCCAGGTGTTTTAGCAAAAAGTATGAAACTCTGAAGGACTTCTGGGTAGCTTATGCATTTTACCGTATGGATCTACTTGCCCTATGTTAAAAACAAGGGTTTGCTGGCTCACTTGCCCCTCTGTTGGTGACAAGAGAGCATAAACTGTATTTAGCATCCACTCGCCTGGTTAGCCAAGTACTTTTGTGCAGTACACAATCTGCCTGATTTGTTTTGGTGGCCCTGGGTAAAAAGTTAGCAATCTGACCCAGTAGTGCTCTGACTTTGCGTGGTACTGACATGTTACAGGGAGATACCAGAGACCAAAGAAAAAGCGAAATGAGGTAACCAGATCTTTCTTTATGACATTCGAAATGTTGATGCCCTTTAATCCCAATATATACCGGTTTGCAAATCGGCACTGTTTCTTACAAAGAGTTGGGTGCCATTGGCCGAAGCATGTCCTTAAACTCTCCAGTTTATTTACCACATCCAATGTTGAAACTGTTGGGACTCAGTTCTAATGCATTAGGCATGATGATTCTGCAGAGCTTTGATCTAGGACAGGTCAATAACAACCACAGCGCCATGCATTTGTTAGCACTTATTTCCTTATTTCACAGCTGCTCTGGGAGACAGGCAAGTATTTTATCTCAAGACAGGGAGGGAGAGAGAAGAAACGTGGTGGAGCACATGCTCCATGTCAGGCCAATCTGTCAACCACCCTATGAAGCACCATAACCATTTCACAGTCTCAAGGGGCTTTGCCAAAGTCACCCCTCCAGGGAGCAGTGGAACCAGAAATGGAAATAAGAAAGCTTGATACTTCTGGTTCATTTTCCTGCCCCATTCTGACACTGTCTAGCCCTCCAGTTCAAAATGTCACTTAGCACCTTGATTTAGGTGCTAATCACATCACCTAAAACCAGTTAAAAGCAGTTCCACTTAATCTTATTTTCTTTGAGTAAAATACTGAACCAAAGCAGTTACAAAAACTAAATATCTTCCATATTAAAAGGGTAACATCAGGTAGAATGCCTCAACTTTTTAAATGCAGTTTACTTGACTTTTTCAAAAAAAAAAAAAGAAAGAAAGAAAAGAAAACTGACATCAATGAGTTATATATTTTTGAGTTCAAAAGCCCAGCTTTAAAAATAACTTTTTAAAAACATGTTTTAGGCTTGAGTTGACTCAAACACGTAAAAGGACATGTGAACTTGTTGTGGATTTTTACCGTAATTTAATTATTTAGTCCTAACTTACTTGTTTAACAATTTTTGCTGCATCTGTGTTTCTCCTATAAAATATTTCCTTATATTCATCCATCCAGACTTCTGCAAGGCGAACTTGGTTGCGAGCAATCACCTGAGTGCCTTTTGGAAAGGTATGAGGGCTTTTGCTGCGAAAAACATGTCCAACAACAGAGCAAGGCATAATCTCCAACTGCCCACCACATTGCCACACCTGATAATTAATGATATTTGTTTAAATTTACAGTATTTTAGGAAAATCAAAGTGTTGCTTTTAAGTTCACCTTTAAGATACTAATAAATACAAAATAAGAGATTTATTGCAGCTTTACAAATAGTCTCTGTTCACTGCCAGTTCAATTTAAGTTCTCAAAGATAAAGAACTATTATTAAATGGTACAGACCCAAGAGACAAAAACCCCCCACATTTTCAGAAATTACTTTAACAAAATAGTGATTTCAGATCTCTCATAAAAGTAAAAGTCCACAATTGCTTCTTCTTTTTTTTTTTGCAAAAATTATTCAAGCTATCTAGTATCCACAGAAGACCAATGGCTCTTCTGCATTTGACTTCCACAGCAGACTTGGAGTAAGTGAGCCCAGACTCTATTTATCCCTTGTATATTCAATTTTGTGATCAAGAAACAAATTCCAGACAGTCATTATTACCAAAGCACAATCCATTAAACTTGATCATTATAAAAACTTCATACTATTTAGAGATAGAGGGTCAAAGAACTTATTTGCATTAACTCTAAAATGGCAAATCACTAAATCAATACCTACTCACTTAAATATCTTGACAGTTTGTTCTGCCATAAATGAAAAATCTAAAAGTCATGTTTAATAATATGTGCTAATATTAGGGCAGTGGTTGTATTCTCTCTCTCTTTCTTTTTTTTTAAACAAGTGAGAAAGCTTGGTGATATGTTTTGTTCAACAGACTGCTTAAGGTCCAACATGTGCTGGGGGTTAGGAATACTTAAATGAATAAAACAAGACCCCTGCCCTTAAGCAGCTCAAACGTGGCCAAGATCATCACTGCCATTATGTGATGAAGCCAGAGCCAAAACTTAAATCTTCCAACTCCTAGTTCAGTTCTTTTTCCACTACATTCCAGCCTAAGTGATAAGAAATGAATGACAAAATCATTTTAGAAAATGAACTCATGAAATCAAATACGTACATGTGGAGACCATCTAACACCTTTCTTTTATTTCTCATATTAACGTTTAATATGTATAGGGAAAAAAAGGCTTGTTTAATCCGAAGAGTTAAGTTCAATGTCCTTTAAAATTATACATAAATGTTTTTCCATTCTGACTCGCTTGATAATCAACCAATTTCCTGAAGCACTAGATTTAATTATATTTATCTTGGCTGGAATTCAGTAGCTACAAGTGCATTAATTGGTGTTACTGCCTGGACACAGGCGTTTAACTGATTCTTCTTGTTACACTGGCAGCAATAAATAAATATATTAAGTTACACTTTAAGAGGAAATATATTTATTCTAAAATTTCTAACAATTAAATTTTAGAAAGCACAAAAAGTAAAGACTACATTCATCCATGATAATCTGTATCAGCCAACTAGAAATGTATATTTCATTGTTTAGTATGAGCGCTATATTTATAAACTTACTCTGAAAGACATTTCTATATTTTCACCTCCCCAAATTTCCATTTCTTCATCGTAAGTTCCAATATATTCAAAATAGTCTTTTGATATGGAAAAAAGGCCTCCTGCAAAAGTGGGTGTTCTGAAAAATAATCCATTGTTAAACTTTGTTATAAAAACCAAATAAGGAAAAAAACATATTTTAAGAGCAACTGAATCAAATGTACAAATAAATTAAAGAGAGATGACAATTTCAAGGCTTTATATAGATTAATAAAAACTAAAAATGCTATCTTCAAAGTCAAGTTTTGGGGGATGGGGAGGAAGAACTTTAAGTATACTTCCCTAGCAGAACAAAATTATTGTGTCTTCTAACCAAACTTAAAAGATTCTCAAGGGAATTCCCTGGTGGTCAGTAGTTAGGACTCCGTGCTTCCACTGCTGGGGGCCTGGGTTCGATCCTTGGTAAGGAAACGAAGATTCTGGCCTCATGGCTCGGCCAAAAACAAAAAAGATTCTTAAGTAATGATTATAAGGAAGACATAAGAGCTCACTTAATTCTACTTCCTACTCAGTAACATCATGTATAAACAAGTACATAAATATATAAATGACTTTCCTATTCCCTCTATACAGAATATGTGTATTCTTTATTTTGTTAATGTGAATTACCTTTGTAGAAATTACTGTAAAAAGCAAAGAATGCATACATATTCAAATACTTGAACTGTATATAAGACTTTGAGAGCAATCATCTTACTTAATTGGATAAGTTTCATCCTTCCTTCTTTGCTGCTCATGATCGGGAAGTGACTCCCAGCCAAATGAAAGACTCCAGTCAAAATTCCCACGGTTGTGGTTACTTCCATAAGGAGAAGGTTTGTTGAATTCGAACGTGTTCAGATCTATGGATGCAATATCTGGGCTCACGACAGCAGTGTAGTTCTCAGCTATTCTGGCCAACAAAGGTTCTAACCAGCCATAGAAACACTCACCTAGAAGGAATACAATTTTAATTAATTCAATGAAAACCCTCAGGGTTTTTTTCCTTTTGTGTTTTGGAAGAGGGTTTACAGAGAAATGAGAATAACCAAGTCATTAGTGTTTTGAACATTTATATAGGGGAGATGTCTTAAAGGTTTCTTGTGAGATAAGGGTAGGATGAAAAATATAAGACAAGATTAAGCATAGTTAGGAAATGACTGATTTTTTTAACCTTACAATGGAAGCAAAATGATACTGATATATTTAAGTTTCAGACTGTGTATTTCTGGTTAAAATGGGCCATGAATCAAGGATAATGTTTTGCTGATCCATACCACCTAGCTCCAGAAGTGTTCTGATTTACTTAAACTTGTCTCCCTGAGTAAGGTAGAGTAACTGAAATCTTTATTTCTCTGACAGGTTCTTAGGAGAAAATAAGTAAAGGAATCAGAATATTCTGATTTTAGCAGTTGGAGACAAAGTACCATTCAAACCTGCCCAGCGCTAATGAAAGAGAGTGGAGGAGTGGCATGAAAGGTCTGGGTTCTGGCCCCAGGCCAGGCTGTCTCACATCACACATAGAGTTCAGGAGATGTGGCATGTACCATGCTATTCAGGGCTTCCCATCATTCAGTGGAGTTTGGCAGTCATGGTCCAGGAGGACCATCAGACTCATTTGCCTGGAGGGGAAGAATGCCCAGTATTGTAATTTTGGACCAGGAGAGGGAATGCTGGAGAAGCAGCCATTTCCTTTTGAAAACACCTCTCCTGGATTCCCTTTAGACCTTTCTTAAATGCTGGGTATTAAGAGAATACTGAGGGCTTCCCTGGTGGCTCAGTGGTTGAGAGTCTGCCTGTGGATGCAGGGGACACGGGTTCAAGCCCTGGTCCGGGAGGATCCCACATGCCGCGGAAAGGCTGGGCCCGTGAACCACGGCTACTGAGCCTGCGCGTCTGGAGCCTGTGCTCCGCAACGGGAGAGGCCGCGGCGGTGAGAGGCCCGCGCACCGCGATGAAGAGTGCCCCCCCACCACCACCGCCTCGCTGCAACTAGAGAAAGCCCTCGCACAGAAACGAAGACCCAACACAGCCAAAAATAAATAAATAAATTTATTTAAAAAAAATAGTCACAGGACAAGGCAGTTCCCATTCTACCATTTAACAAAAAAGAATAAAAAAAGAGAATACTGAATGTGAAAGCTCTAAAGAGACTCAAGCAAATCCAAAAGCCCTTCTGTAAAAATTAGCGTATGCTCAAAACCATTTGCTTGGCCAAACATAACCTAAAGGCTGGCCAATCCAAAGCTAAACGCTCACACACAGAGTAAAACTCACTAGACTTAGAGCTCGAGGGAATAAGTGACATTTTAATAATACCTAACATGTACATTAAACATTGACTCTAAAACTGCTAAGTGCTTTATTTAAAATCACTGACACTGAAAAAAAATCAAAATACAAAGAAAAAAACCCCAGCAGCAACAAAAACAAACAACATTCATGGGAAAGATACCAGAAGCTGTAAAGGGGCACCCCTAACTTGGCACAAAAAGGAGTGTGTGAATCTTTGGGGGGGAAAAAAAACTGAAATATAAAAAGTAAAAGTGTTAGGACAAAGGTTAATGATAGGGTTGACTACACTTAAACAAAACTTTCACTCACTTTAAAGTGTAGTAATCAAGAATAATAAGGAAAACCACATTTTTTTGACAAAATGAGCATATGAAAAAATCCTAGGCATGGATAAGTCGCTGGGGAAGCTGTTCACTGGAGGCCATAAAGTTAAGGAGCCTCAAACAAAAGGACGTAAGATCTTTGAATAAGTGAAAGGAATTTCCTACCCAGAGCTGTAATCTGCTTGGGCTGTCACTGCTATAATCACTAGCTGAAAATGATGTTAAAGAAAATGCAATTAGGCATTTAAAGAAAATGCTTCCTTACCTTTTAAGTTAGAGGGAGGGGGAGGGAAAATGTTACAACTATGTCTATACTTGTATACTTACAGTGAGCATCTAAAAATGTGAGTGTTTCAGCTGTTGCTACTGTTGCTCCTAGCAACCTTGCAGTGATCAGACCTTTTCTCTCCTTTTGTCTGACTATTTTTACGATAGAAAATTGTTTTATATATTCCTCTAGTTTACCATGCAAGTACTCTGTAAGAAAAAAAATCAAGATTAACTCCTTTCTAAGTATATTTTCATATATATGAAAGCTAATAAAGAAACCACAGAGCAATGAGTCCTCCACATGCATAATCTTAACGGTTGTACACATCCATCCTTAAGACAAAAATTATATCTTCAACTCTTATTGGAAAACAAAAATTATATATACAGATCTTAACTTTTGAACGATTATAATGCGTGACATTACCACACATAGTTATCCTGCCCATGTCATATCAGTAAACACAATGTGTTTGGAGGGGGACACTTCCAAAGGAATAGGCCCCAGGAGTTAAGAAGACTCATTTAGAGGCCAGAGAAAAGGGACAAAGGAGTGAAAGAAACTGAATTTGGCCAAAAAGATATTTGATTCTTATTTAAATTGGCATTTAAATCTGCAAATGTATAGAAAAGTTTCAAGTATCAAAAAAATTATCTGATATTTAGGCAGTGGTCAAAATAATTTAAGACCAAAATCTTGAGAGAAAGATGAGTAGGAAAATCCAGGGCTACAGCAGTTTGGGAATATTTCTACAAAGGGTCAGCAAAAAATTTTTGAAAGCTCTAGAGTCTCCTGACACAGAATTTTTTCCAGTAAAAATACGAAGGAAGAAAAGAGTATGTAAATCAGGAATGAGGTTAGAAACAGGCAAAATTTTAGTCATGGGTGTGTATAATTTAAGATATCCCATATTCCAATTTGGATGACATACATACTAGGCAAGAGTTAAAATAGCAGGTAAAAGAAAAACACATCAATCAAGTGTTGTCCATATTTTTAAACAATGTCTTAAGCCTGCTTGTTCACCATTGAATTCTTGACTCTTTGTTGAGTATATAATGCAGTTCTTCAAGTGGCCTGCTTGGACCCAGAGCACAGACTCAAAAAGATTTGGGAATATTGAGAACACCAGCAAACATCCTGGGTAGATGTTTGCTTCTGCCAGATTTCAGAAGCAATTGCAGGTGACTTTGACTTTATCTGTAATTACATATTTTTAAAAATTCTCCAGTGGTGCAGATAAGAGAGTTCCTTATTTAAAGCTTAAACATTCATGAAGGAGGTAAGAGTCCAGGAATAACTTTTGTGGAAAAATAAGCCTATCTAAACATTATCGTCTCAGAGTAACAGATTAACTTTTTTAACACCTTCTAAGTGCCTCAGAATTAATACTCCGAAAGACAAGTAGGATTGTAATTTGTCTTAAAAATATAATCATAGCTATTTCTGCTTTAATCATAGACTTATAGAGCAGCAACTTAAAAATAGAAACATTTTAAAGGTCTTAATGGGAGTTGATTTTTAAAACGGAGTCACTACAGATTCCTTCAATAAACCCTCCCACTGTTCATGTTAAGAAATTTTTATTCATCCACAACTTCTGAACTTCCTATAAATTCTTACCTGCCCTTTAAATTTAGCCCCCATCCACACCCTAATTTTATGAAGATAAAAACACAAAGCCGTGAAATCAGATTTCCTGGGTTTGATGTATAGCACCATTACTTTTAGCTATGTGACCCTGGGCAAATTATTTTACCTTACTGTACCTCGGTTTCTTTACCTATAAAGTGAGATAATAGAAAAAATGGGGCTAATAGGACTAACCCTCACAGGGAATTGTTAGGAGGATACAATGAGAGATTATTGTACAAATAAAACATTTAAGACAAGAACTAACTAGCACATGGTCTATGCTCTGAAAATCTTAATTATATTTTGTTTGCTATCATTGGGATTTAGCTATCGGTTAACTGATTACCTACATATTTATGCTGCTTTTCCTTAAGCAAATTGAAGTCAGGGACTATGGTTTCTACTTCACAAGCTCTTCTATGGTAACGAGGGACACATTTTCCACAGTGGGGGACTCATTAGATAGTTCTTTGACTGATTCAATAAGACAAATTACACTACTATTCAAAGATAGCCCTCGCCAAGAAAACTTTTCCAAATCTATTGTTGATTGCTATAAAGAATTATAAAAAATACTCAGACCCTTTGACCAAGCAGTCCTACCTCTCCTAACTTATCTAAGGATATAATTCAAAAAAAGGGAAAATAACATAAGCACAAGGATATTTATTGTAGTATTACATATAGTAAGGCTAAGGGGTAAATAAAAGTGAATGGTTAAGTAAAATGTATCTAGTCCAGTTTTGTCATTAAAATTAAAGTTTTGAAGGTAACAGAAACAGGCTAATAATGTTACATGAAAATGTCAGATTTCAAAACTAGATTTCTGACATGGATATAATTAGATAAACATTATATGTTTATGTAGACAGTGATTAGGAAAGAAAAGATTAAAATGGTTGAAACATTAGGTTAAAAATGTTATGCTTTATTCACTTACAACCACGTCTAAAGTCTGGATACATCTTATAATTAATTGATGACATGTCATCTAATAGGTAGTGGGGTTTTTTTTTCCCATGGTCTGTAAAGTAATGATTTACCTTACAGTAGATGGTGCTTTGGATTTGACGGAAGAGTGTTATCCTCAGTTTACAGATATAAGGAAACTGCTCATTAGTGCTGGAGCTAGAATTTGACTTTAAGGAATCTAGTTCCAAACTTGGGCTCATTCAGGAATAAATTTTGCAATCGTTGAAATAATCTGTATTTGTTTGGTACTTAAAATACTTGTAATGTTTGAAAACTCAGCAAATTATAGTATTTGTCTGATTATCCTTGTGAGTCCAATTTAAAATGCGTAACTTAGCAACTGATTATTGACATAAAATTAAGTGAAAATTCATTAAAGATTTTGGCTAGCTTTGTAAATGGTATTGGAATATTTAAAAGCGCCAAAATAAAACAGGATGTGGTAACTCTTCAGTAATTTTTAACTACTCTTTGATATTATTAATTAATAGATTATTTATATGAATACTTCTAATCTTTAAAACAACCCTAGGAGTTATGTACTAATGTATTCCCTCATTTCTAAGCTATACAATTATATACTTCTTATAAGCGATGGCATGTTCGTTTAATTGGCTGTAAGGGTCTTTTATTCTACTGGTATGTAAACTAACGATGTATTATACAATAAATTTGATGAAATATGGCATTTCCCCCATTTTACAGATAACGAAACTGAGGTATAGGGGGGTTAAATAACTTTCCCAAGTTACATAGCTGGTTAGGACCAGAACTGGGATTCAAATCAAGGCAGCCTAACTCAAGGCTCAAGTGTGTGCTCTTAACCACTATGTCTTACAATAAAAGTCTCATATTGAGGACTACAAAGTTATAAATAATGGTGTTTCACACGTTTCACACATTTCTGAACTCCAAAATATTTGAATATGGACTTCCTTGGATTCTCCCTTCATCCATCATATATAGCATCCAAGACACTATATTCAAGATCTGAGGTGGCATACAGAGAGCACCATATACCCAAATAGACTTTGGACAACACCACATGGATTTACTTAGGAAACAATGTAATTTGCATGAGCTTTCTTACCATCTACACTAGCATCATCCACCAAAATGATCTCCTTCAGCAATATGGCAGGTGAAGAATAGAGCACGCTGTGGACAGTTCTAAGCAGCGTGGACCATGCTTCATTATGAAAAACTATTATGACACTGGTGGTAGGCAGGGGAGGACAGCGCTTAAATTTTTGTTCAATACATCTAGAAAAAGTCAAAGTAGAAGAACAATTATGAATTTTATTACTTTATTTCACAGCTATACCATTACTAAATTATCATTATTTAAACCTTTAAAACAACAGAAATGATAGTGGACACTTTATTTATATGTAAGATGATCTTAATGCTATATAAAGGCAAATAGATCAAAACAAAATTTCTTACAAATAGACCACTTACCCAGAGATCATGTCCACTGATACTGATCACATGTCATGAATTAAAACATGCTATTGTAAGCTTTCTCCATAATATAATTTTAAATACAAATAACATTTTAAATAAGGAAAATAACCTAGAAGTGAGACAACCTGTAAAAATAGCAAATACTTGTAACTGCTCAAATACAAACCAAGTTTTTTTCTTTCCTTGTAGAAATCATGCATTTTTCTTAACATTTGCAATTTTTAATTATTAAATGAATATTCATCTTTGTAGAGATTATCTTAAATTAGATACTTTCCTAGGAATGTAATATTTTCTAAGTTTAATCAATTTCCTTAACCGGCAACTGAACCAAAAGGGGAAAAAATTGCTTACTAAAAATCCTATTTCCTTCAGCAAAAACTTAAGTACCTACCATATGTCACATGCCATGCTGTGTTAAAGATTTTGCTCCAGTAAGGAGAGAGACCCTAAATAGTTTTTGACTGATTAGCGGTATTACTCATTCACTAAAAACTTTAGTTATAAATTTATCTTGAATTCATTTTGATAGCAATGTCATCCTCAATGAAAATAATCTTCATATGAAGCCACTGGGGTGTGTGTGGGTCTGTACAATCTCCAGGCTTTGAGAATGGAGATGACCACAGTCCCTCACCTGCCGAGTTGAGGTGAGGATCAAATGAAATAACATATAGGAGAGGGCTTCAAAACACTGTAAAATCAAACAGAGTGAAGCTGGGACGTAAAACATGTGTGATCTATGGTAAAGATAAATAAGTAAAATAACTGGATCTTTGATAACCATAAATGGTTGTACAATTTTAGACAACAGACTATGAAATCCTCCTACACCGTCAAAAGCCACTATAAGTAGTGTGTGAACAATCAAACAGTGCTGTCCAAACCCAAAGATAAGGAAGTAAACCATTCACTCATGGAGATAGGAGCCCAGCACACTTTGGTTGCCCTGCCAGGGCCAATGGGGAAACCAGAGCCCCCAGAATGGTGGCCTGGGAAAGCCACCCTAAAAGAGAGATTCTACAAACTCTCATTAATTACTACGTTTACAGCCATACCTCAGTATGAATGTGTTTCAAATCCTTTCCTGAGAGGACGTCTTTAGGTCGAAATATTTGTAGTGATAAGAAAGGAATTAAATTAGGGATAAAATATTGAGAGGGTGTCAACACCACTGAGTAGGAAAAGAGGAGGCAGGTGAAACTGATTTTGCTTTCTAGGACCATCATGATTTTAAAGTGTAACATACACGCATAGCCAGAAGAAAATAATCACATTCATCCTCACTGGTAGATGAAAGCAAATGATTTATTCTAAAGTGAATTTTGGATAAACTATCAATTAAAAATAAAGTCCAAACACAAACTACCTATTTCTCTATCTTCGAATTAAAATTACACGGAAACAAATGACTAAATATAAGCTTGTATTTTTAATACATAAAGTCTTATAAGCCAACATAAAAGTATAAGTAAAAATTATGAAAAGCTCCATACGATAGTATTTCTTTTTTAGGAAAAAAATTTATAATTTTGTCTTATAAGCATTTTGGGGAGGGAGTTTGGGGATTTAAAAAAATTTTTTTCCTATATTTATTTGCCACGTGACTAATTAATATAGTATTAATATAGAATTATGAAAAGGTTTTGAAGATTTAAAGTATGACACTTTACAAAAATTCACACTAGGGCTTCCCTGGTGGCGCAGTGGTTGAGAGTCCGCCTGCCAATGCAGGGGACACGGGTTCGTGCCCCGGTCCGGGAGGATCCCACATACCGTGGAGCGGCTGGGCCTGTGAGCCATGGCCGCTGAGCCTGCGCGTCCGGAGCCTGTGCTCCGCAATGGGAGAGGCCACAACTTTGAGAGGCCCGCGTACCGCAAGAAAAAAAAAAAAAAATTCACACTAATAAAGTGTTATCTCCTTAATCTCACAAGGCTTTCCCTCAGTTTAAGCAAGGATTTATTTGCTTAACTGATAAGTACTAATATCAAGTAAAAGTGTCATGTTATATCATCAATGCAAGTGATAATAAAATTTCACAGTATGATTTCATAAGCCCCATTTATTTTGAAACAATTAGCATGCTCAACTTATGTTTAAAAGTTGTTTCACATGTCATTTAAAGTAGTGAAATTCAAATAACTTGCCAAAGTGATTACAGATTCCCAGTCAAACCATTTGAAAAATTTGGCATACAGAAATGTGCTTAAATTATCAGTCACAAGACCATCTGGCTTCGGGAGAAACTGGATCTATATTTCTAATGAGCATGTAAAAGATTAGCAGTTCTTCAGAAAATGTGTTCCTTGATGATATAAGTTAAATTTAAAGTATGAAAGTATTAAATCTTCACAGTTCTAGGTACACATTCCTGTCCAAAAAAAAAGGTTCTTTGTGTGCATAGCTATTTTGCACTTACATATTGATTAACATTATTGAATATTACTGCAGTTTCTCAAAACTATATTGGAGAAAAGGCTTATCCTGAGCTCCCTTTGTCATGTCAGAGAATAAAAATCATGCTTCTTGATTTGTGATGGGAATTGCTTTTCAATCAAGACCTCTCCCAAAATCAGTAAAGGGCCATATTGCATTTTAACCTATTAGCATAAAAAAGGAACTATACTATGCCCTGTCAGAACAACTAGAATATTTTACATTCATTTGTTTCTTCACACATTCATTTAAAATGATGAGCAATTTAACCTTGAATCACACAGATTAGAATAGAGCAACAGAAATCTAATCTACACAGCTTCAATATTGAGGAACTCATAGTTGGAGCAGGTATTCATGATCATAAACCTAGAAAAATATGAAGGAAGCAATAGACCTAAGTCTACTAAAGTACTTTTCTTCAGGTTCACTTATAAATTTAATTCTCATAACTAGAAAGCAAAATATGTAAGCACTGTTTGCTTACAGTTTGTCTATCTTGCACTTTTAACAAATCTACAGATTGTTTCAAAGTGCTGAAATTCATTTTAGCTATTTCAGTTCAAATAGAGCATTTGAATACTACCTCCAAGATAACAAGATGGTTAACTAAGAACAAAGAGACAGCACAGTAGAATCGGGGGCTGGGGGGGATTTTAATCAAAATACTGTATATTTGAGATTAACATGTAAACAAAGTGACAATGAAAAGCAATGTTGGCCTCTCAGAAGAGAACGGGAGAAAACTCTATAAATACAAGAGCTTATTCAACAAAACTCCAGAGAAAGAATCACAGTTGAACTAGTAATTAAAACAATACTGTCGGGCTTCCCTGGTGGCGCAGTGATTGAGAGTCTGCCTGACGATGCAGGGGACGCGGGTTCGTGCCCCGGTCCGGGAGGATCCCTACATGCCGCAGAGCGGCTGGGCCCGTGAGCCTTGGTCGCTGAGCCTGTGCATCCGGAGCCTGTGCTCCACAACGGGAGAGGCCACAACAGTGAGAGGCCCATGTACCGCAAAAACAAACAGACAAAAAAACAATACTGTCTCTTAAAAGAAAGGTTACAAAACACAGGACATTCTGAAATGTAGTTATAGCACTAAAAGTAGCCACAAAGTCCATGACTTAGCTCATAAACTATCATAGCTCCAAAATCTTGGCACAGTTTTTTTTTTTTTTCTAACATCTTTATTGGAGTATAACTGCTTTACAATGGTGTGTTAGTTTTTAATATTTCTATTCTATAGCAATACACAGAATAACAGAAACAACTCCTCCACCTCCCACATTTCCCATAAAATCTACCTCATATTTCCTCCTAAATGGATGAGAAAACTAAAGCATTTAAGAATAAAGGATTTCCTTGTGGTTCTATAGAGGTCAGATCTAGAATTCAGTTTTCTAATTTCTAAGATGATAATTTTTCACATCTGCAATGCCTCACTAAACATAGATATAGAAATCTAGCCTCAATAACAATAAGCAAAAAATAATTAAGACAGGTTAAATAAATGGTATTTGTCGATTCTTTGCCTCAAAGTGACTAAAGAACAAGCAACTTCCTTAACTAATGCCCCTCCCCTGAAAACCCTCCTGATAAACACTAAACAGTGAATATTCTTCAACATACTCAGGAGGTCGAGTGTCTGGTCCAAGATCTCGGTGTAAAGAAATCCTGTCACTTGCAAAAGCATTAAAACAGTGTTTTGCTTCTCCACGTTCTTTTTCCTTCTGCTCTTCAATACTTAAATTGGTTGTCTTGAATGCTTTGCCAGAAGCACCAGGTGCATTAGAATCCTGAGGCGGGCGGTCAAGAATGGGTTTCAGTTCTGCTGCTGTATAATATCCTTGCAAACAGGGTCTCTCACCAGCATCAATGTTTTGCCTGACAGGTGCTCCTATTTGCATTTTTGGCATTGCATCTTTAATATTGTTTACAGCTTCTAGCATTAAATCAAACATCTTGTTTTTGTTTTTCATGTTTCTTTCCATCCTTGATTCCTCTTTGGAATATTGAACACTTACTTCTCTTTGCATTAAAATCAAAAATATTATAAAGAAAAAAACTACTGCACCAAGTTTCCAGAACTTTTTATGGTAATGTCTTTTAAGATGTAGTTTTACTAGTCGTTTTAGGTGAGCCATTCTGACATTAAAAGCTTGTCACTTGACAAATAACAGTTACAGTTTCCTCTGTTACAGATATTTTTTATCATAGATTTGCTGGCAAGAAGGTTTCCTTAAATGGCAATACCTATAAACAGAAATGACAGGTTAGTAGCTATTCATTCCTATAGGCATGGTTCACTTCATTCACTCAGCCAATAACTGAACATAAGCTATAAACAATGTACTCTTACGGTTAATAACAATACAAAGATATCTTGCCCTCAAGAAAATTACACTTCTGGAAGAACACAGTTGCTATCATTAACTATAATCTATCGGGGTTATAAAATATTAGAGACTTCTCTCCAGTAAAAAATACATTGTTAACTCTGCCTAATATCTGCCATATAATATGCATAAATGAGTTTTATAAATATATTTTGAGTTTTTTAAAAAAAATCTTATCTCTGGGGCTTCCCTGGTGGTGCAGTGGGTGGGAATCTGCCTGCCAATGCAGGGCACACGGGTCCGATCCCTGGCCCGGGAAGATTCCCACATGCCGCGGAGCAACTAAGCCCGTGAGCCACGACTACTGAGCCTGCGCTCTAGAGCCCGTGCTCTGCAACAAGAGAAGCCACGACAATGAGAAGCCCGCGCACAGAACAAAGACCCAACACA
The DNA here is from genome assembly GCF_964270905.1 of Leucopleurus acutus. Lineage (NCBI taxonomy): Eukaryota > Metazoa > Chordata > Mammalia > Artiodactyla > Delphinidae > Leucopleurus > Leucopleurus acutus. The sequence goes on from NC_139149.1 coordinate 52,888,988, forward strand.
GCCAAAAAAAAAATTAAAACAAATAAATAAATAAATTTATTTTTAAAAAAAATCTTAGCTCAATAACCAAGGGGCTAAAGAACTTCATTAAGCTGATTGTAAAGAAAGGGGTAATCCATAAGAAAGCAAAGGTACACTGACAGGTACTGTCAGGCATACATCTAAAACTGTGGCTTTTAAGAAGTTCACCATCAACCTATGAACTTCAGCTAAATCAATTAAGATGATAAAGCAGCTTCATCACCAAGTAAACTGGCATTCTCCCAAATCTGCTCACTTGATAGCACTTGTTGAATTTAACAGATCCAATAAAGACTGGAAAATTAAGATAATGTGTTGTTGTTATATAACAGCTATTTTCAATAACTCACACAAACACACACACACAAAATAAGAAGAAATAGAAAAAAAAATGGCAGTGAGCATCACTTGGAAGTGTCTCTAAAGAGGCAATAGAGATCATTAAGTTATAAAAGCAGTATCTGGTGCAACAAAATGCTGCTTGCAGTTGATCCTAAGAACAGAGCAGCATGTTTACCAAACCCTAGTATGGGACATCAGGAGCAAAAGAAACGAAAAATAAAAGAGGACATTGACTACTGCCTGAATCACAGTGAAGATGGACTTTCTTCATGATGTCTAAAAAAATGTACTGTGAAGGGTTCAGTATATGATTACATACCATGCACCATTATAGTCAGTCAAGTAATTAGCAGAGACAAAAGGGCAAGGAAAATGCCTTTGCTCCCTAACCCTAAACACATTTTAAGAAAAATGTCTATAGGAGTAAAAATTAACACTTTAACTTCTTTTCCAAAGTTATCACTAAATTTAAAATTTAGTGATCTTACTAAATTTAAAATAAGAAAACCAAGTTCTGAGATGGATTCTCTGGTCTTTAGCAAAAAATTTGAAGCTGAATAAACAAAATAGGCAGAACTTGAAAACTTAGTTCTACATACTATTTCTAATTGGACTGCTCTATATGTTTTCAGTACAGACTGGATACTTTGGTTCCAACAGAGACCTCATTTATGATGTTTTGCCCATAAAAATGAGATTCCAATATTTCTGAGCTTTGGTTGCTTCGAGAGCCTCATGTAAGGATTAAAATGACCTCTTAAGATTTTAACATCATTTTAAGATATAATGTAAGGAGTTTCGGACCACACAATTGCGGTTATATCGTTTCCTACGTGTCAAATGTTGTGCTAGGCTATGGCTATTAAGGTACCTTAAAGGTAAGCTTCAAGGAGCAGAGGTCAGCATGAACGATGGTACTTCAACAGGCAACCACAAAGCAGCGTGATGTGATGGAGACTACGAAAGCACATGGAGGATACGAAGAAATGTTAGGGAAAATTTCCCAGCAATGACACCATTGAGCAGAATCTTGACAGATAAGCAATTTTTAGGCTGGTGGACAAGAGAGAGGAGAGAGAGGGAATGGTAGATGCAAAGGCATACGGCAAGAAAAGATGTGGTCAATCCTTGGGTACAGCAGAAGTGGAGGGCACAGGCAGGAAAGGGCAGGAGGTGAGGCTGGAAGGTCAGTTTTAAAGACCAGCTCACACAGTGAATTTGGAATCTACCAATTTTGTCCTGAATGAATAGAATGGAAAGTACTGAATGATTTTAAGGAAGGATCGTAATCATATTTATGTTTTAGAAAAATCACAGGTTCCTCGGCGCCAGTAAAGGTAATGTATACCAAAGAGTTGAGGGAAGCAGGAAGGATGGAGAGGGCTGACTCAAGAGAGTCCAAGAAATGAGATCGAATAGGACTTGGTGAGAGAAAGAGAAGAATGGGAGGTGGATGGGGAGAGTGATGACATTGACAAAGGCAGGGAATATAGGTAGAAAGATTTGGGATGGGATGTTCAGTTTTGGTCATGACAAATTTGAGGTGCTGGTAGGGTTTCCAAGGTGAGTTCCCATGAGCAAAAAGATACATAGGACTGAAAATTAGGGAAAAGCTCTGTGCTAAAGATGAACTTTGACAGTCTTGGGGTACAAAAGAGTTCACCTACAGTATATAAAGTAAAGAAGGCCAGAGAAATAGCTACAATTAAGGGTTAGGGGAGGAAAAAAGAGAAACTGGAAAGAAAGAGCAAAAGGAATGAGAAAACAAAACAAAGGAGAATCAAGGGAGAATAGATTGTCAGATAATGTATCCATGTCAAGTGGATACAATCTACATCTTACCCTTGAGAGATGTTAATTGTTTGACAGTGGTTGATCTTTAAAAGTAAACTTCACGAGACCTGGTCCAATGGGCTTTAGTGCAAACAAGAAATGAACTTTGGCAGAGAATCCAATAGGCTAGTTGTAGTCATGCCCCCAAGATCCTAGGGCTTAGGATTCAGGACACTTTCAGAGTAACGGGGCAACAATGATCTAAGAGGTTCCAGGGAGATAAGGATGGCCAAAATGTTGAGTTTTCATAGGATAATCGTTCCCCAACTTATGAAATACAACCTGATCACCTTTCTCTCTTCTAATGGCCTACCCACAAATATGATTTCTGCATAAAATATTCATGCTTGGGGCTTCCCTGGTGGCACAGTGGTTGAGAGTCCACCTGCCGATGCAGGGGACATGGGTTTGTGCCCCGGTCCAGGAAGATCCCACATGTCGCGGAGCAGCTGAGCCTGTGAGCCATGGCCACTAAGCCTGTGTGTCCAGAGCCTGTGCTCCGCAATGGGAGAGGCCACAACAGTGAGAGGCCCGCATACCACACACACACATACAAATATATATATATATATATATTCATGCTTGACAACAGATAGATATAAATTAACTTATGTTCATTCCCCTTTCTGTCTCTGAGACAACCATCAAATATCCCCTTCTCCAGTGCTATTTAGTGATACTAAATTTCTTTAGTAGCCAGGATAAGCTAGATTAGGAATTTGAGAAGGAATGAGGTGGTCTCCTTAGAATGTTTTAACACAACATAGAACAGGAAAGAGTCCTGGGAAAGTACAGAGTAGAAGGAGATGACAGAACAAAATCTTTCTCTTTTTAAAAAAATAATTAATTAATTTATTTATTTATTGGCTGCATTGGGTTTTCATTGCTGCGCGAGGGCTTTCTCTAGTTGCAGCAAGCTGGAGCTACTCTTCGTTGCGGTGTGTGGGCTTCTCATTGCAGTGGCTTCTCTTTGTTGCAGAGCACATGCTCTAGGGCATGCGGGCTTCAGTAGTTGTGGTTCGTGGGCTCTAGAGCACAGGCTCAGTAGTTGTGGCTCACGGGCTTAGTTGCTCCGTGGCTTGTGGGATCTTCCTGGACTAGGGATCGAACCCATGTTCCCTGCATTGGCAGGCAGATTCTTATCCACTGCGTCACCAGGGAGGTCCCAGAGTGAGATCCTTCTACAGTAGTGATGGGTTTTCCAAAACATTTTATGCCAGAAATCATATCTGTGGGTAGGATGGGGAATTGGAAAGAAGGATTGAATTAATGAGGCCAGTGGAAGAGAGTTCTTTTTTAAGGATGCATTATAAACTAGAGGAGTTCATCAATAGGGTAATAATCCTATACTGTGTGCATGTTTATCTATTTAAGCGAGTCACTCAGTTAGGTTTTAGTATAGGATATCTCTAATGAGAGAGTCAAGACAAGCTCATAAAGGACATGAATAGTATCTCCCTCACTCATGGTTGTTTTTTTGGTACTTCACAATGTTGGTGACGTAATGGGTACCCAATAAATGTTTGTTGACTAGAAAAGGGATGAAAGAAGACCAAGATTTCATTTACTATCAGAAATAGTTAACTTTTGTTAAATGTTGATTAGGTCCCTGATACTTTAACACTTACTACATAAGTTCTCTTTTAGTCTTTCCAACAATCTTGCAAAGTTTATGCTATTCCCATTTTACTGACAAACATTGAGAGCCAAGTAGATTGAGTGGCTTGGCCAAGGTCATTCAGTTTAAGTGGAAGACCAGCATTTCCCCAACTGTATTCCAACTCAGGTCTGATGTAAAATCCTGAGATTTTCACTGAAGTTGTCTGAAGGAAGGTCTTTACAAAGGAGTCAAGAATCGATGCTATAAATGTAAGGAAGTAAGGGGAAAACCTGGGAGAAAAAAACTACAGACAGCCTCACAACACCTCAAGTGAGGTTTTCTGGACAAATGAGTTAAAAAAAAGAAAAAAAAACTATTTTCAGAGCATGTTTTTGGAAATAAAGATCGAGGAGGATGAGACTGTAGATTTTGACAATGGCGGGTTAAGAAACTGAGACTGCTTAGCGGTAGAGTCTACTAAAGTAGGAACATGATGCTTTGCTTTTTTCAGATTATTTCTAAGGGAATAATTTTATTTTATTGATTGCTGATCAGTTGAAGATTCCAACATAGATCCCCCAGGGACTGTGTATGACTTTTCTTTGCTGCTAATGTACAATATCAGCCTTCCATTAATGATAAATTACACTCAACATTAAGCGTCTCCATCAGTGGTCTTCAATTCTGGATACACATGAACAGAAAGCTCTTTAAAACTGCAGTGACTTAGGCCCCATCTCTACAGAATTTGATTTTACTTATTTTTATTATTTATTCATTCGTTTATTTTTGACAATCGTGGCTTTTATTGAGAGGAAGGAACTCCAGCTGTTTGGATCACTATGTATTATTAAAAAGAGACTTTTTAAAACTTTTTTCATAGCTTTACTGAAGTGTACATGATGCACAAGTTGTACATATTTAAAGTATATAATTGTTTTTGTTGTTCTAGGGATGAGGCTTAGGCCCTGCTTTTGTTGTTATTTTCAACTCTCCATATAATTCTAAAGGGTGGCAAAGGTTCAGCATCACTGGTTCAGGTAACAGGACTTTGGGCAAAATTAGCACCTGATGAGAAAAGAACTACATCTGGATCTAGAGACTGTCATACAGAGTGAAGTAAGTCAGAAAGAGAAAAACAAATATCGTATATTAACGCATGTATGTGGAACATAGAAAGGTGCTACAGATGAACTGGTTTGCAGGGCAGAAATTGAGTCACAGATGTAGAGAACAAACGTATGGACACCAAGGGGGGAAAGCAGTGGGGGGTGGGGGTGTGATGAATTGGGAGATTGGGATTGACATGTATACATTGATGTATATAAAATGGATGACTAATAAGAACCTGCTGTATAAAAAATAAATAAAATTAAATTAAAAATTAATAAAAAAGAAAAGGACTTCATCTAACCAAAGGCAACCACATTATTAATTTCTAATACTCCAAAGACAGGTTTTCAAAATAAACTCTTGATGTAAACTAAGGAAATTATTTTGACATGGAGGGATAAGATAAAAAATCCAAAGCAAGAATGAACCAAGGATTCCTGAAAAGTCTAAGGGATTAACTGCTGATATAAATGAGGCATGGAGGTTATATTCCAAATTATGATGTTGTAAAATCATTTTTAAAATATTTTATTCCCATCATAAACATGGAAAAACTGAGACTCTGAACAATAAAAGACATAATCCAAATTAATTAATTAATGAGATAATCCTAATTAATTAACTAGGATTCTTTATTTCTATTCCTGGGAATAATACCATGTTCCTAGACCACACTACTTGCCAAACTTGAAGACCATATAAAAACAGCAGAAAGAGAAAAACAGATACTGTATGCTAACACATATATATGAATCTAAAAAAAATGGTCATGAAGAACCTAGGGGCAGGACGGGAATAAAGACGCAGACCTACTAGAGAATGGACTTGAGGACACGGGGAGGGGGAAGGGTAAGCTGGGACAAAGTGAGAGAGTGGCATGGACATATATACACTACCAAATGTAAAATAGATAGCTAGTGGGAAGCAGCCACATAGCACAGGGAGATCAGCTCCGTGCTTTGTGACCACCTAGAGGGGTGGGATAGGGAGGGTGGGAGGAAGGGAGACGCAAGGGGGAAGAGATATGGGGACATATGTATATGCATAGCTGATTCACTTTGTTATAAAGCAGAAAGTAACACATCATTGTAAAGCAATTATATTCCAATAAAGATGTTAAAAAAAAAAAAGAAGAAAAACAGCCAGTGAAACAAAACTAATCTCTCCAAAACCAACTTCTAATTGGATTATTAAGTTTGAGAATTAAAAAACTCAGCACAACAGCAAGCTCAGGATATTTGCACATTAGAAATGTTGTATTTGCACATTAGAAATGATTAGCAGACAAAGCGTTTGTTCTTCTTGTACTCTTTCTAAAATCTTTAAACACGCCTATCCGAAATGGTCAATTGCTAATTATAAAAGATCACATTCGCAGAAGAAGAGAAGGGAATACCATGAAATAGTTTTTTAAAACTAGAAAAAAAAAATTAAAATTCAGAGAACTTCTGGTCTTAAAAAATATTAATCTATACCTTAGTATATATGTAGACATTACACAAAGGCATTAATAATAAATAAAGATATCCACAAAATGATACTTTGAAAGGTTAAAACAATATGCACAATTCTAACAGTCTATGAGACTGGGTTAAAATCAATGAATTGTTCTCAGGAGTAAAAATATGCTTCCATCTGAACAGAAAAAAACCAAAATCTCATAAGTTAAAATAATATAACTACAAAACTGTGCTTCCAGGTATCTGGACCATGGCTTCTTAAACTATGATGTGGCAGTAAATCATCTGGGGATATTGTTTAAATGAATATTCAGGTGGGAAAACATCAAGATAAGATCCATCATCCATCATTATAGTCATGATTGTCCTTCCACATGAAAAAGCACACACTGCAAGATTAGTTGTTAGTTTAATTTTAAAATTCCACCTAAAAAAATCTTCTAAAGCAGTGAAATGTAAAACTTCATAGCTGCACATGAGAGTAACATTTAATAAAATAAGCGGACAGTGGTTCTTTCCATTTCTTGTTTCTGTGTTTGTGACAATAAACATTTACAACTCCAGGGATTTAAGGTCTGGTTCCAGTTGAATTTAATTGGCACAAAGCCTAATTGTTATGTGAAACTTACTTACAGCTTGACTTAAAGCATGCTGTAAAGACTTAAGAATAACTACACAAAGCAAGAAATTACAAAATTACACCCTCAAATCACAGTGTAGATTGTAGATTAACAAAAGTACACTACTGTGAATTAATACTCATTGGATCTTTCCCATGTATTATCATCTGGATTTTCTAACTGAATTTAAAAACAAAACAAAACAAAACTTGCCTTGATAATAAACCCTTAAGTACTTGGGCAGAAATTTTAAGTGCCCCTCATCTGCTGGTGAAAACGTTAGGGAATTGAGGAGTGGTAGGAAGTCATTTCTGTTTGTATTTATTGATGGGATCAAATTTCATGGTGATTTGCTACTGTGGTTTGTTAGTTTTGATTATGTTTTAGTCCACGTTCACATTCTCGCCAACAATTCTGAGAGGAAGTAACTTCCGGATGTATGACAAGTGACAGACACTGATGCAAAGCAAACCACATTGAGAAAGCCTCAGGCAGCGGACATACCTCAAAGATCCCAGCTAAAGATCAAGTAAAGCTGCTCTGGGTGGCTGGAAAATGCCACCAGCAGCCAACTAAATGCATGAAATTGTCATAAAGTAGGATGACTTTTTTCATAAACTAGGACGACTTCTGAACCTAGGTATCTTCAGGTTATGAGACAAAAAGCCTAGTGACAGATTTGACTTCCAGCAACTGTAAGGCACAGGTTAATAAGGAAAAGGGCATGGTCTGACATCCAGCTTCTCAGCCACACCTGGTCAGATAAATATCTCCATTAACTTTATCTTAGGTGAAACGTTGTAGACAGGATCTTGATTTGTGGACCAGCCAATCTATCTTTACAGTTTGGAAGAAACAAGTAATTACAGAGCTACACTTACCCATGGGGGTAACAGGGTAAGTGGGGAGGGAGGCTCACATACTATCTCCTGCCACATCTGCACCTATGAATGAATTTCACATAACATATAAAAGATATACTATATTATTTATGGCATACTAGAGGGTAGAGGAATTTTTCCTCTACTGGAGTGATTCCAGGGGTTCCACAGATTGTCCACTTAACTGATTTTTCCCCCAGGCAGAAGCACTGCATTTTGAAAGATCTGTCCGTCTAACTATTTACCTTGAAACATAGTTGATGGCTTTGGATTAGTAAGGAGACAGAAACTACATAGTGATTTGAACAAGGAAAGTTTTATCTATCATTAAGAGAGGACTGGAGTAACAGGGAATTGGCTAGTAAGAGTTAACAAGAATGCTAAAGAACACAGGAGTGGTAGATATAAGGGGCAACCACCACCCCTAAGGCTGAGATGAAGGCCCAAGGAAGAACCATCCCTTCTTGAGGGCTGAGATCCAGAGATCTTAATGGAGATGGCAGAGCACTGGCTCCCTGATGGTGGAAGAGTCACAGAGATGCCTCACTGGTGATACTCCCTCTGGATCCTGGAAGAAGCCATTCAGAGAGAGGTGTCAAACCCTGGAACTTGCTAGGTGCTGAGGAAAACTGCTGGCTGCTGATGGAGTTGGAAAGCTGTCCTCTGTAGGAGTCTAGTGCACTTTCATGTGCATCTTGGGCCAGTGTAGCTCCAGGCTGGTACCTGAGATAAAAGCTGGGCAGCGGGCTCCCTAGACACCCAGTGCTGTGGGGCTCCCAGTGTGTACATGCGTAGGGCTAAAGAAAGAGTATGGGGAATGGTGATCTCGGCTGGGAATAGGTCCATGGTGTCTGTGGCTCCAGCCAGTACACAAATCAATCTCTGGAGAAAGTGCAGGGGGCAAGAAGGTGCCAACTCCAGAGAAAGCTGTGCCATGCAGTTACCTAGCACTGGAGAAAACCATGTGGGGCAGTAGAGGAAAAGTATGCCCAGCAAGAACCTGGCTAGTGAGCCACCCTGAAACCAGGAAGAGAAGCTCCTTCTACCTTCAGTGTCCCTCCAGTGTCCTCTATTGAAAAGGCTCAGGAGAAATATTTACAGGGCCCAGCTCCATCATTACAAGCAGGCAAACAGAATGACTTTGGAGCTGAGAGAAAATAAATTGATAAGTAGCACAGTCTGCCCTTTTGATGACTCAGCCTCTCTGCCACACATCTGAACTCCTGGACAATAACAAAGTAATTGTTATTTACTATCTCCTGCCACATGTACACCTATGAATGAATTTATATTCCGCCTAACAAGATGCAAGCATTCTTCTCACCAGTGAAGGGGAGACCTCAAAATGAGGAGACACAGAGCGCCAACAGCCATTGCATCCATTGTTGTGACTATGTGAATTATTTCTCAAATTCTGTCACAGTCCCACCTAATATTCTGTCACCTAAAGACTAAACTATAACCTCTAACAACTTCTATGTAATATTTTTTTATAAAGAAAATGGGGGGACTTCCTTGGTGGTCCAGTGGTTAAGAATCCACCTGCCAATGCAGGGGACATGGGTTCAAGCCCTGGTTTGGGAAGATCCCACATGCCGCGAGGCAACTAAGTCCGTGCACCAAGTCCGTGCACCACAACTTCTGAGTCCACACTCTAGAGCCCACGAACTGCAACTACTGAAGCCTGCGTGCCTAGAGCATGTGCTCACAACAAGAGAAGCCACCGCAATGAGAAGCCCGTACACTGCAATGAAGAGTAGCCCCTGCTTGCCACAACTAGAGAAAGCCTGCGTGCAGCAACGAAGACCCAGTGCAGCCAAAAAAACTAAAAAAATAAAATAAAATGGGAAGGAAAGAATAAAATTAGTAGCATATACAAATAAACACATACATATAAAAAGCAAAGGAAAAATGTGCAAAGCTACTACAATCCTCATTTATCTAATTGGCCACAAGGCCATAACTGATATCTATGTCTTCCTCCTTCCACTACCCATTCTGAATTTACCCTGTCCTCAGGTATTCCATGCTGTTGATGTGGGCAGAAAAGGCAAATCCATATCCAGAATATTTGTCTATTTTAATGAGGAAAAATCTGCTCCCTCAATGATGGAAAATGTCATATCTAATCAACCTGCCACCCAGTGGCTGGCTGGTGCCTGTAGGCACTCCATGTTGGCTTCTCATTGACTAGGAGGAACTCAGCAGTAGTGCTAGCAAGGTCAACTTTAGAAAGAAGAAGTCCACGTTGCTTAACCTATGCACACATAGCCTCCACTTCTGCCACCATGGCCACTATTCATGGGCTCACTGAATAAGCATTGGAGTGGCTGGGAGAAAGGCTGACTGACATCCACAGAGTGTGTAATTTTGCCCACTTGATTATTAAGAGCAGTAGATGTCTTACGGTAGGCATTAAGATGGGACATGAATTTCTTCAGGGTCTACTCTTTTTGAAAGGTCCATCCTCATACCTCTTCCTCAAAATTCCTTGTCACCAATCTTCCAACCCTGTTCCTCCCAAGTCCCTGACCACACAGTCAAACCATTAGGAACTGCCCATGGCCCATTATATATCTTTACTTCTGGTCCTCTCTCATTCCAGATATTGTATACAAATTTTATCTACTATTCAAAATTCTGCTGACTGGGAGAATTTTCCTTCTCCACTGTCCTTCACGATTACTCATGAGTAGGACTGTAGTGTTGCAGCCGTCCACTCTTGAATGGTACCAGAATAACCTGTAGACTCCTCTGTAAACCAGGCTTGAGGTTTTTCTTCTTCTATCAACTAGACTAAGGAAATCCTCAAGACGCCAAAGGCATGGGTTGGAGGAAAAGAGGCAATACAGCAGGAGTTGCTATCAAAGGAGTCTGAGTCATTCGCTTGTACAACTTACTTGTACTTTCCAGAGCTACCCAAGCTCTGCCTCTTACATACTACTGGGGCCCAGGGCAGCCCTCCCCCAAAATATGCCTCAATGGCATACATCTGATGCAAGAAGGACACTTTGACCTTCCTGTCTCCCAGAAAGCAGGAAATAAATCTCTCATGTGAACGGCGCACTCCCTGCATCTGGAGGTAGAAGGACAACTTTATTGCCAGAGACAGGGAATTTGGGGCCAAGAAGCCTGTATTTAAAAAAAAAAAAAAAAAGCACTTTGTTTCTTCTTTAATTTACTACTCCAAGCCCAAACTCTGTTTAGATTCTTCACTAAGCACCCAAAGCCTCAGTTTCTTTGTCCTGTCAATTCCTCACAGATTTATTGTTCGTCTAAAAAGTATAAAAGCTGCCTGCTCTGGCCACTTCTTAGGTCCCATTTGCTATGAGAGCTTCATGCACACAAATTAAAATGTGCTTCTTTTATTACTGTTAATCTCTCTTGTGTCAGTTTTATTATTAGTCCAGCCACAGAACTCAAGAGGAGTAGAGGGGGATATTTCCCCCACCCCAACAATACCATGTCCACTTGTTGGTAGACTGCTGCTGGGCATGGCCAACCTTGTGGCCAGGTAGGTCAGACAACACCCAGTTAATGATGAGAAGCCTGGTCCACATGATAAACTGACACCCCATGGTCATGTGTTCAGGATCTACCTGGTAGCAAGCCAAAAGCAGTTTGTCAAAGGGTGAATAGTTAGCTGAAGAAGTCAGAGATTTTCTTCAGTATCTCAGAGATCTGCATTGTGATTCTGCTATTGGTTCTAGCCAGAGGCTCTGTGCAGAATCCCTATTTGCTACAGACACTTAGAGAATCATTGAAACTGCTATATCTTAAAGCCAAATTGGTAGCACAGTATGCACTGTGTCCTGGACTTGCTGCACAGCCTTCTCTTGCTCTGATCATCATTCAAAACCAGCAGTCCTATGGGTTACTCTGTAGATAGGTTGAAGGGGCATGTTCAAATGTAGTATACGTCACTTCCAAAATCCAAAAGGGCCTTTTGAGCATAGGGACCACTGAATATCCAGAAATGTTACTGAAGTGCTCTTGAATTTTTGCGGGGCTGGATTATTACCCTTTGGTTCTCATATGCTTTACTAAGCTATCTAAAGTACTTGCTACTTTCTGCTCATTGGATACAATCAACATGATATCATCAATAGTAGGGCAGTGTGATGTTTTGTGGAATGTTGGGATGATTAAGATTTCTCGAACAGAAGAACTAACCTGACCCTGAGGCAAAACTGTGACAATATATGGTTGGCCCTGCTAAATAAAAGCAAATTGCTTTTAAAGAGGGGATATATGTATACGTGTAACTGATTCACTTTTTGTTGTACATCAGAAACTAACACAACATTGTAAAGCAACTGTACTCCAATAATAATTAATTTAAAAAAAAGGCAAATTGCTTTTGGTAGTCCTGGTAAATTCATAAAGTCAATAGCCGCACACCAAAAGCCCGGGGCTGTGTTGATTTGATCAAGTAAAGACGTTGTATCTGGGTCAGCAACTACAGTTGATCCTTGGACAACATGGCTTTGAACTACGTGAGTCCAATTACACGTGTATTTTTTCAATAGTAAATACTACAGTATTATGTGATCTAAGTTTGGCTGAATCTGCAGATGCAGAGCTGCCAATACAGAGAAACTACATAGTTGGAGGGCCGACTATAAATTATATTCAGATTTTCAACTGCTCGGAGGGTTGGTGCCCCTAATCCCCACATTGTTCAAAGGTTAGCTGTATAGTATTTGGAATCGGCCAATGATTAGGTTTATGATAGTCCAGTCATTCTCTAAGATCCATCCAACTTCTACACAGGCCAAATAAGTGAGGTAAATGGAGACATGACAAACATCACAAGTCTTATTTCAAATCTTTGATGGTGGCATTAATCTCATCAATTCCCTCCAGGATACGGCATTACTTCTGATCTACTGTCTTAGAAGGGAGAAGTTCTAAGGTCTTCCACTTAGCTCTCCTTCCACAATGGTTCTAGATCCATGATTTAGAGAGCAAATATAGGGAGTCTGCCAATTATCTTGTATGTCTATTCCAATTATACTTTAAGGAACTGGGGAAATAAGCACAGAGTGGATCTTCTGACCACCTGGGCACACTGTGAGTCAGGCTTGAGCTAAGACTCCATCTATTCCTTGGCCACTCTAAATCCCCATTTTGACTAGTGGACCACAAGGATACTTTGGGGCCTCAGGAATAAAGTATGAAAGTTCTGATTATTTCCTTTTCCCCAAAGTGCAATCTAACAAATGGCTACAGGTCCCTTTGGGGAAGGCTTAAAGGAGGGTTTATGGTATATGCTTGAGGCAGTGATGCAGTGCTCTTCCTCAAGGGGAACAGGCCTCCACTTCAGTCAAATGACTCTGGATCTGTGAACTGACTTGGGTTTGGAAACTGGATGAAAGGTCATGACTCTCAACTGTGGCAACTAAAGTCAACTTTTTTGCTACCAGATCTAGACATTTTCCTGTTATATACACAAAGTGACACTGGAGACTGCCATCTATTTCATTTCATTCATTACCTGCCACGAGAAGTCTGCTGATGAATTTACCTTAGACTTTACCCACAGAACCATCTGTGGGCCAACGCCTTCTGATTACACCTATGTCCCTGCTTTCCATTATTGTACAGGTAACCTACTTCATCTGTGCTGGTTAAGTGCTGCCACTTGATTTCTGCTACTATGGGATCCCACCACCTCCACTGAAATCAGGGAGCCAATTTTCAAGGAGAGCAGCTACAGATTTTTTTCACCAATGCAGGGGTTCCCTCATTGTTTTTTCTCAATACTTTAATGAAGGAAGTGTGTACTGGGCCTTGTCATGGAATATAGTTGGAAGATGGGTGTACAAGTTGCATACAATAAATCTAATCAAACATTCCTTTTTTGAAGGAGTCCCAAAACTCACAAGTAGTAGACAATGTCTGTCCACTCATTCTCCTTTTGAGGCCTCATAGCATTAAGGGATACGGGAGCAGGGGAGTAAGATTGCTTGCTCAAATTGCTATCACTTTGCATTCACCTTTCTATAGGTTTATGCACAGCTCATTGAGTAAATGCTCATTCTCCACCTCTCAACTTGCATTCCCCTCTAGAAAAGTGTCAGCAAACTTTCTGTAAAGAGCCAAATAGTAAATATTTTTTGCTCTGTGGGCCATATGGTCTCTATTGCAACTGCTCAACTCTACTTTTGTGGTGCAAAAGCAGCTATAGACAATACATAAATGAAAAGGCATAGCTGGTTCTAATAAAATTTTGTTTACAAAAACAGGTAGTAGACTGAATTTGGCCCAAGGGCTGTAGTTGCCAATCCCCCAGTCTAGAAATTCAATAAGACTCCCATCTCAACATTTATATATTTCCCTTACTTATCCCTTCTCCATTAGCTGCCACATCCCCAGATATAAAAGAACAAAATATATTCTCCACAAATCCATAACATTATTTTTTTATTTATGCACAAAAGCAATGTCTGCCTTTAAGATTAGGGTAGACATGTGCCTAATTTGAAGCACACAATATCCTGCCACTGACCCAGTTACCATCTGAAATTTCTGCATTACCCACTCCTCATGGTTAAAGTATGAAAAGACCCTTTTAATATATGTTTCAGTTGGAAATAAACCAATGTCAGGCTAAACTTTAATTTTTCTTTCAACAGCTGGCCTCAAGTAGGATAATTTTCATCAGGACCATACCTAGACAATTACCACACACTGAGGCCTATGAGACACATGCTGAATGCCAAGCTCCACATAGGGAAGGGAGGCGTACCTAATTCTGTGGCATTTGTACTTAATTCTTTAGGCAAAGGGGAGAGGCCCTAATGGATTTTAAGCAGGGTGATGATCTAATCAGAACTGAAATTTAGAATGACTGTTCTTGAAGCTGTGCTGAATATGGATTTTTTTTCCTCAGGGGAGGGGGGTGGGGAGACCAGAGAGGAGGCTAGAGGCTATTAGGAAGCTATTAAGAGCAATCCAGGTGAGAGAGGAGTAGAAGGGGTGTGGAGGCTTGGGATATGATTTGGAAGGTAGAGTTAGCTGAACTCAACAAATAAATCAATGTGGAGGCTGGGAATGCTGTTAAATTATAAAGTGTGTTAAATATGGGTTCTTGACTTGTTGAAAAGGACCAGCTAATGACATGCTCTCTACTCTGGATTATCTGCAGAGGTAGACCTGGAGCTAAAATATTGGAGCAAGAAGCCATGAACACTAAAGGAGGTGATGACAAAGTTCAAAAAGATGAGTCATTTCTGAAAATACAAAGGTCATGGTCAAAAGCTCAAAGACAACAATTTGCATTAGAAACCCTCTCTGCACTATTAATTGTCCTCCAGAAGGGCCCACTTACCACCAGGTGTTCTTTTACCCTTTACTCTTATCCCATTTGATGCAGAATTATCAAATATGCAAGGTCTCACACTACTCCAGTCTCCGTCAAGGTCTCAATCAGGTATGAGAATAACTTCTAGAAATTTATCCCACTGATATGCTGGTACTCAAGTGAAATGACAACGTGTAAGCTTGCACATTAAAGCATTTTTTGTTAATATCAAAAGGTTGAAACAGCCTACAACTCTACCAAAAGGGAACTAGATAAATAAATTATGATAGAGTCCTATGATGGAACAGTATGCCAAGTTAAAAACAAAGAAGCAACTTTATATGCTGATATGGTGTTAACTCCATAATAATTAAATGAAAAAAAAAGCAAGATTTATTTGCATTTCAAAAACAGAGAAAATATATACATATTGTTTTTGTTTAAAAAAAAAAAAAAAAGCATTGGTTGCCTCCAGAGAGGAAAACAGTGAATCAGAGGGCAGCAAGGAAAGGAAAAGGGCTACTGGGGCCGGGGGCGGGGGGTGGGGGTGGGGGTTCCATACATATTAGGGAGTAAATAAACTCCAGAAGTCAACGTATCTAAGAAATACGAACTCCGTCAGAAATGTCAGCAAAGAAAAATCCCAAACAATTGCTGTGGAACAGGACTAGAAAGCAATAGTCCAAATAGAAACAAGAGGACAGAGAGTTCCAGGAAGGGACCCGTAAATCTGATAGGTCTGATTATGTGGAAAAATCTTACTGAGAAAGGGTTGGATTATATAGAAATAGAAATTCATATATGGAAAAACTGGGCACATTCTTTTTTCTTAAGTGAGTTTATTATTAACTCCACGATTTTAAAAAATTCTACAAGGAACCATGTTCATAATACACGGGCTTGGCTCAGCAGTGAACAAGATTTACACAATAATAAATACATACTAAAATGCAAACGAAATGTGAGAATTATACTGCGACATCTATTGGGAAGTCAAGAAAGGGAGGGCAAAGGGTATGTGTGTGAAAAAGCTTAATATTTATCTACCATAATGGACAGTCAGTAGGTAATGTCAAATATTGATACATTAAAAATAGCAGTATAAACATATTATTTCAAAAGGTAAATATGGAGAGAAACATCTAAAAGAGGTGAAAGTGGTTGCCTTTACGCAGCAGGACTGGGGGAGATGAGGGTTGAGTGGATTTCTGTTGCTGTTGTAAAATGTTTAATAGTCTTACTTAATTTTATTTACATATAAGTCAGGGGGAAGTACAGGATTTGGAATGAGACAGCTTAGATTTGAATCTTGGCTCTGACATTTCACTAGCCTTGTAGATAGAGGCAAATTACTTACTCTTTCAATTTTCCTATCTCTAAAGTAGAGGAAAAATAATATGCACCTCATAGAGCAGCTTTGAAAATTAAATGATTAATTCATGTAAGTTGCTTAAAATATGCCTGGCACATAACTGCTCAGTAGTAAAACAGTAACTAGGGACTAATACTTATTAAGACAATAAGTATTAACTACTGTTACTTGATAAAAATATAAAGGTGTTAATAACTAAAGTCTATTTTTCAAACATATGAGCCACATATTAAAGTCTGCTCCTTTTGTGAGGAAACTTTTTTTTTTAAGTTAATACTCCCAGGTACTAAGTAGGACTTTATTTCTTTAGGTTACAATCTTCACTTTAATCCATAGTTGGAAGGGGGAGAAGACCCATGAAAAATTCCAGTCATAGTAAGAGCTTAAATTGGAATCTGAAGATAAATTTTAGTTAGATTGGCCAAAATGGGAGGAAAGAGAGCTCCAGGCAGGGAGAATGACGCTTACAGAGACCTAGAGGCAGGAGGAACTTGGCAACAAAAAAAATGGCTAATAGAACTAGAACAGAGAGTGATGATGCGAGAGGTGTGCTCTGGGCAGGAACTAAATCATGCCAGGCCTTTAGGCCACGTTAAGGAGTTTGACTTATCCTGTTAAGCAGGGGGTAACAAGACCAAATATTTTGAGAAGATCCCTCTGGGTGCAGTGTGAAGAATCAATTAGAAAGATTCATATAGGCAACAGGGAGGACCTTGCGAAAGTCCAGGCAAAAGATGATGGTAGTGCTAGGAACAGAGAAAAGTAAATGGATTTGAGAAATATTAATTAAGAGGTAAAACTGACAGAACTTGGAGAAGGGAGACTCCTAGGAAGGAATCTTTTGCCTTTTTTTTTGGTCTAGTCTAATTAAATTATATTCTTCAGGTAAAAGCTGACCTCCTAAACTTCTCACCAATACTAATGTACTCAATTGTAGAATATTTGCACATAAAAGCTGTAAGACATTTCAATCACAAAGTTAACTTTTCACTTCTAAATGGTAAAATCCAGATCTTGGAACAGAGGCGCAGAAATAACATCACAAAGGAATGAGATGGAAATAACAGCAACCTAAATTAAATAGCCTAATTAATTAAGTACAGTGAAACAAGTTTCCTACTTCCCAGTTTCTGCAGTTGCTGTCCATAAAAAAGGCAAATACTGCTGCCCAATGCCTCTCCCCTTCCTGTGCCACTTTTACTCTAATATTTTTACTCTACAATAGTCTTAGAGGAAAGAGAAATTTTACATGCTCCGCAAATAATCTACAAGTTGTGTGTGTGTACACAGGTGAAAAAGCAGACTGTATTATATCACATATGTAAGTCACATGATAAAAGGATACCTCACCCAGCTCAGGTGTATGTGGAGGAATGTTGGTTGGGTTGTGCAGTGTCCTCAATGAGGTGAGACCTCAGTTGACTCTTAAGAACCGGAAAAAGTTATAGAAATAAAGATAAGAGGAAAGGAGCTCTCAGCGGTGGAGAGTAACAACAATAGAAAAAAACAACGAAATCTGTTGCCGGAATAAAAAATTTTGGTTTACGGAGTATAAATCCGTAGTTAAACAAGGGTCATATACTATGGGACCATTTTAAGGGCCATAGGTTCTCTATCCTGTGAGCTATGAAAAGTCACTACATGACTTGAAGTAGAGGAGAGAGAAGTTCAGGTTTACATTTTTAAAGAGATCCATCACCTCAGGGGTTCTGCTGAGGATGGATTCAAGCTTAATACTATCCACTGAGATATCAGGTAGCAGGTGACCGTGGTACCAAAGTCAAAAGTTGATGAAACCCTGAACTAGGGCAGTAGAAGTAGGAGAGGAATTTGTGAAAATAGGTGGAAAACCTTGAGCAGATCCGGTGATCTGATAGTTGTAGAAGTTAAGAAAAGAGTAAAAAATGACCTCTGGATTTCTGGCATGATACCTGGATGGTAGTACAGATCCATTACCCATTCTCCAACATCCCAGGAGCCTAATGTGTTTCAAAATTCAGAATATTTCGGATGTTAGAAAGGAGATATCGTTTACATGCCCAATATAACAGTGTACCCCCCAGCAGGGCCTGGGACGGTACCATGTAATCAAACACAGAACTATTTCTGCAGTAAGACACATCCTCCAAGCAGAGTAGATGATAAATAGCTTCCTGACAGTTCTCGCAGGTTTTACAGCAAATGCATTCAAGTTTTGCTGAAAACTGAGTTAACCAAAAAAATTTTTGCTATCAGAGATTTTTTGGTTTTGGAATTGTGGATAAGAAACGGTAAATGTACTAATATTCATAAATAAAATACAGGAAGTAAAACATTGTTTTTTGTTGTGGTTGTTGCTGTTTTGATGCGATAGAGTTTCTGGTTTACAAATGTAAAATCTCAGGTAATTATGACATCTTAAAGATGTCCAGCAGGCAACGACGGGATAGATGAGATGAGCAAACTAGTTTGGGCAGTTTGAAACAATTATAGGGAAAAAAGTGTAGCTGGGAAAATAATCTCTATTTAGTGCCAAAAAATATGAGCCCAACCTAGAGAATGACTGAAGGAGACTTCATCTAATTGCCAGTAGTCACTAATGACCTAGAATTCAGAGCCCTACTTGTCTCTGCTTTGCCATAAGTTAATGCACTTTGGTCTTTTGCCTTTGCTGGCATTGATTTGAATTCATTGTTGCTATTGGCAGTATATTAATTGTGTTAAGATTACCCAAATCATATAAAACTAATTATTCTGATACTAACTAGATGCATAATTAGATAGGTGATTGAAAATACTTCCTTCTCAATTTTATAATCATAAAAGATCTGGCATACCAAATGTATTTTTACACTTTATGGACCAGAAAATTGAATATGTCTGAAGATGATTTGGGCATTGATCATTTCCAAAATATTAAATACATCAATATTTTCTTTTGGAGAAAAATTCCTTTTACCAGGAATCTGAAGGCATGTTAAAATTAAAAGCTTCTATGGAAGGCGTAATCATCCAATCAGAGCTTTCAAGCCTACATCCCTACAGGTCCTAGGGATCTAATTTCTTAATTTCTCAATCTTTTTTGGGGGGTGAGTGGTATGATTCCCACAATATGTCTCATATTTGTCTCATTGTGAAAGAAAAATGTATATTAACAGACTACAAACCAAGTAATAAACTTGCCTGTTTAATGATTTTTTTCAGACTCCACCCAGCATTATAACTCACCCATAAAATTTAGAACTTATAATAGAGCTGGACAGAATTTTTTCTCTCTCAAACTTTCACTTGATAATATTTGGTATTGTCAAGATTATACTTGGTAACTTCAATAGTTACCATCAAAATCCCTTCAGAAAAACCTTTTCAGTTTTTTCTATCCCCAAAATACTACAGTATGCTGAGAAGCCATTTAAGATACAATAATGTACAATAAGATTTCACAGTTCTTAATGTTTGAGAGTTTTAGTCTAGCACCAGCTCCTAGAGTCTCAAGCTCTCCAATAAATGTTTAATAAGGATTATAGTATAATTTTATATATTTTTAAAAGTACAGTTTGATTTTCTATTCTGTGAATGCATGGGTGTGTGTGTGTGTGTGTGTGTGTGTGTGTGTGTGTAAGACACAGTAAACTGGTAGAAAAATCAGCCTTAAAAAAATGTAAATTCAATAGGATACCGCTATTTTTATTGTAGGTTCCAGCCCATTGTGGTCAGAAAATCGATGAAAATCAATGTAGTGTTTTAAGACCAACGTTTTTTAAAAGTAAATAATAGAGAACATCCATGCTGTAGGATTAAGTATTGTTTTGTAAACCTTGTTTCATTTATATGCACACATACTTGAGTGTATTGTGTTGAGGAATAGAATGCATTTCTAAGGATTGCAGTCCAAAACAAAAAACAGTTTAAAAAACACTGATGTTAAGGAAGTGTGCTTGCCAACCAAAAATCTAGAGTGTTGCAAATGGAAGGATGACCCTGGGTTGCTGCCTCATAAAATATATTTTAAGCCAATATAATAAAAGATCAGAAGACTAAATTATGTTGTCCGAGTTGACTCAAAAAATTAACTGTGGCTCTGAAATACCAAGAAAGGATTAAAAATCTCAGTCCACATGGCATCTTCAATACACATGTGATCCACAATGACAGGTGAAGAATTATGGCCTCAATCTCCCTGGAGTCAGGCATCATCTGGACAAGTAGAAGTTAGGGTAAATCAGAGCTGGACAAAGAACAATTGACTATTCTGTAATTACAAAGGCCTTACAAACTATATGGTAAAAATCTTATGATAAATGAGAATGTAGGTGGTGAAAAGTACAGATAACATGAGTCGTGAGTCAGGCCACTCAAATAATAATGCCATGTCTACCACTAACTTGCTGGGTGAACTGAAGTTAGAATCTCTCTCAGCTTCAGTTTATCACAAACTGGATGGGTTGACCAGACATCCAAAGTGAGAAGGGGATCCTAAGAATGCTAGGGCTAGAAGAGATTCCTGAGTTAAGTCCTCATTATCTTAATCTAGGGGAGTATTATTTTTCCTATTTTACAGATAGTTTAACTGAGACACCCTGTTACTCTAGCTATTGCAAATATGTTACATTTCTCCCTAAAATTAAGGGTAAAGATAATCTAATAACATCTGGCCCAATAATCAGTGAAGATTAAATTAATACCCTACACTCAGAGAGCAATACCTACATCTAATTTTTAAATAGTATTTAGCACATATATCTCTCCATATGGAGACAAGATTAAGAGGACAGGTGAGGCTCTTTTAAGAAAAACAGAAAGCACTGGTTAAAGGTATCATAAATAATTATGTCCTATTGTGCTGCGGTTGACTTTTTAACTTTGACTGCACCTTTAAAAAGAACAACTATATGTGTTTCCTACAGCATTTTATGTTAAGTGTGCAATTTAAAATATATATTTTTTAAATTAGCAAAGATAGAACTAAACAAATATAGGCAGTGAGATTGCCATTTATTATTAAAATTTCTATGTAAAAATGTTAGTTAAAGCATTGCAAAAAGAAAGATGCTTGGTACAAACTCTTCAGAATGTTTTAACTAATATGTATGCTAGACTTCAGATATTAAAAGTTAAATTTAAAGAAGTCTATTTGTAGGGTATGACTTTAACCTCATGTATTTTAGACAGAAACTCAAAGAAAAATTTATACAGTAAAAGAAGCAACAGATTTTCCCACAACCAGAAATTCTCAAATAAATGAATTTTTAACAATACAATTTGAATTTAAATGTCTTCATTATGTAGTATAACTTTTACAGCAAGTTATGTTCACTTAATAAGGTTTTCTGAAAGCCAGAGAAATTGGTAACTCCTTGGAGTTCTAAAAACAGAAATAGTTATTTGATAAATTTGAAGTGAGGTGTTTGGGTGAATATTTGAAAGAGAAGGAAGTGCTTTGATGGGCTTTGAAAGAAAAGGAAATAAAGTCTAAGGTAAGCACCAGTTTCACCCTCAATTCTTAGGCTTCAGAAAAGCCTAATTAGGCAGGGAAAGGAATTTGGGCCTGGCACACCCAGGTTCAGACGTGGCAGGTTCCTGAAACAAAGTTTTTTTGAACCTTTGACTCATATGCCACAGGCAGACCAAAGCCGCGATAGGCAGGTCGTTTAGTCAACAGGTCCTTCAACGCGATGGTGTGCGGTTGGTGAGTGGCAGTTAGATTTCCTCCTGCCACGAAGAAAATAACTTCTCGATCAAACCGGAAAGTGGGCGCAGCTCTGGCTTAGGGAGCGCACCCGGAAAAGTACAGAGACCAGAAAAAAAAAAAAGAGAGAGAGAGAGAGAGAGAAGGATGTCCGCGTCCCGACCGCAGAGCGCCTTCCAAACCACTCGGAAACCATTTGAACGGCTCGGGCGGCCGCGGTTTCCAGCCTAGGACGGTCTGGGGTCCGGCTGGGAAAGTTGCCGGGCCAAGCCGTGCCCTTCTCGTCGCGGGTTCGCCCCTCCGGCCCCCGCACCGGGGCGGCAGGAGACCAGCAACCTGTGAGCCCGAGAGGAGCCCGCAGCCTCGCGCCCGGCCCTGCCCCTCCCACCCCCCACTAGGCCACCCTCGCAGGGACCAGCTCGGGGCCCCCAGGACTTCGGCCCGGGTCCGGCTCCTCTGAAGCCTCCTTACAGAGACCGACAGGGGGCACTGCGAGTGACAGGCAGGACAGGGCAACCCCCGGAGCGCCACCTCCTCCCCGGTCTCGGGAGTCCCTTTCGGCCTCTCCCGAGGGCCAACTGAAACATCGCTCTCGAGACCATCTCCAACCGGCCACCGGGACCTTCCTCGTCTCTCCGCCAAGTGAGCCCCCGCGTCTGTCCGCCCCCCCCGCCCCCCCCCACACACCTCCGACGCTGCCCAGGGGCAACGGGTCCCCCGCCTCGACCCGAGCGCCGGCCCGCCGAGTTACCTGGCGGGTGGGCAGGGCAAGGCGGCGGGAAGCGGCGGCCGGGAGGGCGCTGGACGTGGGCCGGGCGCCAGGTGCAGGTGGCGGCGGCGGCGGCGGCTCCGGTGGCTGTAGCTACAGTTGCCGATTAGTCCAGCTCCTCCTCCGCCGCCGCCTCCTGCCTTCCCGCGGGGCCTCCGGCGTTGCCAGGGAGAGGCCGAACCGAGGCTCGGCTTCCTCTCGGAGTCTCCCAGGTGAGCTCCAGCCTGCGACGTCGGCAGGGGCGAGGCCCCCGTCCCGCGCGTGCGCGCCAGCCTCCCGCCCCGCCCAAGCCCTACCTGAGCGCTCCAGGTGAGGACCGAGGACTGCGCGCGGGGCAAGGGCGCCGTCCCAGGCCGGGCGCGGCTGCTGCGCGGCTCCTCTCTCCGCGGGAGGCGAGGCTGGTTCTCGGCGCGAGGCGAGTCTCAGCCCGTCTGCCCTGGGGAGTCCTGCTCTGACCTGGTGGTAGGGGTCACCTTGTAACCAGAACACGGTCTGCGTCCTTAGGGAACCAGAGAGTCTAGATTTCCCTCACACACACTTCCCTTCCTCTGCGTTTTGCCAAAATGAAGGGGTGCGCTGCCCGGAGATCCGGGGGCCCCGTGCCTCCGAGGACCACCTCATGACGGCAGCAGTGGTTGGCTCGTAGGGTTTCCACGAGCAGGGTTCAGCAGCGTCTGTCACCACGTAGGTTCGTGAGCTATTGGGTGAGCCTCCTTCCCATGCAGTCTTGATTTCATCACTTGACTCACTTCAGCGCAGCTAGTGGTTTCCGTTTCTGCAAGCGCGCGCTCTGGTAGGGGCGCCTCACGTCCAAAGGAGGAGCCTCCCTCTTCCAAAGAAGAGCCTCTGGTATTTGGCAGAGCCTTGCGAATTTGGGGCGCACCACCCCTTCCTGAGTTGCTATCGAAAGGCAAACCAATTCCCAGATGAGAGGGAAAGCAGCGACAATAGAGAAAAACCCGCTGTCCTTGTTTGAAAAGACACTGCGGTTTCCTAGAGAGGGCTTGCTTCTCCTGGTGGTGTGCTTAAACCCAACATCTATTGGCAAGGTGAGAACGCAGACTCTAGGGAGATGGTGGGGTTTGCCGTTGTTTCTAAGACAAAAAAAAAATTTAATTCCTTTCTGTTTGTCTTCCTTCTGCTGTTCTGAACAAACATTGACACACTCGAAACCAGGACTTAAAATGACCTTTCTACTTTCCTATGAACTTATTCATTTATTTGGCTCTATCTTCAATGTTCACAGGAATATAAATACGACAAGAGCTGCAGATGCTTTAGTGGCATGCTTAATTACATGTTGGCAGATTGTCCATAAAGTTTGCCTGTGGCCTTCCTCCTGTATTTTGACACATACTCTTATGGTTCCCATTTATTGGTATATTAGTGTTATGTGTGACCTAAAGTTAAGGTTTGGAAATACTGGTTAGTACAGTATCAACAGGTGTAGCTTTAGGACTCAGCTAGTCTGACATTGGTTTTAGCATCCACAGTACTATTTTATATTACACTCATGAATTGGATTTAAAACTTTAGTTGTTTGTTTTGTATATTATGGTTACTTTGCAAGCATCAAGGAAGCATCATATTGCAAGCATCAATATGTTTATGACATTTTAATATCAGTACTTACCTGCAATTTTTAAGCTCTCCCCCTCTTCCCCCCAAAAGTTCAGGAGCTACTTATGTGCATTACCATACCAACTGGATAATATTTGTCCTTAGGGCCGTAGCTAAACACTACCTAAATTCTACACCACCCTCCTCCTTCTTAAAAATATTCTGCCACTTTCTTTGTTGTTTGCTTTTAAATGGAGATTAGAGTGTTAGTCTTTGGGAAATTTGGGAGAAATCTTAAATGTATAACCAAGGAGTATCTGTATCTCTTGTTTTGTACTACTCATCCCTAAATGAAGCAGGAGCCAAAGCCTATCAGATTTTTGATGTCCCACCAAGCAAAGAGCCAGAATTTTCACTGACAGAGCAGAACAGAGCAGATGAATATAGAATAGCAATCTGGAATCCAAGGACTGAAATGCATTGACAGCAAGACTAGTAAAGCCAAATAATAACTGAAAAGAGAAGCTAGGGGAGACCTATAAAAAGAGAGAACAAGCAAATAGGACCAAAATGCTGCATGAGTGAAAAAAGAACAGGAAAAAATATAAAAATCAGAAATTACTAAAAATTGACTGTCAGTTTCATGATGAAGACAGATAATTTAAATAAGGAAAACAATATTTCTGTGTCTGGCATACCTATTAGCATTACGTCTGAAAGCAGTCTTAAAATTAATGAAAGTTACTTACTTAATAATAAAATTAAAATGCTGCAGGCCCAGAGAAAAATATTGTCATGCTGAAATGTTTAATGTCCTAAATGCAATCAGTTGAAAGTATCATCCTATTCAAAATTATGGAATAGAGAATTTGTTTTATAAAGGGGAAATTAGTATTTCATCATAAAATAAAATCCAGGAGACTCAGTGTAGACATGCTTCTCAGAAACAAGCTTATTTTAATACTACATGCTTGGCATAAAATGGCAGTTAAGATAGAAAACCAAACAGATTTTATACAGGAAGGAAGACAGACATTCTCTCTCCCCCCGGCCCCCCGCAGGAAAACACACACACACACACACACACACACACACACAGGACTAACCACAAATGCTCGTTTATATGGATTTAAAATAATACTCACTGTTTAATCATTTCTGTTAACATGTAAATTAATGCCAAGACCAGTATCTGACACTTAGTAGGTACTCAATAAATATTTGTTAAATGAATAAATAGATCCATTAAATACCATGAAAAAACCAATATGCAGAGTGCCTTGAGCAGAGTACAAGTCTAATGCCTTAAACGGTATGGAGAAATAATCTGGGCAAGTAAGAGTAATGGACTAGGAATCTGAGGGCCAAGCTTCTAATAACAGTAGTTACCAGTTATCATATACTTATGTTTCAAAAGGCGCTATGCAAAGAAACTTACACTCCTATGAGTTACTTCTGGGCTTACATTTTCTCTTCCACAAAATAAGATAATGGTAGAATGTGATTGCCAATTCCTTTACACACTGATTCATGTAAATGCCATGATAATTGTCAGGGGAAAAAAAAAACCTCTAGGTAAAGGAATAGTAATGGAAAACAAATATGAGGATATGTAAATTACTTGAGATTGAAATTTTAATTCAAAAAATTATAATATATAATGTAACTAGTGAAATTGTTCAGATTCACTAAGTCCAACTTTAAATGTTTTGGATTTGTTAATGGTTTAATTTATGGTCACCCAGGGTTTAGCAACTTTAGTTTGAAATGTACTGCCTTGATTTAACTTTTAAAAACAATTTTGCCTTATGTGGGAACTGGAGTCTCCAGTTCAGGATCTCAAAGTCAAATTGAGAGTTTTGGCTCAAAGACTAAACAGATTGAAATAATTTCTACTAAAAGAATTGAAAGGCTATTGATTTAAAAGGAGAATGATGCTGGTATCATGATGAAGAGCCACAAATATGTGGGTATTTTTTTAAAATAATGATTCAGCATAATTCTACATTGTGCTTAAAATATTATGAGTGAAAACATAGATAGATTATTTTTAGTATGAACTCTCTTGGACATTGTCTTGTATGAAGTTTACTTATGATTTTTTTCCCCTGTAGGCTATCATCAGCATGACCATCTGGGACTTCCCAAGATGTACAAATTTCTATGACGGCACTATTGCCTTAAACTGCAACAAAATTATGTCTTGTTAATCTTGTATCCTTAATGCTTGGCACATAGTAGGTGCTCAATAAATATTTGATGAAATGGATTGAGTAGAGTGCAGAGTTTCAAGCTTTTAAGCATTAGCATAAGAGAAAAAAAAAATACTATGCTGAGTCAGGCTATATTCAATCTAGCCAGCTCTAAATTCTGACAGTGGCACCAAAGGATATTCTGTGGGAAAAGATGGGGACAGTCCTGCATGATGTTGACCTCAGAGAAGTACTCCAGGTATCCCTGACTCACTTTTTTCCTCAACTTATCTCTCTATTGTCTGTAAAATGATTGTTTAAACTGTAAAGCAATTCATGTTCATTATAGAAAAATCAAAAAATGCAGGCAAATTTTGAAACATACAAAATTTCTCCCATAAGGATAAATCAGTACTAACTACCAGACCCTTTTCTGTTATATACCTTTCCAGATATCTTTTTTTATTGGAAAAAGTTGGGGGGAGAGGAATGTGAGATATGAAAGGAGACAGAGACATGTTTTTAAAATAAAAAGTATATCATTTGGGGGTCTTGTTTTGTATCCAAAGTTTTCTACTTAACATATATTTCCACATCAATAAATTCACTTTTTTTACAGATTATTTTTAAATTACTGCATGGTTTCTTTTTGTATAGATGTGTTTAATCAGTCATTTATTATGGATAATAAAGATTGTCTCCAAATTTCGCTATTGCAAACCATCCTGTGATGATCAAGCTCTTCATCTGTTGAACCATTTGTAATGATTTCCTTCTGACTTTTATTAAGCCACTTTGTATCAATCATTCAAGATCCTAAACAATGATGATATCACTAGAAGAATCATATCACAAAGACAAACAGTAAAAAAATAAACAATTTAGCATTTTCTATTTGTAAGAATCTTAGTTACCAAACTTTTATGTAAAGGATGTTCATTATGATTAAAACCTTATTACTTCAGAAATACAGAAGTAGAGCGCCCCCTTATTTTAGAAAAGTCAGATCCTTTACCATCTCCTGATCATGCCACACTCAGCTTCCCACCTCTGAAAATCCATATATCTTTTGATACAATATTCTTCCCTCTCTTCACTTCTCCAAAACCTCTTTAGCCCAGCTGAAGACCCTAGTCTCCTACAGAGACTCCAAGATCAGCCCAAATCACCTTGATACTTTTAAATTCCAGTGCAATGGCATAAAATAAACTACCCTCCTCCCTTGGTCCCTACCCTCTCCTTACTCCAGTATCATGAAGAGAGAATTGTGGAGAGACACTACCTGGGCGTGGTATCATTTATTGCCAAATAGGTTATGAAATTTGTTAAATAACTTAAATCATAGAAGACAGGGATGCTCTTTTAGCATAATGGGTCTAAGGTATTATACCAAAAGAAATAACATCATTGTAGTTAAGTTAAAGAGAGAAATATTGATTTTTTCATGCATACTAGAAGGAAAACTTTGAAGGAAATTATATTTTTCAGTGGCTTTGTTTTTAGTTGATGAACAGAAAAGTCATTTGCTCCTTCCCAACATCTAATCACAGAATAAGAATGCACCTGTTCTCTATTCCCAAGGGAGTCAGCAGACAGACCACAGCCCACTCCTCCCCTCTGCAAAGCTTCAAGAATAGGCGTCCCGGACAAGCAGCTGACATTTGCAGCCACACACACAAAATCACTGCTAGGGAAGGAAATGTGCTTATTTCTGTTAGAAGAGTTGATGGACCACAGAGAAAAGGGGAGGGGAGAAGGAGATATTGCAAAAAGGGGTTAAAGGGCTTAGAAATGATAAAGAAGGAGAAGAGTAGAGCACAAAGGACTCATTCGTGTGGGACATCCTCTGAAGGCTTAAGAGCAGTCTTGGGAACACATCCCTTCCAAGGCCTGGTAATGTGGCTTCACTCCTGGGATTGAATAGGGAGCAAAGGAGGTAAACTAGGAACGACATCCAATTTCTTTCCCTCTTCCCTTCTCCCCCCACTGCAAACTCTATGCAGCTTTGTAATAACTACCTAAATCCTGTGGGAAAGACCTTAGCCTTCATCGAGATCCAGTGTGTATTTGATTCACACTAAGATGATATTCAGCTGGGCCTCTACTAGCCTAAACAGTGTTTTGTGTGAATTAGAAAATGTCACTAATAGGCAGAGGGAGTTCATGGGCTCATGGCTTGGCAAGGGGATGACCCCATCCTCCCAGTAGATATAAATTCACTCCAAGTCATCCAGCTGGCTGAATGGAGCCCAGAATGCATTTCTTCCCTACTTGTCCTTTGACAGGATACCTTTATGCAGGCAGGGCACAGCACACACAACCTTGTGTCCACCAGGTAAAGCCTGTTTCCTCACCCTTTGCATATGGAGTGTTCTGCCACCTGTGTTGACCAATAGAATATGGTGGAGGTAATGTTATGTGACTTCCAAGGCCAGGCCTTAAGAGACTTTTTACCTTTTGTGTTTAGCCTCTTGGAATGTTGCTATGCCATGAAGAAGCCCAGGGTGAAAGACCATGGAGAGAGGCCCAGCTGTCCCAGATGCTCAGCTGAGCTCAGACCCCAGCCGACCACCCGTTGAATGCAACTTTGTGCCTGAGCCCAGGCAGACAACAGCAGAAGAACCATCTGGCCAACCCAGTAAATCATGAGAAGTATTCATTAGTTGTTGTTTTAAGCCACTACGTTTGGGGGAGTTTTTTTAAGTTATTTAACAGTTTCATCTAAATTTGATCTCTCAACAGGAACAAGCACCTTTTATACTTCTGCTCCCTTTGTACTCTCCCAGTTCATACAGAGAAAACTTTTGAAATGCAAAGGTTTGGATTTATTGGAATTTTGAAGTCTAAACCTTGAATGTGCAAAACATATGCCATAAACCTTATATTTTGAAGAATATGTGCTCAGTTGGAGCTAGTTTTCTCTTCCCACCCCAAATCTTAATAAAATGTGTGCAGAATGAGGAAAGAGAAGATAGGCGAGGTGGGCTGGGGGTGAGGGCATTGGGAGAATGCCTGAGAAGAAGTCCTGTAACCTGGCTGAACAGAAATGCCATATTGCACCATTCACAGAATGGTGTGCAGAATAAGATGTGCAGAAATGCAAACTTGACGCTAAGAGCCAGACTGGTGAGGCGACTCTGAGAGCAGAAAAGAAGCTGGCTTCATAGACCCTAACCCAGAGAACAGAAAGACCCCCAAGTTTATTCTTTGCCTAATGTTAAGTAAGAACAGGAAACACTTCTAAAAGGCATCTTGAGGCAGACGGGCCTGGTACAGCCCCAAAGCCCTCTTGGGCCCCAGGAAGACTCAGGGAGGCCCCAAAATGTTTTTCAATATAAGTAAGAATAGATGTGAGAAAGAAATTACCCTTAGGTATAGATATGGAGAAATAAGTTTACATTAAGTTTGTTGTATATCTGATTCTGTCTTCAGAGCTAGCACCCACTGCAAGGCCTTCCATAGTAATAAGCACAAAATGATGCAAAAGAAATCTATATTGAATGTTCAGCCTCCATGGGATTTTCTTTGGTCTCTTATCTTACAAAAGCTCATTCTGTCATTGCCATTTCATATAGAAAGTATGTTATTCACAACTCATGTCTTCTGTAAGCTTTCTTCAATGAAGATGGTAATGATAATACACATTCCTTTTTAGTTCCATCCCTTCCCTCCACGGTAAGTTTTTCCATTCCCTGAGACACCATTTCTCTCCCTTATCCCAAACCCCTCAAATGAAAAAGAATGATGGATAGGAAAACATGTATGACGTTAGTGGGAGGAGACAGTAGGGCAGGAATCCAGAAGTCTGTGGTTTATGTCACAAAAAAACACTGTTAAGTGCTTTGGATGATAAGGAATTTGCTTATAATCTGTTGCAATGACTTGATATTCTTGTACTGAAAAAATTTTACTTCCTACTTTGACCTGTGATGTGGGGCAGGGAGAACATTTACTGAGTAATATCTTTGTATCAGGAATTATTCCTGCATTATCTAATTTAGTCTCCATAAAAATCCCTGTCATCTTTCAGGTGAGGAGATCTCAGTAAATAGCTCAAAGATGCACAGCTGATAGAGCTGGAATGTAAAAGCAGGTCTGTCAGACCCAAATACCTGTGTTCTATAAAATACATCATGTCAGAGAAGTTGTAAAATCATTTTGCCTTGAATCCAAGGGTGAATAATTTGGCATCTTCAGCTTGTCTTTAAGCATTTGTTGACAATTTCTATTTTCACAGTTTCTATTCCATTCATGTAATGATAACATGTGGAAAAATTAAGCAGTAAGATTTTTTTTCACATATAAATCTTAAAATATCTTCAAATATAATAAAACCAAAATTGTTAATTTTGTTTCATATGACTCTTTCTTTAAATATAAGATTCTGGGGCTTCCCTGGTGGTGCAGTGGTTGAGAGTCTGCCTGCCGATGCAGGGGACACGGGTTCAAGCCCTGGTCTGGGAAGATCCCACATGCCGCGGAGCAACTAGGCCCGTGAGCCACAACTGCTGAGCCTGCGCGTCTGAAGCCTGTGCTCCACAACAAGAGGCCACGATAGTGAGAGGCCCGCGCTCCGCAATGAAGAGTGGCCCCCACTTGCCGCAACTGGAAAAAGCCCTCGCACAGAAACGAAGACACAACACAGCCAAAAATAAATAATTAATTAATTAAAAATGAATATCTGCTTAAAATAAATAAAAAGATGCTATGAAACAATGTCATACCAAAAAGCAAACACACTGAGTTCTACAATCAAAACATTGAGGATTGCAGGATCCTCTAGATAACTCAGGAGGATAAAAGAAGGTATAAAACTAACTCAGTACAGTGCTCCATTTAACAATAGGCGCATGAGTTGTTCATTTAGTACTTTAAGTACAACAAGGATTTCCCAAAAATGAATTGTTAACATTTTGGTGTGATTGTAAACCGTAAACTGGTAACATATTTTAAAACATAAACAAAATTCTCCAAAGTAATGCTTCATCATATTTAATAGTATAGTTTTATCCATTTAATTATTACTAGAAAAATAGAAATAAAATACCTCCAAATTGATATTTTGACATTAAAAATAAGCGTCTCTTACTTTTAAGTGATACCTATACTTTAGTTGAAAGTGAAATACTTATAAAGACTTTTGGACCCGTTGGTCCAAATCTATCTCTCGACAAAGTAAAAACATAAAGTGAGAAGTACAATAAAGTTCATTAATATAAAAAATGAAATTGTGAGTTTTGTAACTTAATTGTATTGGAGCCCATACAAAACACTAGATAGATGGAATTGCAGTGATGGACTGTGTTTAAGGAATCATTCTAGAAGAGTATAATATAAAACTATTCAGTGAAAAGGTAGAATGAAATAAAAATCCTCAAGCAAAATGTATTTTATAAAATCTCAGTGCATTTTCAAAATAACTTTTCATTTTTAAAGATTGTCCAAAGCAAAAAGTCTTGGGACAGCCTGTCAATTGGTTTTATGGAATTTGACCTTTTGTAGCATCACAGAACATAATGAACTAGACTGACTAGTTTTGCCATTTTTTTTCTTAAGAGCATTTAAACACTTCCATAGTCTCATAGAAATCTGGAAATAATGTCCCAGACCACACACAAGTAGATGAATTATAAAGGACTGAAAATTATATTACTTTTAAGATATTTTGCTTAGGTATAATAATGGCAGTAATTGTGTAGCACCTTTTGCTTTTTATTGTTTTTACCAAATATTGAGCAGTTTCAAAAGAACATTTATTAAATATGTGCAAAATATAAAGAATCACAATGAAATGAACAGCTCTCTACCCACCACCTACTTAAAGAGGAAGAATATTACTCTGATATTCCCCGTGGGACCCTATCAGGTCCTAATCCTTCTCAACTTTGAATTTTGTGCTAATTATTGTCCTGCTTTTCTTTAGTTTTGCCACATATGTTTGTATGCCTAAACAAAATAATGGCTAATTTTGTACATTTTTGAACTTTATATATTACGGAAATATATGTGTAATATTCTGCTACTTGACTTTTTTGCTGTGTAGACAATATTCATACGTATTTTTGCATGTAGCTATAAATAATTTATTTTCACACTGTATCAGGTTTATCCATTCTGCTCTTGATGAACACTGGAAAAATTTCCAGGTACATGTGTGAGAGAGAAAGAGATCACAAACAGTGCTGCTAAAAACATTCTTACACTTGCCTTCTGGTACATGTGAAAGATCTGCTCTTGGATAAACACCCAGGAGTAAAATATCTGGGTTATAGAAAATTTACCATATAGTGCCCAGTTGTTTCTCAAAGTGGTTATATAATACACCCCCATGGTTTTGATGGCATGCTCCTTTACTGAACTATACATATGCATATAATTATATATATATAAATAACTCTTTTTATATATGTATTACTTCTTTTCTGAAAATAATTTTATATACTAGAAATCTAAACACTATTAGTGCTGCTTTTTCAAAGAACCAGGAATTGTGAAAGATGTGGTTGATTGGGAATTTTTGTTATTTGTTGCCAGGAAACAAAATATTACGGAAAAAATGAGAAGAATGTTTCAGTTATGTCTTAACAGATGGAAAAACAAATGTATTTATCTTTCACTTGCCTTCTATTACACTACGGATGTCTTCGTTTCTAGGACTGAAATAGGCATTCACTCTATTCTCAATCTTGGTCCTTGGTCTAAATAAGTGCAAGGGCTTATTGCTGACATTCAAAATAATGTGTTGGGCTTCCCTGGTGGGACAGTGGTTGAGAGTCCGCCTGCCGATGCAGGGGACGCAGGTTCGTGCCCCGATTCGGGAAGACCCCACATGCCGCGGAGTGGCTGGGCCCGTGAGCCATGGCCGCTGAGCCTGTGCGTCCGGAGCCTGTGCTCCGCAACGGGAGAGGCCACAACAGTGAGAGGCCCACGTAATGCAAAAAAAAAAAAAAAAAAAAAAAATAATGTGTTATACAAGAAACCAATTTCAGGGATGGAAGGAAAGCTGTACTTCTTTAGCTATAACTTCTAAGAATCATCGAAATGGGAACACTGGAAAAGATTTCAATATCTTTTGGTCTCCTCCATAACTTTTTTTGGTACATTTTTTTTCTCTTGTAAGACTTCTCTACTTTTTCTTTATTTATTTATTGGGAAAGAGCTAAGTAATTTATGGTGTTTTTTTTCATCAATTTTTATTGGAGTATGCTTGCTTTACCATGTTGTGTTAGCCTCCACTGCACAACAAAATGAATCAGCCATACACATGCAGCTATCCCCTCCCTTTTGGACCTCCCTCCCATTTAGGTTACCACAGTGCATCAGGTAGAGCTCCCTGTGCTATACAGTAAGTTCCCGTCAGTTGTCTGTTTTATAACAGTTCTCTACTTCACGTTGAAGAGTGTTCATTAACTGCCCAACTGGGTATATTTCAAATACTCTAAAAGTTTGGACTTTACTTAACTAAAATCCTCTGGGTACAATACCACCAGAAGCACATGCTTCTCATTTACATCTAATAAGGTTTCTTTAATCAGTGCAGGCCTATAAAAACATGTTGTTCTTTAGAAGGAACATTTTGTAAATGCCAAAAAAAGTTTTCTTTTTTACTCTCTTTGGTCAACATTCTACTCTTCAAAGCTTCCTAATCTTATAAGAACTCCAAATTATTTAAATTAGAATCAAGCAAATGGTAATATTATCTTGAAAGTTCCTTGAGTGGTACTCTCCCAGATCTTGTGCTCAGTTGGTTAATGTGTGTACCCCTGATGGTCTCTTGCGCTAGGAAAAGAAAGCTGCAGAACCTTATTTTGAAATTAAGGTACAGTGGCCTAGCTATTTCATGATGTGTTCATTCCAATGGGGCAATGTACTCACTAATATACATTACTCACTAAGGTACTCACTAAGAAGCATTTATAATATGCTTTATAAATACTAATCAAGTAACCAGAGTTATTTATAAGAAATCATTGCTATTAACCTAATGAAGAATAATTGGGGCTTCCCTGGTGGCGCAGTGGTTGAGAGTCCGCCTGCCGATGCAGGGGACACGGGTTCGTGTCCCGGTCCGGGAAGATCCCACATGCTGCGGAGCGGCTGGGCCCATGAGCCATGGCCGCTAAGCCTGCGCATCCGGAGCCTGTGCTCCACAACGGGAGAGGCCACAACAGTGAGAGGCCAGCGTACCGGGGAAAAAAAAAAAAGAATAATTGGACATTAAATGTCATGATAAGAAGTATATCACAGGTCTCTACAAAAATTAAATGGAGAATTGCAGAAAGTTTTTTGAGATTTCCAAGCGAAATATATATGGGCCCTAAATTATCTGGTCACCGTTATTCCTTTGATGATCAAGGGCTGCTCAGTGCAGAGACACTTTCTAACCTACTATCAAATATTGCAAAGCAAGCATATCAGCCATTAAAAAATCAAACTTCTTAAGCTCAAATAATAATGATACTAAGAGTGAATAGTAATGAGTGTGTATTATGTGCACTAAGCATTTTATGCACCTTATTTCATTTAATTTGCACAAAAGCCCTACGAGGTAGGTAGTAGTATTACCATGTTTCAGGTGAGGAAACTGATATTTAGAAGATTATGTAAGCTACCCAAGGCTACAAAGCCGTTGAGCAGCAGAGTGAGGATTCAGCCCATGCAGGCTGTTATAGAAGCTTGTGTCCTTAATCACTGTATAATTTGGAATACTCTAATATTATGAGGTTTCCATTAGTAGCTTCCTTCTCACAGCTAAGAACTCTGATGGTCCAAACACTAGGTGTATATACTTATGTTTGAATGAAATGCCTACTTTGTACACTATGCTGTGGGGAGCGATATAAGGACTTACTATCCCTCTCCCCAAGGAGCTTACAGTGTTGATGGGGGGATAACATGTAAACACAATACATATAATCAAAAGCAAAATATGGCAAGTGCCATAAGAGACATACTGCGGTGATGCACAAAGGAAAGAAATCCTGTTGGCTAGAGGGACAAGAAGTGTCTTTGTAAAGCAGGTGATACGAATCTTTTGAGGAGCAGGAAAGTAGAAAGTCGGGATTTAGGACAAAGCAGGCCCTGCAGCTAAAAGCTTAAGGCATGTTGTAGGCCAGCCCTGTTCTATTTTAACCTGGTTGGGCTAGGACAGGTTATGTATAAAGAAGACCTAGATGTTGGGGTGAGGAATTTGTGCTAACTTATTAGACAGGGAGAGCCATTGAAGGTTTGAAGCAGGAAGGATATCATTCATTCAACAAATATCTTAGGAGTGTCAGTATGTGCCAGGCACTGTGCTAGATGCTATGGTGAACAAGACCAGCCCATTCCTTGCCCCATAGCTCCTACAGGCCAATGGGGGAGAAAGAGGCTAATTTTCACTCTCACTGAGAAAGTGATGACTGTGTACAAAACAGGAGCAAAGACTGAGTAGAAACGAGTTTTAATGCTTTGGTTTGTATTTTCACTATTACCTTTTATAAAAAAAGTTTTGTTTTAGAATAATTTTATATTCTATTAAAATTTATTTTAAAATAGTATTATGTAATGATCTTTTTCTGCTTTTGAAGTGTGCTTATATAATTCCTCTGAACTTCACTGAGTATATTCACAGATATGCAAAATATTTTCTTGATAATGATTTCTAATAAAGGTGGTTTTTTTTGCTCGTAAAGGATTTTCAAAATCCATCTCTATTTTTCACTATTAAAATTGCTATTTAATCATTTAAAGGATATCATTCCATGTCAGAACTCTGTGGGATAAATTTCAGAAAGACTAAAGCCACTTTTTACAGATAGGTTCATTGCACAATACAAACTGCTACTGTTACTAAATAGATATACATGTTGAAGGGATGTCTTTGGAACTTTTAAATTTGACTCTGATCCCTCTGAATACAGCAAATCACAAGGTTCCATTTGAGTTGGAAAATTTTGTAATGACCAAAAAAGTATTACAAATATAGGAAAGTCAGTTTAAAAAGAAAAGAGGTCCACAGGAAAGGTATATAAACTAACTGCCCAACTATGATCAAACACCTTCATGAAAAGAATTTTATGGTAAGACCTACTTGTATTAGAAGTTTTTATAGGCTTAGAAATGTAAAACTCAGTTGTTCTTGAAACTGAGAAAGTAAAGAAGATTACTGAATTTATCCTGACGTAATAATGTCTCAGGAGAAAATTGCAGTAAGGCGCTTGGGGATACAGACTGACATGTGGTGGCAGTGGTGAGGAAGGGTTCGTTAAGAGGAAGAAATCAGATTGCAGGCGAACTTTGAAAAAATGTAAATGGGGTATACTGATGCTTAGTTTCCTTTAAACATCTCAACACATGATACTGACAAATGTGGAGACAGCTGGCAAAACTGTATGTGTTAATTACCAACATTATATAACTAATATTTACTATAAAAAAGTTCCCCCAAATAATTTTCTTTCATCATCAGATAGCCATACACATCTAGCATTCTTTGTGTTTTGAAATGTATATCTTTTCTTTCTCCCTTCAGGATCAAAATATAAAGTTTTATGTTCCCTACTATACCTTCTTTAAGAATAGTATAAGTATTAAACATTTTGTTTATGCAAATAAATCATATCCTCATGAGAGAAAGAGCTCCTCAGAAAAACCTTCCTTTTTTCATTGTTTCCATGCCAATGTATTTCATTCCACTGTTTACTTGTCCTGAAATTTCACAGCAGCAGAAATTCTACTATACATTATACTTTTATCTGGTATCGATTAAGAATATCTTTGATTGCAATTTACCAAAAATATCTGACTAATAGTGACTTAACAAATAGAGGTTTATTTTCTCACGTAACAAGTCTAGAAGTAGATGGTTCCGGCCTTTGGATTAGCTACTCAGCAATACAATCAGTAACTTCATTCTATTTTTCTGCACCACTGTCTTTGGCATGTTGATTTTTCTTCCCCTGGTTGTCATATCAGGGTCACAAAATGGTCACTGCCGGCCAGCAATATATACATGCTTAAGCCAGGACAGGATGAAGAGAGGGGCTCCCAGCTACTAGTCTCTTTCTGTCAAAAAGGCAAAAGCTTCCCCAGAAGCCCCCTTAGTGACTTCTCCTTACATCTCAAGGCCACTACAAGTTTCAAAGGAGGCTGGGAAAGCAGGAAACAAGATTCTCATGATTGATTTAGACCATTGCAGGGATGGATACACTGACACTTTAAAGAAAATCATTACTTCTGTCAGCAAAGAAGACGGGTGAATGGACATTTGGTAGGGAGTAAAAAGGGTCTGTCTAAATGCCCTAGGTCATTTGGAATAATAGAAAATTCTTAAAGACTGGGATTGTGTCTATTCTCTTCCTTCTGTATAGGACTTAGATCATAACAAAAATAGCTGAACCTAAATCCTGTATTAGATATAGATGTAGATATGATATATATACTATATTCTATATACTAAGGCAATATCTCCAAATCTCACTCAGTTGTACAAATAGGAGAGGTACTATACAAAACTAGAGGGTTATATATAGATGTATAACTATAAACTCAGATCCAAGCTGAACTGAAACGTTATGTAATTTATATCAGCCTTTTACCTGGTGTCTATTATGTATTTGCAACATATGTATTACATAACATATTTTATTTAGTCTTCCCAACAACCCTGCTAGGTGGTTATTGACCTCATTTTAAGGATTAGGAACTGAGAACACTGAGAGTTTAAGTAACTTGTTCAAGGTCCCCCATGTCATAAGCAATGGATCTGAAATTTGGAATAGACGTCTTTTTTCCCCAAAGCCATGCTTGCATATAATACACACACCTCCACATGCTGCTTAACTCATTGAATGAATGAATGAAAGCTTTCCTCATTTTATAATGTTGCTTTGTTTTACCCTTTTTCATTTCTACCTTTCTCACTGGGGACTTAGGTAAATAAATGATAGGTGGAAACAAGAGCAGATTATAGAGAGATGATAAAATAATGACAGGTCAGATTATTAAGAGAGACAATGTTAAGAGTGAGGGGAATCAAAGGGTAGAAGAAAAGCCAAGAGAAAAACTTGGGATTATGAAGGGACCAAACAGGAAAGGAGAGAGGGAAGGGAGTTAATACCAACTGGTATTTCTCTGGGCTGCAGACTGATGGAACGGCAGTATCCCACGCCATGTCCCTGTTTTCTCTGATCACTGGCCAAGCGTGTGGCTTGGCCTTGTGCATCTAACAGTTAGCAGGGTTCTGGGAGAGGCCCATGTTAGTGACTGAATTACACTTTCTGGAGCTATTCTTGTGTTCTAAGCCTCCCCTGAAGGTCTTTTATGGTTAATTTCAAACCACATAAATAGTTAACTCTTCTTTTAGTTACATTCCAGAAGCCTGTTCTCAAACAAGCACAAGTTAATACTCTAAATTTCAGTAACCACGAACTGATATTAATCTGCCCTAATGTCAATGTGTTCCTCCTCTTCAAGTGTATTTAAAACATGGCTGTGCAAAAGGCCGTGCCCATTTCGTGGCTCCTTTTACCTTACTATTCTTGTAGCACAGACTCTCAGATATGATAAGGAGCTTAAGGTCTTTACCACTCAGCCAATCCTTCAATCCACCTCTCCCTGTCTCCACCAACCCGCCCTTTTTTAAACATCCTTCAAAGTTGTCTTTAGCTATATTTGAATACTTCTAGTCCAGGAACCTCACCACTTTTACAGGTAGTCCTTTCCATTTTGGACGACTCTGACTTCTAGAGAGTGCTTCCTTATTTTGCCTGTCAGCATAAGTGAGGTATTCCACAGTAATAAAAGGCCCAAAAATGTCAGTGACTTTTTTTTTTTTTTTAACAACAGAGGCTTACTTCTTGCTTACACTGTGTGCCTAACACAGGTCAGATGGCTCTACCACTCATCAGTTTCCATCTGGGATCTGGGCTGATGGAGAAGCCCCTCTCTGGGACATTGCAGATCTCATGGCAGAGGAAAAGAGATAGTGGGGAATCCATGCTGGACCTTAAAGTTTTCACATTTTGTTAGCCAACACAAATCATATGGAATCCTCCCCCAGAGAGGGACAAGACGGGAAGAGAGACACCCCAGAAGAAAGCAGCAAATATTTTGAATAATAATGCACTCTACCACATAGATTGAGTCAAAATCCTTTTCCTACTAACATCTAACCTATGGTCCTTGCTTATTGCCGTTCCCTCCTACCAGTTCTACAAATGTTAGAAAACTGCAGCCAGGGTTCCTTTGAGTTGTCTCCTTTCTAGTCTAATCAGCTCCAATTCCTTCATCAACCTACTCCCTGTATTTAGTGGCCTCCCCTAACATCATCTTCAGAGCCTATTCAACCATCTTAGGTCCCCTGGTGAGAAAATTACTGGTTTATGCTCCAAAGGAGAGCATCTCCTGACACACTGCCCTTTAGGATGATGTGTTCTGCCTAGTGGCGAGCGTTCTAGACTGAAAAAAAAAAAAAATTGTCTTAAACAATACCTTATCTAATGGCTCTCCAGTTTTTTCATCGGCTCAGACCCTTAAGCTTTTCACAAACTTCCAAGCCTTTTTGCTACTATACATCAGAAGGTGGAGATCTTTGTGTACTTCTAGAGAGCAGATGTCACACATTCCTGACTATATTTTAGTTAACTTAGCAATTTGAAGAAAGCTGCAAATGGGAGGAAAAAAATAGTTGCACTGGCAAAGTTGTCCAAACTTCCTATCATTGCATAGGACTGGTTCAAAATGTGGGCTGTGGAAACAATTGATCTTAGATCAAACCTGATGCCACTATATACTACCTATGTGACCTTGGGCAAGTTACTTAACCCTGAGCTTTTATTTCCTCATCTAAAGAGATAGAGATAATAATAGTTATATTCTTCTTGTGGTTGTTGAGAGGACTTCATGACACAACAGCGGAGCTCAGTAAATATCTTCTCTTGTTACCACACTGTGGTCCCAGCACTCAGACTTATCTCTGCTGTCACTCAAGGACCAGGTCCTCCAGCATCCCCTAAGCACACTACACATACCTTTCTCCTCTCCCCAAGATGTCCTCCTGGCCTCTTGCAACCTCTCATTCCCGAGCTGGCATTATCCAAGCTTAACCTGTATCTCTCAAAGTGTTGGCTAGGAATAAGCTGCACTGGAATCATCTGGAGGATCACTTGGCCCTATTTCAGATTTTACTGACAAAATTAGAATATGGAATTGGTGAGCCTACATTTTAACAAGCTCCAGGTAGTGCTACCAGATAAAATACAGAATTTTCAATTAACTTTTTTTTTTTTTTATGTTGGGGGTAGGAGTTTAGTAATTTATTTATTTATTTTTGCTGTGTTAGGTCTTCGTTTCTGTGCGAGGGCTTTCTCTAGTT
Source organism: Leucopleurus acutus (assembly GCF_964270905.1). NCBI lineage: Eukaryota > Metazoa > Chordata > Mammalia > Artiodactyla > Delphinidae > Leucopleurus > Leucopleurus acutus. The sequence continues at coordinate 52,930,081 of NC_139149.1, forward strand.
GTGGCAAGCGGGGACCACTCTTCGGCGGTGCGCGGGCCTTTGACTATCGTGGCCTCTCCTGTTGCGGAGCACAGGCTCCAGACGCGCAGGCTCAGTAGTTGTGGCTCACGGGCCTAGTTGCTCCGCGGCATATGGGATCCTCCTAGACCAGGGCTCGAACCGTGTCCCCTGCATTAGCAGGCAGATTCTAAACCACTGCACCACCAGGGAAGCCCCTCAATTAACTTTGAAGTTCAGATAAACAACGAGTAAATTTTTTTAGTATAAGCATGTCCCATGCAATATTTTGGACATGTTTATAGCAAAATTTTTCGTTATTTAACTGAAATTTAAAATTAATTGCATTGCAATTTTTAATTGCTGAATCTGGCAGACCTATCCCAGGGATTCTGATGTTTACTAAATTTGAGGACCACCGGTTTAAGAGATTTGGCAAAAATGTCAAAATCAACCTTGTAAGTTCCCCCTTAAGGGAAAAAAAAATAAGAAAAAAACAAGCCCGCAGAAATAATCTAGGTATCTCACAAGTCCCCAAAACAAATATGCAGAAGAGCAAGGGTACAGTCTTTTCTTCTTCAGAATATGTTGCCTTCTGTTCCAGCAGCTACAATAAGCAAAAGTAGACAACCCAGCAGCCAGAGAAAATGCCACATCTTTATTTCTCTCATACTATTCTGTATGTAGCTTTGGGCTGGGCTTTAACTATCTCCTCTCTCTCTCTCTCTTTTGTTTTTTTTTTTGGTTGTTTTTTCAGGGTTTTTTTTTTTTTTTTTTTTGGCTTTTTTTGCTCTAAGATCCCCGTACTCATCTTCCATTGGGCACTTCCTCTTTCACTCTCCCAGAAGGCATCTAGGGTGCATCTTCCTCTGTCTGCCCCAACTTCCCAAATATCAGAATACTTCACCACATAGCCAATTTTCTCCTAATATTTCAGTACAGTCTCTCTCAATTTCAGTCCTCTGATGAGAACTTCCTAACTCACAATCCATTCTCTTTTATGTGCAATATAGTAATGCATTGTGTTTGTATGGTTTGTATTTACAAAGTCCTTAAGGTAAACATTATCTTAGTTGATTTTCACAATAACCCCATAACCTAAGGAGATGAAGCACTGAGGCTCAGAAAGTTTATGAAAAGCTAGGACAACAGTCTGGGGCTTTTAATTCCTAGAACAAGACCCTTTTCATTCATTGGTCATTTTAGGACAGTGGTTAAAGCATAGCTGTGGGGCCTTGGACAAGTTTGTTTATTTTAACTTCTCTAAGCCTCCATTTCCTCATTTGTAAACCTAGGTTAACAATAGTACCTACATCGGGGGAACTTGATTTAATGGGATGATCCAAGTCTTAGCACGGTGACTACACGTTGTCAACACTTAGGAAATATTAGCCATTATTAAAACTATACTTTGGGCTACTTCCTTTCCAGACCCAGCTCTTCTCAGTGTTGTGTTTAGTAAATAGAGACAGAAAATGGGAAATTTAGACTAAAATTGGCACAAAGAGAAGTATCAATAGCTGTACAAGGAGGTAATGATGACCTATGCCACTTTTTCTCTTAGCAAATACTTCCTCTTTCATACTAACCCCCTCCCTGAACTCCAACAATTTTATGTTTATGTACAGTTAAAAATATAGCCTTTAGAAACTAGACTTGACAATTCAGAGAATAACTGGTTGAAATATTAGGGTCTTTAGTCAAGAGCAGGAGCTAGAGTGTAGTACCAAGAAGATTAATTTGTTTGTTTGTTTTTTTTTGTTTTGTTTTGCGGTACGTGGGCCTCTCACTGCCGTGGCCCCTCCCGCTGAGGAGCGCAGGCTCAGCGGCCATGGCTCAAGGGCCCAGCCGCTCCGCGGCACGCGGGATCCTCCCAGACCGGGGCACGAACCCATGTCCCCTGCATCGGCAGGCGGACTCCCAACCACCGCGCCACCAGGGAAGCCCCCAAGAAGATTAATTTTAATTATTTGCATCTTGTCTAACTTTTGCATTTATACTAGCCTTGTTCACTTTTCTTTTGCTCCACAGTAATTACAGTATACAGGGCCAGCTATTTGGAGACACAATATTGTTACTATGTTCATCTTTTTTTCCCATTAGGATCTTTTTATGTTAATAAGCAATGTGATATCTTGATATCCCCAATGGATGAAATAGAATGCCCCATACACGGGTGACCTCAAAGTAGTTTTTTGCATTGCCTCTATTAAAACTATTTTCTTCAGAAAATACTCAGGCAATGTTGCTGTGGGTAATGGGAAATAAATGGTGGGTTTTGGGGCTTCCCTGGTGGCGCAGTGGTTGAGAGTCCGCCTGCCGATGCAGGGGACATGGGTTCGTGCCGCGGTCCAGGAAGATCCCACATGCTGCGGAGCGGCTGGGCCCGTGAGCCATGGCCGCTGAGCCTGTGTGTCCGGAGCCTGTGCTCCGCAACGGGAGAGGCCACAACAGTGAGAGGCCCACGTACCACAAAAAAAAAAAAAAAAAAATGGTGGGTTTTGTACAAGAATAATGCACATCAAACTATTGAACAAGGAAAAGAGAGGCTACCTAGACCAGCAGGTCTCAAGTTAGGGTCACCGTACAAAGCAAAGAAGTTCTCTTTTCATGACTGGATGAGCACTTGTATTACTGTTGCCTTCATCTTTAGAGGCAGCACACAACTATCCCAAAGAAAAACAAACAACATGCTTGAGGCACAGCAGAGCAGACTCCTCCAAAAACTTTTTTGAAAGAATTTGATATCTGATCCTTTTTGGAAAGCCTAAAAGTGATCATCAGTGAGAAAAATTAGCATTTTATAAGACTTTGTTATGTTTATTTTTGGCTTATAGTTTATAGTTTTGTTTTGAACTATAGTTCTAGAAAGGTAGAGGATAGGTGGATATCATAATCTTTTTTTGTTTAGAAACTCTAAAGGTCTTAATCAAATTTAGATTAATGCTGCATAGAGATTACTTGCCTTTTGCCATTGAGATAGAGGTATCATGAGCCCCTTACTCCTCTATCTGGAGAATACTGATGTTTTTCTTCTAAGACATGGAATTTGTCCATTTCATTGCTCCTTCATGTCTAACAGGTTAGATTATGCACAAGAATTCTACATGGGCTCTCCCATGAAAACCACCTTGGAAACCTCCAGTGACTCAAATGCTCTGTCTTTGAATGGTACCAGGAAGTAGAATATACCTGGGGCATATCCTTGACCTTTCTCTGCCTACTGGGGTTCTAACACGTTGGTGAGGCCCATTTTATTTGCTATCTTGTCGAACAGTCCAATTTCACAAATAGTGAGTAAGCAAGTACCATGTGCAAGGTATTCATTCAGCAAATATTTTCAGCCTCTACTAGGTATCGTGCATGTGAGATGTACTTACAAGAAAAAGAGGAGAAAGAGATAAAGAAGAAGAGGGAGGAGGAAGAGGAAGAAGAAGAAACCATTCCTTCTTTCAAGGAACTTCAAACCTTCCTGAGAAGAAGACATGTGACCATAACAGGAATGCAATTCATGTGTTGCCTCCATGTGCTGAGGGTGAGAGGGGGTAGATCCTTGAAGGAAGAACATGGTGCTACTAGAAAAAAGGAAAATGGATGCTGGGCAGGCAAAAACTACTGCTGAAAGATACAATCTGAGACGTTACCCTAGGGAAAGGTAGGACTTTTATTCACGTTGAGGCACAGGCAGTAGAAAATATACGGACTTGGGAATTAAACATAATTTTGATCTTGTTTTTGCCAACAAGCTGTGTGACCTTGAACATGCTATTTTGCCTCTCTGAGTCTCATCTCCAAAACAGGAATTGTGATGCCTAGCTCTAAGTGTTAATGTAAACATCTGCTCAAGCCTCTAGTCAGTCTCAAATAATGACCCAGAGTGTTTGGTGCCAACACTTAGCAATGAACTTGGGCAAGATACTGAACCTGTCAGTGCCTCAGTTTCCACATCGGACAATGGGAATGCTAATACTAGCAAACCTACCTCCCATGGTTGCTGTGAGAATTAAATAAGTTAATTATGTAAAGTGCTTGAAAGAGTGCCTACACACGGTAAGCCCTGTGATCATTTGCTATTATTACCAAGTGTTTAATGATCCAATATGAGCCATTAAATTAGCATCCTGCCCGGATAGCAGACACCCAGTAAGCTTTTTTAAAATGAAATATAGAGCACTGTGCTAAACGTTGTGAGAGATATAAACTTGTATTTTTAGAGAAGACAAAGAAGGAAATGATAGCCTAGTTGTAAATAATATTCATAAGTAACCACGACAAAAACAGCATGTGATAATATTGCAAGAAAGAACACATAGTTCAGAAATACAGGAGGTCAGGAAGAAAACAGTACAAATGAAGGAATTCCCTGGCGGTCTTGTGGTTAAGACCTGGCGCTTTCACTGCCGTGGACCTGGGTTTGATCCCTGGTTGGGGAACTAAGATCCCACAAGGTGCGTGGTGTGGCCAAAAAAATTAAAATAAAAAAATATAGATTTTAAAATTTTATATATATATATATATATATATATACTTATATATGTGTGTGTATGTATTATATATATAAACTATGATGGAGATATTCCCTAGAAGCATGGGAGCGTAGGGGAAGGAAAGGATGTATTTTCCTGGGTGGAAAGAAAAAATAATGATCTGTTGAGTCAGCAATGCAAGGATAAATAGGCTATTGCTGGGTGGACTAATATAAGGAAGACATTCAAAGGCATTGAAACAGGAGAGGGCTGTGTGTGTTACAGAGAAAAACGAATCATTCTTGGAAGATGGGTCATAAGGTGTTAACTTGGGGCCATCACTTGACTGATGGAGATACAAAGATGAATAAGACGTGTAAGAAGTCTTTTAGGATGATGCAGGCTGGAAATTGTTTTTCATGTTCCTTCTTCCTTGCCTTCCTCCTATCCTTCCTCCATTCTTTCTTCCTTTGAAATAATACTTATTAATACCTGTAATATGCTAGAGAAATGTGTCTTCCCTCATATCACTGCTTACTTGACATAGCTTTGGCATGTGAGAAGTGACATGATAAAGATTTTTCCGCGTTACAGTGAGCCCTCCTTCCCCCCGGATGAGTCGCTTTCACTAAATACCTTGCTTGCGGTTATCTTCTCTCACTCTCGGGTCCCTGGCCCTGGCCAGCAGGGACAGTATACAATTCTTTTTACAGTCCATTGGGCTTTATACGGAGTAGGCAGGCAATAACTACTTGCAACATTGAATTAAATTGCTTTGAGACCTTAAATGCTCTAGAAGTTATCCTCTTCAAAACTTGGTGGCAAATTCTTTCAGGAGCTGAAAGTTGGCTTTTTTTTTTGAGGAAGTGTAAGCTTGTAGAGAGTCTTTCTCTCTGGTTTAGTAGCATCTACATGCTGATCTTTGGGGGGCATTGAACATTCAAAACTGAGTGTTTCATTGACCTTAAATCAACAACCATCACTGTTTCTATTTTATATAGTAAATTCCTTGGTTTTTCACATTTTCATTGTGAAATGATTCAAGTGAAAAGACAAAATTTTGTCAAATCTACTAAACAGGGAGAATTTAAAATGAGCTACAGACGTTGACCTAGAACTCTACTTCTAGAACTTACCTGCACATACTTACACATACATGCAAAGACGTATACATCTGAAAGTTTATTGAAGCGTTGTCTGTAGGAAAAAAGAAGCAAGTAACAGCTTTCTGTCCTGCAACAGATAACTGATTAAATAAATTATGGCATAGCCATATAATTAAATATTGTATTATATTTTGCAGTCATTAGAAAGAATAATGTAGAATTATGTAAGCTTATTTGGATGATCTCTAGGATATATGTTTAAATTTTTTAAAAAATATAAAAGAAATAAAGAAAGAAAAAATAAAACTAGGTAAAAGGAAGAAAATTCCCATTTGTGAGACATACAAATATCTCTGTGTATGTTTTATATATTAATTTATTACATGCACGTGCTGTGTGTGTACAGAAAATTCCTAAAAAGATGAGCAAGAAAGTACAAATAGTGATTACTTCTGGATGGGAATCTGGACTACGCAGCAGGTATACTTCTCATTGCATATCCTTTGTATTCTGCATTTTTGCAATTCCAATGTATTTTTCATTAAAAACTAATTAATTGAAGAAAGAAAACTAATGGAAAGAGCCATTTTTGGTCAATTCTATGGCAGCTTGCTGGAGACTAAGTAACATACAATCTTGATATGAATGTCCATATTTATATACTAATATTTCCCAGCCCTGGTTTTATTACAAGGACATTTCCAAATAGTTCAAGTATATGTAGTATTATTTTAAAGATATCAAAATAAAAATAAATAGTACTTTACTTTTGTTTTAAAAGGAAACAAATTTTACTTTGGGAAAGAGGGAGGTATTGTTTTCCAAAAAAAAGCAGTGCCCTAAAGAACAATTCATTTGCCTTTCTGTGTATTGTGAAACTGAGTACAAACTAAGAAAAATTGTTCTTCCAGACCACACAGTAAAATTGCTTTAATTTTCCTATATTCGGAGGTCAAAAACACCAGAGAGCCTATTGCTCTTCACTTCAGCTCATTTGAGTACATTTCTCCTTGCTCTGGAACACAGTTAGCTCCTGGGGAAAGAGGCCAACTTTTCAGTTTCTGCTTTTCATGGTTTCTGTCCTCCCCTGGGCTTCAGCGCAGGTCACTCACACAGATAAGCATTATGCCCAGAATAAGACTGGCTTTGTTTATCTGGACTAATAAATGAATGGAACCAGTTATTTTCATTGGCTTGGTCTGGAAGGAAACCAAACTAATTTCCACAGACCTTAAATTGGACCTAAATCAAGCTCCTTGTCTTCATTAGTAATAAGAGCAATAGCGGTGAACCCCAGTATAAAAGTAAAAAAAAAAAAAAAAAAAAATTTACAAAGGTAATACATATTAACTACCAGGAAAGGATATTTGGCTAAAACTACGAACTGACACTGGGGGCTCTGAAAGTTCTGAGAAGATGTATTCATTTTCATTTTAATGGGTTTGAGGCTTGCAGGTCAACAGAAACTTTCTTTCTGTTCTAGAGGCTCCAGTTTCCTTGTGGTCAATTATCCTAATTAGGTAATTCTGCCTTATGCTGATGAGCAGAGAATATTTGTGTGGTATCCTCAGAACTTTTGTACAGACCTCTGTTTTACTCTGGAAACTTGTAAAACTCACAATTGCATTTCCAGGGTTCCTGACAAGTCGGTATGCTTTATTTCCCAATTCATTAATGGAGCAGTGAGATTCTGACTTCCATTATGCACATATAATAAATAATTTTATCAGTGACCTTCAGCTTATGAAAGCAGTTACTGCTTCTGTCCAAAAGGTATAGCTGTCCCCAGGCAAGATTCATGGCTGGCCTTTTAATTATACGCCCAACATTGCCCCTAAATATCTTCCCATTAAAATAGACAAAAGTGTTATCTTGTTCAAAGATAGTGACAATTTCTTAGTCCTGCTTCCAGGACTATTGTTTTATGATTTGAAAGTTGTTTATCTATTTTCCTCAATAGTTAATTTGGATATATTAAGAATGGAATAAACTCTTACCAAAAGGATTTGTAAAGAACTTTACAAAGTTCTTTACAAAGAACTTTACAAATCATGATTTGTAAATCATGATTTCCCACAGTAGGTATTTTTAAATGAAAATGATTTATTCTTTCTGTGATTAAAAAGTAATACCTATTTGTTGTAAAACAAAACAGACAATTCATTAAAATGTAAAAAGAAGAAAGAAATATTCCTAAGCACCCAAAGAAAACCACTATGAACGTTTTCGTGTACATCCATCCAGACATTTATACGGATAGACATTAGATACACACACACAGACACACACATTTTTAAAGACAAAGATGAGGTCATACCATACTCTTTCGATTAACAATATACCTGAGCTATTTAAAATATATAAAGATAGATAATTAGATAGGTATATAGATAGATAGACCATCTCCACCTCACTATTTATAATTCTTCATAGCACTATTGTACTTATTTCACCAATCCAGTATTAACGAATATTTAAGTAATTTCATTTCAATTTTGAATACTCAAATATCCATGTGTATTTGTCTGATATCTCTTTAGACTTTATTCCAGAAGATTTTTGACTATGAAAATTTAAAATGTTTGAAATGTATTCTCAGCTTACCCTCCAAATATGTTAAAACCCATAGTGTGGCTTTAATATCCTTAAAGGGAAGTTTCTACTTCATAGGAAAGTTATCTGGAAAGAGCCTTTGGGTGACAGGTGGTGAGGAGGGAAACAGCACTAAGAGATGAATACAATACTAGATCTATTTCTTAAAGAAGAAAAATTGTCTGTGAGAAGATAGAAAAACGAATATAGTTTGGAGATTTTTTTTTTAAGTAATGAAAAAGGTATGTGTTACATGAAGTCAGGCACCAAATTCAAAGAAGTTGCTGACAGAACGCTCTTATGTGCCAACAAGCTACTCAAAGGCAAGAAACCCAAATAGTTTAGCTTGAATGAGCTGGAATGTTACTATTTTGCTCTGTGATTGGACAAGATAACAAGAGATCTTGCCTAAATCTATTTTCAAATATAACATTCCCAATTTTTCAGTGAGCCATAAAAACAAGCCCTCCTTTTCCGATTACACTTAAAAAATGCATTGTCTTCTTTTTCCCTCACACATCTTCAGTTTGGACCAGATCTAATTAACAAATGTCCTCCAGGAGAAGATACATCTAGAAATAGAATTTCTTATTTTGAAAATTTTCCAAAGTGAATTAAGATACTTCTTACACTTCTACAAATATTTAAATCCAGATGTGTTTATTAAATGGATAAAACTACAGAGGTTACTAGTTTTGCAAAACAAGCTCTCAGCAAATCCATGAAAGAGAAAAATGTATCCTCCTGGATACAGTTTTTCCATCTTCCTACTCTTTTTCAGATGTCCAAACTCACTAAATGACACCACTTTGCCCCTGCAGACCTCTCCTCCCCCAGTCCAGCTTGGTCCCTTCAAGACAGGACGTTCAGGTGGGGATCATATTTACCTCAGTCTTTACACCTGCTGAACACTTTAGTTTTTGACTTTGTTTCGTCGGGGCACTCGTAAATGGTGCTCACTTATCTGATGAACCCCTTTCACAATTAACGACTGATTATAGTTCAGCCCTGTTACTACCCCAGATAACAAGAGCAATTTAAAAGTGACCCTTCATGCCTGGATGGAAAGAAAATCTGTTACATAAAGGGAATTCAGGCTTACTGCAACAGGATGTTTTCAAGTAAACGTCAAAGTGTTGCCAAGTGAGACAACAGCTCCTGGTTTCTATTCACAATTATAGCCGCTGGTAGAGAGGTATGGGAAAATGCAAGAGTCTGCGGCTCATTGAAATTATTATACGCATCTTACCTATCTAGGGCCAGTATCCTTTTTTTCTCAATCCTGAGCTCCCCTTCAGAGCGCAGGGGTTGACTGCAATGGCAGAAGGCTTGATGGCAGGCAACATTCTCTGTTTAGTGAAATGGCAGGTGACATTCTTTGTCCACAATAATATGTATCCCCCAATTTTTCAACTACTGTTCACAGTATTGACTTTTCAATTTGAGATACCATTACTGATTGATTTCCCTGCATTTAGAATGATGATCAAGGGGTCTGACTCATCTCTCCTACCACACACCACAAACACAGGTCCCTCTTTCCATCTTCCCACTGTATTTATAGCACACTTTCAGGGAAATTCAGTGTTTACTATTTACATTGCTAATTGCACATATCACTAATAGCTGAACTACATCATGTTTTGCAACTTACATTTCTTTTCTTATATTAATTTTTGTTTTCCCTGGACTTTAACAGAGCCCTGCACTATTTTATTTTCCTAGTCTCCTATGAGCCTATTATCCACACATCCTCAAATTTTCTGACACTGCTGTTAAACTCCTAGTAAAATCAGACCCATTGTGTGATCTATCAGTACTACTTTTTTCATGGAAACAGTCTTTCTGGCGCTGTCTGTCCTTCTGTGCTCCAGGCCTGTGGCACTGCTGCAGTCCTGGAAATTTCCTCTGTTCTTACCCTGAGCATTCCCATCCATTCTCATTTGCAGTCTACCCCTCAGAGTTCGGATTTCATGTCTTCCTCTTTTTTATTTACTCTCTCATTTTGAAGAAGCAAAGAGGTGTGTTGAGAATGGGGACTTGAGAGCTAAATGTGTCGAGGGATTGCATGTCAGAAAATACCTTTATTGTGTCCTCAGGTCTGGTTGTGGTTTGGCATAGCATTCAAGGTTGGAAGTCATTTTCTCTCAAAATGTTGAAGGCAGTGCTCCAACTGGAACATGGCCCATGTTGCTGTTGAGAAGTTCAGTGGAATCTGATCCTCATTCTAAATCCTTGTCATGGGAGCTTATTTTTCTCTCTGGAAAACTATTAAGGTCTTTTCTTTATCTCTGGCTTTTTGATGGTGAGTCTTGATATAGATCTTTTTTCACTCATTGTGCTAGACCCTCGATAGGTCCCTTTAATCTGAACATGTGTCCTTCAACTCTGAACATTTTTATTCTTTTACTTCTTTGATAATGTTGTCACCTGTGTTTTATCTCTTCTCTGTTTGTAGAACTCCTATTAATTGGCCATGCAGTCTCTCATTTTCTTGTCTCTTCTATCTTATTTTTCCATCTCTTTGCTTTTTATTCGAGTTTCTGAAAGATTTCCTCAAAATTTGTGTTATAAGCCCTCTGTTTTTATTTGTACCATTACATTCTTTTTAATTTAAAAAAACTCTTAATGTTCTTTGTACATAGCATTCTTTTCTTGTTTCATAAGTGCAAAACCTACTTTTGTCTCTGAAGATACTATGTATAGAGACTTTTCCTGCTGCTCCGTGAATGGTTTCTAGTATATGATGTAATGGTTATGAGCTTAGAGTCTGCAACCAATTCAAATGCCAGTACTGCCACTGACTATGTATGACCAGTGACCTTAGGCAAGTTACCTGACCCCTGTTTATCAGTTTTCTCAGTAAAAATAAAAGTAATAAGAGTACTCATTGCATAGAGTTTTGGGGAGGTACAAATGAGATTAATATGTACTAAGCACTTAGAATAGTACCTAGAAAACAGTAAGCCTATATACTATATTATTATATCCACTTCTGAGTCCCCCATCTTTTTTTTTTTTTTTTCTGTTTTGTTTTAGTCTTTATCTTTTGTGTTACACACTTTCCTCTAATACCTGGTGATCCTTGGCTGTGTGTTCCTATTTAAGAATGAGGAACTTAAAAGCTGATTGGAAACTCTTTGTGTATGCCTTTGGGCCCCTGAATTGCCATGTTGGAAATCTGATTCCCTGAAGCTATTGTGCTAGAGAGACCACGTAATGATAGAGAGAGATGCCCGAGGAGTGCCAACCGTCAGGATCACCACATGCAGCCACCCCAAGTGACAAGCACCTTGCTGGGTCCAGTCACCCTCCAAAACGATGAGAAGTCATAAAAATAATAAATGATTGCTGTTGACTTATGCCACTAAGTTATGCAATAACCTATGCATAACTTAAGTTATGCAATAACCTATGCATAACTTAAGTTATGCAATAACCTATGCATAGCTTAAGTTATGCAATAACCTATGCATAGCTTAAGTTATGCAATAACCTTTGCATAACTTAAGTTATGCAATAACCTATGCATAACTTAAGTTATACAATCTAGAAATAATATATAGGAGAACAGGCTCCGGAATAAGTAAAGGCCCCACCTTGTATCAGATCGTGTGACTTGTAAATTTCAATTAGTTGTTCAGAAACAGCTTCCTAATCTCTATTCTTTGAAAGCCTAGTAGACAACATCCTTGTTTGACCTCTAGACGTTAAAACTGTTTATCTCTCTATTCAGTCAAAATAGTCATAGAATCATGACTGGGGGGTATAAGAGGAGATGCACCTCTAAGGCATAGTAATTACTTGTTTTCTAAGTATTGAGATAATGCATAATAACAAACCACCTACAGCAAACGGTGTAATTTTTACCTAGATTAACAGCACGCTTTTTCTCTTTTCATCTCATCGGTTCTCTCACTCATCTAAATTCATTCTTGTGCCAGAAACAGGATTTCAGGAAAGAGATTTCTTTGCAAACTCAAAACAGTACTTACAATTAAGGGAAAGGAAAGTGAAATGAGAATGCCAGAGAAATCCTCTCAGAAGGTAAAACAATCCTTTGAAAAGAGATGCCCACAAAAATAAGGCTTGACTATTAGATTCAGATAATTCAGCATTAAACGATGTGCAACGTAATTGCTAAGAGTGTATTTGTTTAAACCGTGGTGCAACTATTACACTACGAAGAGGGATTTTGGACTTCGAACATCTTGACAGAGACCTTGTGTCTAAAACATATTTCTTTCAAGTCAATAGACATTGTTTACATTTCACTGCTCATTTTATTCCCACACTGAGAATGAGATTAGGCTTTCCCTAAAGAAGCCATTGCTACAAGGATGAGTAAAAGCAGAGTAGTCAAGGAGATCTCACAGGGAAGGGAACTAAGTATCCAAATTGAAACGCTTAAATTTAAACAGCTGTAAACCATGAAATCAGCCATTCAGAATGTAACTGTCAAATTCAGCTACACTTATTGAAAATTTTACTCTGTGTTTATTTGAAATGTTTCAAAACTCTGAGTTTAAGATAAATATCATATTAGGGTAGCAGGGAAATTTTTATCTATTCTAATCTTATTCAATTACAGTGGATTATGGGGATTTACTGTAAGTTGCCCAGAAGATATTTACTGAAAACTACTGTCATCACCATTCACTGGATAAACCTTAACCCTCAGCAGTTAAGTACTGTGTGTAAGAACACACAGAGGATGAACATCTATTCTTTAAGTGATTTATATTCAAAGAAAAGATTTATACCTTTCAAAATCTTACACTGCCCCCCAAATAATTCAGCCACTGTTTTAATAGATCACCTTCTTGTGAAGTGGGCCTGGGCCATGGGTTGTGGTCTAACCATTGTAAACTATGGTTTCAAACTTGAACATGCATTAGAATTACCTGGATGGCTGGATGAGCCACAGATTTCTGAGCCTCATTTCCACAGCTTTCAATTCAGTGAGTCTGGAGCAGAGCTTGAGAATTTACATTTCAAACAAGTTCCCATGTGATGTTGACGCTGCCAGTCCAGGGACCACACTTTGAGAACTACTGAAACAGAGCAATCAAAATCATCATCATTTAAATTTTGTGTTTGTGTTTTATCAAATACACACACAAAGAGCAAAACCTGCTATTTCAGGAGGAACCACTTATAATCTCTGATAGTTTACGTGTTCCCGCAAAAAATAAGATAAAGTAAAATAAAATGAAAGTGAATACAAGCTCAGTGGAGATAATAAAACCCAAAACAAGATTGGTGGGCTAGAAACATGCTATAATCACCTTCATAGTGAAGGCACCATTGTTAAGGACTCTACTTATGTTACCTTCTTTAGACCTTATAGCACTATTCTGATGCATGTGTCTATCCTGCCCCACCAACCCCTACATATGAGGATACTGGTGCTTAAAGAGGCTAAGAGATAAGATAAACAACCATCCTGGTGTGCCTAGGACTGAGAGGTTTCCCGGGTTGGGACTTTCACTGCTAATACCAGGAGAATCCCCAGCAAACTAGGATGATTGGCTGCCCTACACATCAGGTGAACTACGAGTAACTAAGTGGTTAGGAAAAGACATGGCTAGGCCTACCACACTGAAAATTTGAGAACACTCCATGGCAGAAAGCATTGCTTTGTTACTAGGGTAGTTTTTTGAGTTTCAACTTAGATTGCCACCGATCCTTAGACCAGACAGAGCTCATTCCTTGTATGATCTGTGAAACCATCAAAATTTGAACATGCTTCTATGCCCCCGTGAGGTTTAAAGGGCAGAATTCACATTTATCTCATATAATACCTTAATTGTATTATAGAGGAAACAAACCTGGAGAGGGCAAATTGCTTGACCGAGGTGTCATTTAACTAGACTTCTATAAATTACCTTGGAAGTAAAAGGAATAGGAGTAGATTGTTTATCCTCTAAATTAAATATTCTTAACACCTGGTCTAGGTTCAAAGGGTGAACTGTCAAGAATATAAGATCATAGGTCTCTTTCGAGAAGAAAGAGAGAATATTTCAAATCGGTGGTACTGAGTGAAGAAATACATAATCTATAATGTGTGCTTACTACCTTGTTTCAGAATACTTAATTAAGCTATAGAAGACGAGAAGACAAATGGGATGGATAAAACTCAGAAGATGATTAAGCATAGATTAAGTAAACAGTAACCTGTGAGATACGTTAAATACAAATAGGGTAAGTAGAGCATGTGCATTGAATATAGATAGAAAGGAATGGAAGGACCAAGTGACATTAGCTATACATCATACACTAAATATATCTGAGTTGTATGAGGCACCAAATAGTCACATTACACAAAGTTTATGATTTACCAGGGTAAGCGCTCAGAAGAGTAGCTCTTAAACCAGATGTGAAAGGGCGAGTTCCTATAAGGGCTGATACCTGAACTGAATTATAAAGGCTCAGAGGAAGTGCAGTGGAGAGGGGCATTCAGACAGAGACAATCAGTAGTTGGTTGAGTATATAGACCCAGTTTTAGTTGATTCTATGGAAATAATCAATGTCAAGAGGAAAGCACAGACTAGGCAAGTACCCAGGGTGGAACTCAAGGGGCTCCCAGACTGCTGAGGAAATAGATAAGACAATATATAACCTTTGACTTGCTTATATTGAAAAGAGCTCAAAGCATATATGAATGCCATCAGTAATACTAGATTCAGGTTGGGCCTTGGGAATATATGTAGATTTGAACTTATCAGAAGAAATTAAAGTTCAAAAATGTTATGAATATGTTATCATAGATGTCTTTACTGAAGGTTCTAAGGAGTTTTCTTTTAATACAAATAGAGTAACTGGAAAGGGCAAAATCCTGACTAGTGCTTCTCAAATAGCAAATATTATCACCATTGTTCTAGTTGTCATCATCACTATATTATTTAAATGAATCTGCATTGCACTAAATAATTAACATGTATTATATTACCTATTAGGAAACACTGTAAGATAGGTATACTTAAATTCATCTTAACTGAAAATAAGGCTGAGAGAGTGAAATTTATACAGCTAACAAATGGCCAACCTGGTATAAGAGCCCTAGTGTTTCTGACTCCAAAACCTTACTGTGAAATACATTCTGGCAATGAATGTTTTAGCAATTAGAGTTTAGTTCACATAAATCAATAAAAAATTCGACAACGTTTGATAGTTACAGATGTTATTGCAAGTGCTTTTCATTATTATATGACACTTTTACTTTCCTCACTAGCCACATGCAAGAGGTAAAAAATAATCTTAGTGCCAACCCTGCCCACAATGTTCGGTAGCCACAGGTTTTCTCTGATACTCCAAATTGCCTATTATAGACTTATCTACCACCAATACCACTGTGAAAATTTATTTAGAATCTTCATGGTCTCTGCATTCTTCTCTATCAATATAACTCTTTGTTAAAAACTTCTAACTTCTCGCTCTGTGTATCCATTCTTCTCCGTAGTGCTTTGATCATCTTTAAGATCACTACTCTGAACCCTTTCTCGGGGAGGTTACGCTTCTCCACTTAGTTCTTCTTATGGGGTTTTATCTTGTTCCTTCATCTCCTGACACAGTGGATCAGGGTCTGAAGTGTCCTGAAGCTCGTGTTGTCCTGCTAGTGGGCAGGGTCTGGCTTGTGGTTTTCTTGTATCTGGTGTCTGTCCTTTGGTGGGTGAGGCTGATCCAGTGGCTAGAACAGGCTTCTTGAGGACCGGGCTAGGGCCCAGGGGATTCTGTGGCTGGTGCCGGCCCACTGGTGAGTAGAGCTGGGTCCTGAGCGCTCTGGGGGCAGGGTCATGTCCAGAAATGGCTGTGGGTTCAGGAGGTCTTTAGGCAGCCTGTCTGCTGATGGGAGGAGCTGTATCCCTGCCCTGTTAATTGCTTGGCCTCATTTGTCCCAGCACTAGTGCCTACAGGCTGTTGGGTGGGGTCAGGTGTTAACACTAGAGGCAAGATTTCAGCATGGCGTCCACCAGCCCCGGCATCCACAGCTCCGGCGTCCACGCTAGGATGAGCTCCCGAGAACGGTTGCTGCCAGTGTCTACGTCCCCAGTGTGAGCCACAGCTGACCCCACCTCTCCAGGAGACTCTCCAAGACCAGCAAGCAGGTCTGGCCCAAGTTTCATGTCAATTTATTGCTTTTGCCCTGGGTCCAGAAGCATGTGGGATTTTGTGAGGGCCTTTTAAGAGTGAAATCTCGATTTCCCCCAGTCCCGTGGGATTCCTGAAATTAAACCCCACTGGCCTTCAGAGTCAAATACTCTGGGGGCTCATCTTCGCTGTGCAAGACCCTTGGGCTGGGGAGCCCAACGTGGGGCTCAGAACTCTTACTCTTTTGAGAGAGCCTCTGCAATATAATTGTTCTCCAGTTTGTGAATCACCCACCTAGGGCTATGGGGCTTCACTATATTGCCTGTCTGCCCCTCCTACCCATCTCGTTGTAGTTTCTTCTTTATGTCGTTAGTCGTAGAGGATCTCTTCTGGTAGGTTCCGGTCTTTTTCATCAATGGTTCTTCTGCAAATAGTTGTGATTTTGGTGTGCTCGTGAGAGGAAGTGAGCTCAGGGTTTCCCTACTCTGTTACCTTGGCGAATCTCAGGGCTGGTTTTTGGAGCCAAATCTTTCCGCTATCAATATTATAAGGTAAAGATGATGATGTCAAACCTGCAACTTCTTTTTTTTTTTTTTTTTTTTGCGGTACGCGGGCCTCTCCCTGTTGTGGCCTCTGCCGTTGCGGAGCACAGGCTCCGGACGCGCAGGCTCAGCAGCCATGGCTCACGGGCCTAGCCGCTCCGCGGCATGTGGGATCTTCCCGGACCAGGGCACGAACCCGTGTCCCCTGCATTGGCAGGTGGACTCTCAACCACTGCGCCACAAGGGAAGCCCCAAACCTGCACCTTCTCTCCAGAATAATCTATGTATCATTAAGTGGTAACACATTATATCAAAGGAATATATGCTTCCAGTATTGGAATTTTAATCATTGACAAATATCCTTAGGAGAGCTTTTGTGTTTTTCTCCCTTTTAAAGCAGAGAAGGGAGATAGGGATAGGATGGCAGGTTGTTGAGGTAGAGAGTAGTTTGAAGGAAAGGAAATCAATCCTCTCTCGCCAAAGGCCTCCCACTTTATTTGTAGTTAATGACTCTACCTGTGGTTCAAGAGTTCTGTGGAAAAATTGTTAATGAGTGTGGATTGTTGTAAGTGAGAAAATAGAAATTTATGAATCTTAACCTTTATCTATGTATCTACCTACACATATGTATGTGTGTGTTATAAATTTGCCACTAAAAATATCAAGCATCCATGGGGACAGTTATCTGTCTCACTAGGTAAGATATTACTATCTGTCAAGGCAAAGGGCCTGGAGTGCTGGGAAATGGAGTGGGGTGGCTTCATGGCATAGCAGGAGAACTCCCACGATTGATGAAGGGTCTTCAGCTGAGTCACTTCCCATAGCACAACCACATTCAGTTGAGTGGTTGAAGCCCTCGAGTATGCCGCCTGAGATTCAGCCGCTTCAAGGGCCAATTCCACTTAGAATGCCAAGACAAATGCCTCTATATCTCGCTTACCTGCACAGAGCCCAAGGAGCTGCTCTAAATGAAAAGAAACATCTTCCTTTCCAACCTGAAAAGAGCTAGCTAAGAGTAGGCCAGTCATTCTCCCTACACTTGGTTTTCTCTCTTACTTCCTAATCAAAAGAAGTTGGAAAATCTAGGAGCACTAAAGACATTTTCTTTTCTCCTAGTCTTGGGATAAAATGATCTGCTATGGAGGAATGGTAAAAGGAATGAAACCTATTAAGGACTTTAGAATGAAACCAAATATGTGAAAACTTCTTAGCACCAGCTGATTATTCTTTCTGGGATTGGCCTGAAATTCAATTAATCTTTGAAGACAGAACTTCATTTGGTCTCCAGGATGAGAAAAATCTGGGCTCATTCATTTCTTTATTCAACATAATTCATTAATTATTTCAACAAATATTTACCGATGAACTTGGAGGTAGCACAGCACTTCCATGTCCTTTTGTTGCATGTTAGCTCAGAAAGTGAGTGGGAGACTAACTCTGACAATGCAATGCCTGACACCAAGAAATTGGAAAATCGAAACAGAGATGGGATTTGGTTTTTGTTTCCTCCCAATGTTTTTAGAAGTCCCTGTCCCTCCTCCCAGCTGAATTTCCTGATGAAGTTATAGAAGTTTCACTGTGCGATGACTAGGGAATTCCTGGGTCCTTAGACCTTTAGAAGAAATGATCAGGGCCATGGGTCACCGTGGTTCCCACATGCTTGTAGTAAAAAGCTTTGAGTGGGGAGGTTAGGGAACCATTTACTTCCTGAGCTTCAAGTTCCTCAGGTTTCAAATGGGCATCACAACAAAACAAAACTGACTTCATTTCGCAAAGAGTTGTAGATACCTTCCACCAAGAACCTGTTTGTCACATGTGCGATAATACATCCAAAATCACTAGGTCAGAAACTTGAACCAAGTACTGTCTAGTTCAATTTATAAGGAATCAAAAGTGTCATATGATAGTGTCTAGCAAAATGCTTCACCAGTTCATAGGGTGAGACGATTTGTTTCTCCCTGGAGCTTCCCACCACTCAGGGCCTATTGGAGGTGTTTTGAGAAATGATGTTACAACAGTAAAATCAGGTGGCTCAGCTTAGCCTTCTTCTTAGAGTCAAGCCCTAGAGATGCCCCTTAGTGTTTTTGCTGGTGAGAAAGAAAAACAAGTTCATAGAGAATTAAAGCCTTACTCTCCTCTTTTGATAAAGACATTTGGCAAAAATCACCATACAGTTCCACAAGCATTAGTCATTGAGGGACCTAAATCACTGAAAAATGGGAAAACCTGTTGATACAAGTTTCCTGACTTGGACTGACCAGTCTGGCTCTTCCCCCTAATCTGGCTGCTGGTTCTCAAAGATGTAAATTTTCAGGGGTGTGCTTAGGTCATGTTTAGCTTTAAGCATATTGAACAGCCCCACCGTTTTGACAAAACTGAGGAAATGATTTGTATGCGTTTGTCTATTGTATCTAATGGGAAGAGAGACAGCAAACTCCATGATAGCAAGAACTGTGTTGTGCCTGGTGCATCACAGGTGCTCAGTAAGTGAATAAATAAGTAAATGCCAGCAAAAACCTGAGACAAGATTAATGTGATTATATTTGGGGAATTTTTTTTAACATCTTTATTGGAGTATAATTGCTTTACAGTGTTGTGCTGGTTTCTGCTGTATAACAAAGTGAATCAGCTATATGTATACATATATCCCCATATCCCCTCCCTCTTGCGTCTGCCTCCCACACTCCCTATCCCACCCCTCTAGGTGGTCACAAAGCACCAAGCTGATCTCCCCATGCCATGCAGGTGCTTCCCACTAGCTATCTATTTAACATTTGGTAGTGTATATATGTCAATGCTACTCTCTCACTTCATCCCAGCTTACCCTTCCCCCTCCCTGTGTCCTCAAGTCCATTCTCTATGTCTTTATTCCTGTCCTGCCCCTAGGTTCATCAGAACCTTTTTTTTGTTTTAGATTCCATATATATGCATTAGCATATGGTATTTGTTTTACTCTTTCTGACTTACTTCACTCTGTATGACTGACTCTAAGTCCATCCATCTCACTACAAATAATTCAATTTCGTTTCTTTTTATGGCTGAGTAATATTCCATTGTATATATGTGCCACATGTTCTTTATCCATTCATCTGTCGATGGACACTTAGGTGCTTTCATGTACTGGCTATTGTAACTAATGCTGCAGTGAACATTGTAGTCCATGACTCTTTTGGAATTATGGTTTTCTCAGGGTATATGCCCAGTAGTGGGATTGCTGGGTCATATGGTAGCTCTACTTTTAGTTTTTTAAGGAACAGCCATACTGTTCTCCCAGACCGGGGCACGAACCCATGTCCCCTGCATCGGCAGGTGGACTCTCAACCACTGCGCCACCAGGGAAGCCCCAATTTAACATATCTCTTGAACATCTTTCCATGGCAATACATATCCATCTATCTCATTTTTAAACACCTTCTAGGAAGTCATTTAAACATTTTTACTAATTAATTATTGTAAAATTATTTGTAAAACAAAGGAGATTGTCCTTAAAATAATAGTAGAAGTAACTTCTTGGCATTGTGAGGATTCCATTAGATAATTCAGGGAAGTGCTTAGCAATAAGTCTGGCACACAGTGAGTGATCAATAAATATAAATATTAGCTGTTAAGAATTGATAATATAATTAAAGTTGACCATTTTTTGGACCTCAGTCTCAATAAATTGCTATTGTCAGGAAAGTGGTTTTATATATATATGTTTTATATATATATATTACTCACTATATATAATATTACTATAAAACATTACTCACTATATATAATATTCTTCATCTTATACTTTCATTTTAAAGACCCCATCTGGGCTCCGTTGTATGGAGGAAGTGGGCGTCATGTTCTGGAAGGATTCTCAGACTCTCCAGGATCGGCCCAGCCGTGACTACCCAGTTCAGTGCCAAAAGTGAACAAAAAACACAGTCCATCCATCTGCCAGCTGGTGAGGCAGCGAAGAAGGCATTTAGCTTCTAGGGCATTTGGGAACTTGAATGCTTGTAGGAAGGAGAGACGCCTGCTGGGTGGAGCTCACTGGGCCTTTGAGACCAGTGGGGATTTAAATAAGTCAAATTACTCCTGAATAGCTACCAGGCAACCAGTGACACAGCCTGACCTGGGGAGATAAATCACAGGGGCATCTGGGCTTTCAAGAAGGGGATTGACTGCTGATGGAGGGCTCTGGGGCAGAGGAAGGGCTGTGACAGTAGCTATCAATCAGAAGAGGAAAATGATAAATTTACCTCAATAGATGGTAGACTTCTCCTTGTAAATCTGATAATTTTGCCAGTCCCCAAATGTTTTAAGTGTAATTACACCAGAGCCTGAAAAAAGACTAGGTAAGGGGAAAAATGAAATAGAAATATTTGAAAATATACAAATGTATAATCCTACTTTCAAAAATGTTAGGTGCTCAGGTAAATTAAAATAAAATAAATCCAAGAGCACCTTACTTCCTATACTGGAGAACTCAGGAATTTATATGGATCTGAGGTGGGTTGTGACAGCAAACAGATCACCGCTAATCCTCTTCCACCACATTTCTGATATCTTGTGAAGCTGGAGCTTTGAATGGTCCTAACTGGATCAGAAATAACGCCAGACTCAGTACCATCGTACACTTTTTCCTCTCTGTCCAAGGGCATCTGAGGCCCTGAATCCAACCCTCACTGCTCTTGAAAAGCACTTGTGCCTTGAAGAAAAGACACCTTTCTGTAAAGCATCCACCAGCAGGGGGAGCCTTTTCATAATTCACACAGAGGTTTTGCTAGTGGAGGTCTTACCTGGATTGGCTGGCTGACCTGGGCTTGGATCTCAGCTAAAGTGTCCTCCAGCACCATCATTTCTGTTTATGTAATGCCATTCTCAATCATAGAATCATGGAATTTAGAAACAGTTAAACATCTTAGAAATGATCATCTCCAACTCATTTTATAAATGAGAGGAATGAGCCATAGAGAAGTAAAGAGTTCTAAGTTTAGATAGCTAATAGTAATTTTTATTCAACAACATTATAATCTTTTATGAGTTTGTTCATAAACTCATTTTCACTGATGCATTGCTAAAACTTAGGTACTTAATTTTTAAAAAATTTTATTGGAGTATAGTTGATTTACAATGTTGTGTTAGTTTCATGTGTACAGCAAAGTGATTCAGTTATATATATATATATTCATTCTTTTTCAGCGTCTTTGCTCATATAGGTTATCACAGAATATTAAGTAGATTTCCCTGTACTATACAGAAGGTCCTTGTTGGTTATCTATCTTATATATTGTAGTGTGTGTATGTTAATCCCAAGCTCCTGATTTAATCCCTCCCTGCCCCACATTTCCTTTTTGGTAACCATGAGTTTGTGGTTTTTTTGGGGTTTTTTTTTTGCGGTACGCGGGCCTCTCACTGCTGTGGCCTCTCCCGTTGCGGAGCACAGGCTCCGGACGCGCAGGCTCAGCGGCCATGGCTCACGGGCCCAGCCGCTCTGCGGCATGTGGGATCTTCCTGGACCAGGGCACGAACCCGCGTCCCCTGCATCGGCAGGCGGACTCTCAACCACTGCGCCACCAGGGAAGCCCCATGAGTTTGTTTTTTATATCTGTGAGTCTGTTTCTGTTTTGTAAATAAGTTCATTTGTATCATTTTTTTTAAAAGTAGATTCCACATAGGAGTGATATCGTATGATATTTGTCTTTCTCTTTCTGCCTTACTTAGTATGATAATCTCTAGTCCCATCCATATTGTTGCAAATGGCATTATTTTGTTCTTTTTTAGGACTGAGTAATATTCCATTGTATACATGTACCACATCTTCTTTATCATTCCTCTGTTGAGGAATATTTAGGTTGCTTCCATGTCTTGGCTGCGATGAACATTGGGGTGTATGTATCTTTTCGAATTATGGTTTTCTCCTGATATATGCCCAGGAATGGGATTGCTGAATCATATGGTAGTTCTATTTTTAGTTTTTTCTTATGTACTTAATTGATTGAGGTTTAAGCTATAATTTCAAGCAGACAGGTGAAAATACAGGCAATTCTGCTTGCTGTTTAGGTCACAAAAAATGTTTGGTCCTTAGTATACAGTTTTACATTCTGCTCTTTTACTACTATTCTAGGTTTTTAACTAAAATGTGGTCACTTCCTCTAAGAAGTTTTTCCTTTCTCCTCCAGAACAGTTTGGGTATTCCTCCTACATGCCTGCCCATCACCTTGGGCTTTCTGGCTGATAATATATGTGACACTATATTATAGTTGTCATTTATAATTTTGGTTCCCTGTAATCTGTAAGCTCTGTGAAGATGACTTATTGGGTATTTCTTTACACCATTGTATCCCCGGTATTTAAAATAGTGTTTGGAACTATAAAGAGGGCTAAGTAAACATCTGCAGAATGAAAGGAAAGGAAGCAGAAACAGACAGAGGAACTCACGTAGAAATTGGGATGAAAAAATGGAATTTATAAAAAGTATGTTTAAGAATAAGAGTTAGAGGTAAAAATAAATGTAAAGAAAAAAATAGTTTCCTAATTTGCTGGCTTGTTGAAATAAGCCAAGGGCAAGCCCATATGGCAAGGAGTTGCAGGTGGCCTCTAGGAATAGGGGTGGCTGCGAGGAGTTGAGGGCAACCCCCAGCCGACACTCAACAAGGAGCCAGGGCCCTCAGTCCTACAACTGCAAGGAAATGGATTCTGCCAACAACTTGAATGAACTTAGCAGCTTTTTCCTAGTTTAGCCTCCAGCTGAGAATTCAGCCCAGCTGACATCTTGCTTGCAGCCTTGTGAGACCCTAAGCAAAAGACCCAACTAAGCCATGCCCAGACTCCAGACTCACAGAAGCAGTGAGATAATAAATGTGTGCTGTTTTATTAAGACATTAAGTTTATGGTGATTCATGACACAGCAGGAAATAACTAATATAAGATGTTTGTTAGGTTATAAAGAAGCTATAAAAATAATTAATCCCCCACTGGGAGGGAGGGAGGAGGAAGGGAAGGAATATAGCCTTAGTTAAAGCTTCTGGATTTTATTTTTTGACTTAATTTGGTGATTTTAAAATCTGTGTAGAAACATCCAAAGAAATCATCTTGTAAGATTTTTTTTAAACAGCAAACATCAAATATTTATCTGACCTGAGAGGGAATGTAAGAAATCTGACAACTCATTGCCACTAAGGTTTAAGCAAATTTATATGTGTGAATTCTATGAACACATAGGACTGGAAAAGAGCTTAAGAAGACAGGTGATCTAGTCAGAAAGAGAAAAACAAATACTGTATGCTAACACATATATATGGAATCTAAAAAAAAAAATTGGTTCTGAAGAACCTAGGAACAGGAATAAAGATGCAGAAGTAGAAAATGGACTTGAGGACACAGGGAGGGGGGAGGGTAAACTTGGACAAAGTGAGAGAGTGGCATTGACATATATACACTACCAAATGTAAAATAGATAGCTAGTGGGAAGCAGCTGCATAGCACAGGGAAATCAGCTCGGTGCTTTGTGACCACCTAGAGGGGTGGGATAAGGAGGGTGGGAGGGAGACGCAAGAGGGAGGGGATGTGGGGATATATGTATACATATAGCTGATTCACTTGGTTATACAGCAGAAACTAACACAACATTGTAAAGCAATTTTACTCTAATAAAGATGTTTTAAAAAAGACAGGTGATCTATATTTATCTTTAGATAAGGCTTTTCCTAAACTCTCCCAATATACAATGATGATGATGATGACATAAATACTATGTCAATAAAATTCTCAATAAATGAGAATTTATAATGAATATATATGAGAAATTTTCTCAATAAATAAAAATATGAATGAAATAAATAATATTCTCAATAATAAACTCAATAAGTGAGCTTCCATTTATTGAGTTCCTCATATATGTCAGACAGAATAGGAAGAAACTGACTTTATGGAGCACCTACAACAGTCCATGTACAGTACCACAAACTTTATATAAATAATCTTAAATTAAGAACAGTAGGCCTTTCATAATAGGCCACAAGTATTATTTCTCCTATTTTACACACACACACATGCACAGACACACACACACACACCCATCATTGCAACCAGAGACATACAGAGATAGAGTAACGTTCTCCAAGTCAGCTAGCAATTAAGTTGTGAAATTGTGATTGAGACCCATATTTAACAGTTCGCACTATCTGGAAATTCTTCCAAACAATCTGATTTCCAACTTTCATGCAATATTTTAAGCCCAAGGATATACAGGCAACTATCCCAATTCACTCCTATCATTTTGTATTAGAAGAAAACACTGAATATGCTATGTTGTAAAACAAATTTAAATATTGGGAAAAGATGTGAAAAGGCAATTCACAGATGAGAACTCCAAATGGTTAATAAGTATGCAGTAGAATGGTCATCCTCACTAGTAATCAGAGAAGCACAAATCAGAATGAGATGTCCCTTTATACTCATCAGATTTGTAAAAATTAGAACCTTCAAAAATACCAAGTGCTAGGTAGACGTGGGAAACTTTGTACAAGGTTAGTAATTGTTTAGAATTGATGAGATCAGTCTGCAATATCTGGAGAAATTTAGCCCTTGTATACCCAAGACCCAGCACTAGATTCTACTACATAGTCTGTAGGAGCTGGGAGCTAGGTGTCAATCTAGATCTATTGTTAGGGGAACGGGTAAGTAAAATGTGTTGGATACATACTGTGGAATAATATGCAGTGATTAGAAGCAATGAATTGGTACGTATAGCACCATCTTAAAATACATAGCATTGAGTGAATAAAAAAACATAGCATTGAGTGAATAAATTGGCAGAGAATGAGGTCTGTTGTTACAGTACCACTTATGTAGATTAAAACATGCATACACATAACGAATTTATTTTTCAAAGATATTTACATATTTAATAATATATATCAAACTCATTAAAATGGCCATCTGTAGGGAGGGGAAAAATGGATGAGGGGGATAGGGGGTGGAATGAACTGAAAAAACACGTAAAGGAAAACAAGCAACGGGCCTCGACCAGACTGTTGATTGTACGTTATGAACTAAAGGGTATGTTTAACTCATCTCTCAGCCCTTGAGGTCCCCCAAAAGATAACTAAAATTGCTGTGGAATGAAGCTCTATTATTATTGGCTAAAGACCTTATGCCGACCTGAGATACTAAATAAGGGTACCCAACTTTTTATTGGGAGAGGAGACACATCAGGATAATGCACTCTCAAAAGCTGAGGGGACTGGAGGGAAATTGTTTCTAAAAATAAAATGGATAATTTCTTAGGTTTGTATTTAGAGAAGACACAATGACTAATGCTTTGGCAAGGTATTAGAACTTGTGCATTAGTCTTGTCTTAATGGAAGGGAATCTGTTTGACAAAAAATTTCCATTTGAGCAGAGCAATCTTGTGGTAGATCATTACTCTGTATAAACAGCCCAAAGAGCCCTTCAGCCTGGATTTTATGGTGCATCCCACTCATATTCTGCAGCCAAAGGCTATGGGACTGCGTACTCAGGTCTGTGTGGATATCCAGCTCAACAAGGCAGGGCAAACCAATGGAATTGTTTTGTTTTGTTTTATACTGGTCAGTCTGATTCCCCAAGGAATAAATTACTAGGAATTGTTGATATATTCCTTTCCAAACAATCATACACATTTGACATTATTTAGACATCAGGCTCAGAATATAATTTCAGTCTAATGTTTTAGAAACACTAGACTGAAATTATAAATGAATTTCTACATGAATTGAAAATGATAAATGAATGAATAAACAAATGAAAGCAAACCAAACAAACAAAACAGAAAAAAATAGGGTACGTGTCCTTGCCTTAAATATAATTATCACACTGGGCTACAATTTGAGGAAGTATGCCCCACAATAAATGTGATCATTTGGCTCAAAATATTTTTTGCTTATTTTGATAAGTAGCAGATAGATGGAGGAAAAAGAAAAAATGAAGTGAATAAGAAATTACTTCATTTATCTGTTCCTTTAGAAAATGATGATAGCCCTAAACTTCTACGTGTTTATAAACCCAATGCGCCTTTTATTGGTATCTTCTCTCTCTGCCTTCTGTTGCTTCTTTCTGCTATGATTTTTTTTTAGCTGTTCCACCCTTCCTTGGCCATCCCCATGCCTGCTGCAGACACATCCTCTCCTATGGGAAAAAAAAATCCATGGGTTTCATGACAACCATGAAGAGAAATTATTTTCTCCTTACTTCCAGGTAGGGGGGTGTGTCTGTGTGTCTGTGTGCGCATACCCACATACCCAAGGGAAACTCTAAAAGCTTAGTGGTATCCCTTCTGTTCAAAATTATTTAAATCAAACTGTCATGATTTTTGTTAGGATTTTTCTATCTACATATATATATATATATATATATATATATATATGTATGTATGTATCCTATTTGGAGTTCATAGTTCATTTCATTCTACAAGGTGATCAACCAAAAGCACTGGATAGAATTTTAGTAGTACCTATTTTATTGTGCAGTTCCTGTATTTTACTAATGAGTTCAAAGTAAATATTTTCTTTTCTCTCTTCTGCTACTGCCAAAATTTTCAGAGACTAACAAAATCTGAATTTTATTTGCTCCTAGTTACAACAACAGCCAAGTTTAGCATTGGAAATTACAAACATTACTTAATCTGAAGAGATAGCAGTAGAACTTCCCAGGCATTTTTCTCATTAGAATGCTACTCTCCAGATATAGAGTGTCATGAATGAGACTATGTCCACAGACTCAGCAGAATTGTATCAAAATTACAGTGACCGACTTTTCTTTGGAGGTCCTCTGAAGTGGCACTATTAGCATGGCTGACAGCATCTCAAAGTCAACCTGCAAACAGAAGCTTTTCATATACCAAATACAGTGCCCTCTTCCTGGTAGATATTCTATAAATTGTAGAGCACAATATCCCTTCCCTTAATCTCTCCCCAAAAGCCTTAACTAGTAAACATTTTAATCTCATTTTTAAGAATGAAAGAAAAATAATAGTAATTACCATTTGGCCCCAGTTAGTCACTATGAAAGAAGATAGAACTGACTACCCAGGCTGGTCACAGAAGCTCAGTGGGGAAACAATTTCTGCATTGGTCTGAATGCCCCCAACTTAGTCTCCCTTAAGCATCAGACACCATCCCTCTTTGCAGAAGTGCAACTCTTAGAGTTGAGGAAGGGTTGAGTGGTCTGGGCTCTGCACCACATCATGCACTGCCCGTTCAAATGACCATCTGAACAGCACGAGGACCACTGAATGCCTCTGCGAGTGGTTCTCACTGTGTAAGCACAGTCAGAGGGGAAACAGGAGAGTGACACAAAGTCTAAAAAACATAAACCGCAACATGCTGGGCTGCTACAATCACTCTCTTCTAATCCAGTAATGTCCTAAACCAGTTTAATGGAAGATCCTTTTCCAAGGGTTCACAGGTTATTTTTCTGAAAGGAATGAAAAATGCTGCAAGGTTATCTTCTAATTCCTACCTTCATTTCTTTAATGTTATTAAATAATAATGTACAGTCAACTCTGATGTCATACTAAGACAATATTTTCGTGTAAATCTAACATATTCATTACACTCACAAGCCACAAATATTGTATCACAAATTTACATGTAATACATAGTTCCCCACCAACCCCAAAAGAACCCCATTCCTTTAAAAGTGACAAAGCATTTAGGCATATTTCTGAGCTACATTCAGATAAGATTACCAACAAGTGATAGGTGATAATTTTCAAGGAAGAAAATTATCAAACATAATCGAATCAGTTTACTATTTGTGACAGAAATTAAGTAATCCATACTTGATGCATTTCGTAGTACCATAAAAACTTTTAAATAATGGTACATGCGAAAATAAATGTATATCTAATTTTTTTCTTCTGGTATACATAGAAATTAGAAGGACTATAATGGCAATTAAAAATGTAATGTAACTTTAAAAACTTGATTTCAGAATGTCCAGTAGAAAGCCACTATTAAAGCATAATATGACAGTAATGAAAATATCTACAGTCCATTAAATTCAAAACATCATCCTTACATTTTCCACATTAAAGGTCGACAACTCATCTATGTTACCATAATTTATTTTGTAATTTATTTCAGTTTAATACTTTCAAGATTAACTTGTCTAAAACTTCCCTTTAATATTTTAGGTCTCAAACTTATTCCCAGGTTTCTGAAAATATTGATATTTTCTCCCCCTTGATGTACAGAAGGAGTTGTTTTAAAAAAAAATACATGTGAAATGTGAGTGGGCATTTAGTTATACACCATCTTAGTTTAAATTAGAAGGGTATGGAGGGGAAAATACAAAAAGATAACTATCATGCAGACTCCTTAGTTCATGGTGTATTTTCTTTTTTCCTTTCTAATGAACAAGAGGAAAATAAATCTTTGGAATTCCAAGGATGATTCTGAGGTGTAACCTCCATCAGATCATCTAGATACACAGCTGTCTGACAACATTATAATAAAGGCAGTAAATAATGTTGTTCCAAAGACCAGCTGAAAAGCTGAAGTTTTCGTCAGTGACGGTGACGGAAGCTCATGATTTGGACACTATAGTTGAAACCTCAAAGACTTATGCACTGAGCAACAGTGGCGATACTGTATAATCAACTAGGAGTACAGCAAAACACCACCACCGAAAAAAAGTGCTTTCAGCTCATAAAAGAAATTATTATCATGAGGAGAGAGAAGTGACTGCTGGATTTAAAAGGCAATCAGGGAGAATTTTTTAAACTAAATATAAAGAATCACCACCTTACCCCAGAAGATGTTAAAACCACAGAGAAAACTGTCTAAGGGAAATAAAATAAGCTCACAGATGAAAAATCATTTACAGGATACATTTTAGGATGTACACTTTGCTAAATGATCCACAAAATTAGAAAAACGGATTCACTGTAGAGGTGCATTATCTGAAGAGGACACAGTGTCCAGAAATTCTGTTGCTGCTTTCATCACAATCAATGTGAGGTTTGCATTAGTAAGGATGCGAAGTTATTTAAAGAAGGATAAGGCAAAAAGAAAGCTACAGAACTAGTATCAAGTCAAGAAGCAAAAGGCAGTGTCAACAATGTTCATTTCCCAATGTGATGGGGAATTATTAAAATATAATAAAGTACCATTTTATCCTTCAGCTAATATATAAAAATTTAAAACCTCAGTATGCTTGAAAAAGGCTGTTTCTACAAATGATGTGCTTTCTCAATACCATTCAATAGCTGTGGTTGAAATTTGGCTCGTGAAAAAGCTGCAGTTATATTTTTCATATACCTCTATGCATGTAAGTTAACTATGCAATGTTTTGCCACTGTTTTGTTTCATGTGCACTTGCATCAACAGTTTGTAACACTGGTTCTTTACTTTTATGCTTCGGTACACCTGATGTAAATATTATTTTCCCAACAGTGACAGTGACTCGTTAAGTAATCATGAAATCTTTTGTAGGAGACAATGTTAAGTGTTAGAACCTCTCTCCAGTGGGAAGTTTTTTTAAAAAAATTTTTATTTTATATTTCAGTATAGTTGATTAACAATGTTGTGTTAGTTTCAGCTATACAGCAAAGTGATTCAGTTATACATATACATATATTCATTCTTTTTCAGATTCTTTTCTCATATAGGTTATCACAGAATATTGAGTAGAGTTCCCTGTGCTATACAGTAGGTCCTTGTTGGTTACCTATCTTATGTATAGTAGTGTGTGTATGTTAATCCCAAACACCTGATTTATCCCTCCCCACCACGTTTCCCGTTTGGTAACCATAAGTTTGTTTTCAATATCTGTAGGTCTGTTTCTGTTTTGTAAATAAGTTCATTTATATCACTTTTTAAAATTAAATTCCACAGATGAATGATATTTGACTTTCTCTGTCTGACTTACTTCACTTAGTATGATAATTTCATACTAATGGATAGGTCCATTCATGTTGCTGCAAATGGCATTGTTTTGTTCTTTTTAATGGCTGAGTAATATTCCATTGTATATTATATATGTACCACATCTTCTTTATCCATTCTTCTGTTGACGGACCTTTAGGTTGCTTCCATGTCTTGGCTATTGTAAACAGCATTGCAATGAACATTGGAATGCATGTATCCTTGTGAACCATGGTTTTCTGTAGATATATGCCCAGGAATGGTATTGCTGGATCATATGGTAGCTCTATTTTTAGTTTTTTAAGGAACCTCCATACTGTTCTATAGTGGCTGTATCAAGTTACATTCCCACTAACAGCGCAAGAGGGTTCCCTTTTCTTCACACTCTCTCCAGCATTTACTATTTGTAGATTTTTTGATGACAGCCATTCTGACTGGTGTGAGATGATATCTCATTGTAGTTTTGATTTGCATTTCTCCAATAATTAGCAATGTTGATCATCTTTTCATGTGCCTCTTGGCCATCTGTTTGTCTTCTTTGGAGAAATGTCTATTTAGGTCTTCTGCCCGTTTTTTGACTGAGTTATTTGTTTTTCTGATATTGAGCTGCGTGAGCTGTTTGTAGATTTTGGAGAATAACCCCTTGTCAATAGCATCATTTGCAGATATTTTCTCCCATTTTGTGGGCTGTCTTTTTGTTTTGTTTATGGTTTCCTTTGCTGTGCAAAAGCTTTTGAGTTTAATTAGGTCCCATTTGTTTATTTTTGTTTTTATTTCCATTACTCTAGGACATGGATCCAAAAAGATATTGCTGTGAATTATGTCAAAGAGTGTTCTGCTTATGTTTTCCTCTAAGAGTTTTACAGTGTCCAGTCTTACACTTAGATATTTAATCCATTTGAGTTTATTTTTGTATATGGTGTTAGAGAATGTTCTAATTTCATTCTTTTACAGATAGCTGTACAGTTTTTCCAGCACCATTTACTGAAGAGACTGTCTTTTCTCCACTGTATAGTCTTGTCTCCTTTGTCATAGATTAATTGGCCATAGGGGCATGGTTGTATTTCTGGACTTTCTATCCTGTTCCATTGATCTATATTTCTGTTTTTGTGCCAGTACCATACTGTTTTGATGACTGTAGCTTTGTTGTATTGTCTGAAGTCAGGGAGCCTGATTCCTCCAGCTCCATTTTTCTTTCTCAAGATTGCTTTGGCTATTCGGGGTCTTTTGTGTGTCCATACAAATTTTTAAATATTTTGTTCTAGTTCTGTGGAAAATGTCATTGGTAATTCAATAGGAATTGCATTGAATCTGTAGATTGCCTTGGGTAGTATAGTCATTGTGACAATATTGATTATACCAATCCAAGAACATGGTATATCTTTCCATCTTTCCATCTTCAATTTCTTTCATCAGCATCTTATAATTTTCAGAGTTACAGAACTTTTGCCTCCTTAGGTAGGTTTATTCCTAGGTATTTTATTCTTTTTGATGTGATGGTAAATGGGATTGTTTCTTTAATTTCTTTTTCTGATCTTTCATTGTTAGTGTATAGAAATGCAAGAGATTTCTGTGCATTAATTTTGTCTCCTGGAACTTTACCAACTTCATTGATGAGCTCTAGTAGTTTTCTGGTAGCATCTTAAGGATTTTCTATGTATACTATCATGTCATCTGCAAAGAGTAATAGGTTTACTTCTTCTTTTCCAATTTGGATTCCTTCTATTTCTTTTTCTTCTCTAATTGCTGTGTCTAGGATTCCAAAACTATGTTGAATAAAAGTGGTGAGAGTGGACATCCTTGTCTTGTTCCTGATCTTAGAGGAAATGCTTTCAGCTTTTCACCATTGAGTATGATGTTAGCTGTAGGTTTGTCATATATGGCCTATATTATGTTGAGGTAGGTTCCCTCTATGCCCACTTTCTGGAGAGTTTTTATCATAAATGGGTGTTGAATTTTGTTAAAAGCTTTTCCTGCATCTATTGAGATGATCATGTGGTTTTTATTCTTCAATTTTTTGTGCACCATGCTGATTGATTTGCAGATATTGAAGAATCCTTGCATCCCTGGGATCAATCCCACTTGATTATGGTGTATGATCCTTTTAATGTATTGTTGGATATAGCTTTGCAGTGTTTTGTTGAGTATTTTTGCACTGATGTTCATCAGTGATACTGGTCTGTAATTTTCTTTTTTTGGTGGTATCTTTGTCTGGTTTTGGTGTCATGGTGATGGTGGCCTTTAGAATGAGTTTAGGAATGTTCCTTCCTCTGCAATTTTTGGGAATAGTTTCAGAAGGATAGGTGTTAAGTCTTCTCTAAATGTTTGATAGAATTTACCTGTGAAGCCATCTGGTCCTGGACTTTTGTTTGTTGGGAGTTTTAAAATCACAGTTTGTATTTCAATACTTGCGATTGGTCTGTTCATATTTTCTATTTCTTCCTATTTCAGTATTGGGAGATTGTATCTTTCTAAGAATTTGTTCATTTCTTCTACGTTGTCCATTTTATTGGCATATAGTTGCTTGTAGTAGTTCCATATGATCCCTTTATTTCTGTGGTGTTTGTTGTAACTTCTCCTTTTTTATTTCTAATTTTGTTGATTTGAGCCCTCTCTTTTTTTTTCTTGATGAGTCTGGCTAAAGGTTTTTCAATTTTGTTTATCTTTTCAGAGAACCATCTTTTAGTTTCATTGATCTTTTGTATTGTTTTCTTCAACTCTATTTCATTTATTTCTGCTCTGACCTTTATGATTTCTTTCCTTCTACTAACTTTAGGTTTTGTTTGTTCTTCCTTCTCTAGTTGCTTTAGGTGTAAGTTAGGTTGTTTATTTGAGCTTTTTCTTGTTTCCTGTGGTAAGAATATCTTGCTATACACTTCCCTCTTAGAACTGCTTTTGCTATGTCCCATAGGTTTTGGATCATTGTGCATTAGTTTTCATTTGTCTCTAGGTATTTTTGACTTCCTCTTTGATTTCTTTAGTGATCCATTGGTTGTTTAGTAGCATATTGTTTAGCCTCCCCATATTTGTGTTTTTTACAGTTTTTTTCTTGTAGTTAATTTCTAATCTCATAGTGCTGTGGTTGGAAAAGATCCTTGATATGATTTCCATTTTCTTAAATTTACCAAGGCTCGCTTTGTGGCCGAGCATGTGATCAATCCTTGAGAATGTTCCATTTGCACTTGAGAAGAATGTGTATTCTGCTGCTTTTGGGTGGACTGCTCTATAAATATCAATTAAGTCCATCTGGTCTAATGTGTCATTTAAGGCCTGTGTTTCCTTATTGATTTTCTGCCTGGATGATCTGTCCATTGATGAAAGTGGGGTCTTAAAGCCCCCCACTATTGTTGTGTTGCTGTCGATTTCTCCTTTTATGGCTGTTAGTTCATAGGGAAGTTGAGAAGGGATGGTGGAGTTTAACACATTCTTCAGGGGATTCTGACACAACCCCCAGGGGTTATAAACCCCTTCCCATTTTGAAAATCAGTAATCTTTGAACAAAAAAAAGAATTTATATTTTTACTTCATGCCAGGTTAACAAGCTTCTAGTACATGGTGTGTATAGGCTAGATTCACCAAGGGTATTCATGATCCCACATTTGGTAGGGCTTGCACTTTGACTGATACCTATATCTATATCATTGATATCTATGTATTTTTTTCTTGTAGTAATGAAGTAGTTATGCCTATCCACCACTTGGTTGTGATCACTAGCATAAGGAGGCTGTCTGGGAATAAGGGTCTAGTCAGGCCATGGGATAGAAAAGTTTCACTTTAGCATATTTGCTCAGCAATTCTAACCAAAGCTAATAAACCATAAATCAAAGCCATATGTTGACAGTAGTATTAATGGCAAACTCAGGTCCAAGTAAATAATCTAGACCTTTCACTCACATGTTTGGCTGTCAGGAAGGTGGAAGGAAGAGGTCAGGCCAAGGTTTGGCTGTGACCACATTCACTAGCATCTGAAACAATTAGCTTTAGTAGCCACACAAGTGCTGCATGGCTATCTTTCTATCCCAATGAGGGAAAAACTATATGACAAAGCAACCTCCTTATAGGTAGGCATCATCATCCTGCCAGTGGATGCTGTGGTAGGTCCCATCTCCCTATTCAGGATCAAGGTATTACTTTCCCCAGGTGCCAGTAGTGTTGGCTGCAGATGGCTTACAGCTTACAGCTAAGCCCCAGGAATGATCCTTGGCCTAAGATCGTCCCCGCTCCTGGAGGGAGGGGCGGGACAGCCTGCACACAACACATGGCCAGTAGGAGAGTGAAGCAAGTGAGGAATAGGCCTCAGTGCTAGATTTAAGGGAGTGTCAAAAAACTCAAATCAAGATAAATAATATTTTAATGCACTATTTTTAAAAATCAAAAATGCAAACAGTCCATAATGCTCAAAATATCACAATTTAAAATAAAAACAATATCAATAATGACCGATTCATCCTTTTGCTTGAGGATCATTTGTGACCCTGCACAGCACTCTTACTTATACTGTCTTTACTCAATATGTTCAGTATTTTGTTCATTGTGGAATTTTGCATTAACTTAGATTTTTAAAAATAGTGCAATGAAATATCTTTTATCTTGGTTACTGAGTTTTTGGCACCCCTAAATTTTGTCCTTGAGGCGAGTGCCTCCCTCTCCTCACCCTTGTCCCAGCCATGGCAGGTGGTAACAATGCCTGGCTCATTTGCCCTACAGGGAGACAATGCTGAAGGGTCATCCCAGCAACAGAGTTCCTGTGGGACCAGCTGGAGCCTGTCTTATGACTTCATCCCAGTCCAATCCTGCTTCCCTCACTCCCTTACCAGTGTTACTCCCAAGAGCACTCATGTGGGCAAGTCTCTGTCTGAGTCTGTTTCTCCTAGAACATCCCATAAAAGATGAAGCTCAGAGAGACCAAGGGGCTTGCCCAAGTTCTCAGAGTTCCTAGGTGGCGGAGATGAAAACCCAGGTTAGTCTAACTGAAAGCCAGTGCTCCTCATTGTAAAATCCTATAGTCCAGGGCCAGGATTTGGGACTATAGTCAAGTAAGCCAAGGTCAAACCCAGACACCAACAATCCCCATGCACTCCTCTGACTGAAATTCCTAATCATGGACTAGAAATCAGTCTTTCTGATTTCCAGGAAGTAAAGCCTCCAATTATGTCAGACCATGTGGCTGACAGAGAAATCCAACCCCCACCCTGCCAAGATATCAATATCCTAATCCTCAGAACCTATGAATGTGTTAACTTACATGGCAGAAGGGACTTTGCAGACATGATCAAGTTAAGGACCTTGAGATGCAGAGATTATATTGCATTTCCAGGTGGACCCAATATAATCACAAGGGTCCTTATTAGGGAAAGAGGGAGACAGGAAAGTCAGAGGAGATGTGATGATGGAAGCAGAGGTCAGTCATGTGACCATGGGCCAAAGAATGCATACAGCCTCTAGAAGCTGGGAGCATCGAGGAACAAATTCTCCCCTAGAGCCTCCAGAAGAAACACGGCTCTACTGCCACCTTGATTTTCTCCCCTTATATGAGACCCATTTTAGACTTCTGGAAGCCAGAAGTCTAAGAAAATAAATTTGTGTTGTTTCAAGCCACTCAGTTTGTGATGATTTGTTACTACAGCAATAGGAAACTAATACAGACTCCTAAGGCAGGGCTTTTTCCCTGACATCATGGCATCACTCACATCACTCTGAGTTGTCATGGATCCCTAACAGAAATCAGACAGAACCACCAGAGGAATTTGACAATGTCTTCTCAGTTGCATTATATTTGTTAAAGTAAAATAAAGTAACTTGGATGTGTGGAAGGATTGATGATCTGTTCTGACTCCAGATGGTCCTGTTCTGCTGATGACAGATAGAAGTCCAGGTCAGGCAGCGCGCATCTATCTACATGAAAGAAGGAGGGAAATGATTGATGTAGGAAGGCCAGCATGACACAGGAACTCTTCAAAGCACACTTTTTACTTTTCTGACTCTTTAGTAATATCTTTTGACTTGTAGATATTCCAGTCCTGTTACAATTTTAATTCAGAACCAACTGTTCTGTTCTTCTTTCCTAACTTCACTCAACGAGTTGGGATTTTAAGCTCCTCCTGCTACTTGAGCAAAAGTAGACATTTTTTTGTTCACGTCATTGATTAGATTTGGGGTCTGATGTGCCATCAAGGTTTATTATTTTAAAAAATCTGAATATTGAAGAGATTTTCTTTTTTAGATTAGTTATATGAAAGAGGACAAAATACTTCGGCTAGAAGCCAGAACAAGAGAATTTGGGGCATCAAGAAAATATCTTGAACAGAAACAGAAAAAAGCACAGGGCTTCACTCCAGGCAAGGAAGAGGTTCTAGGATGGGGACAGACAAGAAGAAGAGAGAGGAAAACACCATGTATAAATGAGTAGGGGCGTGAGGGAGAAGGGGCAATGGGTGGTGGCTATAACTATGCAGATGGGACCTTGGGCAACCTTGCAATATTCTTGCCCAAGTGTGTGCTGGCAAGATATGGTCCTACTCATAGGAGCAGAGATATCACTGTCTCTGCTCACTGAGCAGACCAGCCTTAAGTTTTATCCAAAAGAGCATCCCCTGCTCCTGGGGCTCAGTTAGCTGTACTTTCCTTCTGCTTCTCCTGAAGATTTCACTCCATCAGCTAACATCTTGTTTGGGTCCTTCCTGAAAAAATGATTCCTATACATTTCCTTAAATTTTGCTTGGTTACTAACTTACCCTCACCTCACAATGCCCCAGGACACATGTAAGCTCAAGAAAAAGAAGGCAGGTAATGATGAAGTCTTTGGATTGTTCGTGTTAGAAATGTGTCTGGGCTTTCCCTGTCTACCAGTGGCATGGCACGTTTTGAGTTGGCCGCAGCTATATGTTTGTTTTGGATAAACTGTGTGCAAGGGAGGTGATTTGGAGTTGGGGTTAAGAGCACAGGCTCTGGAGCCAGGCTACCTTGGTCTTAACCCCAGTTCCATCCATTCCTACCTCTGTGGCCTTGGCTGAGTTACTTGCCCTCTCCTGACTCAGTTTCCTCAACTTCAAACTAGAGATCATAGCACCTACCTCACAGGGTTGTTGTGAGGATTAAAGTGGTTAATACATGTAAATCTCTTAGAATAGTATACAGTTAGTACTACCCAAGTTGGACATTCTTAAAAAAAAAAAAAAAGAAACAGAAGGCAGGTAGGGGGAGAGAAGGGGGAGTCCTAGACGCTTAATGGGATGGCATAACAAGGATTCCTTCAGCACTTTATGGATCCAGCCTGATTTATTCCCCTCCCAGCATCTCCCTCTCTTTCAATGAGCTGGGATAATGGTTAATGGCTTCCTTTTACCTGATAATAATGTGTAAATTTAAGAGTCAACTTGCACAGAGGAAGGAATATAAAGGTCAAAAGTCTTGTTATATTATCAACATACTTTTTGAAATAGCTTACTAATCAATTTGGAGAAACAGGGGTCTTTATGGAGGCTTTCTCCCTGATTTGGAAAAGTACTGGCCTAGGCAGTTACAAAGTTGTTGAGACTCTAGACTATACAGACTCCACTAATCTCCTGGTTAAACTGAAGTAGCACAGCCCTTTATATGTCCGGGTTTGGGTTTTTTAGAAATCTGGTAGAAAGAAAACAGGTGGAAGAATGATTTTGAACGAATAATTTACCACATTGAAAATTATTTTATTAATGAAATTTATTTTCTCCATTTTTTAACTGAAATTTGTGCTTTTTTTGTGTAGTTGGTCAGCTATGCTAGTGCCTGGGTACTTTTTTTTTAAAAAAAATACTGGCTTAAGTACTTCGGAGGGAGAGGTGCAAATCAGATGACATGCTTGTAGAGTAGCCTGTGGGATTGTCTGCCCAGCAACTTTCTGATCCATAGAGGTGGATCTGAGCGACTTGTTTCACTGGGTGCCCAACCTCCTCCCCAGAGTGAGGTGGGGTCCGGGCTAAGGGACTGTATACTTGAGTTACTGCATATGGCTAAATTTGTAACACGAATGGGAGCAGTGAAATATCTGTGAGAGCTGAAGAACACGTCTGCTCAGTGAGGGTTCAACGTCGGGCACAGAATCGGTCTTCAGTGAGTATTTGTTGAATGACCTGACTTAGTAAATGAGTGAACAGATGAATACAGAAATGCCCAAAGCAGCAGACATTCCAGTCCCTGCCTCTTAGCTTCCGTACAGACCTTAGTAAGC
Organism: Leucopleurus acutus; assembly: GCF_964270905.1. Taxonomy (NCBI): domain Eukaryota; kingdom Metazoa; phylum Chordata; class Mammalia; order Artiodactyla; family Delphinidae; genus Leucopleurus; species Leucopleurus acutus. The sequence goes on from NC_139149.1 coordinate 52,968,967, forward strand.
CTCCATGATCCTTGGGTTTTTACACATAACTCAGGCCATCTTATGTTGGTTTCTGTTACTTGCAAATTATAGTCACTATTAATAATGAGGCGCTTGGAATTGACTTTGAGATAAACATGAAAAAAAATCTATAGAACTTGTTCTCTCTTTATATATATGAGTGTATATTTATGAGTGTGTATGCACGTCTGTGTAGTGTCATGTGTGTATGTATTATGCATATATACACATATAGCCATATGAACTGGATAAATCAATCAATGTCCCTGAGCTCCATTCCTTATGTCTAAAATAAAGGGGTTAGACTAATGATCTGAATTAAGAGGTTATACTTTTAGGAATTATGTCAATGATTTTTTAGTAAATCACCAGAAGATATACTGTTGCCAGAAAAGAGAGTCCAAGATAGGCACTTTGGGAGTTCACATACTTTCCATGTTGTTTCATTGCTGAAAACAGTTGGGCAGATCTTTTGGAAGTGCATTCTCTGGTGGTTGCCTGTTATTTTAACTCTGCCCTTGGAAGGTGATCTCCAGTCTACGGTGACTAAGGGTGCTGGTAACACCAGTTTGGGTAAAATAGCAAAATTTAACTGTAAAGTAGCAGTGAGACTTTTCCCCGTGAATTGGCCCTGGAGGTAAACCTTGAGGAGTGCCACGTCCGTATGGACAGAATATTGGTGGGAATGATGTACCAAATTGAAGTGTCCACAGGGTGCATAACCAGCAGTTGGCATCCCCAAACTTGGCTGCCTTCTTTTTGATGGGACCTCAATATCCCTCACACGTAAAGCACAATGCTGGGTGTGGCCCAGGTGTTCAATGATGACTGAACACTGTGATTGATAAGTCAAGTTCATAACACCAGCTGTCATCAGTGTTTGAATCCTTATGAATGCCAACGATTTTACATATTTTTTTACATGTATTTTCTTATTTCACACTGTCAACAATCCTCTTTTTATTCCCATTTTAAATGTTAGGAAATCGGGACTTAGAGAGTGAAAGGAACTTTCCCCAAATCACACTGCTGATAGTGGCAGAGAATGCTAAGCCAGCTTGTCTGACTCTAAAGCTCACTATGCTATACTGCCTCTCTCTTCTCAACCATATTTGGAGGCAAGTGAGAATGGCACAAAGCGTTTTGCCTTATACCTGATTTAACTATCAATTATAGACTCTTCACAGACCAATATGGATCTGAATCCCAATGTGCTCCTGAAGAGCATTGGCTGCCTAGCAAATAAGTTCAGGGGGTCATAAACCATTCAAAAATTGTACATCAGTGTTTTTACAATGTGGAAATACATGGATTTCTAGCTGTTATTTTTGCTGTGTATTTTCAGAATGTCTGAAAGGGCAGCTTATCTTCTATAGCACTCATCTCTACGTGGCTCAGCTGTTCACATGGACTTTACTAGCATGTGTCATTGTTCTCCCTTTTCCTATATGCCCTAAGGTAGGGCACTTCTGCCACCCACTGAAGTTCACTTCTAAAAAGCTAATAGCTTTGGGGGAATAGCAGAGGGGTTATTTATTTTTTCAAGTTAGTGTGGAGAAAAAGGAATAGAGCAGATTCTTCCCAGATGCCTGATTTCTAGTCAGCATGCTGCTTGAGTCCCTGATTGAACACACTTCAGCCATCCTGTGCCTAAGGAGAAAAATACTCCTGCCTCACGTCGCTATGGTAACTGATGCTCAGCAGGCAGTTGCAGTTTCATTTAACATAACTGGCTTTTAGAACTTGAGGGGAAAGTATGCTTTCATGTCAGAAAAGGGATGACGAGAGATTTAATTAATGTGTTTCAGCTTAACGTAGGGATACAGGTCACTTCCACTGTTTGACCGTAGCGTGTATAGCTCCATTTTATATCTGTATCAGATCTAAGGCATCAAAAGGTGGATCATTTCTCTCATCATGTGTGAAGTGCACAAAGTGGGCAGAGACGGAGAGATAGGGGTTGTGCTGAAGCCTTTGCAAAAGGTTTTTCACTTTATAAAACCATCTCGGCTTGAGAGTATATGGGAGAATTGCTTCCTCTTCTCGCATCCACAAAGGAGGCCTGAGTGATGGGTTGCTAGGCAACCTCACACTGAAGACTGGGGCACTTTGAAATTAACATAGCTGACCTCCCCATCATCTCTGCAGCTCTGCTATTCAAAAGCATTTTGTGAGGCCATAGGACTCAAGAAAATAGATATAAGATGTAAATACAAAAATAAAGAATAGGGGAAATAAATCTGAATTTTTCAACGACCAGGATTCACTCAATGAAAAAAGGCAGTTTGAAAAAGCAGGTTGAAGGTAAAATGGTGTTAGTTGCTATAAACCAGAAACTAGTATTTTGAATAATGTAAGAAGAAAATTTCCCTATGTTTTTAGAGACGTTTATAACTGCCATGTAAACTATCACAGCAAGGGGTCTGAAAATACCTAAGGGCAAACAAAAATAAATCCATTTATGATCATATATATCTGCTACATATTTTTAAAAAAATCTTAACTCTCAATCCTCAGCACATGATGTTTCGCTTAAGCTCCAGAGTTTCCTACTCTTTTTCTTGCTACTGCATCATTAATATGATACTGGTTGGTGTGGGAAGGGATGGTATTTATTTTGCAAGTAGATGAATATTTGGAAGGAAACTGCAAAGCTGGTCTATGGAGCAGACACACCCTCCTGTCATCAATAAATTATTTAGTTTGATTTTTAAAATATCTCATACCACGGGGAAAGGCTTATGGTAACATTTTAGAATATGCTATTAAATTTGTAAACATCAGAATCAGTCAAAATTGGTGGTACTGGGAAAAGTGGGAGACAAATCCTGAGTTCTTTTTGGTAGGATTTTTTTTGTTGTGAGCATCTGGGTGAAGCAATTTTGAAACTATTTTAGATGGATTATAAGACTGAAGAAATGAACAAATATGATGAAGTTGTTGGGACTCAGGGTCTCATTGCGGATGAAGGGACATGGGAACACAAGAAAGAACCCTATGGTGATAAACTGGATTTGGAGGAATTGATGTAATTTTGTGATTTCTGAAACATGTTTCAATATGTGTGTATTTACACCTGTGTATGCATGTATATGTGTGCACATATATACGTGTATATATGCATGTGACTGCATATATACATGCATATGTTTTCTGTTTGCTGAAAGTGTTTAGAAACAATTCACCCTAGTGGCAGTGAGCACACTTTACACTAAGTTCTTGATCTCTAATACCATTGCCCCACTAAAGGGAACCAGGGCTCCTCAGAGAAATGGCTGATTCCAGGGCTGGGACAGGGTAATTATAAGTTGAACCTGGGATATTTTGTTATGCTAGAATGTAGGAACATGCTAAAAAAAAAAAAAAAAAAAAGGAAAAGAGAGAAAGAAAAAGATAGGGGTAGTCACAAGGACACCAAAGGAGCCAACTTGAAGTCCTGCTGGCCAAATCTGAAACCATTTGAGCACCAAAATAATTAAAGGCATTAATGAATTATGAACCAATGAAAAAATAGGAATTCATGAACACATATGATATTAAATAATAAATATGTAAAAAAAAGTAAAAAGAATAATAAATAAGCAAAGGAGGGGCTCTTGTTTATAGTAAAATGCTAAGGGCTGACTGGTTGGAACATGTGGAGAAAGTGGTGACGTTAGAATATCATCATTTATAATCATCATGGTGAATATTAGATCAGGCAGGAATCAGGCTAATCTAGGGGAAATTTTTTTTTTTTTCTTGCGGTACACGGGCCTCTCACTGTTGTGGCCTCTCCTGTTGCTGAGCACAGGCTCTGGACGCTCAGGCTCAGCGGCCATGGCTCACGGGCCCAGCCGCTCCGCCGCATGTGGGATCTTCCCGGACCGGGGCACGAACCCGTGTCCCCTGCATCGGCAGGCGGACTCTCAACCACTGTGCCACCAGGGAAGCCCTAGGGGGAATTTCTGAAGGAGCAGAATATTTGTAAGACCTTAAAGTGTCTCCTCATAGATTGGTTATTAGTTGCAAGGGAAAAAATAACAATTATATGGTAGAAAAGTTTGACATGTGTAATCAAAATTAATGTCTCCAGTGAGGGCAGGTGGACATTGTGTGTTTCCAGACGTGATACCATGAGGACACCACATCACTTATATAGTATTATAGCCAGAAACACTCAACTCAGATTGAATCTTAAGGAAATATCAGGCAAACCCAAAACAAAGGAACACTCAAATTAAAAAAAAAAAAAGGGGGGGGGGGGACAGAGGACTGTATTTTCAAAAATAGCTATTTTATAAAAGACAGAGGAAGGCTGTGGAAATGCTCCGGGTTAAACAAGACTAAAGACATGACAAGTAAATGCAATACCCAATCCTAGAATGGAACCCAACTGGAGGGAAAAGATGCTGTAGAGGATATTATTGGATCAGTTGGCGGTAAATAGTGGCAGATTAAAAGTTTTGTATCTATGTTAAATTAACTGATGGTCATAACTGTACTGTCATTAAACTGGAGAATATCCCTATTCTCATGAAATACACAGTGAAGTACTTTGGAGTACAGAGGCATGTATGATGTATGCAACTTACTCTCAGAATGTTCAGAAAAAACATTTTACATATAGGTGTGTATATGTGTGTGTGTATAAATGTATACACAAAATTTGTATATACAAAGAGAAGATGCAAATGAGGTAAAATACTAACAATATTTTAGTATGTATCTGGGTAAATGGCATGTGGGTGCTCTTTGTACTTTTCTTATTCACGAAACTTCTTTAAGTTTGAAATGATTTCCAAATGAAAAATCAAAAATTTTGTGTGGAAAAAACCCGATTTTTATTGGAACTAAAGCAATGAATATTTACATTTTAAGAAATCTGTGGAAACAGCAGTAAGCTAACTCACACAAAAAAGATACTACACTTCATAAGAGACAGTAGAGTTACTTGTTCCGCACAGAGAACTGACATCAGGACCCAGACACATCTCATTGGTCACATTTCTTCCCCTGAAATCTGTGTGGTCTGTGCTCCATCATTTTAACTTTGCTCTTGGGTGTTCTCAATATCCTGGACTTTCCCCAATCCCCGTGTCCCCCTCAAATTATCCTCTGCAATTTGTGACAATGTGAAAAATTGGCTGGAAACTTGTCAAGAAAGTATATGTCAGGGAGTTTTCATTCATTGACTAGAGCAACTTCAAGTATTTAACTTAAATTGTTTGAAAAGAGCATTTTAGCACACTTTTTCCTCCAGTGTTCTTTAAGCTTAGGGTGTTTTCCAAAAAAAGTTTAATCTCTACCTGTGAAACAGGACCTATTACTCATTATAAGTGAGGATACTACTGAATACTTCATGGCCCTGTTCTTAGTGTTTCAAGTTTTTGTTTGTTTTTTTTTAAGGTTCTTACATCATTTACCCATTAAAAATAAAACTAGCCTGCCTCTGGCGGAAACTGAAATAGTAATTACTTTCTTAAAATACACTTGTTTTTTTAAAACAGAGTTTCTGTTACATTGCCAAAAGAATTTGTTTGAAGAAAGATAAAAATAACATACACACTATTTGAAAACAGCCCCGTTTAAAGGTTGCCATAGATTCTAAGGTTATACCACTAGAAGGAAGACATTTAGAACCTGCTCATTACTCAGCTTTCCTCATTTATGGGATCAAATTGTTTTATGGGCAGCGTGCCAGATTCATTTACGTGCACTGTAAGACAAATTGTAGAGTCAGGCATTTCTCTAGAAAACATCTGGTTCTTAAGAAGAGTATTAAAAGGTGCGTAACACTTTTTTGCTCGTAACTATGATTTATGATGTTACAGTAACCCCCCTCTAATCTGGCAGGCAGACTTCCAGCAACCACAATCAGGAACCTGGAAGTCAGTGAAAATACTTCAGAGCTCAAGGAAAACAGAGGCCCCCAAATTCCATGCGTATGAAGGAGTGGTACTGCCTTTAGGTCAAAGTCCACTTCATTATAAAACTGATGGAGCAAATTAGCATAAGGGCGCCTAAGCCCACCTTTATATATCTAACACCTCTTTCTACAGTTATTTTGTTCCTTTACTCCCTTTACAAAAATCACACATCCCTCTCAACTCTAATTCTTCTAAACCATCCCCTGGACCCCTTTTCCTCCTCAGGCTTCCCCCTTTTCTCTTTCTTATACCTTCAGTATCTACTGACTTTTCCCCATAAATATTCCAAGATGCTCAAGTAGCTCCTGTCTTGAAAAACAGAAAACAAAATCCCTTTCATAAACCTCTGTAGCCATCACTCTGTTGCTCCCTTACCCTCAGCCCTATAGCCAAACATTTTTCTCTTCTGTCTCTAATTCCTCACCTTTCATTCAAACTTTGTTCCAATTAGTAAGGGATCCTCTTCCTCCAAGGGGGTGCAGTTGCATTTGTGAGACCCAGAGTGCTAGCTTCTGCTCCTCTGCTACCCCCTCGGGTGGGTCAATCTGTCCAGGGCTCACACGACACAACTACACGTTGTGGCCCTGTGTGATTTCGGGTATTTCCTCCGGCTTCTTATTAGTTACATTTGGTAGGATCATCATTAAAACTCGGTTACTAGTAACAGTGAACTCCTATTACTGTTGCTATTGCCACTCTCCTATTGCCATTTTCTGGCAGTCTTTTTCAATCTTCTACTTCCTGAATCTTTTTCTCTGACAATTGAAATAAACCAGATTACATTTTGTACAAACCATTAAAGTGTGGGTGTTAAGAGTTTTTCTATTCCTCTTTAAGAAAGCTATTCTTTTTTTTAAAAAAAGGGGGGAAAAACCCTTATTTTTAGTGTGTGTTCCTTGCAGTTAACTTGAAAAATGGCAAATTTTTCATCACTCAGATATAACTACTGTTAAAAATTGGGTTAGTTTCGTTTAGTTGTGTATCTTACATATACATCTATTTATATTCTTTTGCAAATTAATGTTATATGAAGTTATGTTTCTTGTATTTTCACTTATTTTGTGAGAATCTTAGCAGTTAAAAATCTTTAAAAATTCTTTAAAAAATAGTAAAAAAAGAAAAAATCTTTGAAAACAGTTTTTGATGACTACATAGTACTCCATTATTGGGTAAACTAATATATTTGACCACTTCATTTATGCTGAATGTTTTGACAATAACCAAAAAACCCAAGCTTTTTGCTTCTACGGTGTTTTAAACCAAAAAACTTTGAGGAAATTTCTGAATGTCCCCTATGATAAATTTCTCTAAGTGGGATTACTTGGTCAAAGAACAGAATCTTAAATCCATACTTCCAAATTCCCTTCCGAAAGGATGAATGTGGTGGTTTTCTTGCACTGTTGCCAATCTTTCATTAAAAACAAAAAGCAAAATAAAACATACAAGCATTTGCTACTTTATCAGCACTAGCACTGTTAATATGATCCTGTTATAAGGCTCTTCACTTATCTCCAGACCCAAACTAGGAGAGTTCCTGTCAGTCTTAACTGGTCTTTTGGTTTCCATAGTGATTCTATTATCTATTCTAGTGCAAAGTTAACCTAGCTTCCTCAGCTGTCCATACATAAAACCCTTCCAGAATTGCTCTAGCTTCTTGACTAATGCGAAAGAGAGCTGTTTCCTTTTGGGACCCAGTTCACCATACTAGCTGGCCTAAGGTCAAAGGGCATTGAACTTAAAAATGCTTCCTTACTATGAGGGTGGTGGTATTCAAACCCCAAATGCACAGAAAATTCATTCATGTTGTGTCCCTCCCTCCCCATCCTCCGTGTGGGCCCCAAACTATCATTGAACATGCCATGGGCACTGATTCCTTCAAGCAGCAGTTCAGTTTGAGTTCCAGCTTTCCTGGATGTACAATCTTGGGCGTGTGCACAAGAAAAACGTCAGAGATTAGTTAGTGCTAAATAGAGAGTTTAACAAGGGTGACAGGGTACAGACTGACGTGATGGCTACTTTAGAGTGTTGGCCTGGACATGGACAGGGCCTCTGAGAAGGTGATAATAAACTGGTACCTGAATGAAAGAAAGAATAAGCCTAGAGAGGGAAGCTTGGAGACAGTAAGTGGGGATTAGGGGGAGAATTCCAGCAGAGGAGAGAAGGTCAAAAGTCAGTTCGAGATGAATGAAGTGAGATTTATGCATGCAAAGCGTGCAACATAATTTCTGGTGGAGGAGGGGAGCAAGAGAGAGAGGGAAGGAGGGAGGGAGACAATGAATGAGAATCTTGACTCCTGTACGGCTGTGCTTCTAGGGGAACTGACTAGTCCTCTCCATCTCTGCTTTGCCTGCATTGTCTTTTTTCTTCTGTGAAGGTTCTTCTCAACTGCAACTACTACTTGACCCTGTTCGGTTTATAATAAGTAAGTAGAGCTACTATTTATTAAGAGCCCAAGTGAGTTAGATTCATTAGGTTTTATGTACGTTCTTTCACTTAATTCTTACAACAACCCGAGGAAGGTTATTATCCTGATACATGACTTTATGGATAAGAAGAGCAAAATGAGGCTCAGAGAGCCTATGTAACTTGAGAAAGTAGTAAAGCCAGACTTTAAACCTAAGCCGGTCTGACTTCAGAGCCGTGCTCTTCCCTGCTGCACTACACTGCTCCTCCCTTACACTTCTCGGTGGCAGCTGCCACATGTGTAAGAACGTTCATTCCACTCCGTTCCTGTTCCTCATTACCTAGCCACCTCTGTGACAGGACGCTCAGTTTCATCTGCTAGCCACATGCAGATAAAAGAGTTTTTCTTATAGACACTGCCTCTCTTAGTTATGGAAGGCATCTTAATATAGGAAAGGCTGGTGGAATCCAGGTTCTGAAAATTTTTCTCTGACCTTGGGCAAATCACTTAGTTGGAGCCTCATCTCATCATCTGAAAAAATACTGTTTCTCTGGAGAGCTGACTGAGAAATAAAAGACCTAATTTAAAGAAAGTTTCTAGAATAGTATCTAACAAATGGCAGAATAAGTGGCTGCTTAAGAAACAAGAACAGGGTCTCCCTGGTGGCGCAGTGGTTGAGAGTCCGCCTGCCGATGCAGGGGACACGGGTTCGTGCCCCGGTCCGGGAGGATCCCACATGCCGTGGAGCGCCTGGGCCCGTGAGCCATGGCCGCTGAGCCTGCGCGGAAAAAAGAAACAAAAACAAACTCCTCATTTTACAGATAGGAAAACTGATTTGGAAATGTCTTGCTGGGAGAAGAGATGTTCTACTTTCTCTATCCAATTTCCATGATTCTAGCATTCCATGATGCAGGCTCACTGCAACTACTAAGGGTATTCTGTTATATCACGTCTTTAACAATGTCCATTCAGGCTGAAAGGTTGTAGCTAAAGAGATAATCTGTCACAGTGCCAGAACTGTAAAACAGGGATAATAATGTCTATATTATAGGACCGGGGGATAAATGTAATAAGACATGTGAAAGCATTTTAACAGGCATGACATGTTTCATAAATGCTCTACTTATTAAACATTTTCATGGAACGCCATACATAAAAGAATGACTAGAATTTTATAACATGTAATTGGAATTAAAAGGACTTTGGAAAACTGGAGAAGTGATCAGAAACTAGAATGTAGCTCAAAAGAAATAAACATGAGGTACTTAAGGAAAAGCAAGAGACTTGGAAAAATACTGTTTATTGAAAATGCAATTAAAACTGAAGACTGTGTTTATTGTATTTTTAAAGGCAACTGAAAAAGGTATAGATAACATACTAAAAATGATGTTAAGAATTGAGTTTATGAAGATTAGGTTAAATTCAGTGTAAAGAGTGAGTGCTCTCCCAGGGTGGTGGCAGGGATTCTAGGGAGAGGGGGTCTGCAGCTGTGTTCACACGGTGTGCTTTGGGAGTCCCTACTGACCAGAAATATTCTCCACCAGATGTTACAGTGTCTAAAGTTACACCAAAAGGCCTCGTCTTTGGGCTAAGGTTAAATAATGCTATAAAGGTTTACCTATTTAAACTAATTTCAGGTACTGGTTATTTCTTAAAAGGGATCACATAGGCATTGGGAGCAGGAAGAATCAGTTCAACAGAGAAGGGAAACACATACACTCTTTATACTTTCCCACAAAGACTTTTCTAGGAAAGCCACATTTTCTGTAATACTACGCATTTTTTTGCAAAACTGATTTTGCAAAACTCACCATGTCTTTTGAGTTCCAAGAGGAATACAAATCATCAATTTATAAAATATTTATTAAAAAATACATTTTCTTTTTCATAAATATTTACAGGGAAATTTACTCAAATCTTTGAAATAACAGAGACTATCACAAAAATGTTTAACAGAGCACAACAATATTGTAAATGTATTTCCTGAAAGAAACAACTAATGTTCCTTAGGAAAGATATAGGATACTTAACTACCAAGATTTTAACAAAATATTTTTTATAGAAGTGGGTTATAATCTTTACCAGAGTCACCAAATCTGCACCTAATCAAGAGAGTCAATTAAATAAACCAGCTTTCATTCACCTTCTCCATCAGAAGACATCCATTTAACATAGTGTTTCTCTTTATATACAATAGCAGCCTCTGCTGGAGAAAGAGAAGTATGCTTTCTATTACAAAGTATTAGCTTAAACCTATTTTGAACTGGAAGAACTCAGATTCTTTTCATTTCTTGCTTAAAAAAGCTAAAATAATTTTCAAGGTCTTAAAGATGTACGAGCCTTATCAAGTATATCTTTTCTGATTTTGGGGTAAGTTGGATGTGCTTCGAGAACCTGCAAAAACACACACACAAACAAAACAAACAAAATAACAAAAGCATAAGAACTTGTAATTCATTATCAAGAATTGCGGAGTCACAAAACTTACTAGAAACAGCATTACAGTTGAGATTTCATTATATTAATACTACAAATTTAACAACACTTTTTAAAGGTGGTATCTGAGATGTGGGTGACATGATGACTCATTTCTATTAACAGCAATTAAATGAAAAAGGTAGAATATAATACTACACGTGGAAAATACAACAAATATAATTATTTCCTTAATAGATCAGTTACAGAAAACAATTATGTATCGATGATTTAAGATACTTTAAATAATTTAGCTATTGCATGATATTTAATAAACCCTTAGTTATTTTTACCCAGGAGCACACATCAGATTTACCTGGAATGATTTTGAAACATACAAATTTCCAGGTCTACTGAGTCTAGGAGTAGGGGAAATTCATTAAAACAAACAAACAAACCAAAAAAAAACCCTCCACAAATGATTCTAATGTATAACCTTACATTAATGTACAACCTTAACCTTAATGTGAAATGCTGCCTTACGCAGAGACTCAGGAATCAATAGCAATCGCTGGGGCCAAGTGTTTACTATGATGATGCTCACACAGCTATCCAGGGTAAGACACATCACATAATTCTCTGCTAAGGAGCTTTTCTTGGAGCTCCCAACAATGCTTAGTAAAACGCCTTATATGGGATATCAATGTGACAATGTACATAAAGAAACTGCAAATTCTAAAACTGCAACTTAAATATTTGTCATTTTAACAAGGGATCATTTAGTCAGGAATCAATTCCAGAAGTGTAATTGAATGACTTCTAAATGACAAAAATACCTCTCTAATTTATAAATCTGAATCCTCTAATAACCAGAGACTTAGACACATACATAAGAACTTCTATTCAGAACAGTGATGTGGAGAATCTATAATCATCCTGAGATATCTTCTGACTTAAGGATTACGTTTTATTTAACATGCTTCTCTAGCCTCTTTCTTTAAATTGACGTAAACATTTTATTATTTGAGCCCAATTAAAAACATATGTTTTTTCAATTTAAGTAAACTTTATTTTCTAAACTTTGAAAACTGGTAGTATCTCCCAGATATATGTGATGAGTCATTTAACCAAAATATGACGTCTTCTATCTCTATTCATGTACATCTTGATATTAATTAAAAGTAGGAAACAGTCCATCTGAAAAATTTTAAGAAATCTAAATTTAAGTTTTACCTGGTGACATACGTCAATTGCATCCACAAATCTTTTTGCTTTTAAGTAATTAAATGCCAGTTTGTATCCTGTAAAGACAAAAAAACCAACAATGATATAGTACTATTTATAGAGCATACTGTTAATATTACCTTTTTTGGCCTCCTCCTTTGTTTGCTTACTCTAATATTAGAGAACTCTTAGTGGAGGCTGGTGACTATACTATGATAGAAATGATAAGATAATAGAGGGTGGAGTGACATAAAAGGAGAACAGGTAGGAAAGAAAATGGAGTTGTAACAAAGGACCACAGCTGGGTTAGAAGATGGCCGGCCATCCCACAAATGCGGTTTTGCAACTTACTAGAAAAGTCCCATTTGTTTCAGATTATGGTAAAAACTCATCGTAGGGCAGTAAATGATAACACAGCTATTCATTTATACAGTACAGATTTACTTAACATGTCAGGCAAACTGGTTCCTTCAGTCATGAGGTTTACACTCCATTAGGAAAGAAAGTACCTTATTTAAGTAATTATGTAAGTACATGAATAATTTCAAAACTGAGATAAATGCTGTGATATAAAGGTACAGGCCAAGAGCACTGTAATAAGAAACCTGGTTGGGGAGGGGGTGGGAGTCAGGCACGGTCTGAAATCTGAAGGAAGAGGCATAAGGTAGACCAAGGGGGTGGGAAGCAAGAACACTGTTAGGCAAAAACTGCACATGGAAAGGCCAATGGTAGAGGGAGACACAGCAACCAAATGGACCTGGGGTGCACGAGCGGAGCGCAGAGCAGGGGGGAGAGCGGCTCAGAAGACACTGGGTTAGTCATTAGATAGCCACATCAGCGATGAGTAACAAGCACCACAGTTACTGACAGTGAAATGTCACATTTCAGACACTGACAATTTAGAGGAAAGTTTTAAGACATTCTTAACTGACTGTTGTTCTGTAACAATGCCATAATAGTAAGCAAACTAAGGAAAAGACAAAAAAAGTGGACTCAATAAATAAGATATAACACAATGTAAAATAATATGTAACTCATAAATTAAATATCTTGCTTTACCATTTAGAAATATGAAAAAGGGAAATCTGAATGTTGCTCTTAGGCCTTAATCAAAGTACCAAAGCAAGTTTTTAGAATTTCAGAACAATGTTTTAAAAGAATTGCTGGCTAATGCAATCATACGGTAGCAAAAAGTTAAGGAAAAAGAATTATCTAAAATTCATTGTATTCGATACACACACACACACACACACACACACACACACACACACACACGAGAAATGTCCAAGATGAAAGCAGTAAGTGTCAGAGAGGTAAACTTGGTATCATTAGAAAATAATTATAAAAAAGATTAATAAATAGAGTTTATTAGAGACCTGGACTCAAGTCATAGGTTTCTTTCAGTCTTAGTGTCACCTCAGAAGAGTTATTTGAAAACAAGCCTTCTGTACTTCAAATTAGTTGATTTGAAATAGTTAAGAATTGCTAATGATGTGTTTGCAAACATGTGAAGTAAATTGAATTTAATGTTGAATACTTTCAAGCATTCACCTAATAAAGCCACTGTTAAGCATTGAAAAAAAAAAGGAACATTTAAAAGGACATTTAAAAAGGAAAACAACATAAGATGTCATGCCAAACATGGAAACTAGAGCCAAAAAAACCTAGACTTAACTTTTGGTTTCTGGCTTCCTGACTAGCTTTGAGACCTTAGACAAGTCACCTGAGCTGTCAATCTCAAGTTTCCTCATCCAAAAATGGAAGGATAACTCTGCTCTTAGTGTAAGTTTAAAGATCAAATGAAATACTTGTTGTGAAATGCTTTTAAAAATTTGAGTACCACGCAAATATTAGCATTTTTTTTCTGTGTAAACACTAAATTAGAAGCACAAAGTTTTCATATTGAAAGAAACTTGATAGATCATTTCCTTCAAAAAACTTTAGAGAGGAAATGAAGAGCTAGAAATGGCAAAGAACACGTGTACCGCAGCTGCATGACACCTGTCAGGCTTCTAAGAATTCAACTCTTTGTAATCAGGAAAAAAAACGGGGGAGAGAGAGAGTGCGCTCGTGAACACGAACAATGTGAACAGCCTAGTGACTGTCACGTAACCTGGGAATGACTGAAGGGAGAAACATGACTGTGTTCTCCTCTCAGTGGATCTCAGTTCCTGGTGCCTTTCACAGTTACAGTACTCATGCCTGAATCCTATGAAAAGAACACAACTATGATTTGAAGGATTTCCTGACAAGTGAAAAAGTGAAATAAATGCATCATTAACTTGGCCAGGCAGGCTGGGGGTACTGGATGCAATGATAATCTTAAGGAAGAAACTGTGAGAATTAATTTAGAGCCTCAGAGAAATGCCAACTAAGGAGAAGTCAGAGGAACTGAAAAAATCACCTATAAAACACAAAGATAACACAGTGAAGGAACTACTGACTTGAAATCTCTTTATTTGCTGGTCTTCCAAGGAACGGAGTATTTAAACAACTGAGCTTCTAACTGTATTCCTTCTGGGGAATAAAGCACCAAAATTAAATATATTTTAAGGATTTTAAGGAATGCTCATTTTACAAGCTGATTTTAATTCTGTAAGACGCACAATACCTGAGAAGGAAGCGTTAGTTCCTGGGCTCTATACAAGTCTAGTAAAATAACAGACCTCAGAAAAATACAAGGTAGGGGAAGTCCTGAACTGACAGCAGTAAGTCTAAAGATGACCAATCTGACTGCAGATTAAATCTGAGTCATCACTGTGCCACGGCTGCTAAAAAGACAGATGCCATCTTAGGTTGAACTATCAACTACTAAATGCCTAATTTAAAAACATAGCTTCATTATACATACAATTCGTTCTTAAATCATACTTAAGAACTTGTTCATTTCTGGCACAGCAGGTCAAGAGGGACATGGACAAATAAAATTGCCTTTTCGAAACCTATTTGGCCATGGAACCTCATCTCCTCACGCTCAACTCTCTGTTTTTAAAGAAATAACTATTAATATCTCACCCAGTATTCCAAAGCAAAGTTTGGGAAATACTATTTGAGAGTTTCCAGGAGACAGCAAGGAGGGTGAAAGACTTGAAAGCAAGAATGGACAAGCACCTGAGGATGGTTTGGAGAGAAACTGAGGAGAGACAATGACAGAGTTTGCAATTAGAGGGCCATTATGCATAAGGGCGGAAGGACTATGTGGGTTGCTCCAGAGAACAGACAGGGCAGTGTCAATGAAGCCTATTTCAGTGCAACACAAAGAAAGAGAGGCCTGGGGAGGAGCTCCCCAGGAGTCACTAAGTATATTCCAGATGCTGCCCATCTGTTACAGATACTGGAGACTAGCCTTCCTCAAACCAATGGGCTACCACTGGAACCAAATGACGTTTATAGATGCTCAAGAGAAAAAAAAAAGTTCCGTAGTCAAATTACTGTGGGAAACATGTCCCCTCTGTGATATCCATCACAGTATATATTAGGGTTTAGAGGCTTTGAGAAGTTCTGCAGTAAAGAAACCAGGAGGACTTGATTTGATGCAATGTCTTCCCACTTCCTTCACAATGAAACACCTTCCCCCCACAGCATCACCATTCTGGAATTAGAGGGTGAAGGGAAAGAAAGGGCAGAATTAGATCGGATGTCCTTTAAGGCGGCTGAGGTGGAGTTTGAATCTCAGGAAACTACACCTAATAACTGAGTAGCTAATAATCTATTATAAATATAAAATTTATTTTTCAGACGGTCCAACAAAGGATGTTGGCTCTTAATGTGTATTTTGTCCTTAAAGAGAAAAAACAAATGCATTTAAATGAAGATTTACATATAAAACCCACGTGTCCTGTGAAAACCTAGTGTCTAAATTTTAAACTCACCTACTGCTGGATTTGTCTGATTGCCATGTTTCCACGCCATCTCATAGTTTAAGGCAGCGTCTGTATATGCTTGCTCTTTTTCCATAATGTATCCCATATATTCATAAGCTTTGCAGCAAGACTGAAGAAAAGTGCAAGATGTATCAACAGATTACACTTGATATCACTAAGATTTTATGGAGTGCTTATGACTATAGAGGTCAACCATATCAACTCATTTAAATGGCACATAAAACAGTGGTTTTCAACCTTGGCTATGCAATCCAATCATCTATGGGACTTAAAAAAAGATTCTGATGCTGAGCCCCTATCTCAAACCTACAGAATCAGGACTTTTGGGTGAGAGGGAAGGAGATATTTTATACATATACATATACATGTACACTTTTTATTACAAGTAATTCTAACACATATAGAAATTACAGTATGATGGACCCCCTGAACCCATGTCTTCAACAATGAACTCCTGACTGATACTGTTTCACTACTCCATACACTTGTCCTTCTGTATTATCAGATAAAAAACCCTCAGATACTACATCATTTCATCCATAAATATTTTAGTATGCCTCTTTAAAAATAAGGACTTTCTTTCAACATAACCACAAATTATCACACCTAAAATGTAACAACTCCTTGATATCACCAAATATCCAGTCACTATTCAAATTTCAAATAGTCTTAACATACTTTTTTGTTTGCATGTTAGGATGAGGATTCAAATAAGGGCCACACACTGTGACTGGTTGAAATGTCCCTAAACTTCCTTTTGATCTAGAAGTCTCCTCTCTGTCTCTTTCCTTGCAATTAAATGTAGAAGAAACAAGAATGTTCATCCTAGAGTTTCTCACAGCCCAGATTTAGGTGAGTGCATCCTTATAGTGGTTATATAATATATTCCTATGTCATTGATATTTCCTGGAAATTGTATTAGATCTAGAGGTTTGTATCCGATTTTGACTTAAGGGGAAAGAGGTGAAACTACTTACTTCATAGGTCAGTGCTCAACCGAGTCACACTGCTCCTTATGAAAAAGCAAAAATGCACAATGCTGTATACATGTTTTTAGGTATTTTTTAATTGCTATTTTTTCCCAGAGTGTTAATTTTAAAAAATAGAAAAGTAGGTATATTAAAATTCACTGCGTTATTTTAAGTTTGAATATTTTTTCTCTTTATCATAATTTTACTTTCCTTATTTTAATGCAAGAAGATACATCACTAATATTTTCATGAAAACTATTAACCATTAAAAAATACACACAAACATGGATCAGGGCACACATTTTCCCTTTTTGCTTCAGGCTTCAATATAGCTCAGCACAGCACTGTAAGATCCTACCTGTTTTACCTTTTGATACTTTGTTAAAAAAATATTGCATTAAATGTCATTCATCCTGATCACTACATTGGACTGAGTGTTTACGTTCCCCCAAATTCATATGTTGAAATCCTAGCATCCAGTGTGATTGTATTAGGAGGTGAGGCTTTGGGGAGGTGAACAGGTCATTTGGGTGGAGCCCTCCTGAATGGGATTAGTGACCTTATAAAAGGGACCCCAGAGAGCCTCCTTGCCCTCTTTTTCTGCCATGTGAGGACACAGTGAGAACTCATTAGTCTGCAACCAGGAAGAGGGTTATCACTACAACCCAACCATGCTGGCACCCTAATCTTAGACTTCCAGCATCTAGAACTGTGAGAAATATTGATAAATTTCTGGTGTTTATAAGCCACCCAGTCTATGGTACTTTGTTATAGCAGCATCAGTTAACTAAGATCATCACTGAGATTTTTAAAAAATCTATATATATATATTTATTTATTTATTTGGCTGTGCCGGGTCTTAGTTGCAGCACGTGGGATCTTCGTTGCTGGTGCGGGATATTCGTTGCGGCATGTGGGATCTTTTTAGTTGTGGCATGCGGGATCCTGTTTTTTTTAGTTGCAGCATGCGAACTCTGAGTAGCAGCGTGTGGGATCTAGTTCCCTGACCAGGGATCGAACCCAGGCCCCCTGCACTGGGAGCACGGAGCCTTAGCCATTGGACCACCAGGGAAGTCCCGATAATTACTGAGATTTTAAGTGCTCCTTTAAATTTCGGACCTGGAGTGAGTGTTTCACCTGTGTCACCCCACTCTGACCCTCTCATAGATGGTGTGTTCTTCCATCACGTGGCACGTAATGTCTTGTGATGTTATACCCATTCATTAATTCATCATGGTTGGAAAATAGTGACATTCTATCATTCTTTCTTCATTTATTAGCTGGAAAACATCTATAATGAGAAACACCTCCTTTTCCACTATTTTGTTTCCCAGCAGTATTGTTCATACAGAAAAGGCAGGATAGATACTTAATTCTTTCCCTTTATTTGCCAGCTTTAGAAATAAGTCAGTTTATTAGCATATTTCAGTGGTGACCAATTAGGGTTGTTTTTTTTTTTGGATCTTTGTAAACTCATGGACTTAGACATATTTGATGTGTTCCAACTCAGTGCAGTTATTACTGATATCTAAAGTGTCTCAACTTTGGCTAGTGGGAGTGTCCTCAAGTTGGCTCTTGAGTCCCTGACATGACTCCAATTATCACTGATAGCTTCCTTGCCATCTGTTATGACAAGATGGTCTACTGTCATCTTGCACATTTCCTGCCCCAGATCTGGATGATCTCCATTTTTTAATTATATAATTCAAAGTTTCTAAGCTCTGGTTCCTGAATTTCATGCTTCCAATATTGTCATGCCTCAGCAGTAGGGCTGACGCCTCTAAAGCAGCCGTCATGTTCAATCATGCAATGTATTGCTGTCTGCATTCTGGCAAATTGAAACTCTATCTGCACTGAAACCTTAATTCCCATGAAATCTTGCTTAAGCCTCGATTAGGCATGTAAGGGTTAGTTATTTGGCGGTTTAGATTTTTCAGAGCCTATTAATAAGTATTCTGTTTTTTAAGGCCAATGTAACTTAAATTACATGTATAATTACATAAATTGATAAATGGCTTGATATTTTAGGTTTTTAAAGTCCCCAAGAAAATAACTTAATAGTATTAGACGATCATGACTCCTCTTTGGAAAACAAATGATCTATTTTGTAATCTAACTGGCTCAAAGGGAATAAAACATAGATTTGCTGTGATTAAGATTTTGAAGTAACTGATAAGACTCTATAAAGATAAATATCCTTAAGTTTCTAAGTTGAGCACAATTATTTCTCAATAAATAGTAACAAATTCTTAACTTAAAACATGTTATAAAAAGACATCCTTTTCTGGGCAATTAAATACCAAAAGGCACTGTTAGTAAAGAGCCTTAAATTCTAAGGACTTGAAGATTTTCAGTTTTATACCTAAGATACGCACTTTTCTACCGAAGATACGGACTTTTCATTAGACAAATCAAATTAAATGCTTAAAACACTTTTCCCTACAAAATATATTATGCAGAGTGGATTCTAATAATGAGAAAACAACACGCAGCTGCAGTCAGTTCATCAGGAGTATTTAACAGGAGGGACAGACGTCTGCAATTAATGCTCTTCTGCAACTTTCATTAGCTCTGGGATGAGATGGATAATCACAGGCAAACGCTTGACATTCCAAAACACTTTCTGTAAGTAGGGCAAACCACAGCTGAAACTTGAAACTGCAATCTCTCTTTCTTTATTTTCAAGGGCAAATGGCTTCTTTTTTATTACTAATGTTTATTTCCTGATTGTGGTAAAAACAAACATTTAATTCTCTAAAAACACACAGAAATCCCTAGAAATGGACCAACACTCTATAAAAACCTATATAGAGGGCTTCCCTGGTGGCACAGTGGTTGGGAGTCCGCCTGCCGATGCAGGGGACGCGGGTTCGTGCCCTGGTCCGGGAAGATCCCACATGCCGCGGAGCGGCTGGGCCCGTGAGCCATGGCCGCTGAGCCTGCGCGTCAGGAGCCTGTGCTCCGCAACGGGAGAGGCCACAACAGTGACAGGCCCGCGTACCGCGCAAAAAAAAAAAAAAAAAAAAAAAAAAAAAAACCTATATAGAAAGCTTATACAACAAAGGCTACCAATTATTTTTCACTCCTCAGTCACCTACCCTGTTATGACGCAGGCACCTTTTTAACAGCTCTTCTGCCATGTCGTACTTTGCTGATTGAATATAAATGTCAGCAAGCAGCAGCCAACTCCTCTCAAAGTCCTCAGCATCAATAGGATTCCAGTTCATTTTTGCAATCCTTTTCAGCTGGTTTCGGGCTCGTGGAGTTTGTTTCAAGATCATATAAGCTGTTGCCATTCCCAAAAGTGCTGGAATATGATCCTTCTATAAGGAAACAAGAGTTGAGACCCCCAGATACACAAACATAAATGTGCCATGTTTAAAAGAAAAACACATGGAAAGAAGCAAGTGCTACATAATATAAGGACCGGCCTGTGGATTCTATTGCTGGCTTCACTTAAATACTGTGATATGGTCATTATGTAACACATCCAGTAACCTCAGGCTACCAGGAGGAACCATCTGGTCCAGGTAGTTCAGTAAGAATGCAGGTGCGGTAACCACGCAATTCCAGACAATTAGGAAAACTTGTTCTTTAATGAGACTGTTTCAGTTTTGTACAGAAACAGAAAAAATAAAATTCTATCTCATTGTAGTCCTAATTGAACATTTATGTTTCAGATTCAGCATTCTGGCTCCTTAGTTCTTTCACCTATAAAACAGGACTAACAGAACGATTTACCTGCAAATGATATTCCTTATCTATACTGACTTCTACTGCTCTTTTCCTCCTCCCTTTTCATTTTATTCAAAAGCCTCTTCTCCCAATAAAGTCTGGTTAATGAAATGTTATAAATAAGGCATGAAATTAATTACTCATTTGGAAACTATATGAAATAAACTCATGCCTTAAAATATGCTTTTAGATTTGGAGGCTGCAGCTCCTTGATA
Source organism: Leucopleurus acutus (assembly GCF_964270905.1). Lineage (NCBI taxonomy): Eukaryota > Metazoa > Chordata > Mammalia > Artiodactyla > Delphinidae > Leucopleurus > Leucopleurus acutus. Next base: position 52,989,724 of record NC_139149.1, read on the forward strand.
GTAACTATAAAAGATGATATTCTTTTAGACAGAGCTCAGAGTCAGAAAATGTCACTCTGCGAAACCAACAAGCTATTAAGAATTGGTATAAAATGGAGACCATTAGCGGTCTATCCAGAAAACTAACATACCTATGCAGTTATGTGTATGAATCTGACAAAGATAAAGTGCTTCTCAAATTTCAGCAGAGGGACCGTGATGCTTTTATAAAGAGAAAGACTTCCATTTAAAATATAAATAAAAGATGAGAAACTGTGATGTAGAAATTATATCATGACTATAATAAAGGTGCACTGTAAGATAGCAAGTTTCAGTAACTAATAACGAACAAAAGGAGAGCAGAGTGTTAAAAAGTTCAATGTCCAACACTGATCATGGTTGGAAGTCAGAAATAACCCTGGAATAGAGAAGGGCAATTCACTAGAGTCTGATGAACATGGTTTGTAGGAATATAAAACTTCCTTGGGTCTAATTTTATGTCTATCAGTAAACTCTCAATATGTAATTTGTTCTCCTGATTAAGGAATGGCGGAAAGTTTTTTATTTGAACGCCAAATACAACCAATTTGGTAGTAGATTTTGAAGACGTGTGGGATATTATTAATTATTGAACAGTATCCCCCATCCCAGGAGGGCTAGAAAGGAAAGAAAATACAGACCTACTATGCATTTGTCAGCCAGATCCTAGGACAGCCCAAGAAGAGAAGGGTCCTGGAAAAATGTCCAGACCTATTCACATACTAAAAATATCCCACACTATACCTTTAAAAATAAACTCTGATTTAAAAATCACACACTTTGAGTTTGATTAGAATGAATCAATTCCTCACAGCTTGAAATCACTCCTGAGTGAACTGAAGAACGGTTTCTAAAACTGCAGACTTGCATTCTAGCCCCTGCGCTAGGCCCATGATGCCTCTTCTGGTGCAGACATAACATAAGATGTTCAGCCAGCTTTTCTCTCTCTGTCACTCTGAACTGCAACAACTTTACATCACAGAAGACAATACAGCTCTGTTATAAACAGTGTACCTTTATGGTTCAAGGTGAGGGGAAGAAAGGAAGGGGAAACATTTTAGATTGGGTTTAATGCTTCTTCCACTGGTTCCTCCCATGTCTTCCTGTCATTTTTCAGTCAATCTGAAGGCCACATAGTGCTGTGAATCTACCCTATGCTTCAATGCCTCCCTGCCTTTGTTCACGTTTTCCCCTTAACTTAGAATGCACTTCCTCCAACTCTGCCTGTGAAAATGCAATTTACCCTGGTTCTTCTTAAATCATACCTTCTTCCATGGAAGGGGTCTCTCAGCTCTCCTTATACTATCTCCTACAGCAGTGGTCCCCAACCTTTTTGGCACCAGGGACCAGTTTCGTGGAAGTCAATTTTTCCACGGGCGGGGGGCAGGCGGGGGGATGGTTCAGGCAGTAACACGAGCCACGGGGAGCAGCAGATGAAGCTTCGCTCGCTTGCCCGCTGCTCCCCTCCTGCTGGCTGGTCCAGTTCCTAACAGGCCCCGGACGGTCCACGTCCTGGGGGTTGGGAGCCCCTGTCCTACAGCACTGTTATTTGCAACTTTAGGACAGAACGTAACAGATTTTGCTTTGCATTACACTCAGTATCTGTGTCTCATCTTCCCTAGACTACGAGAAACTTGAAGAAAGGGTCTATATGTGGTTTATCTTTGTGATTCCGACTGTGCTCAGCACCCACTGGTTACTTAATGAATATTCATTATATTTAATATATGCAGCCTATGAGTTAAAAGGGAAAAAGGCAAGATAAAATTCACTTACTAAACTTCAATGCATACATCAGTCTTTGGACAGTATGGCCAGTAAACAGATTTGAGGACCGTATATTACTAATCACATATGTAAGAATGATAAGAAAAATAATGTAGTCTCAGCAAAACAAAGAACTGGCAGTCTCTCTAGGAAACAGCTGTGATGTCACTTACTGCTTTTAGTGTTCTCTCTCAAACCTCACAGTTTAAACTCTCCTTACATGATAGAACGTTACTTCCCAACGTTAGGGAGCTATGACACCTTACTTGCAATGGTGCCTTATCATGTTTTACAGATTTTCTTAGACTTACAGGACAGTCCTATTTCTGGTTCTGTCAGCTGCTGTCATCCATCTGCTGCTGCAGTCAATTCAACTGAGCACTGCTTCAATGTCAGCAGAGGGGCTCTGCTTGAGGATGGAACTGGGCGGCTGCTGCCTTGCTGTTTTGTCCCCAGGGCGGCTTACAGTGGTGGTCAAGTGCCACCATGGATACTTGCACCCAAATTTGCAACAACAGGAGTTGCAGGTTTTCCAAAGCCCTCCAGGGTCCTGGGAGGCAGGGGGGAGGGGTCACTGTAGGAGGTTTTGGTCATTTACTGCTGCTGCTGTGACCTCTGAACCACAAGAAAACAGCAAAATTCTGTACATCCTGTGAGAGGCCCCACATGAGTCTCCCACGGCTTACAACACCAGTGAGTAGAAGAACATGAAATCCCAAGTGCATGCATGCTTAGAACTAGCTACTACCAACTGTTGATGGGATGGGTACCTAGAATTCCTTCCTTAATAACAAATAATTGGAGAATTACAGCACTGTGTGAGGGAAGGAGAAATAAAAGGCCCAGAGGGTGAGAAGGGCAGTGGGTCTGAATGGGCTGAAAAGAGGAGAAAGCCTTTGATCTAACAGTAATAAAATAATTTATTATTATTTAATATTTATTATTATTATCACAGGGGGTGATTTCAGTGTCACTAAAGAACAACATCATTATCTGCATGACTGAATTATAAGTTGTCAGTACTGATCTCACTTAGCTCTAGAGCTGGAAAAATTTCAAGTTCACGTAAGTGAAAAGGTGAGCTATCAAGGCAGCCAGGTGTTTGTTTTCACTTAGTAAGTTAACCTAGGCTACACTTAACAACACAGAGGAGAAAGCCATTCCCTTGAGAATTAATTTATGCCCTCTTGCAGAATTTCCCTTCTCTAGAACTCACTGTTCTAATAGAGATAAACATAACAACACGTCAACATGTAATAATGTCTCCTCTGAAAACAAAGGTACATGATGTAAAATCATACCAAACTATATATCTAATTTTTAATAATAGTAAATAATGAAGTCAATCTTCAGAAAACAAATAACTAATTAAAGTACATATTTCAACACCACCAAGGAAAGCTAACATGAAGTTGAAAAAGAAAATCTACTAACCTCCAACGTTGCTATTTCAGTGAAGGTATTCAATGCCTGCTCGACATTAGATTTCTGTTTGGTAGCCATTAGGCAACAGTTTTCCATTATGCGAAGCTGCACGTGACCCTGAACAGTCTGAGGTTTTAGTTCCTTAAGGAGCTTTTCTGCTGTTCTCACTGCTAACTGCACAGACTCTTGCTTCTCAGTTGAATTACTGTATACAATACAAAATAAATCTATGTCTATCACTCATTAAGTAAAATTCATTGAGATTAGGGTACATTGGTTTCTATTTTTCTCACCAATTTAAAAGTAATCCTACTGAAGAATGTCACTCATTCTCTTCTAATACAAAGTAAAGCACAGTTACAGTTTTAAAAACAAACCTAACATAGCTTCAATAAAACACCATTAAACATTTATTCACTTTAGACTGAAAACAAAAATTGGATACCATCCACCAGTGGTAAATGTGTTCGTTTTAGCTAATATAAAACCAGAATTCAGGGTAAGTAGAATTATACAATTATCAAATAGCATACCTACTCAGAAAACGAAAGAAAGAAGGGAGACTATAAAATACTGTAAAGCAACTATATACTTCAATTAAAAAATAATTAATTAAAAAAAGGAGTGAGCAGAAAGTAACTAACTTTGTTAAAGCACTTCCTATGTGCCAAGCACTGTGTTATTTCATTCAGTGTATGCTGAATCCATTTTACATATGAGAAAACCAAGGCTCCAGCAGATAAAGTAATTTGCCAAAGATCACATAGCTAATAGATTTGAATCTAAGTTTGCCAGACATATAAAGTATACTAATGTTCCTCACCCAGTTGCCTATTAGGTTCTCAGAAAAGAAATTCTTTACTTGTCAAGAGGTTATAAATTTTAAGTGCAATAATTCGAATGTGTAATAGCAATTTTCTTATATACATACCCACACCCAGATATAATGTATAAATAAATCAATTAATGAAAGGAAATTAAATTCTTAAAGCCTAATCACTAAAGCTATTGATCTTCTCCTCAGGCTTTTACCTTCTCTAAAACATTTTACACTGTTGGTAATCTTCTTTCAAGCTCCCCTCCTTTTGTTTCTTCTGTAAGATTACAGTTTTCCTTCTCTTTCCACCAGTCATTGCCCTATCCTTACCTCCCTTCCTCCAATCTCCTTAAATGTTAGCACACCCCAAATTTAGTTCTCAGACTTCCGTCACTACATTCTACTCGAAAAGAGGCCATTCATGGGGTTCCAACTACCCACTCTGAGCACCTAACCTCCAAATCTGTATCTCAAGCTGTGACCTCCCTTCTGAGTTCTATATTCCAAATTTGGTGTTTTCAACCTATTGCTGAAGATTTCCATGGGGACAGCCTATAGTTGCAAAACAGAATGTTTCCTTAACCTTCCCGCTCTAAATCTTTCAATGGTCTCTGTAATCCAAGCCTTCAGGACTGCCACTGAAACCTCTCAGCAGTCAGGTTTTCATTTCTCCCACTCCTCTAAGCAGCTTCCCCTGACTGCTCTGCACTATGAATTCCTGCAACACTTAATAACAATTTAACTCACTTCTGTTTTGTTGCAAGACTGAATGGCTTCAGACACTGCCTTGCCGACCAGGTAAATTGCATGCATGCTCCTGGGGGCAGTGACCTCTCCTACTCCCCTTACACCCTTATACACTCCCCACCCTGCCTTCCCTGACCCTGAGGAGAGGGCGAGCAACAAGTGTAGCCTGACAGAAGTATAACCACTTAGCCGCAGTGCACCAGAGTGGCCAACAGATGGCGCTCTGAGGCCAGGGAGGACTCAGTCTAAATCTTGCCTCCACCATTTTCTAACTCCATCACGTTAGGTTAACTTGGAGCTTTTTCACACATTGTTAAAGGGAATAAATAAGGCAATGCATATACAGTATACAGCCAAGATCTGGCAGAGAGCCATCTGTTAAGAAGTTACTATTATTATTATGCGGACAATTTTTGCCAAGGTAATCACCCTACGATTCATTCTGTTTTCCACAGAGCAATTAGGGGAGTGTCTTCAATAGCATGTCTGTTCTGATTTAGAAAACCTTCTAAAAGTATGTCATGCTTGTTTCAGAGAACAGTTATTCCCAGCTATGATTTATTCGCTAAACTGCCATTAGTGCTATCCTGGAATTTAGTTCTCTTTTATAAGATATCCTTGATTATCCCCAACCAGTGTTTCTGGAAAAAAGAGTAACTTGTCAAATACTACTCACCCCAGGTCTCCATCCAGATTTTCAAATACTTCACCTCCAATAGTTTCATTATCTGGATTCAAACAGATTTCTATCATATTATAAAGGGCATTTTGGCCCCAGTCACTGTCTTTCCGAGCCTTATTAAAATGTCGAAGGGCATCATTTGGTTCTCCAGTATACCTTGTTAGATGTTTAAAAACAATTACTTATTGCAATCACTAACTACAAACTTTAAGTCGTTTATAATTTGTTTTGTAAATAAAACTATTATATTTTAAAATACAGAATTTTAAAAATTCAAAGTGTATTCTACTTTAGTCACAATGAGGAAAACAACCTATTATGTAGAATTTATTTGCCAATAAATTTACCAAAGATATAATCCTTTACAGTACTGAAATCCTGGCTCCAGTTTTGCTCTGGAGTTACGTTTCTCAGCCATTAAGAAAAATCTTGGAACATCCTCAAGTTTTCCACATCTTCTTAGGAGATCAATTAAACGAGATAAGGTCATATAATTATCTAGAAACAAAGAACATTTCAGTTATGGACATTTTATAGCTTTTGCTTTGATGGTTAAAATCCTTCTTCATTAAAGTATACTTTGCTTCAAATGAAGTGCAATTTAAATATAAATTTAAATTTAGTGCCTTAGAGGTTTTGAGTCTCTAAAGAGACTGTACAGACAATGGATGATTTATCAAATGATAAGGGATGGGTTGGTCTGGTCACAGTGAGAGAATGTTCAATATAGGCAAATCTATAAAAATGTACATTTGTTGTGTCTTACTTTTCAATTGTCATTCCTGGGACCAAAACCTAGAAACAGCCTCTGTATAATCTAGACTCTTAAATGTAAAATTCAGGAGGATCAGTTTGATTGCACAGGAGAAGTCTACCTCTGAGACCTGCTTCCCTACTTACTGCAGCTAGGAAGCGAGTGAGAACAGTACACGTTGATGATAATGTTTAGGGTGGGCAATAATTTTACTGCAGACTTGCCTTAAGGTGTACGTGTACCTAACACACTCGATACCAGCTTACCATATTATAACCTTAACATACTAGTCCCAGTATTTTAATCCTATATTATCTTCTAAGGAAAAAGAACTAGTTATTTAGTCCCAGGTATAATTTCTTGACAGGTTTCTAGAATGGCTTCTTCTAATTCTATTCAGTTCTTTCTCATCACTAGGATACTAAATTTTGAGAATCATGTTAATACATTTTAAGATAGTGAAAATAATGTATGGACACTTTAGAAAATTTGGAAAAGTACAGAAAAGTATAAAGGAGAAAAAAAATCACTCATATTCCCACCAACTAGAGATTACCACATTTTGGTACGTTTCCTGTCATATATTTATGAGTAAAAATCAATCTATAAATATTTAAATGTAAACAGTGAAATATGTTGCTTACATATATACAAAGTTGGAGTCACACTTGGGGTTCTGATTTTGATTCAACATTATATAGTAAACATTTCCCAATTGTCATTAAATGGACTTCAAAAACACTTTAGTGACTGCACAATATTCTATTATATTGATGGCTCACATTTTATTTCTCTATAGTTGTGGGGTTTTTTTTGTTTGTTTGTTTGTTTTTGCTGTACACAGGCCTGTCAATGCTGTGGCCTCTCCCGTTGCGGAGCACAGGCTCCGGATGTGCAGGCTCAGTGGCCATGGCTCACGGGCCCAGCCGCTCCGCGGCACGCGGGATCCTCCCGGACCGGGGCACGAACCCATGTCCCCTGCACCGACAGGCAGACTCCCAACCACTGCGCCACCAGGGAAGCCCTATAGTTGTGTTTTTTATGTATTAATATTTGGGCTCACAAGTTTCAATTAGCACAGGACTCATAGTAGGGAATTTATAAAAATCCTTATTTATATAAGCTATTTGATTCACTTTGATAGGGTGAATTCCTAGAATTAAAACACACACACTAACAAAAACTTTTAAAAGAAATTTATCCTGTTTCTATTTTCCAAGAAAAGAGAAGATACCATATAATCCAGCACTTCCACTTCTGGGTATATACCCCCAAGAACTGAAAGCAGGCACCTAATCAAATATTTGTATACCAGTGTTCACAGCAGCATTATTCACAGTAGCCAAAGGTGGAAACAACCCAAATGTCCACCAATGGACGCATGGATAAACAAAACATGATATATACATATAATGGCATATTATTCAACTTGAAAAGGAAATTCTGACACGCTACAACATGGATAACCCTTGAAGACATTATATGAAGTGAAATAAGCCAGACAAAAAAGGACAATACTGTATGATTCCACTTGTATAAGGTATCTAGAGGAATCAAATTCATAGAGGCAGAAAGTAGCTGGTGGTTGCCAGGGCCTACAGGGAATGGTGAGTTAGTGTACAGAATTTCAGTTTGGAATGATGAAAAAGTTCTTGAGATGCATCATGGTGATGGTTACACAAAAATGTGAATGTACTTAATGCCACTGAACAATACACTTTAGAATGGCTAACATGGCAAATTTTACATATGTTTTAGCAAAATATCATTAAAAAAGGAACCTCTGTAAGCTTTGCATCTATTCTTTTACATGATGTCAAAATAATCCAGGTTGACATCATCATTTGCCTTTTAAAAAATTTTTGTTGATGTATATAGTTGATTTACAATATTGTGTGAATTTCTGCTGTACAGAAAAGTGATTTACACATATATATACTTTTTAAAATATTCTTTTCCATTGTGATTAATCACAGGATACTAAATATAGTTCTTTGTGCTATACAGTAGGACACTGCTGTCTATTCATTCCACATATAATAGCTTACCTCTGCTGACCCCAACCTCCCACTCCATCCCTCCTCCAGCCCCCTCCGCCATGGCAATCACAAATCTGTTCTCTATGTCCTTGAGTCTGTTTTGTAGATAGTTTCGTTTGAGTCATATTTTAGATTCCACATATAAGTGATATTATATGGTATTTGTCTTTCTCTTTCTGACTTACTTCGCTTAGTATGATAATCTCTAGTTGCATCCCTGTTGCTGCAAATGGCATTATTTCATTTTTTTATGGCTGAGTAGTATTCCATTGTATATATGTACCATATCTTCCTTATCCATTCCTCTATCAATGGACATTTAAATTGTTTCCATGTTTTGGCTACTGTGAATAGTGCTGCTATGAACACAGGGGTGCATGTTTCTTTTTGGATTAGAGTTTTGTCTGGATATATAGCCAGGAGTGGGATTGCTGGATCATAAAATGTAATTCTATTTTTAATTTTCTCAGGAACCTCCATACTGTTTTCTGTAGTGTCTGTACCAACTTACATTCCCACCAAAAGTGCAGGAGGGTTCCCTTTTCTCCACATCCTCTTCAGCATTTGTTATTTATAGATTTCTTAATGATGGACATTCTGACCAGTGTGAGGTGGTACTTCATTGTAGTTTTGATTTGCATTTCTCTAAATTAGCGATGTTGAACATTTTTTCACGTGGCTACTGACTATTTGTATTTATTCTTTGGAAAAATGTCTATTTAGGTCTTCTATCCATTTTTCAATTGGGTTGTATTTTTATTGTTGAGTTGTATGAGCTGTTTGTATATTTTGGAAATTAAGCCCTTGTTAGTTGTATCATTTGCAAATATTTTCCCCCTTTCTGTGGGCTGTCCTTTTATTTTGTTTATGGTTTCCTTTCCTGTGCAGAAGCTTTACCCTTTCAAAGAACCAGCTCTTGGTTTTACTGGTATTTTCTAGCTCTTTAATCTCTATCTTATTTCCTTTATGATCTTTATTATTTCCTTCCTTCTGCTGAGTTCAGGTTTTGTTTGTTCTTCTTTTTCTAATTCTTTTAAGTGGTAGATTCGGCTGTTTAAGATTTTTCTTGTCTTTTGAGGAAGGCCTATATTGCTATAACCTTCCCTCTAAGAAATGCTTTTGCCATACACCATACATTTGGTATGGTTGTGTTTTCATTGTCATTTGTCTCCAGGTATTTTTTAATTTCCTCTTTGATTTCATTGTTTACCCATTGGTTTTTTAGCAGCATGTTGTTTAGTCTCCATGAAATCATTTTTTTCTCATTTTTCTGTGGTTGATTTCTAGTTTTATGCCATTGTTGTCAGAAAAGGTGCTTGAGATAATTTCTATACTCTTAAATTTGTTGAGGCCTGTCTTGCGCCCTAGTATGTGGTCAATCCTAGAGAATGTTCCACGTGCACTTAAGAATGTGTATTGCTTTTTTGGATGTAATGTCCTGAACATATCAAGTAAGTCTGACTGTTTGACTCTATCACTTAGGATCTGTTGCCTTAGTGATTTTCTGTCCAGAAGACCTGTCCATTGATGTGAGTGGGGTGTAAATGTCTCCTACTATTATTGTATTCTTGTCAATTTCTCCCTTTAGTATGTTTTATGTATTTGGGTGCTCCTATATTAAGTACATATATGTTGATGAGTATAAAATCCTCCTCTTGTATTGTTCCTTTTATCATTATATAGTGTCCTTCTTTATCTATCTTTATGGTCTTTGTTCTAATGTCTATTTTGTCTGATATGAGCAATGAAACTCCTGATTTCTTTTTATTTGCATTTGCATGAAATATCTTTTCCCATCCATTCACTTTCAATCTATGTGTGTCCTTTGCCCTAAAGTGGGTCTCTTGTAGGCAGCATATTGTAGGCTCTTGTTTTCTTTATCCAATCTGCTACTGTGTCTATCGACTGGAGCATTTACTCCATTGACATTTAAAGTAGTTATTGACAGATATGTATTTATTGCATTTTAACCTTGTTTTCCCGTTGATTTTATATTTCTGCTTGGTCCCTTTTTTTTTTTGTTTTTCCTTTTGTGGTTTGATTATTTTCTTTTGTATTATACTTATGTTCTCTTCTTTTTGGTTTCTGTGAATCTAGTGTATGTTTTTGACTTGTGGCTACCTTGTTTTTCAAGTATGTGAACCCCATCCTATATCTACTTGCCTTAGACTGGTAGTCATATACGCTCAAACACATTCTAGGAAATGAAAAAAAAAAATCCACTTTTTCTTACTCTCCTCACCCATCTTTTTACATCTTCATGCTCTTCCTTTTGCTGTTCATTGTGGTTATCATCACTTTCACAGAAATTTTCTGATTTTTTTTTTTTTTAATCTGTGTACTGGCTTATTCAGGTGATTTGCTTTCCAACTGATTTTCTCTTTCCTATATATTCTTACTTCTTTTCTATTTAGAGAAGACTTTTCAATATTTCCTTAAGGATAGGTTTAGTATTGCTGTATTCTTTTAGTTTTTGCTTGTCTAAGAAATTTTTTTTTTTTACATATCAATAAAGCTGTTCTTATATATATATTTTTTTATTTTTTACTTTATATTGGAGTACAGTCAAGTGTTCAGCAAAGTGATTCAGTTACACATACACATGTATCTTTTCCCATTTAGGTTATTAGAGAATACTGAGCAGAGTTCCCTGTGCTATACAGTAGGTCCTTATCTATTTTAAATATAGTAGTGTGTATGTATCAATCCCAAACTCCCAATTTATCCCTCCCCCCCCCCCAACCTTTCCCCTTTGGTAACCATAAGTTTGTTTTCTAAGTCTATGAGTCTGTTTCTGCTTTGTAAATAAGTTCATTTGTATCAATTTTTTTGGATTCCACATACAGTAACATCATATTTGTCTGTTTGACTTACTTCACTTAATATGATAATCTCCAGGTCCATCCATGTTGCTGCAAATGGCATTACTTTGTTCTTTTTATTGGCTGAGTAATATTCCATTGGATATATGTACTACATCTTCTTTATCCATTCATCTGTTGATGGATGTTTAGGTTGCTTCCATGTGTTGGCTACTGTAAACAGTGCTGCAGTGAACATTGGGAAGCATGTATCTTTTTGAATTATGGTTTTCTCTGGATATATGCCCAGGAGTGGGATTGCCGGATCATATATATGGTAGCTCTATTTTTAGTTTTTTAAGGAACCTCCATACTATTCTCCATAGTGACTGTATCAATTTACATTGCCACCAACAGTGCAGGAGGGTTCCCTTTCCTCCACACCCTCTCCAGCATTTATTGTTTACAGACTTTTTGATGATGGCCATTCTAACTGGTGTGAGGTGATACCTCATTGTAGGTTTGATTTGCATTTCTCTAATAATTAGTGATGCTGAGCATCCTTTCATGTGTTTGTTGGCAATCTGTATATCTTCTTTGGAGAAATGTCTATTTAGGTCTTCTGCCCCATTTTTTGATTGGGTTGTTTGTTTTTTTGCTATTGAGCTGCATGAGGTGTTTGTAGATTTTGGAGATTAATCCCTTGTTAGTCACATCATTTGCAAATATTTTCTCTCATTCTGTGGGTTGTCTTTTTGTTTTGTTTATGGTTTCCTTTGCTGTGCAACAGCTTTTGAGTTTAATTAGGTCCCATTTACTTATTTTTATTTTCATTACTCTAGGAGGTGGATGAAAAAGATATTGCTCATATTTATGCTGAAGAGTGTTCTGCTTGTTTTCTTTGAAGAGTTTTATAGCATCAGGCCTTACATTTAGGTCTTTAATACATTTTAAGTTTATTTTTCAAAAGGGTATTACATGTACCAAAATGTTCACTGAAGCTCTATTTACAACAGCCAGGACAAGGAAGCAACCTAAGTGTCCACCAACAGATGAATGAATAAAGAAGATGTGGCACATATATACGATGGAATATTACTCAGCCATAAAAAGAAACGAAATTGAGTTATTTGTAGTGAAGTGGATGGACCTAGAGTCTGTCATACAGAGTGAAGTAAGTCAGAAAGAGAAAAACAAATACCGTATGCTAACACATATATATGGAATCTAAAAAAAAAAGAAAGGTCATGAAGAACCTAGGGGCAAGATGGCAATAAAAACACAGACCTACTAGAGAATGGACTTGAGGATACGGGGAGGGGGAAGAGTACGCTGGGACAAAGTGAGAGAGTGGCATGGACATATATACACTACCAAATGTAAAATAACTAGCTAGTGGGAAGCAGCCGCATAGCACTGGGAGATCAGCTTGGTGCTTTGTAATGACCTAGAGGGGTGGGATAGGGAGGGTGGGAAGGAGGGAGACACAAGAGAGAAGAGATATTGGGACATATGCATATGTATAACTGATTCACTTTGTTATAAAGCAGAAACGAACACACCATTGTAAAGCAATTATACTCCAATAAAGATGTAAAAAAAAAAGGCGTTAAAGAATGTTCTAAGTTCATTCTTTTACATGTAACTGTCCAGTTTTCCCAGCACAATTTACTAAAGAGATGTCTTTTCACCATTGTCTTGCCTCTTTTGTCATAAGATGAATTGACCATAGGTGCATGGTTTTATTTCTGGGCTTTCTATCCTGATCCATTGATCTATATCTCTGTTTTTGTGCCAGTACCAAACTGTCTTGATGACTGTAGCTTTGTAGAATAGTCTGAAGTCAGGGAACCTGATTCCGCCAGCTCCATTTTTCTTTCTGAAGATTACTTTGGCTATTTGGGGTCTTTTGTGTCTCCATACAAATTTAAAATGTTTTGTTCTAGGTCTGTGAAAAATGCCATTGGTAATCTGCTAGGGATTGCAGTGAATCTGTCGACTGCCTTGGGGAGTATAGTCATTGTGACAATATTGTGATCCTTCCGATCCAAGAATATGTTGTATCTTTCCATCTGTTTGTGTCATCACTGATTTCTTTCATTGGTGTCTTATAGTTTTCAGAATTACAGGTGTTTTGTCTTCTTAGGTAGGTCTATTCCTGAGTATTTTATTATTTTTGATGTGATGGTAAATGGGATTGTTTCTTCAATTTCTCTTTTTGATCTTTCGTTGTTAGTGTATAGGAATACAAGAGGTTTCTGTGTATTAATTTTGTATCCTGCAACTGAATTCATTGATGGATTCCAGTAGTTTTCTGGTGGCATCTTTAGAATTTTCTATGTAGAGTATCATGTCATCTGGAAACAGTGAGTTTTCCTTCTTTTCCAATTTGCTTCTCTGATTGCCACGGCTAGGACTTCCAAAACTATGTTGAATAAAAGTGGCAAGAGAGGACATCCTTATCTTGTTCCTGATCTTAGAGGAAATGCTTCCAGCTTTTCAACGTTGAGTATGATGTTAGCTGTAGGTCTGTCATACATGGCCTTTCTTATGTTGAGGTATGTTCCCTCTATTCCCACTTTCTGGAGAGTTTTTATCATAAATTGGTGTTGAATTTTGTCAAAAGCTTTTTCTGCATTTATTGAGATGATGATATGGTTTTTATTCTTGTTTGTTGACATGGTTTATCATGCTGACTGATTTGCGGACACTGAAAAATGCTTGCATCCCTGCGATAAATCCCACTTGATCATAGTGCATGATCCTTTTAATATATTCTTGGATTTGGTTTGCTAGTATTTTGTTAAGTGTTTTTGCATCTGTGTTCATCACTAATACAGGCCTGCAGTTTTCTTTTTTTTCTAGTATCTTTGTCTGGTTTTGGTATCAGGATGATGGCAGCCTCATAAAATGAGTTTGGGAGCATTCCTTCCTCTGCAGTATTTTGGAATACTTTCAGAAGGACAGGTGTTAAGTCTTCTCTAAATGTTTGATAGAATTCACCTGTGAAGCCATCTGGTCCTGCACTTTTGTTTGTTGGAAGTTTTTTGATCACAACTTCAATTTCAGTACTTGTGATTGGTCTATTCATATTTGCAATTTCTTCCTGATTCAGTATTGGGGGATTGTATCTTTCTAAGAGTTTATCATTTCTTCCAGGTTGTCCATTTTGTTGGCATATAGTTGCTTGTAGTGTCTCTAATGATCCTTTGTATTTCTATGGTGTCTGTTGTAATTTCTCCTTTTTCATTTCTAATTTTATTGATTTGCACCCTCTCCCTTTTTTTCTTAATGAGTCTGGCTAAAGGTTTATCAATTTTGTTTATCTTTTCAGAGAACCATCTTTTAGTTTCATTGATCTTTTCTATTGTTTTCTTCAACTCTATTTCATTTATTTCTGCTCTGATCTTTATGATTTCTTTCCTACTAACTTTAGGTTTTGTTTGCTCTTCTTTCTCTAGTTGCTTTAGATGTAAGGTTAGGTTGTTTATTTGAGCTTTTTCTTGTTTCCTGAGGTAAGCTTGCATTGCTATAACTTCTCTCTTAGAACTGCTTTTTCTGTGTCCCATAGGTTTTGGATCATTGTGCTTTTGTTGACATTTGTCTCTAGGTATTTCTTGATTTCCTCTTTGATTTCTTCAGTGATCCACTGCTTCTTTAGTAGCATATTGTTTAAGCTCCATGTGTTTTTGTTTCTTACAGTTTTTTCTTGTAGTTGATTTATAATCTCATAGCATTGTGGTTGAAAAGATGCTTGATATGATTTCCATTTTCTTAAATTAACCGCGGCTTGCTTTGAGGCCCAGCATGTGATCAGTCCTGGAGAATGTTCCATGTGCACTTGAGAAGAATGTGTATTCTGCTGCTTTTGGATGTAATGCTCTATAAATATAAGTTCACCTGGTCTAATGTGTCATTTAAGGCCTGTGTTTCCTTGTTGATTTTTTTGTCTGGATGATCTGTCCACTGATGAAAGTTGGGTGTTAAAGTCCCCCACTATTATTGTGTTACTGTCGATTTCTCCTTTTATGGCTGTTACTATTTGCCTTATACATTGCAGTGCTTCTATGGTGGGTGCATATATATTTAAAATTGTTGCATCTTTTTCTTGGATTGATCCCTTGATCATTATGTAATGTCCTTCTCTGTCTCTTGTAACAGTCTTTATTTTAAAGTCTATTTTGTCTGATATGAGTATTGCTACTCCAGCTTTCTTTAAATTTCCATTTGCATGGAATACCTTCTTCCATCCCCTCACTTTCAGTCTGTATGTGTCTCTAGGTCTGAAGTGGGTCTCTTGTAGACAGCATATATATACAGGTCTTGTTTTTGTACACATTCAGCCAGTCTATGTCTTTCATTTACATTTAAGGTAATTATCGATATATATGTCCTGTTACCATTTTGTTAACTGGTTTGGATTTGTTTTTGTAGGTCTTTTTTTCTTCCCTTCCTCTTTTGTTCTCTTCTCTTGTGATTTGATGACTAACTTTAGTGCTGTGTTTGGATTCCTTTTTCTTTTCTGTGTATCTATTGTAGATTTTCAGTATGTGGTTACCATGAAGTGTTTTTATTTTTCTTTAAAGATTTTTTGATGTGGACCAATTTTAAAGTCTTTATTGAATTTTGTTACATTGCTTCTGTTTTATATTTTGATCTTTTGGCCCCAAGGCATCTGGGATCTCAGCTCCCCGACCAGGGATCAAACCTGCACCCCCTGCATTGGAAGGCAAAGTCTTAATCACTGTACCACCACAGGGAAGTCCCTATCATGAGGTTTTGATATAGCAGTCTATGTATAAATAAGATTGCTTTAAGTTGCTGGTCTTTTAATTTTAAATGCATTTTCAGTATCCTGTATTTGTACTCTCCTCTTCTCATGATTGCTGGTTTTGATGTCATATTTATGTGTGGATGATTTTCTACCTCTGTGCTTCCTGTACTGGGTTATCTGTTTCCTTCTTTAGGTTTGGGAAGTTTTCTGCCATAATTTCTTCAAATGCATTTTCCATCCCCTATTCTCTTTCTTCCCCCCCTGGAATCCCTATTATGCATAAATTTGCATGGTTTATATTATCCCATAGATCTCTTATATTGTTTTCATTTTTTTTCATTTGGCTTTCTGTCTTCTGTCCTGATTGGGTGATTTCCATTACTCTATCTTCCAGGTCACTTATTCATTCTTCTGCATTATTTCTTCTGCTATTCACTGCCTTTAGTTCAGTCTTTGTCTTGACAAATGAGTTTTCTAATTTTTCTTGGTTCCTCTTTATAGCTTCTAGTTCCTTTTTACAGTACTCTGCATTTCTTTCGACAGCGTTTCTTAATTCCTTCAGTATTTTCATTATCTCCTTTTTGAAACTGGTGTCTATTAGACTGAAGAGATCTGCTTCATTGTTTGTTCTTTCAGGGGAATTCTCTTGGTCTTTTAACTGGGAGTGGTTCCTCTGCTTCTTCATTTTATTTATATTTCTCTTATTCTGTGAGTTTAGGAGAAACAGTTGTCTATTGTGGTCTTGGAGGGCTATTTATATGTGGGAGCATCCCTGTGTAGCTCGTGTGGGTTTAATATTTTTGGTGCAAGGGCTGTTTTTAGTATGGATGCCTGTCGCCGCTTTCCTCAGTATGTGCTGGTCACTATCCCCTTGAAGGGGGTGCACAGATGCAGCAGCTGGTGCCTGGGCTGTGGGGTTTTCAGCAGTGGTGGCAGCTCACGTGCATCCCTGGCGCACACAACGGGAGCAGAGGTGGCTCACGACTGCTCCTGGAGTCCAGCAGGGTGGAGTTGGTGGCTTGAGACCACTCCTAAAGTACAGGGGCAGTGGTGGCTCACAGTTGCTCCTGAAGCCTAGGGGACAGTGGTGGCTCACAATTGCTTCTGGAGCTCATGCAGGCTGTGTCTTGCCACCTGAGAGCTCACACAGGAAAAAAAGCTGTAATGGCGGGCCCCACCCCTCCCCTTGCGCACCACCCACACAACAGCGCCTGGCCTCTAAGGCAGCCCAGGCTTCTTGTGCATACACCCGCGGGTGCAGCTGCACCAGACTCCAGCCTGTTCAGGGAGCTTCCATGCAGCCCACCCCAGTCCTCTGCCCGGGTCTGATCTCCGAAGCCTGAGGTTCAGCACCCAGCCCCCACCAGCACCAGCAGATGTGTGTTTCAGGCTGGGGAGTGCAGAGTGGTGGCACTGACCATCTGTGCAGGTCTCTCTCCATTCTAGCTGCTGCAAACCGGCTGCTGCATTCTCCTCTGAGGCTCAGAAGCACCCCCTCTGTCCCTGCTGATCTCCCCATCAGGGGACTTCCCTGGGTGCAGGAACCTTTCCTCTTTCATAGCTCCCTCCCAGGGGAGCAGGTCCCATCCCCAATTCCTTTCTCACTTTCTTTTTTTCTTCCTTTTAAATTTTGTCCTACCCGGTTATGTGGAGATTTTCTTGCCCTTTCAGAGGTCTGAGGTCTTCTGCTAGCATGCAGTAGATATTCAGTGAGAATCATTCCACATGTAGAGGTATTTCTGATGCATTCGTGGGAGGAGATGAGCTTCACATTCTACTACTCCACCATCTTGATCGCTCCCCCCCACCGTTTGCCTTTCTTGACCCATAATCTTGGGTTTCAAAATGTTGTTCTGCCTTCTGGTATCACTAAAGAGAGGAGCGCGATCAGAGTATGGTTTCAGAAAGAGGATTCAAATACTGGTCTTATCTTTTATGCGAATTCCAGCACATTACTCAAATTCTCTGAGTCTAGAATCACTTACTTTCTTAAAACAGGATTATAATATTGACCTTCAGAGTGCCATGGAAACCAAATAAAAGCATGAAAGAGCTTTAAAACTATAAACGTCAATAGTAATATCTATAATGCCACATATTTTGTTAAGAACTAGGATGACTACCCTATAATGAAGCCACAGAATCTAGAAGCTAAATTGGATTAGACAGGAAGTAAAGGTTGAAATTTCTGGCCCCCAATTGTTTGTATGATTTTGCTAATGTGTGTGATTTATAATATCACTGATATTATCTAAAGTCAACCTTGGGAGGCCAGTTTCTTGAATAATTATCACCTTACAATATTACTGAAATGCATTCATTATTAGTTGAAGTTATAATTACCACTGATAGGTTAGATTACATTAACTTGTCTTTTGGTTAACCATGAAATCTGACAGAAGCAAATTTCTGCACTTAAGAAATCTGTCGAAGCTAAAATGTATTATATTCTGAAAAGTTAGTTCATGTTTATTAATGAACAGTGAGAAAATATCAAGAAAAACCATAATGTGATGTGATTAGGCATGAAGTGCTATGGAATTACAATGCACAGAATTCCTAACTTTGCCTGGGGGAGGCAGAAGAGGTTTCACAGAGGATCAGACTTTGAGTCTTGTTAGGCAGACAAAGGCATTCCAAGGGCAGGTGGCATGTGCAAAGACAGGGCTGAGAAGAGCATGGAGAGTGCTAGATGCTGAAGTAGAGGAAGAGGGATAAGAAATACGGATGGAAGGGTAATCCTGGGGTGTATTATTATCAAAATAATGCTGTAGTTTAGACTTTACCCTGAAAGTCATCCTAAATTTTAAGCAGAGGGCTAGTTTTCGATTTTTTAGAATTAATATGATAGTTCCTACAATGGCCTGGAACACAGCAAGAGACAAGAGGCTGGAAGATCAGCTGGGAAACTGCTCTAGTCCGGGTGAGAGGTAATAAAGTTCTTCATTAGAGTGGTGGGCTAGGAGAAGATGGACAGGATGTGATAGTTAGCTATTCAGCAGAGAGAACTGATAGGACTTGTTAACCAATTAGTGTGAGGGAAGGGGAGAACTCAGGATGATTTGGAGATTCTGAGAGAGAAAAGGTTTGTAATCTGTCAAGAGAGCAATAATTAGATCTACATGGAGAATTTTCTACTAGCTAGGTTAAGTCAAATTAGACAGTACATTTCTGAAGTAAGCTCAAACACAGCCTTAAAGTATAAGATGTGCTACTGAGGATGACCTATATAACACATGACAAAGTAAGTATAGATGCACAGATTTTAGAATAATTGACTAGTGGATAAGTTTATAAAATCCTTTTAGGAATAAAGCATAGAATGCAAGATTAAAAACGAAATATCACATAGACAATAAAAATTTACTTAAAACTTTGTATTTTTAAACAACTTGGTATTTCACAGTCATTCACTGAGCCATTCAACCAGTAAACAATTACTCTGCACCATCTATGTACCTGGAAATATACCTGATGCTGGTGGTTGTATGTTGTTTGGTATTTCTGGAGTACTAGGTCATTCTACTGAATTTATAAATAAATAATTCACTTTATATTTGTTTTTAAGTAGACAGTCCAGAGCACCACTATTATGTATTTGGAAAAAGTGCTGGGGCCAGGTAACCTGGGTGATACAAAAGTCACGTGACAGATGAGGGGCTTCTTCAAATCTTACATGCGAGGGCACTGTTGCCACCAATGGCTTTAACATATTCAGAGTTCTGTTTTTTAAAGAAACCAGGTTGGATCACTGACTCAGAGGGAAATGCTGCAATACGGGAACAGCTTGAGATAGTCAGAATGAAAAGATTACATGCATTACCTTAAACAGTAGTTCAGAGAAGGAAAAAAAGACAAAACAGAGTATAGAAACCAAGAGAGAAGCCATGGCAGGAAGACAACTTAGGCCTGAAGAAAGTATGAGTAAGGTTTGGGCAAATGAAGTGGGAGGATGGCCCATATTTTAGACTTGGAGTAAGCAGAAAAGGTAAGAAGTTAAAGGAATTAAGAGCACTCTTTCAAGTAACATCTGACTATGAGCTGGAGCAGACAGTGTGAGAAACGACATGACCTGAGGAAGTCCAAAGGTGGGAGACAATCTTAAAAGATGATAAAAATAATAAGAAATTAAAAGTGTTGACATCACCATAAGAACAAGATTTTTTCCTTCTAATCTTTGCCCTAACTAGGAATTAGGAATGTTTTATTTGTAAGCAGAAGGGACTGTTCTATAAATTCAAACCTTCAGCGAGTGACAGCATTAGTAAGCGGAACAAGTCGAGTGTATCTGGTTCTCTGAGCTGCCCTCCTTGAGGCATGCCCACCTCTGTGTGCACGCTGCCCCACCCAGGCAGCTCTGACTGCCCATGGCAGCATCCTGAGACAAGGCATAGGGGTCGGAAGAACTGAACGACAGCTCGAGGACTTCCTCTGAGATCACAAACTCTTCTCAGCCAGTACTTTGACACGTAAGTAACATACATTCCCTTCCCTTCCCCCTTTACCCCATCTCCCTTCTTTCCTTTTCTCCTCCCACTCTTCTATTCATCCAATATTTATACTTAGCCAGATACTGTTCTACATCTTCATAGCAGTGAAGACCCAGTTCCTGGCCACTTGATGCTTATGATCTATTATTTACAATTTTTGTTTTGCTTTGTTTTACAAATGCAATATAAAACAAAGGACCGAGAACAGGATAAGAGGATGGAGGGCAATGAGGTGTTATTGACATAGGATGGCTGGGGAAGGGCACCCTCAGGAAGAGGCAGCATGAGAGCAAAGTTCTGAGTGGAATAAAGCAGAACATACTCCAGGAAGAGGGAAGAGCAACTGGAGAGTCTCAAGGAACTAACCTGCCTGGGCTGTTGCTTACCTAATATCTACTGTCCCTTCCTTTTTCACTATCAGAGTTCTGATTTTATTCTACGTGGCACTGTGTTCAGCTAGAAGATGACATTTCCCACTCTGTTTTGCAGCTACAGAGGTGCTTCTAGAAAGGGTTTTTTTTTTTTTTTTTTAAAGAAAGAAAAGATGACTCACTGAGGAGGTATGCCCTTTGGCCCACCTCCACCTTCCCCATCCAGGAACATCAATGCCTAGAGCTGCAGCGGTCATCTTGGACGTGATACTTAAAATGGAAGTTTGGCTAATGATGGTAGAAGAAAAAGACAGAAGGACTCAGACTTCCTGATGATACCGTGGAATCTCTGGGCCATTCCCAGCACAATCTACTTTTAAATTTCTTTAACGTAAGAGAAAAACAAAAGCCATAATTATTTAGGCCACTAGAGTATGGGGGGGAGGGTAACCACTACTTTCAGCTGAAAGCGTTTCTAAACTATTTGGAGGCAAGGCGTAGAAACAGAGGTGAGTTGTGAGAATACTGCAGTAATCTGTGTGAGAAATGACCAGGGTGGCTGCAGTAGAGGTGGTACAAGTGATGGGATTCTAGACATATTCTGAAGGTAGAGCTAACAGGGATTTGCTGACAGACTGGACGTGGTATATGAGAAGAAAGATGAGACAAAGGTAACTAGAAGGTTTGGGACTGGAGTAAATGGATAAATGGTAATGCCATTTACTGAAATGAGAAAAAGAGGAGGAGTAGATCTGGAGGGAAGGAAAAGATCCAGTATTGTGTTTTGGACAGGTTAAGCTGGAGAGCCTCCTAGGCAGCTGAGTGGGAATGCAAATAGGCAGTGGTGTAGATGAGTCGGGACTGGACACTGGACGTAAAGCCGGGGGCCTGGATGAAGTCACCTAGAGCAGTGAAGGTATTAAAGGGGAAAACGTTTGAGAAATGGTGTCCACAACACTCTGACATTTAAAGGTCATAAAGAGAAGACAGATCTAACAAAGGAGGGTGAAACAGAGCGGTCAGCTGGGAAAATACCAGGTAAGTCCAGCATCCCGGAAGACAAGTCAAGGACGTCTTTCATGAAGGAGGGGGTAAGCTGTGCTAAGTACATTGTCAGGCCCAGAAAGCAGAGAACTGAGAATCAGACCTGGGTCTGGCAGCATGGAGGGCACTGGCCACCCGGCAGAAGCAGCCTCCCTGGAGTGCAGGAGTGGAGGAGACAGTGAAGACAGCAGACAGAAATCCTTCAGAGGAAATTTGCTACAGTGGAAAATGGAGCTGTAATTGGAAGGGGAGAGTAACTGGAGACTTAAGAGCTGGGTTTTATCTGCTAATGTCTTTAAAGCGGGCAGGTGTCACAGCAAACTTATGTGCTGACTGGGAAGAAGATGATGGTACAGGAGAGACAGAACAGCAGAAGTAAAGCCCTTCAGGAGGGGAGGGGAGGCATCCAGTGCCCACAGGGAGCAGCTGCTGCAGGTGGGGTGGCAGACCTGGGGAGCAGGCGGACCTGGGGACAGGAAGAGGGAGACTTTCTCTTCCAGGTGCTCACGTTTTCTCAGTGAGGTAGGAGGCAAGGTTTCTAGCTGAGGACAAGAAGAGGGGAGAGGGGAAAGGGTGTCAAAGGTTTGTGGAGAGGAGAAAGTATAAAAGGGGGATGGAGTGAGTGAATTCATTAGAGAAGTACAGTAGGATTGCCAGGCAGAATCTGAGGGCCCATCTGGGGTCTCTGGTCATGATTTAAAGTGAGACCAGTCACTTTAATGACCAGTCATTTTTCTTATAACCATTTCAGCTGCTCAAGGGCAGGTGTGGAATAAGCAGCCTAACAGCCAAAAAGAAGAGAAAGGGAGTTGATTGCATTAGAAGGTATGATCAGTGGATATTTACCTGGTTTTCGTTCTAAAAGCTGCTGTAAATGAAACACGGCTTGTTCGTAGTCCTGTCTTCTGAACATGAGATCTGCCATCATCTATAAAGGTAAACGTTGGTTCTAAAAATATTGCCCCATGTTTTACAAAGCATAGTATTCCTATCAAGATTGGTT
Organism: Leucopleurus acutus; assembly: GCF_964270905.1. NCBI lineage: Eukaryota > Metazoa > Chordata > Mammalia > Artiodactyla > Delphinidae > Leucopleurus > Leucopleurus acutus. Next base: position 53,012,456 of record NC_139149.1, read on the forward strand.
GCTATGAAAACACATATGAGAAACATGAGGAGGGCAAAGTTTTATAAAACGGAGCCATTTAAAAGTCAAGTACACCTTAAGCAGATTAGCACTGAGATCAGTATAACAGAAGATAGCCAAGGATGTGAAACATTTCTGTTTGCAAAAACTGTATTTTTAGCATAAAATATGTTTCAAGTAGTTATTCTAGAAACAGAAACTTGAAGGGAACTGCACACTCTCTGTGTCTCACTTGGCTAAAATAACGAGAAGATTTTAAAAGAAAACCCAGAACGTTCTGAAACCTTAAGTATTTCAAAGGAATTTAAAATGGGCAAGTGCTTTAAAACGGAGAGGTCTTGTATTTCTTTTCAGTTACAGTGACTCATTTGTAAAATTATTAAATGAACCTCACAAAGTGTCATCTATGTAGCTGTTTGAAAAGCTACCAAAAACCTCAACCCAGGTAAAAATGAGAAAGAAAAGCAAAACTCTATTTAATAAACACACACCTTAAAATGATCCATGAAGAATTTTTTCTGTAACTCAGAAAGTGCCACTGAAACTGGTAACAGTTAGTCTTTAGCAAGTTATAGCTTTACCACATGAACTCCTCCTGACCAAGCATAAAGAAAAATTAACTAGGCCCAAAAAGGGCAAGCAAAAACCTGACCTAAGTTCACCATTCTCATAAAATAAAGAGAGTCTTGGTGTTTATTGGTAAAATATACTAATAATGTTAAAAGTGTTATTTCTTCCAAAAGCCAACATGGGCCAGGCATCTCATCTACTATTAGTTTTATCAGTTAAAATTTGAAACTGCCCCATGGAATAAATATAAAACACAACTGCCTTTACAGCAGTGAAGTCTCCTGGACTAACCATGGTGGCAGCTTCATTGTCCTGGTCGCTCTGGAGAAGCAGAGCACAGTGCCGCAGGCAGGCGTCAGGGTCATCTTGTGCCAGGTATAATCGTGCCAGCTCCAGCATTATCTACAGAGAAGAAGGGCAAGATTAGTCAGAAAATGTTTGGAATGAAAAGTGAAATAGGACAATGTGTAGGCACAGATGAAACTTTATTTGACCAAGAGTTATTGCAATAAAAAGGCCAAGCATGATAAGCAGGAAAACTATAGGTTTGCTCATCTCTAGTTTCTCTTATACTGGAAAAAAACAAAAGGAAAAACAGGCTGTGCCTCACTTGAAAAGTAGAGAGACACAAAGCATTGTGAAAAGAACACTGGTCTTAAATTAGGAGCTATATTCTAGTCCAAGCTTCTCCATGAAGGGGCCCTTTACCTCTCTAAACCTGTTTCCTCATTTGTAAAATAAAAAGCTTGAAGCAGATATGCTCCAGATGTACAACTATGATTCCAGTTACTTTAGTCACCACTGAACAAGGTACCTATTTGGTTATGACTTAATAAAGATTATCTTTGCCTTACATCTGAAAGAGTTGTATTATTTCAAAACGTCTAATCTTAAACTTTAAATTCTAGAACATGGTTGTCTCGTGTTCTACATCACTTATTTAAATATTTAGCCATTTACTAGAGTATTGTTTTAAAATGTTGATCATCTATCAAGATCTGAGAGTAATAACATTTTAGTTTATAAAACTGGCCATGACAACCAGTGGATCACTGAAGAAATCAAAGAGGAAATCAAAAATTACCTAGAGACAAATGACAATGAAAACATCATGATCCAAAACATATGGGATACAGAGAAAGCAGTTCTAAGAGAAGTTTACAGAAATACAATCCTACCTCAGGAAACAAGACAACTCTCAAATCAACAACCTAACCTTACACCTAAAGCAACTAGAGAAAGAAAAACAAAGAAAACCCAAAGTTAGTAGACGGAAAGAAGTCATAAAGATCAGAGCAGAAATAAATGAAATAGAGACTAAAAAAAATAGAAAAGATCAATGAAACTAAAAGCTAGTTCTCTGAAAACATAAACAAAATTGATAAACCTTTAGCCAGACTCTTCAAGAAAAAAAGGGAGAGGGCAAGAATCAATAAAATTAGAAATGAAAACGGAGAAGTTACAACGGACACCACAGAAATACAAAGGATCGTAAGAGACACTACAAGCAACTATATGCCAACAAAATGGACAACCTGGAAGAAATGACAAATTCTTAGAAAGGTACAATCTCCCAATACTGAATCAGGAAGAAATTGCAAATATGAACAGACCAATCACAAGTACTGAAATTGTGATTAAAAAAAACTTCCAACAAACAAAACTGCAACACCAGATGACTTCACAGGTAAATTCTACCAAACATTTAGAGAAGAGTTAATACCTATCCTTCTGAAAGTATTCCAAAATACTGCAGAGGAAGGAACACTCCCAAACTCATTTTATGAGGCCACCATCATCCTGATACCCAAACCAGACAGAGATACCAGAAGAAAAGAAAACTACAGGCCAATATTACTGATGAACACAGACTCAAAAACACTCAACAAAATACTGGCAAGCCAAATCCAACAATACATTAAAAGGATCATACACCATGATCAAGTGGGATTTATCCCAGGGATGTAAGGATTCTTCAGTATCTGCAGATCAATCAGTGTGATATACCATATCAACAAACTGAATAAAAACCATATCATCATCTCAATAGATGCAGAAAAAGCTTTTGACAAAATTCAACACCGATTTATGATAAAAACTCTATAGAAAGTAGGAATAGAGGGAACATACCTCAACATAATATACACCATATATGACAAACCTACAGCTAACATCATACTCAAAGGTGAAAAGCTGAAAGCATTTCCTCTAAGATCAGGAACAAGACAAGGATGTCCCCTCTTGCCACTCTTATTCAACATAGTTTTGGAAGTCCTAGCCATGCAATCAGAGAAGAAAAAGAAATAAAAGGAATCCAAATTGGCAAAGAAGGAGTAAAACTGTCACTGTTTCCAGATGACATGATGATACTATACATAGAAAATGCTTAAGATGCTACCAGAAAACTACTAGAGCCCGTCAATGGAATCAGTAAAGTTGCAGGATACAAAATTTAATACACAGAAATCTCTTGCATTCCTACACACTAACAACGAAAGATCAGAAAGAGAAATTAAAGAAACAATCCCATTTACCATCAGATCAAAAAGAATAAAATACCTAGGAATAAACCTACCTAAGGAGGCAAAAGACACCAATGAAAGCAATCAGTGATGACACAAACAGATGGAAAGATATAACATGTTCTTGGATTGGAAGAATCAATACTGTCACAATGACTATACGCCCCAAGGCAATCGACAGATTCACTGCAATCCCTAGCAGATTACCAATGGCATTTTTCACAGACCTAGAACAAAAAATTTTTAATTTGTACAGAGACACAAAAGACCCCAAATAGCCAAAGCAATCTTCAGAAAGAAAAACAGAGCTGGAGGAATCAGGCTCCCTGACTTCAGACTATTCTATAAATCTACAGTCATCAAAACAGTATGTTACTGGCCCAAAAACAGAAATATAGATCCATGGAACAGGATAGAATGCCCAGAAATAAACCCACACCCCTATGGTCAATTAATCTACAACAAAGGAGTGAAGACTATGCAATGGAGAAAAGACAGTCTCTTCAATAAATTGTGCTGGGAAAACTGGACAGCTACATGTAAATGAATGAAATTACAACATTCTCTAACACCATACACAAAAATAAACTCAAAATGGATCAAAGACCTACATGTAAGTCCAGACACTATAAAACTCTTAGAGGAAAACATAGGCAGAACATTCTCTGACATAGATTGCAGCAATATCTTTTCGGATTCACCTCCTAGAGTAATGGAAAAAAAACCCCAAAAACAGATGGGACCGAATTAAACTTAAAAGCGTCTGCACAGCAAAGGAAACCATAAACAAAAAGACAACCCACGGAATGGGAGAAAATATTTGCAAACAATGCAAATGACAAGGGATTAACCTCCAAAATTTACAAACAGCTCATGCAGCTCAACGTTAAAAAAGCAAACAACCGAACCAAAAAATGGGCAAAAGATCTAGACATTTCTCCAAAGACATACAGACGGCCAAAAAGCACGTGAGAAGATGCTCAACGTCACTAATCATTAGAGAAACGCAAATCAAAACCACAATGAGTTATCACCTCAAACTGGTCAGAATGGCCATCATCAAAGAGTCTACAAACAGAAACAGATGCTGGAAAGGGTCTGTTTGTGGGAATGTAAATTGGTACAACCACTATGGAGAACAGTATGGAGTTTCCTCAGAAAAAAACTAAAAATAGAACTATTGTATGATCCAGCAATCACATTTCTGGGTGTATATCCAGAGAAAACCATAATTCGAAATGATACATGCATCTCACTGTTCACTGCAGCACTGTTTACAATAGCCAAGACATGGAAGCAACCTAAATGTCCATCGACAGAGGAACGGATAAAGAAGATGTGGTACATATACACAATGGAGTACTACTCAGCTATTAAAATAATGAAATAATCCCATTTGCAGCAGCATGGATGGACCTTGAGATTATCATACTAAGTGAAGTAAGTCAGAAAGAGAAAAACAAATATCATATGATATCACTCACATGTGGACTCTAATTTTTTAAAAATGAAACAAATGAACTTATTTACCAAACAGAAATATCACAGATATTGAAAACAAACTTATGGTTACCAAAGGGGAAACGTGGTGGGGGAGGGATAAATCAGGAGTTTGGGATTAACATATACACACTACTATACACAAGACAGGTAACCAACAAGGACCAACAAGGACCTACATAGCATAGCACAGGGAACTCTACTCAACATTCTGTGATAACCTATATGAGAAAAGAATCTGATAAAGAATTAATATATGTATATGTATAACTGAATCACTTTGCTGTATACCTGAAACTAATACAACATTGTAAATCAACTATACACTCCAATATAATTAAAATAAAATAAAATTTTCAAAAAAATTAAACTGGCCATGTATATAAGTTTTCTACACTAATATTATCTTTACATTTATTCTCACGCTGTGCCATTTGAAGTTAAGAGATTCAATCTAGTTGCTTTTGTATATCCAGCACCAAACAGCAATGAAAATACAATAGCTGTTTAGTAAACTGAATCGAATCCTCTAGATTCAGATATTTATTTGAATTTGAGAATTGTTTTAAAGTAATTATTAAAACACAGATGAATGTAAAAAGAGCTTACAGATTTACTTTATATCACTTCATAATAATTTTAGACTAACATTATTAAGGCATAATGTATTTTGAAGTATTTCTGAAACCAATATTAATATTTTAACTTGCATTTTTATTACATTTCTTTTCAAATCTTTATAAATAAGCTGTTAAGAAGTTTACATTTGGGGAAATTAGATGACATCTGGAATATAAGGTGCTTAAAATTTGATAAAAGTACTGACCTTATTATCTGTTTCACAATGAACAAGAGCCTCTCTATAAAATTTAATTGCTTTTTCATAGTCTCGCTGAGCAACAGAATGTTTTGCAATCTCTGCACAAATTTCAGCTGCTAAATGTTTCTGTGCAGGAACTGCATCTGGCTGTTCCATCTGAACACGTTTTAGTACCCGAGCTTGTAATTCTCGAGCCTAGAAAAATATAAGGATAAAAAGGAATTTTTAAAAGAAATTAAACAATGCTCAGTAACTCACATGTAGCATAATTTTACAGATTTATTTAAGCATTAATGGCCCTCAATCTAACAAAGCCTGATCCAAAGAAAATGTCTTAACTGAGGTTTTAAAAAGGTACTTGTTTGCAAATAAGCCAGTATGCACTTATCTTTGCAACTAAAATGCTATGAAAGTACTGAATCTTTTCCCACTGTTATAAGAATATGCACAGGAAACTCACTAAGAGAAAATGCAACCATGAAACAAATATTTAGAAAAGATGTCTACATGTTGTAATTAAAAAAATGAAAACTGTAAATGTTTATTAAGTTAATAAAATAGTATCTAAAAGTTATTGAATCAAATACTGGCATGTTTCAGGGAGTAAGTACATCCACATATTGTCAATGGCATATAAATCAGTCCTGTCTTTCTGGGGAGCACCCTCGTAAAACATACTAACTCCCTAAAATTAACACACTATTGAACTAAGCTGTTTCATCCTTGGGAAGGTATTAAGGACATCACTAGAAGGAAAAAAGGAAACATGTTATTTGTTATTAAAAAAAAAATGGCCTGTTGTAAAAACAAAACAACAACAACAACAAAACAAAACAAAAACAAATCTGGAAGCAACCCAAATGTCTGATGATAAGGAAATGCCTAACCAATTGATGGTGTATATACCTGGTCCCACACTATGCACAGACACTCCTAAGGAGGTAGGGGCCTTCCTCAGACTAAGAATGTAGAGTAATTTGCTAAATTGGAGGAGTATCAGCCTTCCCACCCACAAGTCTCGTTTCTGAAACATCGAGACCTTCCTTTAACAAGTGACAGAGAACTCCTAGGCGTTAGGCCTTTACAATAAACTTTAACTTTGAGCTGATCATTCACTCATGCATTCATGCATTCATTTAATGAACAATAAATGCCCACCATCTGCCATACATTATGCTACACACAACAAGCCCTTCTGGGGACTCCTGTCAAAACGTTGGTTGACAACTGGTATTCGATGAAGATGGTCTAAAGCTGATTATTTTGGGGAACCACAGGTCATAATATTTTAGGGTATCATGATAAGCATTCTTTTGGAAATGAAAGAGAAAGGATTAAAAAATACTGTATATATAGCATGTGGTAAAGGTTAACACTGTTTCATGAAATTTTAATTTTGGTTATATTAATGTGTTTATAAGTATAGAGGTATGTGCACGTTTGTGTATTTGATGTTTTATATTATGCATGTACCAGTGTGCACGGTTTTGCATATGTGCACGCACACACACACTCACAAAGAACTCTGAAACAACTGGTCTAAATAGGGGCAGTACCCTTTTATACCTATTGTGCCAGCTTAATTATTAATTCTTTCTTTCTCAGAAGTATTCTGGCTTGAATGATAAATTATATGGTTGCACTAGGTTAAAAGATATGCACTTCTTTCTCTAGACAGTGAGTTTTATCTCTGCATCAACTAAATCTCTAAATGTCAACAAATAGGTGGACCTCATGAGCTTAACTTCCTAGAGAAAAACCTTTATAAGTTAGGCTTTGTGATACCTTGCAATTTTCTTAAAGGTAAATAATTGGGGGGTTGGGAGGGGGTGGATCTTGAGCAAAAGTTTTTTTCATTTTTTATTAAAGGTATCATAAAACAATGCTCAATTTCTCTAAGTATATATAATAATCATTAAAAAACATTTTCACATAGAATAAAATTTTCTTGAAGAATTGATACCATTCCCTATACTTTTCCTTGCTTTTATCAGAAATAAATTTCATGGTCTTTTACAGTAAGCATATTAACCCTGATCTGTCAACACCATTACTTTTCCCTCCCCCTTCCTTTATTATAATATTCTTCTAAATTCCATCAAACCCTTGGGTAGAAGAGAGTATATATATAAACATCTTATTTCAAAGAATTCTTAATTTTCCCTTTTTATTTCAATAGCCTTATTGTATCTTACCGAAGACCACATCAAAGCAAAATATGCCAATAAAATCAGAATATCACATTACTTTTTATATGAAGATGGAGCTATACTGGAAAAATCCATACAAATGAACGCTGAGTGAAGGAAGCAAACACAAGTATAATCTGTACATATTAATTAAAACTATATCAAGTTATAATGTCCTAAAATTGTTAGTGTTTTATGGCACACAGGTTTTTTATTTCTAGTTTAGATTTTGTTTTCACAGAAAAGATAATGCCTATACTAAAGTGATTTTTCCTTTAACTGTTCCTGCAATTAAACAATTAAAATAATCTATGATTTCCTTTCAGCCATTCAACAAAAATTTCAAGCTCCTATCATGGTGAACATATTTGAAGATGGATCCCATGATTTTCACCTCTATTGTTCAATAAGAGGATGGGGATCAGTTAGGAGGAGTCTGGGCTAAAAGATAATAATAGATAAGGCTAAAAGATGACAGAGAGGGATGAAGAAATGTGGAGTTATTTCGGAAGTCCGAAACGTATTTCATGTTTAGCAACTATGCAAAAATATTATGATGCAACTCCCAAGTTCCATAATGTGGAGAATTAAGCTCAATAAATGGTTGCTGAATAAATGAATTTAAAATATCAAACACTTTGATTACACTATTTGAGTTGTATTGTAATTCTATATTCAAATTCAAATTGTTTGTATTGTACCTCAAAAAGATTTACTTTTTCAGAGATCAGAATGCAAAGAATATTATAGTTGGAAAGAACGTTATAGCTCTTCAAATTTTATGAAAGGTGAAAAATCCCTGTGCTATAACATATAAACTTAAAATGAATTTGATTTTGGTTTGTTGGCATTGTCTAACCACAGTTTGTCTTTTAGTGTTATTCAATGTGTCTGCTCATAGAACACAGAAGCTCATGCAACCAGTCACTGAGACTAATGCTATTCATAATGGAATGAAATATGCCAAATTCACTTCTAAAATGTTTTGAAAGTCTAAATTTATGAAAATTACACTTTCCTTTTAGCTAATGGTAGCTAACCTCAGGTTAAGTGCCATTCCTTTATCATATAATTCAGAAAACAGGGATAAAACATACCAACAATTAAGGGTAAGATATTACATTGTTGAAGATTACATATCTTAATGAAATCATAAGCTTACATGGGGGTCACAGAAATCTAACAATGTGAGCTCCATTCATTCACAATTTGAACAAAAAAATATTATTGGACATTGCCTGAAACACACACACATTTTGTGTGGTGAAATCTAGAGATATTGAATCTATTAATAAAAATCTTCTGTCAAAGAAACCTCAAGGTCTCAAAGGTGCTAATACTGAATTGTTCCAAACATTAAAGAAACAGCATGTCTTAGAGACCAACCTTTCTAATGAACATATATGCACAAACCTTGAACAAAATATTAGGAACTATCTTTAAATTCCAGCAATGTCTTTTGAAAAATCACAACAGTGACATTTATTTCAGTACTGTAAGGATGGTTTAACATTCAAAAATCAATCAATTTAATAAACAGGAAAAAAAAATTGGAGAAAAGTCACATGACCATTTTGATAGATGCAGAGAGTGTATTAGACAAAACTGTTAGGAAACTAGAAATTGAAAAATCATCAAAACACATCAGCCACTTAGGAATACATCTAAGGAAATGAGTACAAAACCTCTACATTGAAAACCACAAAACATTAAAGGAAATTAAAGAAGATATAAATAAGTGGAAGAAAAAAATGAGTTCAACTCCTGCCTATGACACTAGTCATGTAACTTCACACAAGTTATTAAACCAAGCTCCCTCAACTATAAAACAGGATTAAAAATATCAACCTTCCCTAATTGTTATTAATAATTAGCAACAATACATTTAAACAGTACAATCCACTGGCATTCAATCATTATTTCTATTTGACTTATTTTCTATGACAGTTGGGCCAAAAGATTGTCTTCCTTTTACGTGTGGCATATTTCCTTCTGAGACCATCACCCACCCTTAACCCCTTACAAACAAAGGCATTTGTTTACCTGTTGTAATGAAGCAACTGCCTCACCAGGTCTGTCCGCTTTACTATAAACTTTTGCTAGAAGAACTTGAGAACGTCCATCCACTGTGAGAGCTGACAGTTCATTTACTATGAAAGAATAAAATATAATGGGAAAAAATAATAATTCATTTTAAATAAATCTTTACATTTTTCTATGAGTTTTTATACTTGACTTTGAAAAATAGTGAATAAAGTTTAAAAAGGTTCAATAAATTAACTGAAGAATGGCCAAATTGGAAAAAAAAAAGATTTAGGATAAAAACTGGCTGGAAGAAAAGTTAAAGAACTGGAGGCATTTCTTAGACATACAAGAGATAACAATACAACAACACAGAGAAGAGTTTCAATTTCCATTCTTTTTTTTTTTAAAGATTTAATTAATTAATTAATTAATTAATTTGTTTATCTGTCTTTGTTGCTGCGCATGGGCTTTCTCTAGTTGTGGTGAGCAGGGGCTGCTCTTTGTTGCGGTGCATGGGTTCCTCATTGCGGTGGCTTCTCTTGTTGAGGAGCACAGGCTCTAGGCGTGTGGGCTCTAGAGTGCACAGGCCTCAGTAGTTGCGGTGTGTGGGGCTCAGTAGTTGCGGTGCATGGGCTCTAGGGTACACGGGCTCAGTAGTTGTGGCGCATGAGCTTAGTTGCTCCTCAGCATGTGGGAGCTTCCCAGATCAGAGATCGAACCTGTGTACCCGGCATTGGCAGGTGGATTCTTAACCACTGCACCACTAGGAAAGTCCTCAATTTCCATTCTTAAGTGTATAAGCACCTCTGTTTATTGAAGTCATATAAAAACAAGATGGGGTAGTTAGTACATGCAATTAAGAAGATACCTGCTATTTATTTTTAAATAACAGAACTTAATAAAGTATACATATATATACACATACATATATACATAATAAACACTGACTTTGATGCCAACCTGTCTGGTTTCAAATCTAGGCTTTATCACTGTCTAGTTAACAAGGTCCTAGTCGAACAAGGTAGTTATCTATTCTGTGCCTCCCTTTCATCTGTAAAATAGGGGAAATAATAGTACCTATCTCATAAGATTACTGTAAAATTTAAAAAGTTAGTAAATTATTAAATAAGCTAATATATGCAAAGCAATTAAAGTCTTGTACATGTCAAGTGCTATTTAAGTATTTGGTATTATTATTTTGTAATCTAAGAGTAATAAAAGAACCCTAGATAATTAACAAAAAGATGTTTCTTCTACCATTTATCGACAGCATGGCCTGAGCCACATTCTGTTTGAATACATCATTATTTATTTAAAATCTCAACCTGAGAAGCAGGTTTTGTTATTGCTATTTTACAGGTAAGAAAAGCTCTAAGGTGGTACAAGGAACAAGGGAGCCGTGACAATGGTGAGAGCAGGCTGGAAGGAGAGGTCAGAGGAACAACAGCATGCATGTGTGAAGGCCATGTAAGCCACTGTAAGACTGTGGTTAACGCAGAGAAATGGGAGACAAGGGGGAGCTTGAGCAGCTGGGATCAAACTTGGTTGTTTAAAAGGTCCAATAGTGCTGCTGGGTTGGGAAAGGCTGTGTCCAGCTGTGGGGTTGAGGATTGGGTAACAGGGAGACCAGGTGTAGGCTACTGCTTTAATCCACCTAAGAGACGATGTAGCTAGGACAGGGTGACAGTAGTGGAAATAATGAGACACAGGAGAATTCTGAATGTATCTAGAAGGCAGAACCAAGAGGATTTCCTATGGGCAAGGGTGAAGGCAAGGATTTTGGTTCTTCAAAACTACAAAGAAGGCTGAAGTTATTGAGATAGAGAAGGCTGCACACAGAACAGATGGGGGAGGCAGATAAGGAATTCACTTTCAAACATGCTAAGTTTAAGATGTTTCTTAGAACCCTGGTGCTACTATATCAGCTAGGTGAACCTGGATAACTCAAGAAAATTGAGTATTAGATGCTAATTTAAAAATGTAGATAATTTTATTTGCCTCAAAAACTAATGTGAGCATTAATAACATATAATGAAATGCACATGAAGGCATCTAAGTTCACCATTGGATGTGCTCAGCAAATTATTAAATGAGCTCAGCAAATTATTAAATGAAAGTATTTATACTGCATAAATGTAATATACTTATGCCCATATAAGTAAAACATACTACTTGAATCTCTCCTCCTCTACAACCTTTTAAAAAATGCATATCCACATTTAGGCCATCTGTAGTGTTTCAAGCAAGGTCTGACAAGACTCATGCAATTATTTTTACGGAATAAATAAATGCATTCAAATTAGAATTTAAGCATCAACTTCAAAGCTAAATTAAAAGACCATTTTAGACATATTAGAAAATTTAGAGTTGGCTTGCCTTATCTATGTATCCAAACATATTTTAAAATCACAGAAAACATGGTATTGGCAAAAATAAAAATGGGAGGGGAAAAGGAAGGAACTCAAAACAAAAATTCCCAAAATCAGAGTGAAATGTATAAAAAAGCTTTTAATATGATAAAGGTGGCATTTCAATAAATGACACTGAGATATAATTGGCTATCCCTTTGGGAAACTATATAGTAAAAATTGTATGTGAATTTAAGTTCTTCATTATAAAAATTTAAATTCTCCATTATACAAATTAAAATTACAAAAGCCCCAGAAAAATATAAGAAAACTTTTTTCAATGTTAGGATTAGGGAAGCTTTCTCTGAGCATGACAAGAAATTCAAAAGTCAAAAAGAGAAAAGACTGGTAAGTATTATATATGATAGTTAAATATTCTATTTGACCAATGAAATGATAAAGTAATTTGATAAAGAAAGGACAGCCTGGAGAAAATATCTGTAACATGAATAATAGGTAAAAGATTAATGAATAATAGGTAAAGGATTAAGACAAAGGATATGAATGAAATAGTGAAAATACGATCTATAGATATAATACTTAACCTTAACAATCATCAAAGAAATGTAAATTAGAAGTTTGTTTTCTCTATAATTAATACTACATAATGTTGGGACATTTTTACCTTTAAGAAAAAACAATGGAGCAAGATTCAATTCTAGAAAGTACATAGTGCTATATAAACAAGGATTCTATCTCAGTAATGTTTCCTTCTATCTAAATGTCTATCGATAGGGGAGTCATCAAATAAATTATGATATTGACAAACAGTAAAATATGCTACCTATGTTAAAAAATTTAAAAGTGCTATATCTGCCAAAATGAAGAGAGGCTATTAAATGAAAAATGCATACTGCAGACCTATAGGTATAATATGACTCCTTTTTGGTAGAAAAAAGTGTTATGTATTAGTGTGTGAGAGAAAGGGGCAGGGAGATTGATCAGGACGTGGTTCTCTCTGGAGAGTGGGAGAGCAACACAACTTTCATTCACTTCTATAATCCTCAAATTTCTCCAATGAACAAGCACTAGATTTTATTTAAAAAGTACAGATCTTTAAAAAGTAAATTTGTATGAACTTTTAAGAAGGCAATTTGATAGTATCCAATTAAATTTTAAGTACACATACCCTTTAACATAGCATCTTGCTCTTAAGAAATATAAGCAAGTGTATGCCAAAGAATGAGATACAAGGATATTCATTTTAACATGGTTTATAACATCAAAAGACTGGAAGACTAACTGGGGAAAAGTTAAATAGCTTACGGAGTTATAAAATATTGTGAGTCTATTAGATAGAATAATATGGATGTACTGACATCAAACTATATCTGCAACATATTGTATGTGAAAAAAATTGCTGAATAGGAAGAATGATGCATTTTGAAAAGAACAATATGCATATTACACTTAGATATTTACATAAATATATATAAAATATACACTAAAACAAAAATGGTTACCTCTAGGGAGGTCTGAGAACAGGGCAAGTAGAATTCACAGGAGAAACTGGAGACTTGCACATTATACTCTTTAATAATGCTGAATTTTTTTTAAAAAAACAACTTTTAAAAAGGATTATAAAAATGTTTACTTGTTTAAACACTGGTTGTAGTTACAATTTATAGGAAACTTCCAACAAAGCTACAGTAATCAAAACACAATGGTACTGGCACAAAAAAAGAAATATAAATCAATGGAACAGGATAGAAAGTCCAGAAACAAACCCACGGACCTCTGGTCAATTAATCTATGACAAAGGAGGCAAGGATATACAATGGAGAAAAGACAGTCTCTTCAATAAGTGGTGCTGGGAAAACTAGACAGTTACATAAAAAAGAATGAAATTAGAACATTCTCTAACACCATACACAAAAACAAACTCAAAATGGATTAAAGACCTAAACCTAAGACCGGATACTATAAAACTCTTAGAGGAAAACATAGGGAGAACACTCTATGACATAAATTGCAGCAACATCCATTGCTGGATTTTTTCAATCCACCTCCTAAAGTAATGAAAATAAAAACAAAAATAAACAAATGGGACCTAATTAAACTTAAAAGCTTTTGCACAGCAAAGGAAACCATAAACAAAATGAAAAGACAACCCACTTCAGAATGGGAGAAAATATTTGCAAATGAAGTGACTGAAAAGGGATTCATCACCAAAATATACAAACAGCTCATGAATCTCAATATCAAAAATATAAACAACCCAATCAAAAAATGGGCAGAAGATCTAAACAGACATTTCTCCAAAGAAGACATACAGATGGCAAAAAAAAGCACATGAAAAGATGCTCAGCATCGCTAATAATCAGAGAAATGCAAATCAAAACTACAGTGAGGTATCACCTCACACTGGTCAGAATGGCCATCATTAAAAAATCTACAAACAATAAATGCTGGAGAGGGCATGGAGAAAAGGGAACCTTCCTACGTTGTTGGTGGTAATGTGAATTGGTACAGTCACTATGGAGAACAGTATGGAGGTCCCTTAAAAAACTAAAAATAGAACTACCATATGATCCAGCAATCCCACTCCTGAGCATATATCCACAGGAAACTGTAATTCAAAAAGATACATGGTGCTTCCCTGGTGGTGCAGTGGTTGAGAGTCCGCCTGCCGATGCAGGGGACACGGGTTCGTGCCCCCGTCCGGGAAGATCCTACATGCCGCGGAGCGGCTGGGCCCATAAGCCATGGCCGCTGGGCCTGCGCGTCCGGAGCCTGTGCTCCGCAACGGGAGAGGCCACAGCAGTGAGAGGCCCGTGTACCGCAAACAAAACAAAACAAAACAAAACAAAAACAAAACAAAAAAGATACATCTACCCCAATGTTCACTGCAGCACTATTTACAATAGCCAGGACATGGAAGCAGCCTAAGTGTTCATCGACAGAGGAGTGGATAAAGAAGATGTGGTACGTATATACAATGGAATATTACTCAGCCATTAAAAAGAATGAAATAATGCCATTTGCAGCAACATGAATGGACCTAGAGATTATCATATAAAGTGAAGTAAATCAGAGACAGACAAATATCATGATATTACTTATATATGGAATCTAAAAAAATGATACAAATGAACTTATTTACAAAACAGAAACAGACTCACAGAGTTTGAAAACAAACTTATGGTTACGAAAGGGGAGAGGTGGGAGGGAGGGATAAATTAGGAGTTTGGGACTGACAAATACACACTACTACATATAAAATAGATAATCAACAAGGACCTATTGTACAGCACAGGGAACACCACTCAGTAATCTGTAATAACCTATATGGGAAAAGAATGTATACATATATATATGTATAACTGAATCACTTTGCTGTACACCTGAAACTAATATAACATTGTAAATCAACTATAACACATAATAAAAATTAAAGTAAAGAAAAAAACTAAAGGAAACTTCCTTTATGTCACTTTGGAAAGTAGTTTTCTATAACACAAACTGTTTCACAAATCTGTTTTAAGATTTTTAAAATATCTTACTTTAGTAGGGTGACATTCTGACAAATGAAAGAACCAACCTCACATACACTAACAATACAAATACATACTAATATAAAAATAAAAGAATCAGATATATTAGGTATACTTTTTCAAATAAGAAAGATTTTCATACCAGGTTCATGAGCTAGTGCATGTTGAAGAACTTTTTCTGCTTTGTCATACCATTTCAGTTTTAATAAGAGCTCAGCCAAGTCATAGAAAAGATAATTTTGTTGTCCATTTTTCAGAGCAGCTTCATAATAAGTGATTGCCTAAACAAAGTCCATTTCAGTTAGGGGAAAAAAAGGCAATGAGAATGGCATTCAAGCATAGATCCTACACACATTATGACTTAAAGCAACTGGAAGTAACCTAAAAGCAGGTTATGCATGGACTTGCACGAGTGATTAAGTGTGACATTTTTCTTACAGAATCCAGTATTATACAAGACAACTAGCATTTCTTACAACAAGTAACTAAAGCAAAGTACTTTGTTAAAATTTTTTCCAGTTTTATTCCAAACGTTAGTGAATGCAAATACTTTGCTAGCTGTTGTATATATGTTCAACAGTTACCAGGAATAGGGCAAGAATATAACTAAAGGAAAATCTATTATCCTTACTACAAAACAAACAAAAAACCAAAAAAACCCCTCAAAGCACATGGCTTACCAAAACTGGTTCAATGGAAAGGACATCTATTATGCTTTGTCATATGATAAAAGAGATGTAACAGTAAGTTTATCATAATTTATTTCATGGCAGAATTTTGCTGTAAGGTGAAACCTGAAGTAAACTTTAGGGTCCAGAAAGTCTTTGCAAAATGCAGCAGAGAAGAATCTGAGACACTGAGAAAGTCTTTATCACAAATTCCAGTTTGTAAAGACAAATTTGGAGTTTCCAACCATTAAGATACAAACAGTGCTTGCTGAAGATCTTTCACAGAGCAGGGTTTGCAGATTTGTTAAAACAGATACATTTCAAAATATAAAGTATTTACCTTTGAGTAGTTGTGAGTTTTGACAAGAGCTTTCCCAATTTTGCTTGCCAATGTTCCATCCTTTGGGTTCTGATTTAATGCTTGCTCATATGCTACTATGGCTTCTTCAGGCTAATGTTGGCAGATAAAAAATGAAGCAATAAAATAACAGCTTAGGTGGCTCCCATTAAATGGCAACACTTCTATAATTAAGGGCTACATTTGGAATACTTACTAAGACTAATAAAACACATACTAAGTCCAGAAACCTTAATAACTTCAGAGAGCTGATAATCACTAGTGCAGGTGTAACTCACTAGTATAATCCCACCCAGGTTACTTAGGTCCATGTCCTCATAAATAGTCATATGAGAACTAAGAGACGGCTTCTTGACAGCTTTTCATCTGGCATCATTATAAAAGCCAGAACCAGAGGTCAGAGGATTGCTTCCCTTTGAAGAAAACACCACCTTAGCCAGTAGCTCTTTTCATCCTTTTGTTTAAAGGTGACTCACCTTACTTCTGGTATCATCTCTATTTCAAATGATAGTGCTGAATAACTGGATCTCAATTTGAAAAATAACTATAACTTTTTTTTATGCGGGCATCCCACTGTTGCAGTGCCTCCCGTTGCGGAGCACAGGCTCCAGACGCACAGGCCCAGCGGCCATGGCTCACGGGCCCAGCCACTCTGCAGCATGTGGGATCTTCCCGAACCGGGGCACGAATCCGTGTCCCTGGCATTGGCAGGTGGACTCTCAACCACTGCGCCACCAGGGAAGCCCTGAAAAATAACTATAACTTTTTAATTGTAATGGTTGTCTCCCTTTTTATTGTGATGACTGGATCTTTGACTATTAAGTAAACGTTATTAAAATGAGGGGAGGGGATTTGGATGAAGGTGGTTAAAAGGTACAAGCTTCCAGTTACAAGATAAGTATTAGGGATGTAATGTACAACATGAAAATTAACACTGCTGTACGTTATACGTGAAAGCTGTTGAAAGTAAATCCTGAGAGTTCTCATTATAAGGGAAAAATATTTTTTTCTATTTCTTTAATTTTGAGCTATATAAGATGATGGATATTCACTGAACTTACTGTGATAATCATTGCATGATGTATTTAAGTTAAATCATTATGCTATACCTTAAACTTACACAGTGCTGCATGTCAACTGTATCTCAATAAAACTGGAAGAAAAAAACCCAAATTCCTTTCAGTAGAATGTTATACTAATCACAAAGAAGAATTTTTGGTTTTTGTTTTGTTTTTAAATCTAAGTTCAGTAGTATCAGAAACTTTACCTCTTGAATATTCATGTATGCATCACCAAGGAGAATAAAAGAACGAGGGCTAGGCATCCTTTCAGCAATTTCTCTGGAAATCAGACGAACACTGCTTAGTGTATTGAATATAAATTTCTTCTTCTAAACCAATTAAATAAAAGATAAGCTTATTTTTTCAATGAACTAATAGCCTTCAGAGCGCCTTCTTTATATCCAACAGTGTAATATTGTTTAAAAACTCCAGCCATACCCACACTCAGATTGTTTATGCTAAGTCAACAATTTTTTTCATTAAATTTTTCTATTTCCTGAAATGCAGGTAAAAGTATACAGATAGTAAACATATAAGCTCTCATTATCCAGAAATACATGATGTGGGAATGAAGTTGCAAAATATGACAAACACTTATCATCCTCCTATGCATCTTGAGCTCTGATATTCATGGCATAAGTCATATACAACGAATTACCTTAAAAAATATAAAATATTCTATTTCAACATTTGCTGCTTATTTTTTACCTGCAAAAGGTAAACTACTAAAGGTCAAAATACCAAGGTTGCTCACATAATGTGATGCTGAGTCTTTAATGTACAATATCTCACTTAATTGGTCCAAAAACTCTGAGAAAAGAAAATTGTTACAATTATATAGATAATGCTGAGTTTACTACAGCTAATGTGTCAGATCTACTTGAAAAAAGAAAACCTATGATTTTAGCTACTATACTATAGTGCATCCAAACACATCAACCCTATTTTATATATACATACATATATGCACTACCAAATGTAAAATAGATAGCTAGTGGGAAGCAGCCACATAGCACAGGGAGATCACCTCGGTGCTTTGTGACCACCTAAAGGGGTGGGATAGGGAGGGTGGGAGGGAGACGCAAGAGGGAGGGGATATGGGGATATATGTGTATGTATAGCTGATTCACTTCGTTATACAGCAGAAACTAACACAACAATGTAAAGCAATTATACTCCAATAAAGATGTTAAAAAAATAATAATAGAATAAAAGGTGTGAAGAGTGAAAAAAAAATTGTCATATCATTAGAGATGATAGTGCCGATATTTTAGAAACATCATAGAAAATATAATCTAGGAAACTCCAGTCCATCCATCTATACAGGGGGTGCTGCTCAGTTTCTTTGAATCACTCAGTACCTACAATGAATCTGAGCAGCTTTCTGGGCTTTGATATTTACAAAATATAGATGAACCAATATGACTTAATTCATCAACATTTTACTATTCTCAAGGATAAAACATTAATTTTCTCTCATATGGAGTGTGTGCTTGTACCTTTATCTTTTTGTTTGGGGAGAAGTGTAAGAGCAACCTGTGTGTGCATGTGTGCACCCATGTCTCGTGTGAGAGTGTGTGTGTGTGCATGTTTTGTGTATCCCAGTAACTCCCAAGGGCATCAGTGTATGACACTTTTTAAACCCCTGCCACTTCTGTAATCCATACCTTAGTGTGGTATATACTAAGCCATAATTTTCTTCTGCTATAGCTATGATACTGAGTGTTAAATATGACTATATAGCCCCTGAATTGTTACATTACATAATGCTTTTAAGCTATTAGAATACATGTAATTGTAGCTCTTTCAAAGTCCAAAAATAACATCTGATGAGAGAGGAGAGCTGAGAAACTAAGCCACAGGTTGAAATAAATCATAATTACCACGATTTACATTTTAGGGAGAGTAACTTGGTTAGAGTTACTGTGTTTGGTGGTAGTAGAAGGAAGCAAGAACACATTAAGGAAGGGATCTATAACGTATCTGAAAAGCAGTTAAAAGAAAGAAATTTGGGGATTAATTTTAGGAGATAAATGTCAAAATATAATGGGTTGAAAGAACCATTTACCTGTAACAAGTGATATATAACATCTTCTCTTTTCTGTGCTTCAGATATATATCTGCCATTTTTTCTTTGGTCTCTATGAAATAAGGCTGCTCAGATGTAACATTATGAAGCATGCTTATAGCCCGTTCCACATCTCCCTGGGCCAAAGCTAGGTCTGCGTTAGCAATAGTGACACGCAACTCTTCAGATGTCCCGGAAAATTCATGGATGGCATCTTGTAAAACTTTGGCCGCCTCATGCTGTAAAGGTGAAATTAAAAGTAACATTTAAAATTTCAACAAATTACACTACAAACTAAGGTTTTCTACTAATACAGAATGAACAATAAATGCTAGTACAGTTATGATATTTGTGAAATAATAATAGATTTTTTTTGAAAAGTACAAAAATTTAAAACCAAACTCAGAGACCAAATTAAGATGACATTATAAATATTTGTTAGCTGAAAAGTGTTCTCATAACTAGGACAACAGCAGTTGCTACCTAAGACTTGTTGCTACTATAATTTAATAAACATTTACTTTGCACCCAGCATTGTAAATATTAACCCATTTAATTCTCACAAAAATCCTCTAAGGTAGTTACTATAATTACCCCCCACTTTGCAGTAAGTAAAATGAGATTCAGACAGTTAAGTTAACAAATGATAGAACCAGCCTGACTCCAAAGCCTAAATTCTTAGCCATGTTCATTACTGCATCTTGGATGGGATCCAGTCCACAGTCACCCTCTGTACCCGATGGCTCTACATTACCTAGCAGATTACGTTATTCCCTACACTAGTATGTCATTTTTGTTATACCCCAGGTGAATATATTTCCTAATTTCCAAATCTGTACCTCAATGAATCTAAAATGTCATTGATTTTAATTCATCTCAGCTTTAGAGATTTTAAAACATTCTGATTTAAGAAACGTTAAAATGTGAAAAAAACAGTGCATTTCAGAATCAACTATCTATAGTAGAATTGGTTCTTCTTATTAAGTGCATTTTACATTAATTTATTAGTGAACTGGAAATTCTTTGAGATTCGGCAAGTATCTGGACACAGTCTTCTTAATTTCCACTAAAATATGAAATAATGAAATAACTGATTAGCAACAGCTGCAACTTAAAAACCAAATATAAATGATGTTAAGTTCCTCATTTTCTACAAGGTTCTAATTCTTTTCTCAGAATTACATTTTTGTTTGCCTTCTTTCTACCTATCTATCCATCTACCTATCTATATTATTCTTTAAGTATTTGATTTTATGATCTATCTATCTTTATTTTTTAAAGTATTTGATTTTATGATTGTCCTGTTAGTTTAACAAAGCTGTATTATTTCAGTGGTTCTTTTATTTTCTCAGCTATTAGAATTTCAGATTGGTACTTTAATTTTATTCCAGTAGTACATCTGTGTGTGTGTGTGTGTGTGTGTGTGTGTGTGTGTGTGTTTCTGTGTATATGTGTGTGAGCCCTTTTAGGAATTCACAGAACTATATTATATTATTACATTTCATGATAGCCAAAGTAATCATATATATTATTATACACATTATATTAATACATACTACAGTACATCATATTACATTATATTATTACTCATATTACACATACAGTGTATATCTAGTATTACATCTCATGGTAGCCAATGTAAGTACACTGATACATAAAGTCATCCCAGTACAAACTATGTCTAAATTCAGGGGCTACAGAAAGTAACATGATCTGGTGCTAAGTGATGAGAAATAAATTTTCTAAACTTTACCACTTGGTCAAGCGAATAATTTTAGCTTTTTCATTTCCTAGGACTCTATATACTTGAATAACAAAGTTCAGATCTGAGCCACTGAATTACACTTGACCTACCTGTTCTCCATTTAAGCGGTGAACCTCTACCAACTCAAGAAAGACTGATAAACGATGGCTTGCATCGACTTCAGTTTTTCTGTATTTTGACTTTGAGGAAGTTCCAGTTCTCCTCATTCCTGGTAAACTCATTGCTATATGCAGGGTTTTAATTGCTTCTGCTATTTCTCCCATTTTCTTTTGTGACTGAGCTTTTATCAAATGATATAAAGGATATTCTCTCACCTGAAAAAAATAATATTCAGAAATACTTCCTTGGAGTGTTTACAACATCAATACATAGTTTACAATCCATCAAATGTTATAATAATAGGATCTTTGAGGACAGTCTACCCTGTGATTGTATGCATGAGGTCTATTTCTGTCCTCTTACTCATGTTCTGATCATTTATTATATTAAATCAGAATTCAGGTAACCTGACACTACCTAGTGTTCCGTTGGTTAACAAACAAGTACTTCTACTATGAGAGGAAAGAAATTGCACACAAAGTTTATAAGGCTAGCAAATATATTCTAAGAAATTATTTTAGTTTTCAGAAAATGAATTCCTTTACCTCAGACTTCTCGTACTGAGATAAAGTTATCAGATTTCTACAGTTTCTTGTCTTTTCTTTATTTTCTAATTGTAAGATTAAAAATTTCAGGGCTTCCCTGGTGGCACAGTGGTTAAGAATCCACCTGTCAATGCAGGGGACACGAGTTTGAGCCCTGGTCCGGGAAGACCCCACATGCCGCAGAGCAACTAAGCCCGTGTGCCACAACTACTGAGCCTGCGGTCTAGAGCCCGCAAGCCACAACTACTGAAGGCCGTGCTCTGCAACAAGAGAAGCCACCGCACCGCAACGAAGAGTAGCCCCCTTGCTGCAACTAGAGAAAGCCCGCGCGCAGCAACAAAGACCCAACGCAGCCAGAAGTAAATAAATAAACAAATAAATAAATAATTTAAGATTAAAAATTTCAGGACACGTTAATCAAACATTGGTTTTACCCTTTGATACTACTCTGAAACACGTAGTAATGAATCTCCTGTCTTTATTTTGGGTATCAACAGCATATACAGAAAAAATAAAGAGAATGACAAAAGATGAGGAAGGAGTCAAAGGGAAGAAGATGGTCCAGAATGAGATGATGTGGCAGCCATCTAACCTCCAGTCCTCCTAATGCTGGGTTCTGAGCCATAGCTGGGCATTGTGTTTACCTGTGGACCTTGTGTAAGCAATCATGCTTACGCTCTTCTCTCAGAGATTCTGATTCACTGGGTAGGGCACTGGCACTGGGGTCACAATGCACCACCAGTCTTGAGAACTATTGTCCTAAGAAGCAGGCATTATCTTCTGCAAACCTTGCCTGGAACTTGAATTCTCCAGTGTACTAAAGTGTTCTCACATCGAAGGGCTCAAGACACTGCCAACCAAAGCAAAAGTCTGAGGAGCTCCTCCTTGATTCCAGGTTGCTCAGGAAGCCCCTGAACCTAGGACTTTCCGTAATGCTCAGGGATATGAGATGTTCACACAGAATACCTTGGATAGAAATCTAGTGTGTTTATATCCTCAAACCACATACCAACTTTCAAAATGACTAGCTGTTCTCTGATGATGTATCTAAAAAGAAGTTATTAAACACCAAGGTCCAAGAAAGAAACAGGCAATAAAATAAAATCCTTATACATAAAAATATTTGGCACAATGCTCTACAGTGTACAATTATCTCTACATATTCATATTGCATTTAATGTTCACTATAATTGTAGGGTATTATTATATAAGTGTTCTAGAAAAGAAAACTGAGGTTCAGAGAGAGACAGGTGAAAAGACCAGACACTATCTCCAGGTCTTTTATTGCCAAGTCCATATAGTTGTTTAACTACACCACAGTTGCCTCCATTTTTTTCTCCTACTGCTAATGAGTTCAAAATATTTTCCATTATCGGCTTCCCTGGTGGCGTAGTGGTTGAGAGTCTGCCTGCCGATTCAGGGTACACGGGTTCGTGCCCCGGTCTGGGAGGATCCCACATGCCGCGGAGCGGCTGGGCCCGTAAGCCATGGCCGCTGAGCCTGTGCGTCCAGAGCCTGTGCTCCGCAACGGGAGCGGCCACAACAGTGAGAGGCCCGTGTACCGCAAAAAAAAAAAAAAAAAAAAAAATTTCCATTAATAATGCATTTATTAGCAAAATATTACAGGCTAAGAAACAAAATAGTTGAATATGTAAACATTTGCTAAAGGTTCAAGGAGGGCGATATGTCTTATCCACTTGAGTCTGGAACACTTACCTTAAAATTATAGCTCAGACAAAGTTCAAGAGACTGAGAACACAATTTGAATTTTTCCTGAGACAAATAAACCTGAGCCATCAGGAGATGAGCATCTGCATAGGAAGGACTGTGTTCTAGGCAATGCTGCAGATTATTATAAGCTGCTTCAATATCACCTAATGAGGAAACAAAGCACTATTATAATACAAAATGATCAAGAGGAAACCTGAGAGAACAGGGAGAAAAGTATTTAGTCTATGGATAGTTCTGGTGTTTGAACTTAAAAGTTCTCTGTTCGTAAGGCCTTAGCTTAACCTCTATCTGCACTAGTCAGTTTCTTTTTAATATGCATGAAAGAATATATCTAAAGCCAGGCCATGCCTTGGTCATAAGGAGCAAATAAGGAAAAGTATGTGAAAAAATCTGAAGCCCTTTAAATGTACCTGTATTCTTCTTGTCGAAAGAATATTTTTAATTTACAATTTCATTAAAATAAGTTATGTAAGACATAGAAATTTAAACAGAATGTTATAGTGCCACATCTAGGCTAGAAATTTTACTACTGTACAAAAAATAACCAAAAAAGGCATAAGGATATATTCCAGGGAGTTAGAAATGTGAGTTACAGATTTAAAATGCCTTTAAATACTAACTGAAATATCAAATGTTTTGGAACCACAGGTATTATTTCAGGGCTTTACCTGATTTCTTTTATTGTAGTTGGTTTGCAATACTGTGTTAGTTTCAGGTATACAGCATAATGATTCAGCATTTTTGAAGATTATATTCCATTATAGGTTAGTAAGTACATCTGGGAATCTTAAAATAGAAGGATATGACCAAGATGAAAGTGAACAGAATATTGGCATCTACCTTGGGCTGACAGATAAGGTAGAAGAGGCTCTTCAGAGAAACAACAGCACAGACTCTAGGTGCTAGAAGTTTCGTGATGTCACCCACACTGATTTGCATTTAGCCGTCTCATAAACTGGCCTCAAGTAGGTGTAGCTAGGCCAGCTCCCCATGTAACTCTGCTAAGGTATCCGTTCAATTACTCTCTGTAACCTTACCTAACACCTTAACAGACAAAGTAAGGCTAACAGTCAGGCCTTCAGTTCCCAAACGCTCAACTTTCTTCTAACAGAAATCCATTTAAACAGAAAACGCTTTCTTAGAGACAGAGGATTAATGAACAATAATTTAGCTGGGGTAGCACAATAACTTATTAAATACAGTGTCTAAATTTGTCAGTTAACCATGAAGCATAATAAACATTAGATTCTTTTTCACTGTGATACAATCCAACACTCAGAACTGTGCAGACAAAAAAAGGGAAGATTAAGCATAATAAATTTGCATGCAAATTACCACCCCCATATTCTTTTAGGAAGGAGGAGGATTAAGGAGATAACTTGAAAAAAGAGGTTATTACTAAGTGGAGAGAGTACATAGAAAAGAATTAGGGTTTGCAAATAAGAGACTGGAAAAAACAATGAGGACTGTATGAATAACTGAAATCACAATCTTTTTTGTTTCTTCTAAAGATAAGGAGGAAGAATATGTCTGGTAAGCTTCAGGAGGCCACTAAGTATTTCAATGGAGAAATGGGTCATCACTGTTGGGAAAAAACAGGCCATAAAAACAAAGATCACATCAATATCACATTCTTATCTAAGAGGGGCCCAATTTCTCTTGAGAGAAAAATGGAAGAAATTTCTGTCCTGCAGTTCTGCCTTTGTCAGGTCCTATGTAATAAAGAATTTGGCTGGCCTTTATCCCAGGGAGACAGGGAGACAGTTCCCAGGACACAGTCTCTAAATCTTGGAATTTCCCAAGCAATAGGAGAATCTTTGTTATTCATGGTGGGCCCTAAGATCTTATGCTAATGATGTGACTCAGGATGGTGGCTGGCCATGCCAGAAAGACCAACCCTGTGAATAGAAGGGTAGGGCTTTGAGCCACCTATAATCAGCCTAACCTAGGGAGAGGGGAGCTGGAGACTGACTTCAATCACATGGCCAAAGATTCAGTCCATGTCTATGTAATAAAACCCTAATAAAACTCTGGATACCGAACCTTGGGTGAGTTCTCTTGGTTGCTAATGTTCCACAGGTGTCATCACTGATTTGTCAGAAAGTTGATGTGTCCTGACTCCACAGGGAGAGGACAACGGAAGCTTCACATCTGGGACCCTCCCAGACCTCATCCTCTGCATCTCTTCCTTTTGCTGGTTTGGATGACTTTCAAATTTCAGTTTGCTATCATAACACTCTAATCCTAGATACAGTGCTTTCCTGAGTTCTGTGAGTCTTTCTAGTGAATTATTGAACTGAAGGGAATCATAAGAACCCTTAAATTAGTAGCAAGCTAGTCAGAAGTGCAGGAGGCCCTGGGAACCCCTGAACTTGTGGCTGCTATCTAAAATGAGGGCAGTATGATGGAGAATTGTGCCCTTAACCTGTGAAGTTTAGCCCAACTCCAGGTAGTTGGTGCCAGAAGTCACTGCAGTTGGCAATTTAGCAAGAATACTACTATTCAGACACGTGCCACCACTGTTTCACATTATTTCAGGCTGCTCTTTTTAAAAATGGGGTTAATATACAAGAGTTACCTTCCTAAGACTTTGGCAATTAACTATTACTATATTGAAGCTGATTTGTATCAAAATTCAAAATAAATAATGAGTGTTTACAAATTAATCACAGAACTCAAAGTCCCAGTTTGATCACCTAGTAGGTGATACCGGTTCTAACTGGGAAGAAAGTAGAAATATGATGTGGCTCAACAGAACTCAATCAGAGAAGGTAATAGAGAGTCACTTCTTACAACTAGAGTATTTTAGAAGTGAAACAAGCTTTTGTGATCATTTGGTTCTCTTTTTAAAACAGTTAAAGGGACTTCCCTTGTGGCACAGTGGTTAAGAATCTGCCTGCCGATGCAGGGGTCACAGGTTCGAGTGCTGGTGCGGGAAGATCCCACATGCCGTGGAGCAACCAAGCCCGTGCGCCACAACTACTGAAGCCCGCGGGCCTAGAGCCCATGCTCCGCAACAAGAGAAGCCACCACAATGAGAAGCCCGCGCACCACAACGAAGAGTAGGCCCCGCTCGCTGCAACTAGAGAAAACCCGCACACAGCAGCGAAGACCCAATGCAGCCAAAAATAAATAAATAAATAAATTTATTTTTAAAAAAACCAAAAACAGTTAAAACAAATCCAAAAAATTAGTAAGGTCAAACTCTTAACTCGTTCCATTATGTACAAGAAGTAACTGTTAACGATAATGAACACCTTGAAGTTGGTTTCTGTCCTACAGGACTTTACAAACTTAACTTACTTTGCATAGCATTCAGCCAGCAAAGATACATACATAAGTACCATATGATGGTCTATTTTTATATATATTGTCATACATATGTTTGTGTCCTAAAAATCTAAGGTTGTAACTGAAGATATTTTTTTAAAGCTATGTATAACCAATCACAGAAACTAAATAGAAATTAATCAATGAAAATCTTACGGGCCTGAAACCTGGTGAACATCACATTTGGTCATGCCAATGAGTCAACCATTATAATCTGTTCAAAGGAGAGATTAAAGACTATAAATTATACTGCCAGGACCTAGTACCACCTGATGGACATTTTTTAAGTGGTAGAACTGTATTTTCCCAGAAATTCACTTGAACCACAGAAGTTTATAGTAATTTTTTAAAGAATTAAATAGTAAAGAAAGTTATGCAGTTTTATTTTGGATAAAAATTACTTATCTGTGCACACGTAAAAGGTACATTTTATGTGACTATTCTATGAAGACTATTCTATGTGACTATTTTATGTGACTATTCATACGAGGAGTTCTTAGTTTGTTTATACTAGTTCTTATCAACATCAGAATATAAAGGTTATTTTAAGATTTTAATGTATATCTTACCTGACAAATATTTCACTTTTGCTATTAGGAAGACAGCTTGCAGAAGACCGGGAACAGTTCTTACTATAGTCTCCAGGATTGAGGTACAACGTCTGAGAAGTGGAGAAAGAGGTTGCCCAGGACTTGCAGGCTAAACAAATCAGCAGATCATTTTTTATAGGTTTATAATAGTATTTAGCTAAAAATAAACACATATTAATTGTAATGTGAAGAGCAAAAATCACATATTTTTCTAAAATTTGTCTTATTCTATTTATCGCCCAATATTTTTACTATGACTGGACTAATACTAATTTATCTCCCTGGGATCTATGAACAGACTATATAAATGATGGCTTTTGCTCCGCAAAATAACTGTGAAATTATTATACAGTTACTCATTTGATAACATATGAAATGAGCATATCTGTTTAAACTCTGTCAAGAAAACATATCTGTTCAAAGGAATGATAACGAGAGGTAGAGTTTCTTGCTGGAATTGAGAGTCAAGGCAATGTGAGTTCTAACTCTAAACCTGCCTTGTGATTTTCTCAGTTGAGTAACTTGCATCACCCCCTAAAATACTGTAAGGTCAGTTTCTAGAGAATTCAGATTTCATCATTCTAGTAAAAATCCGAAGGTTGAACACTCATGTATACTACACCAAATGTCTCATACCTTCATATTCCCCACTTTTCCGCCTGGCATGTTGTAGGCCCTCAAATTTTTTTTCTCTTTTTATTAATAGTGAATACGATAACTAAAGCAGTACTAGACCACTTTTTTATTCTTTTAATGGCTGTCTATTCAACCCACCTTTATCCAGTGGTTATTCACTCACAATTTAGAAATGTGATATTAGAGTTTAAATATCAAATGTTCATTCTCCCTGCTTTGCCTTACTCATGCTCCTTCCTTTATCTGAAGGATGATCCTCCCATCCCCCCAATCTTACACTCCACATACACAGATTCTTAACTGGAGCACCGCCTCTTACTGACAGTCACTCCTACGAAGAGCCACTTTACTAACAAGGAAGTGTGGTATGTTCTATGTTGAGGCATCAAAAAAATGTGTGCTCAAAAGGATTTTCAGAGTATAAAACTATTGATGCCTAGAATACTTCAACTTCTTGAAATTTCTATAGTGCTTATAATCTATATAATAATTCAGCATTCTTTGTCTTATACAGTTTTATAGTAGTTTCATATTTAGTTTTGCCTCTCTTACAGGGCTAAGGGTCTTATGTATCTCAAAGATCAGACTTTTTTTTTTTTGACATTTGATCCATTTTATTTACTTATTTATTTTTTAACATCTTTACTGGAGTATAATTGCTTTACAATGTTGTATTAGTTTCTGCTTTATAACAAAGTGAATCAGTCATACATCTCTTCCCTCTTGCGTCTCCCTCCCACCCTCCCTATCCCACCCCTCTAGGTGGTCACAAAGCACCGAGCTGATCTCCCTGTGCTATGCGGCTGCTTCCCACTAGCTATCTACTTTACGTTTGGTAGTGTATATATGTCAATGTCACTCTCTCACTTTGTCACAGCTTACCCTTCCCTCTCCCCATATCCTCAAGTCCATTCTCTAGTAGGTCTGTGTCTTTAATCCCATCTTACCCCTAGGTTCTTCATGACCTTTTTTTTTTTCCTTAGATTCCATATATATGTGTTAGCATACGGTATTTGGTTTTCTCTTTCTGACTTACTTCACTCTGTGTGACAGACTCACACAGTAATGGGTACAGAGTATATTCTTAAAACATTTATTTCTTCAGTGTAACTGAAAATAATGAAAGCATAGGTAAAAGGGTGAAGTTCTGATAACGTTCTCTGCCAATTGCTAAGAATTACTCACTGTTTTTTACTGTAATTTCACAGTGAATCATAGAAAAAAAACAGGATTTATATGGACAATCTCTAAGATAATATGTTTGATTTTAGAAAGTATATATATAAAAGGGCCAAAGTAGAAACGGAGCTGGAGAGACAAGTCTGCCTTTCTGATATTTCCCCAGGAAAACAGCATTTTAAATGCAAATTAGATTCTTATCATGCTGATGAAGGTTATATTATGGAAAAATAGGATGTCTGTGGACTAGGGACCCAACTACCATTTAACACATTATTTCTTGCTCCTTGTACAGTTTACTCTCAGCAGAGCTGCCGGAAGACTCCTTTTAAAATGAACTGGATCATGCTGGAAGCCTTCTGGTGGCTCCCCACTGTACTCGGAACTGAAGCCAGAGAAGTTACCACACTGGTCTCTGTGCTGAGACCTCACGGTGACTACTCCCCAACTCCTCACACTGTCCTGGGCACACTCATCTCTGTGTCCCTTTGGGCCACCTGCACAACAGCTCCCTTTGCCTGAAACACTCTATACCATATTCCCACAACCTTCAAGTTTTTGTTCAAATTTTCCCATCTTAATGAGGCCTACCCAGACCACCTTATCTAAAATTACTACCCCTTCTGCCCTGTTCTGTTATTTTCTTCTGTGATATTCTAACACACTACATGATTGACTTAATTATATTATGTCTCCTCCTGCTAATACTCATGTTTCAAGAAGGCAAGGGCTGTGGTTTGTTTTTACAAACTATTTCCCCAGCTCTGAGCAACACGCTGGTGCAAGCATTTGTTGAATGAACTCTAAATACTGCATGAGTACTGAAAAATGCTTTCCAACTCCTTAGCAACTGAAAACAGATCAAGACTGAGACTGAGATCAATCCCAGGTGTGATTCCAGACGGATTAGTTGAAAAAAAATAGGTCATCGAAGTCTGGAAAAGGACATGATGGTCAATGAAAGGCAGCATGAGTTCCCTAAGGGAAGGTCATGAACAGTTACTGAAGTTCATTTACAGTTACTGAAGCTGTAAATCAGAGAGAATGCTAAAAACTATGCTTTTAGGAATGAAATATTTGCTAGTGCCCGTCACGACATCCCTGTGTTGAGTTGTGAGTTGAGTATAATAAAGTCAAGTCATCTGCTTACTGTCTGTAGTAAGAGTGTTGACTAATGGATCCACATTAACTGGGAATGAACTCCCTGGCAACACAACAGAGGGCTCCATTCTTTGTTCTACTCAGAGCTAGACAGGCAGATGACAATCAGGATCCAAAAGGACAAGGTAATCTGGAATTATGGGATAAATCTGGAGAGAGAAAATTTCACAGGGATAAATGTGGAGTCCTACACTTGGGTCCAAAGTTATAGTGAATAACCAATCTAAGGACTTCAGTTAACAGTTAATTCAGTAGGGGTCGATAATGTAACGTGATTCACAAAAAGGAAGCTAGATGGACATCCAGAATTAGGGAGCAAAGAATCTCTTCTAAGTCTTGCAGTCCAAATCCATATTTGGAAGAGTGAGCTTAATGAGGCACTGATCAAATGAAAAACATCCTCAGGCTTACCACCAGCGTGCTCAAACTATGTCATGAAAAAAGAAATGGCTGGAAACCTGGAATTGTTTAGAGGAACATGAAAACTAATTTCCAAAATCTGAAGGTGTGTTTTATGAATGAGGAATGGTCCTTGCCTAGACTAAGTAGCTGGACTTGCTCCATGTCACTCCAGAGCAGAAGAAGGACCGATAAACGGGTGAATTTTGTAATATAAAGCAAAGTCTGACTTAACATAGGAAATACAGTCTAATAATCACAGTTATACAACACGAACTGCATCTCTGAGTGCATCCAGAGATGGGGTGGGCACTTAATGAGGATGTTGTGGAGTAGATTCGAATACAAGGTGGGTGTCTGAATTAAATGACTTCTAATACTTTGTTTAAATTTAAGATTTTAAGTTTTTATGAATTACAAATGAATGTTTGTAAACCAACACATTTATTAGTTGATAGTAGTCATTACTGTAAATAGTTTCATTAAAAATTATTTCACCTAATATAGATACAAATGCTTCCATTTTAAGATGCCGATTATAGTCTAACATGTAGAACATCATTTATTAGCATCTTTTATAAAACACCATGTAAATGCATCCTTGAAAATAAGTCCCAGAATTACTTACCTGCAATGGACAGAAATTCAGATATTCTGTAATAATTTCTAGCAAGAAATCAGGATTTAACTTCTCAAAATACTGTATGCCAAGAGGTAAATCTTCTAAGTGTGAAAAATGAGTGCCTAGGACATCATTTAACAAATTAATAACTTCTTCTTGTCGTTTATTTTTCTTCATAGCGAGAACTGCATGTAAATAGGTTAATTCCTGGAAAATAGGTAGTTTTCATAAATTACTCCATGCAGTTATAAAGCCATTTATTTCTACTTAGATTTCAAAAGTATATGAAGTGCTGTTTATATACAGTATTTGTTCAAACTTAAATATTAGCTTGGATGGATTTTTAGAATCTTAAGTCTAATTATGCATGGAGGTAAATTAATAAATGTAATTACATATTAAAATTAGTGTACAATAGTCCTCTAAAACCATTACTAAATATTAAGACATTAAAAATTTCATATTTTATAAATAGTAGCTAGGATCTACCATCTGATAAAATAAAATACTATACCGCCGATTTTCCAATAGACTGCTGAATTTCACTAAGGAATTCTAACTGCTGATCTGCCTCCTGTAGTTGCCCTTCTATTAATTGACATTGGATAAATCCTAAAAAAAAAAAAAAAAGACAAAAATGGTAAAAATCCACATCATTTCACGCACATACACTTCAAGCTAACACAAACAATATTAATTAAACAAGATTTTTTTTGCCATAATACATCTAAGTTTTAGATT
Organism: Leucopleurus acutus; assembly: GCF_964270905.1. NCBI lineage: Eukaryota > Metazoa > Chordata > Mammalia > Artiodactyla > Delphinidae > Leucopleurus > Leucopleurus acutus. The sequence continues at coordinate 53,044,937 of NC_139149.1, forward strand.
TAAAAACAAAGACAGAAAGAAGAAAAAGAGTGAAAGAAAAGAAAATGGGTAGCTTTGTACCCACAGAATATCAGTTACTACGGTATTCATAATTTATGTGAATTATCTCAAAAAATCTATTCTCTTAAGATAGTATTTAAGAAGTAAAAATTTTATTCTTAAAGGTACATGATATTTTTTTCTGTTGTAGACAGCGGAGAACAGTTTAATTTTAGAAAACCATAAAATATGTCTTCTCTTCTTTAATGGCAGGTATGAAAAGCAATCATTACTTGCATCTGTATGAGGATCACTCATAGATATGGTTGTCATACCAATTAGTGCAGAGACACTGGTTTCATCTAGTGTCATGGCAGTCTTATACCACTTCAATGCCTCTTTAACTTTCCCCTGTAAAATCATTTGGTATCCAAGTTCTGTAGCAAATTCTGATTGCTGAGGAGTTAAACTAAAAGCTCTCTCTAGTAATGTTTGGGTTTTTTGAAGAATCAGTTGACTACGTCCACACTAAAAAGAAAAAAAAATTTAAGTTAGATTAAAACACTTCTACTCAGAAGAATTCATTTTTTCTAAATGTACATATAAATAATTTTTATTTCACAGATTCAGAATGTAGGAAGAATATAAAATAATTTCATAAAGAAAAATAAAACTACTCCATTTACTATCTAGACAGTGCAGCAAGAGTTCATATCCTATCAGAACTTAAACAACCTTATGAGTAATGCTTTTAAAAAACAGCTATCTTGAAAAGTTTACTGCTTCTAATGACGCTGCACAAGCAAAATTTTCAGAGCTCTTTTTTCACTGTCTCATGATTGTCCTATAATCAGAAAAGAAAATCATTACTTTAAGGTTTTATATATATTTATGTGTGTGTATAAATACGTGTGTGTATATCTACGTGTGTGTATATCTAGAGTAATATAGAGAAACATATATATATATTTTATTGAATATATATATTTTTATTGAATCAAAAGCTAGGACAAGGATCTGCTTTACCCCTAAAGACAAGTATACCACCAGTGAGAACCACGCCTTAGAATCTTCTTGAAAAAAAGCCTTCAAAAATATTTCAAGAAATGGCAATGCTGTCAGAATAAGTATATACTTTTTGAACATAACAAGTTTGAAGAGTTGTTACTTACTAAATTGTTTGATTTGTTGTAAAGTAATAAAAACCACGTGTCTGGCAGTAGGTAAATAAAAAAGGTAAATACCCCCCCTTAACTCAAACTTCCATAATAATGGGGCGGCGGGGCAGGGACAGTTCCTCTAAATTTCACGTGATCTGACAATCTTTGTTTTTAAATAAGAGAATTCAGTTTATTCATGTCATTTAACAATTAATATCCTTGATTATTTTCTTTCAACTTTATTTTAATAATTATTTTATTTACTGTGTCTCCTTTCCTTATTTATATTTTTCTAGTTTAGTTAACTTTTCAATCCTCTCATTTCTTGTAGTGATTTTAAAATTCTGCTGTATTTTTCCATTCCATTCCCAATTACCTTTTTACTGGGTGCTTGTAATAAAATCATTTCTTTATTATTATAAAAAAAATAAGATAGCAACCACTTCCCCCACCCAAATAGCCTATTACCCACTTTACAACGTTCAAAAAATAGTTTTAAAAACATAAAACAAAGAACAACCCTAGCCGTAAATCCTACGCTCTGATTCCATTTCCTTTGTCTGGAAGGCACTTCCCTATCCTTAAAGGATTCACGGGTACCACTTCCTCCATGATACCTCCATGATGGCTTCTGATAGCTGGAAACTGTATGTCTTCTGAACTACCTTAAGAATGTATCACATATTTATAGACACATCACATTTTCACTCTAGGTCATGTGCTTTTTGGTGCCTCAACATTTGTGACTAATTTTATATTTCCAGCTACAAATAACAGAGCTCTGTTGGCGCTCTTACAGTTCTGCTGAAGGCTATTGTGATATTATAAAAAAGTTGAGCATTCTGTGGTTCCATGGCATCTAGTGCATTTCCTAAGTTTTCCAGCGTGGTGGCAGCCTAAAACAAAAAGTATTCAGTATTATTTAAAAATAAACTAAGAATAAAAGAACATAATACATGACATGTACACTAATAAATATTATTATTAATATTTAAAAAGATCTTTGCTTTTATAAAGTCCCCTTCTTCCAAAGAAATCTTATATGTTGCAAGAGGATAAAAGGCCCTTTTCTAAAAAGTTGAATAATTATAAATAAATAACTGCATTTTAAAATGTGTTTCCTTAATAATCATTATTGAATGGAAACCTTTGGGTTTCCTAAGGGTGGGCAAAGATACCCATAATATTCAATTAACTATACATGCCAAGCTCCCTCTCCAATAATTAATTCATAACACACGAGATATGAATGATAACATATTTACAAACATTACTATAATATGAGATCAGTCCTTGGATTACCTATATATCCTGGTTTATATTTAAAATATTTTCTAGAACAGAAAAATCAGATACTTGACATAAATAATTTCAATGCCTAAAAAATTTACTGAAGAGTTGCTCCTCTAAGATTCTTCTAGTATTTACTGAAGTATTTACTAGGTACTATCATATTATCCAATTTAACCAGACTAAATACCAGTCTAAATCTATCACTTGTTATAATACTATTTACTTCAGACTGGATTTTGGCATTCCATAATCTAGTATACAGTCAATGTGTTCACTAGCAGAGAAAACATGTGCCTTATAAGGTCCAATGGGATTTCATCCTAAGCCCATTTAACTTATGCAAACTCAATAAAATTGTAAAAGTACTATGAATTATATTTTGTGTATGTTCTCTTCCATACCCAGCATCACTTGTTACATTAATCATATATATTACTGCACATGAGTTTTACATAGAAACAGCACGTGCTGTAGTTAATAATTTTAAAAGTTTTCATAGGTAATTTTAACTATATGATATTTTTGCTTTACTAGGTGATTTAACAAACCCACCTCTTTTTTAAGGTATATTTCTAGGAATCAACTAAAAACTACCATGTCATACATTCTAAAACAGCACTTCAAGGCACTTTTATATGTGCATGTGTGTGTGTAACTAAATACATATTTAGTATAGGAAACATAAATATAATAGTACAATACAACTTACCTTCTCTATATCCCCCTCCCTACACAAATAGTAAAGGGCCATCATTCTTAGTGCTTCCACATTTTGATTATCTTGCAGCATTAACCTGCAAAAAAAATTTCAGTTAATGTCATGTATTTTTATTTGATGCCTTGAAAACTTGGTTTGCTTATTATTCCACTGCTTAAATAAGTAATTTTAATTAGTAAAGTGACATCTCTTTTATGAAAATTATCAATCTCATTATTTAAACCCCAAAGAATCTCTGGATCTTAATTTTGATATGTTTACAAAAGATATGAATACATTCTACCATACTCAACAGTATATTAAAAGAATAATTCACCCTGACCACACAGATTTATTACAAGAATTCCAGGAATGTAAAGATGGGCTGAATATCAAAAACTCTATTAATGGAATTCACAACATTAAAATAGATCCAATGTGGTAAAAATAAATTAGAAAATGTTATTAAAAAATCCTTTTAATAATAGGAACAAAAACAAAACTTAGTAAGAAATATGCAAAAGCTACAGAAATTCCTATAAAACTTTATCAAGGGGATTCAGAAACGGAACTAAATAAATGGGGTAACACACTAGGTTTCTTATCATGCACGGTGTGCTATGTTGAATTATTAGCTCCAGCTTTTTCACTCTCCCTGATTACATGCTTTCTGCCATGTAACTGAGCAGTGCCCCCTACAAATGCTGGCTTGTGCCTCACTGCCCCCAACGATAAACGTGGACATTTTTCTTGGCCAATGGGATGTGGACAGGAATGGCGGTGTGCCACGCCTGTTTCAGAGGCATCGCATATTTCTGCTTGTCCTCTGCAACTCTGCTATCACCATAAGAAGGGCTTCCTCTAGGTAGCTGGTGTTCTTTGGCTGGAGCCCAGTGAAGAACACCCTTCGAGTGGACCAGAGTCCAAACTACAATGAGGTGCCACGCCCTCCCAGCTGGATCTGAAACTTGAAGCAGAGTCCCAGACACACATCTGGACCGGGTCAGTGACCCTAGATGACCCACACCAAAGTACAAATTAGTGCACAGTATCACATGCCCCGAGATGTGTGGTTGTTTCCTGTAGATCAATAGCTACCTAATGATAATACTCATTTGGGGTTAAAAATATTCTCCCCAAATAATCTACAGACTTAATGCAATTCAACCCAATATCTTATACTTTTTGTTATTTTTAAACAAGTTATTCTGATAGTCAACTGCAAAAGAAGGGCCAAAAAAGCTATTAAAAAGGAAACATGATGGAGAACTTCCCCTAAAAGATGTAAAAATCCATTAGAAATATAGGAAAGAACAGATCCCGTTAAAAAGAAAAAAAGAACCAGTCAATATACAGCCAAAAAAATAGCTTTTAGCATAAAAAAGATGCTCAATGGCAACATGATCAAGGAAATGAAAATAAAAATAAGTTACCATTCTTATTCTACCAGATTGTTTAAAAAACAAATAAAAAACCCCACATTGACAATAGCCAGAACTGGTAAGGATGGGGGGTGGGCATGCAATATACTACTAATGAGAATCTTAGTATAATTTCTTACAAGAACAATTTGGCAGCATTTATCAAAATGTCAAATGTGTATACCTGACGCAGAGGCTGCAATCTCTCCTCAAGTCCACCCTCCCCTTATTTGCTTGGGCTCAGGGCTAGCCAGCACTTCCCAGCCATTTCCGCAGGTAGCCATGGCCAATGTGAGAGGAAGCAGTTTATGGCATTTCTGGGCCTGGGCTTTTGAGAAAAGTGGGATGACTCCTCTACACTCTTTCCCCTCTTACCAGCTGGACACCGATGTCATGAGGTTTTAGGAAATGGCAGAGTTGCAAGATGGAGAGCTTGGGTCCCTTGAAGACAGTGTGGAAGAAGGCTGCCTGATCAAATCTTACACCCACTCAAAGCAGTTACATGTGACCAAAAAACAAGCTCACTGTGTTAAAACATATGTTTGGATCTACTTTTTATAGGAGCTTAGCTTACCCTAAAAAAATATAATTCCCTTTAAATTAGTAATCCCTCATTTGGGAAACCATCCTTCAGAAATACTCCTGTGTGTGTGTGTGTGTGTGTGTGTGTGTGTGTGTGTGTTCACTGCAATATTTAGAACAGCAAAAAATTAGAAACATGCCTACCAATGGAGAAAGATAAACTATATGTTCACTTTATAGATGCTATTCATTGTTAATAAAACATAAAAGGGTATCCATGAAATACTAAGTTAAAGAAAAATCAAGTTTAAAAGCTATATAACAAGTCTATTTTTCATTTTTTAAATGCCCCCCAAGATATATGCATATATTTATACATTATGTGGATACCTCCCACTCCCACCACCCCCCACAGTGCCTAAAGAGGAAATCTGGAAAAATATAAACATCAGAAAGTTACTTATACCCAAATTGTGGTCTCCAAATACCATTTCTCAGTAAAAGGAATTAGATTGCCCTGGACCATGGCTGATACCTGAACAGGGCAGTAAATACACAAAATAACACTGGTATATCTTGTCATACCAAATAGTAAGGAAACTATCAAAGACTACTAGGGTCATGTCAAAAAAGACTCAAGAACTAACTTGAAGAAGCTACTAATGGCCAAAGATAACTCAATCTGAGCAATTATAATAACCAAAATGGTTAGAAACACTCAAGTTTAATCCATGTCATATAAACAAACAAACCCAAACCACTATCAATCATCAATGGAGAATGCTAGGGATGCTAGGGGCCTTTTTTGTTTGTTTCTGAAACCTGGAAATAAGGGAAAAGACTCAAGCATTTATCCAACTTTTCTTACATGAAACTATAACACTAGATAACCAATCAGCAGGCTGGAAGTTTTTCTTTATAGGCGGATTCTAGCTAAGAAATGCAGAAAGAATGACATAACCATACTGTAATCCTAAACCAAGTACCCAGGTATTGAGCTCGAATTGCTGCTAATACCACAAAAAAGAGAGACAAGCCTAGATTATGTCTCTTTGATGGAAGAACACATCAGCACTTATGAATTAACTGCCAAACAAAGAAACAGTGAATGTGAATCTAACCAAGTCTCTAGATCCATCACCAGTTTATTAGAAATACTGAGGATACGCAATAAGCTACACAGTTATGGCATACAATCAATACAATTCATATCATTCAAAACCTGTAGGATAAAAATACTGGTTTCTTTAACTTATTTATTAGCAAGAACAAAAAGAGGAGGGTGTTGTTGGGGAGAAAGAGGAACAAAGCAGGAACGGAAGAAGGGAGAGAGGGAACCCTCCAATGCCTTCACACTTAAGAAAACCCAAAATCTTTACCGTGACCAACAAGACCCTGTGCTCTGACGTCACTGCCTAGTCATCTTGCTCCTTCCCATCCTTAACCATATGACATGTACTCTTGCCTCAAGGTCTCTGCACTTGCATTTGCTTCTTACTGCAGTCTTCCCCGGGATGTCTGCAAGCTGGCTCCCCCTGTCAAATGCCATCTTCTCACAGGCCTTCCCTGCCAACCCATAAAATTGAAGCCCCTCCCCCTGGTCCCTAGTTCACTTTCCGGCTTTATTTTTTCTCCATTGCACTTATAACTTTTTAACATAGTACATAATTTCTTACTTGTTCTGTTTATTATATAAGCTTCATGAGGTCAGGGATATTTGTCTTTCTGCATATAAGAGTGTTTTAGAATAGCTACCCAGATATTTATGTAAATCTATAAATTCAGCCTTTAAAAACAATGCAACGTTAAGGTTTTCCTCAATTCTATATTGTTTGAAAAATTCAAATTAAAAAAACCTTATAAGAAAAAAATACACATAGATTTTCTTTTTTCTCAAAATTACAACCAGATCCAAAGATACTTGTGACATCTTTTTTTATACTTAACCTCTGTGCTGTCTCAACCGTCTGGTCCCAATCCTGCAAGGCTAGTTGTAGTTTCATTTTCTTTACAAAAGCAGGAAGGAAACTTGGAAAGTTCATGATTATCTGGTTCACAGTCTCCAGAGCACCTGAATAATTCTGGCGCATCTCAAGGCACTGTGCCTAATGGGAGAAAAAAGAAAAAAGTGACATCAAAACTGTGATCATATATACTAAGGTTCTCACAGCAGTTACCCTAGAAGAGGTAGAATTCTAGTGTTTAACATATTTTATATTTTTATTTTCTGACCTTTCTGTAAGAAATAGTTTTCACTTTTATAATCAGAAAAACAAAATAAGTTTTAATCAAACAAAATTTTAAAACATCACAGAATAAAAATATTTTACATTATAAGTGACTGTTTTAAAATCCACTTTTGGGGCTTCCCTGGTGGCGCAGTGGTTGGGAGTCCGCCTGCCGATGCAGGGGACGCAGGTTCATGCCGCGGTCAGGGGGATCCCACGTGCCACGGAGCAGCTGGGCCCGTGGACCGTGGCCGCTTGGCCTGAGCTCCACGGCAGGAGAGGCCGCAGCAGTGAGGCGCCAGCGTGCCGCAAAAAAAAGAAAAAAAAAATTCACTTTTAAATAACTGAGAAATATAACTACAGGATGAAAATTCTGAAATATTTTTAGAAACATCATAAGGAATGCGTCTATTTATAACAGAAAAATTACCTTTTAGAATAAAATATTTCCAGGATATTTGCAAGCAGCATTTAAAACTAATAGATATTGTATCTTTTTTTTTGATATTGTATCTTTTTTTAAAAATTACTTTCAGCCTAAAGAAGATAAGATTTTAAAGAATCAGCAAAATAAAGTACAAAACTACCTCAATATTTTCACTCCTATGAATTATCTTAAGGACATAAATGGATAAGACCAAAAAGAAGCATATTTATGGCAGAACTATTTATAATAGAAAAAATTAAAATAACCGGAAATGGCCACCTAGGATTAAATGATAGCATATTTACTTAATAAAATTTTAGGTGGCAATTAAAACTCATTATGTTAATTTGTAGATCGATATTTACTGACACGAAGAGATGTCATTTACAATATAATAGTTTAGCTGGTTATCTCCAATGGTGATATTTATTTTTAATTCAGATATTACTGTATTCTAAAATTTTTCTACAATGTACATGTATTACTTTCATAGTCAGAAAATATAAATCTATAAATATAGTAAGTGCTTTAAGAACAGATGATGAGGCATATTTATCATATGTCAGATTTTTAAAAATGTGTTTCTGAATATCCTTTAGGAATAAATTTAGTCCTAGAATATCTCAGTTCAAAATGAACATCCAGCCTCAACAGATGTACAGTGAAACTGCAATATATTCCCGAAATCAGTTTGAGATTATGTTCCCATATAATTAAAGGAAAGTATGAGAACCATCCAAAGATGCCACTATGTCAAAATAAATTATTATTTAAATTTCTCAATAGTGGACAATAGCAAAAAAGATGAATGCAGATAATTTTTAAAAATATATATGCCTTTGCAATCTGCCTAAATAGCTAGTAACATAAAATAACAAAATCATGCAAACAGACCACATCTAATACTTCCTTAGACCATCACCTCCCATATAAATGCAACATACTATATTAAATGAAACTAAATTTGCTATATAATTGGTTCATATCATTCCTAGTTGGAATTCAACTAATGCAAGCCTCTTGCTGAATGAACTGAAAAATAAATACATAATTGGAATGGGTTATATCAGAAAAAGAATTTAAACCAGTCTAAAGTATTAGAGGAAAAAGGTAAATCCTTCCTAAGCTGCTTATATTGACACTTGAAATAGCCCTACCTTAGATTACCTACTAGCTTTTCTTTAAGGCATAGAGGGGAGCAGAAATAATCAAGAAAAACTTCTTTAAAAATCTGCTAAATTCCCATAACCTCTAGCAGTGTCATTAGGCAAAACCTGAGCCCAAGCAGCACAAATACTAGTCGTACTGGTGGCAAACATCTGAACAAGCTCACTAGCCAGGGTAATTGACAAGAGCAATATAGGGACATTGGCAATAGCCAAGACACCAATAATCCTCTCTTTCCTTTTTATCGCCCCACACCAGATTACTGCTAATTTAATAGACTGTTTTCCTAATATAAATTTAATTCTTTTTGCTGAAATAAAAACTGATCTTTTTTAATTTAAGGCATTCAGATGGCATCCATGGAATTGAAGAAAAAGTCCAAATTAAACATTTCTACCCACCAATGATTTCTAATGACACTGCCACTTGGTCATCCCTCTCAATCTAAGTTAGATCATGTTATTCCTCTTTTCATTGGCTGCCCATCTATCTGGTTCAAAGCAAAAGCCAAAGGCTTTACAGAATCAGCCAGTCTCTCCTCATTCCGCCCTGCCACGCCCACCTGCCCTGACACTCACCTTCTCTCCCTCTAGCCTTCACTTTTCTCCCCTTCACTCATTCTGCTTTAGTCTCCAGGCCTCCTAGCAATGCCTTCAACATGCTTAATGTATACGAACTCTCTACTCCCCTATTTGTAATGCATGCTCTCCCCAGGTGCCCACAGGGCTTTAACCCTCACCTCCTACATGTCTTTGCTCAAATGTCACTTTCTCTGACCATTTAAAACTGCAAGTTCATACCCCAGTTGTACTTCTCCTTCTTTCCTTGCTTTATTTTTCCATTATACTTACCACCTTCTAATATACCATACAATTCACTTACTTTTATTGTCTGTCTCCACCAGTAGAACATAAGCTCCACAAAAGCAAGAGGTTTTATTTTGCTTAGGGCATCCCTAGTATGTAGAGTGATGCCTCACACATATTAGATACATCATAGATGTCTGGTGAGTAAATAATATAGGAACCACCACAACTGCCAACAGCAACAACAAAAACAATTAAAACTGATCCAGGATTCAGGAATTTGGCAGGGAGTACTTTTCTCTAGCTTACGTTCATTGTCCCATACAAATGCAAGTCCCTCCTGCAGTTGAGAGTTGATAAAAGTAACATAAAACCTATCTTTTTGAGCTACTTGGTTTTGTTGGGTTTCATATATATTACAAATAAATTTTAAAACATCATTTTATTAATCTGACACCAACTCACCTTACCCAGCAGAGCAAAAATATCATTTCCATCTTGTAATCCCTCTTCAAAATACCTTAGTGCTTTTTTAGTGTAAGGTTCTTTTCCTCTTGTAATATCAAGCCATGCTCTCAAAACCTGTCCCTGTAAAATGAATAATTCTAGTATTTTCATTTTTTTGGAAATGAAAGAAATAAATGTTGATGAAGAAGTTAAACTAAGCATCATTCTTATTTGTAATTAGTAACAAAAATCAGTCTATCAAATAATGTTATGAAAAATAACACTGCAATAAAATCACTTTTAAACCCTTGCTAGCCTACAGTCTTGGAACTATTATGAATTTCAGCCTTTAAGATTACCACTGTGGTTAATATTAAGAAGCTTGTAAAATACTCCCTTAGTACTAAATAACCAATATTCTTACATGGGGCTTTGCTAATAAGTTACTAATAACTACTAAACATGTAATTCAATACATAAATAAGAATTTGTTACCTCTTTTTGGGGAAATAGACCAAATGAACTAAGATGGGAAAAAAGAAGTGCTTTGCTTCACATTTATTAAAAATTAAGATAATTTGGCAACTATCTCAATCTCTTTGACTAGTCCAGTGAGCTTCAAATGAAAGGATAAAATGGCCTCAGAAATTAAAAAATGAAGAAACCATGAATGTTTACCTTCAGAAATGTTAGTGAGCCAACGGACTGTAAGGTTTATAGGATTAGAAAGAAGATGAATACACGTTGATTATTTTTCTTTTTAATGCCAAATAAAAAATTATGAAATCTGCTCGTCTGTCAAAAAATTTCTAGGTTAATTAACAAACCTTATAAATCTTTAACTAAGATCATATTTACTTCCCTATATTTCACCTGAAAGGACAGGTAAGAATACCTAAACAGGGCTTCCCTGGTGGCGCAGTGGTTGGGAGTCTGCCTGCCGATGCGGGGGATGTGGGTTCGTGCCCCGGTCCGGGAAGATCCCACATGCCACGGAGCGGCTGGGCCCGTGAGCCATGGCCGCTGAGCCTGCGCGTCTGGAGCCTGTGCTCCGCAACAGGAGTGGCCACAACAGTGAGAGGCCCGCGTACCGCAAAAAAAAAAAAAAGAATACCTAAACAATGTTATTTCTACTCATTAGATCACTGTACTTTCTTGAATCATTTCAACTGTGTGGATGATTCCCAACCTTTATTTCTAGTCCAATACCTTTTCTAATTTTTTCTCTTCTTTTTCTAGAAGCTCATCTACTGTCTCCATCTCACTGTTCTGTCAGACCCTGAAATATAGAATGTCTAAAACCAAACACATCACCTCCCTCCAAGATTACCTTCTCATCCCAAAGTATTTTCTAGTCACATTAACTGGTCTCTGAATTGTCCAGGCTTAAAACCTCAGAGACAACCTTGATATCTGACACCTCAATATCTTTCCCCCCAATATTTATAATAAGTTGAAAAGTCCTGTGGGTATTTGATAATTCTCAAATTCTTACCTGAATTTGATACACTGAATAGTATTTTAGTGTAGGCCCTTAAAGCCTTCTGCCAGAAAGTACTATCTTTGGGGGCCTGCATTCTGGTTTCTTCCCAGGTCAGTTCATCCTATAAACCTTTGCTAAATTCACCTTCTGAATTTGCAATTTAATAACATCACTGACATGATTAAAACTCTTCAATGACCCTCAGTGCATATCAAATTAGATACAAGTATTTGTACCTAGCCATCAAGATCCTTCAATTTGTCCCAACCCACTTTTCCAACCTTTTCTTCCACCCTCTTCTTCTCTGTACCCTGTATTCCCATCAGGTGTGAGGTTCTCACCCAGACCTACATGTCTCCTTGTTCTTCTCCTTTCTATCTATTATCTCCCACCTTGGGAGTACCTACTTCCCTTTCCCATAATCTTTGCCTATGGAAACTGTATCCATCTTTCAGGTTTTAGCTCAAATGCTACTTCCTTCAAGAAATTCTTCTTCATTCGCCTAACAGTTATCGATGTGATCTCTCCTTGAGTACATAAAATAGTGCCTAGCACGAAGTAAATGATCAATAAATGTTAACTATTATTTTCCTGCACATTTTAATCACACTTCTCTCATTCCATTTGTCAATTTTCTCACAATGTTAATTGGGTGTGTGCTCTATAACATTGCTAGATGATCCATTCATGAAAGTAAAGTTTATGTATTTTTTATCTTTCTATTATTAACAGTGCAAATAATGGTGCCTTGTACCTAAAGCAGTTCAATAAGGAGAGTGGGAGGGAAGGAAGGAGAAAGAAAAGGAGAGAAGGGAGGGAAGGAACCAGGGAGGGCTCTTGTCATGAGTTAATAAATAACATTAAAAAAAAAAAACCTTAGAGAACCAATTTTATAAAATAATAAAATATTAAAATAAGGCTGTTATTTATAAAATGAGAATAGAGTGGGCAATAACAAAGCTTTTATATAAATAACATAAGCTTCCTTTAATGTTAGTATTTCAAAATAAGAAAACCAGCTACCTCTTTACTACCATTTGACATTTTGATCATTCGGTCAACATATTCTCTCGCCTTATCGTGACGACCAATGTGCCACAAAAATAAGCCTGCATGGTACAAAGCTTTTGGTCCAGCTCCTTTACGCTGCTCCTTCACTCTGGCATCTGATTCCTGAATAGCTTCTCTATCTGGGAGAAGGAAAAAAAGACATTAAGTGAAAATTAAATTCTAGATTTAGAGTTTATAATAGGTCAGATAACTAACAGCAGAGAATACAGTTCTTCTCTCTACAGCAGCACTAATAAAAATAAAATGCAAGCCACATATGTAATTTAAAATTTCCTAGTAGCCACATCAAAGAAGTAGAAACAAGTAAAATTCACTTTAATAATATATTTTATTTAACCCAATATATCCAAATTATCATTTCAACACAATTGATTTGAAAATTTTTAAGAAGATACTTTTCTTTTTTTTCGTCTTACTAAATCTTTAAATCTGGTATGCACTTTACACAAAGCACATCTCAATTAAGATGTGAAATTTTCTTCAGCAAATCTTTATAGTGAGATTTCATAAAATTTATTTTGGAAAAAGCAGAATCATATACTTGTTCTAAACATAATTTTTCTAACTGAATCAAGCATCAGTTTTAAATTTTAAAGTAAATTAATTAGAATTAAAATTTAAAACTCATGTCCTCAAACAAGACACATTTCATGTGCTGTACAGCCACCTGTGGCTAATGACCACTGTGACCACACTACAGTTCTATAGTTCATGTCATTCTCAAGACATAAAGGCTACATACGCAAATATTTTTTTAAATACTAAGATGAAAAAGTTGGCAATGATTCTAAAATGAGACAATTATTAGGGGCAAATTCAGAACTAGGAGTCAAATTACCCTACTTCCTAATCCAATTCTAAAATATATAACCAAGCCAGGCTGCTGTCACAGGTTAATGAAAGGTAGTATAATTACTACTTATATAGTTAATACTGACTGCTTGACTGCTCCCTTAAAAAGATGGTCTACACCTAGAACTCTAATCACTTCTATTTAATCTGTTATGTAAATGCTTGGGACACAAATGTCAGTTAGATCCAAATCCCAGGTCGAATCAAAATGTGGATCAGCTAGCCAATAGAAAGAAGAAATGTCAAAGTTGAGGACTGAGATTCTAACAGACTACCTTTCTGGTGATGGCTACCAAGAAAAGGTACGTGACTCCTCCTTTTAACTCTAAGGATACAAATTTAAATTTAAATGTGGAATTACCAAGGTACAACTTTACGAGTTTAGGAAACAAAATTGTACTCTGGAGGGCTAGAGATTGCTTGGCAAGGGACCCCTTCTACCCTGCCTATAGCACACCCACTGCAACACCTTCAGAAGTTCTCACTAAATAGGCATGATACAGAAACTTATGAGGCAGGAGCAGGCATTGTACCTTCCTGCCCAGATTTCCGTCAAGTCCCCTAGTGGGGCATCAGCTAGCTGTGATAGTCTGCATAAAACTAGTTCTTTCCAGATATCAGCTCAAGTTCTTAATGCATCACAGCCCTTTAATAAACAGGGCTTACATTAGCATTCAGGAGGAATGTTGGAGAACAATGTAGGCTCTTCCTAGGCGAGACAGACAGACATCTGGGCCCTCTCCTGAACTCAAGCGCACTCAGCATTATTATGGAGGAAAGTCGAGTGACTACTCAGGTGTCTCTAAACAATCCCGGAAATCACATTCTCTAACAGAACCAGTACTCTTGGGAGTAACCAATTAAATAAAAACTTGATTCTAGGAAGAAAACAGTTTGTTAATTTCTCTCTCTCTCTTTTTTTTTTTTTTTTTTAAGGCTTACTGACTACAGCTCTCCTACACCAATTCTCTGCTCCAGCTACACACACCCCTGCTGGAACATAAAGGAAGGGGATCCAGAGATGAACCTAATCCTGAACCATTTCCACATATTTGCCCATCGAGTTCTCCTGTCTGAGAAGATCAAGTCCCCATTTCCACAGTCTTCCCAGCCTACTCCTATGGATAAACAGTACATGCCATTTCCCCGCACTTTCTTAAAAGTTTTAGAAAGCATTTAGTCGTAGATTTGTTTATGAACTAAACATATTAGTGTTTTTTTTTTTTTTTTTTTTTTTGCGGTACGCGGGCCTCTCACTGTTGTGGCCTCTCCCGCTGCGGAGCACAGGCTCCGTACGCACAGGCTCAGCGGCCATGGCTCATGCGCCCAGCCGCTCCGCGGCATGTGGGATCTTCCCGGACCGGGGCACGAACCCGTGTCCCCTGCATCGGTAGGCAGACTCTCAACCACTGCGCCACCAGGGAAGCCCTATATTAGTGTTTTAAATAACTTTTTATTTATTTGTACAAGTATATGTGGGTGAAGGATGCAAGTGATACTTTGCTTAAGAAAAAACTGTTTCTTAATATTTAAAAAACTTTATGATATTTGGTAATTGTTTAATTATTTGAAACAAGATCTATTTTTACAATGCTATTAGCTGTTACTGGATATATATGGATGAATACAATACAATTTCTTTTTTATTACCTATAATTCCAATACTGGTCTGCCTCAGCCATTAAGATATGCTATGTAGTAAGACAGTTCACACAATTTTAATTGCTGGTTTATGTGTAAAGTTCCTTCTTTAATTTAATCATATTTCCCAACCTACTACTGGATAAAAATTTACTGAATGTCTTCCAAAGAGCTAGCCCCCCTGGGGGATGTAAAGGCTTTTAAGAAGCTGAAGATATAGTAGAAGAGAGAAACTGCATGTAGCTATATATGCACAAAACAAGTTGTAAAGTTGGCTGCTACAGAGTAATTTATGTATATACCTGTTTTGAGCTGTCCTTTCTTGGTTTAACCATTGCTAATATTTATTCACCTTTACATTAATTCAAACAATCCCTACTTACTAATGAAACTTCTGCCATAGGATATAAGGGATATGAAAGCAACAGAAGACCCATATTTCTCATGCTTGATAAACTTAATCTTGTCAGGAAGATAAAACAACTATGACAAATAGTATCTATTTGTATCATATGAAAGCAATATGTATCATATGAAAGCAATAGTATATGAAAGCAATATGAAAGCAGAAGACCCATATTTCTCATGCTTGATAAACTTAGTCTTGTCAGGAAGATAAAACAACTATGACAAATAGTATCTACAGGTAATACATAATACAGTATGATTAGACTGAATGTTAAGGTAATTAAGAAAAATCAAAATGAATTGAGTAGAAAAAACTGTCTAAGCATTGTACTTAAATACTATACCTGGATTGGGACTCATTTTATGAGTGTACATCAGTGCAATTAGAGAACAAAGTGATACATCTTGTTTATTTTTAATAGCCTCAAATTCTCGAAGAGCTTCTTGAGTTTTACCTGAAAATCAAAATTACGAAGTGAAAATTGCTCTTTGTGCAAAACAAGAATTTAAAACTTATGGAAATGTTTAATAATTAGCACATACCTTCCATTAATGTACCATAGGCATAATAAAACCTGAAGACGGGATCACTGCCATACCTCTTAGTTCCCTCACTGGCAGCAAGTAACACATGATGGAAATATCTCTCTTGACAATAGTAATTAATCAAAGTCTAAGAGGAAATAAAGACTAAATGTTAAAAGAGATTCTGATGTTCTGAAATACTCTAAGCAGACATTAACCTAAGATCTTGAGTAATCTAAAACTTCGATAACGTATTTTTTTCTTCCAACTTCCTTACATACTGTTAAAGGCTAGCACTTAAGGAATGTAGAACACAGTGAACACAAAATTATTGAAATAACTCAATGTTTTCTAATAATTGCAATCTTTTTTTTCCTAAACTATTTCTTAACAATACTGAAGTCAGGGTATTTTCACCTCTTTCCTTTCCCCACATTTTCTTAAGGTTTTAGAAAATGGGAAAGCAGACAAAAAGCAGGAATTAAAAAAAAAAAAAAAGACAAGAGGCTTCCACTGCCAGGCCAGATTTCTTTTAAAAACAAAAACCCTTCTATTTTGTTTTTATAGCATCACAAAGTAATGACCAATTAAACTCAGCAATTGATTGTCAAAGGTTATCTTGTTTTCTGAGTTCCACAACAAATAACTGTCAGGAAAACAAAGGATCTATTTTTTAATGGAAATCACTATCATTAGGCTTTTTTCAAAATTATATTATTTATACATGAAGCAGAAAACTAGTATCAGGAGATACAAAGTTCTGATTAATTGGATCTACGCTTTTCACCATTTTTCTCAGGATCACGTCTAAGGCTTAGTTGCTAACCTAATCAAAGAGAGAAGCCATATTCACCATCACCGTGATATACCTGATTCACTCCCACAAACCAATTCGGGCCATCCCATACCTCCCTAGTCTGACTCTTCAGCTGGTTCAGCAGGAGCAAGAAATATAGATGAAGCACTGATTGACAGGATTAAAATGAGTGTCTAAACAGCTTTTTTTTTTTTTTTTACAGTCCATTGTTTCTGGAGGGCTACAGTCCATGTGCTTCTCTAGAACAGTCTGGCAAACATCCTCCAACTTTTACTCTGCTTCCCTCCTGTGGTTACTGTTCTCCAGTCCCTTCTCAGCCACTGTTTCTTCAAAGTGTGATCTGGACACCAATTCCAAGACCCCCGCAGCACACCTCAGGAAAGTGCAGTTTTCCTCCAGAGTCTTTCCCTAGGGTTGCAAATGACTTCTTAGTTTGCCACAACTAAGGACACTTTTAATATGATCTTACTTGACTTCTGTCCAGCGTTTAGTATCACTAAGCACCTATAACTCTCCTAAAAGGCAGTGGCATGGTATCATAAAAAGGACATGGATTTTAAGACCTGTTTTCAAATTTCCTGTCCATCTTATAGCCGCTCGGTTTTGCTCATTTGTAAAATGCTGGTAGTCATTTATAGGTCATTGTAAGGATTAACTAAGATATCATACTGTAAAACTCCTATTCCCAAAAAAAAAAAAAAGTTCCTCCAAACCCCAAATGTTGATGATATAAAAAAAAAAAAACACGTGTCCAGCCAAGACTTCTCATCGCAGCTCCAGATTCCTATTTCAATTTCCCCAAAACCCAAGCCAGACATCAGGTCAGGAATCCTCTCTTCCTGTTTGCACAGTCCCCATAAGTCTAACCAGTCAGTAGGTTCTTCTGTTGTTCTAGTCTGCTTCCCACTCCCTGCACCTATTTCCACTGCCTTGGTTCAGGTTAGGTTGTTGAATCCAACAAACATTTACTGACTGCTACGAGTGCCACGCACTGGGCTAGGTACGGTGAACATGAAGATGAATAAGATATGATTCCTGTCCCAGAAAAGCCTAAAATTTTCAACTGAGACTAGAATCTAAAGACTATTTGAACCCATGCACCTACGGTCAATTAATCTTCCACAAAGGAGGTAAGAATATACAATAGAGAAAAGACAGTCTCTTCAGCAAGTGATGCTGGGAAAGCTGGACAGCCGCATGTAAATCAATGAAGTTAGAACACATCCTCACACCATACACAACAATAAACTCAAAATGGCTTAAAGACTTAAATATTAAGACATGACACCATCAAACTCCTAGAAGAGAGCATAAGGCAAAACATTCTCTGACAGAAATCATACCAATGTTTTATTACATCAGTTTCCCAAGGTAATTGAATTAAAAGCAAAAATAAACAAATGGGACCTAATCAAACTTAAAAGCTTATGTACAGCAAAGGAAACCACAAACAAAATGAAAAAACCTATGGAGTGAGAGAAAATATTTGCAAATGATGTAACTGACAAGGCCTTAATTTTCAAAATATACAAACAGCTCAAACAACTCAGGAAAAGAAAAAAAAAAGCCCAACAACCCAATCAAAAAATGGGCAGAAGACCTAAACAGACACTTTTCGAAAGTAGACATACAGATGGCCAACATGCACATGAAAAGATGCTCAACATCGTTAATTTTTAGAGCAATGCAAATCAAAACTACAATAAGGTATCACCTCACACCGGTCAGAATGGCCATCGTTAAAAAATCTACAAATAACAAATGCTGGAGAGGGTGTGGAGAAAAGGGAACCCTCCTACACTGTCGGTGGGAATAAAATTGGTGCAGCCATTATGGAAAACCATATGGAGGTTCCTCAAAAAACTAAAAATAGAGTTGCCGTATGATCCCGCAATCCCACTCCTGGGCATATATCCGGAGAAAATTCAAAAAGATACATGCATCCCAATGTTCACAGCAGCACTATTTACAACAGCCAAGACATGTAAACAACCTAAATGTCTATTGACAGGTGAATGGATAAAGAAGATGTGGTGTGTGTGTGTGTGTGTGTGTGTGTGTACACACACACCACACACACACACACACACACACTGGAATACTATTCGGCCATAAAAACGAATGAAATAATGCCATTTGCATCAACATGGATGCAACTAGAAATTATCATACTAAGTGAAGAAAGAGAAATACCGTAGGATATCACTTATACGTGGAATCTAAAATATGACACAAATGAACTTATCTATGACACAAAAACAGACTAAGACACAGAGAAGAGACTGATGGTTGCCAGGGGGAGAGGGGGTGGGGTAGGGAGGGATTGGGAAATTGGGGTTAACAGATGCAAACTATTATATAGATAATGGATAAACAAGTTCCTACTGTATAGCACAGCGAGCTATATTCAAATAATTCAAATTTCAGTGTCCGTAAGTAAAGTTTTATTGGAACAAAGCCATGCTTAAGTATTGTCTATATCTGCTTTCATGATACGATGGCAGATTCGATGCCACAGAGACCCTATGGCCCATAAAGCTTGAATATGTACCACCTGGCCCTTTAAAGTTTGCTGTTCTACTTAAGGCTTCTGTTCTAGAACGTTAAGTAGAACAGGGATTATTGGATAACAAGGTTAGAAGAAAGCTAGGGTCAAGAAGGGCCTCCTATTGAGTTGATCCTCTAAGAGATGAGGAGTTAAATCAGTTTTTAGCATGAAAGCATTTTTATTAAAAAGTTCATTTGGGTGGCAGTACAAAGGATAAATTTAAGGGGATGAAAATACTTAAGGGGATGAGGGAAGGCTTCACAGGAAGATCATGTAAAACTTCAGGCAAAAAAGCAAAAGACACTCCAGCACCTCCATCACTGCCAAACTGTCCTCCAACCACTCATCACCAGCTAACATGGTACGCATTGCATTTACCTGTTTACCGACTGACTCCCCCTCCTCAAATGTAGAAAGATTTGGGAGGGTTTTTCTTAGCTTTATTACTGCAGGGCTTATTATCTTCACGCTTAGAATAGTGCCAGACACATGGGAGGCACTCAGTAAACATTTGTTGAATTAATTTAATTAAGGTTTTCGCCAACATTAGATTATAAATTCACAGTCCCTGTGAAGGCGGGGACTGTTCCGTTCTGTTCATCACTATCTCCAGCTCCAGTGGACAAACAGTGAGCCCTCCATCAATGTGTGTTGAACAAGGGAATCAGTGAACAAATGAATGGAGAAGATAATCATCCTAAAAAGTAACTTCTTTTACTTTCAAGTCTCATGTCTTTGTTTTCATATCATTTCTTACGTGGACCGTCATTAAATATTTGCTGAACGTATGCATCAGTGATAAACAGAGAAGACCATCACCCTAAAATACTCCTCCATTTTCAAGCCTATGTCTTCGTATCATCTTTCCGTGCTCCTTTTACCGTCTCACGGGGGCAGCTGGCACTAGTTTGCTGTAAGTCCTTAAAAATTGCACCCGGGAGACGCACTAGGTGTCCTATGTTGACCAGACCTTCCAAGCAAACAGGGTACAAAAGTAAAAGTAAACACGACCAACAGGGTGGGAAAAGCACACTAACAGCAATTCGGAAAGCAGCGCGCGGGGAAGGCTGCCCAGACCTCAAGATTCCAAAGCAGGGCCCGCGGAGGGAGAGCAGGTGATGTAGGTTACAGGCCCGCACCCCAGGCGGGGGCACCTAGCCAGCCGGGGCGGCAGGTACCGCAGGGTAACAACGGCCTAGCCAGGTCGGCCCGCGAGCTCCCCACGCCCCCCGGCCCCTTGCCACCCCGGCCCCCCCCACGGCAACACACGGCCAGCTCCTGCCCGCTCACCTTCAGCCCCTGCGAGTCCATGGCTTCCGAGGCCGAGCCGCGTGCCTCCTGAGCGCGCGCCTGCCGAACCCCAGCAGAAGAGCCGAGGGTCTCAGGGTCTCGCAGCCCAGGCCCAAGCCAGCTTGGGCCGCGGCGGGAGGGGCGGGACGGGGCGGGGCCGCGCCGCCATTGGCTGCCGGCGGAGGGGGCGGGCCCTCGTGGCAGGGATTGCGGGGGTCGAGGCACGGGCGGGGACCCCGAGGGAGGGCGGTGGGTAGGGAAGGGGGAGCAACCGACCGGATGCTGGGTGAGGCGGAGGTCAAACCACGAAAAGACCCTAGGGGCACCGTGGGTGGGCGGGCCTGAGGATTAGAAATTAAAGAATGAAGGAAATGGGGGAGGACGTAGGAAAAAGGGCAAGTTTGTTTCCTATCTCCGGCTACAAAGCAAGACACCATTTTCTGCACGTTTGTGTAGAGGCGGCTTCCCGCAATGCGGCTATTTAGAAGGCCTGACCAGCTCAGAGAAAAGCCTTGAACTTTCACATGTAGTGGTTGCATTATGGCCACAAGGTGGAGCAGAAAAATCACAAGTTCTTAACAGAAAGGGATGAGCTTCTTGCGCCCATCTTTGCAGGCAGTGCTGCAATGCCGTGTGTTTTGTTAGAAAGCACGTTAAATTAGTCTTTTTTTTCTTTTTACCAGCTCTGATAATGGGAGGAACCAATGAAGTAAACCTATTTTTTCAGTTAAAAAAATAATAACACTGCTGATTTTAAACTGAGAATAAAATTAATCCCTACGCAAACGTTTATGTTTGCACCGATCAGGCAACTGTTAGTTGCTCGTAGATTTCTTCAGTTATTTAGTGAATTGAATTGAAATAGAATGAACAAAGAGATTTCCTATTTCTGCTTAAAGATATTTTTAAAATAAGATTTGAGGTTTAAGTAATCTTTGTGGAATCTTTTACATGGATCCCAAATTTCAATCCTAGTTCTAAGTATCTTACTTTAGTTGATGTGATTCATAGTTGCCTTAATCAGATTTTAAGTTTGTTAAGCAGTCAACGAACATTAACCTTTTTTCCATGCCAGTAGGTTAGGTAATGACAATCTTGAGGGAAAGGGTGAGTATGACTACAGAGTTCAGTGCTAGGCAATATTTCTCACTGGTTTCCCTTAAAAGTGCATTCTACCCAGAGAGGCACATATTATTTTCATGAGATTGCTTTTGTTTCCATCATTCATAGTCAAGCTAAATGTTTGTGATAATGGACAGCTGGTAATACCTGTTGGTCTGATTTTCAAAGCCTGTGGATTAATCTGCACTTGGTATGCAGCAGAGAATATCAGAAATTAAGATGCTCATCTGAGTATATAATCTTAACCTGTATGCTTTGGGTTTCAAGTGAAGAGTTCATCCAGAAGAAAGTTTCTGAGGATCATAGTTAAAGGAAGAGATGATCAAGCTACCTTTCTGAGCTCTTTAAAGTCTAAACTTGGGCTGTCAGACTACTGGAAGACTGTACACTTGGGCCTTATTAATTTAGCCCTTTATAAAATTTCCTTCGTTGAATTTTGTTCTAAGGTTAAAGTATTTAGCACAAAACACCATGCCTGGCACTCCATGAGTGTTTGTTGGATTAAAACTACTTTGGGAATTTGCTTTGACACTCCTGGTAAACTTGTTCCCTGCATAAGGCCTCACGTGAGTAGTTTCTTTTGGATCTCAGGCCAGGAAAAACTCTGTCTTCCCTGAAAAACTGAGGTGTTCTTTAGCTCAAGCATTTCTACTGGCTCACTTTTACCTACTAACGTTTCAGTCTGCCATCTAAGACCTTTCATCGTCTTTGAAGCCTTATCTCCTACTTCTCCATTCATAGAGCCTTATATTCCAGGCAAATGGGACAACCATTCCTTCTTCTGGGTGCCTTCCCTTACATTGCTCTGAGCTCTTTCTCCATCTGAAAAAAGAAACCTACTCTTTTTTTCAGAGTTCATCTCAAATCTCATTGTGTATGAAGCCTTTAGGGATGGCCATAACCAACTGGATGTGTGAGATTGCCTGGTGCAGTAGCAAGAATATGGTCTCTCAGACGTGAGATGGAACTCCTGGCATGCTATTATCTTTGTGACTCGGGCAAGTAATTTCCTGAGCTTAATAGTGCTCTGTAAGACTTAACACACCTTTATATTTTTTGCATTATAGCTATGGTGTATTTTTTTGGTTGTTTAATCTTTTCTACTAAATGAGGAGTACATTAAAGCCACCCAATATAGTGAGGTGGGTAACAGCTTGGTCCCTGGAGTTAGGCCATCTGCAGTCAAATCCTGACACCACCATTCCCAAGTTGTTTACTTAGAAAAACTACTTAACATCTCTGTGCTTCAGCTGTAAAGTGGGACCAATACTTCAGAAAGCTGTTAAGAAGATTAAATGAGTCACTGTGTTCATTTACTGAACACAGCAGTGTTAGATATATGTTAGGCATTGAATAACTTTAACCTATAATTATTTGTACTCCCAACTACTCTGAACACAGAGCACAGTATTGATTCCATCAGCATTTAGTAAATCTTATAGGACTATTGAAGCCCTTCAATTGTGCCTCTGTTTGGCTTTCTTCCCCCCAATTCTTACACCGATTCACTTGTATATATATTATTTTATCATTTATTCGAGAAGTTAAAGGAAACCCTTAAGAAAAATAGGTGGTTCTGGTGAACACAAAAGTAAAAGTAAGTACACAGAAAATAAAACAGAGATAAATCTATGACCTCATTAAATTTGGGAGCTGGAAAGAGCTTTAGAAACGATTGTCCAATCTCTTTATTTTACAAATGAAGCCCAAAGATATGAAATAATCTACCCAAGGTCTCACAGTTTTCTACTCCCAATCTAGCCTTCAAAGCAGTTATGAATAATAAAGAGATGAGGTGTTTGTCTTTTCTTCTTAAGGCTATTTTACTATAAAGTTGAAGCAGTAAATGAGAGTAAATATGTATGAAATCCAAATAAATTGGCACAGAGTTTAGTCTCACAGGTGATACCATGGAAAAGTTAGAAGTTAACTTAAGTCAAAATTGCTGAATCTAAGTTAAGGCTCTATCCCTTAATAACTTTGCAACTTTGGGCAGTTGTTAACTTTTCTCTGCTTTAGTTTATACATTTACAGTGGGCAGTTGGGACTAGGATTGTAATATTTGTTTTTTTAGTGTATAGACTAAATGAGACTATGTGAAAATATTTCAAAAATTGAAAACCACCTCGTAAAAGTTCATACCACAGTTATAGGAAAGCTTCTTACCTAAATGAGCTGACTATGGGGCAAGACATCTTACCTCCCTGACATTATCATCCAGCCTTCCGTATGCTATCTAGTGCTCTTTTCTTCTCCAAATAACACAGCACAAACGTACCATTCTTTTGAATTGTGCATGAAGCATGGTGTCTGCTGATGCAAAAAATAAGATGGTTGTCATAACTCATCCCTTTAAAATTCTCCAATTTTATTCATGTAAGTAAATTAGGGAGACGATGATAATGGTCAGTCACTTACCTTTCACATTTTGTTTTGCTAAATGATACTATGGAGAAAGTTGAGGAAGTGATCAGAGTTCTAACCATGTGTTACTTAATCATTCATTTATTCACCAAACGTTTAATGAGTGCTGATGGCAGAGAATAAAATTCTTGTCTTCTCCTCCCAGAATTTAAAGTCTAGTAAAAGGAGACAGACATTGAAGAGATATTCACAAAAGGAAATGAATAAATGACAAGTAGTGACAGCTTTAATAGCTGTTTTAGTAAGTGCAATAAACAGACTAAACTGTGTGGCCTTTGCCCAGTTTTAAGGATTAATGTATCAATAATGAAGTGAAACTCACATTAACTTGTTGCAGTCCAGGGAATCCTTCCACTCAATTCCTACAATTAACTTCTTTTAGACCACTGAATGATACTTTGTTTTTCTTTTTTTTTTTTTTAACATCTTTATTGGAGTATAATTGCTTTACAATGGTATGTTAGTTTCAGCTTCACAACAAAATGAATCAGTTATATATATACATATATTCCCATATCTCTTCTCGCTTGCGTCTCCCTCCCTCCCACCCTCCCTATCCCACCCCTCCAGGCGGTCACAAAGCACCGAGCTGATCTCCCTGTGCTATGCGGCTGCTTCCCACTAGCTATCTACCTTACGTTTGGTAGTGTATATATGTCCATGCCTCTTTATCGCTTTGTCACCGTTTACCCTTCCCCCTCCCCATAGCCTCAAGTCCATTCTCTAGTAAGTCTGTGTCTTTATTCCTGTTTCACCCCTAGGTTTTTCATGTCATTTTTTAAAAATACCTGAGCAGCTCAGGCATCTGATGGCTAAGAACTTCTGATAACAGGAAATTTGCTTCTTGCTTACCTGAACTAGCAGATGTAACAAATGTTTCTACTTAAACACCATGACAGAGACTTACCAGGAGTTATTTTTTTCTTGATGTTCTTGACTATATCTTGACATTTCATCTATGCAAAAGTAGGAGACGGAAAACACAGAAAAATAGATTTCAAAAAGAGTCTGGTATTTTGAAATAGAAACAATGAATTATTTAAATGTTTACAACTGTGATATACTGAATATCTTGTCAAGATGCCATCTGTCTTTCCTTCTACTCCTTTAAAGAATCTTTTTCTGGTCGATAGAGTAAGAACAAAGAATAGTGATCACTCCCCCTCTGCCTGGTGTGACATTGAGGTAGACAGTACATTGCTTTAGATTTTACTCACTTAGGTCCAAGCTCACATCTGAAAAATCTTCCCTGACATCAAATTCACACTGCACATCTTCCTAGACACTGTTATTTCTGGATGTGAGATAACCAGAGCTCTGTTCTAATTTTTATCTTAAGGTTGAGAAGAATCAGGCCTTCGCTTTCTAGGTGTCTGATTCTGAAAACTGTGTTTATGGCAGTGCTTCCAAGCAGTCACAACGTTCCTTGGAGTCAATACATGCTTATGTCAAGTGCTCAGTCTGTAAAAAGAAAGGAGCCAACAGCGACTTCGCGCCTGCCCGGCAGGCTCGGTTGCCGCTGGATGTTATGCTCTATAGCAGGATCTTCTTTGGGTACCTCAAATGCAATTCTTCTCACTCATCTTCCTTTTTCTCCTTTTCCCCTTCGTCTCTCCCCTCCCTGCATCCGTTTCAGCATCTGTGTGTTAACAGCCGCTGTGTAGATGCCTCTACTCCACCAGGTTGCCTCTTCCTAGCTTCTGGTTCCGACTTGCTTGCCCTAAATACCTCCCACTCCGCCACCCTGACTTCTTTTTTTTTTGCGGTACGCGGGCCTCTCACTGCTGTGGCCTCTTCCGTTGCGGAGCACAGGCTCCCGACGCACAGGCTCAGCGGCCATGGCTCACGGGCCCAGCCTTTCCGCGGCATGTGGGATCTTCCCGGACCGGGGCACGAACCCGCGTCCCCTGCATCGGCAGGTGGACTCTCAACCACTGCGCCACCAGGGAAGCCCAGCCTGACTACTTTATCTGTAACAAATTAGGCCAGACGCTCACCAGAGCACCACCCCACACTGACTCACTGACGGCCCCTCCACCCCGAAGGCACAGCCTCCTTCTCCCTTGGGAAGAGAAGCCTCCCATTCGGAGGAGAGCCTGGAGATTCTGCTTCGGCTGAGACTTTCTTGTTGTTCTCACGTCAAAGTACCCAGGTTTTCCCTGTCTTCACATCCATCTCCTGATTTCTCAGGCACTGGGCCCTCCTCATCAGTCCTACCACTTGTCTGAATCGGCTGAATTAAAAACAGCTGGAGCTCATCCCTCAAGATCCCTGCGCATAATCCATTTGTAACTGGGCTTTACAAATGGGCTTTTACGGCAGGATATTTTTTTCCACAAATTTTTATTTTGAGAATTTTCAAACATGCAGCAAATTTGAACAACGCAACGAACACCCCTCTACTCACCACCAGAGAACTTTCTTGAGATGCTGTATCGTATTGCTCTCCATATTTTCCATTGGCCAGATTCATGAGGATGGCTAGGCCATTAGTATTTTTGCCGCAGGGTGGAAGCAAAAGCCTTTAGAAAGGTGGCGCTAGCCACATGAGGCTGTTTACATTAAGGTTAATTAAAATTAAAAATTAGATACATCAGTTGCACTAGCCACATTTCAAATGCTCAGGAGCCACTGTGGCTAGTGGTTCCTGGATTGGACAGGACAGATAGAGGACATTTGCATCATTTCAGGAAATTCTATTTTAAAGCAGTTTAAGCTTTGGGGTCTTTTGTAAAGGACTAAGTTTACTAAAGAAATGAGTTGGTTTCTTGGCGGGTAGAAGGAGCCAGAGAAGTGCCTCTGAGGCAAGAGAGGGAGGAGCCCTTTTCAGAAACTGGGACAGGGACCAAGTGCAATAGGGGCCTGTGATTTCTAGGGCTCCACCCCCTAATCTGTGACAGTGCACCCAGAAGGAGGCAAAACTTCAGGAAAATGGTTGCATGGTGTGCCCAGCAGAGCTGAATCTGGAATACTGGCCTCAGGGATCCACAGTAGTTTGGAAAATAAGGATGCCATCAGAGGCTATGATGGACTTCCTATTTTGTGAACACCACATAAGCCTCTTGGGTTCTGGTTGAGTGCTGGGAGAGAAGGTTGTAATACTGAGTGAGATTTAATTTCCTGGCAATCCAGTGAGACTAGTGCTCAGCTTTGGATTTTATTAGATTTAAAAGAAGAAGAGGTAGAAACTTGTTGCATATGTGAATTTTGGGATTGAGTTCCAAGCCCACTTAAAAAAGAGCGAAAATTGTGAAAAAATATAGTATACATATTACATATAGTATATATATATATACACAATATGTATATATAAATTTTAAAAAATAGTGTATATGTTTTTGGCCACTGGGGAACATTGTTGCCCTATGCATAAGACAAGGAATGCTTTGGAGCAGTGGTTCTTGAACTTGAGCACATGTCAGAATCACCCGGGGGACTTGTTAAAGCACAGATTCCTAGGCTGCCACCTGCAGAGGTTCGAGTTCAATAAGGACGGGGAGGCAAAAATATGAATTTCCAACACATCCCCAAGTGACACTGATGCTGTTGGTCTGGGGACCATGCTTTGAAAACCACTGCTTTAATAACAATTTTAAAATATGATATTAAAACTGTTTATTGACCAAACTTCCTTCATCATTAGGATATTATAATGGACACAGAGAAAAATCTGCATGCTGTACTAATAGTTGGCCTTAGTCTAGCATAGAAAAAGGTTATATGTGATTTTAAGGTGTCAATAGTAACAGCACTTCAGAAAGTCATAGTTTCTATTTAGTTGACGTTCATCCTTCTATATATATATGGCGGAAGGGGATCAGCAATGAAGTTTAAGACCAAAAAACTAAATGGCTTCTGAGACACAGCTTAGGTCTAGGCAGAGCTTGATCCCTAAACTATTGATTTAGGAGATGCTCTCGAAAACTGTACCTGGCTATAAAAGGACCTAAAATTCAGCAATTCATTTCCAAATTGTAGTTCAGGTAATACCAAGGAGACTAGATTTGTCAGGGTAATTCAGAGTTAGGTTTTATTTTAGAGTTGCGTTACAGGCTGGGACGTGGGCTGCCTGATGAAATACAGCCTCACAGAGCAGAAAGAAAATCATCTTCCACAGATTCCTAAGAACCAGGTGACCTTCTGTAATGTGGACATCTCTTCCCCCCAGACAGTTGTTATACCAAAATCAATGTGTAGACAGCAGCTATCCCTTCTTATGAGAAATCCTCTGTATATTGTCTTAAAAGCCTAGAAAACTAATGTGAGGTTTACTAGATTCACCATGTTAATTATGATAGTTTATTGTTTTATGCCACCAGAAATTGGTTTTATTCTCAGAAAAATAGTGTTTTGATACTAGAATGGACCTTGAAAATTCATGTCTTCCAAACACTTCATTATGTCAATAAGAATCCAGTGTTCAGGAAAGTTAAATGATGAGCTTCAGGTATTATAGTTTTTATAACAATAGTATTTCTGGTCTTCTGGAAGATCAATTAAGAAACAGCAGCTTAGGAAGTTTGAAAGGTTAAGTAAATGTTTTTGCTCTAATGTTACATGTAGTAATAACTCATGAGAAAATATAAATCAAGTTTTAGCAACAGTTGTCTTTGGGCTTCTTATTTTCTACTGTGTAAATTTTGTAGTCTTGACTTTATTATGATAACCATGTTTTGCTATTGTAATAAAAAATGTAGATAATTCCTATCTTAGAAATAAATGTTCCAGTCTCCTTCAGTATTTTAAAATAAAAACTTTATTGCTGAATGAGATAGTTTCTTTTAAGTATAATTGTTCAAAGATAATTTAAATTACATTCTTCATTTCTCATTCATAGGATACGTAACAGTTGAACAGCATCAGATGTGCTGATAGTATTTGCTATACCTCCTCATTTTCATTCTCAAGTAGTCATTGTTTTTGAATACTAATATGATGTCATGCAGCTCCCACCATTTGAAATATGACATTGCTGTACATGCTGATTGTGTTGCGTTCACTGCAAAAAAAAAAAAAAAAAAAAAAGCATTATTGGCTTTATGTGGTTGGTCCTAAATTTCAAGATATTGTGAAGGATGTTTTCAGTGCAGTTTGCAATCTCTCTTCAAGTTGGTAGGTTATTCTATTCATTTATTCAACTTTTTAAAAAGTGCAATGCAGGCACTGTTCTATACCATGTAAGATGGTCGTGGTTCCTCCCCTTACAGTTGTTATGGTTGTAGAATTATTTGGCCTAGAAGATATGTTGGGAGATGAAAAATTAAAGAGGATCGTATGATGGCCCCTGCTTCAAGGAGAAGCACCTACACTTAATCCAGCTGTCTAAAATAAACATGGAAAATGTAAATACTTTAGACCTAGAAAATCCAGTTTCAAGAATTTATCCAACAGAAATATTCATAGATTTCACAAAAATACTGGAAGAAAGATATTCATTACAGCCTTGCTAGCTATAGAGCAAAACTAGAAAAATCTAAGTGTCCATCAATAAATGTTTAATAAATCTATAGAATGGAATGCTACACATTATTTTCAAAGAATGAAGTAGATTTATATGTGCCAAATGGAAATATATCTAAGCTATATTAATTGTAAGGTCAAGTGTAGAATGATGTAAAAACATTTCATTATTTATAATAACAAACAATATGTTTGCACATGTATAAAACAATGCCTGGGGACTTCCCTGGTGGTGCAGTAGTTAAGAATCCACCTGCCAATTCAAGGGACAAGGGTTCAAGCCCTGGTCTGGAAAGATCCCACATGACGCAGAGCAACTAAGCCCGTGTGCCACAACTACTGAGCCTGCGCTCTAGAGCCGGCAAGCCACACTACTGAGCCTGCGTGCCACAACTACTGAAGCCCGCACACCTAGAGCCTGTACTCCGCAACAAGAGAAGCCACCACAATGAGAAGCCTGCACACCACAAGGGAGAGTAGTCCCCGCTCTCCGCAACTAGAGAAAGCTCTCGCGCAGCAGTGAAGACCCAACGCAGCCATAAATAAATAAATAAACAATAAATTTTAAAAAACAGAAACAAAAGAAACAATGCCTGGACAGTTATTCAGGAAATTGTTCTGAGAGGAGAGTGGGATAATAGTATTTTATACCTTTCTGTACTATGTTAGTTTTTTCTCCTTAAATAATAGGTAATATTTTTACAGTCTAACCAAAAAGCAACAGCAAACTTCAATGAAGTTTGCAAAGACCTATGGGTACTTGTCCCATTCCCTATCATAACTTCTTAATCCTCATGTGAATCATAATATGCCATTGGGGTGGATAAAAGCATTCCACAGCCTTGAACTATTAAAATGGTTTTTGGCCTAGAAGTTAATCTTTTCCTCTGTGATCTCTCTTGGTGTTGGTAGTTTAGATCAATAATGACAACCAGTTGTTCAGGTTGTTCTGCACAAAAGTGCCAATTGAAATCCATTTACTGTATCCTTTGTCCCAGCACAGAGCTGTTTTCCCCAGAGGAGAAAAGGGGACTTTTCCCTAATTTTTACAAAGGTCTATATGAGCTAATTAAGTCCCTGATGTTAGAACTCATTTTCTTTTAGTATATCTAAATCATGTAGGCTGAAGGATAAGCTGTTTTATTCTCTTTATTCAGCCCATATTGCAGGGAAGTCTTTGGTTACATAACGGTATCATACTGAATCAAACTCCGTAACTCAGGGATGATACTTGGTGATGTGCCCATTCTGACTTTTGAGTATTTTATTAATTAAGTATTATAATCAACTAATGATTAGTTCCTGAAGGCCTTGAACCTTACCAGGCTACCAACCACTAAGCCAGGCTTTCCCAGACTTGCTGATTATAAGACCCTCCTAGGGAGCTTGCTATAGCTTTCTTCTACCTCATTCTAACAATACAACTCATTAGACATTTTAGGCCCTTTTATGATGATTCTGATTTAATTTGAGATGAGACTTGGAACTGTATTTATAACTATTGCCCTTGTAGGCTTTTAGAATTAGATGAGTTTTTGTGATTGCTGTTGTTTTGTTTTTAATGCTCAAAGATTGGAAGGTAAGAGAGGTTATCTAATAAGCCCAGAGACTTGGAGCTCACCACATTGAAGTTATCTTTGGATTGAGTTGGACATTTAAGGCATAGCCCAGAGAGAATGCCATGGAAATGCCAAGATTTTGGGGTGGGGAAAGAGGAATGGTATCATAAAATTCTCATAAAATTCTAAGATGTACCTGGCTGGTTTCAGACTAAATTTCATGCAGTTAACTGCCTGATGAGTTTTATTTTAGCAAATCATAACATATTACAAATTGGAAACCTCTGCTGCATTTGAATGAAGTCCTTCCTCCTATCCTTGTCTCTGAAAGAAAGATGTCTACATACTTTAACCATTCTCCATAAATCCTATTATCCACCTCCTTGCATATTTATAAGATCACAATCTTATAGTTACTATATTTTGCTCTAGTGTTGTACCTACTGACAATATCCGTCAGCATAACTCAATAGACATTTTTCCTGAGGTAGGGAGAATGGCTGCACTTATGACTAAGGTTGACCAAAGGCACAATCTGTTTGCCTTTAGAAATGTGTGTTTTCTGTGACTGCAAGAAATACTGCTGAACAAAACGTTTCTTTACCAACCTTGATGAACGATGGACATTAATAATGCAGATGAGAATCAGGCCAAGTGATATTGAAGAGAAAACAAGGTCCAGCATCCCTAATTCCTTTTAGAGGAATAAATTTTAAATGGCAAGCTCAGTAGTTCCATCACAGCAAAGAACGAGGTGAGTATTATATAATCTTTAAGTTCTAAAGAGTCAAAAATCTATTTATGGACCTTATACCTTGGAAATATTTATGTATGTACATAATTATACATATACCCACACTTACATCTATGTCTCTTTATAGGTAACAGAGAGGTAGTATGTTTGCTCTTATGGATGTAATATATGTCCATTTAAATATTTATTACATATATCCAATATTACTTTAATATACCAAGGTCAATTTTCATTTGTAACTTTTCTGATGTTTTATTCTTTTATATATCTCACATATAATGATAGCCCTCTGTTAGAGTATATAAGCAAAGGGCAAAATATCTTAGAGGGATAAATGACTCTTTTAAAAATAGAAGTATTTAGAGCAATGCTAAAAATTAACTAATCTGACCTTTTACTAAATACCTAGAAAACACCTTCTCTGTACAAAGTACTACAGAGGATGAAGTATTTAAGGCCAGTTTCTGCCAATCATACACTTTCTGGTGTGTGTGTTCTTGTGGCAAAAATTGGAGGAGGAGGGTGATGAGAGGAAGAAAACTGTATTTTAAACCACTGCTTCATGGCTAAGTGCCATACAAATGGAGCACAGTGGTGACCCTATGTCCTGCTTTGCCTAGGAGAGTCCTCATGTATGCCTATTGCTTTATTATAATTATTAATAGTCTCCTCCTTCACTCTCAAAACGGTCTGGGTGTGAACATATACATCAAAGTCCCACAGAAGTTCACAGGAGAGACAATTCTCTTCCAGTAATAAGACATAAGAAAAATGTCACTGAATCCTGAAGGATGGGTTTGATTTCAGAGGTAGAAAGATAGATGAGGAAGTAGTCAAGGCTCATGTCTCATCATTGCTTGCCTGTATTCTTCCAGTAACTTCTCAAATTATGACCCTGCTTTTTTTTTCCTTAAAGTCAGAATCTACTCTAGCATCTTCACTTGTACCTTTACTTCTTTTACAAATGTCTTAATGGTTTCCTTTTCCTTTTCCTTAAAGTCAGAATCTACTCTAGCATCTTCACTTCTACCTTTACTTCTTTTACAAATGTCTTAATGGTTCTTCATCACCATTATGTTGTTATGTCATATGTTAAAGCCAAAGCGCCAACATGCACTTAGGGCCCTTTATTATCTGGCCCCTGCTTGCCCCTCCGTCAGTATCAATACCCATTGTTCACTGTAGCCATATTGAACTATTGTGAATGCTCTAAACATGCCATCCTGTTTCTGATTTTCATGTGTGTCTTTGGTCTTCATCATCATCAGGGCAAATACTTATATAGTAATTACCATAGGCTTGGAACTGTTGATCTGAAAGCTCTACTTGTATTAACTCATTTAATCCTCATACAAATTATTATTACCATTTTACAGATGACAAAATTGAGGCAAAGAGGGGCTAAGAAACTTTTCAAACTTTCAAAGTTGTTCAGCTAGTAAGCAGTATAGCTGATGTTTGAATCCAGGCAATCTGGCTGCAGAATCTATACTTTTGACCACTTTTCTGTAATACTTCTGCTGTTTGGACTGCCCTATCCCTCTCATTCTTCAAACCCAGATCAGAGTTTACAGTTATAATTGTCCCTGAATCTGCCTGAAGAGTTACTCATTTCTTCCTCTATATATTCTGTAATTTGTACTTACTTCTTTTGCTGAGAAAGTCAACCTGGAGGAGCATGAAAAGTGGTTCTGGAGGAGAAAACAAAATACCCGACTCGCACATTGCAACTTTTACTATTTTAATACACTTCTGAGGGATTCTCTTTGTACCTCAAGTGGCCATCCACCATAGCTCTGGTTCCCATATCCTTCTTTTCCTTCTGGAGCCACCAGCTTATGCTCTAGCTTCAGTCCTTGCTCCTAACAGAGACCACATCCTACTGCTTGTAGCCCCTGGTACGTCACTTCCCCCAGCCCCATTCCTACCCCAGGTTTTCTTGCTGTCAGCCCGGGTATACCTGTGTGTGTGTGTGTGTGTGTGTGTGTGTGTGTGTGTGTGTGTGTGTGTGTTTAGCTCCCCTTCTCCCCCAATTTGTACAATAAAAACATCTTCATCTTGTTACACAACACCGTTAACTAAAAGTAACTGGGCAAACAATGAAATAAAAAATGTAATCTTTATTAGTTTTGCACATTTTTAATGTTGGTTAGCATCACTTAGGGTAATAGTAGCATTTTCCAGCATGCAGTTCACGAATACAGTTTAAGTAGTTTTAAGAAAAAGTGCCTATAGTTTGCTTCTGTAAGAAACACAAAATGTCCTGATATAACTGACTACGTAAGTTCACTACTCTCTGTTCTTCCAGGAAAAAAAAAAAGTTGTGAAACCCGCATTATATTTAGAGCAATCTAGAGCGGCATGACTCCAAAGAAATGAAAACATAAACAGAAGTTAGAAAAAAAGGATAAAAATGAAAAATAAGCACTATCTTCAATCAGTTAGTGTAGGAACTACCAAAAATGTAAATAAAAATTTATACCTTTTTCCAATTGCAAAGCATAATTTGGATGTGAGTTGTGAACCTATTTTTGCCCTTTAAAATTATGAAATAATCTAAAAGTAGCAAATGTAATAAAAAAGCAGAAATCTACAACTACCCCATCTTGTTTTCATTTCTTATTTAGCAAATTTCTTCCCTGAAAAAGTACGGTGGACAGAAAGTAAGAAAGTGATTGTGATATCAACCTTAAGATAATTTCCTCTTCATATTTATGTACATAATGCTGAAAAATAAAATAAAATGACTTTTTACAGTACTTATATTTGCTTATAAAACTCTAAACACATTTTAACATGTTAAGCGGTGCTTTTTTTTAAAACATGTCTGTACAGTCAGGCTATACAACATATGGGATCCACTTAAAATTTAAAAATAACCAAAAAGCTGTTAAAGTGCTGCAAACTATTGCTTAATGACTTAAAGAAATGAGATCTGTTGAGCAATTTCTTTGACTTTACCAGTGACATATGGTTTCTCATAAATGAGATTCTGAGCAGTGCGAGAAACCAGATACAGCAGCATGGTAATTAGAAACATGCATTCATAGCATCCAAGCTATCTATAATGGTACAGAATACATTATGTTACCTGTGTAAAGCTTGCACTCTACATTTCTTGTGGTACATATTTGATGCAATAAATACTGTGCTTAGGTCATTATTTCTTTGCTCAAACGTGCACCACCGGGTAAAATGACTATTTACATAATAAATAGCATTTCATTAACATATACATTGTCAACCTTGCTGCGCTGAAGATGGCTAAACAAAGTGCAGGATTAAGCAGAAATTTATAAAGCGTTCTTTTTGTCAATTCCGTCTTTAGGGGGGAAGCAAAACTTACTCAGGTTTTTAAATACAAGAAACAGAAACATAACACTTATGACTCCAGACATTTGAGTGAAGTTTTCACCTGCTTAGATTTCATGGGCTATCCCTCCCCAAAATGATATAGTTGGTCTAGGGGCTGGATTTCACAAGGTCAGCAAAGCACCTCCAATTTTCACCTAATTACCCCTCCCAGAAACATGGATGGAATTTAAAACTCATTGTTTTCCTCGTGACTTTTTTCATGCATGATCTCTGAGTGTAGCATGCCCTCATGCAAACCACATCTCTGTGCAGGTGGGAGGCCATGCAATTACCATAACCCCTGGTGGCATACCTGTTAGAGAGGTCCTTTAGTCTATTTCCCAACAGAAACCCCGTTTACAAAAATAGTCACATATAATAAACAACATATGGACTAAAAAAAAGATGAATCCACTAACAGATTTTGTAAAAATGTGACAAATGTGGCAGTCGAAATGCAAAGAGTGGATACAATTACTACACTAAAGTGTTTCATGTTAAACAACCCCCGAATTATAGGTTTGCACCCCTTTGAACTGGTCCCTACAGTCTGAGTAGCCATTTTGTCTCTTGTCTTCAGCAGTGTCAGCTGGTAGTGAGAACAGTAACCTCCTGTCGAGGTCATCTTCCCTTTTCAGAGTCACAGTTTTCCGACAAGGGGTCACTGTCTGATTGTAGGCACTGACCTTAAGTAGATTTGTGTAAAAACAGTCAGTTTGGCATTGACCTCCTAAAGGAGTCCTGTTGACCAGAATACATCACCTTCACAGGCTGTAAACAATTTGTCACCCAGTGATTTTGATTTATTTTTGTTTATTTCCCTTTGGCTTTCTCATCTTTGCCTTCTTGCTCGTGTTTTTCCACGATTGGCTTTGTTACCCGATCGTAGGAGGGTGGACAAGCTGCTGTGGACATGGTCAGATCAGTCTTTTCTGTAATTGAGTTTTCATTTATTCTGTCAATTACCATGTCTTCTTTTATAAGAAGATTAGTCCCACCTTTGATTTTATTTTTGTTATATGTAAATGAAGCTTGCTTTACAGTTCGCTTTAAAAGGTGGCGCCTGTATGCACGCTGAATAATAACAGCAGACACCTCCTCTTGTTTTCGTCTTAAAGTCGTAGTTATTGGCTGATAGGAAACCTTTGATGGGTTGGAAGCCATGAATCGCTCTTCCATCTGTATTCGGAGAGCATCCATCTCTCCACTCTCCCCCAGAACCCGCTTCGTAAAAGCAAATAAGATGTCAAGACAGTGGATCCGGTCCCCACTGACCATAGGCAGATCCATGGCAATGAGCTGGACTTTGTTCGGTTGTGGCAAATTGAGCGGAGGTTCAAGAGCAGCTGCAAACTGAGAGAGTTTTTCAAATTCCATGAACTGGGTGGCATTGGGATCAAACTTCTCCCAAACCTCGTAGAACATCTCAAAGTCATCCTCGCTCAGGGGCTCTGCACTTTCTTCAGTAGCAACACTGAAGTTCTCCAGGATGACAGCGATGTACATGTTCACCACGACCAGAAATGATATGATGATGTAACTGACAAAAAAGAAGATCCCCACAGATGGGTTCCCACAGTCTCCCTTAACTGAGCTGCCAGGGTTAACTTTATTAGGGTCACAATCGGGTGGTTTACTGTTGAGAATAGGTGCTAGCAATCCATCCCAACCAGCAGAGGTGGTAATCTGGAACAGGCAGATCATGCTGTTGCCAAAGGTCTCGAAGTTGAACATGTCATCAATTCCAACCTCCCTCTTAACATAGGCGAAGTTGGACATCCCAAAGATGGCATAGATGAACATGACCAGGAAGAGCAGGAGGCCGATGTTAAACAACGCAGGAAGGGACATCATCAAAGCAAAGAGCAGCGTGCGGATCCCCTTGGCCCCTTTGATCAGACGCAGGATTCGGCCAATCCTGGCAAGACGGATCACTCGGAACAGGGTAGGGGACACAAAATATTTCTCTATCAGCTCAGCCAGAAACATACCTATGGATAAAAGATCAGTGTATCAACCAGTGAAGAAGTTATCCATTAAAATAATATTTAAATTTCTGTTAAGGCTCCCAGGTAAAGTTCAGAGTACTGAAATTCAGTTATTTAATCTTCAATTTTATATACAGACAATACATACATATATTATAGATAAACCTTAATTTCGGCATTCAGCATTAAATTCAACTCAGTATTTGCTGTGAACTAAATTCTGTCCACCCCCACCCCCCACCCACCCTACCACCAAATTCATACATTACAGCCCTAACCCCCCAAGGTGGTGGTATTTGGAGATAGGGCCTTTGGGAGATAATTAAATTTAGATGAGGCCATGAGGTTGGAGCCCTCATGATAGGATTAGTGCCCTTATGAGAAAAGGCAATAGAGAGCTTGCTCTCTCTTTCTCCCTGCCACCTGAGGACACAGTGAGAAGATGACCATCTACCAACCTGGAAGAGACCTCTCACCAGAAACCCATCATGTTGGCACCTTGACTTGGACTTGTGGCCTCCAGAACTCTGAGAAAATAAGTTTCTCTTGTTTAAGCCACCCAGTCTGTGGTAATTATTACGGCAGTCCAAGGTGACTATGACAATATTCAATTGAATAAGGATTTTATAGTACCTTTTGTCTTTGAGGGATATCTATAGACTAGTTTTAGCTTATACAAAATCCCAAGACTGAATCTAAAAAAACAAATTAAAAATTCTCAAGTCCATCTTAAGAGCAGTAGCCAACAGTATACGTACACATTTATAAGAATTCAATGATTTTTTTCTGAAAATGCCAAATCATATATACCCTCTATTCAGTCCTTCCCCATCTAAAAGTATCTGCAGTTTTTAATGCTGTTTTCATCTCTCCATGAACTTGATGCTTCCCTAAGCTTCTACTATAATATTCATATATATATATATATATATATATATATGTAATACATATATATATGTATATATATGGTCTGGTGCATTTCTAAAAGGGTTTAAGCTGATGCTGTTTCTGGTTTCCTGTGTCTGACACTGGTCTCTCAGCTCTCTTCCTTAAATCTTCTTTCTCCATTTGCCTTTAAAATAATGAAATAGTGATTGAGCTGAAAAGGATCTCAAGAAATTAAGTACCTTTGAGTTACACTACCTCATTCTGTAAAGAGTAAGTAAGCATGTGTGTGTGTGTGTGTGTGTGTGTGTGTGTGTGTGTGTGTGTATGAGTGAGAGAGAGGGAAAGAGAGTGAAAGAGAGGTGAATACAACTAAGTACCCTATCCACAACTAATTATACCACAGATTACTGTGGGAATCAAATGCTACATACAACATATGAGTTGGATAGAAAATCAACTTCTTCAGAGGGAGGAATGGCATAAAAATCTGCCTAACGGAGGCACCCCCTATTGGATGGTAAAATATTGACCCAATCATATTATTATCTGGTTTAGGAAAGAATGAATACTTCAGGCCCACAGGCAGACTTCTTCACTTCACTGGAGCTAGAGTTGTATCTTGAATGAGATGAGCTATGGGTCACGTGACTTGTTTAACATTCCAGGCTTTGAAGTGTATGACTGATGAAATGATGTTCCATGCCACATCACTTCTTTTGTGCATCATTACTATAAATTTCAAGGTAATCTACAAAATATCCCATACCCTGCATTAAAGAACTTACCATCTGCAATTGCTGACATTTTGTTCTTAGCTTTATTCTCTTTTCACTCTATGCTCTTCCTTATTTGCCACCAGCTTCCACTCATGTATACATGCTAATGACTCTGTGTCTATGTCTCTGATGCACTGTCTCTCCTGAGTACCAGACTAAATTTCTAGTCCTCTCTTCAACAGAGCCATTTAGATATTGTATAGACTATTCAATCTCAACAAGTCAAAAACATTTCAATCTTAGTTAACAGCAGATTTCTAGTTCAAATCAATGAGACTTTGGTATATTGACAAATAATATACCTAGTCTAAAATGCACAGAATAGGATACAATACTCTATGCATAGCAGGAGCCTCATTTTGTAAGAAAGAGAAACACACCAGTATGACATACATCAAAATTTTCACAGTGGTTTTCTCTGAGTGGTCAGATAACCCCTAATTTAAACTTGATTAGTCTAACTTTTACTCTTATTGAGCTGAACTTAAGAGACCTGAAATAATTCTTACCTACAATGGAGAGAATGACAACCACAAAATCAAAAATATTCCAGCCTATGGTAAAATAATAATGGCGGAGAGAGATGAGCTTCAGCACACATTCTCCAGTGAACAGCACAATGAACACCAGGTTGATACGTGACAAAATGCTAGTCACATATTCACTCTGATCGTCAGTTTCCACCATCATTGTGACCATGTTGAGACAGATGAGAATCATGATGCTTATGTCAAAAACTTGTCTGGTTACGAAGTCAAAGACCATTCCTTGGAATTTGTTCTGTAGAGAATCAGAAATGCTTTTAGCAACAGAGGTGTTTTCCTGTACACATTAGCTTCTACATAAGTATTTTCTGCACTAACTGACTGTCTAGTATTATACCTAGGAACCACTGGCCCTGAATTTTGTAAAAGATGGTTTATAGCACATTGTTCTTTAATTTAGTTACCTAAATTGCTATTTACCAAAATGTATTCCACAGAATAACAATCCCTTGTCAAAAGGGGATTTCTGATAAGAAACACTGCATACTATACGCTTCTCTGAGAGGCACAAAATGCATATTGATGTATTAAAATTACGAGAAGTTAAGAAACCTGCTTAATTTTGTTATACCAGAATTTCCCATGATCAGTTGGACCATGAAGCAGTTTCAAAATATAGTATCTAATAACATTCCACTTGCCTTATTCTCAAAGAATTGTTAGAGGGAACTTGTCATTTTCATGACACACCTATAACATTATGCATTTAAAGTCCATGTGTGGCAATACTGATGCTCTTCCACCAACCAGTCTTTGCTGACATTGTCACACACAGAATGCTGAGTGTACACAGGGATAATCAGGCCAGAATGACATTCCTTATGCTTTGATGTCACAAATTCATGTCCCTTGTCACTGATCTATGGTTCTGCTCCCTGGTTCTGCCACTGTCATTCACTACAGGCCATTGTCTGGCCCATTTCCCTAGGCCACTGAGGAATTTTGAGGACATCGTCTATCTTACATTTTTCCTACACATAGTTGACTCATTTTCACTTCCAGTGTTAAGGCTTAACAGAGGACAGTATATGTTTTTCATCATTCTCAAGAAGGCAAGTGTTGGCTAGCACAATATGAATATTCACTAGCATTTTATTCCCTAAAGCA
Source organism: Leucopleurus acutus (assembly GCF_964270905.1). Taxonomy (NCBI): domain Eukaryota; kingdom Metazoa; phylum Chordata; class Mammalia; order Artiodactyla; family Delphinidae; genus Leucopleurus; species Leucopleurus acutus. The sequence goes on from NC_139149.1 coordinate 53,085,696, forward strand.
CCCCAGGAGTTGTTTTAACCTCACAGGTCATCATCATAAAAATCAGTACAATGTGGGATAAGGCTCCTCCATTTCACGGCAGTTGTCTCATTGGTTCATCATGGAAACATGACATTGGGTTATTTATCATCATGAATTGTACTTATTGACTCTGACCTCTGTAGACATTAGTAATTTCTAACTTTATAGCCTTATATATGAATGTTAGATACTAGAAGTCTTTCCTTCTCCAAAACAACTGGTACCTCTAATGAAAAATAAAATGGAAGTAAGGTGTTATTTCACTCAACAATTCATCAACTTGTTAATCTATCAGAAAACTGCATGTTTTTTAACCCCATCCAAGATTACTCTTCTAACATTCTTGAGTTATATGATCAAATTCCTTGTGCATATCACACTGCCTATGTGTCCTTTGCCATTTTTTTTTTCCTTTTCCATTTTGTTTGGATTCTAGTTGTGTAATTCTAAATGGCTTGAAGATAAGGGTGCATTTTCTGTTTCTTCTTTTTCCTTTTGGTCTCTCCCTTTAAAAAATAATTTTTACCATTACCATAAAAGGTATGAATTAATGATGCTCTAAAAGTGGGAGAAATCTTTGCTGCTCGAAACGTTAGCTGCTATCTCTTCTGTGAGAAAACCCATGCTAGTTTTGTTTTTATATTTTTTCCCCCATATCATTTGATATTTCTTACCCCTGGTCGAGGTATAGGCTTTTGAGGCTTTTTTGATCCTAATTTTTTCATTGCATTATAGTATTTCTTCTGTTCTTCTGTCATAAAGATGTCTTGACCTCCAAAGTATAGAAAAGAAAAATCAAAACTGGTTAAAACTGTGTCCCTTTGTACATAGTTTTTTTTTTTTTTTGTACATAGTTTTTTAATATTAAACTTAAAATAGGAAAGGGACAGTTAAAAAAGGAAATGCAAAATTCAACCAATTAGCATAATTATGCCTGGGATTTTAAATTTGAAAAATTAAAACTAATTTTTAGATACTATAATCTTATTTATTTCCCACAATCATCCAAAATTGACTTTATTGTTTTCACTATTATTTTATGGAGGAAAAATTCCCAGAATCTGAGAGGTTAAGTATTTTACCCAAGACTGTAAACTCAGGAAGTAGTACAATTTGATTCACTGAGACACTAAATACATGGTTCCTTTCACTACACACACTGCCTTTCAGAAGGTAAAGACAATGATTTTCTTATTCAAATGTAGCAAAGAGTTAGAGTAGGTATATTGCATGATGGTTTAGAGTTACTCACAAAAAGCCACTTTCATTCTGCAAAGAACTGGAGCAAAAGGATGGAAAGGAAACTGGCCAAGTCGGTAGATGACTTAGGGGAAAAGTCAGAGGTCATACGTATGTCAGGTATGTGGTATGATAGGCCAGTAGGTGCAGAGGATTAGACCTCAGGCTAATAAGTGAAACGAAATAGCTTGATAATGACAACGGAGTAATATCAGTAATAATAAAGGGGGCTAAGGGACAGAAATGATCCATAAGTGAAAGAGTCTCATCCAATGAAAGCACTCATATAATAAGAAAACAGACTGAGCAAGTGAGATGAAGGATCAGTACACAAAGGAAGAAAAATAAATGGCAAAAATAAAGGCCTCAAAACATATTCAAACCTACTAGTCATAAAAGACATGAAAATTAAACACAATTTTCATTTTTCAAATATCAAGTACCAAAAAACGAGAGAATGTTTGATGCCAGTGAAACAGCAGTGACCTGAGCACATCTATACGCTTTTTCTTTTTTTTTTAACATCTATATTGGAGTATAATTGCTTTACAATGGTGTGTTAATTTCTGCTTTATAACAAAGTGAATCAGTTATACATATACATATGTTCCCATATCTCTTCCCTCTTGCGTCTCCCTCCCTCCCGCCCTCCCTATCCCACCCCTCTAGGTGGTCACAAAGCACCGAGCTGATCTCCCTGTGCTATGCGGCTGCTTCCCACTAGCTATCTATTTTACGTTGGGTAGTGTACATATGTCCATGCCACTCTCTCACTTTGTCACAGATTACCCTTCCCCCTCCCCATATCCTCAAGTCCATTCTCTAGTAGGTCTGTGTCTTTATTCCCGTCTTACCCCTAGGTTCTTCATGACCCTGTTTTTTTTCTTAGATTCCATATATATGTGTTAGCATACTGTATTTGTTTTTCTCTTTCTGACTTACTTCACTCTGTACAACAGACTCTAGGTCCATCCACCTCACTACAAATAACTCAATTTCGTTTCTTTTTATGGCTGAGTAATATTCCATTGTATATATGTGTCACATCTTCTTTATCCATTCATCCGATGATGGACACTTAGGTTGATTCCATGTCCTGGCTATTGTAAATAATGCTGCAGTGAACATTGTGGTACATGACTCTTCTGGAATTATGGTTTTCTCAGGGTATATGCCCAGTAGTGGGATTGCTGGGTCGTATGGTAGTTCTATTTTTAGTTTTTTAAGGAACCTCCATACTGTTCTCCACAGTGGCTGTATCAATTTACATTCCCACCAACACTGCAAGAGTGTTCCCTTTTCTCCACACCCTCTCCAGCATTATTGTTTCTAGATTTTTTGATGATGGCCATTCTGACCAGTGTGAGATGATATCTCATTGTAGTTTGGATTTGCATTTCTCTAATGATTAATGATATTGAGCATTCTTTCATGTTCTCGTTGGCAATCTGTATATCTTCTTTGGAGAAATGTCTATTTAGGTCTTCTGCCCATTTTTGGATTGGGTTGTTTGTTTTTTTGATATTGAGCTGCATGAGCTGTTTGTAAATTTTGGAGATTAATCCTTTGTCAGTTGCTACATTTGCAAATATTTTCTCTCATTCTGAGGGTTGTCTTTTGGTCTTGTTTATGGTTTCCTTTGCTGTGCAAAAGCTTTTAAGTTTCATTAGGTCCCATTTGTTTATTTTTGTTTTTATTTCCATTTCTCTAGGAGGTGGGTCAAAAAGGATCTTGCTGTGATTTCTGTCGTAGTGTTCTGCCTATGTTTTCCTCTAAGAGTTTGATAGTGTCTGGCCTTACATTTAGGTCTTTAATCCATTTTGAGTTTATTTTTGTGTATGGTGTTAGGGAGGATTCTAATTTCATACTTTTACATGTACCTGTCCAGTTTTCCCAGCACCACTTATTGGGAGTATGAGTGGGCATGTTACCTGGGGAAAGCAAAACACTTTACTCTTGGAATTTATCTTAAAGAAATCATTAAAGGCTCAAATTTTTTCGGCACAAAGGCTTTTGACCAGGCACTATTTAAATTATTAAAGATTAGAAACAACCTAAATCATCAATCTATTGGAAAATGGTTAAGAAAATTATGATAATATGTATATGAAGACTTAACAAAATGGGAAAATACTTATGTTAACTCAAAAAAAATTATAATTATAGACCAAATAATTTCAATAACAAGGATATGTGTAGAAAAAGTTTGAACAGAAAAACATAAAATGTGAATAGTGGTTACTCCTGAGTAATGATATTTCTTCACTTTCTGTGTTTTTGATAATATGCATATATAACTGGGATGATAAAATGGGCTTCATAAGTGATAATAATTAATAAAGAACTGTTCAATTCAAGGCTGGAACTGATAGTTTGTAATTAACATCAGGGAAAATGAAGTGGGAATACACAAAACGAGCCAAAAAAGAATTAAAAAATGTGAAAAGAAACACTAGAAGAAGCTTACCTCTCATGCCTAATTTACTGCAAAGATTTTAAACGTTTTTGCTGGAAAATATATTTCAAGGAGGTAAGTTGTAAAGATAAAACAACAGGTTGACTCTGGGAAACAGGTGTATGCCTGGGTTCTCTTCTAGTTCTTTTTTTTAATTATTCTTTTTCAAAAGAGAAAATGTGGTACCTGAGTATTTTTTCTTTAAAGAGGAGAGAGATTTTGTGAACCTATGCACAGGAGAATGGAATACACTCCTTCTTGACTTTTTATACCATGAAAGACATGGGCAGTGAATGGCAGAGGGAGAGGATGCAAAAATAGATTTTAATATATAATCCCATTTGGTTTCTGAGTTAAAGTACTCATTTGGTGTTGAAAACTCTTCAAATAATTTATTACCTCAGTGGGAGAGAAAATATTAGAAATACTTATCTTCTTCTTTTGCTGGTTGAAATTATCTATGATGACACCAATAAACAGGTTCAAGGTGAAGAAGGACCCAAAGATGATGAAAATAACAAAGTAAAGATACATGTATAGACTTTCCTCATACTTAGGCTGGAGTTCCACCTACAAAAGGAGAATATTTTGTAAGATATTACAATACATTTGATGCTGGTAGTCACTGGTGTTTTTCATGAGAATAGAAAAGAAAATTTCTAGTAACACTTAAGCAGTACTTTTCTTTATTTCCTCTAAATCAGCTACCTCTAAAAAATAAATCTCTGAAATTAGCCTTTGGGATAATTTTTTATGTGAAAAACAGAGTGTTCTCATGTGAAAAATACAGTATGATGATTTTGAAATGTATTTTTTTCTAACTATAAATACAACTAATATCTTGCCATTTGGACAGTAGTGTACTAAATTTGGGAATTTTTAAGGTATTGCATTTTAATAATTTAAAAATTAATAGCGAAAAAAATTTTACATCAGTAAATATGCATAGACTATTTCAATGATTATTTTAGAAATAATCATTCCTGATGCATGAATTTATTTAGCAAATAAGAATTGAGTTACTTATTTCGATGTTTGGCATCCTGCCTATAACATTATAACATTCATTGAAATTTTCAGATTGAGTAGACATAATTGGACATGGTATCTGCTAAATCCTCAACTGATAATTTAATCTCTAGATTGTACTCATAATAAATAAGCATTTGAGCTTTTACTTAGCACTTAGTAAAGAGGTAAAGGAGTCACTATAGATAGTGCCCTAATAGATTCATGTCCTCCTAAAGATAACAGAGTTAAAAACCAACCAAACGCACAAAACAAACACAATAAGTAACAAAGTGAAATAACTCATCTCTGGAGGATATCAAGAAAGTACTCAACATAAAACTAAAGCCACTTATGGGAAATGCACATCAAGAAAGATAAAAGTGTGCTTATCAGATCAGTTTAAAGATTCCAGGGGTAAAGTTCATTCTTCATGATTATAGAAGATGGGACTTCAGAATGGAAAGATAAAGAGAAAATACTAAATTTTACAAATTTTGAAGAGCAGAGTTGGAATGAGCATGGATTTCAGTTCTCTTCTTGAAGCCTGAAAAAGACTATTGTAGGATAAATCAAAAAAGTAGGTCTTAGGTGATAGAAACTTAAAGGAAACTGTTGATCACAGAAATGATAACAGTCTCTGTAAAGGCCCCAGTAAATTTATGGATGCTATAATCATATAAAAGAATGGATTTTAAAGTGACTATTACAGAAATCTAATTCTGCCTAGACAACATCCCTAACTTGTCTAATGTGGAGGGTAAACTACTGATGGTAACCATGTATTTCTTCACATTTGCTCCAGCATGCCAATATTATTATTGATTATATAATTGGTAGATAAAAAGGAAACAAAATAGAAAAATAGTTAATAGATGGATATTTGTTAGTTATTAAATATACTCATGTGTTACATTAGTTTGACTTCCATTTTGATATATCTTACTAAGATCTTTCTGATAAATATTTGAGTATTAACTTGAGTCATACTTTTCCCTTTTTAAAAATTCGTTGTAGAATCATTCCATTTAGCTGATATGCTCTGTTAATTTTAGTGCCTAATCAATATTGTGAAAAGACTTAGGATGTAAAGAATACTTACATTTCTGGAATCAACTGCTGCATACATTATATCCATCCATCCCTTAAATGTGGCCTATTAAAAAGGACATGCATGTTTTACTTTGGAGTAAAAATAATTCAGACCTGATGTTTAATAAATATTCTTCCTGATATATTTCTTTAAAAGGAACATTTTTAAAAGACATCTCAAAACAAATTTTACATGGATTTTGGACCAACAATATCTCAGTAAGTCTCTTCATTTCTAGACCATATAATAAACAGAATGGTCATTTGATATAGCTTCCTGCTTGATAACCAACTCACAAATACTTCTCAGTTCTTTTTTATTATTATTTTTTAACACCTTTATTGGAGTATAATTGCTTTACAATGGTGTGTTAGTTTCTGCTTTATAACAAAGTGAATAAGTTATACATATACATATGTTCCCATATCTCTTCCCTCTTGCGTCTCCCTCCCTTCCAATCATGCAATATAAAGTGCTATCAAGATTTGGCGGAATACTTTTAGAAAGCTTTACAAATGCCAACACATTTGGCAATGTTTGTAGCAGCAAAACAACTACAACTTAGACCTGACGATCATCCACTAAAATCTATCTACAAGGTGACAAAGCGACTGAAAGTTTATGATTTCTCTTGATTGTAACACTCTAAGGATCATACAGGTATACAAAAAGTCAGTTGCAACTAACATTTTAAGAATTTTAAAGCATAACATCTAGAAATAATCCTATATTCCACTTTCTTCTCTGTAATTTTTTAAAATAATACTCCTTTTTTTTTTTTTCTGTTCGTTTGTTTTGTTTTGTTTTTGGGGTTTTTTTTTGGCCATGCCACATGGCATGTGGGATATTAGTTCCCAACCAGGGATTGAACCCTCGCCACCTGCGTTGGAAGCACGGAGTCTTAACCACTGGACCGCCAGGGAGTCCCTCTTTGTAATTTTTGATGAGAGTGAGTTAATTTGGGTAAGAGAAGTGAAAAATAGTACACTTGGTATTCCAAGTGTAATAGCTTACAGTAATTTGTTACTTGCCCTAGGACATGAATTTTGAGCCCTACGGGCCTGAGAGGATTATTCCTTAGTGAGCAAATCTAGCAAAAAGCTTTCAGCATCTGTATCTCAACACATCTTTGTTTTTATAACACTAACACTTGTGAAGTGGTAGATGTCATGGGAAGAAAGCCAAGTAAGGGTGGTTGTGATGGCAGTGAAGAGAAAGTAAAGTTTCTTATCTAGAAAATAGAACTTATTTGTCTATCAAAGAGGGAAATGTTGAATGTGTCAATGTCTGAGGTCAATGACAGAACAAGTTCATCACACACTAGGTACAGGAACAGAAAAAAGTGATTCAAGGAACCATTTCAATGAATTGCTAATCAACAGAGAGATGATTCTGTATAAAGCCAAGAATAAATCAGTACTTCAGTATTAGAATTTATTTAATGGCTTCATACAGGATCTTTACCCCTTGTTTAGCATTTTAAGGGACTGCTTGAAATTTTCAATTTTTCTTTCTCAATTTTATGGAGGAAGTGATATAAATTAGTGATATTTACAAGTGTGGTTATTAGTTAAGCGTTAGGATAAGGGCCCAAGGAAATATCATCATGTGTCTATGCTAATATTTAAAGAAATCATACTTGCCAGATTATAAAAATCTCTATTTTAATTGCATAAGCGTTCAGAGTAAGTCAGAAACATCTACAAGAGAAATAAGAATTTCTAACAAGAAGGTGGAAAGAACTTGTAAAATAATCACAGTACTGACACCTCTGAAAGAGATGCACGAGGACTTTGACCAGTCCAGGTTTGTTTGCTTAATCTCCTGGCTGAACAACTGAAAACACAACCCTGGTGAAACAAAATAGATTTCTTCCCTAAAGACTCTGCAGAACCACAGGAAAGAACTTACGCAGTTTTTTTTTTTTTTTAAGATGAGTTTTCAGTGGCCAAAATAGAACAGTATTTTTACAATGTTTTTCAAACGACCTAGACTGTTTTTACCCACTGCTCTCTTGTGATGCAGCTGCAGTCAGAAGCAGCATCAAATGAAAATGTTTAAGAGGCCACCATCTTCTACATTTTTATAAATTGTGAACTATGTTTCAGTCTTAAAGACCCAGTAGTGAAAACATCAATATTTAGAGAAAAAAAAAAGACTTAAGTAATTGTACTGAAGGACATTTGGGGTGAGACAACAGCTGCTTGTGTTTGATTTCTGTGTCTGAGTGTTACCTGGTATTATTTCATTTTGCTATGAGGATCTAAACCTAAAACCTAAATATCATTCCCCAATCTTCAATCCAAATGATACAATTCAGTAGCAGTTAATTTAATTCCCACCAATTTGTTACAATCCAATCAGGTGTGTTAAGGGTGTATGTTTGCGAGGAGGGGATGATCCATCAGTGAAACAAGCTTTCCAATTGCAATAGGAAAAATAATAGCAAATTTATTGATTTATTAATCAACTTGTTCACATGGGAAGAGAGAGTAATATGAGAAGAAAAAAAGACCTTTGGAAAGAACTAAAATACCTGGCCACTATCAACTAAAATACCTGGCCACTATCAACTATGTCTGCACTGTTTAAATATACTGACATTTCCACCCATCTGGGCTCATGAACTTGTACTAATAAACCAAAATTAGAAAAAAGGAAATATGTTATAAAATTTCTTCTTAGTAACTAAATAATAGTTGTATATCATTACTTTGTTATTATTCCAAACAATAAACACATTTCAGAGAAAAGAGTGTTCACTTACAACTTGAAGCAAAGAGAGATACCCAAATCCTACATTATCAAAGTTTACTTTCACATTTTTCCATCGGGCAGTCTCATTTCTTTCTATTAGTATTAGGCAATCAGAATGATTATTCACTTCGCTGATGTCAAACATGTCACCAGTTGTGGTGTTAACACAGTGGTAGAATTTGCCAGCAAACAAATTTACGCCCATGATGCTGAAAATTAGCCAGAATATAAGACAAACCAGAAGCACATTCATGATGGATGGAATTGCTCCTAAAAGGGCATTCACAACCACCTAATACACAAATGGAAAAAAAGAAAAGTCAGAATTCTTGTTGGTTAAAAGAAAAGACATTCCCCTAGTAATCTTTAGTCATTCTTTTTTTTTTTTTTTACTATCAAGATTATTCTAAGATATTTAAAAGCAAAGTAAAAATGTCTTAAAATGAAATACATTCTTTCATAAGCAATACATTTAGGGAAATGAATTTAGGTAATATATCAAAGATAAAAAAGATTTTAAAAAGAGAGGAGAAAGTACTGAAAAGTTAAAGGGAAAACAAAATCAGAGGAATTTGCTGTCAGATGAAGTCAGAAAAGTTTTATTAGAAAAAGTAAGAATTCCTAACAGAGAAAATTAACTCATTAAAAAAGGCAGTATATTAAAGAATGAAACTAAAATGTTGGGACAAGAGTTGATTTGATTGATATATTTTACTAAACTAAAAATTCAGATGTATAAATATAAAAAATTATTAAATACCTAATATAATTTTGTCCTTAATTATTCATGCATTGCTATGACTAATAATAATTTTTGCATAAGAAGCAAGACAATTTAGCATTATGTATTTCATTAGATCATCACATCGTTTATTTCAAGCTCCAGTCATATCAGTTGTTTCATTTACTGAGTTTAATTTGATAAACTTATTTTAAATGAAACATAGTAGAAATCAGTTTCTTAGGAAAATAAGAAAAGGAGGGATGCCATTTTTGGGATGATAGCTCCTAAATCTGATGTGATTATATCAAGTTCTGTGCTAAATAATTAGCTACTTTTTTTTTTTTAATGGAAGCATTTTTGCCCCTCTTATCTTTATTCCTGGACCACAAATTAAAACTCTGAGTTTTTATATTTAGCAACACTGTAGGGAGGACTGTCCTTGCTTCCTTCTCTACAGTTCCCATTGGAGATGCACATGAGTAGCTAAGAGAGAGATAAACACAGGCCCTAAAATGCTCCTAAGTGGCAGATGATGGATGCCTCAGACTTGAACATTCATAGCTAAGTTGAATTCTACCTGTGTACCTCTATGATTCTTGTCGATCTGAAAGTGGGCCAAAGGCAATAATAAAACCATTAATGACAAAGAGGGGAATGAGAATGAAAAAGTGAAGTCAGTTGAATTATCTAGGCAGATCCAGATGATGTGAGCTATGCAGCCTACCAAGCTGACACATGGTACCTCACCTTTATCTCATGTGGCCGTCTGCATTAATACAACTGAATGAATAAGTCTTTATTTTATACTTCACTTTAAATGTGTGGATACACTTAGATTTCTTTGGATTCAAGATATGAAAGCTGAAATCAAGTTATTATTTATTTCTCTCCTTTTCCAAACATTTTGCCTACCAGCCAGATTAAAAAGCTTTTTCTACTGTGTATACACAAAGCACATGTTAAAATGCATATTTTTTTTGTTTTTTTTTTTTACCTACAACACCCAATTTAGCCCATGAGCAGAACACTGGCTACCTACACCTATTTCTTGAATTCTTTTCACATCAATCTGTAGGTCTCACACTTTTTTCTTCCAAACCTTTCTCACCTCTATCACTTCTCCATTTTCATGATCGCCACCCTAGTTCTGACATCTGTTAGTACATACTTGTACCATTTTCAGAGTCTTCCAATTTCCTCCTTCCTTTCATTCATATAAGATGAATTCATCTCCAACTCTCATTTAAAATTATTTAATGGCTTCCCACTGATTATCAAACATCTTCCTTACCTTGATGTTCAAATCACTTCTCAATCTGCATTTCTAGTTTTAACTTCCCTAGCCACCTAGCCTTCACGCCAATCCAACTAATGTAATTACCATGTGCTAATAACATTACCAGAGAATTGAGATGCCCTTTCCTTTGAAATTCCGTGTCCACTACCTCCCCTTCTGAAACACTCTCCTCACAAGCTGTAGTTCAAGCAGCACTTCTGCCATGGAGCCTCACTTCACCTCTCAGTTTAGCCTCCAAAAGAGAGATGAGTGTTTCCTCTTTTGAATTCAAAAATCAGAATTCCAGCACTGGACAGGACTATAGAGATACTTTACTACTGCATTCTCATTTGGCAAATGAGAAGAATGAGCTAAGCTAGGTTAAGTTCAGAATGTAGACTAGAAATGGCATCTAGTGCTTCTTCTACTCGACCTCACTAATTTTCCTTAGAGTCACTCGTACTTATCCGGTATCCAGATTGCTCTGTGTTAGAGTTAATGAATGGCATTCCCATAATCTTGACAGATGGTAGCCTTTTTTTTTTTTTAATTTAAGATGAAAAAATATATTTGTGAATTCTCCAAGGCTTTGAGTGCCTTGAATACAGGAATATAGCAGGTGCTTTGAATACAGGACTACAAAAGTGGTGATTGAATGAATGAATGAAGTAAAGGTTAGCTTAGCATTTATTGATCAAAATATAATTTTTAAATGCTATTTCTGGATATGGGATGAGAATAAAGAGCTGAACACAAAATAATTTGGGGTTAGCTAATAAGTCTGAGGGGTTTCTTTTGAAACTGGGGATTGGATTTGCACTAAAATTAACTCTATGTAATTCATGATATAAGCAGCAGTGCCTTTCAAGGAACATTTACAATGGTTGGCATACATTTGGCCCAGAGAAAACGTTTATTTTTACGAAGATAAAAGGATTTACTATACAAAGGTCCATTTATATTTAAAATCTCATTAAATTAGGCAATGAAGGATGAGAGAAAGGATTGTCTTTTCCCAAGAGCCCCAAGCCCTTCCTTGGTTCAGCACAGAGGGAGGGGTATTAACTCCTTTCTGGCTCTAGGGAACTGCAGTAATTGGTTCCCAGGTGGTGAAGGCACTAGACAGAACTGGACTAAACAAGTTGGAAAGAACAAATTGAAGTTTCAGGCTGCATAAAAGGAGGTTCTAAGAAAGGAACTATCTTAATGAATCAATACTAGAGGTTGCTTCTCACAAATGTTTTGCAAAACATCATCAAAATAGAATTTCTGTATTCTAGCACACAACTCACTCCTACAGAAACACTTTCTGTTTCTGGTTCATTATCTGCTTTTTAAGTAAATCAACATGAAATGAGGGATTGACAATTAAATATGCAAATTAATGTTGGGAATTCTGATACATGTAGAAATGTCCTCTTGTCTGAATGAATTGTCTTTGAACTTCAAATCAATACTACTCATGGATTGCAATGTTTCTTTAATCAAAATACTGAAAAACTATGTGAATAAAAATCAAAAGTAGGCAAAGTAGAAATCACACATTTTAAAGTATGAAGAAGAGTAATAGTATCCTTTTTAAATCTAATGTCTGCATTTGTGTTATGGGATTTAATTACGGTAATTATTTTTGAAAGATATGATACATTAACTATCCAAACAAAAACTCCAACTTTTTCTCTCCCTCAAAAATAAAAACTGTCCTCCTTGCACATTATTCCCAAACTTTAAGAATAAACAAAATGTAGATTCATTTTTATTTATGTTTTCACTATGATATTTTCTAAGATACTAAAAGGTTAGTTGGGAGTGACGTAGTCTACGAAGTAAGTTTATGCATTAAATTCTATCTTAATACACATAATAAGATGTTTTATTTCTAGGTGGGTGTTGTAGTCTGTATAATTCCAATAAGTGGGTCCTTTCATATTTACTTTATTTAAAACACAAATCACATGTGCTTACTCAACTCTATCTTAATATATTTTTGCTTTGTTACATTTGAAAAATAACCCCTATAAACTTACACTTAATAAAGCATGAGAATGATCACACAATCAATACCAGTTTTATGAAACCTGGAATACTGCACCCTAGCATCTGCTCACACATGTCAACAGGCAAGGAAGCCACTGCCGGTATCTTGATGTCAATTTTCAGGCCCCGGAACAAAGTAGAAAATAGCAAGTGTTCTTTTAAATGCCTCAAACAGCATCATCATCTTGATAAGTTAAAAACTTCACGCAACCATTCTAAACCAGGGTCCCCCACCCTCACCAATCAGATAATCTCCCCATAAATGGATAACTCAGTATACACACATCTAAATCATATTGAGTGAAACTTAATAAAGATATCAGCAGTTGAGGTTCAAATCCACAGAGCGTAAATTCACAAAAGGTATTTTTCTCAAAAGAAAATTTAAGACAATTGAAAATAGGGGATTAGAATGTAAATACTGTATTTTCCTTACTGTGGTGTGATAGTACCCTTCCCAAGCCCTCCCTCATCCCACTAACACAAAGTCACAGTGAAAGGATGAAAGGAAGCAAAAGGGGTAATACAGTACCCATAATAAAGGGCTGAGGGGCGGAACCAGCGCTCCACCCCATCCAAGTTGGAGCAAGATTATCCTATATAAAATAGAAATATATAGTTTGTTATTAGTAGAAATCTGATATGACAGAACATTTGGTGTTACTTTTTGTATATGATGCTCTCTGTCTGTTTACCTATCAATCAAGGCTTGAGTTCTTTTGAAAAAGAAGGTATTTAAGATTTCCTAGACAAGGAAATTAAAAATACAAAATTTATTTTACTTAAGTTATCCATGACATCAATTCACTCAGTTCAATTTTACAAGTTGAAAATTTGGACTGGAAATTTGAAATACAATAAATGTTTCAAAGCTGTCAGCCAGAAATGTGCATAGAACATGCAAAACATAAAGGGCAGAGTGATGATAATTTATTTCTTACTTTCTAACTTCTTATCAAGCACTGTACAACATGCTTTATTTGGTAATGTTGCAGTAAAGCACATGCTTTGAAGAAGTGACAAAACAAAAATAAAATGAGCCTGATTTACGCTTTCACATAGCTATTGTGATTTTATGCTGCTAGGGAAAAGAATAAAATGAGAGTTTCTGAATATATTCAAAGCTAACTTCCCAATTATAATCATCATTATTATTTCCATCCTCACCATCATCCATGATTATATTGTTTACAAAGTCAAAAATTCCAAATACCAGAAACAAAGAAACAAAAATAGAATCAATAATCAGGTTATTTTGTCTCTACAATGCCAAATACATGTTGAAATCATCAGCCATTTTAGGGTTGTATATATGCTGTCATTAAGAGGCAAGGACCATATTCATAAATCTGACAATTTAAACGATTAGTTCATCTCCTATCAGCATCTATAAGGATTTTGTTTTGAAAACTCCAAGTTTCAAAAATTAGCCTCTCCTTATAATATAAAAAGCATTATTGATCAAAATTATAGATAAGGTTATTTCTGTAAAAATTAAAGGCCCACAGGGTCAATACTGTTATGGAAATAAGGTGTTAAATATGAAAATATCTGGCCATTTGACTCATGGATTTAATAAACTTCCAAAAGGTCAAATTTGAAATAATTACAACAGCTCCAAATGTTTAGCATTGTTCAGATTTCGAAAGCTTTTCGAACGTATTACTTTGATTCAGCAGAATCAATCAAATGTTTTCAAAAAAAATCAAAAAATGTTTAAGTAGAATGTATAAAAATTATATTTTTCTCCAGAACTGAAACTACCAGTCTAAAACAAAAGTGACATTTTAATTGGAAAATAAACTTAATTTTCACATATCCTGAAAAGAATTTCCAATAACATTTTAGTAAGCTTTGAGGATCTCTGTGAGAAATAAAATAAGACCGTATTATATTGTGTTAAATTGTTTCTAGTGAGGAAACATTTTTTATATATGTTAGGGAAATTGCAGAAGTCTTCAATTGAAGATTTCATAAGATAGTCTTATGTTCTTAAAAGGTGACATTTATAATAAATTTTATTTTAGAAGAACACATAAGGCTATCAACAAACTAGAAAATGCAAATGCAAGTCTGCAATACAGCTTTGTTTCTATAAACATAACGAAATCTTAGGCAGCAAAAGAGCAATGATTTTTCTGTTGGAATCACACTTAGTTCAGCAGCTTTGTTTTAGTAAAAGGAAATTTGATTAAAACAAAGAAACTAAATTTTTATGTTATACATCTTATAGATTAATGCTTCATATTTTTAAAAAGGCATGGAAAATAACAAGTCAATAATGACAAATTTTTTAACCTGTTATGAATCATAGGGAATGCTGTCATATTTCCTTAAAAGGAGTAATATAAAATTTTCTGTGACTCATATAAATGATAGTTAAGTTATGGTTAATTTATGAATCATCTATGGTAATGAGTCAAAATTATATTTTCTATTATGTTATAAAAGTTTAAATTCATTTTCATGAAAAATTGTGTAGATTTATATATAATCTTTAAGGTGATACTGCTATTTATATAAATTAAGAAGATTAATGTAGTTATAAATTGAAGCTATATTAACATAACAAAAACCTTTTAAAATTCAGTTAATATTTAATATCTACCCTTGAATACATTCAAATAACGCAAACTTTGGCATTGTACAGACACAATTTTGACAATTAAAAATTTTTTTCCTTTACACTTACATTTAGGCACATGTATGATTCATATTGTTTTCAATAAAACTCATTAAGTACAGCTTAGACCACCACAAATGAGAAGCACATGATGTAGAATTCACTTTAGTTGATTATTATCATCATCATTACACATAGTACTTTAATAGTGCATCTGTTTTTTTGTGTACAGGTTTGTAAGGAAACTCCCAAAATGGATTAGGAAATAAAGTCATTTTAATGAGCACGGCAGATAAATGATATTATATCATTTCAAGGGAGGCCTAAGTTCTCTTGCATATCACCTAGAAGTAAATATGCAACAGATAAAAGGAAAAAGTAGCAATTTGCAAGGATTTGCCATTCCTTTTGCATGCATGAGTTTTCCTTTTTTAAAATTTACTTTAATAATTTTGGCTCTATACAATACTTCACGTTCTTTCATTTTCCTTACCCTCATCCCTTCAAAACGTGATAAGGCTCTCAGAGGTCTCAGAGCTCTTAGTGTCCTGAGAGATTTGATGGCGCCAAGTTCTGAGTAACCCAAGGCATTTGCTGTTAAACTGACCAATGAAACCTGCACACACACAAAAGTAAATAAATAGAATCACTGTCATTCAATTTGTAGTTACTATGTAATACAATAATTACAATTAAAAATAATTTATTTTATTGAAGTATAGTTATTTACAACATTGTGGTAATTACAATTTTTGTTTATAATTCCTCAGAAGATGAGTGGCTACATATTTTCAGTAAACCTTTTAAAATTTTAAGGAAATATTTTTAGTTGCATGCAAAGAAAGTAGCTTTCATGATGTTAATTAAAAACTAGTTGAATAAAAAAAAAAAAACTAGTTGAATAAAAAAATTAAATGTCATGTGATTTAGTAATTACTCAGTTAGTTAGAAAACCTAAGTAAAAATTGATTTTAAAAAGGAAGAAGTCCAGGTATAGGAAAATGTCATTGATTATTCTTCCTTTACTTTATTAAGTTGCTGCTGAATTTAGGGCTTTGCCAATGGTTAGTAATAAAATATAAAAACTGCTATTGTACCAGAAAAAGCAAGAAATATCTATCCTGTGTTGGTATTTTCAACTAATTATAATTGATACCCACAGAAATTAATGCGCTGTCATATTAATTTTGAGGTTGATTTTTTGAAGATGAATTTTTGTTGTCTTGCTAATACTTTGTGTTTTCACTTATCTAAAGTTTATTCCTATGTAAATAATGTAACTTAAAAGTAATTCTATCATGAAACTTATTCAAAATTTTTATACTAATCTAGAGCTTCTGCCATGGTACTTGGCCCAAAATCGCCAGTCAATAAATGTTTACCAAATAAAGAAATAAATAAACTAACTTCATCTGCATGAAATATGCAACTAAAACTAAGAAATAAAAATTTTAGATGTGTAATTCTCTAAATAAAGACCAAAACTCTGTATCCAGAGTTAGAATTTCTTTGGTTTGAGAATAGCTGGTATTGGATAGTTCCAAATACACTGGATACTATTTTTGCAAAATTTTCTATGTTTAAGTGTATTAAGTTGGCTTATGTTTAATATGCTTTTTAGTTTACTTGAGATGTGCTATAATTCCTTTTGTCTTTTTTTAGAGTGTTATGCTGAGCCTTATGAAGTAATTAAAATAGAACCGTGAAAAATAAAAGTATTATTATTGCAAAACTATAAAATTCCCTTCAGAATTATTTTCCTAAAATATTTCGGAAATGGCTATTAAAAACCAACTCATAATAATAAATAAAATCATCATTCTTCCACTAAAAAATTCAGACATGGAATAAGCATAAAAGAGAAAAGCAAAGCTCAGGAATTTTCAAAAGGATTAAATTATATTTAGATTTAAAGCCTAGTGTGAAAAATTATGAGCAGTTGAAATATGATATAACTTCTAATGCTTGAAATCTCAAATATTAGAAACTTTCTCTTTGTGACATGCTGAAGCAATTATTCTTTTGAGGTTTCTTTCTTTTTTTTATTGAGGTATATTTGATTTACAATATTATATTAGTTTTAGCTGTACAACATAGTAGTTCAAAATTTTTATAGATTATACTCCATTTAAAGTTATTATAAATATTGGCTATATTCCCTGTGCTGTATAATACATCCCTGTAGCTTATTTATTTCATACATAGTAGCTTGTACCTTTTAATCCCCTACCCCTATTGTGCCCCTCCCCCCTTCCCTCTCCCCAGTGATAACCACTAGTTTGTTCTCTATATCTGTGAGTCTGTTTCTGTTTTGTTATATTGACTAGTTTGCTTTACTCTTAGATTCCACGTATAAGTGATAACATACAGTATTTGTCTTTTCCTGTCTGACTTATTTCAGGTCCATCTGTGTTGCTGCATATGGGAAAATTTCTTTTCTATGGCTGAGTAGCATTCTATTGTGTGTGTGTATATATATATACACACACACACACACATATCTATCATATCTTCTTTACCCATTCATCTGTTGTTTTTTTTTTTTTACAGAAGCTGTTGCCGGTAGGAGTTTATTAATTAATTAATTAAATTTTTTTGCTGTGTTGCGTCTTCGTTTCTGTGCGAGGGCTTTCTCTAGTTGTGGCAAGCGGGGGCCACTCTTCACCGCGGTGCGCAGGCCTCTCACTATCGCGGCCTCTCTTGTTGCGGAGCACAACCTCCAGACGCGCAGGCTCAGTATTTGTGGCTCACCGGCCTAGTTGCTCTGCGGCATGTGGGATCCTCCCAGACCAGGGCTCGTACCCGTGTCCCCTGCATTAGCAGGCAGATTCTCAACCACTGCGCCACCAGGGAAGTCCCTATCCATCTGTTGATGGACACTTAGGTTGCTTCCATATCTTTATATTATTATAAATAATACTGCTGTGAACATTGGGGTGCATGTACCTTTTCAAGTTAGTGTTTTCACTTTCTCCGGATATATATCCAGGAGTGGAATTTCTGGATCATATGATAATTCTATTTTTAGCTTTTTTAGAAACCTCCATACTGTTTTTCATAGTGGCTGCACCAATTTATATTCCCACCAACAGTGTACAAGGGTTCCCTTTTCTCTACATCCTCGCCAATATTCATTATTTGTGGTCTTTTTGAAGATAGCCATTCTGAAAGGTGTGAGGTGATACCTCATTGTGGTGTTGATTTGCATTTCCCTGATGATTAGCAACGTTGAGCATATTTTCATGTGCCTATTGGCCATCTACATTTTCTCCTTGGAACAATTTCTATTCAGTTCTGCCCATTTTTAATTTAGCTGCTTGTTTGGTTTGATGCTGAGTTGCATGAGCTGTTTGTATATGTTGGATGTGAACCCCTTATCACTCTTTTGAGGCTTTTTTCAATTCACTCATTTCATAGTAACACTGTTAAGCTTTTCAAATAGCTCTGGGTTTGCCTTTTTTCAGAATTAAAGAGATATGATGTATATGCATGACCCTTAGTTCTAGAAATACTTTCCATAAGGAATCTGCATAGTTCTGCTGGATTATCATCTTTGGGTAATAAAACTGTGGCCTATGAAGTTTGTAATATTTCGAACACACTTTTCTAAAACTGAAATTATGCCAAACTTAAAACATATAACATGATGTTTACCTTTAACAAATCTCAAAGGCAGCCACTTGTTTTGGGTAGATGAAATATTAATCATTAGGTTTACAAACTCTGTGAAGGGCTGTTGGTACATTATGGGCTTGCTGCAAATCTACAGTTACACTGGGGAAACTCCTCATCACAGAATGAAGTAGAGTTTTTCACTACACCCCGTACATCTTACTTCCTATAATGGAGTTATAATCTATATAATCTACTCTTTAAACATATCCTTTAAAAACTTTGAGAAGATGAAAAAGAATTTTTAAAAATTGACATTAGCTTCCACCATCATCACTGTTTATTGAATGTCTTTAACTCTGTATGCACTAATATCATCATTTTACAGAGTCAAAAGCCAAGTAAGTTACTCAGTGGCACACAACCAATCAGTGGTGGGGCTGGGATTCAAGCTCGATTCTGTCTGATTCACAACGTAAGTAATTTAAACAACATACCCTATTTCATCACTCTCCCTACAAAGTTCTGCTACGTTTTTTCCCAGCTTTTTATTCTAGATAACCACCACAAATCCCATCCCCCCATGCTAAATCAGTATTAAATTAGCTTATTTCTTACAAAAACTACACTATTATTCAGTGAATTAGTTTAGTGTCTACTAAGTAGCATATCCTGTCAGCATAACAGAGTGATCAAAGATCCACTATTTTAGAATTAGTTTATAGATAAAACAAATTACCTTGAATGGAAGATGAAGATAGGAGGATACTTACATCAACAATTAAGAAGTCTAGCCAACACCAGGCATTGGTGAAATATGTCTGATAGCCATATGCCACCCATTTTAGAAGCATTTCCAGAATGAAAATGTAAGTGAAAACCTTATCAGCATATTCCAACATTGTCTTGATTGTCTTTCGCTGATCAATATATATATCCTCAAATGCCTATAAAGAAAAGTTATGCATTTTAGCTTTCTGAAACTATTACACTATTACAACTATTATGAGCTATTTTCTCTGACCACATATAAATATCTTTTCCTGATTTTATATATATGACAGTTCATTGGAATAGGAGGGTAGAGGAAGAGTAGCTATCGCTGTCTTTTCTTTATCTCAAAGATCTTTTAATGAATCAGGAGAAAAGTTATGCTCTCTATTGATATAACTGGAAGGAAGAAGTAAAAGCGTAACTCTAATGAATTAGTTTGACTTGTTCAGGAAATAGTTCTTGATGTCACATCTTGATGCTGCTACCCTAACTTGAAGTTATTTATTCCTTTTGTTTCATATCTTTTGCTTCCTCCTGTTGGCTTTTTTAATTTTTATTTTTTGCCATAGAAAGGAGGTTGAAGAAATAAAAAGTGAAGGCTTATATTTTTCATAAAGCAGAAATTGTAATTGATCATCACATTGCCTAATTTTACTATACAGTTGAGTTCATTTGTTCCCTTTGTCCCCTTCATTTTGTTGATAGTTTATATTTCTCAGCAAAGATATGGTGTGACAAGGATGGTAAGATGAATTTACTTCTCATTTAGACTCTAATATCTATTCTTCTTCTAATATGAACCTCACTTGATATTTTATATCTAACTATATATTCATTTAAATGGTGAAAAACTATTTCTTGTCTAAAGTGCCATGTAGATAAAATTTATTTCATCAGAGAGATATGCATAAAAATATAGGCCTGTGTTAGAATTATACACTTTTAAGTTAAAGAAACCTAAGTAATTGCATTTCAATCAGGCAAGTTTTATCATCTTTCCATCCTTTATCTATCTATCTATCTATCTACCTATCTATCTATCTATCTACATCTATCTTATGGCTTAAGTAGTCTATTTGTGTCAGCATTTTCCTAAAATGTTATCTATATGCTATACTTTATATTTTTGTAAATGATTTTCATATAAATAGAAATTGATTCTGATGAACACTTTTATATATAGAGAAACCAGTCCTTAAATAATCCCTTAGGCACGCTGCCCAATATTTATTTTTACTGATATCCATTGTTCTCTGAGTAGCATAAGAACAGTGGACCCAATTCAAAACGGACAGAGAAGTGGTTCCTAAGGACTTTTTGACTGTCCATAAAGAGATAATATCATTCATAAACAAAATTCATCAGAACTTAGAAGTTATATATACCCAATCACAGGACTTTACTGTAGTTGCCATGCTTACTTTCTTGTTAAAATATGAGTAATTAAATACTCATGTTCTTTGGTTATAATGAATAAACTAGAGGGACAAATTTGGGGGGTTACTTAATAATAAGCAAAAATTAATAAATAGCTTGTTAGAAGTATATGTATACATAATAAAAGTAAATCCAGAACTGCATAGTTATACATTGTATATAGTCTGTAAGAATGAAGTGGGGTAATTAAAGATGCACTGGAGATGGGTAGAAGGGTGGGTGGGTGGGTATATGGGTGGATGGGTGTACGTATGGATGGATATAGCGATGCACATATGTTTAAGGAAGAAGTCATAAATGGAGATAACAGTTTGGGGGCTATCAAACAGAGGTGATGGCTGATTCCACAGAAATGGATGTAGAATGAGGGTTCAGGAAAAATAATGCATTGGATAATAAAACAATGCTACTGAAAGGATTAATAAGTCATTAGTATTAGGTGATTCTAAGACTTGGCATTATAGCACGTTTGCTTAATATTCACTCACCAGAGCACCACTACTAAGGAGAATCATGAAAACAATGAAGGTCTCAAACCAGTTATGTTCAACTATTCGGAAACACGTTCTTCTCAGGTTCCACCATTGTTTTCCTCTCCCTTCCTCCACACTAATTTGACAACATTTGAATCTTTGTACACAGCCTGCAAGTATAATGTTCAAACAGGAGTAGGTAAATAACTTCTGCTGCTTCAATGATACCCTTTGGTGTGTCCTGGATTCATCTTCTCATTGCTACTGCCATCTCTATCTTGCTAGGATAACTCTCTAAGCCTGGAGTAGTAAGAGCACATCTATTAGCAGAGTGAAGTTGTGAAAATTATTCAGCCTCTTTAAACGGTTCCCTGGATAATACCTGTTTTTTCTGACCCAACTGCTATTGTCCAAGAAAGAACGTTGTAAAGTACAAGTACATGTTAAGTAGCTTTGCCTTGTACTATATCATCCTATTGCACTTTGTTGAAGTCACTCTAGGAAAGGACTTCAAAGTGAAATTAATAATAAGCAGAGGGCTTCCCTGGTGGCACAGTGGTTGAGAGTCCGCCTGCCGATGCAGGGGACACGAGTTCGTGCCCCGGTCCAGGAAGATCCCACATGCCACGGAGCGGCTGGGCCCGTGAGCCGTGGCCACTGAGCCTGCGCGTCCGAAGCCTGTGCTCTGCAACGGGAGAGGCCACAACAGTGAGAGGCCCGCGTACCGCAAAAAAAAAAAAAAAAAAAAAAAAAATAATAATAATAAGCAGAAAACGTCCCTTTTAAAGAGGATGCAGAGTAATAATATAGTTCTTACCCAACAATGCTGTTTATTACTGTTTAGGTTCTCTTGTGGTGCTCCTAGAAGAGCTTATAGAATTTTCAAGATTAATTTAGTCCACTATAATGTGATCTGACTAGTCCTGCTTTGATTTGGTGTTGCCTTCCCTATACTGCTTTCACTCACTCTAACAAGAATTAAATCAACAGGAACCATAATGGAAAAGAATATAAAAAAGAATGTATATATATATAAAGCTGAATCACTTTGTTGTACAGCAGAAATTAACACATTGTAAATCAACTACACTCCAATAAAAAAATAAAATTAAAAAAATAATTAAATCAAGAGAAATTTGTGAGCACCTTTGTAATCACCATAGAGGATATTAAAAAAAAAGAAAAAGAGAAAAAATGTAAAAAGGTACAGAACGTGGACTTGCCCCCAGGAAACCTACAATCTGGTTTTTAAGAACAGATATAAACAAAAGAACCCTGCCTCAAGTCAAAAAAAAAAATCAGGTATGCTTGAAGAAAAGGGAGAAAGGAGGGGAAGGGAAAGAAGGGAAGGAAGGAAGAAAGCCAATAAAGATATATATAACAGTTCAAATGAGAAAAAGAAGAACCCTCATAAGATAATACATGATTAGTTATCAGGTGAATTAAAGAATATCTTTATTTATAGCTGTTCAGAGGAATAAGAAGTTTTTTCCACCATGGTCAGATGAAGGTAGTTCTGAGGACTTTGAGTGATGTGTATAATTTATACAGGAAAAGAGGGAGAAAATATATATCAGGCCTATGAGGAAAAAAATCACAAAATAGAGAATATGCAAATATATTCATACCTTCAAAACTCAAATTCCTAAGAAACTCAGACCATGGGAAATACTAATCATGGAGAAAACAAAGCTCTTAGACTTATTGTCCATATTGTGCCAGGCTAAACTAGATATTGTGCAGGGATCAGGTATTGGGCAGTGCTTATTTCCTGTTTCACCCAGCAAGCATTGGAAAATAATGATTTTGTTAAAAAAATACATCTGAGCATTTGCAACTCATTTGACTTTAATAGCTAAAAAATTACTTCTAAAGTAACTTTCGTGTATGAGAATTTTGACTAGTGTTTAAGATGCCAACTTATTGCGAAATCACCATTTTATTTGAAATATTATAAATTAGTCATTAGTTTTGACATTAAAATATCTTTTCTCCATGTTCATGGTCCCTTACACATAATGGGCAGATATAACCAAAACATAACATGAGATTTTAAATCTGTTGGCATATAAGAGGTAATTGAAATAGATTGACTACAAAATTCTATTCTGAGTGGTCCATTTTGGGTGATCAACAGCTAAAAAAAAACTGCACTCTATAAAGGGAAGATTAACATGAAGATCATGTTCTTTACCTTCAGTGAAACAGGCTTCAGGTTCAAGGGTTTCCTCAGGTTCCACTACAGGCTGTTCCTCGGCAGGTGCTCCAATGTCTACAGTGCTGCCTTCGGATGAGCTACTGCTTTCATTAAGTTTCTGAGCATGAGATGGACATAAAAAGTAAATCACTTTTATTTTGGTACCTAAGAAATAGCCTAGCAAGGAAGGATTAGTACAATGAACTGATTCTGGATTCTCCTTGAAATGAAGAGATTTTAAGATTAAAAAGAAAGAATGAATAAGAAGGGGAAATAAGGAAATCATCTATGGTAACTCCTTTACCATAATTTGCAATGTATGAAGTCAGACTGCTATGTTATGAAGTTTCAAACGGCCATCAAAAACATGTACTAAGCAAACCACTGTCCTATGAATTAGAGAAGCCCCAGAGGGAGGGGTGGGAGAGGGGAAGTTAGTGATAATCGTTATCACTTTACAAATGATAAAATTAAGGTTTACACAGGTTAAGTAACTTGTCTAATGTCATATAACCAACAAGTGAGAAAGCCAAGATCTGAGAGAATTATTGCTGAGCCCAAAGCCTATGCTCTGACTTCTGTGCAACCACCCTGTTTCTGAAATAAAAGAAACAGTGTATTCACATGCTTATAATTCTTCCATCAATTTAAAAGCGGAAATAATCCATAGAAAAACTATCAAGATGAGTCGAACAGATGAAGAGAATCTACCATTCAATCTTGAAGTGGAACACAAAAACAAAGGCACCTTGTTTATAACATAAACCAATAATGGAATTTTACATAATACATATATTCAGTGTCTTCATGAAAATTAATTCATCAGATGCAAAAAACTAACTTTTGGATATGTGTAGACATGAGTTCTATTTAATCTTTGTTTACAGTAATTATGCCAAACGAATTATATACTTGTTATAAAGCAAATGTCATAATAGTAACTTAAGCACAAGCAATAATAAAACATTTTGGTATAACATTACTTTAACTCACAGAGAAATTTTTTTTAAATACTGCTTGAAAAGTCTTTAAAATTTCTGAACAAATCCAGCTTTTGCTTATCACAGTTCTTCACACATAGTGCTAGATATCAGGCTCCTTATCAAACTTTGTATCCATTACTAAATATTATTGATAACCCAGATTTCAGTTTTCAGTTAGCAACTGTGAGTACTGATGTGAACCTAAAATAATATAAAATTAATTTATGTCTACTTATTGCATCCCTAAATATCCTCCCCTGATGTGGCTTGCCTAGATGATGATAAAATAAACTGATACCTTTTTTTATGTATAGTTACTCCAGGTCTTACTGGGTCAGACTTTCTCCAGATGAGAGCTGTCGCCAATATATCCAACTTTATTCTTAAGAATATTCTTTAAAATTTTCTATTCTTGTCTTATAACCCAACTTTGTAATATGTTACCAGTTACTCTACTTCTAAGCGTATTTTCCCTTTAATGCATACAGTTGGGAATCAATCTACATTTTAGAAATTTTAAAAGGATATAAAAGATGATTAAATGCCCATTATTAGTACTCAGTTGGAAGATGTGCTCCTGGAAAGTTCCCAGGTATAGACAAGTGATCCTCTAGATGTTTACAAATTAATTTCCAAACACATCTTAAGCAATGTAATTATATTCCACGATCTGCCTGGACTATGGCAGGAAAGTAGAAGTGTGCCTAGTGTCACTTAAATTCAGCATGCTCTTAATTAAAGATGTCTTTTTTTTTCTTTTTTTCTATCCTAAACCTACTTTTTAAACCAAGTTCCTGATTCCGATTCTTTGCAACATCATTCTTTCAGCACCTAGACTCAAACCTCCTTGTCTTATTTATTTCAAATATTGACAGTAAAGTCATTTAATTCTACCTTTGAAATAACTCTTCTCTCAGTTTCATCTTCCAAATTCTTATGAACTCTCTGTTGACTACTGTCACTTTTTTTTGGACAGCTATAAATAATAAGTTCATCCTTATTCTCGCCTCACCTAATTCTAGACCTTTGTGGAACACAAAGCCTGAATTATGCTACATGCCCAATAAATATTTGGTGAATGAATGAATACCTCTGTTTCAGATATTACTACCAAATGAAATTTCTGTCTCCAACTTAGCTTTCTAACCAAATTTCCCAAATCTATCTTTCACAGAAGTTGTCCTTTAGTCAAGGTGAACTTCTTAATGTTCTCTGGCTTTTGCTTATAGTGGCTTTTGCCCATCATTGTGGAAGAATAATAATTACGCTCTCATCTTCAACACTTTATCGGCACAATTCTTTCAGCACGTACTTCTTTTTATTTAGCCCACCTCCATACTAACTGACTTACCAAGCTAACGATGCTTGGCATTTTCTCTGTAGAACACAATGACGCCAGTGGTGTGCTGATATTTTCTCAGGAGGTGGGCTACACTCTAGTACACCTGTACATCTCTTCTTCCACCTGGTGAGTTGTGTACTTATCAAAAATAAGTTATGTTTGTGTTCAAATCGACCTGTACTATTGTAAATTAATGTAATTACAGAATTTACTCTTGCATAATTTGATAAAATGAGTTTGAAAACAAAGTTATTTATTGTATTCATAAAAACTAAGTTGAAATCATTGCATAAACTAAATAAAGACAAATCTCTCATACATATACAAACACATTAAAAAAAAACTTATTGTAAAATTAGGTGTGAATAATTATTTTTAAAAAGGGGTATTGGGACTTCCCTGGTGGTCTAGTGGGGGGCACAGGTTCAATCCCTGGTTAGGGAGCTAAGATCCCGCATGCCATGGGCGTGGCCAAAAAATGGGGGGGGTGTAGCTGGGATATAAATTTCTGGAAGGATGCTAAATTCAGGTTGCCTTGTAAGGTTCTTTAAAATCTTTGTCCTCTTTGAAAAACCTAAACTGGACTCATAGATGATGAATTACAGGTGTGGCTCATGCTAAAGTGATGATGCAGAACCGCAAACAATGAACCCAGACTGGAACAAGAGGCCCAAAGGCACATTTTAATGTAAGTATGTATCAATTTTCAAAATGAAGCAGTTTAATGTTTGGGATTGGAAGGAGTTTGTATACATTTCAGGAATGGGACATGATTACAGGTTCGAGTTTTAAAGTTAGTATTCATATCTGGTTTAAATAACTCCCTAAAGCAACATTTTGCAGAAGAAGCCTGGTAAACCACATCCTCGCTGACCCCCTTGATAGACCCTGATTCTCACACTAGCGAGGGAAACTTGCCCCACCTTTGTCATACTGACATCAGATAAAATGACAAGTGAATGTTAGAAAGACCAAACCACAGGCAAGTAGGCTCAGGCCAGTTAATATACTCTAGATAAATTATGCTAACCAGAGAAAAAAGTTAGTGTTTTTTCTATAAGTCCATACATAATGTAAATAAATAGCATTAGTATGAAAAAGAAAAGAAAAACACACAAAATGAAACAGATACAGAAGTGACTGAACTGAAGTGTGCCCAGGCAATGCACGGGAGGCAACAAAGGTTTTGACTGATGAGCTAAATAAAGAACATTAATAAGTAAAATTAAATAATAAATGTATTAAACAAACAGATTAAAATACATAAAAAATTAACAAACTGAACTCTAGCTTATTGAGTCATTGGCATCATCTTAGGATTCTGCTGACAACACTAAAGTTTGTGTGTTTTATTGATTTTTTTTCCCTGAGAACCACGTGCTATACTAATATCATCTGCTACATTGATAATTCATTAATTTCTCTTTATTTATGTTCCCTTTGTTTTGTTTTTCCTTTTCTAATTTCTCAAACTAAGTTCTTTGTCATGTTCTTTCATCCTTTCTTGATCATCCTTGTTAATAGTAAGACATTCAGTGACTGCTTGGTCCAATTTCATAGATTTTGGAAGAAAAAGTTCTTACTGTTTGGGAGGACATTTTTAATTTTTCAAGTGGTTATATTTTTTCTATCATTTTATTATTAATTTCTCATTTAACTGCATTGTGATTAGCTAATAACCCTATATGATATCTTCTATCTTGAATTTATTGGTATAATAGCCCTACAATGTCTGCTTGTTTGAATTTATTGAGACTTACTTTGAAATTTGTATAAATATATCAATACCATGGGCCACTGAAAATAAGAATTCTCTGTACATATTTTTGAGATAACATACATTTATAACATTTTTGCTATTTGTATTATTCAAATTATCAATGTCCTTATTTAATTTTTCTTTGATTCATCACAGACTAAAAGAATGGTATTAAAACTCTCACAACCAATATACTTTTATCAATGTATTCTTATATTTCTCATTGTTGAAATCAAAGATGATGCGGTTCTGAGTTCTTTATGTGGTTGGAGTAATAACACTATTACTCAAAAAGGGAAGAATTTTTAGATGTATGGAAAGAGTCCATCTCTATATTAGCACATGAGATAAGAATTCAGATAAAATACTAAATAAATTGGATAACAGCAAAACTAAAACATTCTCAAAAAAGTACTTGTAAGGACAATTAATTTTTCCTTTTTTTGTTCTTACATTGAAATTTAATTTTATTTTGAAATTCACCATTCACATAATAAAGCAACTGGTTCTCATGGTCTTTGAGATTAATAGACTATTTAAATATCCATTTTAATGTTTATTAAGCCATTAATCAACCTTTAATTTACTAATTTCCAAATGAGCTAGTTCATTTAAAAATATGTATATTTTCACATGTAACTCTCAATAGCTCAATTTCTGTAAGGACTTATATTGTCCATGTATTTTTGGCAGGCTGACAATAAGTGAGCAGAGAGAATGCGGGAACCACAGCGTATCTGAAGCATCCACTTTGCCTTGTACATCAGGGCATTCAATAACCACTTAATAACTGCAACCCTGATGGGAAGAGCATTTTTCCTCCTCAATGGATTTATGCAACATTTCATGCTTTTTAAAAATGTTCTGTACTATAGTAAATGATTTTGACCTTGAGGGTGAAGCAAAACAAAGGAAAGCAAATAGTACACTCCACAATATTTCTTTGAGTAAGTGATTAAATGGGTTTTTTTGTTGTTGTTCTCTGACTTGATTGTAGGATGTTTATGCTTTTATTTTAGACTTGGTTTGTTACAATGAGCTTATTTATAGGGTTTACTAGAAGTTCAATTTATAATGTGATAAAAATATGTTAAAAATAAATCTGGGTATTCCCTGGTGGCACAGTGGTTGAGAGTCCACCTGCCGATGCAGGGGACACGGGTTCGTGCCCCAGTCCGGGAAGATCCCACATGCCGCGCAGCGGCTGGGCCCGTGAGCCATGGCCGCTGAGCCTGCGCATCCGGAGCCTGTGCTCCGCAACGGCAGAGGCCACAGTAGTGAGAGGCCTGTGTACCGCTAAAAAAAAAAAAAAAAAAAAAAAAAAATCTGGAATTTAAGGGTCAAAAGGATACAGAATATGTGTGTATATATATGTATACACATATGTATTTTTTATTTCTGAAAAAATACATATTTTAAAAGCTAGGCATATACTATATTAAAGGTGGAAATTTTACTGTTATATATAAACATATATTTAAGATATATATCTTAAATCATACATAGTTGAGATGCCAACCTTAAAAATATTAGTATTAATATTTCATTGTATACACTGTGCATTAGTAAATATTTCTAGTGTACACTAAGCATATTAAAAATTAAAATGACTTCTATTAAAAACTCTCAGCAGGGCAACAATATGATATCAAAGGAACAGACTCTGTACTGAGATTTAGCATTTCCACAGAGCAGTTAGAAAAGTCAAATATTAACTCATTAATTCCCATATCATCCCTACAACTCAGATGATTTCTTCATCGAGCTTTACATTGGAACGACAATCTTTGGTGGATTATTCATATTTAATAAATATAAAATTTTCTTATTAATTGTGAAATCTACTGTCATTCAAACACTTGCCTAAGGTAGGGGAAAGGTGAAGAAATACAGCTCTGATATACTCTGAATTCTGCTTTAAAGTATGTCAAAAGTGAATTTTTATATAGATGATTAGCTATAAAGGAACAAAGGAGGTATTATAACCTCTCATCACATAATGGACCAAGAGAAAATTATTGTGATTGCAAATGAATTAGAAGCAAAAAATTGCAAAATTGCATTTATAATTCCCAAGCTAGAAAGCAAAATTGTAAACCAAATAATTTCCATTGTTAAATTTATTTTGCTGAATGAGTGCAGAATCTCTAAAATTCTTTTGACATTAATTTTTAATGTTAAATGATAACATATTTATCAAATATTTTTAAAGTGTCTACTGGATAGGGGAACTGTATAACTACAGTGAAAGGGTGAAGAGTTCTCTTTTGAGTCAGACAAGCTTGGGTTTGAATCACAATGACTGGTTTTATGGACTTTAGGCAGTTATCTTGACCTCCATAAGCTGAAGTTTCTAATTTGTAGAATGATCCCTACTTTACATGGTTGTCATAAGGATTGAACAAGATAACACGTGGAATATGTCATTTGCTTACTGGATACATGGCAACAATTTCCGTAACAGTTATAGTTTGTAATATGTGTAATTGCTGATATTTGATCTTTTCAGCTAAAAAATATTAGTATATGCTAAACATCAAAATTAGGACCTGAAAAAATAAAATAGTGAATATAATAGGCCCAGTACCTAATGGGCTCAAAATAAGGCAAGACAAGCAACAATTGCTACACACTATGATAGGGTAAGTATAGGGTATTTTGAGAGCACCACCTAACTCAGTCTAAGAAGAACAGGGTAGAAAAAAGTGACATTTGGGGCCAGAAGGATGAGTTGGGGTGGGAGTGAGTCAGGTGAAGAAATATGGGGTAAGAGAATATCCCAGATAGAGGGAACAGGAATGAAGATCAGAACCTGATAAAGCATGAGGAGTTTTAGGAAACGAAAGATCAGTGTGGTTGGCTGGGGAGGGGTGGGAAGTACTGTTACATGCGGCTGGAAAGGTCAGTAATGGTCACTTTTGCAGGGACTTGTAGGCCATGTTAAGAAGTATAGACTGGGAGCAATGGGAAGCTCCTGAAGGTTAGAAAGCTGAGAGAGCTATGGCCAGATTTACCTTTTAGAAAGACCACTTATCATTATGTGGGAACTGGACTAGTGAGGAGAATATGAATGTGGGAGCCCTTTTTGGAGGCTGTAGCAGTAAAACTGAGAGATGATGGAGGTCTGACACTGGGTGGAGGTGGTGGGGATGCAGAGTAGACAAAGACAAGGTAGCACTGGTTGTATCTGGTGATCAATTAGGTGTAATAAGGGAGAGGGAGTTTGGGTATCCGTTGGCTAGATGGTAGTACTCTTCATGGAGAGTAGTTGCCATCTCACAGGGATCATGGTCCTGAGGAACTATATAGCTCAAGACAAGGAAATAGGCAAGGGCTGAAGGGACACCCCCAGTCAATACCCGGACGGGACTCTACAAAGTGTTCCCTGAGCATCTGTCAGGCAATGATACGAAAATTCTGACTGTTTTCTTTTCTCCTCCACCTTCCTTCCTCCCTGCCCTCTCCCCAGGGAGGAGAAGCTTCATTAAAGATTAAGCTGCTAACTTAATTTGACTTAGGAATAGGCTTGCTTAGTTTATTCTATCTGTACACTTTCAAAAAATATAACTGATAAAAATGTATTCAGGAAAAGTGAGATTAACTTACATGATGCCAATTAACATTGATCAAGCACCTCATTTGTGCCAGGTACAGTGCTAGTTACTAGAAGTACAAAGGTGTATATCTCAAGTTGCTCACAAGATTAGTAAGTAGGATAGACAGATACACAACAGAGAAATAGAGTGCAATATAGACATTTCACGTTATGCAGGTAGTAACTGTACTTAGGGGGAGTCTCAGAGCCTTGCCCAGAATAAGAACTGCTAGGTATCATGAGCAACAAACAACAATATGTTTGAGTGAATAAACTGACAGTGTCTTGAAAGACAACTCAAAGTTCCTTTTTTTGTTTTGCTAGATTTTGCAAAGAATGACAGAGATAAGAAGAGAATTTCTAATAAGAAATTATGGAGTCAAAAGGTATAAACTTCATGGAACTATGTGATTAGAACTAAGTCATGAGATATTAGACGTGAAATAGATCTTCTCAAGACAATCAAGTTGCTCATGATAAAGACTGCCCTTCTCCCCACCATGGAAATGTGTTTCAGATGCTAATTCTATTGATTCTGGTGAAATAATAGGATGAGGAGTGGGGGGATGGTCAAGATTGGAGACAGATTTAGGAGATAAAATATACAGGATTTGGCAGTAAATTTGATGAGGGGCTTCCAATTAGAGAAGTTGAGAAGGACTTCAGGCTTCTTGTAAGCTATTTGAGAAGGAGATCATATGGTTGGGAGGAAAGTAGCTTGGACTTTTGTAAGCCAGGGAATGACGACTCTTAAAGAATTAGGAAATGATGCAGATATCAAGTAAAATAGGGCCACTGAACTTGGCAATTAAGAGAACACTGGTGATTTTTGAGAGAGAAAAGTAAAGGTGGAAACCACAGATGATGCTTTAAGATGACTGAGCAGTGGAAATGGGAGACAGTGAGCACGTTATCTTTTAAAGAAGATCAGCAACGAATTCAAGGAAGAAATTACAAAAGAAACTTAAGAAAAGGATAAAATCAAAGGAATAACTTTTAAAATTTACATGATTTTATTTTATTTTAGAATGAGAGAGTCTTGACCATTTAAACAAGCTTGTGGTAAGGGCTTAGAGAGAAGAAGAAACTGTAATACAAGATGGAGGCAAAACCTGCTGTATCAGAGACCATGAGGTAAAGAGACAGTATAGATAAAAAAGTGTGGAGGCATATACACCTATCTCCCAGTAGATTCTTAATATCCCCAGATACGTTGTCTGACATTTTTCTACAGGGAAAATTGTTATCATGATGTTCGTAAACTTGGATATTTGTAAAGTCTTGGTATATATCCATTTGATTCAAGATTAATCAAAAACTTCCTATTCTTATTTCTTTATTTAACACACATTTACTTACTATATGCTAGGCACTGTGATGAATGTGGGCCATACTGTGTGATATGAAATAAGCTTAATTCCTGTTCTTATGCACATTTTAAAACTGACTATTGTTCACATAAGGCATTCACTGTAGACCTTTATGTGGTAGCACAAATTTAATTTGCTGATATTCAGTAATGTACAATAGGTTGAAAATTATCATGTGTTCTTCAATCTTTACCATGTACAGTAAAGATAAAAGTATTAAATAAGAAAATATCGGCAAAGCAGTAAGTAAATATTATTTTAACACAGGTAATATCATTGGGAGGACAAATGGGATCTAGAATTAACTGTTCATTATGCATTTATTCATTCATTTAATAAACATTTTTTATGTGCTGTGGACTTAAGATGAGTAAGACATGGTTGGTGTTTTCCCTGTTCTCAAAGGCTTCATAAGCTAATGATGTAACCATAGAAGTGCTTCCTAATTATTTGGAAGATTCTTATAGGTAGAATTAAACTCAGAAGGGTATCTTCCTAAAGCACAACTTTAAGTAACCATAGTTTCTAAGAAAAGCGCTCTGTAATTAGGAGAACTCCACAGGTCAGAAGCAGATCAGTGTAAATTACAGGCCAGCAGAGGAGGGAAAGGTCCCTCCAGGACTGAGGGAGACTGAGATTCTCCTGGCTATACCATTAACCTGTGCCCAGTGATGAGGGCTTGGTAGTCAACACCAACTCTACAGTGGATACCTATTCTTAGGTCTTCAATAAAGTGTCATTCATTTCAAATAGAGGTCAGATATAGTACCTTTTTAGACATTGTTAAGGAAATTTAATGTAATGGTTCAGAACATAGACTGTAACTGACAGCCTGGATTCTAGGTCAGGATCAATCCTTACTATTTGTGTGACTTTGGCAAGCTACTTAAACTCTTTGAGTTCAATTTCCTTACCTGTAAGTTTGGAATAATAGTATCTGTCTCATGGTGTGAAGACTGAATGACATAACACTACATGTAAAGCCCTATAAACAGTGCTTTGTCCATGGTGAGCATCCAACAAATGATACCTGTTACTAACATGAACTGTATACAAAGACTCGAATGACATTTTTACTCACTCTGGAGTTCACTCATTGCAAAAACAAGCGTACTTTTCCCTAACTACTTTAATAATATGATGTTTTTATTCCAAAGAGGCCTAAGTTTAATAATTCATTTTAAAAGTATTTATTTAAACAGATTAGAGTAGTAATTTCGCTATCAGTAGCTATCACTACCTTATGTTTTTTGAGTCCTTTTAACCTCTAAACAGCTTTTAGATCCTCATAACATTCCTATAAGCACCACAGAACAGATGTATTCCTATTATAAATTAGGAAACTGGATAATATAGAGTTAGTGATTGCCCATAATAGAGTTAAGATCACCAGACTCTTAGTCTAGTATTCATAAAAATCAGCCCAAACGCAAAAAGATATTGAGTCCTTATCATGCACCCAACATTACAGTAGGTGCTTCAGAGGACTAAAATTATATAAAACACAATTCATTGCCAAAACAACTTACTTTCTAATTGGGGAGATATGACTTTATTTGTCTTTTGCATAGTCTCAGCGATTTTGCCCAGCTTTCAAAACTCCTCAAAATCTGTCCAAGCCTCCATTCTTTACTATTATTTTTCAGTATTCAGAAACCCGTATTTCTAGCTATTTATTTCCATGAGTCAAGAAACTTTATGAGGTTTTAAAAACAATACTTTAGGGCTTCCCTGGTGACGCAGTGGTTGAGAGTCTGCCTGCCAATGCAGGAGACACTGGTTCGTGCCCCGGTCCGGGAAGAACCCACATGCCGCGGAGCGGCTGGGCCCGTGAGCCATGGCCGCTGAGCCTGCGCGTCCGGGGACTGTGCGTCTGGAGCCTGTGCTCTGCAACGCGAGAGGCCACAACAGTGAGAGGCCCGCGTACCGCAAAAAATAAAAAATAAAAACAATACTTTAGATTATCTGAATGTTCTTTGAAGGTTGAGGACCATTGGGACTTAAAAACGTGAGGAAATGTGACCCATGCTATGCCTTTTCTGCTTTGGGGGACCAAAAGGGAGAAAATATATAAAAGATAGCTCTCAAGTTTGTCCTGGAATGGGGGACAGTGATGCATGAGTATGTACCTTATGGAGGAAGTAAAACAAGTACCGGCCTCCATTTTACAGTGTTTCTTCATAGCAGTCTATTCTTGGTTTCCTGGAAACAGACTATCCGCTCTTTGCTTATGCCTCTACTTTCATCTAGATTTTATGTCCCAGCAACAGCAAACTGCTAATTATTTCTAAACACACTCTATGCTTCATAGCTCTAGGTTTTTGTTCATTTATTCCCTCTTACTGGAATGCCCTTCAGAAAAATAGTTTTTTAAAATATTTTAAATGTTAACCATTATCAAGAATTTAATGAAAACAGTTTAAAAATTAGACAGAAAATACAAAATTTATCACTCTCTCCAGATAAACGTAAAACAGTTTATGACAGAGGGCAGAAGGCAAACAGCAAAAAAGGACAAATAGTAGAATATGTTACTAGTAGTTCTTAAGAGAAAACTTACCAGGAACAGAGTGTTGGGAAGGCTACTAGAAATAATAATAATAATAATTTATTGAATACTTACAATTTGCTAGACACTGTGCTAAGTCCTTTACATTTACTATTTCATTTAATAATATTCCCCCAAAAGTAGGTGATTTTATCCCCATTTTTGAGATGAGGAAATTGAGGATTGGATAGTCAAGTAAGGTCACACAGTATGTGGCTAAAATAGAATTATATAACCCAGTATTTGGCTTCGGAGAATACTCCATTACCAACAACTTTATAATTATAGCCTCACATGTCTAAAAATAAATGCTTCAAAAATGGATAATAAACTATAAGCACTGGTAATTTTAACCCAAGGCACTAATATAATTTCAATAATGCCCATTGTAGATAAGACTCATTATTGAAATTCAGGAATGGAAACATTAATATATTAAAATGGAATAGGTCAAACAGAGGTCATGACAGGTAATATTTTTAGTCAATAAGGTATGTTCCAGTATGGAAATGCATATTTAAAGGTTGAAAGTTATCTTTCTAAAATGCAAATGTATGTATGTGTGTGGATACATGTATATGTGTATTTGTATACATATATAATTATGAAGAGAGTCATCTTTCTAAATGCATATATGTACATATATAATCAGAATCATGGCTCATTTGTATCCTTCATTATCTAATACATTTCTTAGCACATGGTAACTGTTGAATAAATTAAGGTAGGCAAAAGAGTAAAGGCCAAAACAGAAAAATCAAAATGGCAAAGCTACTTTAACGTATTATAGGCTGCATTCCTAATGTAGAATAAAGAATCTTCATCTTCTGGGGTATCTATTTTCAGTTTAATTCCACTAAAAGCAGAGCATCTTATGATTTGTGCCTTGCTTTGACGAAGCGAGTACTATATAAGACTAGGGGAGCAATGAAGAGAAACAATTTTGTATGGGTTTATTTCTAACCAAAAAGGAAGACATGGTAAAGAAAGTACATGGTAAAAGAAAATTGGGACAATAATCTATAAAAGAATATTTATAGAAAGCCAGATTCAAAAATGAATGAAAGAAATTGAAATGTAATGGGGATGAATAGGAGTTTCAGTATTTAATATAAAAATACCAACTGGATGAGAAACAACTGTATTTCAACAGCAATTCATGGGAAAAAGATAAGGGATTATTACTTTCCTTGAAGCCCAATATAAATTGACAAGGTGAAATGTTTAACAAAGATAAAAACAACAAAGTTCAATATTGGATTGAATCAAGAGAGAAATGGAGTCTGGATGATGGGAAATAAAACTTTATTTTCAAGAATGCTCTCATCAGAGTAACTGTGATGAATACCTTCAAACTGCTTCTATTAAAAACAGTTAAGTGAGCTGGAAAAGTTTGATTTGAGTGCCTACTTTTTACCAAGAATGCACACGTATATACGTTGCAACATAAAAGGAGAGACATACATACATATCAGTGGTTATAATAAAATAATATGATAACTTTGTAAGATGCAGGAGCCTAGAGCATGAGTTGCTTATTACCCACAGTTTGTGCCTTATATCTCTGGGAACCAAAAAAGAAGCCACACATTCTGCCTAGGTCAGGAAGACTCCATGATCACTACCTTTAAAGAGCTGAAACAGCATTTCTTACACTTAAGAACTCCTGAACTTCAGGCCCTACACCCATGGACCTAGTGGTTGTATTCTATTAGAAAAGCAGTGCATTATAGTTCAGCACAGGCAACAAGAGCGTCACTCACTAGTTCTTCCTAAATGTGCAATGTGCTCTGATATCATTATTTTATTAAATTAAAAAAAATTTTAAATTAGTGGTACAATAAATTGGTTTATCAACTCTTACTGGGTTATGACTCACAATTTGAGAAATAGTGCATTAAATTATCTCTAAAGTTTCTACTAAACATTTAAATTTTCAATTAATGCAGTGTTTGAAGATATAAAATGACAGAGTATGAAGAAATAGAACTTTCTCCAGTGGTTCAGTGGATGATCACTGCTTAATAAAGAAATCAGTGTTCCTGTTAGCCCTGATCAATACAAATGAAAATGTATGAGTATAAATTATGTCAAATTTTTGCAGAAAAGTATTCATTATGGATGGTTTTAGTAATAAAATAGTTTTGAGTAATGAAAATCTCACAACAAACAAAAGTCCAGGACCAGATGACTTCATGGGTGAATTCTATCAAACATTTAGAGGAGAGTTTACATCTATCCTTCTCAAGCTATTCCAAAATATTGCAGAAGAAGGAACACTTCCAAACTCGTTCTATGAGGACAGCATCACCCTGCTACCAAAACCAGACAAAGATATCACTGATGAACATAGATATAAAAATCCTCAACAAAATACTAGCAAACCAAATCTAACAATACATTAAAAGGATCACACACCATGATCAAGTGGGATTTATCCCAGGGATGCAAGGATTTTTCAATAACTGCAAATCAATCAATGTGATACACTACATTAACAAATTGAAGAGTAAAAACCATATGATCAACTCAGTAGATGCAGAAAAAGCTTTTGATAAAATTCAACATCTATTTATGATAAACCCAATTTGTAGAGAGTTAACACATCTCAACATAATAAAGGCCATATATGACAAACCCACCGCTAACATCATACTTAATGGTGAAAAGCTGAAAGCATTTCTTTTAAGATCAGGAACAAGACAACAATGTCCACTCTTGCCACTTTTATTTAACACAGTTTTGGAAGTCCTAACCATGGCAATCAAAGAAGAAAAATAAATAAAAAGAATACAAATTGGAAAGAAGTGAAACTGTCATTGTTTGCAGATGACACGATACAATACATAGAAAATCCTAAAGACACCACCAGAAAACTACTAGAGCTCATCAATGAATTTGGTACAGTTTCAGGATACAAAATTAATATACAGAAATATGTTGCATTCCTATACACTAACAACAAACTATCAGGAAGAGAAATTAAGAAAACAATCCCATTTACCATTGCATCAAAAAGTATAAAATACTTAGGAATAAATCTACCTAAGGAGGCAAAAGAACTGTACTTGGAAAAAGAAATTGAAGATAACACAAACAAATGGAAATATATACCATGTTCTTGGATTGGAAGAATCAATATTATTAAAATGATCATCTTACACAAGGCAACCTACAGATTCAGTGCAATCCCTATCAAAATACCAATGGCATTTTTCACAGAACTAGAACAAATAATTTTAAAATTTGTATGGAAACCCAAAAGATCCCAAATAGACAAAACAATCTTGAGAAAGAAAAATGGAGCTGGAGGAATCATGCTCCCTGACTTCAGATTATACTACAAAGCTATAGTAATCAAAAAGTATGGTACTGGCACAAAAACAGACACATAGATCAATGGATAGGGAGCCCAGATATAAACCCACACACTTATGGTCAATTAATCTATGACAAAGGAGGCAAGAACATACAATGGGGAAAAGACAGTCTCTTCAATAAATGATGCTGTGAAAACTGGACAGCTACATGTAAAGAATGAAATTAGAAGATTCTCTAACACCATATACAAAAACAAACTCAAAATGGATTAAAGAGCTGAATGTAAGACCGGATACTATAAAACTCCTAGAGGAAAGCATAGGCAGAACACTCTTTGACATAAATTATAGCAATATTTTTTTGGATCTGTCTCCTAAAGCAAAGGAAATAAAAGCAAAAGTGAACAAAATGGGACCTAATTAAACTTAAAAGCCTTTGCACAGCAAAGGAGACCATCAACAAAATAAAAAGACAACCTACTGAATGGGAGAAAATATTTGCAAATGATATGACCAATAAGGGGTTACTATCTAACATATATTAACAGGTCATGTAACTCAACATCAAAAAATACAAAAACAAAAAACCAACCAGTTAAAAAAATGGGCAGAAGAGCTGAATAGACATTTTTCCAAAGAGGAAATGCACATGGCCAATAGGAACATGAAACGATGCTCAACATCACTAAGTCATCAGCGAAATGCAAATCAAAACCACAATGAGATATTACCTCACATCTGTCAGAATGGCTATCATCAAAAAGAATACACATAACAAATGTTGGTGAGGATATGGAGAAAAGGGAACCCTTGTACACTGTTGGTGGGCATATAAATTGGTGCAGCCATGTGTTATGGAGGTATGGAGGTTCCTCAAAAAACTAACATTAGAACTACCATATGACCCAGCAATTCCATTCCCAGGAATATATCTGAAAACAACAACAACAACAAAAACTAATTTGAAAAGATACATGCACCCCAATGTTCATAGCAGCATTATTTACAATTGCCAAGATATGGAAGCAACCTAAGTGTCTGTCAACAGATGAATGGATAAAGAAGATGTGGCATATACATACAATGGAGTACTACTCAGTCATAAAAAAGAATGAAATTTTGCCATTTGCAGCAACATGGATGGACTTGGAGGGCATTATGCTAAGTGAAATAAGTCAGACAGAGAAAGACAAATACTGTATTATATCACTTACATGTGGTATCTAAAAAATGCAAAAAAACCAGTGAATAAATGAAAAAGAAGCAGACTCACAGATATAAAGAACAAACTAGTGGTTACCAGTGAGGAGAGGGAAGAAGGGAGGGGCAATA
Source organism: Leucopleurus acutus (assembly GCF_964270905.1). NCBI lineage: Eukaryota > Metazoa > Chordata > Mammalia > Artiodactyla > Delphinidae > Leucopleurus > Leucopleurus acutus. The sequence continues at coordinate 53,125,671 of NC_139149.1, forward strand.
TAGGGGTAAGGGAGTAAGAAGTACAAACTATTAGTCAGAAAATAAGCTATAAGGAAATATTGGACAACACAGGAAATACAGCCAATATTTTATAATAACTATAAATGTAGTATAACCATTAACAATTGTGAATCACTATTACATTGTACACCTGTAACATATAATATTGTCCATCAACTATACTTCAGTAGAAAAAGAAAAACATGTTTTAATGCAACAGATAGCATGGAGTAGTTATTAGTCTTCATCAAATATTAAATAAAGGTATGAAGATTCAAGACAAAGAAAATCAGACTAGGAAGAATACTGCCAAGTTTAACAGAACTTCAGAACCAATTTTTTAAATATAAAGGTAACAACTAAAAAAATCAGCCTCCATCAGATTCTTTAGCAAAACTCAAGTTTTTAATGAACAAAGTTTGAACTGAAATAATATTCAAATTAAAAATCCTGAAAAAATTTTACAATGCTTTGCAAAAATGATCTGTAATTTTTATCTCCCAAATCCATTTCCATAGACATGTGAAATGTAATGAGGCTCTACCCACAATTACATCTCTACATGCTTTCTCTCCCCCTATCATTACACAAATCTGATTTACCTAAGGAAGCCCACAGGCTGGGGTCAAGGCGGCAGCTTCCAGCTCTGATATTAGCTCCATTCTGAAGAGTAGTGGATGACTTAGCCTATTCAGAGACTTATAAAAGCTTGAAACATCTTTAAAGGGACATAGGCAATAATTCACATGCTTATGATATCTTACTTGATCAACTGTCAAAATGCATTACCTTGGACATGGTAATATTCTAGTAGAACTTTATCCCTAATAAAATATCGTTGATAGTATTTGATCCTCTGAATATTTTAAATATTTAGTATTTAAAGTATTTTAAAATATTTAGACTATATGAATTAATGTAACCCATCACATCAATAATCTAAGGAAGAAACATCACACGATGATATCAGTGGATGCAGAGGACACATTTGACAACAAATAGCACCCGTTCATGATAAAAATCTCTCAGTAAACTAGGAATAGAGAGAAACTTTCTTAACTTGATAAAGACCATCTATGAAAAACCTATAGCTAACATTGTACTTAATTATGAGAAACTAAAAGCTTTCCTACTAAGATCAGGAACAAGACAAGTATATCCCTTCTCACCACTCCTTTTCAACACTGTACTGGAAGTCATAACTAATGCAATTAGACAAGAAAAGGAAACAAAACGTAACTGATTAGGAAGCAAGAAGTAAAACTGTCTTTGTTGGCAGATGACATTATTGTTTATGTAGAAAATCCAAAGAATCTACAAAACATAAAAAAACAAAAACCTCCTGGAACTAATAAGTGATTATAAAAAGGTTGCAGATTACAAAGTTAATACACAAAAGTTCATCACTTTCCTATGGACTAACATTTAACAAGTGGGGTTTGAAATTAAAAAATGCCATTATGTTAGCACTGCATAAATAAAATACTTAGGTATAAATCTAATGTGTATAAGGTCTATATGAGGAAAACTATAAAATTCTAATGAAAGAAACAAAGAACTAAATAAAGTGGGAGATATTCTATGTCCATGAATAGGAAGACTCAATATTGTCAAGATGTCAGTTTTTCCCAACTTGATCTATATTGATCTATTGATCAATGCAATCTCAATCAAACTCCCAACAAGTTATTTTGTCAATATCTACAAACTGATTCTAAAGTGTATATGAAGAGGCAAAAGACCTAGAATAGCTAACACAACACCAAAGGAAAAGGAAAAAGTCAGGATTGCCACTACCTGACTTAAAGACATACATAAAGCTATAGTAATCAAGACAGTGTGGTATGGGTGAAAGAATAGACAAACAGATAAACAGAATAGAATAGAAACCCCAGAAATATACCCACATGAATCTAGTCAACAGATCTTTGGTAAAGGAGCAAAGGCAATATTATGGAGCAAAGATAGTCTTTTCCAACAAATGGTACTGGAACTACTGGACATCTACAGGCAAAAAATGAATCTAGACACAGACCTTATACCCTTCACAGACATTAACTCAAAATGGATCACAGACCTAAATGTAAACATGCAAAGCTATAAATCTCCTAGAAGATAACAGGAGAAAATATAATGATCTTGGAAAAAGGTGATGACTTTTTAGATACGATACCAAAAGCACAATACATGACAGAGAGAGTTAATAAACTGGATTTAATTAAAATTAAAAATATATGCTCTGTGAAAGGCACTGTCAAGAGAGTAAGAAGACAAGCCATATTAGGAGAAAATACTTGCAAAAACAAAGCTGATAAAGGACTGTTATTCAAAATGTACAAAGAATTCTCAAAACTTAACAATAAGAAAACAAACAACTTGATCAGAAAACAGGTCAAAGCTCTTAAAAGATACCTCATCAAAGAAGACATACAGATGACAAAGAAGCATATAAAAAGATGCTCCACATCATATGTCATCATAAAATGTAAATTATAAAACAATGGGGTACCACTACACATCTATTAGAATGGCCAAAATCCAGAACACTGACAACACCAAATGCTGTGGGGCAAGAGGAGCTCTCATTCATTGCTAGTGGCTGTGCAAAACTATACAGCCACTTTGGAACACAGTTTGGCAATTTCTTACAAAACAAAACACTTAGCATACCATCCAGAAATTGCCATCCCTGGTACTTAACCAAATGAGCTGAAAACTTATATCCACACAGAAACCTGCACATGGATGTTTATAGCAGCTTTATTCACATTTGCCAAAACTTGGAAGCAACCGAGATGTCCTTCAGTGGGTGAATGGACAACTAAACATCCAGACTACAAAATATTACTTAGCACTGAAAGAAATGAACTATCAAGCCATAAAAAGACACAGAAGAAACTTAAATGTGTATTACTAAATAAAGGAAGTCAGTGTGAAAAGGCTACATATTATATGACTCCAACTATATAATACTCTGGAAAAGGCAAAAACAGTTACAGATCAGTGACTGCCAGGGGTTAGCGTAGAGGGAAGGATGAATAGGCATAGCACAGAGTATTTTTAGATCCATGAAACTGCTCTGTGTGATACTATAAGGGTGGATAAATGTCTTTATACGTTTGTCCAAACTCATAAAATGGACAATACCAAGAGTGAACCCAAATGTAAACTATGGACTTCGGGTGATAATGACACATCAATGTAGATTCCGCAACTGTAACAAATATACCACTCTGGTAGGGGATGGTGATAATGGGGGAGGTTATATATGTGTGGGGGGCAGGGAGTATGTGGAAATTTTTCTGCCTTCCTTTCAATTTTTATGTAAACGTAAAACTGTTCTAAAAAATAGTCTTTAAATAAATATTTAAAAATTTGGACTGTGTAACCTAAGGCACCTTACCATTTTTGGGACTTCCACACAATAAGTGGGAAATGAAGGTGGTTTGTTCTAGACTTCTTCGGAATTATCTTTTATATCCATTAGAGTTTTAGCTTAATATTTCTAAGTCAGTTACTATGGACTGAATTGTGTTCCCTCAAAATTAATATTTTGAAGCCCTAATTCCCAATGTGACTCTATTTGGAGATATGTCCTGTGAAGTAGTGATAAAGGTTAAGTGAGGTCATAAGGGTGCAATCTTAATCCAGCAGCACTGGTGCTCTTATAAGAAGAAGAGAGACCAGAGCTATTTATCCATATGCCCATGCATTGAGGAACGGCCAAATGAGGACACAGAAGGCAGCTATCCACACCCAAAGGTGAGAGCTCTCCCCAGACACTGACCCTCCTAGCACCTTGACCTTGGACTTTCCAGTCTCCAGAAATGTGAGAAAATACATTTTGATTGTTTCAGCCACCCAGTGTGTGGTACATTGTTATGGCAGCCTGGAAGATTAATATGCAGATCCGTGTAATTTTAATCGGAGGAATGACATAGACTATTTCTTGTTGCTCAGTTCTCTTCCATGTAAGTGAGCTAATGAGTATGGTGTCAGATATACAGAATGCATAAACAAAGATTATGAATTCAATTCTCAGCTATACCCCCTCATTAGCTACATGATCTTAAACTTCCTAAGCTAGTTTTCTTATCTGAAAAGTTAGAAAAATAACACATCCTTTGAGGTTATTACAAGGATTAAATCTGATGATGCTTGTTCATTTCTTGGATCATTCATTCATTCATTCATTATCTAACAAATATCCATTACTTAGGATGAGAAAACTTATACATATATTATTCTTCAATTTATTAATCACCTCACTGAGCTTAAATCTTTGGTTCTTCAATGAAAAAATATTTTATATGATGGCAAAAATATTCTACATGGAGAATATATAATCATAAATACAGGCAATATAATACAAGTATACACATATACATTTATACCCACCCACATCTATAAAATCTTACCTCTTTGCTTTCTTCCAGATCTGATTCACTACTAAAGTCCTCTGTGTTTAAATTTTCAAAGTCAGACTCTCCTACAGCAATCGGTACAGTCACAGTAAGACTGGGATTGTGTATGAACGACATGTAATCACTTTCATCGACAATGTATTTTTCAACACTGCTGCCAGTTCCTATTCCACTTGTGGTTCCATTTACATCTTTAAGATAGTCAAGATCTTTCCCAATTTCTGTTGTATGATTGGACATACAACTGTCTTTCTTGTTGTTTAGATCATCAAGTGGTTTAATTTCATCTAAAATCTTTTGTTTTCTAATGAAGGACTGTTGAATAAATTCATATATTTTTCTCTTCACATAAGCTATTCCCTTGTGCATCCTATCCACAGCAATTTGGAGATTGTTCATTTCATTATCATCATCAGTGGCTGCAAGGTTGTCTGCACTAAATGAGCTCAGGAGCAAGGCCAAAAAGAGGTTCAGGACCTTAAAAATAATACAAACATCATTATAATCTCACCCCAATGTGAAGAAGAGCAGATTGAGATCACTTATTTCTCGAAGTGTGGAGGAAACTATAAGTTCTAACAACTAGACAAGAAACACCACAGCACAGTGATCAGAAGTTGGGTGATCTAGGGACTTCCCTGGTGGCACAGTGGTTAAGAATCCGCCTACCAATGCAGAGGACATGGGTTTGATCCCTGGTCTGGGAAGATCCCACATGCCGTGGAGCAACTAAGCCCGTGCGCCACAACTACTGAAGCCCGTGTGCCTAGAGCCCATGCTTTGCAGCAAGAGAAGCCACTGCAAGGAGAAGCTCACACACTGCAACAAAGAGTAGCCCCCGCTAGCTGCAACTATAGAAAGCCCGCACACAGAAATGAAGACCCAACGCAGCCAAAATAAATTAATTAATTAATTTAAAAAAAAAAAGAAATTGGGTGATCTGAATTTGTGGTCTGGTTCAATAGCTACTTCACTGTTCATCCATGGGCAAAGACATGATTTCTGTTGGTCTCAAGTTCCCCTACTTATAAAATGAAGATGCTGAATGAGCTGACCTATGGTTTTACTAAATTTAAAATTGTACGAATATAAGAAACAAGATTTATACATGTTCTGTATAAGAGTTCTAAACTTAAAATTCATTAGTGTTTAAAATTATGCCTTTAAATGCATTTTAGTTTCTTTTTTTGATGAAGAGAGATATTAAATTGGATATTAATTGAAAAATAACCATTATGACCCAGAACGAGAATTATGAGCTTAACATAGGCATCAACACATGTTTTCTTGATCTACTGCATTTCTCATACTCCACTGTTCACTAATTAGGCAACTGTTCATAATCAGTCGCTAATATTTCCATGAGACTGTAATATTAATGTACATATCCTTCGGAGTATATTATATATTTCTATACTATAACAGTAATGTTCCAAACTTAAGAGAGAAGATTGATCAGTTACTCCATTTGGGTAATCTCAGGCATCATTAGCCAACCTTCGTTTGGTTAATAGAGCCACTAAAGGATTGGTAATCCAGGTTGGTTCACGCATCTGCCATATGACATAGAGTGACTGAATGCTAACTACCATGAAGGGGCAAGGAAAAGGTGAAATAACTAGGAACATTTAAAGGCACCACTTTTTAGTACTATACTGTCAAGTAAGACTCAGCTTTCTCTAAGTTTATTCTTCAGACTTCTCCCTTCCTTGGATCTGAATTTATGAAATGTTCCCAACATTTCCTACTAGACCTGTCTTCAATATGATACCCTATTGGAATTCACATGAAATGATTGACAAAATGGAGTTGAGTATAAATATTGTATGGTCACTGCTATATGGTTATGTTGTCAAAGTGAGACTACAAGTGTATCAAAGGTAATAGACTTTGATACTTTGATATTAAAATTAATAATCATAGTCTTTGTTTTGGACAAAATGGTCATCATTTCATTATGCTCTTAATGTATTTCTGAAACACATTTCTTAAATGGGTACATACCACCAGGTTTCCAATGACCATGACCATCATGAAGACAGTAAGGCACATGGCTTGACCGGCGACCTCCATGCAGTCCCACATGGTCTCTATCCACTCTCCACACAGCACTCGGAACACAATCAGGAAGGAGTGGAAGAAGTCATTCATGTGCCAGCGTGGGAGTTGACAGTCACTAGAGATCTTGCAGACACAATCTTTGTAGCTTTTACCAAAGAGCTGCATGCCGACCACAGCAAAAATGAAGACGATGATGGCCAACACCAAGGTTAGATTTCCCAGAGCCCCCACTGAATTGCCGATGATCTTTATTAGCATATTTAATGTTGGCCAAGATTTTGCCAACTTGAAAACTCGGAGCTGGAAAATTAAAAAAATAATGTATATTATTATGATCAATCTTTAAAAGCATTACATATATTGAGCTTTACTAAGAAGTGATTAAAATTGAATTTCTTACAACATCTGCTATGCAGATGTTATAACTAAGCATGGTGATGGATGTTAACTGGACTTACTGTAGTGATCATTTTGCAATATATACAAATATTGGATCATATGTTGTATACCTGAAACTAATATAATGTTATATCAATTATACCTCAATAGGAAAGATATATCTATAACAAAAGACATTAAAAAAAAAAAAGCTAGTGGATATCCTGGACCACTACTGATTGCAGAACTTACCATCTACCCACTACTGACTGAAGAACTTACAATCTACCAATCTTCACTGGGGAAATATGCAAGAGCCACCTTGCATTCTTGCACTTTGCTTTCCAAACTTTTAAATCCATCCACCTCTGGACCTTAACCAATTAGAAATGACCTGGTGCCACTGCACTGTCATAGCACCACTCTCCTAAGCAAAAGGCATGGAGAGCAGGCTGTCTGGATGTCTTTGTGTCAGTGCTTGTCTTTACTCCAAGACACATTTCCTAATCTATCAAGGACAGAGAGCTGTGAGCAAATGTTGCACTTTACCAAATAAGAAGTAAAGGTCTTCCCATTGGGAGCTTCTTATCTAAAAACAAAACAAAACAAACAGAAAAACCAAAACAAAAAGACTCTCTTACATCTGCCCTGCCCTTGATGACTTTCAGGTGCATGGCTAATTTTTGGACTCCCCCTAGGAAGAATCTGATTCTTCCATATTTTAACCTTGAGATCAATTTCCCTGAGAGTGAATTTTTAATGATTACTGGGGACCAACTGTCCTTAATTTGTTTTGTGAAGGTGGTTGTAAGGCATACCAGGCCTGACACTAATATTAACATGTGATCTCAATGATCTCTGCTCAAAGATACTCATTTGTCAACAGCATGCAAAGTACCATCACATTGAGCCCTGCTATAAGTAGAGAAAAGTGTTTATTATTCATAATGCTCCTTTGGAACACTGACATAGCTAGATGTACCTGCATTTAAAAACCTGGAATACTTCCCATGACTATAATTCTTTCCCTGATTTGCAAGGACATATATGTGAATCAGTGGACATAGCAAGTAATCCTACAGATTTCTCTTGTCTGATTTTGGGAAGGAGCATATTTTCCAGAGGTAGAATTAGGAAGAGTTTCTACATGCACATCTTATATCTGGTTGTCATCCACCACTATATAAGGGTGTTTATATTTTCAAAGCCCTATTAAAATGTGATACATTTTCATTAAAATATTTTCTTAGATCCAGAAATATTAACTATAGTCATATCTAGAAACAATAATTAGTCAGAATGGTAACTCAGCAATATATGAAACTTTATGTGACTAGGATTTTTGCAATAAAGTTTTTTCTAAATAAGTGGGAACAGTTTTTTTTTCCATTTAGGGACTGTTTTTGACAATGCAAATGTCACACAAAAACTTAAAATGTTAATGGTGTGTGGTAAAACCTATGATGCTTGTTGGAAAGGTTTTTGTCTTTGTGCTGTTTTGTTTTACCAATCGGAATGAACGGAGAACTGATAATCCTTCCACGTTGGCCAGGCCAAGTTCTACCAGGCTAAGCGTTACAATAAAACCATCAAAGATATTCCAGCCTTCTTGGAAATAATAGTAAGGATCCATGGCAATAATTTTCAGAAACATTTCTGCTGTAAAGATCCCAGTGAAAACCTAAGATCAAAACAAAGTTACTCTAATTCCATCAGATAATGATAAAGTAGAATGACATAATATTTGCTCTTAGAACAAAATGTTTATACTAGTCATGATTATATTACTAGCTTACATTTGCATAGTAATTTATAGTTGATGAAAAGCTCTCATATAAGTTATTTCATTTTATCCTCAACAGAAACGCTATTAAACACATAATGCAGGAATTATAACCATGACTTTACAGATGAGGAAACAAGTCTTCAGATGGGTGCAATGATTTGCCGAATATCAACTAGAAAACGGCAAAACTAGGATTGAGAGCAAATCTATTTTTAACCAGTGTTCTTTCCATCACATCAAACTGCATTTTCCTTCAGACTTCATACAGCACAGCTACTGACAAGATTTTCCCATAAACAGTTTTATGTATCTATAAGCTTATTCACATTTCCCTCTAATCAGATAGTTGTCATTATACATATGTAACTATATTATAATAAGTGCATTACTATTATCAGTATTTGTTATGCACATGAAAAAAATTAATTTACTTCCATAGTATTGGGTTGGCCAATCCTCTTATGTAACATCTTACAGAAAAATCCAAACAAACTTTTTGGTTAAACTTATATAAATACTAAAGCTTTAAAAATAGAAATACTATAATTCAGGATGCTTTACATGTTTTGCTTTCCACCATCAAAAACCTTAAACCGTAAAACAAATATTATGGAAAATGCATACATTATTTTAGAGACCATTCTTTCAGCAAATAAAACCTAATATTCCTATGTTGAGTCAACAGACAAACACTTTAATAATTTATGGTTTTTAAGCACAGAAGAGAAAGAATTTAGTGGCAACCTTCACCAAAAGTGGCACTGTTAATCATATAATACACAAAATATACTGGACGTTTTCAATATTTTATGGATTTGATCTAAAATAGATGGATTAAACAATACATGGTCTACCTAGATCCTGGAAGTGGAAAAGCTGGAGACATTTTTGAGTTGTTAAACTATTGCTTATAATGATGATGACTAAGTAAGATAAAAAGATCTGTAATTTTATTTTAGCCTTCTACAGGTAGGGAAACTGTGATAACATCATTTCAAAAAGTGTGTCCTTAAACTATGGACTGCTTCTGTAGCTTTAAATAGTTATAAATAACAATATTGACTTTTCAAGTAGTACCGTAGGCCTGTGCCTATTGCTCTCTTTCTCAGTTTCTGCTTTGATCTTAAGGACTGTTATTTTTGGCAAAAGTAGGATATATCCAGCTAGATATAATTCCCATCTTTTGGGAGCCAGGAGTTAGAAAGGGTGGTGGAAAGACTGCTGTAAGTTATTAAATGTAAAGAGTTTCTCAAACAGAAAGTTTGAAGACTGAACACATTTACCTTCCAATATGCTTACCAAGTTTCCTACTGTAAGCACATTATTGAAATGGTCCGTCATGGGATAGTGTTCCATGGCCATGAACAGAGTATTTAAGACAATACAGATGGTGATGGCCAGGTCAACAAATGGGTCCATCACAACCAGGTTGACAATATTCTTCACTTTTAACCAATGTGGCGAGCAGTCCCAGATTAAGAACATGTTGGAAAATTTATACCAACAGGGTGGGCATTTCTGCCTGGATTCTTCAAGTTCTAGATTTAAAAAAAAATAAATAAAAACAACCACCAAAAGATATTTTTACACACATATATTCCTTTCAAATCGACTAGACTTCTTTTTAGTAACCAACACATTTCCATTTGCGACAGTCAACCTCTTTTATACTTGATTTAAAAAAACTATACAATTTAATCTTTAGACGGCCCAAAATATTTCTTCACACATAAACATAGAACAGAGGTAGCAAAGAATGGTTTTCTTCTCTTATGCATTGATCCTGTGGTTCCATACTTTGCCTTAAGTGAATGGTCTTTTAAATGAAGTCTCAATAAGAATATGGGTTGGAGTAGTGTAGACTGTGTGTAATCCTATGTTAATGTCTGGCTATGGTGTCATCCTCAGGCTATAAGACATAGGACAGAGAGAAAGGGTAGAGCCAAGAATCATCTTTTTAATTTGTTTTTATTTTGTGAGAATGACCCACTCCTCCCCTCCAATCTTGAGAGTATTTAGGAAGTCCTACGCTAAGTGGAACAGAAGAGAGGAACACCATGACTAATGGGATTAGAAACCCCTAACAGAAATGCTTTATTCTGCATTTTCAAGGAGTTACCACACACAGGATGCATTCTTTAGTTTCAATATCACGGAATTTAAGTAACTTTTTTTAAAGCTTCTAGAATACAGGAGTAAGTATAACAAATAACTCTTAAAAAAGACCTGTTATGTTCTCTTTAGAATACACTGCTTCCAACTCACAGAGACATTCGTTTCGAATGAGACAATATAAGCTCAGTGAAAACAACGGAAACGGAAACGGAATTTGTTACAAACCTTCTACTGTATTTGTTAAAATGCTGGCTATGCTCATTGCTCTTTGCCTTTGAGAAGGATCTTCTAGAAAGTCCATGGAAACATGAAAAGAACTTGACCTTCTCTTTCTCATGTCAGTTTCAGTGGTTGTTCCCTGTAAAGAAAATGCTAATGTATTAAATGATTAACTTGAGCAATATGATAAGTGAACAACCAATGTGACGCTGTGAAATTCATGAAACACATGCGACATGCACGTTCATAGTTAATTGGTGATGGCAGACATTGCTGACTTATTGTATCATTAGCCTGGAATGTCCAAACTGTTAACCATTTACTCATACAGCAAAAACTGAGGGTTGTTTTTTTTTACCCTCTGATTTCATAATTTTATGAGACATAATGTAATTTGGATATGATTGATAAATTTGAGAGACATATTTAACAATTTCCTTATTTCTGAACTAATAGTAAAAGGTACTGATTTGAAACAACATCTAAATGATCAAGGCATTTTATGTTGAGAAGGTAGCCCTTTATTTTAAAGAAGTACAAATAATTACAACACTCGTAGCTGCCATCTCATTTTCTGGACAAAAGACATAGATGATCATTGACAACACAAACTGTATGTTAAAAAAATAACAACACATGCTGCATGGACAACAGTTTCATCCAGGGTACCAAAGCAATAAGTCATCTAATTCTGACTTAGTCATGCCTCACCATGCTGATATATTTCCAAGTCTAATAAGAGGCAGCATATGTTTAGAAATTCCTCATCTGGGTACACATTCACAAACACATAACATAACTTTGTACACAGACAATTCTTTTATCTGCCTGTATTAATATTTTTATTTGTGTCTCTTCATTCAGATTAGTTTTGAGAAGACCTATATCAGCATTTTCTTTTTAGTAAGACAAATATGAGTACTAGAAATTTTAAGATAATATTGAAGCTATCTATTTAGGCACAGTGTTCTTGAAAATTTTCTAAACTAAAGCAGAGCTATATTGAAGAATCCGTTGGAAAGATTTATTATACACCCTTTACAGTTAAACATAAGAATCGTTCATTTACTCTTACACCAGAGCTTTAGAGGATGTCCTGCTGTCTAAGTTCAGCATGGGTATATAGCAAATCCTCCAACTGGAAGCAGTCATTTACTATTGTGTTTAATTAATCCTTAGCACGTTTAATAAGTAAATGCATTCAGGTGTTATGCAAGAAGGTGCTGAAGCCTTAAGTTTTAGTTGGATACTCTCTTAAAGATATTAAAAGATGCAGGTGCATTCACAGCTTGACCAACCAGGTATCATTCTCAAGGGGTTCCATTCTGTAGAAACACTGGCTGGTGCAGCAATAATGAGCCAGCCATGCCTGAACTATTTAAAACTTCCTTACATTGTCATCAGTAGCTGGCTTATCTATTATCACCTCTGGTAGAAGCTGTCCAACAGGCGATGTAGGAACTGAAGGTCCACCAACCAAGGAAACCACACCATTGCAATCCACAGTGCTGTGCATCTTCCCATTAGCTGGAAACACAGCCAGCATCCGGGACGACCTACTGGTCTGACTCAGGTTACTGTTGCGTCGCTCTCCATGTCGTTGAGGCACAAATAAGGAGTCTCTGCGGCTTTCATTATCCTCGAAGGTGCTGTGTTCATCATCAGCAAAGTCATTCTCTGATCCCACATCCTTTGCTCGCCCTCTGAAGCTGAAAAGGCTTGTTCTGCTATTTCGCCTTGGAGAAAATAAGGAGCCACGGATGCTCAACAAAGACTGAAAGTTTGAAACCAAAAACAAATAATAATAAAATAATATTAATATGGCCATTTGGAATGTGCTTTTATTTTGCAAGATTAAGTTGAAGGGGACTTCAGCATTCAAAACAGAATGTGACTCATTCTTTTTTGATTAACATTCTCGTTTTATGTGCATTCGGATTAAATTAAATTACTTTTCTAAGAGACGATTTCTAGCCCTTGACATTAATGACTGGGGAGATAGATCGCAACTTAAAGATATTGAAAAACAAAACCCTGAACCACCATATTTCATATTCAAAAGCAAGCATCTTTAGTACCTTACTATGGACATTGTAAACACTCAATAAATATCAGTAGCATGACCTTAACAGGGGCACATTTGTTTCCGTTGCTCTTTCCCGTCAAGAAATTCTAACACTTTTCACAAATTGTTTTAGTCCATCTTTCTAAAATCACTTTAAATTAATTATTGTTCTTGTTTCAGCTAAAAGGCACAGTGTTGTTGGAACTTGAAGACTTCTGAAATTCAGAGTGATGTGCTTTTTGATAAAGTATACCATGACTAATATTTTCAGAAGCATGCATGATAGTTTATAAAGTAGTCAGGGATGAAAAAACAATATAAAATAACCAAAGAGTTGTAGATTACTGATCAGTTATCTACAATTTTTTTTCTCATTAAAAAGGCTGCAGACCAGAAAGATGAAATGTCAGCAGTTACAACAAGTACCAGCAGACAGGTTCAGGTGAGAATCTGGGTCCCCTGACTTTCAATGCAGTGTTATCTCAACTACACCCCACTGTAGATTTACCAGTGCAAACTAAGATTTTCTCATAACTATGTACAGAAAGGATAGGTTTAAATATAATAAACACAGCAGTCAATTCAGTTGATAAAAATTCATAAGTTGAGTAAGGCCCGCGGAATTGGCGAACTGTGTGGAAGGAGTGGGATCTGTAGAGCTCAGCAGCGGCGAGGTACAAAACAAAGAATCGCTTTGCACAAAGCCAGAAGGGATACACTGAAAGAATTATCAGAAAAGAATAACACATAGATTGCTTTGGCTGGGCTTCCGGGAAGATGGCGGAAGAGTAAGACGCGGAGATCACCTTCCTCCCCACAGATACACCAGAAATACATCTACACGTGGAACAACTCCTACAGAACACCTACTGAACGCTGGCAGACCTCAGACCTCCCAAAAGGCAAGAAAGCCCCACGTACCTGGGTAGGGCAAAAGAAAAAAAAATAAACAGAGACAAAAGGATAGGGACGGGACCGGCACCAGTGGGAGGGAGATGTGAAGGAGGAAAGGTTTCCACACACTAGGAAGCCCCTTCGCGGGCGGAGACTGCGGGTGGCGGAGGGGGGAAGTTTCGGAGCCGCGGAGGAGAGCACAGCAATAGGGGTGCAGAGGGCAAAGCGGGGAGATTCTCGCACAGAGGATCAGGGCCAACCGGCACTCACCAGCCCGAGAGGCTTGTCTGCTCACCCGCCGGGGCAGGCGGGGCTGGGAGCTGAGGCTCGGGCTTCGGTCGGGAGCGCCGGAAGAGGGCTGGGGTTGGCTGCGTGAACACAGCCTGCAGGGGGTTAGTGCACCACGGCTAGCCGGGAGGGAGCCCGGGGAAAAGTCTGGACCTGCCGAAGAGGCAAGAGACTTTTTCTTCCCTCTTTGTTTCCTGGTGCTCGAGGAGAGGGGATTAAGAGCGCTGCTTAAAGGAGCTCCAGAGACGGGCGCGAGCCGCGGCTAAAAGCGCGGACCCCAGAGACGGGCATGAGACGCTAAGGCTGCTGCTGCTGCCACCAAGAAGCCTGTTTGCGAGCACAGGTCACTATTCACACCTCCCCTCCTGAGAGCCTGTGCAGCCCGCCACTGCCAGGGTCCCGGGATCCAGGGACAACTTCCCGGGGAGAATGCACAGCGCGCCTCAGGCTGGTGCAACGTCACGCTGGCCTCTGCCGCCGCCCCTCCCTCCCCCCCACCCCACCGGCCTGAGTGAGCCAGAGCCCCCGAATCAGCGGCACCTTTAACCCCATCCTGTCTGAGCGAAGAACAGACGCCCTCCGACGACCTACACGCAGAGGCGGGGCCAAATCCAAAACTGAGCCCCTGGGAGCTGTGAGAACAAAGAAGAGAAAGGGATATCTCTCCCAGCAGCCTCAGAAGCAGCGGATTAAAGCTCCACAATCAACTTGATGTACCCTGCATCTGTGGAATACATGAATAGACAACGAATCATCCCAAATTGAGGAGGTGGACTTTGAGAGCAAGATTTATGATTGTTTCCCCTTTTCCTCTTTTTGTGAGTGTGTATGTGTATGCTTCTGTGTGAGATTTTGTCTGAATAGCTTTGCTTCCACCATTTGTCCTAGGGCTCTATCCTTCCTTTTATTTTTCGTTTTTAATTTTTTTTTAATAATTATTTTTTATTTTAATAACTTTATTATATTTTATCTTACTTTATTTTATTTTACTTTATCTTCTTTCTTTCCTTCTTTCCTTCCTTCCCTACTTCCTTCCTCCCTCCCTACTTTCTTTCTTTCCTTCTTTCTTTCTACTTCTACTAATTCTTTCTTTCTACTTTTTCTCCCTTTTATTCTTAGCCGTGTGGATGAAAGGCTCTTGGTGCTGCAGCCAGGAGTCAGTGCTGTGCCTCTGAGGTGGGAGAGCCAACTTCAGGACACTGGTCCACAAGAGACCTCCCAGCTCCACATAATATCAAACAGTGAAAATCTCCCAGAGATTTCCATCTCAACACCAGTACGCAGCTTCACTCAATGACCAGCAACGTACAGTGCTGGACATCCTATGCCAAACAACTAGCAAGACAGGAACAGAACCCCACCCATTAGCAGAGAGGCTGCCTAAAATCATAATAAGGCCACAGACACCCGAAAACACACCACCAGACATGGACCTGCCCATCAGAAAGACAAGATCCAGCCTCATCCACCAGAACAGAGGCACTACTCCCCTCCACCAGGAAGCCTGCACAACCCACTGAGCCAACCTTAGCCACTGCGGACAGACACCAAAAACAACGGGAACTACGAACCTGCAGTCTGCAAAAAGGAGACCCCTAAGACAGTAAGATAAGCAAAATGAGAAGACAGAGAAACACACAGCAGATGAAGGAGCAAGGTAAAAACCCACCAGACCTAACAAATGAAGAGGAAATAGGCAGTCTACCTGAAAAAGAATTCAGAATAATGATAGTAAAGATGATCCAAAATCTTGGAAACAGAATGGACAAAATGCAAGAAACATTTAACAAGGACCTAGAAGAACTAAAGATGAAACAAACAATGATGAACAACACAATAAATGAAATTAAAAGTACTCTAGATGGGATCAATAGCAGAATAACTGAGGCAGAAGAACGGATAAGTGACCTGGAAGATAAAATAGTGGAAATAACTACTGCAGAGCAGAATAAAGAAAAAAGAATGAAAAGAATTGAGGACAGTCTCAGAGACCTCTGGGACAACGTTAAACGCACCAACATTCGAATTATAGGGGTTCCAGAAGACGAAGAGAAAAAGAAAGGGACTGAGAAAATATTTGAAGAGATTATAGTTGAAAACTTCCCTAATATGGGAAAGGAAATAGATAATCAAGTCCAGGAAGCACAGAGAGTCCCATACAGGATAAATCCAAGCAGAAATATGCCAAGACACATATTAATCAGAGTGTCAAAAATTAAATACAAAGAAAACATATTAAAAGCAGCAAGGGAAAAACAACAAATAACACACAAGGGAATCCCCATAAGGTTAACAGCTGATCTTTCAGCAGAAACTCTGCAAGCCAAAAGGGACTGGCAGGACATATTTAAAGTGATGAAGGAGAAAAACCTGCAACCAAGATTACTCTACCCAGCAAGGATCTCATTCAGATTTGATGGAGAAATTAAAACCTTTACAGACAAGCAAAAGCTGAGAGAGTTCAGCACCACCAAACCAGCTTTACAACAAATGCTAAAGGAACTTCTCTAGGCAAGAAACACAAGAGAAGGAAAAGACCTACAATAATGAACCCAAAACAATTAAGAAAATGGGAATAGGGATATACATATCGATAATTACCTTAAATGTAAATGGACTAAATGCTCCCACCAAAAGACACAGATTGGCTGAATGGATACAAAAACAAGACCCATATATTTGCTGTCTACAAGAGACCCACTTCAGACCTAGAGACACATACAGACTGAAAGTAAGGGGATGGAAAAAGATATTTCATGCAAATGGAAACCAAAAGAAAGCTGGAGTAGCAATTCTCATATCAGACAAAATAGACTTTAAAATAAAGACTATTAGAAGAGACAAAGAAGGACACTACATAATGATCAAGGGATCAATCCAAGAAGAAGATATAACAATCGTAAACATTTATGCACCCAACATAGGAGCACCTCAATACATAAGGCAAATACTAACAGCCATAATAGGGGAAATCTACAGTAACACATTCATAGTAGGGGACTTTAACACCCCACTTTCACCAATGGACAGATCATCCAAAATGAAAATAAATAAGGAAACACAAGCTTTAAATGATACATTAAACAAGATGGACTTAATTGATATTCATAGGACATTCCATCCAAAAACAACAGAATACACATTTTTCTCAAGTGCTTATGGAACATTCTCCAGGATAGATCATATCTTGGGTCACAAGTCAAGCCTTGGTAAATTTAAGAAAATTGAAATTGTTTCAACTATCTTTTCCGACCACAATGCTATGAGACTAGATATCAATTACAGAAAAGATCTGTAAAAAATACAAACACATGGAGGCTAAACAATACATTACTTAATAATGAAGTGATCAGTGAAGAAATCAAAGAGGAAATTAAAAAATACCTAGAAACAAATGACAATGGAGACACGACAACCCAAGATCTATGGGATGCAGCAAAAGCAGTTCTAAGAGGGAAGTTTATAGCAATACAATCCTACCTTAAGAAACAAGAAACATCTCGAATAAACAACCTAACCTTGCACCTAAAGCAATTAGAGAAAGAAGAACAAAAAAAACCCCAAAATTAGCAGAAGGAAAGAAATCATAAAAATCAGATCAGAAATAAATGAAAAAGAAATGAAGGAAACGATAGCAAAGATCAATAAAACTAAAAGCTGGTTCTTTGAGAAGATAAACAAAATTGATAAACCATTAGCCAGACTCATCAAGGAAAAAAGGGAGAAGACTCAACACAATAGAATTAGAAATGAAAAAGGAGAAGTAACAACTGACACTGCAGAAATACAAAGGATCATGAGAGATTACTACAAGCAACTCTATGCCAATAAAATGGACAACCTGGAAGAAATGGACAAATTCCTAGAAATGCACAAACTGCCAAGACTGAATCAGGAAGAAATAGAAAATATGAACAGACCAAGCACAAGCACTGAAATTGAAACTGTGATTAAAAATCTTCCAACAAACAAAAGCCCAGGACCAGATGGCTTCACAGGCAAATTCTATCAAACATTTAGAGAAGAGCTAACACCTATCCTTCTCAAACACTTCCAAAATATAGCAGAGGGAGGAACACTCCCAAACTCATTCTACGAGGCCACCATCACCTTGATACCAAAACCAGACAAGGATGTCCCAAAGAAAGAAAACTACAGGCCAGTATCACTGATGAACACAGATGCAAAAATCCTCAACAAAATACTAGCAAACAATCCAACAGCACATTATAAGGATCATACACCATGATCAAGTGGGGTTTATTCCAGGAATGCAAGGATTCTTCAATATACGCAAATCAAACAATGTGATAAACCATATTAACAAACTGAAGGAAAAAAACCATATGATCATCTCAATAGATGCAGAGAAAGCTTTTGACAAAATTCAACACCCATTTATGATAAAAACCGTGCAGAAAGTAGGCATAGAGGGAACTTTCCTCAACATAATAAAGGCCATATATGACAAACCCACAGCCAACATCGTCCTCAAAGGTGAAAAACTGAAAGCATTTCCACTAAGATCAGGAACAAGACAAGGTTGCCCACTCTCACCACTCTCATTCAACATAGTTTTGGAAGTTTTACCCATAGCAATCAGAGAAGAAAAGGAAATAAAAGGAATCCAAATCAGAAAAGAAGAAGTAAAGCTGTCACTGTTTGCAGATGACATGATACTATACATAGAGAATCCTAAACATGCTACCAGAAAACTACTAGAGCTAATCAATGAATCTGGTAAAGTAGCAGGATACAAAATTAATGCCCAGAAATCTCTGGCATTCCTATACACTAATGATGAAAAATCTGAAAGTGAAATCAAGATAACACTCCCATTTACCATTGCAACAGAAAGAATAAAATATCTAGGAATAAACCTACCTAAGGAGACAAAAGACCTGTATGCAGAAAATTATAAGACACTGATGAAAGAAATTAAAGATGATACAAACAGATGGAGAGATATACCATGTTCTTGGATTGGAAGAATCACATTGTGAAAATGACTCTACTACCTAAAGCAATCTACAGATACAATGCAATCCCTATCAAACTACCACTGGTATTTTTCACAGAACTAGAACCAAAAATTTCACAATTTGTATGGAAACACAAAAGACCCCGAATAGCCAAAGCGATCTTGAGAAAGAAAAACGGAACTGGAAGGATCAGGCTCCCTGACTTCAGACTATACTACAAAGCTAAAGTAATCAAGACAGTATGGTACTGGCACAAAAACAGAAAGATAGATCAATGGAACAGGATAGAAAGCCCGGAGATAAACCCACGTACATATGGTCACCGTATCTTTGATAAAGGAGGCAGGAATGTACAGTGGAGAAAGGACAGCCTCTTCAATAAGTGGTGCTGGGAAAACTGGACAGGTACATATAAAAGTATGAGATTAGATCACCCCCTAACACCATACCCAAAAATAAGCTCAAAATGGATTAAAGACCTAAATGTAAGGCCAGAAACTGTCAAACTCTTAGAGGAACACAGAGGCAGAACACTCTATGACATAAATCACAGCAAGCTCCTTTTTGACCCACCTCCTACAGAAATGGAAATAAAAACAAAAAGAAACAAATGGGACCTAATGAAACTTCAAAGCTTTTGCACAGCAAAAGAAACCATAAACAAGACCAAAAGACAACCCTCAGAATGGGAGAAAATATTTGCAAATGAAGCAACTGACAAAGGATTCATCTCCAAAATTTATAAGCAGCTCATGCAGCTCAATAACAAAAAAACAAACAACCCAATCCAAAAATGGGCAGAAGACCTAAATAGACATTTCTCCAATGAAGATATACAGATTGCCAATAAATTCATGAAAGAATGCTCAACATCATTAATCATTAGAGAAATGCAAATCAAAACTACCATGAGATATCATCTCACACCAGTCAGAATGGCCATGATCAAAAAATCTATAAACAATAAATGCTGGAGAGGGTGTGGAGAAAAGGGAACCCTCTTGCACTGTTGGTGGGAATGTAAATTGATACAGCCACTGTGGAGAACAGTATGGAGGTTCCTTAAAAAACTACAAATAGAACTACCATATGACCCAGCAATCCCACTACTGGGCATATATCCTGAGAAAACCATAATTCAAAAAGAGTCATGTACCAAAATGTTCATTGCAGCTCTATTTACAATAGCACGGAAATGGAATCAACCTAAGCGTCCATCATTGGATGAATGAATAAAGAAGATGTGGCACATATATACAATGGACTATTACTCAGCCATAAAAAGAAAGGAAATTGAGCTATTTGTAATGAGGTGGATAGACCTAGAGTCTGTCATACAGAGTGAAGCAAGTCAGAAAGAGAGAGACAAATACCGTATGCTAACACATATATATGGAATTTAAGAAAAAAAAATGTCATGAAGAACCTAGGGTTAAGAGAGGAATAAAGACACAGACCTACTAGAGAATGGACTTGAGGATATGGGGAGGGGGTAGGGTAAGCTGTGACAAAGCGAGAGAGAGGCATGAACATATATACAGTACCAAACGTAAGGTAGATAGCTAGTGGGAAGCAGCTGCATAGCACAGGGAGATCAGCTCGGTGCTTTGTGACCACCTAGAGGGGTGGGATAGGGAGGGCGGGAGGGAGGGAGATGCAAGAGGGAAGAAATATGGGAACATATGTATATATATAACTGATTCACTTTGTTACAAAGCAGAAACTAACACACCATTGTAAAGCAATTATACTCCAATAAAGATTTAAAAAAATTCATAAGTCGTATTTAATTCCTACCCCTCTCTTCAGTATTCTAATTTCCATCCATGTATCATTTAACTCAGCAGTGCCATACCTGGTGTGGAGAGGAGTACCTCTTTTCATATGTCAACCGATTCCCTTCTATGGAAAAGCGAAACCCTTTCCTCCTGATGCTGTCTTCAGATTCAGATTTATGGAATTCATCGTCATCTTTCTCTTCTCCACCAGACTGCTCTTTCTGTTTTCTTTTCTTTCTCCGATTTCTTCTTTCCTTTGCACTCTTGGAACTCAACTTGGAGGCTTCAGATGAGCTGTCTGAGAGCCCGCCTGCTGCACTAGGTTCTCTGGAATGCACTGAGGCAGTTACAGCCGCTGCCTGCTACATTGAGGAGAAATGGTCTTAGCATGGAACTAGAGAAGACTTTACCTTTAAAAAAATAGCTAAAGTATTTGCAAAGCATTTTAAAAATAATTTAGCTGACTCCAGCTAATCTTACATCGAAGAAACTCTGCAAGTATAAAAGAAAAATTTTTTCTTTCCATCTAATAAAGGCTTTTAGAGTTAATTTTGTTTTCTTTGTGCTAACATTGATTACATTTGTATGATGTTTTACAGACTGCATATTCAAAAGGATCAATCAGACAATAACAAGAACATAAATTCATATTACTTTTGGGATTTGATTGACTCTAAAAACTGGTATCTAATTAGCACTGTCTTTTTTTTTTTCCCCCCACTGGAAAAAAACTGGAGCATGGAAGAAAAGCTGATCAGTAACTTGGGGTCTAATCCGAAGATAGGAGGAATGAGATAAAGAGCTGAGATCCTCTTTCCAGTTATTGAAACAGGGTTGTCCAATACTCTCACAATATTATCAATAAAATTTATGGAAGGTGATAAAATCCCTTCCTTACCCCTCCACAATACTCTATTCAGAGGACTGGAGAAGGGAGGGTCAGAAGTTTCAGCTAAGCAAGACAAGATGTTCAGTTCTCCAAAGACCATTCCCAACTTCTTTAATTCGGCACTGGTTCTTGCTGGCCACATGGTCATGGAATGAAAACAATGCTTTTTGATCACAACTTGTACTAGCCCTAGGTTGGCACTTTTTGATTATTATCATTGTTCCAAGAGTACTCTCAATACAAGGACTCTTGCAAATAAATTGATACTCCGCAAACAACTTTCTTCTTTAGTAAAGACAGTGAGTTTCGATGCTGAACGGAAAGAGTAAGGAAAGATGGAAGGGATAAGAAGGGCATTTTATTGTACTGTGAGTACTGACACCTCACTATAAGAACAAGTAATTCTTAGGTTCCCCGATCTCCATAAAAATTGGTGACTTTCATATGCTTATTGGATACTGCTGTATCAGAGAACATTACAATAGTCAATCACTTTCTTATTTATGTAAGAAAGGCAATTAAGCAACCACATTAAAAGACAACATAGTTTTGGTTAAAGAAAGTAATAGACAATCTTCTAAGAACCACATGAACATCTTTTTATATAATAACCAATAAACTTTTTTCTAAGAAAAGATGATTTCTTAGGATTTTCTTCTAATGCCAGTATACTCATTCAGTAAGTTTCTCACCTGAGAAGACCCCAAAATCACATTTTCCCTTGTATTCTAAAAATTTTAAGATGATTAAAATAGCATGAGAGAGTTCTATTGTGGTCCATATCATAAACATCTTAGAATAATTAAACTAAATGACTTATAGATGATGAAAACAATGTAGAAATCCTTACTAATCCCCTATACTACCAGCTTCTCTTAAGTACAAACAATTATCTGTCTCTCACTTTCTCTCCAGTATTTTTGTAACAACCAAAACAATAAAGAAGGTTTGTACCATGAGACAGGACATATTTGATTTGGTGAATTTACCTGAGTTGATTTGGTGAATTTACCTGAGCTGCTTCCTGTTGCTTTTTAAGCTGTTCAAGCATCTGTTGAAATTCAGCCTCTTTCTGTTCTGCCTCTTCTAAGGTGGCCTGATTCTGTTCCTCATAGGCCATGGCTACCACAGCCAGGATCAAATTTATTAGATAGAATGAGCCCAAGAAAATGACCAGCACAAAAAATATCATGTATGTTTTTCCAGCAGCACGTAATGTCTGAAAATAAGAACACCAGAATTATTTTTTTCAATATTATTTCACTAACGGGTGGCTTTACCTGTCTCCAACTTACTGTGTGTCTTATAGGACTCTGATATAAATAATAATTACGACGTTCACAGCCCCTCCTACCTCATTGACTGTCTGTTTCTTTAACATCATCCTCTTCCTTCTCCCCTAACTCATGCATTCAACATTCTGATGTGTAGGAGGGAATTCTTGGATTTATCAGGAATAAAGCAGAGTCAAATAAAGTACCATGGAGATCTCCATCAAAGAGCTGAGGCTTTGAATAAAGTTAAGGAAGAGACCAAAGTTATCCTTCTACATCTGCTTATTCATTTTCATCACCTGCCACCTGAAGGATGATACTTAAGCGGGTAAACAGAGTTGAGGGGAATATATGCCTTCTGTTTAGGAGGATCTGTGTCTGGGAAGGGTGGGAAATAGGTTTTGAGCCAAGGGGAAATGAGAGAGAATTGCTGCTCCTGGCATTGCTATGCTTAATATGTGTTATAATCAATAGGGTAATTGATTTGGATTTCATAACTAAGCTGGTTTTCTTATATACTTCCAATTAAACACAATATGTGTCTCTTCAGGTTCTCACCAGTTGGTAAAGATTCTCCCAGAAGTCCTGAGTCATCAGTCGAAACAGGGACAAAAAAGCCCAACTGAAGGTATCGAAGCTTGTGTAGCCATAATTGGGATTTCTACCAGCTTTCACACACATGTATCCTTCTGGACATTGGCTGTAAACGTGGCAAAAGAAAGTATTATAAGAAATTCTGCTGTCTTTTTATTCTGGTAGCGTGCTATACTTATGATATTGTCTAGCCAGGAAGATTTGCTATTTCAAGGGATAAAAGTATGATAAATAAGCAATTAATACATTTCCCAACTTTTGACTTAACATAATTTTACTATCCACTTGATGTCATCATTAAAATATTGCATAGCATTTCTAGTTATATTTTACAAAACTATTTTCTGTTGGTAATTAGTGTGTTAACATATGTCTAGTTCATTTTCCTACCATGGATAATCCAGAGTCGTCTCATAGCTCACAAATACTCATCTAAGGGAAACAGCATTAGAGCTAAAGTATAACTTCTTGTTTTATGAAACATGAAAGCTTGTCTAATATTTAAATAATCCCTCACCTTATAAATAAGCTTAATTATAGCAAATTAGTATGAATAAAGTTACTTGGCTGTTATCTGTCAGTTTGTATAAAAAAAGAGAAAATACACACACACACACACACACACACACACACACACACAAATGATTGTCTTACCCAGCATCGGAGCTATTTCCACACAGTAGTGCATCTGAAAAACCCTCCAGAAAATAATGATATCCTGTTTAGGAAAAAAAGTCACATGATGAATATTTGTATGACATTGCAAAATGAGAATAAGATCAGGCCGCTCTTTTAAAGTTCATAATTTTAAGTACATTATTATAATTTTAAATATATTATAGTTTTAAATACATTATATAATTTATTCAAAGGCACAAGTGTTATTCCCTCTAAATATTAGATATTACATTAAGGAGATTGGATACTTAGTTAATAGTACAAAACATTTTTTCTTTATGAATGTAAAATTAGTGATAATCACAGGTACTAACATAGTATTTTAAAAGGTATCAGTGTTTTTTTACCCTCCTCATGAAAAATAAAAACTTCATTCTGGGGGCTTCCCTGGTGGCGCAGTGGTTGAGGGTCTGCCTGCCGATGCAGGGGACACAAGTTCGTTCCCCGGTCCGGGAAGATCCCACATGCCGCGGAGGGGCTAGGCCCGTGAGCCATGGCCGCTGAGCCTGCGCGTCCGGAGCCTGTGCTCCGCAACGGGAGAGACCACAACAGTGAGAGGCCCGCGTACCACAAAAAAAAAAAACAAAAAAAACAAAAAAAAAACAAAAAAAAACTTCATTCCGTAAAAGTAGATAAGAATGACAGGGATTTCTTTGCTTTCTCAAAACAGCTACATATTTCAAAATAAAGGGATTTTAACTTTTCTGAACTGTCTTCTGTATTTTTTAACACTTTACAAATGACTAATAATTAATTATAATTTACATTCTACCAACTTATAGAATATATCATAGGCAGCTTAGTAAAAGATGCATAAATCATGTCAACTGCTAAAACAAGTAAAATAAAAAATAATTTAAAATATTGTACTAAAGCTAAAATAATTATTATAGGTGACTATTTCATTATCTCAAAGTTTTCTGTCTCTGGCAAATTCGTTAGATTCTTTCAACGTCCTGTTGAAGTGTCACTTCCTCTGTGAATTATTCCTTGATAGCTTCTACTTTCTTACCACTTAAAGACTGGAAAAATTAAGAAATCCTCTCACTGTGCTACCAGGAACATGTATAGCCATTATTATACATTCACTGTCTTATATTGTGATTATTTGCTTACAAATACTGTTCCTTCTTGAAAAAAATGTCTAATCATTAATTATTTCCATATTACTAGTGTTTGGGACCTAGTAGCCTTTCAATAAAGTTTATTGAATTAATAAGTAAAGGGATGACAAAAAGAGAAACACATGGAATTAAAGAGTCATTTTGTAAAAAGGACAATTTTGGATTTTGTAGGAAAAATATTTTCTAGATGCTAAATTTTCTGAGAAATTTACTCTACGTATAGTTCTGTAAGAGATACAAAAATACATAATGGAACTATTTTAATTTTCAATGTCTTTACTTCTCTGAACATAAGAAATTAATACAATTTCTTAACTTTTAAATGAAATTAAACAATGTGAAAGGAATATGACAGTTTCTGGATAAATTTTTTTTTAAGTTTATTTAATTTTGGCTGTGTTGGGTCTTGGTTGCTGTGCACAGGCTTTCTCTAGTTGCGGCGAGCGGGGGCTACACTTTGTTGAGGTGCACAGGCTTCTCATTGCGGTGGATTCTCTTGCTGCGGAACACGGGCTCTAGGTGTGTGGGCTTCAGTATTTGTGGCTCGGGGGCTCTAGAGCGCAGGCTCAGTAGTTGTGGCACATGGGCTTAGTTGCTCCGTGGCATGTGGGATCTTCCCGGACCAGGGCTTGAACCCGTGTCTCCTGCATTGGCAGGCGGATTCTTAACCACTGCACCACCAGGGGAGCCTTGGACAAAGTTTTGATACCAGATATTTATAAGTGAAGTTTTATCCATTAAACTCACTAATCTAGAAGTTTAATTTGAAGAAAATACAACTTTTAGTCATAATGTTTATCTTTAATTTTAATAAATTTAATTTTCTATTACTTTCAAAAATAAACCATTTTATTTATATTTGCATTTGGTTTAAAATAATCTTTGTTCAACAAATGGAATATTATTAGAGAAAATGACAAGAAACAGATTTTTAGGGCTGAAAATAGCCTCAGATATTCTTGACTTCTTTTATTTTGAATGTAACAAAAATGGAGTCCAATAAATTTTCCCTAGAGTGAATAAATCCTAAGTGACATCCTCATAATCAGTTCCTTGATCTTAGATTAAAACAACAACATCAAAAAAAAACAGATTTCAGGGAGTTGGTGACAGCAGTGGGCTTATAAGGATCATGTGAAGTAAAAAAGGGACATTTCATGTATTCTTCTGACATGTATTTTTCTTAAGGCATTTTTTCTTAATCCAGCGATTTACAATTATTTGCAAATTATTTGTTGGCATGTCACTAACATCATGGAAGTGTACATCTGTATCAACCAAGGTATTTTCCAGATCTATAACTATAAAAAGACACTGATCAGTTTTTTTTATTATGCTATCATTACTTTAAGAATTATCAAGCCACCAGTAAGTAAACTTTATGACTAATCCTACTTCTTCCACATAACCAGTCACTAAGACTTTCTTTCTTCTTTGATTTTTTTCCTAAGAATTAATCATCACCTTAAAATAATAAATACAGCTATATTTAAGCACATCTAGAGTCTAAGTCTTATATATTTCATATTTTCCTTTAAAAGGACATTCCCTTTCATGAGTCAGGTTCTTTCTGCTTTTGAAATATTGCTACTGGCAGATACTAAAATTATATGATAGAAAAAGATTGTTAATTCTGTCACTTTAAAAAGAGGATATCAGGCCAGTTATTTTTTCATCCTTTTAGAGTAGACTATTTAAACGTTTGACTATTTTGTCTAAACTCTTGAAATAAAGATAAACTGATTCTCATAACTTTACAGTTTTATGACATTTTTAATTTCTCTCTCTTAAACGTTGACTCTCATTTCCTTCTCTTTGATGTAATACTACTTTTAATTCTTATTCTACAAGTGTAAGAATAATGTTAACCTTTAGGTCTCACTTGCTTTCCATAACACAACAATAAAAATAACCTGGTAAACTATAAGCACCCTGGAATCATGTGCCATCACCATTATTCTCCCAGCATCCTGTGCACTTTCTGGTACATAAAACACATTCTGCAATTAGTGTTTAATGGGTTACATTTACATAATACTTTGGAGTTTACAAAGGGTTTTCAAATACTTTATGTCATTTGATTGTCTCAAATAAGACAATATACAGCATTGTACACTGAGATGAGAAGAATGTACAGCAACCCAATATCCTAAGAAAATTTCTTTCAAGCTGAATTTTTCAGCCTCCCATAGGGTTATCAATAAAATAGTTATTATAGTTATCAATAAAATAATTAAATGTATGTGCAAAGCATTAGAAGGTGATTAAGAGATCACAACCTGTTAGGCAATCATTTAAAAAATTTTCCATGCCTAGATGGAAAGACGATCAACAATGAAAAAATAAACCTACATAACAGTAATTCTTACTTGAATCTTGAACATATGATTTCCAGTCAAACTCAATGAGAGTTTCGTTTACAAGTGTGCCATTGTAATTCACAGTTATATTCTTCTCTACACTATGTTCCTCCAGGGAAGCATTGGTGGGAGGCCATTGTACACATTTATTCCGCAGGTTGCCCATAAAGAGCTGCAGCCCAATCAGTGCAAACACGCTCAGACAGAACACAGTCAGGATCATGACATCTGAGAGCTTCTTCACAGACTGGATCAGGGCCCCTACGATGGTCTTCAGGCCTGAAAGAAAGAAGGTTATTACTATGAAGACTTAGAATGTCTGAAATACCAAAAGCTTCACACAATTTTCTTGAAAACATACACTCCATGAATAAGTGTGAAAATGATTGCAGTGCTAGTGGGAGAGCAACACTTCATGGAAGGCTGAA
Source organism: Leucopleurus acutus (assembly GCF_964270905.1). Lineage (NCBI taxonomy): Eukaryota > Metazoa > Chordata > Mammalia > Artiodactyla > Delphinidae > Leucopleurus > Leucopleurus acutus. The sequence continues at coordinate 53,154,008 of NC_139149.1, forward strand.
GTGCATATGGAAATAAACTCTGGAAATGTAAAAAAATCTAAACCATGCAATGAAGATCCATATCCCATTAGGTTGGGAGAAAATAGCTGGAAGTTCATGGTCTTCACAAAGCCTATATTAAGGTCTTGTATTTCTCTGATTTTGCTGATGAAACTTGCCCCATACTTTCTTTCATTGGGGCCAGTTCTATAACAAATTACGTGAAGAAAAATATTTTAAAATTCCTATTCATAAGTAGGAAAGGTTTTGCTATAAAACTGGAAGTGGTTTGGAGTATAATTGCACTTTAGGATAATAACTCCTTGGGGAGTTCCCCGGCTGTCCAGTGGTTAGGACTTGGCGCTTTCACTGCTGTGGCCCGAGTTCAATCCTTGGTTGGAGAACTAAGATCCCGCAAGCTGCATGGCAGGGCCAAAACAAAAATGATAATAATAATAATAATCCTCCATGCAGACCCATGCTACTCTTTATTATCTTATTCCCTTCTCTTTTTAAGCAATATTAAGATTTACATTGTATATACATTGTCATCAATCTCTAAAATGAACAAGAAATTACAGATTGGTACATTTGATATGGAACAAATCCTTGTTATGACTGATGTGGAGGAAAAAACCCAGGACATCTCTAAGTGCAAGTCACATAGACTGTATATTACAGTGTCTCATGCAAGAAATTGTTAAGCTCCAAGGCTGATGAAAAATGTGAAAACATAAAATTTTATGTTCAAATAATAAGTCATTTTCTGAGTAACACCCAATTTTTATAATTATGATTTTGATGATTTTAATGATTATGACCCCTGATTTTCTGTAATGCTGAATGTCAAGAAAAGAGATGGCTGCTGAAAAAAACATGACGGGTGAGCCTCAGTGTTTAACCCTCACCTGGAATGACTGAAATTGTTTTCAGTGCTCGGAGAACTCTGAATGTTCTCAATGCGGAGACATTGCCCAGGTCCACAAACTCTGTCACATATCTGTAATAGGGAGTTCACACACAAACACAATAACAGAATACAAAGAAAGAGCTGTAGGTGCAAGGATCCTTATGCTTTACACTGATCACTTCTTACCTGGAATTACAGAAATAGTTTTCAAAGCTCTCAAGACTCTGAAAGTCCAAAGAGCTGAAAAATTGCCTAGGCTTACAAATTCTGTTACATACCTGTAGAATTAAATCAGAGTTATTCAAGATTTAAGCAGGATTTATTTTATTTGCTTGGGTATTTTATAAAGACCTTCTTGGTGATTTTGAATGATAATATTGTAAGTAACAATTTAGAAATTTGGGTCTATCACTACGGTTTTCTTTACTCAGATAATTTAAGGCTGTTAGCTAGATGTAAACTTCATAACGTACACAATCCTGTTGCCATTTCAAAAAGCAATACAGTCGAGATCATGTATAATTTAGGAGAATTAAGTAAAAAGAAAATAATTCTTGGCTATAGTTTCATGGAATTAGTTTAAAAAAATACATGAAAATCATGAAATCATCCAAGAGAAATTTAGACAGGTTGACTTATTGCCTATCTGTATGTGATCAGGATTTCCTAGTGTAACTCTTAAGTGAAAGCTAGGCAAATTAAGAAAAATATTTTATGGGGGCCCAATGGTTACTCCTGCCATTACTGCTATTTTATTCTCAAGAAACAGTAGCCCCAATATGCCTTCTTCTGAGCTGTGGCCAGAGGGAACGGTGAAGAACCATCCTGACTAGATATGGAATTAAGATGAGATAGGCAGCATCCGTAGCCCTGAGAATATCAGCACCATTTCTCCTCTGCCCATCCATCCACCTCCTTACACCTGTAAGAGGCCAAGAATGTCAGCTCCTGAAGGATGAGAGTGAACTGTATTGGTCCACCTTCCTCCACACTCTAATTTTACCTACTGCTGAGTAGCTTTCTGTTACTTTTCTGAGTGTCTTCTTCCTTGGGGAAGTATATTACTAGACAAAGAAAAAAAATAAGCAGGACTGCAGAAATTGTGCACAATACTGAGTGTATCTGGATGGGAAATAAGGATAAGAAGGTTAATATAAAGAAAAAGATGAAGAAAATTATAACAGGAAAGAAGAGAGGAAGAAAGGAAAGGGATCAGGTAAGATATAGGAAGAGGCAGAGAGAGCGTGTTTTGTTTATATGTCTTAATTATCAATTGACTGATGAAATAACAATTTAGTGTTAAATACATAATATATTAACTACCTTATTTTTTCTATTAGTTTGATTTGTCAGAATGTTTTGATGTTTATTTTCTATTATTCTACCAAAGAAGCTGGGGAGAGTGTGTGATGTGAGTAAGGTCAACTGAAATCTGTAGGGTCAGCAGAACTGTTTTTGGCTGTAATTTTAAAAAGCCATTTTCACAGATGTATTATGAATACATTTATGCTTTCATATTAGGGTGTGTGTGTGTGTGTGTGTGTGTGTGTGTGCACCTGTTGAAAAAGCAGCATGTATGAAATTTGCTGACAGATGTTTGTTACATGTGAAAATTGTAATTTCAATTACTGCAAAGCCTTTATGCCAAAGTGTAATGCCACTTTGACCTCTGTTGTGCTAAATTAAAATCCAGAGCTTAAATATATAAATCACACTGAAATATTCTACAGTTAAAGCAAGCTTATTCTTTAAAAGCATGAGCACTTACAGAAGCCAAAATATAGTCTCTTTTGAAGCTTCCAAGAAAGGCACTTACGCAAATGTAATGACAGTGAAGTCGAGCCAGTTCCATGGGTCCCGAAGGAAGGTAAAATCTTCTAAACAGAAGCCCCTTGCAATAATTTTTATAAGTGATTCAAAAGTATATATTCCTGTGAAAGTGTACCTGGAGACAAGTATCCAAAAAGAATGGATAAACTAATCATTATCTTTCACAGCAATTTCAATTAATTGTCACTCTATTAGGGGAACAGATGAACATTATAAAACGAATCTAAGCAAGTTAATATTATTTTCAGGGAAATAAAACATAGCCGTAAATTTAAATTCAACTCCCTAACACAGGAAGAGTTGGCTTTAAATTGTCCTAAGAGTAGGGTGAGAACCACACACTGTATAAAGTGTATCTGAAATGTCTTAGTATTGACATACATGAAGAGAGCCTCTGAGAATTACCCAGTACATTCACATGATGGAGGAGCTGATCAACAATATTGCAGAAGCATAAAATGATTTTCCTTTAGAAAGTAAAAAAACTCAATTTCAGCCAGGTTTTATGAATGAGGGAACATTGACAAATTAGTTTCAAGTTTTTCTCTTTCTTTAAGATAAGCTAGGTTAACTTACTTGGAAAAAAGAATTCTGTTAACATCAAAAGTGGGTAAGTTTAATTAAGGTCATAAGAGGTGAAAATTTAGTTTAGAATAAAATACTGAGTCTTAGACTGGAAACATAGATGTTTCCAAAATTTAAATCTACTCAGTTTAAATGAGCAGAAATTTAGATATTTCCGAGTAGAAACTTAGATGTTTCCAAAGTTTTAATCTTTGACTCAGAAGTTGGAGAATGAAATCATGGCAACTAGGGCAACTTGAGACCTGTGGGCCTCACATGGTAGCTTTAATACTTTAGAAATCCTTTGTTTATAAATTTTTTATTTTCTTCAGAATTTTTATCCCTTTTTTGATTGGGTCCAACCTGGAAGTTTCCGGGAAGGGAAAAAGCTCTTGGAAACACCCCCGTGGTGGTTGTTTTAAGGGTCAGCAGGCACAGAGCAATACTGGCTACCACGTTGGCCACGCAAGCAGACTCAGCAGCACTTATCACACATCTGGCCTCTCTGTCCTCAAAAGTATCCCAGAACAGAGCCCATCAATACAGTTAGTAATGCATCTGGTTTCTGAAAATCCTACCCTAACTTTCACTTCGGTTAGCTTAGCCCTCAATTAAATTTTCAAGTTTGAAAATCCCAAATTTTGTGGGCTTTTTTTTTCAGTAAATTTTTTGGTGACCACGTTTGAAACTGATATAGGCCTGGCATGGAGTGGATGTGTCTGATGGAAGTGAAAACTTTGTGAGGCTCAATATTATCCTTTTAGGGCAAGTGTGAGACTCACTGAATTCATCTGGAAATGAACTGGAACCAAGGTCTACCATATTGGTTCCTTTCTGTGAGTATTTTCATAACATTTGCTTTGGTCACTGTAGATCCTACAGGAAAAGTGGCGAGTGTCCAAGAATGATGGGCTTCTGGTAACCACCAAGTACACGTGAAGGAGACAGATTAAATACTAAATACATATAGATATAGATATAGATATATATGTCTGTATGTCTATTTATCTATACACACACACATATACATACTCATGTAGGTCGCTTAAAACGTAAGTTGAACTTACTCTACATTCTTTGTCCAGTCGGGAGGGTTACTCATTGTCATAAACACACAGTTCGTCAAAATAGTGCACATAATTAGCATGCTGAATAATGTAGGTCATTGTTAAGGAACACACAAAAGAAAACCCAAATCCATGTATCATATTACATAAAACTAACATTGAAAAGCTCAACCTGCAGTTTGGCCAGGACTCAGGGACAAATACCCTATGGGCAAGTCATCTAATCTCTTTAAATTTCATTTTTATCATCCATAAAATTTGGATAATAATATCACCCTCACAGAGTAATTGTATAGATTAAGTGAGATAATGTATGAGAAAGCTTTATAAAAGTATAAAGTGTGGCTTTTGCTACTGTTATTAAATCAATCTATTTACCTCCCAGAAGACTTTAGGGGGAAACCTGTGGGCACTTTGGAGTGGTACAGCTTTTGAGCAGAGAGCACTGACTTGAACTAATTTAGTTGATTAAAATAGTAAATTGTTGAGGAAGGCACATCCTTGCAGAATTGTAACTTCTTAAATACATGTGATACAATATAGTTGAATACATTAAAATTTATGTAGTTAAAGTACAGCATGGTGTTAAGGGTCGGGTTGCTCTATTTCAGCTGAGTTTGTAAACGTGTAGCAGCACTGGATAAGATTGAAAGTGAATATTCTTCAAGGCCATGACTTAACATGATGTGAATGTAATTAAAATTCAACATAAAGGTGATCTTAGCAACATAAAAGTGACTTGGGCAAGTCACTCAGCCACTCAGGCAAGTGCCATGGAAGCTTCTTGTATCTCTACTGAATTTTATGTAGTGGGGCTAATCAGGTATGGAACTCATAGTTTGAGGTACAGATTAAATGGGTTAATATATGTGAAGTACTTGGAATAGGTCTGTATATTAGTAGACATGATCTAAGTGTTAGCTAAAACCAATGACTAACTATGACATAACAGAATTATGGAGCTGAAAGGGACCTTAAAAAACAACTGTTTAATCCCTATATTTTAGAAATCAGAGAAATAATGCATAAGATCTAAAGAAATTAGATAACTTGGCCACAGACTAAAACACAGGTTTATTACTTTCACATCCAATATTCTTTCCACTACAGTTTACTGCCAAAGCAAAAATTTTCCGTGTGTGAAAAAGAAAGTTTTCATCAAATGACCACATGATGGCACTAGGAACACAAACTAGGATAATGAAACCTCCATAAATGTAAAAACCCCGAACATATAAATTTTGTGTTTCAAATCTTTGATTTTTAATAATATCGTATTTATACCATAAGAAATCTCTTGCTATCAGTTTAGAAATAGAACGGATTTTTAGGTTTTAAAGTCTTTTTTCAAAAAATCAGGTAGTGTAAGTTTATGATAATTATAATAGTATTTCTATATTTATTACTGCCAAAGCTATCAAATGAGACATAATCAGAAGTGAAGGTTTTTGCCAATGAATATGAACAGATGAATTTAGTTGCAGAATCCTTTTTTAACACCAGTGAGAATCTCAAAGCCAAATCCCTAAAGACCACTTGGAAATACAATCTTAGCGTCTTTCATTAACTTCCAAAGCCTTTACTAAGCAATCAGTTTTGCACAGCAGAGTCATAATTCAATGACTTAAATTTGAAATTAAGTCAATATTCCAGTACTTCCTCACAGATTTCATTAGGCAAGTTCAAAAACTAGCTAAATATTGGCCAAAGCCCCCTGATCTTCTCCCATGGAAAATACGCTTAAAGGTTAGTTCTAAGGCACACTAAAACGCTTTGTATTATAGATAGCTCTGTATTGGCTCTGGATGGAAATTTTTTGCTATTATATCATTATTCACTGCAAATTCTAGAAAATCAGAAACTTTGTACCATATCTTAAAAATAAATATGGCTATTTTACACTAGATTTGTAGGACTTGATACATATGTTTTTAGAAAGATATATATAATGTTAAAGACTTTGATGTATAATATATATTTGAAAGATATATATATATATAGTACATATATAATATTAAAGACTATGTAAGTTTCAGTGACATCTATGTAATAAATTTTAAGAATAAGGCTTATATGACCAAAGAAAATACAAAATGAGGGTGATAAAACCACAGAATATGGACATTTCCCAAGTTAATTTTATATTTAGCTACAAAGCATTTATAGATTATGTACTAATAGCTAATATTGATCACATGAAAAGGATATGAATGTACCAAAATCTTAATAGCTATTTTCCTAAGAGGATTGAAGGGAGTTAAAATGTACAGGGCAGAAGTGGCACTGAACCGGAAGATGGCCTTCCCTTTATTCAATACTATAAAAGTCTGTAAGATAGGAACACATAGAAGTATAAAAGTATAAACCATTTAAACTCTATTACCCACTTTCTATCATTTGTCAAAATGAATTATTCCAATGTTGCAACTTCCGACGTGCACCATGAAGACAAACTGTTACTGGATCTCTTCTTAACTAGAGACAACATCCAATGGTATAACTCACCTTTGACTTGATACTTACCTGCAATTTTATCGTATATAAGACAGTTAGCCAAGATAATTTATTTATTTTCTTAATATTTTAAATATCTGAGTTAAAGGAAAAAGTCTCAAATGGGTGCACGTATCATTTCATTCTACAGATCTTAGGACACTACATTCCTTTTACAGCGATTTCAGCTTTTCCATTTCAAATATCTTGAAAATTAATGCTCTGGAATGCAAAATCATTCAGTAAAACAAATAATATTTTTGAAATAAATATTCTTTTACCATTTCTGCTTATAAAATAAACATTATCACTCTATTTATAATAGGAAATAAACACAGCCACCATCAAACCCAGTCTTGGGTTAAATGGATGTAATCCAATAATTGAGTTCTGGAGGCCAAGCTCCCTGGAGAGTATCTGTTGACCAGGAGTGCTAAACTCTGTATTGGGATTTCTGAGTTAGATGACACACTGAATTCTAGTCCCAACTGGCTGCCTATTTCATGTAGTGCTTTCTTAGAGGAAAAGCTCAAAGCCCCTGCAGAATCTAGGATCCATGGATGTGAATGGAACTGGCATTCTAAAAATTAGACATATCTGAGCACAATTAGCAGTGTGTGCACAAAAACAAACAAACAAACAACAACAAAAAACAAAGCAGCAACATACAATCGTGTATCAAGGATTCTGACTCAGTGTTTCCTAAGACCTTTGTGTACATTCAGATTGGGGGGAGTGGAACCTATTTCTCTATGAAGAACATATCTTGAGAAGGGAACTCCAAATCTTTTAAATTTAAACCCCATTCTCCAAAAAAAAATGTTTTTCTGACTGAGGACACATATCTGTGTAGATCACATTATGACATAGCAAGCATTAACCTTATGTTTACTTTCTACTAAAAATCTTTGACAACGGTTTATTCTCTACATTTAGTCTGCAGGTCATTTATAGATTTCTCATTTCTTTTCTCCTCTACCTTCAGGGTTTTCTAAATTGAAATAGAGTAATTACTCCAAAACATTTACTGAGTTACTGTTTGAAAATAGCACTTCCTCGCTGGTATATGTCAGAGTGCCCTAAATCAGGGCTGTGAAAATGGTCCCCCAACCAGTGCTGGTCTCCAAGTTGTTCCTGATCTGTGACAAGATTTGAGAGTAAGTATTTAGAAACTTGTAAGACAATTTGACAGACTAATTTTACATCTGTTGAATGTAATAATAAAAAGACAGGGTGTATTTTGCAGGTCTGTTTTTCATTTCAACCTTCTGGAAATTAATTTTATTGTATTTTATAGAATAGCAACCACACCTTCACAACAGAGAGTTTGAGATGCATTGCTCTACATCTAACTTTGACTCCATATTTCCACTTTCATCTTTGATGGACTGTGGGTCCAGAGTACAAAGAAAACTGTGTCACAACGTCCATTTATAGGAGGGGAGAGTTTCACCTGTGCTTATTGGAGGAGCAATCACCCGTGTCTACTTAGTGCTCTTTTTCTCTGATTCATTCAGTGCCGCTGTCCCTAAATGGCATTGTGAGATCATCATAAAACGTGCACAGACTTCTGCAATGCAAATGCCTTTGCCCTAGGGAGTACACACATGCAAGGACACAGAAAGGCTCTGAGTGAGCTAAATCAGGACCGAATATGGTCCACCTTGTAAACCAACTGCCTATGCTTCCTTTCCCCAAAATTATGCTGAGTAAAACCTGATGGAAATATTGTGATCTGGGAGTGGGAGACCCAGTAAAAACATAATGTAGAATATATCTTTTTAAAATAAGAATTCCCTCATTTCAAATAATATTACAAGCCTAATTTTGGAAAAGAAGTTACAGTCCCTACGGGACCTAAATCATGGGCTGGAGGAAGAGGGGGATGAAGATGGTACTGATTGTCGCTCAGTGGATAAGAATGATAATCCAGCTCATCCTGAGGAGAGGAGACCACGTGCAGAAGAGATGACCTGTGTCTCCGGCTCTGTGGCCACCCTCCAGCCCAAACCAGGAGCAGACCTAACAAAAAAAGAAGTAGAAGAGATGGAGGAAGAGGGTGATGAAACCAAAGGCAAAGCTGCAGAGGCCAAAAGAAAGGGTTGGAGAGAGAAAGAAATTCTGCCCTAAGGACCAAGAAGAAAAAGAAGCAAGACTCAGAAGCTGAACCAAGAGGAACCCAAAAAGGCAGGGCAAAGGGTCAGAACTCAGCAGGGTAAAGCTAACGAAAGCCATGGCACCCTGATGCTGATAAATAATTCTCAATCTAAAAGTCCTTTCACATAGAGGAATTAATATTTTGACACAAAAGTGAAAGGCAAAAGGACAAAATTCCCAATTGTTCAAGCCTTAGATGGAAACTTTTACTGCTTTTAGGGTATATTCTCTTTATTTATTTAAAAAAATTCAAAGAATGTATTTTAACTTCATATTTATAAGAAGTATGTGTACAGTGTGTAAGTGCTTACAATTAGAATGTATAATGGAATTAATGAGATTTTCCTGTACAGCAATATTTGTTCTCCTTTAATTTTTCACAAGCCGTATAGATAGATAAGACATCCTTGATAGAGCTCCTGGGAAGCTGATGATAACACCGGCACTAAGGGACTATTTCAGAGGGTTTCTTCTGTGAGGACTTTGCTGTTCCCAGGTTGAAACATATATTTACATACAAACTACACAAATGTTGCTTTGAAGTGTTTATGGATTCATTTTAAACAGCTGAATTACAGAGCAGTCCAATATTAGAATCTTGACTCTGTTACCATTTTTATGTCAATAAGTTCCATCTAGAACTTCAAATTTGCTATTTGTAACTGATCTTCTATCTATTTCCTCATCTACCTGTATCCATCCTCCTTATATTTACTTGCACAGAGAAGAAGCCAAACATTTAGTTTCTAAGTGTTGAGGATTAATGAAAGGATACTTGCCCCTAAAGACTCTCAAATACATGTTTCCCCAAATAATGGTATTGATAGTACTGAAGGGAGAAGAGAGTCAGAAGGGAACACTGTTTACTTACAAGTGGTCAAGTAACTCTAGAATTTTCAAACATACAGATATTTGCCTTCCTCATTTCACAGATAAGAAAGGGATCAAAAAGGAAAGAATTAAAAGACTAGCCAAGATGTTACTATTACCCCCACCCCATTTTTTTTTATTGTGGTAGAATACACATAAAATAAAATTTACCATCTTGTCCATTCTAAGTGTACAAGTTCAGTGTTGACTTTTTCAAAGAATGTACTGAATGGCTTATTAGAGGAAAGTATTTTAGCATCCTTTAAATCTAATTAGTTTAATACAAATTCCATTAACATAACTACTCAGGACAATTTTTATTGCATTACGTCACTTCAGTAGAAAAGAAAAACTTCAAAATTGATGGTGGAGGAGAAACGGCTGGTATAGTAGTACCCAGCTTGAAACAGGCTTTTTATTTTTTTTACAGCCCAAGGCTGTAGGAAACTCATGAAATCATTTTAACCTGAGAATAACACTGTGCCTCAGAACCAATTTCAAAACAGCATTTTGACTGAATTAGAGATGAGATTCTATATATAAAAATATCACTTTTAAAGACACATTTGTAGGAATGTAACTCTCCTCACATACTAGATATTGATCAGGCTTGTCACTTATCTCTTCATGTATAGCTACCAAACTCAAGTAGCATTTATAAAGTCCCTATATGATAAGCTGTTAATATGTATGAGCGTTGTGGACACCTGGAAAGCAGCCTGGATCTAATTCTCAGCTCAATCGTTAATTCAATTGACTTCAATGCAGAAGATTTGTGTTAATTGTTTAGGACAATCTTTGCAAAGCTCTGTGCTGAAGTTTATAGGGAAAACAAAGACCCCCAAGTAGTTTGGGGTAAATAGTAAGTTATGACCCCAAGAAGCTTGAAAACTGGTAAATGTTCAACTATCTATACTAACGGAAGAAAATCTAGAAGGGTAAGTGAAGGTTTACGTAGACTGGAGCTGCCCAATAGAAATAGTACATGAACTACAAATCTAAGCCACATATGTGATTTTAAATATTCTAGTAGCCATGTTTAGAAAAAGAAAAAGAAGCAGATGAAATTAATTTGAATAATGTTTTCTTTAACCCAATATATCCAATAAATTATCATTTGGGGATGAAGTCAGTATTAAAAATTATTGAGATAGTTTACATCCTCTTGTCATACCAACTGTACGTCTTCAGAGACTGAACTCACCACATTGCAAGTACATTTCAAGTACAATAGCCATACATGACTAATGTCCACTGAATTGGGCAGCGCAGACCTAGGTGTAAACCATTCATTGTACTGCCAGTTCATACTCTCTTCAGCAAGCCTTGCCAGGTAAAAGTCAATTCTAGCTTTAAAGGAAACAACAACAACGAAAACCCAAACAGGTAAACATCCCTGATAATCAAAGCTTAATAGTCTGGAAAGCAAATTAGAAAAACGTAAGTAGGATTTGTTTTAACTTACGTATTTATTGAGTGCAGACTCTGGAGTTGGATGCCTCGCTCAAAATCTGGCTGTGCTGCCTTCCAGCATTGAGATCCTGGACAAGTTACTAACTTTTCTGTGACTTATTTGCCTCTTTTGAAAAATGGGAATAAGTACACTAAGTTCACAGAGGTGTTGTGATTCCAATTCAGTAGGTCAGATTCTGATGCCTTGTATTCTGTACTTTTAATAAATAACTCAGGTGAGTCTGCAACAGGAGAGCTGTGAATCTGTTTTTATTAACAGTTCTCATGTTGTGTACCTGGAGTAAAATCCTTCCCCTTTATCTAACTGTATAGTCAATAAGGAAACACTTAGGTTATAATAGTTTGGTAGGATTGCTATTTATGAATCTGTACCCATTACTATTTAGTAGTCTATTTTTGTCTCTGGGTTTTTAGAAAGTGTTTGCTTATTTTTTTTTACTCAGGATGGACACTGAATTTAACAAGCCATAGTTTTCCAGTTCCCTTTTAAAAATATGTCCATTATCTTAACTTTTCTTTCACTCTAGGGGTCTTGTTCCTTAAATAGTTTAAACCTAATGCTCAGCTTTGTGTTTATCTAAACATTATTGAAAAAGTGCCAAATCACAGGATTGACTCCAAATTTACTGCAATTTCACTGCTCTAAATGTACTGGCAAAAGCAAGAAATAACAGAGGAAGGTGAGCAATGATCATGAACGATAGAAAAATGCAGAATATACTATTGGTTGATTCCACTTATGTCTTAGCCTCAAAATTTAAAGAGGCAATTTTCAACTTGTACTTACACAGTGATCCAAAAATGTGTTTGGAGGTCAACTGTTTGGAACTTCGAACATATTTTCCCAAAGAAAGGAGATACATAGATATATATATATATTTTACACATAGATTCAAAAACCTATGTAATTCCTAATTAAATAGAATTCTGTATAATGACAATGTGAAACTTTATCCCTGTGTATAAGCAAGTGTGACTCTGAAAATGGTAACAGACTTCTAAGCTGGGTTGCAAGGTATACCTCTCTCCCCTTGATGTTGCCTTGGCATTCAAACTAGGGAAATTCCCTGGCTCTATCTTCTGCCAGAAGTGGGGTCAACTTCTTCTAGCTCTAAGCTGCTGGCTCGAGAAGAGGTTCCATCGGGAAAAGGCAGAATGAGACCACATGGCAGGAGGAGGGATGCTGCAGAGCTTTGGGTGTAAAGAACTGCATAGACAAGAGATTCCGATTAGTACACATCTCTGGGGACATCTCTTGTTCTGGGCCAATTCCAAGGCATCTAATTATTATTTTTTTTTTTTTCCTGTGAGCTCTCTAAATGGTCTCACCTACTTCCTTGCCTATCTTTTTTTAAATAACCTGTGGATTCAGGCCAAGATTTTCCTCCTTTTCTGGCTCACTGGGAGATGGAAAGCTTTCTCACAGGTTCTCTACCTGACTCTGAAGTTAGTGTGCAATATTTTAAAAAATGTTTTCTCTCCCAATCTCATTCTGTCTTACCCCTTAGATGCGGGATAATAAGCCTAAAGATCAACTTGTGGACTTGTGCCTCCTGCGGCCCACCAAGCGTTAATATCCATCCCTCATCTAATTGCACAGGGGTCTTGTAGCCAGGGATCACAAACCAAAACGCCCCACAGAGGTTAGGCAGTGTGAGAGACCTGCCAATTTTGGGCATGCAAATCAGTGATGCTAGATCTGATATAGTATGAGAAATCCTAAATATGCACGATTATACGTGTGTGTGCAATCTTCTGATTTATAAATCTCAAACACTAATTCAAAATTGTAAACAGTATTGCATGAGGCAAACAAAAATGTGTCTGGGGGCTCAAGGCCTTAGAGTTTTTTTTTATCTTTGCTTTAAGTTCATGCAAAAGAGAAAAAGTTGTACCCAGAAAAGAGTCTGTAAAATTGCTGGTCCCTAGGCTTTAGCTGGGTAGAACAGATGCAGTGGGGCCAGTGCTGGAGAGTTCCCCAGCTGGGCTCCTATCAGCCAGGGTTACAGATGCTCTGCCTCTATCTCAGACAGAGAGAAAAAATTATGGCCAGAGGGTGAAATGATAAAATCTGGGCGTCAAATATTTCTCATCCCTGTTATCTTCAGCCCATAGCATGGTTGTGGTACACTATTATATGCTCAGCAAATTTTTCATTGACAGAAAAGGACTAATTGGCCCAGTTTTATTGCAGACTTTTCTGTGTGAGAACTTTGGGCAAACTCTTCCATGTCAATTTCTACATCTGAATGAAGATTATAACAATACTAACCTCAGGGTTGTTTAAAGGCTGAAATGAAACAAAATGAAATAAAACATGAGAATTCCCTTAATAAATTCAAAGTGCCATATACACTTAAGGATTAAAGGATTAAAAATGTGTGTCTCTCTGGTTCTCAAATATATACACATACAAACACTTGTGTACTTGAAAGCAACGCCAATTCTCACATTGGAACTTTGCCGTTCAGTTTCCTTCCTCCCAAATTTCATATTCAGAAAACAATGCCATCCATTTGTTCCCATCTGATAAGCATTACACCTCCAAAATAGATCCCGATCCCATCCATTATTGTCTTCATTGTCAAAAATCTAGACCAAGCCTCCATAAAGACTCCTAATTTGATCTTTAAAAATGTGAAGTGGGGACTTCCCTGGTGGTGCAGTGGTTAAGAATCTGCTTGCCAACACAGGGGACACGGCTTCGAGCCCTGGCTCGGGAAGATCCCACAGGCCGCGGAGCAACTAAGCCCGTGTGCCACAACTACTGAGCCCGCGTGCCACAACTACTGAGGCCACGTGCCACAACTACTGAAGTCCGTGCACCTAGAGCCCGTGCTCCGCAACAAGAGAAGCCACTGCAATGAGAAGTCCATGCACCTCAATGAAGAGTAGCCCCCGCTCGCTGCAACTAGAGAAAGCACAGGCGCAGCAACGAAGACCCAACACAGCCAAAAATAAATAAATAAATTTATTAAAAAAAAAAAAAAGTGAAATGGACATTGTGACTTCTCTACCCAAAGTCTTCAGAGAATTCATTTTGCCCTTAGACTTCGAACTCCTTAAGATGTCCTAAAAGGATCCTTGATCTAGCCCCAGGCCCACCTCCCCAATCACATCTTACTCGCCTTTTACTTACTACAGTCCTGCTATATTACATGTCTTCTTATGGGCTATTCCCTTTCCCTGGAAGGTTTCTCTCCCTTCTTCTTTCTACCCTTGAGATCCCAATATAAATGCCATTTCTTTACAGAGGCATACAATTTAAGTTTCCTGAATCTGTCCTCTTTGAAAAAAAGGTGTTTATCACCCTATTAGAATCTGGTGGGAAATGTACTTCTCTCATTATTTTAGAAGCTGATCCAGACCCCCTGAGTCTCAAAGATTTTAGTTTTTATAAAGGCAGGGGATGCCCCTGATTGAGCAGAAGTAGTAAAGCAACAAGTCAGGTTTGGGAAATACTGCCAGCCTAAGAGATGAGGAGTACAGATGGCAAAGTGGCATGAGTGGAGGGGCAGGAAAAGCAGTGACAGGCTTATTTAGAGTCTATCACTGACTTCTCTTCTCCACTGTTATCATTAGTGTGACAACTGCAAACCCAGAGTAGCATGGTGATGAGCCATGGAAGCTGACGGATCTGGTTTTAAATCTAGTCTCTGTTACTTAGTAGCTTTATGATCTTAGGAAATTAACTTTATCTCAGTTTCATTATTTTATTTTATTTTGTTTTATTTTTTTAGTCATCAATTTTATACACATCAGTGTATACATGTCAATCCCAATAGCCCAATTCATCACACCACCATCCCCACCCCCCTGCAGCTTTCCCCCCTTGGTGTCCATACGTTTGTTCTCTATATCTGTGTCTCAATTTCTGCCCTGCAAACCAGTTCATCTGTACCATTTTCTAGGTTCCACATATATGCGTTAACATACGATATTTGTTTTTCTCTTTCTGACTTCCTTCACTCTGTATGACAGTCTCTAGATGCATCTACATCTCTACAAATGACCCAATTTCGTTTCTTTTTATGGCTGAGTAATATTCCATTGTATATATGTACCACATCTTCTTTCATCATTTTAAAACAAAGAGAAGAATTATCTTGGAAGGACATGTCGGTTAAATAAGAACTGTAAATTTCCTAATGCACAGTGCATAAGGCAGAGCTACTGTTTCTGCTTGCCTAGCTGACCTTCTTCAAAGTCTCCATCTCTTCCTTTCAGAGAAAACCTCTGCCTCATTGTCTGGCCATGTGGCTTGGATGGAGCTGACCCACCCCTTGGCAACACTGGTCAACATGTGATGCTGATCTGGCCAATGAGAGCATCACAAACCCTTGGTTACACTGATCGGTTCAGAAGAGGCCCTGTGACCTAATTAGACTGAATTTCAGGACTTGTGCAAGAAATTTTGAAGAAAAAGAGAGCTCTTTTTCTTGGGGTTACTAGGCTGTAGGATGTTAGTTTCATGCTACTGGTGGCTATTTCTATCATCTTGTGGGAAGAGCCAGCCTGTGAATGCAGCCAGCATAGGTGAAAGTAGAACCAAAAATGGAAAAGGACTGTGTCCTGATGATGTTGTTTTAAGTACTGGATCCTTTGATATTAAGACGAGATTTACCCCACACATACATTTATTTGTTTGTTGCTTAGTTTGTTTCCAAAAACTACTTTCTGTTGGTTTTTGGTCACTTTCACTTGAAGGGAAACTTATTACTATGACAGGTACTTAATAAATGCAATCATTATTTTACTACCATCCTCCTCATTTTGGGATTGTTTCTGAGGCAGAGACAGGGAGGTGACAAAGAAGAAAGGGACTTAAGGAAGAAATAATGAATGGGTAAGAAAGATTTGGAAGTGAACTGTAGTGCCTTGCAAGTAAGGGAGAGCCTGGGTGACTGGTAATTCTAGAAGAGCTAATGATATACAAAGAAAAATCATAAATATGACAATTCATGGAATCCTGAGCTTTTACCATCTACTTCTCTGATTTTCTTTTAAACTCCTTTTTTTTTTTTTTTTTTTTTGCGGTACGTGGGCCTCTCACTGTTGTGTCCTCTCCTGTTGCGGAGCACGGGCTCCGGACGCGCAGGCCCAGCGGCCATGGCTCACGGGCCCAGCCGCTCCGCGGCATGTGGGATCCTCCCAGACCAGGACACGAACCCGTGTCCCCTGCATCGGCAGGCAGACGCTCAACCACTGCACCACCAGGGAAGCCCTAAACTCGTTTTTCAAGAAAAACTCCCTAATCCCAATTAAAAACAAAACAAACAACTCTCCCTACCCCATGTAACAATTAAAAACTCCTGTGGAATGACAAACCAGGCATGAATTTAAAACCACAAGTTCCTGTATGATTCTTCGTGCAGCCCCAGTAAAGAGGGAGCATGCATCTCTTTAGAAGAGCTGATAAAAAGGGAGAATAAATTGTCTTTAAACATCGAAGAGACAATCAAGGAAAGAGCACATTTTTAAATGGGTACATTTCTACATTCCAGAATTAACAAACATGCATTTTCACTACAGATCTAACACACCTCATTCTATTTCCAGTACCCTGTCACACTGTCAAAAGGATATTTTCTTCCATGGTACTAATGAGTCATCTGTAATTTTAAGAGAACATGAGAAGGAAGAAGTTTTCTGTAATAAAGAGTGGGTGAAGAATTTGAATGTACAGCCAAATGGTGCAAAATCAGCCGAAGCTATGAAACGAAACTGTGAAAAAAAAAAATCCCATGAGGAAATAAAGGTGTGTTCACAAGCTAAAATGTGCCTTGTCACAATGCTAAAGTAAATAAACAAACAAAAGGAACCCAACCTGGAATCACGTTCTGAAGACCACGGGACCAGAGCTAACATGGTATGGAAAATTCTGTGACTCTCCTCTGACAGCACTGTTATTTTATTCCTTAGTTCTTACCTTGGACTTCTGAAGGCTTAAAACATCTGAGGGTCTGGAAGTGCTTCCATGTACCATGAGTGTTCATGAGACAGTTGCTACTATTTCTCGAGTTACTACCACAATATCACTGACCATGGATTAAATTATTTCAGCAATTTCAACAGAAAATTTGAACATTATATAATTTGTACATTTTAAGCTAGGGCAAAGAAGATAAAAATATGTGGCCATATGCCATCTGAAAATACACCATCAGCAGTGACATTTTCATAAGCTCACTGACACTGTAGAAGATCACAGAGAGCTTCACTGGGGTTTGTTCCTTTCTATTCCTTACATGTAGATTCTTTATATATACACACCACTGTACTTTAACCTAAAACTTAACATAGATTCTGCAACCATTTTTTGTAATAGGCTTGCTTTGTTTATTCTATATATTTTTAAGAAAGAAACCAGAGACTTGGGATATACATACAAAGGACACATTAAGTATTGTACTTGAGTTTAAACTTAGGGGAGTCACTAGCCTGATTAATATTTGCATATTACAATCCACTCAGGCAATAAAATGCACATCCCCAATATCAGTGATGGTGAGAAATTTCATCCTAAGAAGCATTTTCCCCAGTGCCATTTCCATCATTAGACCCTTTATCTATGCTGGGAGTACTGTGCATGTCTACTGCATGCCATCCTCAGATACTCAAGTCACTAAAGTGAAATTGGTCATCAAGTAGAAAAAGGAAATATTCATCATTTTTAAAAGGTTATTATTTTTCTAAGGATTCCAGCTTCAATCAGAGGAAGCTAATTCAGAATTTAAGACTATTCCTCCGTACTGAAATAATCCAATTATGAACAAAAATTTAAGGCTAGAAAGAGTGTACACACAACCACAGAAAGTTATAAAACATGTAAATGCAAAAGAAGGAAATTTCCAACACATAGCTCAATCATGTCCTAAGCATGCCATGTTAGTTTTTAAGGATTTCAGTACTGCAAAAAGTTTCACTTGTATTTCTGTTGAATGACTTACATTTGGAGACTTGCTGGATGTCAGCTCAACGTGAAAGCAATGGATGTGCCTCACCTTGGGGAAACCTCCTTCCTGATAACAATATTTCTCTTACCAGGTTGTGCTACTTGCACTCTGTGATTTGTTCCAAAATACCAAAATATTTTTCCTTCCTCACACAATGTACATTTGAAGATAAGGACAGAAGATGTTAAAGGCAAGTGTGAATGTGAACCTAACAAAGTTTATAAGGGTTACTTCACCGCAAGAATCTGACTGAATAGTCATTCCTTCAGGATTGGTCTTTTACCCTCAGTTTTAAGACCTTTCTTTTAACTATTTGGATGGGTTTGCATCATTTTGCTTTCCATCTGCCTTTATATCCTTTGTTATATCTCATTCATTATAAACCAATTGTGGACGGCTGTGCTTGGGGACACTCCCTCAAGATGACAACTTTTATCAGTCTAAAAACTCTTTAATTTAAAGGAAAAGATTAATTGGATGATCTCGTTTCTACTTGAAGAATAGCTGCCCTTGTCAACACGCATTAGTTTGGTCTTTCTCAATGTATGCATTTACTGTTTTATAGATAAGGACACAGCACAGGAGATGGGATGCTAGATTTCAGCCCTGTTTGATGAAGTGGTAGACTCTGGGTGGCTTTAATAATTTTTAGATGGTGGTTACTACTGGAGAGGTGGGAGCTGGATGTCTGGGAGTAGCAAAATGCCTGCTGAGCATGGAGCCCACTAACCCACTGTAATAGCAGCTCTAAATAGATTGGCTATGTCCAATGGCTATAAATAAAGTAACATACTTTAGTGTTAATGAATTTCTGGCCAGAACACACCAGAGTCATTATTTCAATAATAGAATAATTTTAAATAAGTTAATATGTATGAATAGTTGGATTATCCACATTTTTACTTTTTTTATACAAATAAACCCCTCGTAGTCTGCTTAATTTGGGTTTTAGCTTTTCAGATATCATATTAAATTAATTTCCAAAGGAGTGATTTAATGACAAAATTCAATTTTTCTCATAATTTAAATGGAAGTTATGAAACAGATCATGGCTTACCTACTAAGATTTAATAATACAATGTTAAAAAGCAAAGTTAAATAAAAGATAATGAATCTACGGAAAATTATTAATCTCTTCCTTCACAGTAAAATGGTCAAATCAGTTTTTAAAAAGGAAAAGTGTGTTACACTTAAGCTGGCTATATCCTGAAAAGTTTTTTTAAAAATCTGAACATTATGAGGTTTTTACCTCTGAAAGTTGTAGTAGTCAATGAGAATGTATTTACAAAACTGTCTCAAATCCAAATACTAAAATTCCAGACTTATGCACTTGATAAAAACTAACACGATAACTGTGCCAGCAACTAAAAGCATCCCTAAACGTTTTGGGGGTATTTTTAAGGCCCATGTTTAACTAAAAGATCTCATTTGCTTAATTACAATATTTGTGCTGTACCTTTCCACCAAGAGTTCACAAATATATTATTCTAGGTGAAAAGGATAATAAAATATTGCAAATTAACTAGTCATAAATTTAATCTAAAATCAATACAATAATCTTTTTTGATTTTATCTTTTTCTACACTTTTCTTCTTGGTTTGGTGAAATCATGGTCATAATGAAAGGCTGGGTGCTTACTATTTTCATTTCAAGCATGGATATTCAAATATCATTTATATGTTCTTCAGAATACTATATTTTTGGTCATCCTTACCAATATCAATATATTTCCACCAAAAGATTAAATAATTTTTTAAACTATAGTTTGTATAGGAATGTTTTTTCCCAATGAAAAAAAGTTTCTTCAGGAAGTTAACTGATACATTATATATAACATAATATTTATATATAATATAGAAACTGAAAACCCTTGTGGCATCAAATTTTGTTCCATGAGAAATGAATACCAATATTTTTGAGGTCTTTATAATTTGTGATAATTTCCAGATTTTCAAGTACAGAAAACCCATAAATAGTAAATACAATCTTTGGGGAGATGTTTTTAATTTGTTAAATTAGCTGCCTACAACTTACATTTATTTTTAAGTATCTACTGTGCATTTGGGACAGCTCCATCTGTTATGATATAATCAATTTATTTGTCATGTATATGCATAAAACATGTGCAAATGTGTTTTATTTCCTAAACAGAAGGATACTTAGACTTTGTGCTAACTTAGCTTGTGTTGGTGCTATAACAGTCCAAAGTATACTGTAAGGCAATTAGCAGCAACATATGCCTGATAAAACACACTCACTTTTTTATTGATATAGTACGGGTCCAGGTCTTCCAGCGGCTCTGACACCATCCCTGGAGGGATATCTCCATAAATAAAAGGAAGGTTCTTTCCAGCTTCCAAGTCACTATTTGGCTTTGGGCCACGTTCGTCATCATCTTTCTTGTCTGGTTTGGGATTCTTAGCCTTTTCTTCTGCAATGCGTCTTTCAATAGCTGCAAGAGATTCTCTGGTGAAGAAGCTGAAGCTGTCAGGTCCTGGTGGTACAAGCACTGTTTGCTCCATTTTGTCATCCTGCACATTTTAATCACCATTTACTCTGCATATGAAAGTCCTAAAAAAAAAAAAAGAATACAGATATTTTAAGGAGATTAAGAGATCTTAATATCTACAAACTCCTGTCATGAAATAAGAGCTAGAGGATTGAAATGTTCGTTTCCAATTAAATCCAAATGGAATTACTAAATATAAGTCCTTTTTCTGTAGTAAGAACATTTAACTTGAGATCTTTAACATTACCCTTTTAACAAATTTTTAAGTATGCATGACAGTATTGTCAACTATAGTCACGAAGTCGTACAGCAGCTCTCTAGAATTTATTCATCTTACATAACTGAAACTTTATGCCCAGTAAATAGCAACTCTCCATTTCCCCCTTCCCCAGCTTCTGGCAAACACCATTCTACTTTCTGCCTCTATGAGTTTGGCTTAACAAACATGTTTTCTATCTCGGGTTTGTTAAATGTCCATGTTTATTAATTCTTGTGCTTTGCCGAGACAGGAACTGTGCCATAACTTAAGAAAGTAGTTCAAGTATAGCCTTAATTAAAGTACATTAGCTAAATACCACCCTGTCCCAAATGGGCTGTTCACTCCGTGAGCCACCCAGAAGATGAGGATGTGGCCCCATAGAGACCATGGTTAGCTCATCAACAGGCTGAAGTGGAAAGGGAGTTGTCTCTGAGAGGATATAAAATCCAACCCTCTAATCTGCACAAATGGCTCCTGGCCAAGCCGGTCAGAACAGTTTGCTGTGGCCAGACTTAATGACCAGTCAAATAGCCACTGCTGTCCTGATTGAGCCTTCATCTATTCTGAGATACAAACAATTGGAACTGTGACCTGTCACATCAACAGCCATGCTAGGGTTGGCTTACTTAAACACGTACAGAAAGAGATGGTCCAAGGTTAGACAGATGCCATTTAGATGACTAAGAATGAAAGAAAGGTGAGGCTGGGAAGAAATTACTAGATTGGGCTGCAGGTGGGAGAAGATAGCTGTATGTGCAGGAGATAGCAGGATTCTCTAATTTCAGGAAAATAAAATAATCGGAAAGAAGACGGTTCCGTAAATTAAATAGGAACTGAGGTGTTTTCCTTCACTAAAGCAATAATGATATTCTTGCTGATTCTATAGTCCTATAGTGAGAAACATCTGAGGACCTGAGGCAAAACACTCGACTCTGTGTAGCAGTCAGACTTGATCTGATGCCCGAGGCCAAATCCCAAATGTATTGTTTTAAGGCATATTTAATATCAGCTCAAATTTCACAGATATTACTGAGCCAAAACTTCTCAGAGCCTAAGCTATCATTTGGCCACACGTTTTATTTGGACACTGCATTAACTCATTAAAGTCAGGAGGCTGGGACTTCCTTGGTGGCACAGTGGTTAAGAACCCGCCTGCCAATGCAGGGGACACAGGTTCGATGCCAGGTCTGGGAAGATCCCACGTGCTGTGGAGCAACTAAGCCTGCATGCCACAATTACTGAGCCTGTGCGCCTAGAGGCCGTGCTCTGCAACAAGAGAAGCCACTGCAGTGAGAAGCCACTGCAATGAGAAGCCCGTGCACTGCAACGAAGAGTAGTCCCCACTCACCACAACTAGAGAAAGCTGCGTAGCAATGAAGACCCAAAGCAGCCAATAATAATAATAATAAAGTCAGCAAGCTATGATACAGTTAATTGCAGCTTTAGTGTATATGAACTGCAATAATAAAACTGCTGCCATAACTATCTTTTGAGAGGTCTTATAGGGATCTCAAATTTCACTGAAGAAGGTTCCCATTGCTGTGAAGTTTATGACCATATTTTTTAGGGGGTGACCAGAAACAAGGAGGGATGGAAGTCTAAATTTGTACTCTCCATCCATTAAGTGAACTAACGAAACTTTCAGAGGTTATTACAATCTACCTGCAATTCAGCTTAGGGCCTGGAGGAATAGAAAAATTAAATCAGTAAATTTAAATCAATGGAAAAAGAATATTTTGCCTTAAAATTTTACTGCTCCCGTAAGGCATCAGAAAAATACTGGCATTTATTTATTTGGAAGTAAAAGTTTAGGGATAACAAGCATGGTGCATTTTCTAAGGGAAGTTTTATAACATCAATGTATGTATGGTTTTATTTTTAACTAATTAGTTTTTTGATAAAAAACGTGTAAATGATATAAATTCAAAACATTTAAAAACAACAGTGTAAATTTTCCTTTCCATGTTGTTCTCCAACAATCAATTCCTGGTCCAGCGGTAACCACAGTTATCTGTCTACATGTATTTTTCCAGATATGTAATAGGTATGTGCCAATCACATGGGTGTATGTATGCTCACACATTTTCTGTTTAAAAACACATACATAGAATATCTTGCTATACAAACTTTTCTGCACCCTGCATTTTTCACTTAAAATATATATTAGAGTTCATTCCTTATCAGTTTTTATAGATTCAACTCTTTTTATCAGCTGCATGGTTTTCCATTTTTTGTACATACTATAATTTATTGAATCAATTACCTAGTTATGGGTATTCAGGTTGTTTTCAGTCTTTTGTTATTATAAATAAAGCTGCAATTAATATATTTTAAACACATACTTTCACATATATGTGAATATGTTTATGGTATCAATTTCTAAAGTTGGAATTTGTGCAAAAAGTGAATCTTTAATTTTGATATTATCACAAAATAACTCTCTGAAGGCTGAACCAATTGATTCTCCTGACAATGATGTAACACGGTGCCTGCTCATCTCCATCCTCACCACATAATGTGTTATCATACTTTCAATACGTTCAACCTGACTGAGGCAAAAATGGGGTCATATAATTGTTTTAATTTGCATTTGTCTTAAAATGAGAAAAGATGAACTTATATGAACTTATATGAGCATATGTTTAAGAGCTATATTTTCTTTTCTGTGACTGCCTAGTTAAATAATGGTCCATGTTTTCATTTTCTTTTCCTTTTTAATCTATAGCACCTTTTAAGTACAACATGAACCATTTAATTTCGGGATATGGGGGCTTTTAAAAAACATACAGTGTATGTATTTTGACTTTATGGTATTTTATGCTACAGATTAAAAACATTTTAATTAAAAAATGTTTAATGTTATGTGATGATCAAACTCTAATTCTTCTTTGGTTTCTAGATTTTGTGTCATGCTCAGGAAAGCATCCACGTCCCTCTGGAAGTGTGGAAGGACATATCATATATCATGTTTTCTTCTGAATTTTTGTCATTTTTATGGCTTAGTTTTATAAATTTAAATCTTTGATCTATTTGGAATTTGTTTTCTATCTGGAATGAGGCAGAGATCCATTTTTTCTAGTTGTCCCAACATTAATTACTGAATAAGCTAACTTCTCCACTAATGCACTATTTATATTTTTTTATATATATATATATATATATATATATATATAAAAACCCCAAAGTCAACAACAAACTTTACAAGCCCTAGATATATTTTCATTAAAGAAAAAAATCAACACTATACAAACCAATCCAATTAGATGTGATAAACAATTATACTATTTAATAAGGATGAAGGAAGTAAAATACAGTTATTTGCATATTATATGATTGTATGCCTAGAAAACTCAATAGAAACATATGAAAAATTCCTAAAAGTGGTGAAAGAATTGAGGTGTCTGAGTTCAAAGGTAACATAAAAAACTCAATAGATTTTCTTTATAGGAAGAACACAAGTTTAAAAATACAATGGAAGAAACTAGAAGCTTTCCCACTCAGATTAGAAACAAGGCAAGGATGTCCCCTCTCACCACTTTTCAACATCATACTGGAAGTCCTAGTTAATGCAATAAGCCAATAAAAGGAAGTAAAAGGTATACAGATTGAGAAGAGAGAAATAAAAATGTCTTTGTTTGATTATCACACAATTGTCTATATAGAAAAATCCAAAAGAATTAACAAAAGAACTCCTAGAACTAATAAGCAATTATAGCAAGGTTGCAGGATAGAAGGTTAATATACAAAAGTCAATCGCTTTCCTATATACCAGCAATGAACAAGGGGAATTAGAAATTAAAAACACAAAACCATTCAGATTAGCACTCCCCTCAAAGAAATACTTAGGTATAAATTTAACAGATTATGTTCAAGGTCTAGATGAGCAAAATTATAAAACTGGTCAAAGAAATCAAAGTACTAACTAAATAAATGGAGATATTCCTGTTCATAAGTAGAAAGATTCAATATTATAAAGATGTCAATTCTTCCCAAATTGATCTCTATTTGTCCATTGATCTACTGATCAATGAAATCTCAATCAAATTATTTTGTGGATACTGACAAACTGTTTCGCAAATTTATATGGAGAAGCAAAAGACCCAAAATAGACAATAAAATAGTGAAGGAGAACAAAAATGTTGGATAATTGACAGTATCTGACTTCAAGAAGATACAGCAATCAAGAAAGTGTGGTATTGGTTAAAGAATAGACAAATAGATCAACAGAACAGAACAGAAAGCCCAGAAACAGACCAACATGAATACAGTCAACTGATCTTTGATAAAGGAGCAAAGGCAATACAATGGAGCAAAGATAATTATTTCCAACAAATGATGCTGGAACAACTGGACATCCACATACAAAAAAAAAATGAATCTAGACACAGACCATATACCTTTCACAAAAATTAGCCTAAAATGGATCACAGACCTAAACGTAAAATGCAAAACTATACAATGCCTAGAAGATAACATAGAAGAAAAAGTAGATAATCTTGGGCAAGGTAATGATTTTTTAAATAAACACAAAAAGCATGATCTACGAAAGAAATAATTGATAAGCTGTACTTCATTAGAATTAAAAACTTCTTCTCTATGAAAGACAATATCAAGAAAATGAGAAGACAAGCCACAGACTGGGAGAAAATATCTGCAAAAGACAAAAGCTGATAAAGGACTGTTATCCACAATATATAAAGAACTCTTAAAACTCAACAATAACAAGCAACTTAATTAAAAAATAGGTCAAAGGCCTTAACCAACAGCTCACCAAAGAAGAAATACAGATGGCAAATAAGCATATGAAAAGATGCTCCATATCATGTATCATCAGAGAAGTGCAAATTAAAACAATGATGAGATACAACTACCTACCTATTAGAATGGCCAAAATCCAGAACACTGACAACACAAAATGCTGGCAAGGATGTGGAACGACAGGAACTCTCAGTCATTGTTATTTGGAATGTCAAATTGTACAGTTTGGAAGAAATTTTGTCAATTTATTACAAAACAAAACTTACTCTTCACATATGATCCAGCAGTTGTCTTCCTTGGTGTTTACCCAAATGAACTGAAATCTTATGTCTATACAAATACCTACACATGGCTGCTTATAGCAGCTCTATTCATAATTGCCAAAATATGGACACACCAAGATGTCCACAACCAGTAGGTGAACGAATAAATAAACTGTGGTACATCTAGACGATGGAATAGCATTTAGCACTGAAAAGAAATGAGCATCAAGCCATGAAATAACATGGAAGAAACTTAAATGCATACATTACTAAGTGGAAGAAGCCAGTCTGAAAAGGTTACATACTGTATGATTCCAACTACATAGCAATTTGGAAAAGGCAAAACTATGAAGACAGTAAAAATCTCAGTGGTTGCCAGGGATTAGAGAGAAAGGAAAGTTGAATAGGTAGAGCACAGAGGATTTTTAGGGTAGTGACACTGTTCTGTATGATATTATAATGATAGGTAAATGTCATTATACATTTGTCCAAACTCATAGAATTTTCAACACCAAGAGTGAAGCCTAATGTAAACTAGACTTTGGGCGATAATGATGTGTCAATGTAGGTTCATCAATTGTAACAATTGTACCACTCTGGTGTGGGGTGTTGCTACTGAACAGTGCTTGTGTGGGAGCTGGGCATATATAGGAACTCTACTTCCTGCTCAGTTTTGCTGTGGACCTAAAAAATAGTCTATTTAAAAGGAGGAAAATACAATTGATGAAAATTTCCTAAGTACGGTGTAAGAATTTCTTAAAAACTTTGAATAAACCTAGAAAGAAATATAAATGGATAGGAAAGCATATCCTATTCTTGGATAGGAATACTATATAATAAAGATACAAAAATTCCCTAAATTAATAAGGTAAATGCAACCCCCACAAAAATAACAAGAAAATTTTAGAATTATACAAATTTCTTTGAAAATTTATATGGAAAAATAAACACACAAAAAAACCCAGAAAATTCTTAAAATGAACTTCAGTTTCAAGTTCCTCTTTACTGTGACAGCTGTGTCAGGTAAAGGTGCTTAAAATTTCCAAATGATAGATTTTTTTTCAGTAATTTGTTTATTTGTGTTTAGTTTAATTGCATTATAATCCAATAATGTAGCTTGTATCATTTCTGTCTGTTGGAATATATGAGATTTCCTTTTTGTTGTAATAAAGTTTATTTTTTAAGTGACTTCACCAAGAACACAGAAAACAAGCTTATTCTTTGTTTTAAAGCTATAGAGTTCAACATATCTCAATTAAGTTTACCTTTATTCTTACTTATTTAGACTTTCTATATGCACATGTTTTTGTTCTAGTTGATCTATTATGAATTGTGAAAGGTGAATTAAAGTCTATTTTTAATGTGTTTCTATTCTGCTTGTAGTTCCTGTAATTTTTGTTCTATGAATTTTAATGCTATATTATTTGATGTGTAGACATTGCTTATAATCCAATCTTTGCAGTGGATTGAAGCCTTTATTACCTTAAATAGCCCTCATCTCACTTTAATTTCTTTCCCTCCGAAGACATCTTTGTCTGACATCATGTGGTATGTCTTTGCCCATACATTTGGTTTCATCCATTTCACTGCTTTAACACTTTCCTTAATGTGTATATGTTTAGGTTTTGTCTATAGGTGTGTTTTAAATATATATGACCATTTTGGACAACCACTGCCTTTCAGAGGGAATGCCACGTTAGAGATCATTGTCCATGAAGTGTGTGGACAGAACAAAACAGTGACTAAAAGCCTTCCTCTTCTCCAGAAATAGTCCATTTGAGAAAAGCCCTCCAGGAAAATCTCCCTGATTACTGGCTGTTAGTGCTAACTGGAGAAGTAAACAACCAGGAAGATAGAAGAAAAGCATTTTACACTGACAAATATGATCACTTCAAATGCATTACATAAAATTACAAATTAGTTGAGACACTGGAATTACATCTATATATGAGCAATTTAACCCATATTATAATGACATCATGCTGAGGCTAATGAAATTGTTTCTTCAACTCTAAGTAGACCTTATATTCAAATATTGTCTTAAAAATTTTTATATTACATTAATTACAAGAATAAAAGATATTTTAAAAATTATAATCTATCCCATAAGTTTACTTGTGGAATATCTAAAAACTGCCAAATATAATTAAATATTAATATTTTATCAGTAACATTATAGAAAAAGTTCTAAATCATATTTGGAATCTGTACATACTTTACTAAAAAATAGAGAAATAAATCAGGAGTTTTTCATTTACCCTTGAAAGGGAACTTCACTCTTCAGTGTAAACATTTATAACTGAATACTTCAAATGGCCCTAATTTATGAAATTATACCTCATGAGATATGGGGGTGGGAACTCACAAAATCTGTGGTTGTAGTTTTAGCTTACACCTTTCTCTTTACATGAGAACCAGCATTTAAATACATCTTTGGGTTGACAGAGGAGCCCTTTCTCCTTTCAAAAGAGACAAAACAATATAACTTTCTTGGTGAGAAAAGACTTTGAAGAGACATAAATATTTTCAATATGAATATGCATTTAGACAAAATGAAAAAGAGAACTAAAAAAGAAAGAGAGTGAAATAACTAAGTAAACACAGCTGGGAACAAAAAAAACCAGGAAGTGTATTATAACAGATAGCAAATCTGAAAGAATTTTTTTTAAAGTTGGGAATAAGTAGTGTAGCAGGCAATAGAAAAATGGAAGAAGAAGAATTCTTTAGGAAGATAAGCAAAACAAAAGTAGAAGCCAATTAGATAAGAAATCCTAAAGAAGATAAGAAAAATCCAAAAGAAAATAAATGCAAGCCGGAGGCTGTGAAACAAAAAAGGTTGTAAAAAAGCAAAGTAGAATTTGTGAGTGGAAAGAAATAGCCAAGTAATAGCAATAGCATAAATGATATTAATTAATGTGGGTGAAAGAAGAATAAGGGGAAAATTTATTAGAATGTACAAATATAAATGAAAGAAATGATACATCCTGATGACTCCAAACTGATATAAAAAGGGGGAGCTAAATCAAAAGCATTAGAATGACATTTTAGTGAAATATTACACATTCTTGGAGGCCTTTGTAAGATTAGAGAGTTAATGATGATAATATTCTATACTAAGATTTTCCTAATTCATTACATATATTATTATAATAAGTTTTATTACTGGATGAGGTTTTGCTTCTTGAGGCTTCATATCTCTCTTCCCCTTAGAAGATAACACATGCATTGCATATTGGACTTGAGTAAGCATTTATCACAGCCAACATATTTTCCTGAGGTAGCTTGGACTTGTGACCAATATGGTTTTGGTTAGCTGCATAGTACAGATAGAGGAGCTTCAATTAAAATAAACTTAACTCATGACATCTCACAGTTCAGACATCTTTGGGCATCTGAATTTTTCTACCCAAAGAGAAATATCTACAATAACTTAAATCAAGCATTTCATTTTCAGTGTGGCATTTCACGTAAAAGTCTTAAACATGAAGGCAACCTTATCAATGCTTTGTACTTGAGGAAATTTGGCCTTTTATAAGTTAATTACTATGCTACTTCTTTTGGGGAGCACCTCTGTCCGTGACTACACAGCTCTGCCCTCCAAACAAACTTCTATGAAGCTATAAGGTGATACTTTATTACTTATCTTTCTTAGTCCTCTGCCAATTTTTCTCTTTGGTTCAGAATCTGGGTGAGAAAAAGAGATGTTATTTAATGTCCCCCTTAAAAGATTCCCAACTTCCACAGCTTTTCATTCTGATGCTATTGTGGATTTAGGTGAGGAATAATATAAATGAGGTAACTTCTCATGGAAATTTTTTGGTTCAACAACGGCCTTAAATTCCATGTTGTTTTTAAAGACTAAAAATAATTCGCCTCTCCACTCGCTGTGCCCCCTCGCCCCAATGTGGTAAGACAATTTTCTCACCTTTTCCTCCAAATTTCTACTGCTGCCATTATGATCTCTTAGAATAATTACTATTATTTTATGCCTTATCTGACCCTGGAAGAGATTTACAGGGGAAAAAAAATCAATTGACTAATTGATGAGTAAACTAAACATACAGCCTGATGTTTTCTCAGGTTGTTGCTTTTAAGTTTTTCCTGACAGACAAGTGTACATACTATATGTAATCCTTCATATAATCATATTTTAATGTTGATGTGGAAGAGGTCCTTCGAGTTTACAGGACAGGTTTTCAGGCGGAGGAGAATTAGTTTGCCTCAACCCCTGAACTTTTCTGAAAGGTTAAGTAAGTTACTTTAAGACCATCAAAGATAAGTAAATCATAAAATCAAGAAATAGCAAACGTTGAAAGAAAAGTTAGAAATCATCTAATCCATCCCTCTCATTTAATAGAAAGCAAACTGCATCAAAGCAAAATTGACATTTCTTTGTTTAGATTTTGCGCGCTTCCTACTATCAAAATAAATATATGATTTGTCCAGGTCACAAGGTTATTAATGAACTGGATTCAGAAGTTTATTTCCTGATTCCCAAACCAGTGCCTGCCCATTTCTAATAGTTATGAGATAACTTTCAAGTATATACATGATTTTAAACTTAAGTAAAATGTATGCAAATATAATACAAGTAGCCATGTTAAATTAGCATTCATTCAATGAATTACATTTCTTGGAAAAACCCAAAACAAATCTAGTAAATGAAGTATTTTGGCAGAAATGGAAGCTGTCTTTAAAAATCTGAAAAACACGAGACACCAAAAAAAGGCGACCATAATATTTAAATTTAGAAATTGTATTATGCAGGTTTGAAACTTGATGAATTATCTTTCCACAGTCAATTTATATTTTACTTCTGTAACATTTTTATGTTTTGCTAAACCTATTTCTATTTACCACTGAGCAGATCACTTTGTATAATTCATCAGCCCCAATCAAAGGTTTTCTAACCAAAATTATAACATAACTATCCAACATTACGTGCATAGTTGATGTGTCTTGACCACCTTATACTATATAATATGAAGTGGGGAAAATTCATATATTTGCAATTCTGTCTTTCAAATGGTTTGATTCTCGAACTGAGGAGAAACCAAACAGACGCTTGTCAAAATGACTGTCAGCTCCATACAGCGTCCCATTACTATTCTGGGGACATAATTCATCTGGACGTGGCAGTTCGTGAGGAAGTGTTTCAGTTGATTTTGTGGTGTTTCTGCCACTCACTTTACAAGAGAATGTTACTGCCAATAATAATAAAAATAACTAGGCAAAATGTTATTCTTACAGTTGTGATCTCACATCATTATTTCTTAACACCCAGGAAAGAAACTGCTTTTACATAGAATTTCACAAGCCTAGGAAATATTGTTTTATGAATTTATTTTCTAGAAATAATTGGGTTTGGTATGTTTATAATTAAAGTCTTTATTTCATGTGGTTTTTAATAAGACCCATTTTTAGTATTACAACTGGGATTAACTACACAACATATTTCATCTACGTGTTTAAAACATTTACATTCTTTCAAAACTTTATTAAGCACCCCTAAATTTTCATGCTATATGCAGATTACATTTAAAACAAGGTCACATACCTAACATACATCTACATGTACATTCATTCATTTCAAGAGTACTTTTCAGAGCATACTAATAAAATGAACTACAAGCTACAAAATTCAGTAAATTCCCTAGTGCCTTTGTTGATCCAATATCAATAAACTACTTTGTTCAAACTGACAACATCATTTCTTGTTGTGTTTAATATTTTCTATATTTCTATATTTACTTCAGATGCTAATGCAAAGTTAACACAAAGAGTGCAATTAACACATGCTGTATGTTGAACTAAAATAAAACACTGCATTCTAGGCATGTGTGGAATCAAGAAATATATAACCATCACTTTTTATTAATAAAATTGTGCAATTATTGGGCATCTTTTGCCTTGAATTAACATTGAATTAAACATTGTTTAATTAATTAATGTTTAATTCTAAACATTTAATTAAATGTTTAGAAATACAAAAAACGAGACCTCATATCACATCAGTTGGAGTTAACTGAATGTAATACCAGTTTGGCAATATGTTTGAAGCAGTATTTGATAAATTTAAAAAA
This sequence comes from Leucopleurus acutus, assembly GCF_964270905.1. Lineage (NCBI taxonomy): Eukaryota > Metazoa > Chordata > Mammalia > Artiodactyla > Delphinidae > Leucopleurus > Leucopleurus acutus. Next base: position 53,186,179 of record NC_139149.1, read on the forward strand.
ATACATAGACTCATTCGTGTCAGTTCCCGTAATGTGCTTGACCACGCATATACTCCTGTAGCCCACAGGCTTATACTCTTGCCCCACAGAGAACTCACCTACTCAAATTTAGCTCTAATAGACACCATCCTGTCTTTAATCCTATCTTTCTTTGCCCAGCGGAAAATTTTATTTGGCAAAATAATTTATTGGGTCTAGTCTTATAAGCAATTGCTATTTCCGGACTATGCCTTTATACCATTAATTTGTTTCCTAACTTCAGAAACCACTACCTAGTATAAGACATATCTTGCACTTAGTGCATTCCTGAGTAACAAGATACTTTAACAGTATGAAGTGCTGAAATGTATGTGTCCTAGACTTGGGCTGAGAGCCTTAGCCATTAGAAAACTCATTATGTGATGGCATAGTTTAGTGAAATGTAAGTTTGTGTGTTCTGTTTATACATTTTTCTTTCTCTATCATTTCAAGCAAATTGAACTGTGAGGTCTTTATTACCTCAGGAACTTTAGTAGAGCAGTAAATAGGAGCTGCTTAAAGTCCATGCTCTTGGTAGAATCTTAAAGTCTCGTGGTAAAATCTTAAATGCATTGTAGACAAGAGGTTCGAAGTTCCAGAGCAGAGGAGACAGGGGAGAGAGTTGTACAGGTGAGTTGTGAGAGTCTCTAGACAGGGAAGGGGATGGCAGTGCCCCAGGCAGGTGATACAATCTCAGAGGGGACAGCTGGGAGGCTAGATCCTTGGCAGGGAGGTTCTTAGTCTTACCAAAAACTCCTGTACTAAGCATGGCACAGAGTAGCAGATTTTGTGAACTTGAAGGGGTGATTTGGGCACCATGATGGTATTCAGTTATGGTAAGGGGATTATACATCTCCATCAGCTGCCGTGTTGCCTGCAGGCCCTTCCAGTAGGTGGGGCTCCTGGAATGTACTTCTTTGCCCCATTGTCCATTTGATCATGTGACTTGCTTTGGCCAAAGGAACATGAGACAAAAACATAGCCTTCAATCAAACAGAAGTTTTCACAGCAATGTTGTGGTCAACCCAGATTCTTATTCTCTTCCCTCTGCCCTGAGACTGACATGTCTCAAACAGGGGCTGCCCCTTCAGCCTGGGTCCTGGGATTGGAGGACACATCCCAGAACTGCCAGAGCCAACCTGCAGCCACTAAAAATTTGTAAATCACTGAGACTTCGGGGTTGTTTAACACAGCAAAGTTAACTAACCTGTCTGTGAAAGCTGCTAATCAATGACCAGATTGCTAAATTGATTAAACAAATAATAAAGAAACATGATATCTCTTAAACAACTTCTGACTGAGATTCAGCCTATCAGGCTCTACCTGTAGTTCTGTCATGAAGAACGTAAGTATCATTAGGATGCTTTTTTTTTTTCTTCCTCTGAGAGATGCCAGTTATAAAAAGTCAGATGGCAGATAGCCAAGATTATAAACCTTGTGAAATTCAAGTTCTCTTTTTTTTTTTTTTTGCGGTACGCAGGCCTCTCACTGCTGTGGCCTCTCCCGTTGCGGAGCACAGGCTCCGGACGCGCAGGCTCAGCGGCCATGGCTCACGGGCCCAGCCGCTCCGCGGCATGTGGGATCTTCCCGGACCGGGGCACGAACCCGTGTCCCCTGCATCGGCAGGCGGACTCTCAACCACTGCACCACCAGGGGAGCCCTAGGTTCTCTTTTTGATAATCCTACTCAGAATAACTGAAGGAAATTCTTTGGCACAGCTTTGATTCATTTGTATTAAGAATACAGTAACAGCCCTAATTATGAACAAATTATTTAAGTTAAAATTTCCATGTTAGAAGTAATCTTATTTTGGTGGGTGAGTGATCTGGTCACAGAGATTTGGGTGGATACAGAGTAGAAGACTCATAGCTCACAGCTGTGTCTGTGGTTACAGATTTGGACACACTGTGAGGTGAAGGGCACCAAGAGCCTAATGTGGGTCTCCCAGCCCCGCTTAGCTGGGAATGGCGGAGGCATACCTCAATCCAGGCTACACACAGCAGGTTTTGAACACAGGGGATTCGGTGGAGCGCAGAAGTGCAGACGCCAGTCCCGTTCCTCTGCTCACTCTTCCCTTTCTCGTTGCTCATCTTTTCCATCCCAACTCTCCTTGATTCCCCACCCCCTTCCTTTTCCTCAGCCCCCATCTCACTTCTGTTGCTCATCTTCCCCACCCTCCCCCTCCTTTGCAGAAATGTCAGGAGTCCGCTCAATTTTTATTTGAAAACCACCACCAAAAAGTAATTTAATATAAACCCCACAAAGATACAGACAGAATGAATGTCATTATTCTTGTTGCTCTCTCAGGCAGTGCAAGCCATTTGTGCTGACAGCCCTCATCAAAGTGGGAGTTCTGTAGCTGTAAGTAGCAGCCAGGGGACATGGTGCTAGAGTCGGCATTTGTCCTTTTATGGCTATGGGACAATAATGGGAGGAAAAAAACATCAGGCTTACTTGGTATGATTCCCTTTGAAGGAAAGTAGAAGCTGGCTCTAGCATTTTAACGTAAGATGTCGGGGGTGGGGAGGGTGGGGGAATAGTTACATTCCCTCTTTGCAAATATCTACCTTGATCATTATTTCAGTGAAAGAATGCAATGTTTTCTTTCTTTTATTTTTTTTAGTAGTAGAAATTTATTTCTATTTATTTTCTATTAAAATATAGTATGTTGTGCTGATATTCATAAAGGAACTACAACAATGAATGGGTATAAACTATGAATATTACTTTTTGGGGATGTATACAAATTTTTTTTAATAAGGATGTAAGATCAGAATAACCTGAAATCCACTGTTCCTGAAGACCATTCAAGCAATGACAATATTCTCTCTCAAAAGGTTTTTCTCTTAGGGATAAGACTGCTCTTTGTTTAGTGAAGTATCTTGATGAAATGTAACTATCAAGATAATATAGAAAAACAACATATCAGGTATTACTATCAGATACCTGATGAGTGTATTTGTACAGACCATCTATTATTGCCCTCGTCAAACTGCCTTATAATTATTTGTCTGTACGTAATTATCTCTTATACTCCCCACACTTCAGACCATGAGATACTTGAGAGCAAGGAATGGGTCTTATCTGATTGTATATATTTAATCCTACCCTACAAATCAAACCACTCTTGAAGCTAGAAAAGGGTGGAATCAGATACTGAGTGGCAGCGCTACAGTTACTAGCCCTGGAATACCATTGTTTTTGGTTTCCCTGCATTGTATCCACTTCTTTATAACCAGTTCTCATCATTGAGTTATCCTTGAATTATCCTGATTTGTGTGGAACATCATTTCCTCGTGGGACCTTTACCGGATCAGCTCAGAGGAGTTGATCCAGCTGATAGCCCCTTTCCAAGAATGCAATGTTTTCAATCAGTATGTAAACACTTTCAGGACTCACAGCACACATGATTAGACTCTGTTCCTCAGAGAAATAGAGTCCACCTCTTCGGTCGCATCTTTACTGAATGTCTAGGTGTTCTTAAGAATTCATAGTTATGTTTATTTTTATTTTGGGAGGACTTCCACCCTTTACTCCTAGGAGTGTTGCCTGACGGCTCAGGGTATGAAATAGTTCAAGAGAAGTCCCAGAGCTGCTGCAGCCAGAAGGGTGTGGAAATGGTGTCACACAGGAAGTAGGCTGGAGGGCGGAATTCTGCCCAGGGGGCTCCTCTTTAGCGTGAACTCAATTTGAAGTTACTCTTCCTGCTCAGAGAATTTGTATGGCACCATCTCTTCAGAAAGCATCTCTTCAGAAGCAAAACTGCAGATATATTGAGAAATATAGCGCAGAACTGAGGGGCAGCTGGGTAGAGGCGGGATGGAACTACAGGGGGAAGAAAAAGAGAAAAAGATGGCGGAGGAGGGAGAGAAGAGTGTTGCACACAAATGAATGGCCCTGGGGAAGGAGGATCTGCTGATGGACACTTTCACTTTTCCAAACGGCTTGAAGACAAAGGGAACCTCCCTGTGTTTTGAGGAACCGAGACCAGGAGTATCAGAGCTGCCGAAATTCAGTTGAAAGACATTCTGTCTATATAAAATCTGAACATTGGACACTTATAGACAAAGTAATAACATTATGCGCAGTTATTCCTATGGACTCTTTGTTCAAAGAAAAACCCTACCAGTAGAGGGTAAGCTGAAAGAATTTACAGTAAACAGATCTTGAAAGATGAAAGATGGGGATGATTTTCTGATTCAAGGATTCACTATATTAAATTTTCTTTATATGTTATTTCTCATCTGTGACATACAATTATGATTCACTTATTTTATATACAATTATACTTATGTTAGCTGCTTTACCTTTCAGTCTGTGGTGTGAGTTCAGTCATTCTCACTACAATTCCTTCTGTAGTGTACTGGTCTGGGTTAAAGTGACCCTCTAGCTATTGCTATAGTTTTATCTAGATTGAGTGCCCACCAGCTGATGATTAGCACAGATTTGTATAGAGTGGATATGACCAGATGTCCAGAACATCTGTCACAGCAGAGCCTTAGCCGGGACTATTCCTGTCTCTCTCTGCAACACATGATATGTGCGATGAATTTTGTTCATTCTTCAAATGTTTATTGAATGTATACCAGGTAAAAGTCACTGAGCAGGGCTGTGAAGGATATAAGTTCGCAAGTGGAAAAGAACAATATTGGGAATACTGGAAGGTAAGTAAATTCCCTTTATACGCTACTTTATTAAATAGACTTTAGGCCACTTGGCCCTTGAATTGAGAATTAAGCATTTTTTTGACCTTAATGAATTAACTTTTTTAGTCCCAGAGTGGAGGGAAACAGATGTTGAACATTGAAGCAGTAAAAACTGGACATCTCTCCCAACCCCACAAGTCAAGAGACTCTGTGTGTATGTGTGTGTGTGTGTGTGTGTGTGTGTGTGTGGGCAGTGAGCTGCAAAGCTGTTCTGAATTATTACCGATAAACCATGTTTTAATAATTGAACAACCATTGTGCCATCTGTATTCACAGTCTCACACAAAAGTATCAGGCCAGAGTGATTTTTCTCTAATCTAGATGTTCATTTTAACACTCATTTCATTTAAGGATATTTTTGGTACATCAAACTGAATGTTAATAAACCTGTGAGACAAGAAAACAAAGTTCAATGCATGTCCTGCATTCTTTCTACCTAATCATTTTCGTGGTGCCAATGCCTTTTATCCAGGTGTCAGTGAAGAGATAGTTAAAACAAAAATTCCTAAAGAAAAGAAAAAAGCATGCTTTTTGGATCCATTTCTGCTCTTGCATCTCAATATATTTTTTAACACTTAAGTGCTGAGAAAAATGTCCCTTTTTGTTACCCTCCATAGCAGGTGGCAGCTGAAGTTGTTCAATTATATGCTTTGTTAAATAAAACCTTATAAATAATGTAAAGATTATTATTATATTCAACTAAAGCTTACACTCAAATTATTTTTCCTTCGGCTTCAATTCCCAAATACTTTTCACCTGCTACTTCACCCCCAGCCCCAGTAAAGTCCCAAAGCCCCTGGGCTAGGCACGGTATGATTGTTTTTTAAAAGTTATAGGGTTGGTCTAGATGAGTGCTTGACTTGTTGAGAAAATTGCTCACTTTTCTGGGTAGAGTGTTGGGTGGAGGAAACATAATGGTGTTCAAAGATCAACTCATCACTGGGGCTGGGCTGGCAGATGGGGGTAGGGAGAGCCAGGGCCAGCTTAAGCCATGGTGAATACTAGTAGCCGCCATGATGATTTAAGGAATCTGAATAGGGCTGACAGAAAGAATATGTGACACCCAGTTAAATCTGAACCTCAGATAAACAACAGATTCTCTTTTTTAGTATAAGCATACCCCATACAATATTTGGGGCATACTTCTACTAAAAAATTATCCATTGCTTATCTGAAATTCAAATGTAACTGGGTATCCCACATTTTTATTTGTTAAATCTGGCAACCCTAAATCCAAAGAAAGTCTTCTCTGCTAAAACTTCTTTTCACATTGCCTAACATTCAATTAATTAAAATTTTGGGGTCAGTTAACAAGCATTCTCTTTTAAAAGACCAATATCTCTGTGAAGTATATGAGTCGTTCATATGTCACTGTGAATTAAATTAAAGAGACTGCTTACTTCTCAATGTCTAGCTCATTTCTTTGAATCAAAATGGGTCAATCAGTCAGACTGAGGGGCTGGGAATTCTTTTTTTGGTGGGAAGAGGTCAAGTGTGTGGTTGGGCAGATACTGTTACTTTCAGTGGGAGTATACTTATGGATGAACCAATTTTAGTGGGGATTTTCTGACGGAATTATCAAATGCCAGGGAGAGACTATACAAAAGGATGAAATGGGGCTAAGAGTATAAAGAAGTAGTACCAGAGAAAGCGCACTTATTCTAGAATTTTTCCTGAAAACAGTGCTTAACTCCTGAGAGGAATCAGTAGTGGGATTTATTTTTCAAAAGTGGATAATGGTTAACAATAATGTTATTTAATTAATAATAATGTTAAAACCAGTGGCAAGTAGATTTTCACAAATGGTGAAGAGATGGCAATAAAAATAAAATTGCAAGACAGATCAAGTTAACTAATTTCATTGTGGCCTCAATATGTGTAAATAATGATGGTTATATTAAAAACACTGGCTTCCATTTTAAGTGGACTTCTCAAATAGAAGGTTCTGAAAACCCAGCTTTTGGTGTGGATGATATCTGCTTCCTCACATCCTGTATAGTCAGATCACTAAGGATGAAACCAATAAACCTGAACAGCCATAATAACAAGGAGAAAAATGCTCTTACACATTTGCGTGAGACATAAACCTATAAACTTTTGAGAGATAAAGCAATTATATACTCCCTTCTACCTTAGATGTGGGACAATACATTCCCAGCAAAAATCAAAGGATAATATGAATTTGGCAACATTTAGCTCTTCTTAAAAAGAGTCTAGGCCATACAGCCTTCCCCAGTCACCAGAGTCCACAGCCTGTAGAGTCTTTACCACCTACTGGGCACAAGACAGATATTTTCTTATAAAATGTAGCTAATATGCTATACTTTTAATTGTTACAAATCCCTTACACTTCCCATAACACCCAGAAGAGTAATATGTACTTAACAGCCTTCCAAATTTTTTGATTAATTGAAAAATTGTCCATTAAGTTACATATTTTAAAGTGAAATCCTCCATATTCTAAATTCCAAAATCTAATATTTTATATTATCTATTGGTTTGTTCATACTGCTATTTGTTACTTGTAACCAAATAATCCAAGTTTAAAATTTCATTTCCCTAAGATTTGTGTTTTAAAATAATGCAATTTACCAAAACGAATTCAGACTACAATTACATTCTATTTCAATTACTAGCATGTTATTGTACCACAATCTGCATGAACCAGATGTTAGAACATAATGGTCTATCCTGCATTGGGGTTTTGTTTTTTGCCCCCTCTTGAACAGTGACTTTTCTGGGAAACACAGTGAACCAGCTGTCTGGCTGACAGGGAAAGGTATACAAGGCACAGCTTTGCAACACTGCAGTAATGCAGTACAGAGATGCTGCAAAGAGGCTGGAAATAAAATCATTTCTTTCTGGAGCAGCACTGCTGGCTCTCAGCTGAGATGAAAAAGAGATTTGCTTTTCCTTTCTTTCTTTTTTAGAATTCACATAAATAATCTAACAGTAATTCCCTTAAACACTGCCTACAAGGAAAGAAAATTGTTTGACAATTTTTAGAAACTAGAGACACAGCAGTTTTAAATACTTTTATCTATCTGGTAACCAAAGCAGAGGGTCCTTACAAGAAGAACTTAGATGCTACTGATTTGAATAAAGGGAAAAAATGGATAAATTTATTGTATGCTTTATTTAGTTTCAGCTTCATTTCTAGCCTAGAAACAGGTTTATAAAAACATCAAGGATTCAACAGCACTGGTAGAGGACATTAACTGAGCTGTAGGGATGGAGTTGACAGGTCTGATATAAGTGCAGGCTTTCCTCAGCACTCTGGGCATCTTTATAACCTGACAAATCTTGTTGGCTGCGTAGACAGGTCAAGACCCTTTTTGCTACTGCTCAATTGTTGTTTTTTCTTTTTTTCCACCAAAGAGAAAGGCAGAAAAGACAACTTCAGCATTAAGGAAAAAGGCATATTTCTCAAACATCCAATAAGAACTAAATCTCTTGGATCCTATGTTTTCTCCCACCTCTTCTAGAGGTATAAGCAAAATCATTCTATCTGATTTATGGGAGAACCAAAATGTGTGCCATTTACTGCGTTCAGTAAATGTTTTCTTGAATGAATGAATAAATGAATGAATTCAGAATCAGAGGCTGACCTCAGGTCATCTGCTCAGTCATAGGTCATTAGAAGGGTAACGCTACTGTCCTTCTCCCACATCTCATTCTAACATAGATGTCATCACCAAACTAAGGGAACTCAAACATAGAGCAATAATAAAAATTTTCATTCAGAGCTTCATTCATTCTCCTTTCTACAAAATTTAAGAATGTAACATTAAAGTTTAATTAAGTAAAGATTTTTTAATTTGTGGAGAACTAAAATAATATGGCATATTGCTTATGTATCAAATAGACACTGAACCTTGAGGATATATATGATTTTATTCATAAAAATCACCCGGGGAAGCTTTTTGAAAACACAAGTCCAAGGCCCACCCCAAGATTTTGTTTCAGAGGTCTGAAGTTGGGCCTGGAATCTGTTTTTAAACCACCCATCCAGGTGATTAAGATGGAGGGCTTATACTTAATCAATGGGCAAGTGTTGAGAAAAATTGGTATGGATGAATGGACTAGGTCAGGCATACTTTATAAATATCAAAAGCAAGCATTTGGAACCTAAGGAATTAAGTTAATTCACGCGAGTATCTGTTTATTGATTAGAGAGGAATCCATGATTCAATAATTTAAATGGAGGAAGGGTCGTTTATAACCTGGAGGTTTATTTTGTCAACCATGAAAGTTTTGTGGTGAGATCACAGGACCTAGAATGAGGATATCTCAGTTCAAATTTTGGTTCTAATCCTTAATAAAATTGTGACATTAAAAATAGTTTCATGACCTCCTTCAGTTCAATTCCATCACTTACAAAATGTGAATAATTCTTATAATAACACAGTTGGGGTGCTTCCTCAGCCCCATGTGTAACCTGGGCTGAAAGATGAACCTAGACGAACATGTTTGCACCACCTGACTTTCCCATCCCTTCCCCACGGCCATAGCCTAGTAAGTGAAATGATCCCCCACTGATCACAGGGGGATCAATCCATAAGCTTAACTGAGCAGATAGGATTCTCTTTCTGGAGAATGATTAGATTGAAGTGGACTGAGTGAGTCAGAACATTATGGGAACCTGAACGGAGTGATACAGAGTTGAGGCTGGGAAGTACTATCTGGCCACGAGCAAGCAGAGGACAGCAGCCAAAGCAGCAAAAGACAGAGAAGCAGAGACAAAAGTAAGCATGCAAACACTGAGAAAGAGGGAGCTGTTGTGATCTGGCTCCTGACTTCTCAGTTCAGTTTAGTCTCTTTATGGCTTGGCTGTATTTTGGTCTATGGGATTTTTAGTAAATAACCCATTTGACTTACACTACCTTGAATATGTTTTTATTCCTTGAAAACAAGTGTTCCCTGACCCACCCCCCCACCAAAAAAAAAGTAAAAACACTTTGCACATAACAGATTCTTAAAGTTTTAACTATCTACCATATAGAAGAGAAAATGAAGGCTCAATGAAGTTAAGTATCACATATAATGGGGTAACTCACCCCAGTCAGAGAGTTTGTAGGACATTTGAGATTTGAATCTGGGTCTACTGTTTCATAGTTCAATGTTCTTGTTATAAAACCAGAAATTTAGGCAACAGGGCTGATATTTGGTTAGAAACATTTATTGTCTCAACATGTTTTTTCAGTGAGAAATTGAGCCATCCTAACTTTTCTTAAAAGTAGACTAAAAGAATCCTTCCAGGCCAAATCTTCCTCAAAACATGGTCTAACATAATTTCAAGCACTTGGACAAATGCCTATTTGGGATATCAGATCTCTATGTTATAAAGAATGGATAAAAATCTTGACCAGAAAAAAAAAAGGCTGCCGTTATTACTATACTTTAAACATTATAAAAGACAGAAAAGAATGCCACTTAGAGAATGACTGATTTTGAAGAGATGTGTATCCTGATAGGTCTGTTAGAAGGGGCTACCTGCAAATGGCATCTCTGGGTCACTTAATGACTTGAGTGGTTGAAAGTGTCCTTTTAAATGATCAATTTAGACTTTGTAGAATGAATATCTGTCAGAATAAGTTTTAGTGCAGGTGACACTGAGTTGTGCCCAGCATATTAAGTTGAGCCAAATTTACTTTCCAAATAAAGTCACAGTTTTATATGTTATTATATAATCTTTTGGCAGAAATAAGGAACAACATCCAGAACGTTGCACTTCAAAATTCAAAGAATCCTAGTACAAAAATATCTAGTGTTTTAGATGTTTCAAACTAGAGCCAAATGCAGAAAATAAGTTGGAGATGATAAAAATACCAGAAATTTCTATTCAGCTGGCAGAGACATAGAGTTGCTAGGCATATAGTAGAATGGAATTCAACAACAACAAGAAAGATCACTAAATACCAATCGACCAATTAATCAAACACCAAAGAAACTATTAAACTACAACCATGCTCAGTTACATACTAGACATTGTAGGACTAGCAGAGATTTGCAGTGGGCTCCCTTTTATTGACTTTCCGATGTAGACACGGGGGTTTATCTATGAACCCATTATAACCCTCCACCCCTCCCTTTTAACTATTAGAAGCACAAAGCTAAGTTGAGAACCAAGTAAAACTCATTATAACACCTCAGCGTTTGGGAACATCTAATTCACCACTCCTTTTAGCTTGTTTGGTCTTTACTATTTTGATTTATATTGTATTAGATTTTGTAAGTCAGATCAAATTACTTTTGAAAGTAGAAAAGAAATAAACAAATGAAGTTCTCCCTTGCTACAGTTTATGCCCATTTCCGGTGATTTATCTTTCCACAGAGATAAAAAAATCCAATCACATCTCCTTGTGACAAAGTTACATATATTTGAAGACAGTTGTCATGTCTCCCTTTAGTTTTCTCTTTTCCAAACTGAAAAATTTTCAACCTTTTAAGCCCCTATCATGGATATTACGTAATCATTGGCATTGCTCACTTGCTCCTTTCCAATTTCTGCCTAACTTCACTGATCTGCTTAGAGACTCTAAAGGAATAACAGTAATAAGAATAGCATAAAAATGATTCCTGACTTTTGCATATGTTTTCTTTACAAATTACTGGGTCAAGTGTTTCAGTAATAGGGTATCTTTATTCACTTAACCTGTATCTTGCACAAATCAATTTGACATTAAAAAAAGGATTGAAAAAATAAAATTGATCTTTAGATATAAAAATATCCTATGATCCTCTTCCTGCTATTAATCAGCAAAAACAAATATTTACCGACTTCCTGTTAAACATAAGGGTCTTGATTCCACCAACGTGTGACTAGTTTTTCTACCATCTTTTGATTTGTATAGTTTGTTCTTGATTCACAATATATTACACCTTGGCTGAACTTTACACTAGAATCTGTCTTGCTTTAATGAACCAGTTTCTAAAAGTTTCAAGGTTATTCTGTGTCCTATTCCTGTATCCCTCAGAGCTATTAATATGATTTACTATATACCATTTAAACTTTTATTCCCAATTTCAACATTGAGGTCAGTGAAAAGTTATTAAACAGTAATGATCTCTGGATTGATTTCAATAGTGTAATTAATATATTTCTCCCTGATACCATGGAATCATTCTTAACCATCTTGAATCACTTGAACATTACCCTAACAATTAACTTTAAATTAAATTAGATTAATAAGGCAATAATTGCAGGAAAGCAGATTCAGAGTTATTCTAAAGATTCTAAGACTCTATGAGTTTATTCCCCACCAGGGAAGCCCCACCCTGGCTTTTGATTCATGCTGAATACATGCCATGTACACATTCATACCATAATCTCTTTTAATTGTGTATGGTAGTACTTAATAAAATATAAATTCTTTCATAGATGTCTTTTTTGACAGTCAAAGTATATTGTTACCATCAACAGGCACTGAAAGTTCAACTCCTTTCATGTGGTGGTCCTTCATAATTCTTATATGAAAGTTGGAAATTAATGATAAAAGATCATGTACAGATATACAAAAGCCTCCCTGAAGCACAGATAAGTGATATCTATTATTTTTGTCTTAATCAACATGACTTTTTACTTTGTCACAGAAGGAAATTAAATTGGTCTGACATAATTTCTATTCACAAGGCATCAGTTGTTTTTATCTGTATTATTCTAGGTGACTATCAATTTTAACATATGTGTGATTTTTATTGTTCTGTTTTCTCATTTTTTAAGGCTATCTCAAGATATTGAATTAAGATGAAGGTCCTAAAGTTCATTAATCACTTTTCTCAAACACCCCCAAATTTGCCCTTTCATGGAATTTATGAAATACTCTACATATTCACCATTACTGATGGAAATCTTCTTAAAATATTATATACTTTTTCTCTTTTTATTTAAGAGTTTATAAATATATGGTAATTACACTTTGTTTCTACTTTTAACTTATTTCCCCTTCTTGCCTGGAAGAGAATGCCTAATTCTGGATATCTCCATCTCTGCTTCATCCTCTAGTCCCTATTAATTTGTTCCTTCCAAATGCCAGGGTTTGAAAGAACTGTTTTAAATAGGTGTCTATTAAAAATTTTTATATGTGAGGCCATCTAGATTTCAATTTGAAGCAAAAGATATGAAAAGATATTTGGAATGTTCAAAAGCCTATATATTCAATTGGAGGTTGAGTTCTAGAGGTTTGGAGAATTAGAGAACTTATATCCAGATAAATGGAGTTAATTGTAGAAATATTTACGTGCAATCTGCATTGTTTAGATTGTTTTCTTCTCAAATGCATATAAACAATTCTCAAGAAATATATATGTATATATATCTGTGTATATGTTTGTATGTACACTGAAATTAATATTAAAGTAGAGAATTACATCCTTTGAGTTAGTAATGTGGATGTGAGATTTGTAAGCCATTTACTAATTAAAGTTACATGAAAGAGAAATCTTATTTAACCTTTCTCATTTATAATCACAAGAGCCAGTAAGTAAATGTATATGTTGAATATTAAAACTATTTGCCAACCAGAACTTCCCTGGTGGTCCAGTGGTAAAGAATACGCCTTGCAATGCAGGGGATGCCAGTTCGATCCCTGGAGGGGTAACTAAGATCCCACATGCTGCGGGGCAACTAAGCCCGCGCCACAACTATTGAGCTCAGGCGCCTCAAAGAGAGAGCCCGCGTGCTGCAAACTACAGAGCCCATGCACTCTGGAGCCCACGCGCCACAACTAGGGAAGAGAAAAAAACCTGCACTCCACAACTAGAGAGAGGCCCATGCGCCACAACAAAGAGCCCGCACGCCACAATGAAGAGCCCGCGCACCACAATGAAGAGCTCGTGCGCCACAACGAAAGATCCCACATCCCTTAGTGAATATCCCGAGTGCCGCAACTAAGACCTGATGCAGCCAAATAAAAAATATTAAAAAACAAAAAACTATTTGCCAACCAAACATCTTTTCCATTTCTATATTTTAGAGTACTCACATTTCAAAATTTTTATATTGGCACATTACATAAAATAATAACAAAAATGTACCATATTAATATTCAAAATGAGAATGACTACATGCCTAAACAGCAATCTGGCTGGCCAATCCTTAACTTGGCATATATGTTAAAAGCTAAGAAAATATTGTCTGAAATTTAAAACAGTGATATAAATACGAAATATTTGAGTTTCAAAAAGTACAACAAGGGCTTGTCTGGTGGCACAGTGGTTGAGAGTCCGCCTGACGATGCAGGGGACGCGGGTTCGTGCCCCGGTTCGGGAAGATCCCACATGCCGCGGAGCAGCTGGGCCCGTGAGCCATGGCCGCTGAGCCTGCGCGTCTGGAGCCTGTGCTCCGCAACGGGAGAGGCCACAACAGTGAGAGGCCCGCGTACCGCAAAAAAAAAAAAAAAACTTTTGTATTACTTTGTTAATTTAAAGACAAAGTTTGAACATTTTAATGATAGTTATCTTTAAGAAAAGTATGTAAAACACTTATTCATAATGCAAAACATATATATTTGTATTCAGAAGACACAATTAAAAACCAAAATTTTTTGGCCTTCCCTGGTGGCGCAGTGGTTGAGAGTCCGCCTGCCGATGCAGGGGACACGGGTTCGTGCCCCGATCCGGGAAGATCCCACATGCCGCGGAGCGGCTGGGCCCGTGAGCCATGGCCGCTGAGCCTGCGCGTCTGGAGCCTGTGCTCCGCAACACGAGAGGCCACAACAGTGAGAGGCTCGCGTACCGCAAAAAAAAAAAAAAAAAAAAAAAATTTGCTAAATATATGCAGAATTATTTAGATAATGTAATAATTATAAATACATTATACCTCGTTATTCAGATATATATTCAGGTAGAGAGAAAATATTCAACAAATAAAGCTTCAGTAATTTTTTAATGCTATTTTTGTGTATAAAGCAAGACTTTTGAACCTTAAGGTGTGGTTCAATTCTATTTAAGAATAATTAATTCTTGGGTTGCCTAACAAGCTCCAAGTCTGATTTCGAGTTTAGGATACACATATGAAAGAATGGCTTCTGTTCCAGAGGAGCACACAGTCTACCATGAGAAGTATAACAGGAAAGTTATGTAAGTTGTGTTAAGTATAATAGGAAATTATTTATGGGACACAGAGGAAGCACAGATGAGGCTTCTTTGATCAATTCTTTCAGGATAGGGGTAGGAGCAGAAACATTGCTAAGAGAAGTTTCCCAGGTAGGTGAGAGCTGAAATGAGTTTTCTAAAATAAGAGGAAATTTGCCAGGAAGACAAAGGAAAAGGGCTAAGAACATGTAAGGCATTTAAAATTAATATGGTCTTTACGATCACTTAGAAAGAAGTACAAAGTAGAAGGCTAACAGTGATTTAAAGCATCTATTAAGTCATGCTATGTACTTGATAAACATGAACTTTAGACTTTAGGAGACAATTTGCAGATATGTATTAGTATCATACTTTATAAATGAGAAAAGTCAGTAAAATAAACCTTAATCAAATTGATACAATATACAACTAGAGCTGGGATATGAATAATGACTCATCTGAGTCCAGCCCCTCGGTTTCTTCCACAGTACCATATTTGCTGGAAATATATCTCTGTTCATGGCATAGTGCCTAGCACTATGCTTATAAATATCTGCTGAGTGAAAGAATGAATGAATGATTTGATATCAAACTCAATTAGTCAGTTAATTTTATCAGTGATACTTATGGGTAGTAGAGAGAAGAACTGAGCAGAAAGACGAGAGCCATAAACAGGTTTGTTGCAACTTTCTAAGGAAAATGATGAAACTAGATATTAGTAAAACAGGAATGTTTTCATTCTTAAAATGCAACAGTTAGGGTTTCCCTGGTGGCGCAGTGGTTGAGAGTCCGCCTGCCGATGCAGGGGATACGGGTTCGTGCCCCGGGTCTGGGAAGATCCCACATGCCGCGGAGCGCCTAGGCCCGTGAGCCATGGTTGCTGAGCCTGGGCGTCCAGAGCCTGTGCTCCGCAATGGGAGAGGCCACAACAATGAGAGGCCCACGTACCGCAAAAAAAAAAAAAAAAAAAAAAAAATGCAACAGTTAATTTTTACAGAAAACAAAAGGAGTAATCCCCATTTTCTAGAAGAGGAAACCGGGGAAGAAAGTGTAAGAGACAGTGATCGACATTGTTTAACATTACAGCATAATCTAGTAAAATAAGAACAGAAAAAAGTTCATTGGATTATCAGCATGGTTGTCCTTAGGCACCTTAGTGAACATATAAAAGTTCTAGAGTGCTAGAAACATAAAAACGATTGTGGTGGTTTAAAAAGTAAATGGGCGGTCTTCCCTGGGGGCTCAAAGGTTGAGAGTCCACCTGCCGATGCAGGGGACACGAGCTCGTGCCCCGGTCCAGGAAGATCCCACATGCCGCGGAGTGGCTGAGCCCATGAGCCATGGCCGCTGAGCCTGCGCGTCCGGAGCCTGTGCTCCGCAACGGGAGAGGCCCACGTAACGCAAAAAAAAAAAAAAAAAAAGTAAACGGGCAATGAGAAATGGAGACACTGACTGAGTCTCTCTTCAAGAAGCTCAACTATGAATAGGACAAGATGTTACTACAGCGAGAGGGCAAAGGAGCATTTTGATAAGAAGGGAAATACATCTTATATGCTGGAGAAAACGAGCTAAGTAGAGGATCAAGACCTCTGAGAACATAGGTGTGGAGAAGACAGGGGAATTGGGAGGTTTATATAGAAGAAGAAGAGATGGTTCAAAATTCAGATCTTTATTTTGGAGAGCAGAGATACATCATTTCACCTCTCCTGATTTCTTCTTCATCTATAAAATGTGGGGTTGGACTATATAGGACAAGAGGGTTTCATAAAATGAAGGGTTGGTTCAGATCATCTCTAAGACTCCATTTAACACCCATGTCCTTTTAACATTTTATATTTCTCCCCCTTAGGATAATCCCTTTCAAAAGTAAATTAAGGTGCATTTTATGTTTGGGATCTTTAACTGATGTTTCTTGGTCAACAGCCCTTAACAGAAATGTTTCTTCATCTTTAAAGTGAATCGGTCACTTTGTCTTGCCAGCCTGCTCTTTATAAGAAAGCTCAGGGCTGCTTATGAGAAAGGAAACAATTAATATCATGGTCCTGAGAAAGTAATTCCTCTGGGATTAAAAATAACAGAAAATACTTTATCTTTGGTGAACACTTCTAAAAGGAAATGAAACGATTTCTTGGGTTATTTCTGACATATTTCAAAGAACTTCAGTTAAGTCCTGAGTAGAATATCTTTTATCTTCTATCTTATTTTTTAGAAGTTTTGCTATAGAGGAAAGAATATGAAGTTTTCTTAATTTAATGTTTTGTACATATTTGCTTGGTGTACCTCACCCCTAAGATAGTGGGCATTCTTCAGAAAATGGTAAATATTTTCACTTTTAAAAGATCCCAGAGTTAATGAAATTGTAGTCTGCCTATTATTGTTTTTTTGGTTGTTTTTAAAATCTTTGAGGTATGGCCATTTGTGAGTTAAAAGAAATCAATCATAAAAATTTTAAAACTGCTTTACCCAGGGTTTTCCCCTTTTGCCAAAGAATCATAAAGTTAAGAACGAGGGACTCCATTTAGTTGTTAACATGGCTAACACCTGGCCTGAATGTAAACCAAGGCTCTGGCAATCAACAAATGATTTTGTGAACTACAGATATCATGTATTTTAAAACTTCTACATACATAGTTATGCATTATTGAAAGCCTTTACATGAAAATAATCGTCAAATACATGACCATAGGAAAATAGTTTAAATCTATCTCTTTTGGTTTACTTTGGCCAAAATAATCAATCCCTACAAAATCTGTTATACGGATAACTCAATTTGAAACCAAGCACTTACTTGAACTGGAAATAGGATCAACAACACTTGATTTGGTCAATGAATGCCTAATATTTATTTATGAATGGGATGCTAGAACATATCCAATATTCACTAGTGAAAAAGCCATCTTCCATGATGCCATGTGAGGAGATATGTCACACCTGTCTAATTCTTTTTCAGGGATAGTGGTGTGAAATTAAGCTTTTATCATTCCTAAGGAACTGAGGAACTGTAAACTCAATAATATTAACTGAGCAAAAGCTCTTATAGCAATAGGTACCAGTTGGGGAGCCAATCAAGAGACAGAAACTACATACAAATTTAAACAGGAAAACTTTAATATGAAGGATTATTAAGTTATTATAGCAGAGTAACTATAAAGATGTAAGGAAAGTCTAAAGAGTATTCTAGGGATGAAAGAGAGCACTCAAAGGAAGATAAACAGAGAAGCGTTCCCCTTCTCAAGGTTGTGGTTCAGACCTCATTGGAAAAGGGGTAGCTGAAGCCCTCTTCTGTACGGCAGCATAGTTTGCTGAGGTGTTCGGGCCAGGGCTGGGCCATAGTTGTCAGGCAAGCGAGAACAGCGCCCCAGAGTTCAGCCAAGTTTGGTAGATGGGCCCTCACAGCTGTAAGCGTGAGTCCTGGAGCAAGTGGCCTCTGTGTTGGGAGGGCTGGGGCTAGGTGGTCACTGAGCCCTCATATGGGTTCTGAAGTCATCATGGACTGCCCCAGCTGGGCTGTGGCTGGGGAAGAGTATCACTACATGTCACCATACACGCACATCTCTAATAGGTCATGCACCAGGAGCAAGTAAAAACAAAATGTAGCAGGGAGAGCAGCCCCTCCCTCCTGCAGCGTTCCTTTTAGTGCCCTCTACTGACAAAGCTGAACATCACGCTCACTGTACAGGACAAATGCTTAAGGAGCCCAATGCACAATCACTGGCTAGGTTCCAAGGGGTGAACTTGGAGCTGAGAGACGACAAACAGGTAACTGGCATGTCATGTACAATGATTATTATTATTTGTAATTATTTCTATCACAGGCCATATTTCTTAATAGCTACATATGTTTCATTTATATTCATCAGTCAGATACTTACTGCTTATTCTTTGTGATCCCCTTAACTATTTTTATAGGCCACTGTAGAGCCAAATTTGCTGTCACATAGACTGTTAATCCCTTTATCCACCGGCACTTCTCCAAAATAAATAGCAAGTCATCTTTAAATTCCCATAAACATTTATCTGCAATTCTCACGTTACTTGCCAACTTCGACTTCCTATTATATTTACTTGCAAATGTCTCATTTTCTGTCTTAATTCATAAACAGCTTGAGAACAGCATCCACCTCTACATTCTTCACTATACTATGCAAAGTGCTTTACTTGTGAGAGGCACACAATAAACAGTTTCTGAATTAATCAGTAATTGGAATAATAATGCCATTTCCCAAGAGTGAGAGGTGCAAGCACAAGAGTTAAAAGCTCAAAACCTACAATAAAAATCAAAACCTAAAATCCAGAACATTTTATAGTAAAGAACACTGTACGGTGAAATTTATGATTTACTGGAAGGTCTCAAAAAGTGACCAAATAGTTTTCTTAATATATAGACATCTGATATATGTAAAGTAAGTAGCAATGGTTTTTATTCTGATTCACTCTTGAATAAATAAGAAGAGAACACAACTTTAATAAAAATTGTTATCAATTCAGCTTTTGATTAGCAACTAATAGGACATTGGCCAACTGATTTTTGAAAAAGACGCCACGACAATTTGATTGGAAAAGAATCATTTTTTCAACAGTTGGTGCTGGACAAACTAGATACCCATGTGCAAAAGGAAGAATTTGGAACCATGCATAGCACCATACAAAAATTAATTGAAAATGAATCATAGATATAAATGTTAGAGCTAAAACTGTAAAATTGTTTGAGAAATATGAGTAATTCTTCATGACCTTAGATGAGGTAATGATTTCTTAGATATAACACCAAAAGCACAAGCGATCAAAGAAAAAAGATTGATAAATTGTACTACATAAAAAATTATTTGTCGTTCAAAAGACAACATCCAGAAAGTAAAAATAAGCTAAAGAATGGGAGAAATCATTCACAAATTATATAGCAGATAAGGAATTATATGCAGAATATATTTTTAAAAACCTCTGACAAGTCAATAATAAAAAGACAAAAAACCCAATATAAAAATAAGCAGAGGATTTGGATAGACGTTTGTTCAAAGAAGGTACATGAACAAATAAGCACATCAAAAGATGTCCAGCATCCTTAGCCATGAGGGAAATGCAAACCAAAACCACAGTGAGATACCACATCACACCCACTAGGATAGGTATAATCAAAAAGACAGATAATAACGAGTGTTGCTGAGGATGTAGAAAAACTGAATCCTCATATATTGCTGGTGGGAAAGTAAAATGGTACATTTTGGAAAACACTTTGGCAGTTTCTCACAATGCTAAACATAGATAAATTATATAACCCAGTAATTTCACCCCAAGGTATCTAAGCAAGGGAAATGGAAACAAACATGCATACGAAAACTTGTATGGGAACATTCATAGCAGCCTTATTATAATAGCCAAAAAGTATAAACCTCCCAAATGTCCATTAACTGGTGAATGAATAAACAAAGTATGGTATATGCATACGATGATACTGATACATGCTGCAACATGGATGAACCTCAAAGACAGCATGTTAAGTGAAAGAAGCAAGACACATTAAGATAATGGATTGCATTATTCCATTCATATCAAATGTCTAAAAAAGGCAAATGTACAGAGACAGAAGGTAAATGGTGGTTACCTAGGATTGAGAATGGAAGTGGGAAGTGACTACAAATGGACGTTACGTTTCTCTTCAGCTCAATGGAAATGTTATAAAATTAAGTTGTACTAATGATTGCACAACTCAGTAAATATACTGAAAACACTGAATTATGAAAGAAGCTCTACCACACTGATAATCATGTAAGCAGTGATAATTATTGATTCCCTTTCTTTTCTGTTTACGAATCAGAAGGTCTTGATCATTTCTTTATCTTTGACTCCTCTAAAGGAGTTCAAGAAGAATTTTATAGAAATAATAACTACAATATTTGAATGATAAACATATTTCTTTACATAATTTTCTTTTCACCTAAAGTCAAAAATGATTGTTCCTCATAGAATGTCTATTAATTACCTTTGGTGTTATGTTGCTATTACAATAGAGAAAAATCTTTGTTCAAAATTTAAGCTGGGGCTTCCCTGGTGGCGCAGTGGTTGAGAGTCTGCCTGCTGATGCAGGGGTCACGGGTTCGTGTCCCGGTCCGGGAAGATCCCGCATGCCGCAGAGCGGCTGGGCCCGTGAGCCATGGCCGCTGAGCCTGCGCGTCCGGAGCCTGTGCTCCACAACGGGAGAGGCCACAACAGTGAGAGGTCCGTGTATCGCAAAAAAAAAAAAAAAAAAAATTTAAGTTGAAATTTTGAATCCCATTATGACCAATCAAGGCAAATGTACAGAGACAGAAAGTAAACGGTGGTACTGAATTTGCATTAAAAGAGTAGTACCTATAAATAAGAATATTGATTTTCTTAATATCAGTAGTATTGAGGTTTAGGGATGATATGCAATACGTTCAGAGTCTCAAAGAAGCAATGAATTCTATGTTTTTAAAATAATTTTTATATACCCAGTTTATATTTCTTCCTTAGAATCCAAAAACTTAAAAGACAGTATCTTGAAACCTAGGGTTATACATAGTAGGTCCTCAACACATATTTGTTAAGTGACTGAATAATAAGTGAGTGAATGAATGATTGAGAAAATTATTTCCTGCTCTGACCAACTTCCTGACTATTCTACTCCAAGGCCCAATAACTATGGATTCTAAAACATTTAGCATTTACAATGCTAAGACAGTGTTATTGGTCAGTTGCCCTCATTTGTCTATCAGATTGAGCCATCAGTATAGATGTTAATCATAAATATAATATGGAATTGATTTACTATAATTTTAAATAACTTCAGACAGTACTATAAAACATTATATTTTATATGCCAACCAGTCCACTGTTTTGTGGATTTTTGGGGGGTTTTTTTTGGTTAGGGAGTTTTTGCCTTCAAGATGGCTTAAACTAAGGAAGTCCATAGGAAGAGAAGGCTTCAGGGTTGGTTCATTCAATAATTTCACCAAGGACCCAAGCTCTGTTCAAGCCTCTATTCCACCACCCTCAGTGATGGTTGAGTAAGGAGGTCTGCAGCAGCTAAGGGTGTCACATCTAGAGAGGCAACACCCAGAGGAAGAAGAAAGACCATCTTTTGTTGTGGCTTTTTCTTAGGTGAGAAGTGAGTTTTCTTAGAGGCCCATTGGTGGATGTCCCTTATGTCTCATTAGTATGAGATAATGAGCCCACTGCTAAACCAACTATTGTCAATGGCAATGGGATCACCCTTAGGCCAATCAGCCCACTCCTAGAATTGGGAGAGATCAGTTTCCCCTGACCCTTGAATGTCCTGGGGAGAGTGGCACCTGCACAGAATTAGAGTTGTGCTAAGAAGAAAGAAGTGTCTATTACCACTACCAAATTCAGGAGAAAAAATAAATTTTTCTCAGGTCATTTTGAGTGACCTTGAAAATAACAACTACTTTCAAATCTCTGACGTGTAGATTATGTTCTGAGAACTAGATGCATACGCTGAGGTTTATTGCTAGAAGATATAAATTACTAGACTTTAAGACAAAATGAGTTGTTTTTAACACTGTAATGTTACCCTGGTTTGGGGATATAATGTGATTCTTCCATATCATGGAAGATATTAATGATTCTTTCTTAGATAATATCAAACCTATAACTACATACATTTGAAGAAAAAATGAGAACTGTAAAACCATTACCATTTCCTTACCTCCCTTCTAAATCTCATATTATTCAATATGCTCGTTAAAGACATATTTTAAGGGACATTTTAAATGTCTTTAAAACTGTATCTGGATGTCTAAGAAGAGTGTTATTTGCTACTGGAAAGTGGTAGAAAAATCAGAAACCAGTTAGACAATGCAATAGTTTTTGTATAGTTGTTCAATGTTAATATTTAATTTATTTTGTCTCTATTTCTAAAAGTAGGGAAAAGTTTGGGAAAATTAATAAACTAACGCAAAAGGATATATCTTGAACAAGTGGTGAGAGGAGGAGTGAATAAAAGTAGTGAGCCAAGCCCTATTTTCAACCTCTACTCTCAGTGGGGACCAGGAAGAACCAAAGGTGAAAGCTAAGGAGCCCACTGCACACAACCACGCACCTGAAATTGTTTGTCTCACATGTAAGTGTTAGTTGACTGTACCTTCTTCTTGTGTGCACTATGTGGACATTGTGGGAGTTCTGTTTCCTAATCAAGAAAAGCATAAGTTTTTGGCTCTGTTTTATACAACAAAAGACCTAATGACTATTAATAGAAATGTAAAATGCTTGGTATTTTTAATGTTTTATTTAAGTTTACCTCAAAAGTAATTATCCAATTAGAAAGAAACTAAATTTCTATGACCGTTGGAAAAATGAAACAAATGTAAAACACTATGATGGAATATTATGGAGCCATTAAAATTATCTTTTTGAATTATTTTTGACAGCATGAAAAAGATGTTTAAGATACAACATCTGATAGGTTAAAAATTGCAAACCACCATAGGAAGCCCAAGAAACAACAAAACAAAATCCCAAAAAAACAACAAAAATAAAAATTATTTACAGGAAAATATTAAATATCAAAAGCAATACCTTATTATTCTTATGGGTAAAACATCACATAAAAGATTATAAGATTGCAAATATTATTTTCTTTATACTTTTTAAAATATTCTAAGTTCTCTGTAATAACTATTACTAATTTTTATAACTATAAAAAGCTAATAATTGGATAATTTTTAAAAAAATTTGACTCAAGCAAAAACCAAAGTATGACTCCCAATGATTAAAAGAGAAGTAATAGCATTTCTCAGAATTGAATCATCATAAAATCTAAAGTTAAAAATAAGAAAATAAAACATATTCAGAATTACTTTGAAAAGGAGTGTTTAATCATAGCATAAATGGGCTCTGTGATAGGATTTTGGAATTTGCATAAAAATATTAAAATTATTATGTGCTTCTTAAGCATATTTTTACAAAAATGGTATTTACAAAAACATCATTTAAAGTATAGAATTGTCAGATATTAAAGGTTACCCTGAAATGTTTTTGTTTCGTCTCATTTTCATTTAGCAAACATCTATTGAGTACTTAGGTGCCTCCCAAACTGAACTAGGCAGTGATGATGATCCTTAGTCACATCAGAAAATAGATGGCACCGTACTGCAGAGAAGGCACAGTACAGCTTAGGGAGGCTGAGAAATAAGCACAGTAAAGTGCAGTTGGTGCTATTATCGAAGTCTGTACTGGGCACAGCCATAGCACAGAAAGGAAATGAATCATTCTTGAGGGAAGAAGAGATCGTGGCTTTTCAGGCAGAGAAAGAAGCAGTAGCAGAGGCTTAGAGACAGAAGCAGCTTCAGATATGCACAGAAACACAGTTATTTCTGCAGGACTCATAGTAGAGTAGATAGACCATGGGGAAGACATAAACCTCAACAGCTCACAGAACCCAGCCATTCTGAAGAAACTGGGCTTTTACCCCTGGACATTGCTTATAAACAGTGGAGAAAACTGGCTAATTCAGCTTGCAACTCAAATAATTACACAAGTGCTTTTTTTTTGAGTCAATCATCATCATACCTTGGTTTGTGGAAGGTTTTTTTTTTTTTGCGGTACGCGGGCCTCTCACTGTTGTGGCCACAGGCTCCGGACGCGCAGGCTCAGCAGCCATGGCTAACGGGCCTAGCCTCTCCGCGGCATGTGGGATCTTCCCGGACCAGGGCACGAACCCGTGTTCCCTGCATCAGCAGGCAGACCCTCAACCACTGCGCCACCAGGGAAGCCCATGGAAGCTATTTTTTATGCGTACTTCCCATTTCAGCACACAGAACATTTAAAACAAGTGTACTTATGTATCTAGATGAAATAGAATCAATACCTTTTCCTGCTTCATGTTTAGTAAAACTGGCTTTTAATTTTACTTACATATTTACTTACTTATTTTTACTGGGGGTGAATGGTACTGAAGAATACCACAACTACTAGTACAGTTTGGTTTCTTTGTCTTGATAAGTGTTAAGACTAAGAGTTTTAATTGCTCTTGCACCCTAAGTGCAAACGTCAATATGGTGAAAAAGGCAAAAAATGTTTTTTCTTATGAAAATACTCTTGCCCTGAGGGACACCCTAAAAGGTTTCAAGAGAATTCAAGGAGGTCTATGGACCATACTTTGAAAATAACTGCTGAAATTGTGTTAATAATTTTTCTATTTTTTGGACTACATTCTATATGCATCAAAGGTTCTGAACATACTGAGAACACTACTGTGGAAATATTTTCACATAACCCACTGAATGGAGGGAGGGTCAGAAATGAAATGTAAAATCCGAGGATAAAACAAAATACCTAGTAATGAAAAAAAAATGAGAGTAAGGGAGAGCAAGAAACATTTTGGCTCCAGAGAAGAGAAATCTGAGATTCCATTATTTGTCACCTTATAGAGAGTTTTATGGAGATCACCCTCTTCTTTTCTTTGCTTACTGATTTCTATTTAACTTTTTTACTATGTCCAAACTTCCTTTTCGGAATTTCTTCAAAGGACACTCTTGTCTTCATTCATACAGGTTGATCTATAATCCTCTGAATGCCTTAAATATTGCTGTGCAATCTGCCAGACTCCTCAAATCACCCAAACCCTGAAACACCAAGGGCCAGGCAGCACAGAAATTATGGTATTCTAGACCTGAAACCAGTCTGTTGCCTCTTTGGTTTTGTACCAACACACTGACATACATAGCCCAAAATATCTGGCTTTTGTAAATGGCATATCACATTCCAGGGTAATATCAAAACTGCTGCCTGGGAACATCTGTCAAGTCTCAAAGTAACTCTTTCCAGGATTTTCAAATCCACTGAATTTCTTAGATTGAAATATTTCATGTGACAGAATTCTCTTAGTTTTCCCTCCTCTTTGAATATACACTTAGAAACACTGAACTCTAGTTCCTTTTTATTCAATATTTGTTTGTAATTTTTTAATTATTAATATGTGCTTTAAAATAATCTAGATAGTCCTGAGCTGAGGTGCTGGCTCTGCCATTTAATGAGGAACTCTAGTCTGAAGGGCCGATAGCAAGGCCTCTGCATGGGGCCAGCTATGAGCTAGTGAAACAGACTAAGCACAAAGGGCAAAAAGGTGGATGGGCTAGGCCTGAAGTGAGATTGCCAGATTTATGTCCTTTCCAGATGAAATGTGGATCCACTAGCAACAGGAGGTGTGAAGAGAGAGGACCTTCAAGATGGCAGAGGAGTAAGATGTGGAGATCAACCTCCTCCCCACAAATACATCAGAAATACATCTACAGAGGGCTACCCTGGTGGCGCAGTGGTTGAGAGTCCGCCTGCCGATGCAGGGGACACGAGTTCGTGCCCCGGTCCGGAAAGATCCCACATGCCGCGGAGCGGCTGGGCCCGTGAGCCATGGCCGCTGAGCCTGCGCATCCGGAGCCTGTGCTCCACAATGGGAGAGGCCACAACAGTGAGAGGCCCGCGTACCGCAAAAAAAAAAAATACATCTACATGTGGAACAACTCCTACAGAACACCTACTGAATGCTGGCAGAAGACCTCAGACTTCCCAAAAGCCGTGTGGCTGACAGGGTCTTTGTGTTCCGCTGGCTTTCAGGCCTGGGCCTCTGAGGTGGGAAAGCCAAGTTCAGGACATTGGTCCACCAGAGACCTCCCAGTTCCACAAAATATCAATCGGCGAGAACTCTCCCAGAGATCTCTGTCTCAATGCTAAGACCCAGCTCCACTCAATGACCAAAAGTTCCAGTGCTGGACACCCCATGCCAAACAACTAGCAAGACAGGAACACAAACCGACCCATTAGCAGAGAAGCTGCCTAAAATCATAATAAGTTTACAGACACCCTAAAACACACCACCAGATGCTGTCCTGCCCACCAGAAAGACAAGATCCAGCCTCACCCACCAGAACAAAGGCAACAGTCTCCTGCACCAGGAAGCCTACACAACCCACTGAACCAACCTTACCCACTGGGGGCAGACACCAAAAACAATGGGAAATACGAACCTGCAACCTGTAAAAAGGAAAACCCAAACACAGTAAGTTAAGCAAAATGAGAATATAGAGAAATATGAAGCAGATGAAGGAGCAAGGTAAAAACCCACCAGACCAAACAAATGAAGACGAAATAGGCAGTCTACCTGAAAAAGAATTCGGAGTAACGATAGTAAAGATGATCCAAAATCCTGGAAATAGAATGGAGAAAATACAAGAAACATTTAATAAGGACCTAGAAGAACTAAACAGCAAACAAACTATGATGAACAACATCATAGATAAAATTAAAAATTCTCTAGAAGGAATCAATAGCAGAATAACTGAGGCAGAAGAATGGATAAGTGACCTGGAAGATAAAATAGTGGAAATAACTACCATAGAGCAGAATAAAGAAGAAAGAATAAAAAGAATTGAGGACAGTCTCACAGACATCGGGAACAACATTAAATGTACCAACATTCGAATTATAGGGGTCTCAGAAGAAGAAGAGAAAAAAGAAAGGGACTGAGAAAATATTTGAAGAGATTATAGTTGAAAACTTCCCTAATATGGGAAAGGAAATAGTCAATCAAGTCCAGGAAGTGCAGAGTCCCATACAGGATAAATCCAAGGAGAAACACACCAAGACACGTATTAAACAAACTATCAAAAATTAAATACAAAGAAAAAATATTGAAAGCAGCAAGGGAAAAGCAACAAATAACATACAATGGAATCTCCATAGGGTTGACAGTTGATCTTTCAGCAGAAACTCTGCAAGCCAGAATGGAGTAGCAGGACATATTTAAAGTGATGAAAGGGAAAAACCTACAACGAAGATTACTCTACCCAGCAAGGATCTCATTCAGATTCGATGGAGAAATTAAAACTTTTACAGACAAGCAAAAGCTAACAGAATTCAGCATCACCAAACCAGCTTTACAACAAATGCTAAAGGAACTTCTCCAGGCAGGAAATGGCCTACAATAACAAACCCAAAACAATTAAGAAAACGGTAATAGGAACATACATATCGATAATTACCTTAAATATAAATGGATTAAATCCTCCAACCAAAAGACATAGACTGGCTGAATGGATATAAAAACAAGACCTGTATATATGCTTTCTACAAGAGACCCACTTCAGACCTAGGGACACATACAGACTGAAAGTCCGGGGATGGAAAAAGATATTCCATACAAATGGAAATCAAAAGAAAGCTGGAGTAGCAATTCTCATATCAGACAAAATAGACTTTAAAATAAAGACTATTAGAAGAGACAAAGAAGGACACTACATAATGATCAAGGGATCATTCCAAGAAGAAGATATAACAATTGTAAATATTTATGCACCCAACATAGAAGCACCTCATTACATAAGGAAAATGCTAACAGCCATAAAAGCGGAAATCGACAGTAACACAATAATAGTAGGAGACTTCAACACCCCACTTTCACCAATGGACAGATCAACCAAAATGAAAATAAATAAGGAAACACAAGCTTTAAATGAGACATTAAACAAGATGGATTTAATTGATATTATAGGACATTCCATCCAAAAACAATAGAATACACATTCTTCTCAAGTGCTCATGGAACATTCTCTAGGATAGATCATATCTTGGGTCACAAATCAAACCTCGGTAAATTTAAGAAAATTAAAATTGTATCAAGCATCTTTTCCAAACACAACACTATGAGACTAGATATCCATTACAGGAAAAAAACTGTAAAAAAAAACAAACACATGGAGGCTAAACAATACGCTACTAAATAACCAAGAGATCACTGAAGAAATCAAAGAGGAAATCAAAAAATACCTAGAAACAAATGACGATGAAAACACGATGACCCAAAACCTATGTGATGCAGCAAAAGCCATTCTAAGAGGGAAGTTTATAGCAGTACAATCCTACCTCAAGAAACAAGAAAAATCTCAAATGAACAACCTAACCTTACACCTAAAGCAATCAGAGAAAGGAGAACAATAAAACCCCAAAGTTAGCAGAAGGAAAGAAATCAAAAAGATCACATCAGAAATAAATGAAAAAGAAATGAAGGAAACGATAAAACTAAAAGGTGGTTCTTTGAGAAGATAAACATAATTGATAAACCATTAGCCAGACTCATCAAGAAAAAAAGTGAGAAGACTCAAACCAACAGAATTAGAAATGAAGAAGGAGAAGTAACAACTGACACTGCAGAAACACAAAGGATCATGAGAGATTACTACAAGCAACTCTATGCCAATAAAATGGACAACCTGGAAGAAATGGACAAATTCTTAGAAAAGCACAACCTTCCTAGACTGAACCAGGAAAAAATAGAAAATATAAACAGACTAATTACAAGCACTGAAATTGAAACTGTGATTAAAAATCTTCCAACAAACAAAATCTCAGGACAGATGGCTTCACAGGCGAATTTTATCAAGCATTTAGAGAAGATCTAACACCTAATATAGATCAATGGAACAGGCCAGAAAGCCCAGAGATAAACTCACGCACATATGGTCACCGTGTCTTTGATAAAGGAGGCAAGAATATACAATGGAGAAAAGACAGCCTCCTCAATAAGTGGTGCTGGGAAAACTGGACAGCTACATGTAAAAGAATGAAATTAGAACACTCCACTTCCTAACACCATACACAAAAATAAACTCAAAATGGATTAAATACCTAAATGTAAGGCCAGACACTATAAAACTCTTAGAGGAAAACATAGGTAGAACACTCTATGACATAAATCACAGCAAGATCCTTTATGACCCACCTCCTAGAGAAATGGAAATAAAAAGAAAAATGAGCAAATGGGACCTAATGAAACTTAAAAGCTTTTGCACAGCAAAGGAAACCATAAATAAGTCGAAAATACAACCCTCGGAATGGGAGAAAATATTTGCAAATGAAGCAACTGACAAAGGATTCATCTCCAAAATATACAAGCAGCTCATGCAGCCTAATATCAAAAAAACAAACAACCCAATCCAAAAATGGGCCTAAGACCTAAATAGACATTTCTCCAAAGAAGATATACAGATTGTCAATAAACACATGAAAGGATGCTCAACATCACTAATCATTAGAGAAATGCAAATCAAAACTACAATGAGGTATCACCTCACACGAGTCAGAATGGCCATCATCAAAAAATCTATAAACAATAAATGCTGGAGAGGGTGTGAAGAAAAGGGAAACCTCCTACACTGTTGGTAGGAATGTAAATTGATACAGCCACTATGGAGAACAGTATGGAGGTCCCTTAAAAAAACTAAAAATAGAACTACCATATGACTCAGCAATTCCACTACCGGGCATATACCCTGAGAAAACTATAACTCAAAAAGAGTCATGTATCACAATTTTCATTGCAGCACTATTTATAATAGCCAGGACATAGAAGCAACCTAAGTGTCCATCGACAGATGGATGGATAAAGAAGATGTGGCACATTTATACAATGGAATATTACTCTGCTATAAAAAGAAATGAAACTGAGTTGTTTGTAGTGAGATGGATGGACCTAGAATCTGTCATACAGAGTGAAGTAAGTCAGAAAGAGAAAAACAAATACCATATGCTAACACATATATATGGAACCTTAAAAAAAAGTGGTTCTGAAGAACCTAGGGGCAGGACAGGAATAAAGATGCAGACCTAGAGAGTGGACTTAAGGACATGGGGAGGGGGAAGGGTAATCTGGGACGAAGTGAGAGAGTGGCATTGACATATATGCATTACCAAATGTAAAATAGATAGCTAGTGGGAAGCAGCCGCATAGCATAGGGAGATCAGCTCGGTGCTTTGTGGCCACCTAGAGGGGTGGGGTAGGGAGGGTGGGAGGGAGGGAGATGCACGAGGAAAGAGATATGGGGACATATGTACATGTATAACTGATTCACTTTGTTATAAAGCAGAAACTAACACACCATTGTAAAGCAATTATACTCCAATAAAGATGTAAAAAAAAAAAAAAGAGGGAGGGGATATGGGGATATATGTATACGTATAGCTGATTCACTTTGTTATACAGCAGCAACTAACATAACAATGTAAAGCAATTATCCTCCAATAAAGATGTTAAAAAAAATAATCTGATATTGTCACCTAAGGCTTGTCATTAACAGTCTCTTCCTCTGCACACAGATCCCTCCCACTACACCTTCAACACAAATAACTTCACATCTCCAAATGCAACAAATACTAATAATTACCTTCACTGCTCCAACCTGCCACCGCTGGCTCAATAGTGTAAACTGTTAATTTACTCTTGTCATCATTCTATTTGGTAATGATGATAACCTTATAACTTGATTTTCCCAGTTTGAGAAGCTTTATTCTAAATAGGTAAAAATTTATGTACATACTTGTCAGTATTTACAGGAATTTTTGTTTGTTTGTTCTTAGTTCTCAATCTGAGGTCAGTTCTTACTAAAACAGTCCATTGAAAATAGTAGATGCTCCAAGAATATAAGACGACTTTCTCCAAATTTTGCTGAATTCTGAAGGGAGAAGTTATATTACCAAATTACACAATTATCTGGACAATACCCTTTTGACACTTCAAAACTAACTTTATGTTAGATCCTTTCCCAAAGGTAATCTATTTGTTATAAATTTTTCAAAAATACTATATTATACATAGTATATAGAGGAGTTTTGGGCTGATGAAATATTCAAATACTCAACTGTTCCCTAAATAACTTTGAGTTTACTATTTTGATTAGAGATACAATAAACATCTTTGTACAAAATAGACCAACCCACTTCCATTTGAAAAATAATGTATTTTAACTTTTATGCTGATTTTGAAAGCAATACATGCTTATTTTAGAGAATTTGTACAAAAAATACTTTGTTATGTAAAATAAATTATTACCACTGATAATTTTTCATTGTAGGGGTCATTTTATCATTTATTCTTTAATACTTTCTTTTTTGCTTTATGTAATTAGCATGTATTAATTTGTTATTAGAAAAATAAGATGTAATATTTTATTTTTTTAAAAGAAAATTTTTACAAAAGAAAATTGAAATTGCAATCCCATAAACTAGAGATAACTATCACATTATTTCCAGGTTTTTTTTTTCTAGGCAAAATATACTTTTTTTGCTTTCCACTGAAATCTAGAAATTCCATTGAAATACTAGATATCTATGTTTTTATGGTACTTTTTTATGTACCATTATATCCTGAATAATTTTGCATGGAAGTAAACACTCCTTGAAATATGGAAGCTCTATAAGATCTCATTATTTGCATGGACGATGATTTATTTAACCTTTCTTGTAACATTGTGTATGTAGGTTGTTTTCAGTTTTGTTTGGTGGAATCACTCTTTCCAAATAGGGAATAGTTTGGTGGGACTGTCAGTCAAGGGACCCAGTTCACCCTTAACTAAAGGGACAGAGTCACAACTAACTGTGACCAATCAGATGGTCACTTCCTGGAATTTTAATCTTAAATCTGAATGTTTAAAAAAAAAACAAAACTGAAAACAGTTGAACCAATTCATTCCAGAAGATAACAGCTTGTTGCAGAAACCACCAAAAAGTCCAAAATCTGGGCTACCTGACTGTCATAGTTTTCCTTACTCCTGTCATTTCCAGTGTCTAGATTTTAGCTATCCCTCGAGTATGTGAGCTGTAGTAACTTTACAAGACATTACTTGTATACTTAAATTAACCTCAGTCTCAGAGTCTTAGGTGTGTCCCAAATGACTGAGGTTACTTGAAACACTTTGAAATTAATTATTTTATTTATGTTTCTCCTGAATACCTAATATTTTATATCACTTTTTGTCACTTTTCTCATTGAAACAAATAAGAGCCTTAGCCTAGTAAACTTATCATAGATTGTGAAAATGAACATGACATTGTAGGCATACAAGTGGAATCAATGTCACTGCCATTTTGCTTCTGTGGACTTTATTATTCATCTTGTCTCGTTAAATGCAAACCTCATTCATTGCCTTTATTTGACTATTAACAAACACACAGACAACTCCATATTATCCAGTGGGAAGAAGGCATGAATAATGAAAGACTACCATTAACAACAACAACAATTTCATTGACAATAAAAAATGACTTATCAGTTTCAATCATCTTTGCTCATTATTTTAGCAGTCATAAGTATAGCCAAAGACGACTGCTATTGGCTGCACTGTGACCCCTTCAAAATTCATGTGTTGAAGCCCTAACCCCTAGAACCTCAGAATGTGACTGTACTGGGAGATAGGGCCTTTAAAGAGGGAATTAAATTAAAATGTATTAGGATGGCCTCTATTACAATCTTACTGGTGCCCTGATAAGAAGAAATCTGGACACAAAAAGAGACACTAGGAATGCCCGCACACGCATGCGCACACACACACGAAACAATATGAGGACCCAGCGAGAAGGCTGTCATCCGCAAGTCAAGGAGAAAGACTTCAGAAAAAAAAAAAAAAAGCCTGCAGACAACTTATCTTGAACTTCTAACCTCCAGAACTGTGAGAAATAAATTTCTGTTGTTTAAGGTATCAGGTCTGTGGTACTTCGTTATGGAAGCCTCGACAAACTCATACAACAAGTAACCCTATTTGAAAGGCACACCTCCACCTCAAGTTCAATGTTTTCCCCTCAACAGTGCTTAGAAAGCAAGAGCAGACTAGCTACATATATTATACAGATAACGTTTGTATAAGTTTGGGAGAGCACGTGCAATACAGTAGAGATTTTCTTTAAAATAATTAGTAAGTAATCTTTCTCCCAAAATGTTAGCTCATTACTGAACTCTATACCATCTCCTTAAACTTCCAGTAGAGTCATTAATGAGTATGCTTTCAATTATAATAAAAAAATTTGACATGAAGTTAGGTCAAAAAAGCATTTAACAGTTAAAGGCATATGGGACAATTTTTTCATACTTTAAAGTTATATGGATTCTCCAGAAGGGAGAATCTTACTGCTCATTTTTTTTTTTTTTTTTTTTTTTTTTTTTTTTTTTTTTTGCGGTATGCGGGCCTCTCCCATTGCGGAGCACAGGCTCCGGACGCGCAGGCTCAGCGGCCATGGCTCATGGGCCCAGCCGCTCCGCGGCATATGGGATCTTCCCGGACCGGGGCACGAACCCGCGTCCCCTGCATCGATAGGCGGACTCTCAACCACTGCGCCACCAGGGAAGCCCCTTACTGCTCATTTTTAAAGAAAAAAGTCACCCCTAGTACCCAGCATATGAAATTATTGCTAATAGTAACATGCTAAAAACACAGACGCACTTAAATATGGCATGGCCAACAAGATAAACAAGACAATTCAATGGGGAAAGAATAGTGTTTTCAACAAATGGTGCTGGGACAATTGGATGTCAACGTGCAAAAGAATGAAGTTGGACCCCTACCTCATATTACATATGAAATCTGACTTGAAATAGATCACAGCCCTAAATGTAAGAGATAAAACTGTAAAACTCATAGAGAAGAAAGAGAAGTAAATTTTCATGACGTTCGATTAGGCAATGGTTTCTTATATATGACATCAAAAACACAAGTGACAGAAGAAAAAAATTAAAGCCAAAGATTATAGACACTTCATCAAAATTAAAGCCGAGGTCGTAGGTGGAGCATCAAAGGAGGAAGAGGCCATATGAGAGGCAAGGACTTTTCACCATTTACAGGGATAAACTAAGAAGCAAGGTTTATTCTAAGTTAGAAGAGAAACTCATATTTGCTAGAAAGGAGTGTTAGCAGGTGACTGAGAGAGTGGGAGCAAATAGTCAGGCAATAAAAAGATAAACCATTAGAATGTGAATTTTGAAACAGAAATATAACAACGAAAGGTTTAATACAGATAAACACGAGAGCTGATGCTTGTGTTTTACCGTATTGTTTTAAAATCCCATTAATATGAATTCATTTGCAAAAAAATGATTTGTTCAAACCCTCTCAACACCTACTGTGTCGTGACCCCTCTAGGGGAGGTACAGACTGGCTTCCATCCTTAATGTCCACTCCCAGCCCACACCTCCTCAGTTTGGTCATTTCAGGGGGAAAGTCCTCAAGTGCAAGCAAGACTGACTGGGTGACAGGGGCTGCTTTTTATTTTAACTGATAGTTTACAGCAATCTAACCAATGATCTCATTCAAACAGGTTTTTTATTTTTTCCACCAAAGAGTGTCTTTTAACTACTTTTAAGCCACTTTCACTGCATACCAGGAACTATGGCATTTTTCACAGAACTTTACAACTTGTTAAAACTTTGTGTATGTGTGAAAATGACTTGGCTTAGTTTTTTTTTTAACCTAGTAACTTATCATTAAATATGGGACTTAAATTGACTTGACATTGCTCCTGGATATGTTTTTTATAAACGCCAGGGACAATTAGAGCCCTAAGCACACTCACTGAGACTCCACAGATCTGGCCCCATTTCCTTCCATTTCTTCTGCTCTCGTGATCACTCATGAGGCAGGTGCCATTCCTTATACCTGTCAGACACTGTGCCCTTTGGGACTTGTGTCTTCTCCCTTCCCTCTTCCCAGAATGCTCTTCTCTCACCTCATTCAGATAAAAATCACTTTCTGCACCTCTTGAACATTGTTTTTCTGACCATAGTTGCTCTGAGAATCAATCTCTTCCCCTCCCCTACCCTAGAGCAGTATCATCTAAATTGATCTGTGAAACATGCTTAATTGACTAATCAGAATTTCAAAGGGAAGTGATTACTTCACAGATCCCAGCCCCAAATAGCTGGGATTGTCACTCTGTCTCCATCCTCCCTATAATCTCTTCCTGCACCCCCCTACCTCCACTTCACAGGTCGCTGGGAGATCGGGCCTATGCTCTTGGTATTTACAGGGAGGGAATGATGGGTTAGGCCTCTCCAACTACCCAGGAGGAAAATAATACCTTGTATGGGACCCCAGGCTAAAATTTGCAGGGATGCGTCCCTGTGTGAGCTCATACAAATATAAACCCGTGAGGAGTGCTTTGCCTGTAACATCCTAGAGGTAACCCCAAAAGAACCCCCAATTTTTCCCTTCCTGGTCTGCAACAACCAGAGAAGATGCTCTTCCGTTTTTCCTCTCTGAATCAGTGCCCTCTACACAAGGAACTAGAATGTTTCTTACTGGACTCCTCTTGTGCGATTCCAGAGTTTTCATTCCCTGTGTTGGTGGCAATCGTTTACTTCTGGGTCTCTGGTCTGTCCCTTTGCCCCTGGTATCGCTGGTTGGTAAAGCCGAATCCTGGCTGAGATCCCCAGTGCCTTCCTGGATACTGTATAATTAATTAGGCCTCCAATTGTGCCTTCCCCTCCCCTCCCATACATGGAGAAAACCTCTCAACCATGACTTAAAGGGAAACTGCCCTAATAAATGAGTCTCCAGATACCAAATTTCCCAGCAGGAGGGGGCCATGTAAACGGAGACTATTAGTATCGGCAGCAAAATCCAGCATATTATTTTTACCAGTATGACCATTCCGGACATACTGGCCGCCTAGAGAGATATTTGAAAAAACAGACCAGCAATGTTTAGAGGGAAGAAAGAAAAAAATGCCATACAAATGAGCTACAGTGAGTTTCTTGGAAACTAATTCCCTTGCTCAGTTCATGTGATATAACCAGCCACTGATGCTCTGTGCTGGTGGTTTATAACGTTACCTCACCCTCTCCACGAAATTGTTTTCCTGTAAATCTCAGTGGCCATCCATTCCTGTCTACACATTATGTTCCTAAAATAGACACCATCTAAAAATCTCTTCAAGGAGCTTTGTGGAGGAAGGCCTAAATTACAACACTGCTCAAGAGGGATGCGGTGGCTTGACAGCAATTACAAAAGCAGCAGCCGCAAAGGAGAGGCTTAAAAGTTTTTCACCGGAGTTGTTCAGCTTCCCAAATGCACAAATGAGGGGAAAGAAAAGTGTCAGACACTGGTGAACGTGCAGGAGCTCCAAGATGCATCACCCTGGCGTGCCAGGTATTGCAGCAAATAGGAAAGGTAAGCGACCTGCCAACTGGACTGGAGAAATGAGAGCAGGGATCACCAACCTCAGCATGGAATTTTCCTATTTCTGTTTGGCATCAGCCTCTTGGGATGATTGAAAGTGCTTAATGGAGAAATATGTTCCGTTACTACACTAGCACATCAGAAATACCACGTGAACCTGGAAATCCATAGAAAAAAGGGGCCACATTTTATAGGTGTGATAGCAACACATTCGGCAATTCGCAAGTTTGCTACTGCACCTCAGAAATATTTAGTCACATGCACATATGGAGAGAATGTTACCCTACTTTGGCTTTAATCATTTCATGGGACATGTGAAAACGCACCTAACACAACTCTTTTTGGACTGATTTGCTAAAGAGGAGTGACAATTGTCATGAAGTCACTGAAAGGAACAAAAAGAAATGAGGGAAGTAAAGGCGGCGGGGGAATGGGGAGTGCCTTTAAACAAATACCTCAAACAGGTAGGAAAGAGGGGATGCATGGTAACAAAGACCTCTGAAAAAGCCTCACGTCCACCCAGAGACATTTTTTTTGTGCTGTTTGGAAAAGCAAGACGGTTCACACTGGGAACTGAACAGCATCTGCAGCATCACCGTGGACAGTGACCTCTGTGCAATTAACAGTAACTCAACCTTTCCCATTTGGCATTCCAGGAACAACGGATTCTTTCCCACTACCCTCCAGCTCCTTTGTTAGCCTGCTCAATCGGAGTTACAGAGATTAAATCATTGTCCCCTTCTGATCCAAGGCATGAGGCTTTCCTTCTCAAAAGCCCAGCCTTTCCCGTAGGAGCCTCAAAGCCCTGCAGTGCTCCGACCCCAGCAGCTGTCCCGCTGCCTTCCTTCTTCCTGTGGGGTTAACACTGAGATCTAATTTTTGCTCCATCCTTAGGAATACTACGACCTCTATTCACAGCTCGGCTAGTCCAGTTCTAAAGCACCAGTGAAGGAGGAGGGGGCGTCAAAAGGAGACCTTGAATAGGATGCAGGCAAGCAAAGGCAAGAACTGGCCAGGTGCCAAGCTATTTCAGGCCAAAGAATCCCATCTCGTATCAAAATGCTGAACTGCAAAACAAACCTGATTTCAGTTCGTGGAAGGTGGAGACAGGCGGGGGGAGGGGAAGGGGAGGAGAACAGAGGGAGGAGGGGGACCCGCTGGTCCGAATTCACATGCAAAAATGGACTTCCTGCTCTGCCCAAACTGTATTTCCACGGGCTCTTTTTTTCCCAAAATAACCGGAACGAACGTGCCTAAGATCGCGACGAAACAACCAGACAGCTTACCTGATAAAAAGGAAAATTACCCATCTGCAGTGAGGAAGAGCATCTCCCAAAGACCAGATGATAACAACGTGCCTTCAGTTGCAATTCAGATCCTTCTTGCAAAAGGTGACCAAGTATTTACAAGGGCTGCAGTCTCACTGGGGCAGGACACACATACACAAACACACACACGCACACATACACACATGCACCAGAGACCTCTGCAGTATCCTCTCGGCTTCATCCTCGCCTCACTCTATGGTACCTAATACAAATCAGCAAATAGCTTGTGTTTTTTTTTTTTTTTTTTTTTAAAAAGGTCGAGGTAGCACCTTACATTACATCGCCATCTAGTGGCCAAACATTAAATATTTTCTCACCAGCCGGATTTCTGTGTTATTTCTCAACCTCTTTTCTCTCTCAGCCTCATCATTTCCCTCTTCCTTTTGACTCTCTCACTATTGCTTCCTCTGTTTCCCCTTCATTCCTAATTGCTCTATCATATCAAATACCTAATGACTGAAAGATGAAAACGTTTAAAACTAAATATAGCTATTTTCAAGTGTAGAAAATAACTTGAGTGTTGTTTTTGAATTTTTGTTAAAAATTATTACTTTATTCCTACTCTGAATCATTATTATCTTTACAAATTTTAGAACTTGTGAATAAAACTTTGTCTTTTTTATTCCACCAGAAGAAAATTGGGAGGCCCTTTATGACAGATCAATGGCTTTCCATTGGGGATCTACTTGGAATTTTTCTCATTTTTAATATTGTTTTTTAATAGCAGGTTGTTTGTTATAGTGAAGAGCCCAGAGTGAGAGGATGTGAGCTTTACCTCAGCACTCACGAGCATGTGCCTTTGAGCAAGTCCCTGAACTCTTCTGTGAGAACTTACGTTTCCCCACCTTCATCTGTGATTAGAGGTTAACAAGATTATACTCCCACTCTGTCTATGGTTCTATTATCTTTTACTGCAATATATTTCCCCATTTTGTGGACACGACCTACAGCTTAGTTATAATAACATGTTTTAGTAAGCAAATATCTATTCTGACTCAAATTAAGTATTACCTATTGATAGAATTATGAAAGCCATGTGTATCAGGTTTTCCTAAAACAGTGGAGAATTCATGCTAAACTATTTATAACTCCAGGAGATGAGAGTGCAGCTTTCTGTGTTACAAACTGTACTTTAAAACTGAAGCAGTCTTTAGCATTTGGTCCTGCATATGCTCACAATTAACTATGTGTAGATTAATCATGTGGCATAATTTGCAATAAATATTTCATCCTGGTTGTCTTCCATCTAACCCACTTATTGTTGATAACTATTTTGCCTGTGCTTTACTATTTATTAAATGACATCACCTTCAATATTTAATCGTTCTATTCCTTACTATAGGACAGTGCGATAGATACTATTAATATTATTATAATTATTCCCATTATACAGTTGGGAATACTGAGGGTTTTCAGAGCCTTATTGAGATTTATTCAAGGCCACACCTAGCTTGCAAAGCAATAAAACTAAGGCTCTTGGTCCATTTGTTCTTTACAACATACTCAAAAGGCCTCCTTTCTTTCCCTGTTCTAGAATCACAGGAATGTAATTTGTATGTCTCTGTTCGAAAAATATCTACTAATCCTTATTTATAAATTACTCATGGGCCCATCTCCTTATCTATAAAAGAAAAAAATTAAGTAAGATCATTTCCTGTGCCAGCTCAAAAATCCTATACTTCCACAAAAGCTAGCCAAGGTAGCATGAACACTTAAAGCTATTCAGGGAATCTCCTGGTGGTCCAGTGGTTAGGACTCAGTGTTTTCACTGCTGGGGCCCGGGGTCAATCCCTGGTGGGGGATCTAAGATCCCGCAAGTCGTGAGGTGCAGGTAAATAGTGTTCTTCAGTCTCTGGTAGAGTCTGGGCAATGTTGAAAGGAGCTGGAGAGACCAGTGACCAATGGACCAATGTTTGGTAAATAATTACCAGGATGTTAGAGATGAAGAGGAAGTGGGAAATATGTGAACTAACAGGCAGTACTTTTTTAAATTTTAGACTAACATGTTACATATGAATGGTCCTTATAGTTTAGAGAAAATAAGAACACCCCTGACCGCATGCTTTCATGCCTTCTAATTGCTTATTGCAGAGGTCAATTTTTTGAGTATCTGCTCATCACAGTCATCCTCCCAACAGCTCTCCCTCCCTGATCCCCAGAGGTGAACCTGGGCTCCTGGCTACAGAGGACCAGGACAGGGAAGGGTGCGACATGTGATTCTGGCAGCTGTGGGCGCCACTTCGCCCTCCCAATGCAGACTCAGGGCCAAGCGGGCCAGGGCGCTGAGACAAGGGAATCATGCAGGTGTGGAAGAGGAAATAGTGACAAAAGACAGAGCCAGAATCACCAAAAAGTCTACAAATAACAAATGTTGATGAGGGTGTGGAGAAAAGGGAACGCTTGTACTCTGTTGGTGGGAATGTAAATTGGTGCAGGCACTGTGGAAAACAGTATGGAGGTTTCTCAAAAAAACAAAACTAGAACTACTGTATGATCCAACAATACCACTCCTGGGTACATATCCGAAAAAGACAAAAACACTAATCTGAAAAGATACACGCACACCAATGTTCATAGCAGCATTATTTACAATCACCAAGACACGGAAGCAACCTACGTGCCCATCAACGGATGGATAAAGGTGAGAGATATATGTATACTCAGCCATAAAAAAGAATGAAATTTTGCCATTTGCAGCAACATGGATGGACTTGGAGGGCATTATGCTAAGTGAAATAACTCAGACAGAGAAAGATAAATACTGTATGATATTGCTTCTACGTGGAATCTAAAAAATACAACAAACTAGTGAATATAACATAAAAAGAAGCAGACCCACAGATATGGAAAACAAAATAGTGGTTACTGGTGGGGAGAGGGGGAGTGGGAGGTACAAACTGTTGGTTGTAAGATAGACTCAAGGATGTACTACTGTAAAACATGGGGACTATAGCCAATAACTG
Organism: Leucopleurus acutus; assembly: GCF_964270905.1. Classification (NCBI taxonomy): domain Eukaryota; kingdom Metazoa; phylum Chordata; class Mammalia; order Artiodactyla; family Delphinidae; genus Leucopleurus; species Leucopleurus acutus. The sequence continues at coordinate 53,227,239 of NC_139149.1, forward strand.
TAAATGGAAAGTAACCTTTAAAAATTGTATAAATTTTTTTTAATAAATAAATAATTTTTTAAAAAGAGCCAGCAAACTCCTGATGACTTCCTGTTTCTGGCTCTAGTCTTTCCCCAAATCAAGATACTTTCCTGATTTGGGGTGTCATGATAGTCACAAATAAACTCCATTGCTGCTTAGCTGAGCTTGGTTTCTGTTCCCCTAGGGAATCCTAGTCAGTTCACTCAGACTGCAGGAATCCAAATGCCCTAGCCCTTGAGAGCTCTCAAATACTGCTCATAGTTTGGGCATCTGACACCTCACCTATTCACTTCTTCAAGCACCGGCTAGAAGCCAGGCACATTTCCAGATACAGAAGTTACATCAGTGAACAAAGCAGATCAAATTCCTCTACTAGTTGAGTTTCTTTACTCTGACACATCAGATAAATGGAAAGCCATGCTGTTTTCAGTGCACGCATCACCCTTCCACCTCTGTATCTTTGTTCATAATCTTCACTTGACAGAGCTTCCTTCCATCTGTTCATGGAAAATTCTACCAATGTTTTAGGTCACATATTCTTTTTTCTCTAATGTCTTTCTTGTTTTCTCAGTAGGTAGAATCTCTTTTCTTTTGTTAATTACAGAACAACTTCGTGTTTTATTTTGCAGAATGTGGTTATTTGTTAAGTCGAAAGCATTGGAAGTGAGAGAATAAATGCCTATTTTGACAAACTCTGGGGAAAAAAAAGGCTGGCATCACACCCATTGTACAATGAGTATATTTAATGAGTAGCCTGTCATTCTGTACACAAGACATTTCATTCATCAGAGCTGAGCCAATTTAAAAACAATGGTAACTTTAAATATTCCTTATATTAGGCCTGGCATAAAGGCAAAGTATGAGATTTTTTTAAGTTAGTATAGTATACACTTAAACGCACATATTCCTAAAAGTTGGCAAAAGATAAATTAAAATGAGTCTTTATCTGTGTTCCCTTATAACACTACTGCTCTTGTCCCTTTTGGCTTTGTGGGAGAGTTTTATGTACATATTTGCCTCCCAGATTCTAAACTCCCTGTGGAACCAGTCCTGTATTTTATTTACCTTGGAGTGGAAGTTAATTTACTTAGATATAATTTTCTCTTTCCCACTATTACGTTTCCAGTTTCAAAGAATGAGCAGGTAATTTCCCCCCCTTTTCTTCCCACCCTGAATGTTAGCCATTCTAGGAGATCCTCTGTAATTTCACCTTAGAAGGTGGAAAGAAAGTACTGGCCATTTCCTATGTGACAATACTTCTTAAACCTGTGAATACATGGACTTACTAAACTGGCTAAGAGGCTTGGGCTGTGCCTTTCCTATGAGAGAATTCCTAACAAGGCAAAGAGAATGAAAGCATAAGATGCCCTTTAGTCTTTGAAGCATTCTCTCTGCCATGAGGATTGGACTGTTCCTTTGGCACAGCTTTCATGAGGGCCAGGGGCAGCAATTCGCTGCTCAGAGTCCAATACAGAAAAGGAATATTGTAATGGGACATCATCACTGTCAGTAAATCTTAGGTGTTAAAGAGGAAGAGAAGTCACTCAGGTGGAAAAAGCCATGCAATGTCTCTTTGCCTGTCAGTACTGAGACAGCATGGAGAATCTCCTGCTGCAGTGAGAACTCTGAAAGAGTTCAAGGACAGAGCTCAACATCAGAAGGCTGAAGAATCAGTGCAATTATTACTAATATTTAGTAAATATTTATTGAATATTATTTAATATTTTCTTATGTAGAAAATAAAGGGAATTTGTTATTAAAACATGCTGCCTGATGTCCAGCTCTTGGAGTTCTGAACATTTTACTTAGCTGCCTTACAAAAAGTGTTAATTAACTCTTAAATTAACTTGAGGCCTGGCAGGAAGAAGGGGATCATCCTTGATCTTTGGCCAAAAATTTCCCTAAGTTATGGTCAAATCATTATGTTTTGAATTTTGGATTCCCTTGTTCAGAGTTATAAATGACATTAGAGTTTTAAGGCAGAAAGTGTTTCTAGATTCTCCTGTAATTTGTTTGGGAATCTAGGCTCACTGAGCTGGTTTCCTTCTTGAAGGAAAGGGATCAGGATGCTGGTGTCTGGACAGTGGTCTGACCTTGGGATGGTGTCCCTTAGATATAGTGGTGTTGCCACACGGGCTGTGGGTGGTGACAGGCCTTCTGATGGAGTGATTTAATGATTCCAACATGGACAGAAAATACCAGAGTCAGAATGTGAACCCAGACTTTATGATTCTAAATCCACAGGACCACTGTGTTATTACCTGGCTTCAAACCCTGGCTTTGCCCCCTGTGACTGAAAAATGGAACTCAGCTAAAGCACAGTACTAATGTGATACCATGGTAAACATCATTTTCCACTCCAGGGCTTTGCTTTTATAGGTATGAGTTTCCCAGTCCTTTTTTTGAACATACAGCATTCTGCAAAGATTTACTACCAATTCCTTGCTCTCTCCCAAGCATTCACTAACACAGTGCCTTTAGCAGCCACTATTTTAGAAATAGAAATCACTTCCTAGCAGAAAATATGAACTCTTATCTAACTTTTCAGGTTAATTTATCCTTTTGAAAACGAGCCAGAAATAAATGTGTAATTTACTGACTATTAGATAAATAAATAAACTTTAATTAAGAACACTCTTTTAGGAGGACTAGAGCCAATGAGTTTTTCAGCAAGTTTAAAGTTACAATTTCTTAACAACAGAAAATTGGCCTTTGGTTTCAGAACATTTTGTAGGTACTAGAAGGTAAACATTTAACACTAGTAAAGTCCATATGTCCCACTAGGAAAGAAAATCAACTATTTTTTCAAACATGATACCAAAATATTTGAGGGCCCCCCATTTGAACTTACTGAATCAAAGCTGTATGGGCTTGTGATTTCCCACTCATAGATTGTCATTTTTTTAAATCACCTACAATATATTGACCTTATATAATTGGAATTGTTTTTATTGCCAATTTTATTCTAAGATGTTTCTCAAATGTCTATAGAATCGATGTGTTTGTGGGCACACGAAATTTTATTAAAAGTTTCTAAAAAATTGTTAAAATTACTCCCAACTCTCCCTCTGGTAGTGGAGGAAAATGAACAGTAAGGGTTTTTCTTACCTCACCACAATGCTGTATTTTAAAGTGAGAAAGTGAGGGAGGGGATTATGATGGAGATCATCAGATTCTCCCAGATCACCAGATTCTCCACTCCTTCCCTGCTATTCCATCCAAAGCAATGAAAGCCAGAATTTAATCATAAATCCACAGAGGATTATTCCCAGGGTGGCAGTTACTTCTTGTTTGAAGGTTCACTGCAATTTCCTTTCAGCTACGTAGGTAGCCATTGGTGGTGGAGAAGGAAATAATGGTATTCCCACACCAAATAAACAGGTTTTACGGACAAGACATAATAATGAACAAACCTGATTTCTCAAAGGGAAATTAAATATATAAATATAAAGCATCTGATGAGATCAGCATTGTGATATTGTTTCAAGATGGGTATTAAATTACAAAACTACTTTTTATCATTTCATATAACATTATTCTTCCTCTGTTATACAACCATCCAAGCAACACTCTTAAAATAACTCCCTCATTTTACATTATATACGTATATCAAACCATTATGTTGTATACCTAAAACGAATACAATGTTATATGTCAGTTACATCCCAATGAAAAAAAGCACTCTAGTGTTCCATGTAAATGTCAATTTACAATCTTTTATTATTCGGGGGCCTGGTTTATTTTTGGTCTTTTTTTCCAGCTAAAGTGTAAGAGTATGCTATCAATATTTACTGAGGATAACCTCAATGTCATTTTTCATAACAACAAACTCTTTGCCTTTCCCTAAATAAGCCAGGAGCCATCATGTCTTCAATACTTTGCTTCCTTCCTTTCCTCTGCTTGGAGACCTCCTCTTCTCTGCCCACAACTCCTCCCTCTTTTATCTGTGCACGTCCTCATTGTCTGACCCTACCCCATAATCTCTTTGAGAGCAGGAACTGTTTTATTATTTTATTTCCTAAACATATTCCAGTGACTGTGGTTGAATGAAGGTATTTTCTGAAGATGAACTGATGGTATCTGCTGACTACTGATGAATCAAAATTCCAGAATGAAACGCCACTATAATTTACAGGTAGGACAAAATAACGTTTTCAAACCTCATAAAACAGAATGTCAACTGACATAAATATTATCTTCACCACTTCTCTACAGAGATGATAATTTTTGAGGAAGTGTGGAGCTGGCAAGTTCTTAGAGATTACTCAGACGAGGGATTTTACTTTAGGTATGAGGAATGATGTCAAGAGAAGTGATGTGACTTGACCAAGGTCACCTAGCTAGTTTTATCCCACAAGAGTCCATTCAATTGTTTTCCACAGTCTAACTATGAAGGAAATTAAAATTGAGTAGGTGTATCAGCATATAAGAAGCAAAATGGAAGTGAGTGGAGTATTTCCAGATACACAATTGATTTTCACTCATGTTTTGACAGATGGATGTGATGAAGTATATGATTGCAGTTACTGTTTAAGAAGGTGACAGACTAACCAACATTGGTTTAAGCAAAGGATAAAGAAAGTGACCGTCCTTTAGTCTAGCTCCACATACTGATCTTAAATATTAACCACAAGATGTTCAAGTTCAAGGGCGTGAGTATCAGGTACTCAGAGTGTAACACTGACAGCTTTCAGAAATGCAGACCCAAAAAGAGTGCCAGGAAATATCCAAGAAGCAAATGGTCTTGAAGCTGTAGAATTTCTTTGAAAAGCCAAAATGTAATCTAAAAATAGATTGTCTGTTTCTTTAGGCTGATAAACCATATATATGGCAGTTATCTTTCATATATGAAAACAAAATTTAATGTTTCACATGCCTAAGCTTTATGCCTCTTTCTCTAAATATATAAAGCCTTCATAAAGCTTTGACTCTTGAAATAAGATCAAAGATCACAATATTTAAAGCATTATGTCCAGATCTACTGCCACAGGAGATTAAAGAGAGGAAAGAAATATCAGTGTAAATTAAGAAAATGCATGAACAGTTATAAAAAATTAAGTTACTGTGCTGGGTTCTCTTCTGTCTCTTTCCACCCTCTTAAGTCAATTAAACATTATGCTTGGTTTTCGCCTGATCTATTTCATACAGCAATTTCCCCCTTTGTAAAGATGAGTCAGTTAAAGCTAGTGTTAAGAAAAATATGCCTGATTACTTATTGGAACCAAAACATGTTTGCCATTTTAATATATCTTTAAATCAACCACATCACTTTATTTATTGAAGAGGTTTAATTAGATTTTTTTATAAAGAGGACTTTATTTAAACTAAAGGAAATAGCTGATATTTATGAAGACAACTCTTTATTTACAGAATAAAACTGAACTTTGCCAAAACTTAGCATAAGCAAACATGTAGTTCCTGTTCCCCTAAAGGATTCTTACTAACATCTTTTTCCTTTCATGTTCAAAGGCGGAAAGCCACTGACTTTACCAAAGAGCATAGCAAAGCTATTCATAATGTACGCGTGTCATTAGGATTAGGTGCTGCCCTGTTTCTCTGGGAAATTTACACCTTTCACACAGTCCTAAGCAGTTCTGATCTTTAGAAATCCATTCACAAATGCACACAAATCACATACGATTACATCTCTCCTCCTCTCTTCCCTTGGGAAATGCAAGAATTCCACCTTAGGCCACATAATGGACAGAGGTTCTTCAGGGCCCACTTCAGGGCTTCACACTCTTTAGAATAGATTGGCGAGTGACTGGGGGAGAAGGCACATGAAAGGCCAGATGGTAATTACATTTAGCCTAGTCCTCCTAGAAGGCCTAGAAATTTTGTGGCCCATGAACTGAGTTACTACTCTTGGGATGGTCCCTATTCATATCAGATAGCACAGCACCGGACACCTGGGATCCTTCGGGTCTCAGGTGTGGGAGAGAGGTGCTGGGGAGCTGTACTCCCATGCCTATGTGCAGACTCCTATACCCGGCTGTCTACAGTTGGACTAAAGACAACCGGATTTATCTACTCATTATGGGATGCTAAAATGACGGAATCACTTTGTCTCAATGTTTTCCATGGCAATTGATACATAAGGAAGCTCAAAGACTGACACACTTGTTTCCATGTTCCATTCAGTCTCTTTGAAAGTCTTATATTCTGGTTGTTATCATTACCTCACAGTAACCTGTATTCCTCCTCTCTGCAGGGAAGAACAAGCTGAATAAGCAGGAAAGGGCTCCTTCTGGGTCTGCACCTTTTTAATGAACATATATGGGATGTGACCATTTACATTTACATTTCTGCTCCCCTTAGTTTTGCTGCAGCTCAGCAAATACAGAATGTGGATCTTTCCATGACTTCAGCAATGATAAAGCTCAGAAAACCATTTGCCCTACTTCACGTGGTAGCTGCTGCCCCACAAGACAGCAGTACCTTTATCCATAATTTCATCTGCCCAGATTCTCCTCTCCAGGGTGTCACAACAGAGCTACACTTCCATGAAACATCTATTGCTTTAAAATTGCACCTTTGATTTAGTCAGGATCTTGGCAGAAAATAGAGTCTACACTCAAAAGGGGCTGAATGAATACAATTTGATGGGAAAAAATGCTAAGTAGGTTCAGATGGTTGATGAAGCACGCAGGAACCAGCAGTGGAGAGAGCCAGACACCCCTGGGTTTTAACAGGCAAGGAGGTGAAAGCTCTTTTGCCCTTTTCCTGTTTGCCCATTTAACGATTCACTGAGATTCTTCTCCCTTTTTTCCCTTTAAAAACTGCTGAGCAGAATCTTAGGAGTTGGTCTTGGGACATATGTCCAACTTCTCCCCAGATTGCCAACTTTTCTGGTTAAGGAATCTTTACTGTCTATTGACACTTGCCTCTTGAATTATTGGCTTTTGAATGGCAAGCAGCTGAACCCGAGTTCAATAACAGAGGAAACGGAAGCCCCAGCTCCCAGTGAGAGCGGGAGCTTTGGCAGACCTCAGCAGGAGGTTTACCAGAGGAGAATGCAGCCACCTAGACTAGAAAGTAGGGGGTGGGGGGGGCAATCCCTCAACTTTCCATCAATGCCTTCCTTGGGCTAAACCCAAAAGAACCCAGAGACAAGGGCTCCCAGATTATGTCTAACTATGGAAAGTGGCCTTTGGGGACTGAGGGTCTTTCCGGAGACTCACCCCTTGTTTGACTTCTACTTGACATTTCACCACTCTCACCATTCCCTTCTCTGGACTTCGCATTCTATAGCTGCTGCCAGGGCTCCAGCTCTTGCTGGGCTCTGGAAATGCTGCTCTCTCCATTTGCATATTTAGTCCTCCCCACTGGTGCATGTCCCTGGGCCTCATCATCTTGTTTTGGTTCCTTGAACCTACTTTTCCTTTGCATGCACAGCAAGGATGACTTGCAAGTTCCACAGATGTGAAGGGCTGGTGGGAAGCGGGGAAATAACAATGTGTCCCGTCTTATCTCTAAAAATCACTTCTTTCTCTTTGCGTAGAAAACAAATGAAATTAAACTATTTTACGGAAATGAATAAAATCTTCAGGATAAGAGATTCTGTTTAATACCCTAACCCTTAGCACAGTGCCTATATGGTAGGTACTTAGACGTTAGTATTTTCAAATCAATTCTGATAATGATTTAAGAGGAATAATAATGAATATATGCCAGGACCTTGAAACCTCACGGCAATCTCATGAAATAAGTACTATTATTATTATCATTATTTTATAGATGAGGAAGCTAAGTTTTTGTTTTGTTTTGTTGCTACTTCAAACAGTGCTGGTGCAAACATCACTTTACAGATGGTTTTCCCACTCGTACAGATACTCGTATCTGTAGATACATTCTCAAGAAATGGCTCTGCTGAGCATAAGGGAATGTGCCTTTTAACTCTGGTGGCTATAACTAGATTTTCCTACAAAGGCATGGCACCATCTTATACTCCAACAGCAGCGTAAAAGCCCTGTTTCCCACACCTCTGCCCTCATTAGGAATTATCAAACTTCTTACTTTGTTAACCAGGAAGCGAAATCTAGGCCAAGTCTTGACTTCATCTGAGAGTTTCCTATAGGACTTTACTAGGAGAAACACAAAGATGTGTGGAGGAGAAAGAGAAAATGTGTTCCAAGAAGAGGAAATATTGTGTACAGACAGATTTCAGGTTGGGACTGTGGAAGTGGTTAGAGTTTGGGTAGGTGGGTAGATGCCAGATCACATAGCGCCCAGCACACCTGCTACAGAAGGAAAGATGGAACCATGTTCACAAGGAAACCAGGAGAGTATGATGTTGAAATGCTAAATCCAAGTATTTTGGTTTTCCTTTCCACCAGTTTGAGGGAGCCATCTCTTTCCTGTCAGAACACTGACAGTACTAGTAGTCCTTACAATTGGCTTATTTGCTCCTAAAACCACTTAAGTCAAGGTGGATGTGGGTATGAGAGGGCTGACTAACTGTCAGGAGGACAATGGTTAGAAAATTCGGAGACCAAAACATTTCTTTTCCTTCTGATGTCCTGATCGTGCTAATATAAAGTTTTCTCTAATGCTTTTACTAGAAACTGCACATTTCCCTTATCCCAGTATTATATAATCAGAGTAATAGTCTTTAGAAAATTTCATACAGAAAATTGATACCTCTTCTATTTCCCTTGTATCCTCAAATGAGACAATCCCAACGAAACACTGACAACTCTTTCAGATATCCTATTTCACTACTTCACTTTTTGGACATAAAGTATAATGTCACTTTATCAGAAAACCATAATTTCATTTTACAAAACAAGAAGGATTAATTTTTCACAAATCAGCATATTTATCAGACAAATTCCAGATCATGAGACATATGTGATTAGTGATGCATTTGTAGGATAAATGATTAAAATGGCAGTACTGAGTCACTTATTTTTCTTTAATTATTAATGGATATATGAAATGGGTCTATTAAATCTAACCATCTTGGATTTGGTTGATATTTGGATGCTCATGTCCCAGAGTTAATCTCATTTACACAGAATATTTGAATTAGAAAAAAATCTGAGGAATTATTTAATTTATGCTCTCAATTGTCAAAGAATTTAACTTGGCTTGGTAGAAATGTTGTTTGGCTTTATCTTTAGGTCCAAACCATTCCTCAAAATAAATTAAGTAAATCAGTGTAATTTTAAGTTTCTTTTCCAGTCATAGGTACTTTCTCCCCATAGTTGTTCCTTCTACTCTGAAGAAAAATGTCTACATTTCCTAGGCTTTTCAAATCTCTCAAAGGATTATAAGCCTGATAATATAATTATGTAATTATCATATAATTAAATTATATCTAATTATATATAATACAATGATTGTATTATATTATTCAATATATTATGATAATATATGATTATATGTAATATAATGATTATTACCCTGATAATATAATTTTTAAAGAATAGGGGCTGACATATTAGAAAAAACAAGTAAAAATATTAGACATAGGGTTGGCTAGTTATCTTGGGATACTGCAATTTTAAAACTATCTTTAAGGGCAGGGTGAGAGAGTCCAGGTAACCATCCATCCTTGGTTATCCTTGTCCCACCTAATCTCCAGTTCCTGATGCCTCAGTTCTTTGAACATTTGTCCTTGAATCTAGCATCTTTTGAGTCCCAGATCCTGATATTGATATAAATGTCCTCTTTGCTCAGAAGATATTATACTAGGAGGACACCCTGGGACAGCTTGATATGTTGGGGACCGTCTGATGCCAAATATTATTATAAACGATTATTTTCTGAACACGTTTAATATGTGAACGACACTGCAATGAACCACTTGACATACATTATCTCTTTTGAATTCTGACAAGGGGATAGTACCATTCTCACCTGGCAGCTAAAGGGATTTTCAGAGAGGTTAAATAAATTGTCCATGGTCACAGAGCTAACCAGTGATAAGGAAGGGGATTGTCTGACAAGACATTTATACCCCTAACTCTGCTGGGGTAGGGTGTAGCTTGAGAACTTCCACTCTCAACAGAAGACTCTAATATTGAGCTGAGTCACAGCTTCAGAAAAAATAGAATTCACATATACTACCCGTTCATTTGAAATTCATTGTATTTAACATCTATTTAAATTATTCTCTATTGTATAATTTTTCCCTGAATTAATATTCCAAAATGGAATAAAAGATCTTTTAAGTTCTTCTCCGGTATTTACTTTAAGATCAAATAAAGATGGAAGTGACTGGGATCCTGGTGTTGAGAAATGAGTCATTTAAAAGAAGAATTTATATTTGATGTTCGGAATAATTTTTCATGCTGTAAATCTGAGAAACTCTGTATATCAAACCCAAAAGATTTCTGCTCAAGGTAAATAAAGAAAGCAGCATGAATGATTGAGAGTTGCAAAGAGTTCCAAATGTACTGCAGCCATAAGTGAACCACTTCTTCCTTTTGGAATTTGATTTTTCCTTCTAGATCTCATTGGCAAGTTGCTATTTAATTGACCTGAGTGAATAGTTATGTAAAGTCCAAAATACAAAGGAACTAGGTAGCATTAAGTGACATAATGCAGGTGCGTATGATGAGTATAATAAATGGTGTGTTGAAATCATCCCATAAGCACTTTAGTAATACATATGAAGAACAATCAATTAAGCATATTATACAAATAAATGTATGATAAATTGGGGAAAATGTATTAATCCTAGAAACTGAAACAAAAAATTGGTAGTACATCTCAGTCCTTACACTGAGTGCTTTGGAGCAGGAAGACCCTTGAAATAGGTCTTTATCAGAAAACACTTAGAAATTATACTGACCAATATGTTGAAACTACATACACTAGGGAGTCTTGCCTCGTAGAATAGTAGAAAGAGAAGTAGATTTGACATCTGGAGATACTGAGCTTTTATTTTCTTCTCTGTAAAATGAAAACACTAATGGGACCTATCTTATAGGGTGGCTGTGGGTCTGAGAAAGGGCCATGTCTATAAAATTACTTGGAAATACAGATACAATCATTCAAACATAAGATATTATTATTCTGATTAATCAAAATGTAGTTACCTGGCACATTTTTATATCTACATTTTAGATTAAGTCCCTTAATTCACAGATATCTTAGAATAACACAATTTGAATTTTTAGTACAATATGTTTTGAGAAGAATTTCTAACTCTTGGGGGGAAAATGTGTGTGTGTGTGTCTGTGTGTCTGTGTGTGTGAGTGTGTGTGTGTGTGTGTGTGTGTGTGTGTGTCTGTGTGTGTGTGTGTGTGTGTGTGTGTGGCTTATCTATTTCCACCACGCATATCAGCTCCAGAAAATGCCTGGACTAAATTGCTGAAGTTTGAGGTAACAATTCATGGGCAGATATAATTTAAAATTCTGAAACTTTAGCATGCAAATGTATAATTTTATGGGCCAAGAGCGATCATTCAGTATGACTTCTAAAGACATGTAAATGAACTTGTTCTATACCTGTTCCAGCCCCATGACTTTATGATTTTGTGATTATAGAACATGACCTCAACTGCCTTCCAGGAAGAGGAGAAAGTCCTAAACTGAAGGTCCTTAATCTTCTAAATTCTTTGATGGGTTTGCGCATTTACATCCAGATATAAGAGCGTGGAAAGCTGGACTACCAGGCACACTAGAAGGAAAAGAACTTGCAGTTCTCAGAACATCTTGCAGGGAGGGGGTGGGGAGCAGAGATGGTAGAGAAAGGAAAGAGAATACGGGGAAGAGCAGCCCAAATCCTTAGTGAAATCTATTTAACTCAAAAGATGATTGGTATGCATAAATCCCTGGTAGAAACTAGTGACAGATGGAATCTGGGTCACTTTTTTAGAGTGACGAGTATACATGGAGCTAGGACTCCAGGACATAGAGGAGGATGCAAGATTTTAAGTCCCTGAGAAATTGCAGAAGGGTTTGGGGACCTCCACAGACTATGGAACTGGTAGGAATTTGAGACAGTTATGCCTAACTCTTCAAGGGGACAAAGAGCTTATAGCTGAGTTATACAAGTAAGACATATATCTATTTATTCATTTGGAATTTTTAACCTGACTGCTTCCAAAAGGAGAAATTATACATTGTTTTATTATTTAGTATAATAGAACTTTATGTAGAGGAGTTAACAACGGTTCTCAAGCACGGGGAGGGGATGGTTAGGATGTGAGGAGGTAGGAGGGGCAATTTTGCCCTTAGGAGAGACGTGTTCATGTCTGAAAATATTGTTGATTGTCATAACTGGGGGTTGTTGCTGGCACCTTTTGGGTAGAGGCCAGGGATGCTGCTTCACATTATATGATGTACAGGACACACCCCACAGCACAATGTCAGTTGTGCTGAGCTGAGAAGCCCTGACTATGCCAACCTATCATTTTACAAATAAAAAACTGAACATCAGAGCGGGTCAGTGACATAGGCCAAGTCACACAGCAAGCCAGCAGAAGAGATAGGCCCTCTAGTGTTTTTCCCATCACACTATGTAACTTCTGAAAGCTAAAAATGGAACTGTTGGAAAATAAAGCTTCTTATGAACAAATTTAGGTTTAAGATGTACTAAGTAAATGCATAAATCTTTAAAACAGAGTACTGCTTACACTGGGAAATCTGGGCCACCAGGGAAATAGAAAACAATTATGTAACATATCTTTGAAATATATTCAATAATATAAAAAGGACCTATTCGAAATATATTATAGTAAGAACTGTTTTTTATGAGATTTAACCAAAGTCCTGCCCAGCATAGCGGTTCTCAGCCTTTAGCAGCTTCACAGTCGCCTGGAAGGCTTGTTAAAAGACAAATTGCCCCACCCCAAACCCAGAGGTTGTGACTCAGGAAATCTGGAACAAGGCCTGAGGATCTGCATTCCTAACAAGTTCCCAGGTGATGCTGTTGCTGCTATTGTTCAGGACATAACACTTTGAGGTAACACTGGCCTAGCATTTGGTAGGTACTCAACTGGCCTAGTATTGTAGGTATTTAAAAAACATAACTTCACCAAAAGATGTAATCTCACTTTAGCATAGATTAATTAATAGGGCTAATTCACATTTAGAAGAATATATCCTACTGATGGCCGAACCAAAACTAACTTTAGACCTCACTTAACTCAAATACCTTACTTTAGAATGAAGAAATTAATATAACTTTTAAGCTACATTACCAGAAAGAATTCCTTTTAACAATAGCCAATAGAAATAGTATTAAACAAAAATCATTTATAAACAATTAGAGCACTGACAGTGTTATCCTAAAGATATATAAAGTAAAAGATTGTAAGTACAACTAAATATGTATGCATTATTGTTAACATTATGTTTAGGAGGAATATTCTCAATGCCAAGCTAAGTAAAACCCGGTCTGATGGGGCCCTATGCCAAGCTAAGTCTATGGGGAAAATGCTTATTGAACATCAATAATACACAGTCAGGCCCTGAGGGACCATAACTGTCTCCTTAAATTATTTAGAAAAACATGTACATGTTTAATCAATTAAATATAGCATAAGATGATAAGCAGTATATTCCCATCATAAATAATCCATGTGCCACTGTTAATCTTGATTAACAGAATGAAAAGTACTCTCAAAGAAATTCATTTTAGTAACACTCATTTTCATTCCATTCATTTAATTAAAAGAATGCAACAAATTTCAGATACTTTAAAACTACCTGTGTACCTAGTGAGTGTGCTCCAATTAACCTGCCTCATGCCGGCCTTCACTTAGAAACACCCAATGACTGAGTAGTCAGCATCCTCTTTATCTCTTTAAAATCATGAAGGCAGTTTACACAGCCTTTATTTTCCTAATCACGACATCCTGTCCAAGGCACTGAACTTTGCTTGCCAAGGGCACGCAGGAAGCCAAACCCTCTCAAATGTGCTGTATCTATCTTCAACTTTTAAAATAACCACCTATCCTTTAAATCAGGTGCCATTTGTTGCCTCATAATCTCTGGTTAAATTTTATTAAATTTTTTTTCCCCAATATTACACTGCTGCCGCAATCTTACCAGGCTTTTCTGCAGCATTCAATAAGAGTCTCCCGTTTTAACTAATTCCCATACCAGGACACAGTGTGAGAGTCTAAAACAGAATCAGCATGATATGAGTTCTACTTTTGCTCAGAGAATAAATAAGTGTTCATGCTAAACCTGGGATAATGCTTCCAAGCACCCCATACACAGCAGTGTGAACGAATGCAGTTAATCCAACACTAGTCAGGCTTGTATCAAATGGCGCTCCTACTGCAGTATTCACCTTGGAATAAGTAGGCAGGATTTATTATTTGTTGAAGTCACATAACTGCCAGGTTATGCAGGCTCTGTTCTCATACTATCACAAACAATCACAACAGAAGACAAATACAGGAAAACATAAAGCTCATTTACAAGGGAAGCAAATTTGCAATCAGACAAGGGCAATGTAACAGCCAAGAACTGCAGTAAATCTCTTACAGCTAATAGCCCCATCTAATAATGCTCTCCTTCAATGCCTCTGAGCAAATGGATTGCATTCAGTTTAAACAATCAAATCCAACATGCATTCCTCGATAGTTAGAGATGATGCTTGATAAGCAAACTCTAATTTATGATTCATTTACTCTTTAACTGTCTTAAAGCTAGGATTGCTGGAAGACATCCTATGCTTATTCAAGCATGCTGACAGAACTGAAATCTCTTAGTAATTTCCCTCTACACCTCTCAGCATGGCTGACAGGCAGCTGCCAAGACTATAGCACATAAACCACTGATTCATGCAAAAAATATTTACCCCCAAAAGATGGAGTAAAAGCTCAGCTTCCTCCAGCTTCCATAGCCCCTGAAGTGTTAATCTGAAGGAAGAGTTCCATGAGTTTTCACAGGCCAGCAGTGTGTCTCCTACACTTGACCTAGACAGCCTTACATAACGAAGCATCGGAGCTGGGGAGCTTGCTGAATGTCATCACCAGCAAGAGTGAGGAGTATTGGCAGCAGCAGGCAGGCGGGCAGGCTGGGAGTTTGCATGGAAATCAAGAAGTCTTGTCTTTCTCTTTTCAAATGTTTTGGAAGGACAGTTAAGAATAGCTCAGAAACTGGTCCCGTTCTTTTTGTGGGGAGAATGACCAGAAGCATAGAAGCTAAGTCTTCCAGCAAGTACAAGATACCTCTTTCGGTGTTTGCAGTAAACCTAACAGAATGACTGGCTGTCTGTAAAGGACTGTGCCATGACACCTCAGATGAAGGGAATGGTAAAGCAAAGTAATGACTCAAAGGCTACCACGGAGCTTCTACCTTTAACTCATTGTGGTAAGTATAGGGGAATATGTGTATTTGTAATAGAGGAATACTTTCAGGTGTGAGTTGGTTTGCAGGATGATAACTAAAGGATTTGTAAAGAGTGTTCATGTCCCTTGAACATCTTATTGTAAGCAAGATGATAGCATTTATAATCCTGTGTATCAAATTCAGAATGCGGTGGGTTAAACTGGCTGTGTTTGATGTATTTCAGTTTCAGATATTTTCATGAAAGTAGTAAGAGAAGCA
This sequence comes from Leucopleurus acutus, assembly GCF_964270905.1. Classification (NCBI taxonomy): domain Eukaryota; kingdom Metazoa; phylum Chordata; class Mammalia; order Artiodactyla; family Delphinidae; genus Leucopleurus; species Leucopleurus acutus. The sequence goes on from NC_139149.1 coordinate 53,242,776, forward strand.
GGTACCTCTCTGTGGTGGTTTGCAGATAACTATCAAATGTGTTAATTACTTCTACTGTCTATACTAAAAAGATTTGAATTTCAGCATTCAGATTTTGCGTAAAATGAATCTTTTTTTAGACTTTGAAAGCAGTTTCTCAGAATAAGGCAAGAGGATCACTGTGCTTTTAAATAAGCTTTCTTAGACTCACTCCTGGATATCTGGGGGATACTTTGGAACAGCAAATTAAAAACAATGCACTCTACATCTAATTTTCATTCAATTACCTAAAATGCGTGCAATACAAGTTAGGTCCTTAAAACCTGCAAATAATAAAACCGGTCCTATATTCTGATCCTGAGTAAAGTGATATGGTATTATTAATATGATATTATATTGTTTAATTATATATAAAACTGTGGTTTTATATGGGATATGGACTAAGATATATAATTCCCAAGGCAGTAGAAACAGAAAAGAAGCCATGCATCTTTTAAAACTAATCTTAATGTCCTGCTCTTAGTCAGGAAACTTGTCTACTAATGCATCCCACCGAGAATACAGGAGGGAAATAAGAGAAGCTTAGGTCTACAAAACAACACAATAGTTTAATTCCACCCCATCACATAACCCCTAAGGAAACAGAGGTAGAAAGAAGTTAAATGATGGGCTGATGGTGACACGAAGAAGTGAGTAGAAAGTGGTTTTCTTGATAGTCACCGGTATTTTGCTGACCATACCACAGTGAATAACTGTCCTTTAGTACTGGTATAAAGGCCTGATGCACAATAATTTTTTTATCATAGGAATGACAGAACAAAGTGGAATAGCATTAAATACCTGCTTCTAGCAGTAGTCTGATTTTTGAAAAACAAGTTTTGTAGTGGACAGAATGAGAAATTTTCTTCAATTATTTCTCACAACTGTAATGAACATACTGGTATGATAGTTAACTAAAATGTCAAATTATGAAATAGTATTCTGAACATTCAGCACTGGATACCATGTTGGTGGTTCAAGTTCTTTTATTTTGTTGATATTGATTGTGGTGCTAGGCTTATCTGTCTCTTGGAGAGCTAATGTACATGAAATAACCCATAGGAAGCAAAGGACTGGAAAATAGAATGTTTCAAAAGAGATTCTGTCTTGTTACTTTCAAGCAAACTGAGCCTTTTGTAGTCAGGCACTTGTTTTTCATTTTTGCATCCCTGCCCACAGCACAAGGGTTACTGCACCCTCAATAAATGTTTGCTGAATGAATAAATGGAGGGGTGAAATGCATCCACATTGACCCTTCTATGAGACTTGCATATGTTATTGCCAAGTAGAATTCCTTGGAGGAGTCATTTTAAGGAAAGTATAAGAATGATTTATGAATGTATGACTTAGATAAGTGCCAAAGTAAATGAATGCTCCTGAAATGCTTGTTTAGAAACTGCTCTTACAAATTTTTTTTTTAGTGTATTCCTTGCAACCTAATTAGATCAACTTGGTATAGGTTTGACAGCCCGTAAGAGATAATCCAACTTTCACTAGGTTAACCAAATAGAGGTTTTGTTTTACTCAAGTGACATTAAGTTGAAACAAGTGACATTAAGGTCAAATGACATTAAGTTAGGATTTCACAGTCCTGGCAGACCCACAGTCCTCAGGGCTCTAAGCTCATTTTTCCTTCCACTTGGCCATCCTTAGTATGTGGCTTTTATCCTCTGATTTGTTGCCTTGTGGTCTCAGAATGGCTCCCTCACCTCTTGCATCCTGACTACATTCTAGGCAGGAGGACAGAAAGTGCAAAAGGCAAAAGGCAAGTGCTAGCTGGATCAGCTCTCTCCAAGAGCTTTCCCAGAAGAGACTTTGACTTACGTCTTCTGGGTTGTAACTGTAAAAAATGCCACCCCTCCTGTGGGTGGGGGGAGTCTGGAAAAATTGTGTTTTTAGCTGAACTCATTGCCACCCCCAACAGAGCTGGTGTTCTGTTTTTAAAGCAAAGTGAGGTGCTTCCATTCTCCCTTAGCATACAGTTTTGGTGATTCTGGGAAAATTCTGAAGTGTGATCATTTAGTTTAAGCTGATTTATCTTTCAAAAGAAGGAAAAGTTTTCTCATTTTATATCTGGCTCTTCTATGGAAAAAATTATCCTACTTTTGCAATAGAACGTTACCTGGGAAACAATGGATTTATAACTACACTGTCGTCAAATAGATACAAAGAGAAAGCTGGAGATAAACTTTTCAGAATGAAAAAGGGAAAATAATCCCATCTGCCATTTCACCTCATACTCAGCCCATAATCACAATCAAGGTTGTCTAAAGCTGTTTCTTTCTGGAAAGATTCTATAAAAGATTCTATAAAAAATTCTATAAAAGATTAAATGGACACTGAATTAAAGCTCTAACCCTTAAAATTTATGCAACTACTAAGTAAAATGGTGTCTCACTAATTTAGAAAAGAGGCTTTTCTTCATTTGTTTCAGTTTTGTCTGTTGTCTTGTTGGAATCAGCTAGACTGAAAAGCACATGGTGCCTCTCGCTGAGCCATGGAAAACTTTATCAGATAACCCAACTAGGTCACAAAAGTGCCTCTCTAAACCAGAAGCTGTTCTTTATATTGTCTGGAATAATACTGACATCTTTTAAAAAACCTGGAACAAAATGACCCCTCAAGCCAAAAGTTTTACTTTAAACTTATAGAGGGTTCCTGGGCACAGAAGAATAGAAGCTCTCTAATCTTAGAGGGAAAAAATGATGGCATTCATAGTTTCTACCAAATTTAACTTTTAAAGAAAGATAGCTGACTTCTGAACCCAAGTCATAATCACCTTGAAATAACCTATTTGGAAAAAAATTGAATATTGCAGTAGCTTCTACGTCACTGAATAGCCATGAGGAGCAAGGTATTTATTTCACTTTCTTACAGAAATAAGTGAGGCAATTCTTTGCAGAACACCAAGACTATTCCCAGCCTAACTGGAAACAGCAAAAATAAAATATGTTTAGTACCTGGCAGGTATGAGTTTTACAAGTCGCAAACTCAAGAGAGAACAAAATTGCAACTTTCTTCATTTCCCTATAAATTAATTTAATTTCTATTTTACTGTCCCATTTTTGCCTAATGGCAGAAAACGTAATTATTTCTAGGTCAGCTCAATCACTTCAATACTTTTTCGGTTATCTCAGGTTTAGCTCAGTAAAATGTGAGATTTTAATTTTTGCCCTTTCTATTAATTAGAGTTAACACTAGCTTCGGCAACAAATACACCCAAAAGTCTTGGTAGCTTAGTACAATGAAACTGTATTTCTTACTCACGCAAAGATCTATGTGGTTGTTCCTGGTTGGCGGGCGGCCTTCCGCATGATGATTCATGGATCCTTCTTGCAGCTCCTCCTGCCTCTAGAGTAAGCTAACAGACAAAAAGAGATCGTGAAGAGTTACACATACCTCTTCAGCCCAGAAGAGGTACACATGACTGGCTTACATTTAAATGGTGAGGAATAGTCACATAGCTCCACCTAGATGCAATGGGAGGCTGAGAAATGTTGTCCCTGGCTGGGCAGCCATTTTTCAGAAGGGATCATAAGTTATTGTGGTCATCAAGCTCTCTCTGCCTACTTTTCATCTTTGCAGTTGAAGCATCTTTTGAAAATATATCATCTTTTGCCATTATTGTCTTTTGAGATTAAATTAGAGAACTGAGGGCTTCCCTGGTGGCACAGTGGTTGAGAATCTGCCTGCCAATGCAGGGGACACGGGTTCAAGCCCTGGTCTGGGAAGATCCCACATGCCGCGGAGCGACTAGGCCCGTGCGCCACAACTACTGAGCCTGCGCATCTGGAGCCTGTGCTCCGCAACGAGAGGCCGCGACAGTGAAGGGTCCGCGCAACGCGATGAAGAGTGGCCCCCGCTCGCCGCAACTAGAGAAAGACCTCGCACAGAAACTAAGACCCAACACAGCCCTAAATAAATAAATTTAAATTAGAGAACTGAGAGGATTTAACAGTGGGTGTAGTGGATCTCTCCTTGTGTTTGGTGGCATGATTGGTTATATTTTGCACCTGGAAATGAGATCGCATCCTTTTTCTTCCACCTAAGGAGATCAGAGAAACTTTAGTACAGGTATTCAAATGTTTACATTATAGTACCTGAAATTCAGGTCTATAGTTTTACAATTTAAATAAAGTACCCCAAATTGGAACAGTTCCATATGCTATGAGAAACATGGCTTGTTTATATGAATTTTGAAAGAACAGTTTCTAAATCCATTCTGAACATAACATCCAGCTAATGCTTGGATATCACTTTGGCATTTCAGGCAGGATGTAAGAAAATACAAGGAGGAAGGGTTGCAGCCTGTATCAGGAAAGCGAATTTCTCAGAAATCCTCAGCAGACTTCTTCATGGGTCTCACTGGCCAGAATTGTTATATGGCTACTTATAGTGGCAAGAGAAGAAGCCAGGAAAGATAGCTTTCAAGTTGGATTGTTAGATGTTTCAAACAAAATTGGGTTCTCTTAATAAGGAAGAAGGAGAAAAAGAATATCTGTCTCAACACTAATAGCTCAATTAATCAGCCTGAGGGGATTATAAACTTGTTTTACACTTCCCAGAGGGCTTAGTACAAGTGGTGTGTATGCGGGTGGGTGGTGGGAGGGCGGATAGAGAGAGAAAGAGAAAGAGAGGGAGAGGGAGAGTGAGAAGAGAGAAAGGGACACAGAGAGAGGCATAGAGAGAGAACATGGAACTGAATGAAAGTGACTTGATATTATAAGAAAACTGGGGTGGTAAAGACAAAGATTCAGCTCTAGAAAAGAAAAATTCTAGAGACCTCTGAGATAAACCCTAAATAGTTAAAAGGCTATTCTGTAATAATTAAGAAGTAGATTAGGTATCAGTAGAAACAGAGAGAAGTGGTCTGAAAATATATTATTGATACATACCTGGAGCAGGTATGTTTAAATTAGTGCCCTTGAGTCTGTGTTGGAATTGACAAGGATGAGGCTCACTCAGTCCGTGTGGTAGTGGCCTGAGGAATCTGGTTAAGTGATCTCTTTCCTTAGGGAGCTGGGGAAAAGCAACTGCACATCAGTGATGCCACAATCCGAAGTCCAGTTTTTCCATCTAAACGTGTGGACAATAAGACGGGCCAGCTAATGTGGTGACTAACGTGAATGGTGGCCAGTGCTGACGAGATTTTCTTAAGCTCATTGTTGAGGTTTTGTATCTATTGCTGTTCTGCACTGCATCTGTTGCTCTGAAGCAGATGACTTCCAGCAGGAGAAAAGGAGGAGAGAAGGAGAGAAGGAGGGAGGAAGGAGACAGAGACAAAGGGAAAGAGAGACAGAGAGATTGGGGAAGATAGAGAATGAATACGTTGATTGGTGTTGAGGATGAATCCCTAGGCAATCCAGAGACTGCTTTCATTTAAATTTGCTCTGTAATCAGTGGCTAACGGACCAGGGTGTTTGTAGATTTATAATTTTTGCCTTTCCATATTTTCAGTCTTGGATTCTCTTCTAAACCTGCTAGAATATATTCAAAGCAGGTGTTGTTCTTAAACTAGAAAGAGGCACCCTTCAAAAAAAAGCTTTTTTTTCTCCTTCCTGGTTGCCATTCTTCTTTAAACACACACACACACACACACACACACACACACACACACACACACACACACACACACACACACACACACACACCGGAATACCTAAGCTTTTAGATAAGAAGGAGAATCATCCAGGTTGGAATATGTGTGTGGAGGGGAGGACGTGGGGAGAAGGGTACCTGGGAAGAAGGAAGAGACATGCTCAATTTTTGTCCTTTCTGGTGTTTTCTCATTTCCAAGTTGGTTTCTTGGGTGGCATCTCAGCACGCGCAGCCCTGGTTCTTCATCAATATGTCAGGTTACCTCTGTTGCAGCCCTAAAGGGCTGCCATGACTGCACTGTCTTGTCTCTTCCAGAATCCCCACATTCTACTACCAGTCCACCTCCACACAGTTAGCCTTACTCAGGAATTTCCTTCCAGATCTATGAATAGTTCTCAGATCAAATCAAAAGAAACAGTTTACTTTCCTTCTCACTTATTTTGGCCAGTGTTTCAGTCTCACTGAAACTTGCAGATATGAGAAATCTTTATGCTATTTCATGACTCTACCAATTTGCTCAGGTTGTTCCTTCTGTTGGGGTCACTTTTTTCCCCTCACCCAACACCCCTGGCTTTGCCTTTCCCATCATCAGTGAAACCTATTAGGTTTAAGGACGAGTTTCTTTCAAGCAGCATTTCAGATACCTCTACCCCATCCAGGTAGAAATAGTACTGATTGTTGGGATATTACTGTGACCTATAAAGCCCTAGTGTGTTTATATGACATTTAGTAAATATGTTTGCTTCTGTACCACTTCCCTCAACTAACTGGTCAACTACTTAAGAACCAGTACTGTGTTTTATTCAGTTTTGAATTTCCAGCACCTAAAATGAAGCCTTCCTGGGAAACACTATGCATTTAATAACCGTTCCATGCAATAAAAATTGTGATTATTAATAATAAAGATGAGGGGCAAAGTCAAGATGGTAGTGTGAAAAGAAACAGAGTTTGTGTCTTCCCACAACTAGGGCACCTGCCGGATGCTAGTGGGCAACCCCGACACCCGAGGGGACAGGAGGAACCCCCAAGTGAGCCGGTAGAACGTGGGGAGGACTGAGGAGTGAGGAGAGGTGGAGGCCGGACAGGATCAGAGCCCCTGAGGGGTGGCTGAGAGAGGGGAGGGGTTCCCACACCTGAAGGGACCCTTGGGGGGCTCGGATCAGAGGGGAGTGGGACTGCGCCCAGCGTTTCCCCTGCCCAATCACCGCGGAAGTCTGCCTGGCTCTCAGGCCAGGTCCTATGCCCTCAGAGGGCCCCTCTGGGATGGGTAGGTCCTAAGGTGTAGGAGGGAGGCCAGGAGAGAACAGGAGAGGCAGGTGGGGGGAGAGTGGAAGGCATTTGCCCCACCGACTCGGGCATGGGGAAACTGCTGAGCTCCCAGGCCAATCCCCTGCCCTCCAAAGCCCACTCCAGGCTACATGGGTCCTGGGGGCATAGGAGGGAGGCTGGGAAGATCAGGAGAGGTGGGCGGGAGGGGCCCTCCAGGACCGGAGAACCTCAGACTCCAGGGAATATTCATCAGAGTGAGGTCTCCCGGAGGTCCTCATCTCAGCACCAAGACCCAGCTCTACCCAGCAGCCTACAAACTCCAGTGCTGAAAGCCATAGGCCAAACAATGAGTAAGATAGGAACATAATCCCACTCGTAAAAAAAAAAAGAGAGAGAGAGAGACAGCAAAAAAATATGTCACAGATGAAGGAGCAAGGTAAAATCCTACAAGACCAAATTAATAAAGAGGAAACAGGCAGTCTACCTGAAAAAGAATTCAGAGTAATGATAGTAAAGATGATCCAGAATCTAGGAAATAAAATGGAGGCACAGATTGAGAAAATACAAGAAATGTTTAACAAAGATCTAGAAGAACTAAAGAACAAACAAACAGAGATGAACAACGCAATAACTGAAGTGAAAAATACACTAGAAGGAATCAGTAACAGAATAAAGAGGCAGAAGAACAAATAAGTGAGCTGGAAGACAGAATGGTGGAAATAACTGCTGAGGAGCAGAATAAAGAAAAAAGAATGAAAAGAATTGAAGACAATCTCAGAGGCCTCTGGGACAACACTAAATGCACCAACATTCAAATTATAGGAGTCCCAGAAGAAGAAGAGAAAAAGAAAGGGTCTGAGAAAATATTTGAAGAGATTACAGTGGAAAACTTCCCTAACATGGGAAAGGAAATAGTCACCCAAGTCCAGGAAGCACAGAGAGTCCCATACAGGATAAACCCTAGGAAAAACACACCAAGACACATATTAGTCAAACTAACAAAAATTAAATTGAAAGAAAAAATATTAAAAGCAGCAAGGGTTCGTGCCTCAGTCCGGGAAGATCCCACATGCTGCGGAGCGGCTAGGCCCGTGAGCCATGGCTGCTGAGCCTGCGTGTCCGGAGCCTGTGCTCCACAATGGGAGAGGCCACAACAGTGAGAGGCCTGCATACGCAAAAAAAAAAAAAAAAAAAAAAAAAGCAGCAAGGGAAAAACACAAAATACCATAGAAAGGAATCCCCATAAGGTTATCAGCTGATTTTTCAGCAGAAACTCTGCAGGCCAGAGGGGAATGGCCAGATATACTTTAAAGTGATGAAAGAGAAAAGCCTACAACCAAGATTACTCTACCCAGTAAGGATCTTATTCAGAATCCACAGAGAAATCAAAAGCTTTTCAGACAAGCAAAAGCCAAGAGAATTCAGCACCACCAAACCAGCTTTACAACAAATGCTAAAGAAACTTCTCTACGCAGGAAACACAGAGAAGAAAAAGACCCACAGAAACAAATCCAAAACAATGAAGAAAATGGTAATAGGAACATACATGTTGATAATAACCTTGAATGTAAATAGATTAAATGACCCAACCAAAAGACACAGACTGGCTGAATGGATACAAAAACAAGACCCATATACACGCTGTCTACAAGAGATCCACTTCATACCTAGGGGCACATACAGACTGAAAGTGAGGGATGGAAAAAGATATTCCATGCAAATGGAAATTAAAAGAAAAGGTGGAGTAGCAATACCTGTATCAGATAAAATAGACTTTAAAATAAAGACTGTTACAAGAGATAAGGAAGGACACTACATAATGATCAAGGGATCAACCCAAGAAGATATAACAATTGTAAATGTTTATGCACCCAACATAAGAGCACCTCAATACATAAGGCAAATGCTAACAACAATGAAAGGGGAAATCGACAGTAACACAATAATAGTAGGGGACTTTAACACCTCACTTACACCAATGGACAGATTATCCAAACAGAAAATAAATAAGGAAACACAAGCTTTAAATGACACAATAGACCAGACAGATTTAATTGATATTTATAGAACATTCCACCTGAAACTGGCAGAATACATTTTCTTCTCAAGTGCACATGGAACATTCTCCAGGATAGATCACATTTTGGGTCACAAATCAAGCCTCAGAAAATTTAAGAAAATTGAAATTGTATCAAGCATCTTTTCGGACCACAATCCTATGAGATTGGAAATCAATTACAGGAAAAAAACTGTAAAAGCCACAGATGGAGGCTAAACAGTACACTACTAAATCACCAAGAGATCACTGAAGAAATCAAAGAAGAAATAAAAAAATACCTAGAAATAAATGGCAACAAAACATGACGACCCAAAACCTATGGGACACAGCGAAAGCAGTTCTAACAGAGAACTTTATAGCAATTCAATCTCACCTCAAGAAACAAGAAAAATCTCAAATAAACAATCTAACCTTACACCTAAAGCAACTAGAGAAAGAAGAACAAAGAAAACTCAAAGTCAGTAGAAGGAAAGAGATCATAAAGATCAGAGCAGAAATAAATGAAATAGAAGTGAAGAAAACAATAGCAAAGATCAATAAAACTAAAAGCTGGTTCTTTGAGAAGATAAACAAAACTGATAAACCCTTAGCCAGACTCAACAAGAAAAAAAGGGAGAGGACGCAAATCAATAAAATTAGAAATGAAAAAGGAGAAATCACAACTGACACCATAGAAATACAAAGGATTATAAGAGACTATTACAAACAACTATATGCCAATAAGATGGACAACCACGAAGAAATGGACAAATTCTTGGAAAGGTACAACTTTCCAAGACTGAACCAGGAAGAATTAGAAAATATAAACAGACCTATCACAAGTAATGAAATTGAAACTGTAATTAAAAATCTTCCAACAAACAAAAGCCCAGGACAGATGGCTTCACAGGTGAATTCTATCAAACATTTAGAGAAGAGCTAACACCGATCCTTCTCAAACTCTACCAAAAAATTGCAGAGGGAGGAGCACTCCCAAATTCATTCTACGAAGCCACCATCACCCTGATACCAAAACCAGACAAAGATATCACAAAAAAGAAAATTATAGACCAATATCACTGATGAACATAGATGCAAAAATCCTAAACCAAATAATAGCAAACATAATCCAACAACATATAAAAAGGATTATACACCATGATCAAGTGGGATTTATCCCAGAGATGTAAGGATTCTTCAATATAAGCAAATCAATCAATGTGATACACCATATTAACAAATTAAGGAATAAACACCATATGATAATCTCAATAGATGCAAAAAAGCTGTCGACAAAATTCAACACCCATTTATTATAAAAACCGTGCAGAAAGTGGGCATAGAGGGAACCTACCTCAACATAATAAAGGCCATATATGACAAACCCACAGCAAACATCATACTCCATGGTGAAAAACTGAAACCATTTCCACTAAGATCAGGAACAAGACAAGGATGTCCACTCTCGCCACTCCTATTCAACATAGTTTTGGAAGTCCTAGTTACGGCAATCAGAGAAGAAAAAGAAATAAAAGGAATCCAAATTGGAAAAGAAGCAGTAAAACTGTCACTGTTTGCAGATGTCATGATACTATATGTAGAAAATCCTAAAAATGTCACCAGAAAACGACTAGAAATAATCAATGAATTTGGTAAGGTTGGAGGATACAAAATTAATGCACAGAAATCTCTGGCATTCCCACACACTAACAATGAAAAATCAGAAAGAGAAATTAAGGAAACAATCCCATTTACCATCCCAACAAAAAGAATAAAATACCTAGGAATAAACCTACCTAAGGAGGCAAAAGACTTGTATTCAGAAAACTATGAAACACTGATGAAAGAAATCAAAATGACATAAACAGATGGAGAAATATACCATGTTCTTGGATTGGAAGAATCAACATTGTGAAAATGACTGTACTACCCAAAGCAATCTACAGATTCAATGCAATCCCTGTCAAACTACCAATGGCATTCTTCACAGAATTAGAACAGAAAATTTTACAATTCGTATGGAAACACAGAAGACCTCAAATAGCCAAAGCAATCTTGAGAAAGAAAAACAGAGCTGGAGGAATCAGGCTCCCTGACTTCAAACTATACTACAAAGCTGCAGAAGTCAAGACAGTACAGTACTGGCACAAAAATAGAAATATAGATCAATGGAACAGGATAGAAAGCCCAGAGACAAACCCAAGCACCCAAGATTATGGTCACATAATCTATGACAAAGGAGGCAAGAATATACAATGGAGAAAAGACAGTCTCTTCAATAAGTGGTGCTTGAAAAATCGGACAGCTATATGTAAAAGAATGAAATTAGAACACTCCCTAACACCATACACAAAAATAAAGTCCAAATGGATTAAGGACCTAAATGAACTCTCAGAGGAAAATGTAGGAAAAACACTCTTTGACATAAATCACAGCAAGATCTTTTTTGACCCACCTCCTAGAGTAATGAAAATAAAAACAAAAATAAACAAATGAGACCTAATTAAACTTAAAAGATTTGCACAGCAAAGGAAACCATAAAAAAGACGAAAAGACAACCCTCAGAATGGGAGAAAATATTTGCAAATGAAACAATGGACAAAGGATTAATTTCCAAAATATACAAAGAGCTCATAGAGCTCAGTATCAGAAGAACAAATAATTCAATTAAAAAATGGGCAGAAGATCTAAATAGACATTTCTCCAAGGAAGACATACAGATGGCCAAGAGGCACATGAAAAGATTCTCAACAACACTAATTATTAGAGAAATGCAAATCAAAACTACAGTGAGGTATCACCTCACACCAGTCAGAATGGCCATTATCAAAAAATCTAGAAGCAAGAAATGCTGGAAAGGGTGTGGTGAAAAGGGAACCCTCCTGCACTGCTGGTGGGAATGTAAATTGATGCAACCACTATGAAGAACAGTATGGAGGTTCCTTAAAAATCTAAAAATAGACTACCATATGACCCAGCAATCCCACTATTGGGGATATACCCTGAGAAAACCATAATTCAAAAAGAGACAGATACCACAACGTTCATTGCAGCACTATTTACAGTAGTCAGGACATGGAACCAACCTAAATGTCCCTCAACAGATGAATGGATAAAGAAAATGTGGCGCATATATACAATAGAATATTACTCAGCCATAAAAAGAAACGGAATTGAGTTATTTGTAGTGAGGTGGATGGACCTAGAGTCTGTCATACAGAGTGAAGTCAGAAAGAGAAAAACAAATACCGTATGCTAACGCATATATATGGAATCTAAAAAAAAAAAAAATGGTACTGATGAACCTAGTGGCAGGGCAGGAATAAAGACGTAGACATAGAGAATGGACTTGAGGACATGGGGTGGGAGGGGGAAGCTGGGGTGAAGTGAGAGTGAAGCTGGGGTGAAGCAACGACATATACAGACTACCGAATGTAAAATAGCTAGTGTGAAGCAGCAACATAGCACACGGAGATCAGCTCGGTGCTTTGCGATGACCTAGAGGGGTGGAATAGGGATGGTGGGAGGGAGGCTCAAGAGGGAGGGGATATGGGGATATATGTATGCATATGGCTGATTCACTTTGATGTACAACAGAAACAAACACAGTATTGTGAAGCAATTATACTCCAATAAAGATCTATTAAAAAATAATACTAAAGATGAACTCCCTCTACTTTAAGAAAGCCAAACATATACAAATCCAGACCTATGAAATAGAAAATACTAGGAATAATGATACAGCCTTTAAAAAGATGCTTCACTTTGTAAGAGAGCAACAAATTTTCACTGAAAATGTCATTTAATAGTTGTCTTTACATTCAGTTTTTCCAGGAAAAATATATATTTCTTAAAATAAGCAATATCTGTACTTCAAAAGTCCAATTGCAGGCAATGGCTTGATTTAAAAAAAATTTAAAAACCTGTCTATAGTAGCAGCTGTACTTTGACTGTTCTCTTCATGCTTTAAACCATATGTAAGAATTACAAAATACTTCTCTCTTTTGAGAAGCTAGATATTGGAAGTCTATTTGAAAACACTCCAAAAATTATAAAAAATGATATCTATTATTAATAGAGTTTAAATTTCATATTTTGGCCCAATATTATATAAGAGGTTCTAGTTTCCCTAAACTCTCACATTTGGTTTACTATTTTATTCTTATAATAACCCTGTGATAGGTGTTAAACAGATTTCACCACTCTACCCTACCTTTTTTATTAAAAAAAAAGATGGAGAAAGTACACATACTCTTCCAAGATTCCTTCTAATTAATTTACTTTTGGAATTTATGTTTTCTCAGGATGGGCCTCAGTTCTGTTCAATAAAAATTTTTAGTGTATCAGCAAATCAAGAAGTCAACATACATTTCTTGTGTGCCACCCTTTATTACTTCTGCCAAGTCCTCAGGCATTTTTAGTCAGAATTCCAAACTAAGCTATTGTATTTGGAACACAATTTTAGAAATTCTGTCTTCAAATAGTAAGTCTTGATCCTCTCACACATTTTGATGTGAACATCTGTGAGTATATAGAACTCTAAACCAGCAGAGCTCCCTTTGTTTGAGGCCAGAGTTCTCCTGGAGGTGGAAAATTCAGGTTGTTGATGCTGACCTGGGTAACCCAGACCCATTTGTTTGTTCCTTCTGCCTCATCTCTTTCCTACTTTTCAACTTTTCAGTACGAAAAAGATTTGAAAAAATTTAGATAATTTGCCTGAAGCCACATAGCTAGTTGTCCCTAAGGCTTGGCCAACATATAGGGTTTCTTGACTAGGGTCAAATAAATGAAAAATCAATTATTGAAATGAAAAATAAACAACCCAGGCTCTTTTGGTTAGATATAGCTGGATTACAAAAAAATTTTAAATGTGTTCCATTTAGCAAAACCTCTAAACATGTTCTTCATAGTGACGTTACATACACTGAGTCATCCTCTTCTTCTCCCCCCATCCTTTTTTTTTAAATAACTGAAGAAATTGAGAATGTTGGGCTAATGACAGTTAAATGTTAATCATAATTTATAGTTGTATGAATGTGCCTAATACTTTTAAGGAATGTTTATAACTTTACTCCCTAGAGACCTAGATGCTTACCAGATCTACATGAGGTCTGTAAGGCAGTCACTTATCTGATGCCTTGCTTCTGTTAAGATGGAGCCCAGATGCATCCCAGGTCGTGGAACTCAGCATGCAGTGCTCTTTGCAGCTCATCACACTGCAGGATTCTACTAATCAAGTATAGGGTCTCCTGGATGTGAGGTGGAAAATGTGAACGAAGAATGTGCAACCCTAACCCCACACCTGTCACAGAGAATCTCTGTTATTCAAGCCTCTACTTGGATTTTGGTTGAGAAGCTCAGGATTTCAGAGATGGCTCAGAACACTTGTGAAATCCAGTGATGAAAAGATCTTCAGAAGTATCAAGCTCTATTATTAGTCTGAGTAACAATTAGTCCCCAGATGATTTTTACTTTGGGGAAGAAAATCTCAGAAGTGATTAGTCAACTAGCCCAACAGCTGCAAATGTCTTCAGATTTGAAAACATTTCCCTCTTTGCAGAGGACAGGCAGTAGGGCCCCAAATGCAAGCAAATTCCACATACACAAGGAACTACTCTGTCAGCAAGCTTAATTGGGTAGAAAAAGTTTGCTTCTAATTCCACTATTAAAGAACATTATAAATCAACCAATCATAGGATTTGGAGGTTGAAGGAAACCCTAATTTTGCTATTGCTCCACATGGTCAGCTTGACAAATACAGAAGCAGATGAAATTTGACTTTGATTAGTGCTCTTTTTTAAAGAAAAAATATTTCTAGAACACATTCCAACCCACAGTCTTTCTTTACTAATATAAGACAGTTTTTTTTTTGGTTTTTTTTGTTTTGTTTTGTTTTGTTTTGTTTTGCGGTACGTGGGCCTCTCACTGCTGTGGCCCCTCGCACTGCGGAGCACAGGCTCCGGACCCGCAGGCTCGGTGGCCATGGCTCACAGGCCCAGCCGCTCCGCGGCATGTGGGATCTTCCCGGACCGGGGCACGAACCCGTGTCCCCTGCATCAGCAGGCGGACTCTCAACCACTGCGCCACCAGGGAAGCCCAAGACAGTTTTTTAATGTAATATGTTGTTTGATGTTTAATTTTTAAGCCCTAATTATTCTTTAATAAGCAATAACATTTGATATATACTAATGAGTGATAAAAGCACTTAAGCTATTTCATTTCTTAACATAAATTTATTTTGTAAAACAGAGCAGAGGAAATATTACCTGCATGGAATGTCACATCTTGACCACATTCTCTCTGTAATCCTGGTTCCAGAGCATTCAGGGCAAACTGTAGAGGGGGAAAATGGGAATAAAAATGTCTCACAGGATTGTCGCAAATTTTAGTGGGAAAATATATGTTAGTCACTGGGCATGGGATGAGTGGTCAGTAATGTTTACTTCTATCCCTCTTGCTTCTCTCAGGTAAAGATGGGAATTTTGATCCCTGGTCAGCCAGAGGAAGACTATTTTTAACCAAGTAAACCTTCAGATTACACTACATTGAAAATCTTCTCTTTGACTTTTAAAAATTCCTTTTTTATTCTCACTTTTCTCTAACAGGAAAGGTGGGTGGGCTGGAAGTGTTCCTTCTTCCTAGGGAAAGCTCACTTTTAGTATGTGTGTTAACCAATGATCCACTGATTGATTGAATTTTTAAAGTATCCTAGCTTCTGATGTATTGATACTTAGCCATTTATTGTGTATTCAGTCTATTGGCAAGGAATATTTATTGACTCCCTACCCCACACCTGTCTTCTAAGAATATACAACTCAATCCTTTTGGAATGTTTAAAGTCTGGGGAATATATGCTGATATTACACTGTATGATCAGTGTTAAGTGCTGGATGTATCAAGTATGTTGAAATTCAAAGGAGAACAAGATCGCTTCCACCTTTGGTGGTCTGAGATAGCTTCTTGGGGGAAAGTCGGATTTGGATGGAGAAGTGGAGGTGGGACTACCACAGGGGAGAATACAGAGAGGGTAGAGTTGTTGTTTTTGAAGAAAAAAGAGGAGGGGAATATTCCAGAAAGAAGGAATAGGCCTGTTTATCTGGACCTGACGGTTTGTGTACCATTATGATTAATCACAGGAACAGTTGCCAAGCTTTCACCATAAAAATATTCTCCAGGAGAATTCACCAAGTTCTATGGCTTATTAATTCCTGTTGATGCATTTTATTTTGCATATTCAATGACAGGTGACACTTTTTTTTTTTAAAGGAATGAAGGCAATAAGATGAAGTTCATTAGAGGACTGGTTTATGTGTGATATTTTAAAACTGAGCAATGTCACTACCCCGAGCA
Source organism: Leucopleurus acutus (assembly GCF_964270905.1). NCBI lineage: Eukaryota > Metazoa > Chordata > Mammalia > Artiodactyla > Delphinidae > Leucopleurus > Leucopleurus acutus. Next base: position 53,259,049 of record NC_139149.1, read on the forward strand.
AATTATGAGTCTTCAGTTTTAGCATGTTTTCAGTGTCTTTGAAATTTATAAATGTATGACTTGACATTCTTACTTAGTACATGTAAATTTATATTTATCAAGAAATTATGAAACAAGGCAGTGTAGTGCTGTGGCACGTGTTTTGATTTGGAATAAAAACAACTTGGTTTATAGTCCTACTTTTACCATTAAATAGTCTTTTCTTTTATGACCTTGAATATATTTCCCATCTGTGAATCTGTGTAATCATGTACAAAATAAGTGAGACTAAACTTAAGTGCATTTTAATCCCAAGTTTTATAGTTGTATAACATTTTTTTAAAAAACCACAATCCTCTTTTATTTTTATGACTTTAAAAAACCACATTCATGATAAATGGGACCTGCACATTTCAAATGTTTTTCTTCTTGGGTAGCAACATAATTTTTCAAGGGCTACATGGCAGCTTTTAGCCCAGTTATATCTTAATGTCAAAGCCAACATCCTAAAGAAACTTAGAGATAAAGGACAATTTTAAAAGGAGTTCTTCTTTCTGTTCCTGGTAGGGGCTTGCAAGGAATCCTGAAATATGTGTAATTTAACGTTAATTATAGCACTTTATGAGATTTTGCAGTTTTAAACTGTATCCACTCATACAACTGAACTTGACCTGAGTGATCTTTTATGAAAGATAATAATGTATTCAAGGCTCACCACTGGAACTGGTGAGGGGATGCCAACCTTATGAAAAGTGCATGCTATGTGGAAGATGTATCCACAGGAGGCCAAGAGCTGACGGATGGCTGTCCCACTTATGAGTATAGTCCCAAGGTCCCTCTGGTACCATCTCTCTCAGTTCCCCAGCAGGAACACTATGCTCCCACTCTCTGTGTGTTAGAGAACACATTTGCAGGTTATCAACCAGCACAGAGCATTGATTAAGCATTGCTGATGCATCTCTATCAACAGAAACCATGGGGTTGGGGGTGTGCTCAGAACCCCTGCAAGAAAGCCCAGGATACGCTTCTGCACAGATACAGTTTCTCACAGCCCTGAGAAACCCTTTCAGACATTTTCATAAGCCTGGGTCCTATATGAGCATGTAATTCTAGCTTACACATAAATAAATAACATCAGTGCTAACAGTACGTGCATTTTTGTTGTGAGGTAAACTTGTCCTAAATGCCTATCGCTATACATTTTTAATTCCCTTCAGAATAAATAGAAGCTTTTCTTTACAAAGTGGTTAATGAAAGATAAAGCCCTTTTCTTTTGTTTTTCTATCTGATGAGAAAAAATGTCTACATCTTTTTTAAGGTTTGAGAACATAGGAGACCCGATGTTCATTCCCCAAAGCAGATTTGAATTTTCTAGTTTTACTTTTTAATGTTTAAATGTTAGCATGTTGTATCAACCAAAATAAGACTATGCTTATAAAAACTATAATTCACAATAAACCTGCATTATATGATCATTTGGAGTTAGCCTTGGTTTGGTGTAAAAATCATAGCAAAACACAGGCAGACCAGAATCGAGCTTCTGCCTCCATTAATTGATAGTGTTGTGACTTCTGGAAGTTGCTTAAATTTTTTGAGCCTTTGCTCTCATCTGTTTAATGGGGATGATGATCCAAAATCATAGGGTTGTAAAATAAGATAGTGAGATAATGTGTTTGCCATAACAAAGGTATTAGAAAAATACTACCCTTTTCTCACCTCTCCTTCTTAATCAAGTTGAAAGCACAGGGTAAGAATTTGATGAATGCTTCATTGGAAAAGAAAAATCAAGACCTCATGATTTTATCCTAGGCCTTCTGTTTTCCTTACTGTATACACCTTCCTGAGCCATCTGGATCTCTTTGTTGGCCACAATTACCACCTCTATGCTGATGGCCCCCTGGTCCAAATCACTTTCCTGTGCTCCAGACCCTTTTATCTATATGCTTTTTAGTAATCTCACATACATGCCCTGTTAAACTCTACATTTTCTAAACTGAGTTTAGCATCGCCCTCCTGCTATTAAAAAAATGCAATAACAATCAAACAATTGCATTCTCTTGCTCTGTTTCCTATCACATGTACCTAAGCTACAAATGTGGGTTATAGCCTGAACTCTTCTCTAACTTTTTCACAACCAATTGCCAAGTCTTGCCCCTTCTACTTCTTAAGTATCTTTGAGATCCATCAACAACTCTCCATTCTTACTGCCACCACCCTACCTCAGGCCACTGTCATCTTTTGCCTGAATTTTTGCAACCAACTTTTGCAACAGGTCTCTCTGTCTATAGTCATGCCTCTCTCCAATCTGTTGCTCATTTTACAGCCAGAAAAACCTTTCTAAATATACATCATATTGCATCTCTTCTGTGCTTAAAACCCACACTTACCATCCTTCTAATGGTTTAGTCAATGCATCCTTAATATACTTTATTTACAATGGAGTTCACTCCCTAGGCCCCCTTGAAAACTCAAGCATTTGTTGTAGTGTTGCAGCTAACAGCTCTCAATTCTGTCCCTCCCTGGGACTTTCCCTCAGCTGAAGAGAACCTACATGCATAAGGTCATACCCTCCCCAGAGCAGCTGGTATCCAGTGACAGCTCCATTCAGAGGCATAAAATTCCAACCCCCTGAATCCAATCAGAGACAACTCTGAAGGTCCATCCCAATTTCAGAGCTCCCTGTGGGATTGGCTAAAGACTTTGTAGTGACCATATAACAACCCAACTTCTTCCACGCACAGGGAGAGAGAGAAGTTGGGCAGTGGAACGCCCTCACTGACTCACAGGGGTTGATATTGAAACCTCTCCCCAGTAAACTTCCTGCATGAAGACCTCAGCATTGGAGCCAATTTCCAAGAGAAGCCAATATTTGGCACAAGACTCTCCTGTGGACTATTTAGCATTTTGGCCTCATACTGTATGACTTCTTCCCGTTGCACTCTATTTTTTATCTGGTCTCACCTAATTTCAGTTCTTCAACTATATAGTGCTCTATCTTTGAGCCTTGGCACTTGTCCTTTCCTCTGAGCTCTCTCCTCCCTCCTTCTTTTGGTCTTTGTTTAAGTGTCACTTCTTTCAGGAGGCTTTTCTGATCCAGATTCTAGTTAAGTGCATTTCCTTTGTGTTCGCCTGGTATTGGGTTGGCCAAAAAGTTCATTCGGGTTTTTCTGTATGCTCTTATGGAATGAACTTTTTGGCCAACCCAATATTTCCTTCCTTACAGCATTCATCACTTCCACGTTGTGTTGTTACAGCCCATGACGACATCTAGTCCATATTGTTGACTTGCTATACGTTCTGTGAGGAAAGGGAATTTTCACCATTTTATCCCAGCACATTTTATGTTAGTCTCTCAAACATTACTTAATCAGTAAAGAACGAGGTAATTACATATACATATATTCTTAAAAGTCTGCAATGCAGGCTAACTTTTTTCCCCTAATAAGTAATCCTTAAAACAGTTTCCTTTACCTCTCAGAGACAAGGATACCGTCTATTTTGGCAAAGGCGGAGAAGCTCTTTGGGATGGACAAACTTGGCCACGTGGTCTTCTCTTTTCCCCAGATCCCACCTGCCAGAGCTAGAGCTGAGCCACATGATAGGCCCTTAGTAACAAGAGTGAGTATCCAGCCAGTGTGAAGGCAACCAGACATTCAGCCTATCAACCATGGGCCTGGAGGTTTTCACACTCTCTGGAGAGCAAAGAATTGTCCAACTACTTTCTAGTTTAGCAATTGATGTGTTAAGTTTCTCAGTCAGTATTTAGTAGCGATTTGCATGTATTTTTAGTTTGACCTACATGATCTCACTTAAAATCCTTTCTAAACTTGACTTAAAGCCAATTTTTCACTTCAGATTTTTTTCCTTCTCTTCTGTCCCAAAGATACATATTTAGATGATCTTTGGTTTTAAACTACAACTGTTTGGTCAGCCTGTTAACAAACACTGGTGGTGGTTTCAGCTGCAGCCTCTTATGATTCTACATGATTAAAAACAATGTGATTATAAACAAATCAAACCTGCACTAGATCTCTCTAGAATCTGACCATTGTGTGCTTCTATCAAGTTCCTATGCTTGATGAAAAAAATTATATGGTCTCTCTGTTTACCACATCTGGTCTCTATGAAGCATTGTGCTACAGGGGTGGGAAGAGTCTTTAGCAGACAAATATTGACCAGGGGCTGACAGGAAAGATGAAGGAGCCAACAGGTAGATTTCTTTTTCTTTTCCTCCTCTTATGGACAGTTCCAAAGCATAGTGCTTTATATAGCCTATCCAGAGACATCCCACATGGCTGAGTGACCAGTTGGTGGTCACTTGGTGAAGCAGGCCACAGCCATAGTGTACCACCTGACTTTACTCCCCTATCCTCCCAACTCACTGCTGTCTCTCTCTCAGTTGCTCTTCTTTGATTCCATCATGGCCTCAGGCTGTTTTCTAGTCAACCTTGGCTAAGATTAGAGCATAATCCCTTACCTACTGCTTGACGAAATAATTATGGAACACTGTAAATTCCAACCAACACTCCTAACTCCAGCCTAATACTTCTTTTTAGGCTTTATTGTCACTAAGAAAATAGTAGCTATAAGCAAGAGAAAAATCAGGAAGGCTTAATTGAAAAGCAGTAACAATGGTTTTCATTGGTAAGTTTATTGGAGATTTCTAGTTTCTGGTTTGTTTTCTTTTTTTTGTATATTTATATTTTCATTTTTTTCTGAAGTGCAGGTATTTATGTAGTTAAAGGACTATTAAAAGAAAGCAAATAAAAATATTTTATTTTAAAATATTATAGCTATTATTTTTTTAATCTACTTTTAAGTATTAGTCTAAATTCTCCAGAAAGTGGGCAGAGAGGGAACGTACCTCAACACAATAAAGGCTGTATATGACAAACCCTCAGCTAACATCATACTTAACAGTGAAAAGCTGAAAGCATTTCCTCTAAGGTCAGGAAAAAGACAAGGATGCCCACTCTTACCAATTTTATCCCACATAGTTTTGGAAGTCCTAGCCACAGCAATCAGAGGAGAAAAAGAAATAAAAAGAATACAAATTGGGGCTTCCCTGGTGGCGCAGCGGTTGAGAGTCCGCCTGCCAATGCAGAGGACACGGGTTCATGCCCCGGTCTGGGAAGATCCCACATGCCGTGGAGCGGCTAGGCCCGTGAGCCATGGCTGCTGAGCCTGCATGTCCGGAGCCTGTGCTCCACAACGGGAGAGGCCGCAACAGTGAGAGGCCCACGTACCACAAAAAAAAGAAAAAGAATACAAATTGGAAAGGAAGAAATAAAACTGTCACTGTGGATGATATGATACTATACATAGAAAATCCTAAAGATGATACCAGAAAATTACTAGAGCTCATCAATGAATTTGGTAAAGTTGCAGGATACAAAATTAATATACAAAAGTCTGTTGTGTTTCTATACACTAACAATGAACTACCAGAAAAAGAAATTAAGGAAACAATCCCATTTACCATAACATCAAAAAGAATAAAATACCTAGGAATAAATTTACCTAAGGAGGCAAAAACCTGTACTCAGAAAACATCTAAGATGCTGATGAAAAAACTTAAAGACAACACAAAAAGATGGAAAGATACACTGTGTTCTTGGATTGGAAGTATCAATATTGTTAAAATGATCATACTACCCAAGGCAATCGACAGATTCAATGCAATCCCTATCAAATTACCAACGGTATTTTTCACAGAACTAGAACTAATAATTTTTAAATTTGTATGGAAACACAAAATAACCTGAAGAGCCAAAACACTCTTGAGAAAGAAGAACAGAGCTGGAGGAATCATGTTCCCTGACTTCAGACTATACTACAAAACTACAGTAAGGTATTTGCACAGAAACAGACACATAGATCAATGGAACAGGACAGAAAGCCCAGAAATAAACCCACACACTTATGGTCAATTAATCTATGACAAAGGAGGCAAGAATATACCATGGAGAAAAGACAGTCTCTTCAACAAGAGGTGCTGGGAAAACTGAACAGCTACTGTTCAGCTACTGAACAGTTCTAATTAAATTAGAACATTCTCTAACACCATATACAAAAATAAACTCAAAATGGATTAAAGACCAGAATGTAAGACTGGATAGTATAAAACTCCTAGAGGAAAACATAGGAAGAACACTCTTTGACATAAATTGCAGCAATATTTTTTTGGATTCATCTCCTAAAGTAAAGGATATAAAAGCAAAAAAAAAAAAAAAAAAAGGGGGGGGGACCTAATCAAACTTAAAAGCTTTTGCACAGCAAAGGAAACTATTGATAAAATGAAAAGACAACCTGCCAAATGGGAGAAAATATTTGCAAATGATATGACCAATAAGGGATTAATATCCAACATATATAAACACCTCATACAACTCAACATAAAAAAAGAAACCTGATTATAAATGGGCAGAAGAACTGAATAGATAATTTTCCAAAGAGGAAATGCAGATGGCCAACAGGCACATTGAAAAGATGCTCAGTGTCACTAATCATCAGAGAAATGTAAATCAAAACCACAATGAGGTATCATTTCACACCTGTCAGAATGGCTGTCATAAAAAAGAAAACAAATAACAAATGTTGGCAAGGGTGTGGAGAAAAGGGGACCCTTGTACACTGCTGGTGGGAATATAAGTTGGTGCAGCCACTGGGGAAAACACTACGGAGGTTTCTCAAAAAACTAAAAATAGAACTATCATATGATCCAGCAATTCCACCTTTGGGTATATACCCTCCAAAAAAAACCCCAAAAAAACACACTAATTTGAAAGATACATGCACCCCAATTTTCATAGCAGCATTATTTACAAATGCCAAGATATGGAAGCAACCTAAGTGTCCATCAAAAGATGAATGGATAAACAAGATGTGATGTATATATTTATTGATACAATGGAATATTACTCAGCCTTAAAATAGAATAAAATTTTGCCATTGTCAGCAACATTGATGGACCTGGAGGGCATTATGCTAAGTGAAGTAAGTCAGAGAAAGGCAAATACTGTATAACATCACTTACATGTGGAATCTTAAAAATACAACAAACAGGGGAATATAAAAAAAAAAGAAGCAGAACACAGATATAGAGAAAAAACTAGTGGTTACTAGCGGGGAAAGGGAGCGGGGGGCAATATAGGAGTAAGAGAGTAAAAGTTACAGACTTATGTATAAAATGAACTATAAGGATATATTGTACAACACGGGGAATAAAACCAGCATTTTATAACTTTAAATGGAGCATAACCTTTAAAAATCGTGAGTCACTATATTGTACACCTGTAACATATATGATACAGCAACTACACGTCAATAAAAAAATAATGATTAAAAATAATAGTATAGGGCTATTAAGTAGCCGATACTTGAATTATTTCTAGACTTTAGTTCCAGAGTCCACGCTCAATAAATACTTGTTGAATTAAGGAATCAATAAAAGAATGAATGAATTTTTTTAAAAGTTCTTTCATCTTAGCAGTGTTATTCTGAAACCTCAGGCAGCTTTAACTTGTATCCAGTGAAGGAAAAACAAGCAAATGAAATACTTCTTTGATGAGAGTGCTCCACAAAGACTTAATATTCAGCTACTAATTTTGCAAAATTGGGTAAGGGATAGGAAAATCCTTAGGAAGAACTAACTGTTCACTGCTTAAAACTCATATTGTGTTACCACTTGCTATCCTTTTTAAAAAGTGTGTTATAATCTTTCTGAAATTTTAAAATGCATTAGTGTTTCCACATTTTTGTAGTTGATGTTTTCTGTGTCTAAGAGAAGTACACAAGTCTTCAAGTTGAGATGATTCCAGTTTTGCTTTTCTTGCAGGCAAACTCTTGAGGTATCTCCCTGCAGAATTTAAGACTGGGATTCCCGAAAGCAATTTCTTCTAGTTAATTGCTCCACTGTGATCTAAAAGATTTTTCTCTCCACTGCTGCTAGAATCTTGATGTAATCACATAGTGACGCAAGAGGTACTGACAACCGAGGCCGAGTGATGGCCTCAGCCTTGTCTTGGCACCTTTGTATGAAACAGGCTCTAACTACCAGCTGACAAAGAAGTCAGAGAGGTTGCTGCCACCAGAAAGCCCTTCCTGGAGTTAAAAATCTCAGGTCAGTAGTCTCCAAGAGCTTTGGAAGCTACATTGAGATTTCAGTTTCTTCTACACTCATCCCCCCAAACACACACTTTTTTGCACCCCCAAAAAGTAATATGAAAGGTATATACATATATGTGTGTATGTATAGAACATACACACACTAATCAAAATACATCCTAGTACCACATACATCCTAGTTCATTGTCCTGGGGATAGGGTATAAGAACATTTTTCTTAGAAGAAAGGACTATATATTTTAAAAGACATCCCCACAGAACTTTATTTTTGTAACATGCTTTCATTATTTTTCTGAGGTAGAAAGGACACTGTAGAGAACCAATAAAATTGCCAGCTTCCACATTGGTTTAATGTCTGCAGATGGAATTAAAAACACTTTAATGTGCCCTCCAGTGCAATGTTACCACTTCTTGGCCATGTTTAAATTGGGTTTAAGTGCTTCGATGTCTGCCAATAGCAATATCCATGTTAAACAGTGATTGTGAGGCACGTAAAATGGTTCACCAATGTTTTTGTCTGAAGTCTCCCATGCTGTCTTTATAGAGAGGAACTAAGTACAAGATATTGGATGTTTTCTGTGCACAATGGATGAAATATTTAAATATAGCTGTTGTTGGGAAGGTGTAACATTCAGATGTCTTAACTGCTCTGTATTTTTCTGTTTTATTTGTACACAACTATGGTGAGCTTCACTTTGCAGTAGAGCACATCTCAGTTTCCTTTTATTTCATGGCTAACTGGTAGAAAGGAAAGGGCAGATGTGAATCCATCTCCCTACTTAATCCTTAGAGCATCATAAAAATGAAAACTTCTCAGTCTTACTTCGTAGTCCCTTTGATCCAAGAAATAAAATAATTGCACACATTAACTCACTCCTCCACAAGTGGTTAAAAGGTATGAGCATCATTTGTTTAGAAATCAAGCTCTAAATATTTAATAACAGATTCAAAGATGTCTCATCAGTTTAGTGATGCTATTCTCTAACTGAAGTACAATATTTACCTATGAAAAATGGGACTGATTTATTGTCTTATTTCTTGTGTTTATTAAAAAAATCAAGCAACTATTCACTGGTTCTTGACTCTGTTCCACATGCTAAGAAAATGAAATGTTGATTTTTCTCTTCTCTACTTCTTTATGTTCCAATCGTCCTCTTTCTATGTCTAGGTTTATTAAACTCACTAGTAAAATAAAACATCTTGCTCAGTTCTGATAGTATGTGTGACAAGAATCATTCTTTAAAGCATGTTCATACTGAGACTAGCTCTTCTTACTCTAAGTGAATCTTATTTTCTCAATGATTTTTTTTGTTTCCAAGAAGACACAAGAGCTTTGGGATGCACTGCTAAGAGGAGAATAATTAAATTCATCTTACAAAGTAAGCTTTGTACTCACTATTCCTTAAGATAATAGAAACAGTTAAAACTAATACAAATATGAGAAACACATACTGTAGAAAAATTATCCTTTTTTAAACTTCATACAATTTGTGGTTTATTTATTCTCAGGTTTAAGGTATTATTCTTTTTCCAAGATAAAATTATTTGATAAATGTTTTGAAAATTTATGAGTACATCCAAATACTAAATGGAAAAAAAAAAGCAGCAGTTCTAATATCTTTGTGTTTGGAGATACCTGATGAATAAGTGGGCAGCTTTTCTCACTCACTGTCTGTGTCCTTAAATACAATTCCATGCAACCTAGATGCCACTGAGGCACTAGAGATCCATGTCAGGTACAGCATTGCTATATTTTGTTAATTTTTCCCTTTACCGTGAAACAATTACCTTTCACATATAAAGCTCTCATTAAATGTAAACCAGTTAGAATGATTACCAACATGACCTTAAAGGAGTATCCAAGCAGACAGTGAGGCCTGGATCCTGAAAGCATCCTCACCTGGCAACCGGCCCACTCTCTGCACTGACCTGACTGAGCTTCTGATCCAAAAACTCATACTATGGGGTCAAGTCTGCCTCAAGGTTAAAGCCTCAATATAGTATTCCAAACTTTTAAATAACCTCTTTGCTCCGTGTCCATTTCACCTGCTTTAGGTCCAAACTGATTATAAAATTCATTCACCGGAATGAACCTTGTTCTACAAAACCTCACCATTATATTCCCTGGACTATAATGTACATCAGTTCTACCAGCTGTTCTTTATTTGGAACCCTAGTTTCCATTATTCTTCTTTTGGTAAGAATGCCAGGATTCACTTTGGGCAAATAACCTCTCCTCATTTTTGTGCAGTCAAGGCATCTTGTCAAGAGGAAGAGTGAATGACTCAGGTTGGGCCAACTGGGTTTTCTCTCTTTAGATTTGGAACCTTGAGCAGGTTGAACACAAGGACAGAAAAAGTAGTCAGAGTCTGTTCATTTTGGAAATGGTACTCTGATGGTACCAAAGTGGTATTTTGGCACTTTAGAGTCTTGTTCATAGCTTTTTCTCTGAGTCCTCTTTCTTTAGCCTTCCTGTGAATTTTGAATTACATAATATCCTTATAATACATTATTTTCTCCTGAAGTTAGCCATAGCTGATTTTGTTGCTTATAACCAAAAGCTTCTAGCTGAAATATGCTGCTTTCTTGAGTGTAAGTCTGAACTGCATCTAATTCCTTATGGATTTCATCAACATAATTATTTCTGAATGTATACTTTTGGGAAAAGTTTGACAGTTTTAGAAATGGTTTCAGAGAGGACAGGATACCGGCTTGCATTTTAGGCCTAGTTAAAGATAAGAGTAAATTAAAATATAAGATTCCTGGTCATGTAATAAGTATTTGTTTGGGTGCCTATAAAGAGCACATTTCTATGTTGGATTAAGAGGGGGATATAAAATAAGAAAGGATCCATATCTCCATACTGAAGGAAGGTTTAATTTAACAGTCTAATGAGGCTGTATTAGACATAATTACAGAAAGTTAAACAAAAATGTAAAATATCTTAAATAAAAATTAAACCACAATACAAAAAATGTCATAAGGCAATCACAGGATTCATTCCCAAATGAGAGATAGAGACAAGTGCTATGATGTCAGAGGAAGGTGAGACACCTATGCTTTGAGGGATCTAAGAAAGTTTCATAGAGGCCTGGAGGAGACTGGGTTGAACCGGGCCAAGAAGGATGGGGTAACCAGTAGAGGAGTATTGTTAATTCAAGGGTATCCCTCAACTCTGCAAAGCATGCCAAACAAACCACAAGAGAGGACAGCAGCAGAGGATACATGATAATTCCCAAACTGGCCTCTGGCACACTGACACCTCACTCCTTTTACATCCTCCAACTCAACTCTCACATTAGCTTTCCGACTTTCTGTTCGCTCAGATCATCTGACTTGGCAACTCCTCTGATCAAATCTCAGGGCCCTTGATTCCCCCTCCACCCCCATTTTACTCGAAGGTTGAAAATTGCCTCCTTCCTCCAATATTGATTTTGGAGTGTCCTCTTGGTGATGCCCTTCTTCCAACTGGCTCCTCTCCTGATAGAAAACTGTCCTTTTGAGTAGCACCTCCTGGGTTCATGCCAAGCTTCTCTCCTTTACAGTCCCCATAGGCTGTACTCAAAAACTGTGAGGAGGTGGAGAGGCTGAGGGAAAGAGACTCCAGAGTGATAAAGTACAGGCAAAATAGCATGAGGCCAAGGGCAGAGGTAGAAAACTTTATGATGTATTCAGGGGAACAGCTCTGACTGATTGAGGTGACAGGATTGAATGGGAGAATTGTGAAAAATTAAAATGATATAACGGCTTGGAGTTGATAACAGTGATGGAACCAGAATAATCAGTATGGATTTTATCTGTAGGTAATGGGAACACACCAATTGTTTTTAAGCAGCACCATCTATAAAAACATTGACTGGATTTTAGAAAGATTAATTTGGGAAGGTTATGACCGCTAGATTGAAAACAAGATACTCTTGCAATAATCTAGATATGAAGAGATGAGTCCTTGGCTAGATGGTGACAGCAGATATGGAAATAAGTGACTGACATGAGAGGCATAATAATGTTCCTAAGACCCCAAATGGTTTTTATCATGCTGGGCTTATGCAGAATAAATTACCAGTGATTATTCTACAGACTTCAGAGCAAGCCATGATAATAAGAAAAAAATGATTCTTACTATTTTATCCAGATTGGTTGTCAACAATAGACTGATCTTCAAAATTCTTCTCCCTGAGAGGCACAGACATAGAATAATAAGTATTGTTGCCAAAATGGTGGCCTAGGAGACCCCAGCCTCCATCCTCCCACAAAGATCAACCATGAGACAACTATCCATGAACAAAAACAGCTTTGGGAGAGCTCAGGAGCCCCCTTAAGAAACTTGAGCAACACAGTAGAACAAAACACCTGAGAACACAAAATTGGAAGGAAGAACAGCTTTATTTTGTCTGCATTATTCCAACCCCCAGGCTGGCATTGTTCAGCACCAAGAGGGAACACCCCAGGTAGAAAGATTTTCCTTCCCTGGGAAAGGGAGAATGGGGTGAGCGACCCGCTTCCCCAGCCTTTTGGGGCACTGCATGAAGGACCCGCTTTTAGTTTCATGGAAGAGACCAGTAAAGCTGAGATGTATGGAGATGGCTAGAAACAAGGAAGGAGAGCCGGGGCTATCAATGTCAGCCCTGTAACAGGAAAAACCATGGCTCCCAGTGACCTGCCCTGGAGAGGACCCTTGTAGCTTTTGCCACTGAAGAAACCAATGGCTAGCATAGGCACTGCAGACCTCCTGCAGATTTCACTAGTTTTTGTCCCACAGGTATTAGCATCTGCATACACCTACTGCCTGACTCCCTTCCTGTTTCCTCTTCCCTGACGCTGCTAGAGCCCAGGATCCTCCCCAGCAGCCATCCTAGGCTTCTGCATCTGTGCGAGTGCAGGATGCCAGCCTAGACCCTCCACAGCTGACTTCCACCATCATGCCCTCACTCGAGGCTAGCCTCTAGCTGGGCTCCTGCACCTCGCTGGCCTGATGCTTGTCACAGTCTGTGTTTGTCTCTGTGGTGAGACCCTGTAGCCATGGAAGTGCATACCGACAGCCAAGGCCACCAGAGCTGTGTGTGGGCTCGGTTTGGCTCTTAACTCCTATTACTGGCCTGCAGCATCGTGCTCAGCCGCGGCTAGCCTACCCAGCCAGGCACCTGCATGACGCCTGCCCAAATCCTGCCGCTGGCCTTCACGGCTGTGCAAGTGCCTGGGGTGAAATCCTGCAGTCACAGGACTGCACACAGATAGCCAGGGCCCCCACAGCTGCCAGAAAGCCCCTAGCGACCCTGGCTCTTGAGGCTGACCCTGGTCCCACCACTATGCGCAAGTCTGCCACCAGTCCTCCTACTAGCCAGGTTCTTGCAGCTAGGCTCCGCAGCTGAGTGTGTACACACCACCTGCTCCAGCCACCACCACTGATTGCCATAGTCCCTCACTGCTGGACCTATAGGTGCTGCCGAGGACCCTGACAGTCCTAGCAAACACTGCAGACTCCCCACAGTGCTCATCAAGGACCACAAATTTGTCAAAGCTGTGGAACCTAGCAGCCTGAGCTGATAAGATATCACATCCCCCCATACTTGAAGCTGCCACGTGCTCCAGCACTTGGTGCCCTGCACCTCTAGACCTGGGGTCACAGCATGCTCCAGCATGCCTCCACTTACAGGTAAAGGTCTTTTCTTACTGAAGTTAAATCCATAAAGTCTGAAAGAAATGATTTCTTCAAATGCACAGACACGCACACAAAGCTATAGGGATCACAATGAATCAAGGAAACATGACACCACCAAAGGAATACAGTAAACTCAGGAATTGACACCAAAAGAATGGAACTAGATGAATTGCCGGACAAAGATTGCAAAATGAAAACTAAGCCCAGGGCTTCCCTGGTGGCACAGTGGTTGAGAGTCCGCCTGCCGATGCAGGGGACACGGGTTCATGCCCCGGTCCGGTAAGATCCCACATGCCACGGAGCGGCTGGGCCCGTGAGCCATGGCCGCTGAGCCTGCGCATCTGGAGCCTGTGCTCCGCAACTGGAGAGGCCACAACAGTAAGAGGCCCGGGTAGCGCAAAAAAAAAAAAAAAAAAAAAAGAATAGAAAGGTAAGGCCACTATCCCTGATAAATATAGGTGCAAAAATTCTGAACAAAATACTACCAAACTGAATTCAAGAGCACTTTAAAAGAGTAGTACAACATAAGTAAGTGAGATTTATCCCTGGGATGCAAGGGTGGTCCAACATTCACAAATCAATAAATGGGATATATCATATTAATAGAATGAAAGGCAAAAATCATATGATTATCTCAATAGATGCAGAAAAAACATTTGACAAAATTCAACATCCTTTCATGATAAAATCTCAACAAATTGGGTATAGAAGGAACATAACTAAACATAATAAAGGCCACATATTATAAATCCATAGGTAACATCATACTTAACATTGCAAGATTAAAGGTTTTCCTCTAATATCAAGAACAAAACAGGGATGCCCATTCTCATCACTCCTATTATAGTATTAGAAGTCCTAGCCAGAGCAGTTAGACAAGAAAAAGAAAGAAAAGGCATCCAAATTCAAAAGGAAGAAATAAAATTGTCCTGTTGCTGATGACATGATATTGTATATAGAAAATCCTGGACTTCACCAAAAATCTGTTGGAACTAAAAAAGAGTTTAGTAATGCAGGATACAAAATCAACATACAAAAACTACTTGTATTCTATACATTAAAAATGAACTATCTGAAGAAAAAATAAAACTCCAATAGCATCAAAAATGATACTTAGGAATAAATTTTTTTTTTTTTTTTTTTTGCGGTACGTGGGCCTCTCACTGTTGTGGCCTCTCCCGTTGTGGAGCACAGGCTCCGGAAGTGCAGGCTCAGCGGCCACGGCTCACGGGCCCAGCCGCTCTGCGGCACATGGGATCCTCCTGGACTGTGGCATGAACCCGCGTCCCCTGCATCGGCAGGCGGACTCCCAACCACTGCGCCACCAGGGAAGCCCACTTAGGAATAAATTTAACCAAGGAAGTGAAAAATCTATACGCTGAAAATGACAAGACATTGATGAAAGAAATTGAAGACTCAAATCAATGGAAAGATATCCATGTTCATAGATCAAAAGAGTTAAAACTATTAAAATGGTTTTACTTCCCAAAGCCGTCTACAGATTCAATGCATTTCCATCAAAATTTCAATGGCATTTTTCACAGAAATAGAAAGAATAATCCTAAAATTCATATGAAACCACAGAAGACCCCAAACAGATAAAACAATCTTGAGAAAGAGCAGAGCTGGAGGCATCACTATACTACAAAATTATAGTAGTCAAAAGAGAATTATATTGCCTTAAAAAAGACACACAGACCAAAATGGAATAAAATCGAGAGCCCAGAAATAAGCCCATGCACATATGGTCAACTGATATTTGACAATGGAGCCAAGGATACTGAAAGGAGAAAGGATAGTCTCTTCAATAACTGGTGCTGAGAAAACTGGGTATTCACTTGCAAAAGAATGAAAGTGAATCCCTATCTTACACGACTTACATAATTGTCTTGAAATGGATTAAGGACTTAAGACCTGTAATCATAAAACTCCTGAAAGAAAATATAGGAGGTAAGCCCCTTGACATAGGTTTTGGCAATAATTTTTTGGACATGACATCAAAAGCAGAAGCAACAAAAACGTAAATCAGAAAGTAGGAGTACATCAAACTAAAAGCCTTCTGCACAGCAAAAGAAACAATCAACAAAATGCAAAGGTAACCTACAGAATGAGAGAAAATACTTGCAAACTATGTATCTGATAAACAGTTAATAACCAAAATATGTAAGGAACTAATAATTCAATGGCAAAAAAATCCCCCAAACATCTGATTTAAAAATGGGCAGAGGATTTGGACAGATATTTTTCTAAAACACACATGAATGACAAACAAGTATGTGAAAAGTTGGTTAACATCACTAATCATTAGGAAAATGCAATGTAAACCACAATAAGATATCACCTCATAACTGTTAGAATGGCTATCATCAAAAAGAAAAGAAAAAATGAATTCTGATGAGGATGTGAAGAAAAGGGAATACTGTTGCCTTGCTGGGTGGGAATGTAAATTGGTGCAGCCCCTCTGGAAAACATTATTGAGGTTTCTCAAAAAAATTAAAAGTAAAACTCACATATGATCCAGCAAATTCACTTCTGGGTATATCTCCAAAGGAAATGAAATCACTATCTCAAAGAGATATGTGTACTTCCATGTTTAATGCAGCACTATTCACAACAGCCAAGACATGGAAACAACCTAAGTGTCAACTGATGGATGAATGGATAAAGAAAACGTGGCAAATATATCTATAGCAGAATATTATACGGCCATAAAAAGAAGGAACCCTGCCATTTACAACAGCATGGATGGACTTTGAAAGCATTATGCTAAGTGAAATGAATCAGAGAGAGAAAGACAAATACTGTATAATCTCGTATGTGAAATGTGAAAACACTGAACTCATAGAAATTAGAATGGTGGTTGCCAAGGGCTGAGGGGTAGGGGAAATGAGAAGATGTTGGTCAAATGCTACAAACTTTCAGTTAAAAGATGAAAAGTTCTGGTGATCTAATGTACAGTGTGGCAATTATAGTTAATGATACAATATTCTATACTTAAAGGTTGCTATGAGAGTAGAGTTTTAATATTCTCACCATAAGAACAACTACAAAATGGTAATCATGTGAGGTAAAGGATGTGTTTACTAACCTTATCTGGTAAACATTTCTCAGTATACACACACACACACACACACACACACACACACACACACACACGTATCAAATTGCCTCACTGTCCACCTAAATTTACTCACTATTATATGTCAATTATATTTTAGTATAGCTAAGAAAAAAGAATAATCAGTACTGTAATATTATAGTAACTCACATTCTAAAGTCTACTTAATGAAGTTTTCTTCCAGACAGCAATATTTTCTCCAATTTTAATATAGTTTGAAGCATTTTCTTATAAGGCTTGGCCTCTGTAGAGGGCAGTTTGGTATTACTTTTTAATGATTAAGAATACACAATCTTGGGCTTCCCTGGTGGCGCAGTGGTTGAGAGTCCGCCTGCTGATGCAGGGGACGTGGGTTCGTGCCCCGGTCTGGGAGGATCCCACATGCCACGGAGCGGCTGGGCCCGTGAGCCATGGCCGCTGAGCCTGCACGTCTGGAGCCTGTGCTCCACAATGGGAGAGGTCACAGCAGTGAGAGGCCCGCGTAACGCAAAAAAAAAAAAAAAAGAATACACAATCTTCAAGTATCTTCAGGAATGTGATATGAATTGGGTAGGATGCTACTTACCTAGTCATGTTGTAGTTTTGATTCAAGCTTTTCCAGATCCATTGTTGGAGGCAAGGAAAGCACATAAGTCTCTGAAGTGAGCCCTGGAAAACAAGGTATGATTCACATTGCTGCCATATTCAGAAAGACAAAGGCCACATCATTTTCTATGAATCATTTCAATTGTTTCTGAGCAGGTGACACATGGCAAATAAGCCTTACTCCATAGGAGAGGCCTGTGTTTGCTCCTCTGTGTGCTGGTATCACCGTCCTCCACTTCTCACTTACTGTGGCATAGACACAAATGCGGCCAGGGCAAGTGCTCTGCTGAATTAATCACTTAAAACTTTTTGTTTTGTGTTATTTTTAAAATAAACTAGAAAATATCTTTTTTATGCTGATAAAAGTAACTCATACTTCATTTTTTAAAAATGCAAGCTAAAGGTGAAATTCATAAAAGTACAAATATTCAGAAAGCACATCCAAATACCAACACCTAGAGACACTAATGTATGATGTATATGCTTCTACACATGTTTATGAATTTATACACACATGAACTTATAAGAGTTTTAAAGAGTTGAAAAATGGTTAAAATAAGTAGAAATGTTTTCAAACACACTCCCCTTTTTGGTATTTTCAAATACATACACATACACCCATTCCAATTGTGATTATAAGAACAATACATGAATAGATATGGGAGGGTACTTATGATGAAAATTTTGAATCTCATAGGGGTCTGCCCCAGGACCAGAAGCTGATTTAGTAAATGTTTGTAACTGAAAGTTTCTATACACATTTTATTGAAAAGTGCTCCCCTAGGTGGATTAATATTTGGAAGCAAGCCTGTTGATAATTTTGTCTTTGCTACCACTAAGAAGCAGCACACAAAATCCAGCTTCACCCCTCTGTCCACTGGAGTCAAGTAAATTAAATAGTATAGCCTCCATACGTGGGAGCAAGGAGTGGGGACTTTTCACCAGCATCAGTGCCTTCACTGGTGAGAGAGAGAAAGAAAGAGAGAGAGGCATGCAGAGATAACAGAGACAAAAAAGACAGAGATGGAGAGACAAAGAAAATCAGAGAAAGCTCTATAAGACGAACCATCCACCTCACTAAAAATAACTCAATTTCATTTCTTTTTATGGCTGAGTAATATTCCATTGAATATATGTGCCACATCTTCTTTATCCATTCATCTGTTGATGGACACTTAGGCTGCTGCCATGTCCTGGCTATTGTAAATAGAGCTGCAATGAACATTGTGGTACATGACTCTTTTTGAATTATGGTTTTCTCAGGCTATATGCCCAGTAGTGGGATTGCTGGGTGGTATGGTAGTTCTATTTTTAGATTTTTAAGGAACCTCCATACTGTTCTCCATAGTGGCTTTATCAATTTACATTCCCACCAACAGTGCAAGAAGGTTCCCTTTTCTCCACACCCTCTCCAGCATTTATTGTTTGTAGATTTTTTGATGTTGGCCATTCTGACCGGTGTGAGATGATATCTCATTGTAGCTTTTTTTTTTTTTTTTTTTTTGCGGTACGCGGGCCTCTCACCGTTTTGGCCTCTCCCATCGCGGAGCACACGCTCCTGATGCGCAGGCTCAGCGGTCATGGCTCACGGGCCCAGCTGCTCCACGGCATGTGGGATCCTCCTAGACCGGGGAACAAACCCGTGTCCCCTGCATCGGCAGGTGGACTCTCAACCACTGTGCCACCAGGGAAGCCCTCATTATAGTTTTGATTTGCATTTTTCTAATGATTAATGATGTTGAGCATTCTTCCATGTGTTCGTTGGCAATCTGTATATCTTCTCTGGAGAAATGTCTTTTTAGGTCTTCTGCCCATTTTTGGATTGGGTTGTTTGTTTTTTTGTTACTGAGCTGCATGAGCTGCTTGTAAATTTTGGAGATTAATCCTTTGTCAGTTGCTTCATTTGCAAATATTTTCTCCCATTCTGAGGGTTGTCTTTTGGTCTTGTTTATGGTTCCCTTTGCTGTGCAAATCTTTAAAGTTTCATTAGGTCCTCTTTGTTTATTTTTGTTTTTATTTCCATTTCTCTAGGAGGTGGGTCAAAAAGGATCTTGCTGTGATTTATGTTGTAGTGTTCTGCCTATGTTTTCCTCTAAGAGTTTGGTAGTGTCTGGCCTTACATTTAGGTCTTTAATCCATTTTGAGTTTTTTTGCGTATGGTGTTCGGGAGTGTTCTAATTTCATACTTTTACATGTACCTGTCCAGTTTTCCCAGAACCACTTACTGAAGAGGCTGTCTTTTCTCCACTGTATATTCTTGCCTCCTTTATCAAAGATAAGGTGACTATATGTGCATGGGTTTATCTCTGGGCTTTCTATCCTGTTCCATTGGTCTATATTTCTGTTTTTGTGCCAGTACCATACTCTCTTGATTACTGTAACCTTGTAGTATGGTCTGAAGCCAGGGAGCCTGATCCTTCCAGCTCCATTTTTCTTTCTCAAGATTGCTTTGGCTATTCGGGGTCTTTTGTGTTTCCATACAAATTGTGAAATTTTTGGTTCTAGTTCTCTGAAAATTGCCATTGGTAGTTTGATAGGGATTGCATTGAATCTGTAGATTGCTTTGGGTAGTAGAGTCATTTTCACAATGTTGATTCTTCCAATCCAAGAACATGGTATATCTATCTATTTGTATCATCTTTAATTTCTTTCATCAGTGTTGTATAATTTTCTACATACAGGTGTTTTGTCTCCTTAGGTAGGTTTACCCCTAGATATTTTATTCTTTTTGTTGCAATGGTAAATGGGAATGTTTTCTTAATTTCACTGTCAGATTTTTCATCATTAGTGTATAGGAATGCTAGAGATTTCTGTGCATTAATTTTGTATCCTGCTACTTTACCAAATTCACTGATTAGCTCTAGTAGTTTTCTGGTAGCATCTTTAGGATTCTCTATGTATAGTATCATGTCATCTGCAAACAGTGACAGCTTTACTTCCTCTTTTCCAATTTGGATTCCTTTTATTTCTTTTTCTTCTCTGATTGCTGTGGCTAAAACTTCCCAAACTATGTTGAATAACATTGGTGAGAATGGGCAACCTTGTCTTGTTCCTGATCTTAGTGGAAATGCTTTCAGTTTTTCACCATTGAGGATGATGTTGGCTGTGGGTTTGTCATATATGGCCTTTATTATATTGAGGAAAGTTCCCTCTATGCCTACTTTCTGCAGGGTTTTTATCATAAATGGGTGTTGAATTTTGTCGAAAGCTTTCTCTGCATCTATTGAGATGATCATATGGTTTTTCTCCTTCAATTTGTTAATATGGTGTATCACATTGATTGATTTGCATATATTGAAGAATCCTTGCATATCTGGGATAAATCCCACCTGGTCATGGTGTATGATCCATTTAATGTGCTGTTGGATTCTGTTTGCTAGTATTTTGTTGAGGAATTTTGCATCTATGTTCATCAGTGATATTGGCCTGTAGTTTTCTTTCTTGGTGACATCTTTGTCTGGTTTTGGTATCAGGGTGATGGTGGCCTCGTAGAATGAGTTTGGGAGTGTTCCTCCCTCTGCTATATCTTGGAAGAGTTTGAGAAGGATAGGTGTGAGCTCTTCTCTAAATGTTTGATAGAATTCGCCTGTGAAGCCATCTGGTCCTGGGCTTTTGTTTGTTGGAAGATTTTTAATCACAGTTTTAATTTCAGTGCTTGTGATTGGTATGTTCATATTTTCTATTTCTTCCTGGTTCAGTCTCAGACGGTTGTGCATTTCTAAGAATCTGTCCATTTCTTCCAGGTTGTCCACTTTATTGGCATAGAGTTGCTTGTAGTAATCTCTCATGATCCTTTGTATGTCTGCAGTGTCAGTTGTTACTTCTCCTTTTTCATTTCTAATTCTATTGTGTTGAGTCTTCTCCCTTTTTTTCTTGATGAGTCTGGCTAATGGTTTATCAATTTTGTTTATCTTCTCAAAGAACCAGCTTTTAGTTTTATTGATCTTTGCTATCATTTCCTTCATTTCTTTTTCATTTATTTCTGATCTGATCTTTATGATTTCTTTCCTTCTGCTAACTTTGGGGGTTTTTCTTCTTTCTCTAATGGCTTTAGGTGTAAGGTTAGGTTGTTTATTTGAGATGTTTCTTGTTTCTTAAGGTAGGATTGTATTGCTATAAACTTCCTCATAGAACTGCTATTGCTGCATCCCATAGATGGGATCCCATAATGATCCCTTGATCATTATGTAGTGCCCTTCTTTGTCTCTTGTAATAGTATTTATTTTAAAGTCTATTTTGTCTGATATGAGAATTGCTACTCCAGCTTTCTTTTGATTTCCATTTGTATGGAATATCTTTTTCCATTCCCTCACTTTAAGTCTGGATGTGTCCCTAGGTCTGAAGTGGGTCTCTTGTAGACAGCATATATACAGGTCTTGTGTTTGTATCCATTCAGCCAGTCTATGTCTTTTGGTTGGAGCAGTTAATCCATTTACATTTAAGGTAATTATTGATATGTATGTTCCTATTCCCATTTTCTTAATTGTTTTGGGTTTGTTATTGTAGGCCTTTTCCTTCTCTGGTGTTTCCTGCCTAGAGAAGTTCCTTTAGCATTTGTTGTAAAGCTGGTTTGGTGGTGCTGAGTTCTCTTAGCTTTTGCTTATCTGTAAAGGTTTTAATTTCTCCAACAAATCTGAATGAGATCCGTGCTGGGTAGAGTAATCTTGGTTGCAGGTTTTTCTCCTTCATCACTTTAAATATGTCCTGCCACTCCCTTCTGGCTTGCGGAGTTTCTGCTGAAAGATCAGCTGTTAACCTTATGGGGATTCCCTTGTGTGTTATTTGTTTTTCCCTTGCTGCTTTTAATATTTTTTCTTTGTATTTAATTTTTGATAGTTTGATTAATATGTGTCTTGGCGTGTTTCTCCTTGGATTTATCCTGTATGGGACTCTCTGTGCTTCCTGGACTTGAATAACTATTTCCTTTCCCATATGAGGGAAGTTTTCAACTATAATCTCTTCAAATATTTTCTCAGTCCCTTTTTTTTCTCTTCTTCTTCTGGGACCCCTATAATTTGAATGTTGGTGTGTTTAATGTTGTCCCAGAGGTCTCTGAGACTGTCCTCAGTTCTTTTCATTGTTTTTTCTTTATTCTGCTCTGCAGTAGTTATTTCCACTATATTATCTCCCAGGTCACTTATCCGTTCTTCTGCATCAGTTATTCTGCTATTGATCCCTTCTAGAGAATTTGTAATTTCATTTATTGTGTTGTTCATCACTGTTTGTTTGCTCTTTAAATCTTCTAGGTCCTTGTTAAACGTTTCTTGTATTTTCTCTATTCTATTTCCAAGATTTTGGATCATCTTTACTATCATTATTCTGAATTCTTTTTCAGGTAGACTGCCTATTTCCTCTTCATTTGTTTGGTCTGGTGGGTTTTTGCCTTTCTCCTCCATCTGCTGTGTTTCTCTGTTTTCTCATTTTGCTTAACTTACTGTGTTTGGGTTCTTCTTTTTGCAGGCTGCAGGTTCGTAGTTCCTGCTGTTTTTGGTGTCTGTCCCCAGTGGCGAAGGTTGGTTCAGTGGGTTGTGTAGGCTTCCTGGTGGAGGGGAGTAGTGCCTCTGTTCTGGTGGATGAGGCTGGATCTTGTCTTTCTGGTGGGCAGGTCCACGTCTGGTGGTGTGTTTTGGGGTGTCTGTGGCCTTATTATGATTTTAGGCAGCCTCTCTGCTAATGCGTGGGGTTGTGTTCCTGTCTTGCTAGTTGTTTGGCATAGGGCATCCAGCACTGTGGCTTGCTGGTCGTTGAGTGGAGCTGGGTCTTGATGTTGAGATGGAGATCTCTGGGAGATTTTCGCCGTTTGATATTATGTGGAGCTGGGAGGTCTTTTGTGGACCAGTGTCCTGAAGTTGGCTCTCCCACGTCAGAGGCACACCCCTGACGCCTGGCTGGAGCACCAAGAGCCTATCATCCACATGGAAAAACAGAAAAAGGATAAACAAATATATATCTTTGCTCCCAAAGTCCACCTCCTCAATTTGGGATGATTCGTTGTCTATTCAGGTATTCCACAGATGCAGGGTACATCAAGTTGATTGTGGAGCTTTAATCCGCTTTTCCTGAGGCTGCTGGGAGAGATTTCCCTTTCTCTTCTTTGTTCTCACAGCTCCCAAGGGCTCAGCTTTGGATTTGGCCCCGCCTCTGCGTGTAGGTCGTCGGAGGGCGTCTGTTCTTCGCTCAGACAGGACGGGGTTAAAGGAGCCGCTGATCCGGGGGCTCTGGCTCACTCAGGCCGGGGGGGGGGGGGGGGAAGGGAGGGGCACGGAGTGCGAGGCGGGCCTGCGGCGGCAGAGGCCTGTGACGTTGCAGCAGCCTGAGGCGCGCCGTGCGTTCTCCCGCGGAAGTTGTCCCTGGATCCCGGGACCCTGGCAGTGGCGGGCTGCACAGGCTCCCCGGTAGGGGGGTGTGGAGAGTGACCTGTGCTCGCACACAGGCTTCTCGGTGGCGTTAGCAGCAGCCTTAGCGTCTCATGCCCGTCTCTGGGGTCCGCGCTTTTAGCCGCCGCGGCTCGCGCCCGTCTCTGGAGCTCCTTTAAGCAGCGCTCTTAATCCCCTCTCCTCGCGCACCAGGAAACAGAGAGGCAAGAAAACGTCTTTTGCCTCTTCTGCAGCCCCAGACTTTTTCCCGGAATCCCTCCCGGCCAGCCGTGGCTCACTAGCCCCCTCAGGCTGTGTTCACGCCGCTAACCCCAGTCCTCTCCCGGCGCTCCGACCGAAGCCCGAGCCTCAGCTCCCAGCCCCGCCCGCCCTGGCGGGTGAGCAGACGAGCCTCTCGGGTTGGTGAGTGCCGGTCGGCACCAATCCTCTGTGCGGGAATTTCTCCGCTGTGCCCTCCACACCCCTGTTGCTGTGCTCTCCTCCGCGGCTCCGAAGCTCCCCCCTCCGCCACCCACAGTCTCTGCCCGCGAAGGGGCTTCTAGTGTGTGGAAACATTTCCTCCTTCACAGCTCCCTCCCACTGGTGCAGGTCCCGGCCCTATTCTTTTGTCTGTTTTTTCTTTTGCCTTACCCAGGTACGTGGGGGCTTTCTTGCCTTTCAGGAGGTCTGAGGTCTTCTGCCAGCGTTCAGTAGGTGTTCTGTAGGAGTTGTTCCACATGTAGATGTATTTCTGATGCATTTGTGGGGAGGAAGGTGATTTCCGCGTCTTACTCTTCCGCCATCTTGAAGCTCCTCCCCTATGAAGTCTTGAAGAAGAAAAATGGCAGAGAATCAGAGGTGCATCTTTTAATGCCAGCCATGGCTGGTTTCATCGGTTCAAGGCTAGAGCCAAACTTCACAACATAAAAGTAAGTGGTGCAGCAGCAAGTGCAGATCCGGTATCTGCCTGGGAATTTTCTGAAATGCTTCGAGAAATAATTGATGAAGGCATGTATTCACACGAGCAGGTTTTTAATGTGGGTGAGACAGGACTGTACTGGAAGAGGATACCAGACCAAAGTTACATCAGTAAGGAGGAAAAGTTGATGCCAGGCTAGAAAGCAGCAAAGGATAGGCTAACGCTGTTGTTTGGTGGCAATGCTTCCAGAGATATAAGGCTGAAGCTTCTCTTAGTTCTTCATTCAGTGAACCCAAGAGTACTTAAAAACAGCCAAGGACTCTCTTCCTGGTGTGTGGAAGAGTAACCGCAAAGCCTGGGTTACACAGGCCATTTTCCAGAACTATTTTTTCCACCACTTTATCCCCGAGGTAGAGAAATATTGCTTGGAGAAGGATGCCCCATTCAATATTCTTTTGCTGCTCGGCAGTGCTCCAGGCCACACCCCATTCATGGACAACTTTCATCCCAACGTCAAAGTACTGCATCTGCCACCAAATACTATGTTGCTCGTCCAACCTATGGACCAGGGAGTCATAGCGACTTTTAAGAAATATTATTTACGTCATACTTTTCATCAGGCAGTAGAGGCGAGTGATGAGTCAGGAACAACCTTGCGACAATTTTGAAAGCCATATAACATCTACAAGGCCATAAAAAACATTGACTTTGCTTGACGTGAGGTTACAGCCATCACCATGAATGGGGTTTGGAAGAAGGTTTGCCTGCAGTCTATTCATAATTTTCGTGGATTTGCAAAGGTGGATAAGGAGTCCAAAGAGGTCTTCAGCAGCTTAGTGACCCTCAGCGAGAAGCTGGAGCTAGATCGGCAAGAGGACGACTTCATTGAACTCCTTGCTGTGCAACACAAGGAGCTTACTAATGAAGACCTGATGGAACTGGAGGCCCAGAGAAAGGATGAAGAGAGACAAGAGGAAGAAGAAGTAACTGAAGAACCGAAGAGATTCACAACGCAGGAAATGGCAAGGGGATTTTGTTTGTTTGAGGGGGCACTGTTAGTTTTTGAGGCACAGGACCCAAACTAGGCCGGTACACAAAGGTTGCAGCAGTCGTTCAGAATGCAATCCAGTGCTACCGTGTCATCTATGACGAGGAAAAAAGAGCTACTACCCAGACATCAGTGGATCGTTTTTTCAAGAGGGTAGATAGAATTGAATCTAGCAAGGAAGCGGAACCTGTGCCATCACCGTCAGCTGTGAGTGAAATTGCAGCTTGCCCTCCGTCTCCTATTGCTGACGATCCTTCAGCTCTACCACCTCCCACCTCCTTTCCCTCTTCCAGTCAGTAACTCTTCTTGCTGGTTCACTCAATGTCAGCCTCTGTATGCCAGCTGTTGTTCTGTACTATTGTACTTTTCAAGGTACAGTACTGCAAGATTTAAAATGTTTTCTTTATTTTTGTGTTTGTTTTTTATGTATTATTTGTGTGAAAACTATTATAAACCTATTACAGTACAGTACTGTATAGCTGACTGTGTTAGCTGGGTACCTAGGCTAACTTTGTTGGACTTAAAAGCAAACTGGACTTACGAACACACTCTCAGAACAGAACTCATTCATATGTAGGGGACTTACTGTATTTTTTTCCTTCTTTTTGTGTTTCTGTGTTTTTCCAGTTTCTACAAAGAACATGTTATTTTTGCAATCTGAGGAGTGAATACTAGATTTTAAGGAAATAATAAATGTGTATTTCTATAGTGCAATGTGTTCCCCCAATAAATCAGGCAACGCAGACCCCTTTGAAGTGACCAGCCTGGTGCAATGTGGTTAAGCAGCCTACCTGTGCTGACCAGACTACACAGAACTGGTCTGTGATCAGTGACTAGGGAATGTATACTCAGACTTAGTTCACAGTTGTTGTCATTTTAGTTTATACCAAATTAGCAGCAAGTGGTGCAAAGATTAAAAACCAGATACAGACACGAATGAGTGAGTGGATGCAGCTCCCCAGAGCCCTCCCCCCTTCAGAGGAACACCCAAAAAGAGCTAGCTATAAGTAGAGTGAGCAAGCTGTAAGGTCGCAGGAATCCAGAGCTGTAGGCTGGCTGTCTTTCATATCTTCGGAGGCCGCGTCACAGTTTAAGACTTACCTACTACAAACAGGGCATGCCTTGCTGTCCACAAGTTCACTTTCTGGATCCGTTTCTTACCATTAATCCTGCAGGGGGAGGCTTTTACAGTGATATCTATGCCACCTGTAGTTGTCTACGGAGGTGTCCCTGACCTGTTTTCCCTCACTATTCTAGCTTGCTTGTTCCATACCTTACTTTTCTTAGTCCTCCTGACTCTTCAGGCTACTTAAGTGGGACCATGACAAGAGGCCTATTTTAAGTATAGATCCCAATACTGTGTTAGTACTTCATAAAGATGAAACAAAATCCCCAGAAAGCTGAGTACTGCTCAGGGCTGTTCTAACAACTTGCAGTGAGGAGGAGAATCCAGGCATATGACATTTATAACAGAACCACGCCAAGCCTCAGCCCCCTCCCTACCCCCAAAGCTCCTTTCTGCCATATTGCTCAGAATGAACTCGGATTGTTGTGATTTGTTTTTTTAACTACAAATGAGGGGAGTGAAGGATAATGAAGAAAAGAAGGGGACAAGAAGAAATTCGTTATAAATATTAATTGAGGGATAAATTAGATGAATAGATCATGCAGGATCTGGTGTAATTATGCCCAACTACTACTAGCTATTGTTACTGTTGTTATTATTATTAAAGACTGAAACTGTTTTCTGTTTTGTTCGCTCCTTTTTTCCCCCAGTGCCTAGAATAGTATCTAACAAAGACGGCAGTCAATAAATATCTATTGAATTAGTTATCCTACCAAAAACTCATCGGTTATTTCTTTTCCTTGTACATTTCATATCAGAGAATGTAAGACCTTATTAGTGAGTTAGTGAAAATACTGTGTCCATTGGAGGTTCACAAGAGACTCAGTGATTATTTTGCTATTAGAGCATTTAACATCTTAATCTTTTATTCTTCTTTAGTTTCTTTACTATACTTCTGAGGTAATTTTCATATCCTTTCATTTCAATAAAACCACTTAAAATATCTCAACAGTAAAGTATTAGAAGAGACTAAGTGTTTCACTACCATATTTGTAGGATGAAACAGTAGCAGAAGTTTTATTCTTCTTATAGAGCAGTTACAGAGCAAAAAGTATGGTACTTCTCCCCAACACTTTTCTT
Source organism: Leucopleurus acutus (assembly GCF_964270905.1). Taxonomy (NCBI): domain Eukaryota; kingdom Metazoa; phylum Chordata; class Mammalia; order Artiodactyla; family Delphinidae; genus Leucopleurus; species Leucopleurus acutus. Next base: position 53,287,048 of record NC_139149.1, read on the forward strand.
TTACTATTCAACTAACTGCTTGCACTCACTTTATCCCAAGAGACATATTAATAGACTCAATATGTGTTGGTGTAAATAATATCCTATTAGACTCAATATGTCTTGATGTGAATAATATCTACTGTGGCCCAGAACATTCCAATGGATACAAAAATGAATCACAATTTCCATAAAATAAATATATAAAAAGTAAAAATAAAATTTCTATTCAAGTATGTCCCTGTCTCCCTATTCTAAGAAAAGATTGTGTTCCTCTTAATAACAAGCAAAACAACAGCTATAATGACAATAGGCTGATACTGGATTTCTAAAATACTAACCTAGCTGTGTATATTAATATTCAGTTATATTGAACCAGTAAGTTATACTTGCTAAGGCTCAGATAGACATTGAAATACAATTTTAAATGGTCTACTATTTTACTGTATTGTATTAACTAAAGAATATGGATAACTTGTGCTATATTTGCCATCAGATACACTGGGCACAGGGAGAGTAAAACATTTCCATGAGATTTATATCCAAACAGTAAGTGGGTTCATAGGGGTTTTTTTCCCATTCAAGTACACATCTTTTCTATTCATTTAAAATTAATCTCACTTTTCAAGAGGTCTTCATTCCTACTAAGCTAAGCCCATAAGCCCCCAAAGATCTCTTATACTTATTGGATCTAGATCTGCTATTGAGAATCTTTCTCTCTGCTGGATATTCCATCTCTAGGAACCACACTTTGTTCACGGGTCAGTTATCCATACTTTCTCATTGCTATTTTAGCATAAATTTCATAAAATTTCTTCCCAATTAGAATGAAAAGTTGGGCACAGAGCATGAAACATCAAGCCTGCCTGAAGTATCAGGGGTAGCAGCAGGACTGGGCGCCGGAGGAAGAAGTACCAAGAGGGAAGGAAGGGGAACAATGACTAAGGAAATCAGAGGGAAATATGCAAATACAACACCGTTCACTTTTACATAGCAGTGTTACAGAGATTGGGCTTGATTCAAACAATAAACAAAGCAAAATTCTCAAGGAAGAAATTAAATCAAGTTTGTGGAAGCTTTCTAAATAAAAAGTCACCTTATTCTTTTCCTGACTCAGACTAGACTAGTTAATTTGTGAAGCGTGAAACCTGACTGCATTTTGGAGCCTGAAAACTCTTTATTTCATTGACCAGTAGATGGAGCCATTATATAAAGAATTTTTAAAACGACAGCCAAAATGGAACCACACATTCTCTCTTTATTATTATTTTAGACCATTTTATGCAATCTGAGTAGGCTGAATATCATTTTGTTCTTAACAATGGAAAGGAGGTAACATGTTTTACCCTCCCATATGCAGAGAAATAATATATTATTATATTATTATTTTCCAAGTTTTTTTTTTTAATATACTGCTCACTATTATCTATACCTAAGAACAGGAGACAAAATAGAGAAATTAAATGTCATATTCAACTAAGTAAGGTCACACATTCAGTAAGTAGCAGAGACTGAGTGAGACCCAAAGGAGAGCTTCCTAACTCATAGCTCAGGCACAGTCTACTGGATCGCCCAGCTGGCACTCCAGCTTATACCAATCAACACACACTTGAAACAAGCTAGGACACTGAGGGAACCAGTGCTTTTCTTATGGGCCAGTTTTAGGAGGAAACACTGAGAGTCATGTGCAAAGAATATAGCATCCAAGGGTTAAAGTTCAGATCAACTTCTACTGGTTTTCAAACTTAGCTGTGCATTAGAATCACCTGTGGAGTTCGTAACGTTCCCAGCACCCAAGCTGCACTCCAGACTAATTAAAGCAGAATCTCTGGGTTGGGACCTAGACATTTGTTTTAAAGTCCCCAGGTGATTGCAACGTGCAGTGAAGTTTGAGAAGAAGGGATCTTTACCAGTGCGTTTCCATCTGTAATGTGTACACCAATTACCGGGTATCTGAAGCATCCCTGCTCTAATTGTGGTCACTGGATGAAAAGCCTCAGCATCATCTGGGAACTTGTTAGTAATGCAGATTTGGGGCCCCACCTTAGATCTAGTGAATCAGAAACTGGTCGTGCAACTCAGTGATCTGTGGTGATCTGACACGTACTAACATCTGAAAATCACTGGTCTAACTTGGGACCAATCTTCTCTTTTCATTCCTGACAGGTGGAGACTCAATCTCCCAAAGGGATGGAACTCCTTCACTACCTCATTGACATTTTTACCATTGAAACTGATCCATTTTTTGTTTTTCACCAGAATTGCTAAACACATAGACACATCCTGTTACTCACTTTTTCTTTCAATGTCTGCTCCCTTGACGTGTAAGATATTAATGTTTGGAGGAAAGGGTCAAAAAAAAAAAAAAAAAAAGAGCTAGCAAACAAAGCAAGAAAGAGGACTAGAGAGAGAGGTTCCAAGAGTTTGTTGGTGCACTGAACTCTGATTAATCTTCCACTCTAAAGATTCTCAATCCATCTAATTGTATACTTTGCATATAATTGATGCTAGCAATAAAATTTCCATCATCTGCAAGACATCCAGGATATTCAGAAGATAACCATGATCTTAAGAAGCAACTCGACATTTAACCAAACTCTTGTTTTGTTTATTGCTGAGGTTTTGGGTAGCTTTTTTGACTACCAGTCCCTGAAACAAATGAGAGATGTGGTCTCTGGAATCAGAGAAATCTGGATTTGAACTCTCGTATTATCCTTTTCGTGATGTATAGCCATGAGCAAGTTACCTAAGTTTATGTCCTCATCTCTGACGTGTGACTATCAATTTATGGGTTACTCTAAGATAGGAGAGACTGAATAGAAATTTTCCACTCTGTTCTTGACGCATGAGAAATGGCAGTGGTGTGCTGGAGCCAGCTTGGACTGGCTGGAGGGGCCCGTGGTGCCCATCTCTTCCCACCTGTTTACAAAGTCCGTTGTGGACATCTCATTACCCAGCTTCTCCTTTAAAATTTTTTTATAATCTTGTTCACCCTGACTGCTATCACTGACGTGGGCAGATGCAATATTAAATAATTGTGAACAACCGCAGGGTAAAGGCTCTTTGCACTGGCTGAGCTCTGAAGCAGGCCAAATAAGACAGCCATGCAAGTGGATTTACCAGGGAACTGCCACGCAATTTTCTGGTAATGGCTCTTGGGGAGCTCCAAATCTGTTCTCTTCTCCAGTGTCTCTAGGCTGTAGGTTTTCACTGTGATTGTAGGACTGTTGATTTTCAAAGGCTATTATGAAGTTTGCTGTTCTTACTGAGATATAGCCATTTTTCTTGAATAAATGTTCCTTTGGTTAATTTTGGTTAATTTTCAAAGTTCTGAAAAAGTTGATTTTGACAATTTTGCTTGTGCTCCTGTTCATTCATGGAGAACTGGATTTTCAGAAGTCCTTACTCTGACATATCCACTGATGTCCTGAAAGCCCAATTTAAATATAGGTAGGAAATGCAAGCATATACTTCATGAAAGAGGACGTTCAATTTGGCTCCTTAAGTTTCTATTCTTACACTATCTACTCTGCTATGTGCTGGAAAGGTGAATTTCGTGACAGGTGTTTAATGGTCATATTAAGCCTTAACATACTTTTCATTGATTCGTGCAACATAGCTCTTGCATGTACTATTCCTCGAAAATTTTTTGCACTAAATGACTGATACTTTTAGCTGTGTGCCAACTTTGCAGCATTGTGTAATGCTGCTCACTTTCTCTCTCTTAATACTCTCTTGGTTCTCCTTAAAACTCTCTGTTTCACGTCTCAGCCTGCATATGCTCTTCCTGGTTCGTTTAGTCTGTCTTTAGATACTACCATCCCTGCAAAGCAATGACTCCTGGATATGTGTCTCTAACCCTGATGTCTTCATTGAACTACAGGCTATTATATTCAATTGCCTTCAGGACTTTTTTCTTTGACCTATAGTACCTCAAATTCAACACACTCAAAACTAACTCTTACTCACTTTTCAATACTCAGCTCTAGTCTACCCTGGCTAGATTTAACTCGTCTTCATCATGTTCGCATGGTACAATATGGAAGTAAAGCATCGTACTATCATTGTGGACTGATTCTTCCAAGATACAGTAGATGCTCAATATTATTTTATAGAATTTATTACTGAATCCTAAATTGAGAGATACTTCAGAAAATGCATAATAAATTGTTGCCCTTTTAAGTTTCTGCCACATCTTTATGTATTTTGGATCTAATGAGTGCCAGTCTCTTATAGATGAAGAAGGCTCAGAGAATAGAGTACATTGTTCAAGTTTATAGTCACATTGTTAGTGACAGAAAGATTTAAACTCATGATATTATGTAATAGGCTGCTGCTGTGTATATGTGTGGCTATCTATATATTTTGGCAATCCTTAAAGGCATAAGATGATATTGCACTCTGAAAAGCAGAGCTTAGATTTCTTTAAGTGCTTTCAAAGTCATGTCTAATTTTCTTTATTGATCTTGTAAAGAGGAAGAGATTTGTTCATTTTAGCTCTGAAGATGACAGATACAGGGGAGAAAAAAGAGAGTTCTCTTACTCTTGAAGGAGATAACTAGACAGGAAGAAATGCCAACGGGAAAAAAATGCCAACGCCTGCCATTTTAAGCTGCCAGAATGATTCCCTAGCTTTGTTCGGGTCAATGGGCTTTGCTTTTCTATAGAAGCATTGGCTTCTTAAGACCAAACTAATCATGCCCGTCATAGCTCTTGGCATGAGAGTTAAGTGAAGTTTCAGCTTTATTTCAAAGGAAAAAAATATGCTTACCCACATTCACTTCTTGCCTGCAGTCATTCTTCGGATTTCTCATATAGTCTGTCGTTTAGTATCATGAAGCTAAAGTAGATCGTTTCCTTTGTTCTCCCTGGCTCCCTCCCAGATCACTTTCTGCCCATAACCAGGCTCTACACTCGGTATTCTGGCCGAGGTTTGTAGGAGGCAGACCCATTTACCTCTCAAATAAACAGACTGTGTGATTCCTTAGAGATAAACATCTTTTCTTTTAGTTGCAAGTGTCAGGGCCAAATTAGATGACTCTAAACCAATTTTCAATCTTTGTGGGTCGAAATGAGATGGGTAGGGAAAGATGAATTTATAAAAAAAAAAAAATTAGGCAGGAAAATGAAGCATGGAGAAATTCTTTTCCCACCTGTTTCCCCCAATTCTTTTCTTCACAGAGCTGATTTTATTGAAGGCATCAACTAGAACCAATGTATCAAGACAGGCTGAGTTGTTTAGGGAGATTACAAGAAAATTCTATCTTTACTGTTTTCTTAAAGGGAGTCAAAAGGAGATATTGATATTTAGGAGTTTGGTAGTTGTGAATTTCACAGGATTTTTAAGAAAAAAAAATGTTTTCTGTGGAGCTTTGATACCTATGTCTCATTCATTGTATTTTATTACAAAATTAGTTCTTAATTTCCAGGATTGGGAAGAACATCAGGGACAATAGTAATATCCTAGCTTCAAACAGAAGCACACATTTTAACTATAAATTTTAATCTTTTCTCATTAAATATTTGGCCTGAACTACCAAAGTGAAATAACTATTCTGTATTCTTGATTTCTAAGTCACTTATTTGTAGGAGTGAGAAGTAAAATACCTACTAGGGCTGAAAACTTAGCTCCAGAGTGATTTTCTCTGGCAAAACAGCTTATAAATTATTAGAATGAATGGCTAGAGTATTTCTACAGTTACAAAATTTGCAGTAAAAGAATCTGAACAACCGCAAGTCACTGTCTTTAAGTTATGAACCAAAATTATGAAGCTTTTGAGAGTGGAATGTCCTGATACTCTTTCAAAGTATCATAAAATAGTATATAACATAATAATAGAAGAAATAGTAAAATATAATTTAACTCATATATACATGACTTATAATGAATGATAAATTAATATAATATTACTCTCTGATATTTATAATCATTCAGTTGTCATCGTTTTTGTCTCTCCTCAAATAAAATCTCCACGAGGGAAGGGATTTGTCTGTTTTACGTTGTCTGAAACAGGGACTGGCAGATTGAAGGTGCTCAGTAGATAGTCACTGAATGAATGAACAATTCACATATGACATTTAGCTCTTTTTGAACATAAACTGAATTTTGCTGTTTGACTCCCTTGAAAGTAATTAGGAGTCACAAAGGCTTTTAATTCATGGATTTGTTTCCATAGGCTGAGGTGGAAGTGAAGGTGTCAGCAGCTCTAAAACTCTGCAGAAAGACAAAAAGTAGATGGGGTTTGCGTGACGTTTTGGGGAAGGTTGGAAAAGTTCACTTTTTTGTTGTCTTAATTTGTCAGGAGTCTTTCCCAGACCTTGTCTTTGAATTGCGTTCTTTTCCCTCAATACTTTACAGCGGTTTTCTTTGGTAGTTAGTTCTCTTTTCAATTTTGCCAGGGGTCTAATGCAGTTAAAATCAATTTTATTTTAAATTCCCTAAAGTTATGAAATAGTTTGTTCTGCGTTGAAGTATTCCCATTGGTGTCACCTGCTAGTTTGTACGGTATGTTGCCTTTTCAGACTGGTTTCTTTCACTTCGTAATACGGTTTGTCTTCGCTTTTAATTATTTTGATAGGCCCATAAAGATATCCCAAGGTGTTGCTAGTCACCTAGTGGAAATTAACTAAATAGAAGTCATATTGTCTTGTATGAATTACAATCAAAACTAGCACATGCCAGCAAATATAGCATCTGGAACAGGAGTAATTTCTCCTCAATTCCACTAGGTTTTCAAAATTGTTAACAAGCTCTGAATCATTTCTATACACTTATTGCCTATAGTTTTATCTATGACGTTTTTGCCTTTAAACTGCTTATGAAAATATATATTAAATATTTGAGAATCAAGTTAAAGCACATGATACAGACATGACACATGACTCCTAAATCTCTTAAAATTGGCTTTCTTTTCTGGGATGGATTGTTAATGTAGGTACCTAATTATACAACTCTTAGAATAATAAAGTGTAGCATGTTTGCTCTGTTGCTTGTTTATAGCTCTCAATTATTCATGTTTCTCTTCCTGTGTGCATTAAATGTAGTTGCAGCAAAGGTCTCCTCTGCTCTAATCAGTATGCAACTTTTCCCTCCCTTGAGAGAGATTACCGTGTACTCTGCAGCTCATTTTGCCTGGATTATGGTATAATATTATCTACAGCAAGGAAGAATTGAGCTGTTCTGTTGTAGGAACTTCATGTGATTGCCAATCAGGTTGAGGTGATGGTACTGTTGAGGGACTATAATTTTATTCTGCAGAGTGACTATCACAACTGCCAGTACAGAGATTCCCTAGGAATATTTTATACCTTTCTACACGCCATTATACTAACACACAAGGTAGAAATAGTGGCCCAGCTCAGCAGCAATTCTTTTTAGTGTATCTTGTTTAAAGACAAATAACAGGACTGGATGCTCACAGCTAAACTAAAACAGAGGTTTGGATTGACTATTTAGTTAATATGGGAACTTCTACCTCCAAATACTCTCCTGGAAAAAGCTAAACCTTTGTATATACAGTATGCATGTTTTCTCATTTTAGCATGTTGTTTGCATTCATAAATCTAAAAAAATAGTTCAATTTAAAAATATTTTGGTGCACTGAATGCTCACTACCTACCAACTGGATGCATGAGACTCTCTGGGATACTATATTCACACTTACCCATATAAAATAGAAATATCATCATTTAACATTTATGGAGACTGCATTGTGCTCCTGTATGATGGAGAGGTAGCTTGGGCTCATACTTTTAGCAGCGAAGTGACTCTCACACTAACTATTAGAAATATAAATTCTTGATTCTGTGTTGTCAGGCACTGTTCTAATTGCTTCATGTGAATTTTCTCATTCTACCCTTATAACCATATGGCAGCGTAGTACTATTATCTTCATTTTACGGATGAGAAAGCTGAGGCACATGTTAAGTAATGTATTAAGGAAATTTGAAGAGTCCTGGCTTAACTGGTATCCAAATACAATTCTGGATCTAGAACCCAAGCCCTCGCCATTATGTATGCTATCTTACCTCTCAACACTATCACACAAAAAAGATACACACTGTCATTGTGTGGCTAAATGTTTGTATATTTTCACTTCCTGACTCAATTTTCTTCTCCTGCACAAACTCTATTGTAGATTTCAATGAATTCCTTTGGAATTCTATAGTCTTTATCCCCATCTTTCTTACCCTGGAAAACTTCTCATGGAAGACATTTGAAGTTGTCCATTTTTCAATAAAAAGAAAAAAGTTATCAGTAGCTACAACTTATTTAGGGAGGCACTGAATTGATCTCCTTAAAGATTATTTTCACAAAAACAGAAGATACATGCCAACATGATTTTATTTTTTTGATGACTTTTATTTTTAGATTCTATTACAATGTGTAAGTCTCAAGTATAACTACAATATAATTTATGACAAACATTTTGAGCATTCATAGATATATGAAATTTGTAAAGAATTCTATGTAAACAGCATTATTATATTCACGGCTATTCACTGAATTTTATGAAGCAGTTCTTGATTATTTTCCTCAAGAATATAACATAATAAACCGCGGATATTAACAGAAATTGATGGCCTCTATACATAGGTCCTAAACCCAAGCCAATTACTTGGGCATTCTAATTTAGCTGGCCCTTTTTCATCCCTCCCAGTAACATTTCTCTGAAATTGCTATTTAGAACTGCTTTATTTACATATGCATTTTATCTTAACTCTTTTTAACAAAGCTATTAAAATTCTATGAAATCATGCTGAACATTTTTGGTTGAGGTTTTCAACAATCAGCATTTAGAAACAGCCCACAAATCACTTATATCTTTTGCAAACTATGTAACAGTCAAAAAGGTAAAGTGAGATTCTCCCACTTTTATTCAAATTGTATGAATGGATTTGTATTCAAATCTGTTCACTTCAGTTTTATTCCAATTTAAAATTTACAGTGTAACTGCCATTCTATATCATTAGGTTAAATGAGTTCAATGATTGTGTGACTTAAATATTAGCATGACAGTGCTTTCTGAGGGTGGTATCTTATAATCAGTACCAAACGGTAATCTACATGAAAAGAGAAGTCTAATTTTCCTTCAAGCTTGTACTGTATTAAATGAGCTCTTGGTTCCAAATATTATTAGTAATTGATAAAAAGTCACAACTAGACATTCCTGGGAAAACATACATATACAAAACCTAAGCATGATATACTGAAAAAAAATTATAGTTCAGCATGAAATAGGTTCAGCATGAAACAGAAGTGTGACTTTGTAAGTTTTTTTTTGAAATGCTAAGAAGAAATTGTGTTGAGGAACCAGTTGCCAGTATTTTCTTCACATAAAAATCAGGCAATGTAAAAACATTAGTAGTAAATCACACATAAACCTACCCACTATACATCTTTTCACACTGTATTATATAAATATGCAAAGTGCAGTTATATTTATATAGATTTAAAATGACGAGGATAAACTGCATTCAAATTTAAGGTAATGTTAATTTCTTAATTTAATGTATTAAAATATCTTACAAATGTTAATATATTTTGTATGGTTCTCTAATTAAATTGTCAAAACCTATTTTCAACAGACTTAGCAGGGATGTGATGCAATGCTCTACATAGTCTAGGAAAACACTGCATGGTATCTTATATATTAAATAAAAAAGAGGCTCAAATAATGTAAGATGAGTGATTGAATTTAGGTGTAAACAATCTTTGGCCCTAGGTTTAATTTCATATGTGCCTTAGGACAAATGTCTAGATGTGATAATCTCCTTCACAGATGCAGAAAACATTCTAGATAGAAAGTTCTGTGGAAATTTCGCTTTCTTGGTTTTTATCTGTCTTTCTCATTTCTGTGTTTCTTTGCCTCTCTGCCTCTCATTCTCTACCTATACTTCTTCATCTCTATAGGTATGCTTAAATCTCCTTTATTTTTAACTAGCCAGAACAACAAAAAAATTGCTTTAAGTACTTAAGATAGAAATATATTTATGTTCTTTTTTCATTTAAGAAAGCAAATGAATGAAATATTGTTGTATATATTTGCTTTGAAAACTCCCACAAAATCTTCTAAATAAAATTCTTTCTACTTATGTAACTCGATTTTTGTGTGTGCATGAATAACTCGATAGAAGAAAGATCTCATATTCCTGGAATAAACTCATAAAAAACACATCATGGCTGTTTCTTTTCAAGCCACTATTAACAAGGATTTTTAAAAAACTAGATTCATAATCCTTGGTGGAAGGACAACAGCTAAAGCAAAATGAATGTGTGCTTGGTAAACTATAAGCTCAGGATATGTTATTGATTGATACATAATATACCTCATAATCATAGAATTTTATGGAGAAAGTGACATCTTTCTCATTTTGTAGATGAAAGCATAAAAGTTCAAGAGGATGAATGCTATTTCATCCTTTTCACACAAAGCCTGTGTTGAAAGCATGCCATACACACTTAGGATGGTATGCAGGAGACACAGTTAATACTGTGCCCAAGTCGTTATCTGCTCAAACATGTTCCATGGTATCAAATATCTACCTGCATATCTGGAAGCACTCCATGGAAAAGAAATATCAACTTTGCTTAGTGCTAAAGCATAACTCAACAATACTGAATCAGAAAGCAGAAGACGGTGACAAAAATGACTAAGAGTTGGGTTATTATTGGTATTTTGGGGCAGCACAGTCCAGTGTTACACTGTATACATAAAAGTGAATAAAGCTTTCTCCAGTTGCTTCTTTTCTCAATTACCTTCATTTTTTTCTTTCGAGGAATGTGATACATACTGAAAATAATTTTTTCATGTTCCACAGTTATTGTATGAACAAAGGAGGATATAGAAAAAGGCAGTCTATGAAGCACAATACTCTAACGGTAACTCTTATCCTAGTTGGTATATGAGTCAAGATGAATAAAAAGCATTTGTTGAACTGACGAGCCTACATGTTTTTAATCCCATGGCATTTAATAGGCACATATAAATTGGTTTTGATGCAATATGAATAAATTTAAGCACCTCAAAATATAGAATGACCACTGTAGATGGATAAAAGAGTCTTGCCCCCTAATAATAACAAGATGTTTTAACTAAACATTCATTACTAGTATTCATTCCTTCCATCAGGGCACTTCACGGCAAAGCCAAGGGAAAATACTTTTGTAGATATCCAAATGATAGATATTTGCGCGCACGCGCGCGTGTTTGTATTTGCATGGGAAACATGAATGTTTACAATCCTGTGAAAAGATGACAAGGCAGATGTGAACATTTTCTACATGGTCTTCTGAGTTATTAAAAGTAAATAAAATTAAATCACCTTTGTTTGCTGTAATCAATAATCCCTGTACGGTTACTCCTAAGAATTCTTATAGATTCATTTACCAATGCAAAAATAGCCACTGCTAATGCTGCTCACCTATGTTAGAGAATCAGAGCTAGCGACTGCACTGACTTTGAGACTATTTTGATAAAAAGAGTTTTGGCATAGACCTCCTTAAAAGAGTCTTATTAACACAAATATATCACCTTCACAGGCTGTAAACAATATATCAAAGTGAAGCTCTATTTTTTGCCTTCCTTGCCATCTTTTCCTTTGTCCTCCTTTTCTGTTTTGTCTTTTTCATATTTCTCTTTGTCTGGTTTTGTTACACTATCATATGAAGGTGGAGAGATGGTGGATGGAGTTCCATCTGTTTTTTCTGGACTTGAGTTCTCATTAACGTTATCAAAAACCGTATCTTCTTTATTGGGCAAATCATCATCTCTGTCACCATCTTTTATGTATATACTTGATATGTTCTTGACATTTTGCCGTAAGCGATAACGTCTGTAAGCACGCTGAATGACAGTAGCAGACACATCTTCCTGTTTTCGTTTTAGTGTAGTTGTGATGGGTTCATAGGACACTTTAGAAGGATTTGCAGACATGAACCTTTCTTCCATCTGTGAACGAAGAGAGTCCATCTCTCCACTTTCACCCAAAACACGCTTTGTAAAAGCAAATAAGATGTCGAGACAATGGATCCGGTCCCCACTGACCATGGGCAGATCCATGGCAATGAGCTGGACTTTGTTTGGTTTTGCTACGAGAAGAGGAGGATCCAGGGCAGCTGCAAAATCAGAGAGTTTGCTATATTCTATAAATTGGGTGGCATCGGGATCAAACTTCTCCCAAACCTCGTAGAACATCTCAAAGTCATCCTCACTCAGCGGCTCAGTACTTTCTTCAGTGGCAACACTGAAGTTCTCCAGAATGACAGCGATGTACATGTTCACCACGACCAGGAATGATATGATGATGTAACTGACAAAATAGAATATCCCCACAGATGGGTTCCCACAGTCTCCTTCAACTGAGCTTCCAGGATGAACTTTCCTGGGGTCACAATCAGGTGGTGCACTGTTGAGAATAGGTGCTAGCAATCCATCCCAGCCAGCAGAGGTGGTAATCTGGAACAGGCAGATCATGCTGTTGCCAAAGGTCTCAAAGTTGAACATGTCATTAATTCCAGCTTCCTTTTTAACGTAGGCAAAGTTGGACATTCCAAAGATGGCGTAAATGAACATGACCAGAAAGAGCAGGAGGCCGATGTTAAACAACGCAGGAAGGGACATCATCAAAGCAAAGAGCAGCGTGCGGATCCCCTTGGCCCCTTTGATCAGACGCAGGATTCGGCCAATCCTGGCAAGACGGATCACTCGGAACAGGGTAGGGGACACAAAATACCTTTCTATCAAATCTGCTAGAAACATACCTGGTGAAGAGGGAAGGAATACAAAGAAAATACTTAAATATCCATGCTACAGAAAATCATGACTCTAAACAGTTTTATGTGCCATCTTACCTCTTATGATTTCAGGATTGTCATTTTACATTGCAAGCAATTTCATAACAACCCAAGGATCAAGCAATCCCACAGGAAAATGGTTAGAATTACTATTGTGAAATTTTCTCTCCCTTACTAAGTTTGTAGATCTTATTTTTTTCCTCCACAATGATTTTTTTAATTGTTAAGGGTAGAAAAATTAAAGCTACACAGTAAAATGCTAAAAAGAAAATATAAATCACCTGAAATATCAACCAACCATTTACTACTGTTAATATTTTGTTGAGGATCACTCCATTTTTCTATGCAAGCACACAAACATTTACAAATGTAATCATGATATAGGAGCTTTTTTATGTCATCTGTTTTAGCTACTTCATCATATGTTATGGACATATTTTCATATAAATGACAACAGAATAATTCCTTATAGTTGTATAATGTTCTGTCCAAATAACCATATATTGAAGAATTTTATGTTGTTTCCAATTGTTTTGGCTGAGACAAATATCCAAGCAGGTATATTTTCTTTTAGTTGCATGGGCATTTTTTTTTTTTTTTTTTTTTGCACGGGCCTCTCACTGTTGTAGCCTCTCTGGTGGCAGAGCACAGGCTCCGGACGCGCAGGCCCAGCGGCCATGGCTCACGGGCCATGGGCATATTTTGATAATAAAAGAAGGTTGGTCAAACAGTATATTTAAAATTTTGTTATATATTGCAAGTCTATCTCCAGAAAGTCTGTACAAATTAACACTCCTAATGATAGTCTATGAAAGTGCTCACACTCCACATGCTCACCAGTGTTGTCATTTTTCTTTATAATTTTACCCAAAAAACTCTGTGATGTTTAAAACATCTCATTATTATAGTTTATTTGCATTTCTTTTGGGAAAAAATAATCCAAAAATTTTTTATTATTTATTGGACATTTTGTATACTTGTTGACTATTTTCAACTTTCTCTTTTTGGCCTAGTCTAGTCCTTTGCCCATTTTTCTATTGGGAGATTTACTATTTTCTTACTGATTTATGAGGACTATTTTTCTATTACAAGTGCTAATTCTTTGTTGGCCTTAAATGTTACATTAACAATAGCCCTGTTTTTAATTTGTCTTTCAACTTTTTTTTCTTAATTTGGTGGTGGTAGTGAGTTTTCCTCCATAGAATATTTTGATATTTATGTAGTCATATCTATTATATTTTCTTCATGGAGTCAAGTTTGTCATGAATAGAAAGGACTATTCAAGCTTATGGTTATAAATCTATTTCTACTAGAATCCATTTTTTAATACATTAATTTTTACACATCAATTAATAAATCTTGATCCATGAGATCTTTTAACTGAGTAACTTAGTAATTCTCTATATATTGATGTTTAATTTTGGATTATTCATTTGAATCCATTGAGCTTCTTAGTAAACACTGTTTTACTTCATCAATGTAATAATAATCTTAATATCTAGCAATGTAAGTCACCCCTCATTACTCTAATTTTTCTTCCAGGTGAATTTTAGAATCATTAGATTTATATCACCAATTTATTATCCCCACTACACAAAAAGACGCTCATATTCTCATTGGGATAACACTGGAATTATAGATTAATCTCTTAAAAAAATGGTCATGATTACAGGGAGACCCTTCTTATCCAAGTACAAGAAAAACCTTTCAATTATTTTAAACCTTCTTTTGTTTCTGTTAGTTTTCCTCATAGAAGCCTTATACATTTCTTGTTAAAGTTGTTACTAGGTATTTTACTTTATTTTTATTGGAATTGTGAATGAAATTTTTCTTTAGGCATATTTTCTAATTTTTTGCTCCACATATAAAACAATTACTAACATTGGTATGTACAATTTAAAATTTGCACCTTCTGAATTCTAATTGAATCCATATTTTTCAGTTGATTCTCTTGCATTTTTAGAGTGCCATAATAAGATCTGAAAATGAAAATTTGCTCCATTGTTCAAATATATGTACCTCTCTGTTTTCTTATCTAATTGTATCAGCCAACACTGTTACAAATAGAGGTGATAGAGGGAAACACTTTTCTTCTTCCTAAGCTAACTGGAATGCTTCTACCATTTTGCTTGCTGTATGTGATTCCTACCTAAATTTTAATTTGTGTTTTTTATATATTAACTTTAATCTCACCTCTGGTAATAATACTCCTTTTTCAAAAATTAATTTTGAATCCCTATTCTAACTTATACTACTCAATATGGCAGTTTTAGGTTATGTGACTTTTAACCTTTCTTGTCCTGTCTGTTTCAGTATCTCCAAATTGAGTTTGTATTAAATAATCTCTACAATCTCTGTCTAAAATTCATAATTATGAAAATAAATGCAATCCTAAACTACTGGGCAAGGCATGTACAAATAATAAAAAAACAATAGGATAGAAAAAACAGCTATGGTAATGAAATGAGAGGAAGTATAAAATCAAATACTGTGATTCACAGATATGACTGGGGTTGGTTGAGAAATGGTTACAAACTTGACAAGTATGAAGCCATAAGAAATGAAGCTGCATTTCTTCAGACCTTAACTTTTTACTTTGAGTTCAGGAATAATTTTCACAAAGAGTCACCAATATTCTGGCTAGTTATATTATCATTAATCAAAGGATAGTTCTCATATGTGTAAAAACCGGAAGTGATTTCCGATTCTACATTGGTCTTCTAAGACATACCTACCTATAGACCCAGCTGCTACCTTTGTGAAGGGTAATCTTGGAAATCAAATATCAAGGAGTTTTATGTGCTTCCAACAGAATATGTGTGGCTTTGAGGCTTGTTGTGTGAATCTAGGAATTCTGACACAGAGGTATTTGTTTTTTTTAGTTTTGTTTTTAAGGTTCCTTCACTCTTTCAGTGTTACTAACTTACTCAAAAGTAAGTTTACACTCAAGAATTCAGAAACTTCTCTGAGTATGTGTAATGTTTAGTTTGATTCAAAATGGAAATCTGATTAATAAATGCTCTTACCTACAATGGAGAGAATCACAACCACAAAATCAAAAATGTTCCATCCTACAGTGAAGTAGTAGCATCTGAGGGAGATCAGTTTCAGCACACATTCTCCAGTGAAAAGGATAACAAAAACTACATTGATCCAATATAAAACTTCAGTCATGTATGCACTTTGTCCCTCTTTTTCTACCATCATGGTTACCATGTTGAGGCAGATAAGAACCATGATGGCTATATCAAAAGCTTGGTTTGTTACTAGGTCAAATATACATCCTTGGAATTTGTTCTGCAAAGAAACAAAAATAATAGGAAATGTACAGTAAATTTTGCAAGTAGTATCCATAAATCATTACATTAGTAAAAAAATTTTTTTTAAGGTATCAGTCTTCAAAACTTGCATAAATTATCCCTGGTCATAGGTTCTTGCTTTGTACAAGAAATATTATTAAATCTTAGAGTACATGAAAACTTTTTGTTGCTGTTGACTTTTAGTATACCAAGTCTTCAGCGAGCCTTGTAAACTAACATTTGCTTTTAAGCATATCCACCCCTAGTATGTCATATAGGAGTTGCCAGGATCACAAGGTAAGTTTAACTAAGAAAACCTCAGCTCTACTACCTCGAGTATTTCAAGGTAATAAAATGACATCTCTAAATTTCTACTTTGTCACGTTATTTTGACTAATGTGTTGGCACTGTCTTGTACTGATATTACTGCTATAATATCAGATCTATATTTTCCTATCTCTTCCATGTATAGAATATACATTTTCAAACATACCCATACTTAACACATCACCTTTCTTGTCAGTCTCACTGATAGTATTATGCTTTCCAGGAAACCCAATTTCAAAATCACTTTATTAGTTGCATAGGCAAGTTTTAAGGCACTGTATTCAAAGTCAAGTAGTGTACTGAAAAAATTAAATACCAGAGCTTTAAATTCATACATTATGATTCAGTAGGGTCTGGGTGAAACCTGGCCATGTGTCCATTTAAAAAGTGCTGGGTAATCCTCATGTAGCCAGCTGGTACTAAGTGGATTCCCATCTTTAGGATGCTCTGTCTGCAGCCATGACTTTTGGTAAGGTGTGTTATGTTGAAAAGAAATTGAAAAACATGTAATGCATTTAAAATTATTTTAATTGTTAGAGGAATACAAACTATTCTTTAACTGCTAAGATTCACTATTTACA
Organism: Leucopleurus acutus; assembly: GCF_964270905.1. Classification (NCBI taxonomy): domain Eukaryota; kingdom Metazoa; phylum Chordata; class Mammalia; order Artiodactyla; family Delphinidae; genus Leucopleurus; species Leucopleurus acutus. The sequence goes on from NC_139149.1 coordinate 53,304,030, forward strand.
TCTGAGCCTATTCTGGTCTTTCTTTGACCCTATGGTAAGATAAAGTTTAGATTCATGACCAGTCCAACTGCTTCTCTGGCTATTTGTTGTAATATCAGAGATCTACAAGGTTAGTTTCACCTGACTGATAGTGAGCCATCATTACATCATAAAGCCATCAAGAAAATCAAATTTCAATCAAAAGTACATTTTATTTTGATTCTCTACAGGCCATTTGTACTAATAGTAAGTTGTATAGCTAAGGTAGAGATAAAAGCATATATAGGGGCTTCCCTGGTGGGGCAGTGGTTAAGAGTCCGTCTGCCAATGCAGAGGACATGGGTTCGTGCCCCGGTCCAGGAGGATCCCACATGCCGCGGAGCGGCTGGGCCCGTGAGCCATGGCTGCTGAGCCTGCGCGTCCGGAGCCTGTGCTCCGCAACGGGAGAGGCCACAACAGTGAGAGGCCCGTGTACCGCAAAAAAAGCGCATATATAATTATTTTTCATTTTTATAGAAAAAGAAATTTTATGAAGGCATATTACGAGCTGTGATAGTGTTCAAAATACATATGTTCAGTTTTATAAGAATTTTTCTTCAAAATATTAAAATATATGCATTCATGTTTAAGAAATAATTATATATTAAAGATGAATTGAAAATAATTTTTAAATTTACATGCTAAATATAATTTTTTTTTTTACCCCCGGACGAGGTATTGGCTTTTGAGGTTTCTTGGATCCCAGCTTTTTCATTGCATTATAATATTTCTTCTGTTCTTCTGTCATAAAGATATCTTGACCTCCAAGGTAAAGAAATAAAAAATAAATCTAGTTAAAACCAGAATCATTGTCTAGATCTTCCTTCAGATCATTATTCAGGTTAAAAATGTATTCATATAGAAATGAAATGTCTTCTCGCTTCAGTAGCACATACATTAAAATTGGAACCATACGGAGATTAGCATGGCTCCTGATCTAGGATGACATGCAAATCTGTGAAGCGTTCCGTAGTTTTGGTGACAGATGGTGACAGACGGTAACTAGACTTTTATGGTAATCATTTCACAATGTATGCAAATATCAAATCATTATGTTGTATACCTGGAACTAATATACTGTTATATATCAATTACACTTCAATTTAAAGAAATGAAATGCCTTTTATTATGTGCAAGGTAGCTATAAATCAAACCTGTCTTAAAGAATTACCTACATGTAGGCACAGACTCTCCGTACGTAATGCAGTATGCATAATACACAAAATATATGGATTACATGCAATAATGATTGGCTCAATTATCTTTTAGTAGCCTAACCTGCTATCTCATTTTATCTGCTACTTGTCTCACCAGGCATTTCATTGCTAAATAACAAATATATCAGTAGTGAATGATAATTTGGCTAATGTTTACCTATTAGCCATACTGACTCATAAAGAGTAGGAAGTAGGGGCCAAAAGTGGTAGCTAAAATAGTATTATTTTTATATTCATTTGCATTCATTTTAATATATCATATTCCCTTAGCAGAATAAATGAATATACTATATACATGTATAGCACATATCCATAAATACTGCATATACACACACACACATATTTGGTATACATATAATAAATTTATTTATTTATTTATTTAAAAAAAAAAAAACTCTTTAGTTACCTCTTTAATTCCAAACAAGGAATTTCAACATAAACACTTTATTGGGTGTAAACATTACATGTAATAGAGTTTTAGATGTTGAGAAAATTACCAATAATCCAGGGTTTCTGACTTGAAGGATTTTCTAATTGAATATACAACATTTAAGACTCAACAGTAAATAAATTAACATCTAAATAAAGTTTTTGTTCCTTTCTACACTGTATAAGTCTAAATCTCACAAAGGAGGCCTAGAAACTTTGCCTATTCTTTTAGACTCTGTTAATTTCTTAAAATTATCTATAATTTATACAGATTCACGCATATTCCTCATTGGTCCACAATATAAACTTTTTAGTTATGGCATAAATTAGTACAATCCATGTAACTAGGAAGTTATTTTGGGGAATTTACAGTTCCGAAATCCTTACTTAACTTGTAGGGTCCTGGAGCTAAGGTGATCTGTTTATGGTTTCCCTTTGGTTTTTCTGGATTGCATTTTCTTATCAAATACCTAACGATAACCAGGCTTCCCCTTCTGTCTTATGCGTTTTAATTTACATCTCCTCTAATTGATAGGAAGTCTTTGTGCAATTTTGGCATTCATCTATCTGATCTATTGACGTGAGACAGAACTTTCATGCCAATGTTAAGAGAAGCCCAGACCCTTTATTCCTCAGTGATGAGGGTTGAATATCACAGCAGGTCAAGAACTTACAAGAAGCTAGGAAAACACTGGGAAGATAACTCTGAATTAGAGGTAAAAACCAAAGTAGCAGGTTTTGTCTTCCCTTGATGATACCCTGGTTGTCAACATAATGAAGGATGGGATGAAGCTAATAGGAGATTACAAAATGCTCCAGTAGAGAAACTTGTGTTGTGATTTTATTTAACTGTAGCTTATACAGACCTTGTAAAATGCATCCTGTTACTAAAGAATGGACTTGACGGGGAGGGGGAAGGGTAGGCTGTGACAAAGTGAGAGAGTGGCATGGACATATATACACTACCAAACGTAAAATAGATAGCTATTGGGAAGCAGCCACATGGCACAGGGAGATCAGCTCGGTGCTTTGTGACCACCTAGAGGAGTAGGATAGGGAGGGTGTGAGGGAGGGAGACGCAAGAGGGAAGAGATATGGGAACATATGTATATGTGTAACTGATTCACTTTGTTATAAAGCAGAAACTAACACATCATTGTAAAGCAGTTATACTCCAATAAAGATGTAAAAAAAAATAAAAATTTAAAATTAAAAAAAAAAAAAAAGCTAGGTGGCAGACATTCTGTAAGTCAGGCTGGTCTTTACACTCTGTCAAGGCTGTATTATATAGTAGTTAAGAAGACCCCAGTTCTGGTGTAAGATCATCTTCGTTCAATCCCCATCTCTGTTGCCCTTGGGTAAGTTTTTTAATCTCTTTAAGGTTATATCATCTCATTATTACAAGAGTAACTACCTCATTGGTTTGTTGTGAGGATCAATTAAGATACTGTATTTCAAACACTCAGTAATTATTTACAACTTCCGTTGTTGTTATTAACCTTCCAAACAGTTATAGTTACTGAAAAGGGTTGATGTTACTTAGAATTTACTCCTATGTACCCAGGTCTGTACTAGTCATTTGTGTAAATACATTGCATACATTTCCCTTTTATAACTTGAACTCATTAATAACTTATGTTCTAATTTTCAGAAGTATATTTTCTGATGAACTATTAAAACCCAATTATCACATGGATTTTTTAAAGATGAAAACAGTGTGTATAAGAATGATGGATAGTTGGCAAACTAGTAAAGTGGGGCTGGTGATTAGAAAGAGGTATGGGAATTTGGCAGGGTCCTAAACTGAGACCAAAGTGCTGAAGTTAAAAAGCATTAAGAGGCAACATTGCATTGTGGAAAAAATAGGCTTTGCAGTCAAACAGAACTTTGGATCCTGACTACCAATGACCTACTACTTGATTTGAAACAAGTTGTTTATCTTCTCTAGGACTCGGTTTATACACTTGTATAGAGATACCACTTTCATTTGTTTGTTTCATGGATTAGATGAATTCATATAGAGGCCTCTAGCAGGAGACCTCCTCTGTAGTAGATTATTAATTGACGTGTTGGTCCTGTCTTCTTTCATTCTCTTAGTAGGTTGTAAAGAAACCCTAAACCATTCAGAAAGGGTCAGAAGATAAAAAGCAGCTTAGAATGCAAGTGAAACACTGGAAGAATGGTAGGGGATAACTGTAGCTGTCACTGCTTTGAAATTAGTAACTTTTGCCTGACGTTACTGGTAATGATGTCTACCCAACCCATCTTCCTGCAGTGGCAATTCTTGTTGTAAGAATAACATTCAAGAGCAAGGGGATCAAAGCAATTAGGGCTGTGGCTGTCCTGTCATGTCATACTGCTCTTTCTAGATCCACTATAATTTATTATATACAGGGAATGCTGGAGAACCATATGTATGTGCTTATATATCACATATACAAGTATATAATGACTAAAGTAGGAAAAATAAATTGGAAATTGGGGTATAATTTGTGAAATTATTTTCAAGATTAATTATTAATTATTCAAGATCCTCTGCCTAAAGGCATGAATATATGATAATATGAATATATGATAATGCTAGCTAAGTTTGACTGTTAGATATAAAATGTAAGAATGGAACATGGAATTTTAAAAATTCTTTGAAAAATAAACACCTGTATTTGGAAATATAAGCATCAATAATATTTAATATTTGCTACATCTTCTTTCACCTGAGGATAGTCAATCACGGCCACTGATGACATTTCACTGCATGTACACCTGTCTTTTCTTAGATGCTAAGCCAGTATCTGAAATCACTTCCTCCTGGTATTCCAGCACTCACCCTTCAAAGGTCTCTTTTCCTGTGGGTGGTGCTACAGCCACTGTAGCTCTGTTAACTTTGAGAAAACTGAGACTTCTTAGACATTTTTTTCTCCTGCAAATCACAAACAACACTGTAGACCTTACCCCCTAAAATCTCTTAACTGAATGAATCCCCTATTCTTTATTGCTGCAAATGACGAATTTGGAGAATTAAGTGTGGTCTAGGTGGCAGGTAAAGCAGGGTCTGACCTTGTCTTTGGTCTCTCCCAGTCATTCTCTGCATCATTGTTAGGTTAAATTTTTAATTAAAGCTGAGTTTTCATAATCTCTGGGAAAAAAGACTCTGGAGTTAGATGCATAATGAAGCTACTTCTTAGCTATCAGACCATGTGCAAGTCACACAATCCCTCTGAAAGGTGAAGTGGGGATACTGTGCTCTGTAGACTTATAAAATGTGACAAAGATTACTGTGTAAAGTACTTTACACACGATCAGACATGTCATCAAATCTCAATAGATGTCTACGTCCTTTAATCTCTTTAAGGTTATATCATCTCATTATTACAAGAGTAACTACCTCATTGGTTTGTTGTGAGGATCAATTATTATAGTAAAGTGGTAATTTTACTCAAAATACCTCAATGACACATCAGATCCTACTGAAAAATATCTGACATGACTTTTCAGATCTGCTCTCAAGCAAATAAAGACCTCATCTTTTCTATTTCTCTTCTCAAAACTCCATCCAAAGTGGATGGACTGGTATTTCTCCTGCACTGCACCTCCTTTGCCAGCATGGTGCATGTGCTCACACACTTCTCTGACCCTTCATGTGGCTTACTTATCCTTCTGCCTGCCACTTGCTTTGTGTCTTTTCATCCATCTTCCAAGGCCTGCTCAATTGTCACATATATCATAAAACTTTCTATAGCTGTATCTAGTTTTCCTCTGACTGCCCATTTACATTTTTTGTTGTTAATTTTCTTAACTGCATTTATCACTATGTCATATTATAGTATTTGGGGGTACAGCATAGGAAAGGGCCTAAGTAATATACAAGGTACATGGGATCAACTATTAAAACCCTAACACTTAACCAGGTGCATAATCGTGGGTAAGTCACTCAAAATCTCTGTGCCTTTCCTCATTTATCAGACAAAGTCTATAATAATAATTCCTCTCATGGTTGATGTTAAGGATTAAACTGTGTCCAATCCCCCTCCCCACCCCGTCCAAAAAAAAAAAAAAGGAGATATGTTGAAGTCCTAACCCCTCGTACCTCAGAAAGACCTTATTTGGAAATAGTGTCATTGAAGATGTAATTAAAATAAGGTCATACTGGAGTAGGGTGGGCCCTTAATCCAATATGACTGGTGCCCCTATAAGGAGAGGAGAGAGACAGAAAGAGAGAGAATGTCATGTGACCACAGAGGCTGAGACTGAAGTTACGCTGCCATAAGCCAAGGAATACTTGAGCTACCAGAAGCTGGAAGATGCAAAGAAGGATCCTCCTCTAGAGACTCTGAGGAAAACATGGCCCTACCAACACTTTGATTTTGGACTTCTAGCTTCCAGAACTGTGAAAGAATCAACTTCTGATGTTCGAAACCACCCAGTGTGTGGTACTTTGCTGTGGCAGCCCTAAGACTGATACAGTTGATGTGAACATTAATGAAACAAAAATCTCATTGTGTTTGACCTGCAAATCTTAACTTTAATTACCTGTGTCATTTCTTCTGCTATAATAAACTCCTTGAGCTCAGTAAAGTATCTTCTGTTGTTCTCTTTAAGTACCAACCCAATACATACCACACAGAACAGTGGCTCAGAACAGAATACAGTAACTACTTATGAAACATGTTTTGAGTAAATAATTAGTTCGTTGAATTTTCTTAATCAATCCCCTACAGGGAACATTGGAAAATAAAACTGAATAGTTGATGTATTTCTTAAAAATAATTATGACTTAGGAGATGATTATTTTCTGTGCAGAGATGAATGAGATTAAGCATATCCATCATTGTATAGTAACCAATTACTTGGAAAATTAATGAAATTCTAATGAACTAATTACTAACTGACATCAAATTAAATTTCACATTGTATTTTTGGGAAAATAATTGTTAATTTCTTTCAGTGCAATGACAAAAACTTGAAATACTTATCTTCTTTTTCTGTTGGTTGAAGTTATCTATGATGACCCCAATGAACAAGTTCAAGGTGAAGAATGACCCAAAGATGATGAAGATGACAAAATAAATATACATGTAGAGGCTGTATTCATATATGGGCTGCCTGTCTACCTATAAAATTAACAAGAGTTAGCAGTATGTTGACAATAAAATTCATCATTTTCTTTTTCACATGGTTTGACAAGGTAATTCAAACAGTGCTATCCTAGGCAAACGTGGTTTTTCAGAAGCCATAGTGTTGACAAGGTTCAACATAATCATTCTTAAAAATTTATTCAACACTAAATAAATATTTATTACATGCTTACTATGAATATAATCTTCAAATTACTACAAAGGGCTTATCCACTGTAGTACTTATTCTCAGATTGTAGGACAATTTAGTTAGTAAAGGACCTAATGCATAATTTTTATTTCCAGAAAAAAATAAAAGAGATGATATCACACTTATATAAATCTTTTTTTTTTTATTTGATTACAACGTCTTCTGTGGCTTTTGTGACAATATGAAATAGTCAGCAGTCTTCAAACTTTCTTAGTGTGTGACTAATTTCGCATAAACTCTTTCAAGGAACTTTAAAATATAAAAGCAGTAAAAACTATGAATAAAATATGTTATTCCCTTTTTATTTTGATAAACAAATATTTACTGAGCACTTATTATTGCCAGGCTGTGCTAAGCGCTCTACTTAACATTTTCTAGTTGGATCCTCACTCAGAACAATCCCATGACGTAGGCAGTGAATTACTTTCTTTTCATAAATCAATAAACAGGCTCAGAGAGATAAAGTAATTTGCTCGAAGTCATATGCAAGCTTGTCTGATATGGGACAGCCAGAATTTAAGCCAAGCTCTGTTTCCAAATGCTGCACAGATAACCACTAGGCTACCACCAGGTGGGTGTTCTTCAGTGTGTGTGCACATACCAAGGGCTCCTTGGAGCTGCTGTTTGAAAACAGCCTAACTAAACTAAGGAACTTTTCAAAATTGTAGAGTTTAGTGTTATGTTTACCAATACTTACGTTAACAGAGTCAACTGCTGCATACATAATAACCATCCATCCTTTAAATGTTGCCTGTAGATATAAAATTTATAGAATCTGAACCTCATACTTTAAAATAGTCACAAGTGAGTTTAGTGTGTTTAATGTTATAGCATTTATTAATTAATACTAAATTAGTGAGTTTTACTATACAGTCGTCCCTCGGTATCTGCAGGGGATTGGTTCCAGGGCCCCCCTGAAGATACCAAAATCTGCCCATGCTCAAGTCCCTTGCATTAGGCAGATGCGAACCCACGGAAAAGGAGAGCCCACTGTATTTCAAAATACCAATTTAACATAAGATGCTGTGTCAAGGGAAAAAAGGGGAGGGACACATCACAAAGTCACATCCTAAATCTGACTCCTAGTTAATTATTGCCAGGTTGTCACAACTGCCTGTGAGTTTTGTACATGAACTTTAATTTTTTCCAGAGTGGGGAGGAGAATTTTATGAATAACAAAGGAAACAATTTTTTTCCATATCTTAAGGATTCTCCATACCCATGGGAAGTCCTTCTCATTTCCCTGTAGTGTAAAAGTGCAGTCCAAAACATGACTATTCGTTTTTGGACGCAGTATTCAGATGGCACAGTGGCAGGGGGTCAGGTGACTCCAAAAAGGTGGATTAATAACTCTAAAATGCAACAGAACCCATGTTCTGTTTTCATGTTTATAGGCACATGTTCTAAAAAGACCAACTCTATTTTTAAAGTCACAAAGTACTTTATCTTTAATTTTTAGTTAATAATTATATAAATAATGACAGCTCCTCCATCCAGTGTGCACCAAAATGTCAAGCATTCATAAAAGGGCTCACTTACAACTTGAAGCAGAGACAGGTAACCAAGTCCAACATTATCAAAGTTCACTTTCAGGTTCTTCCATCGCACATTTTGACTAACATTCATAAGTGCAAAACACTCAGAACGATTTTCAACTTCACTTGTAGGAAACGGTGACCCATCTGTGGTGTTAACACACTGATAGAACTTGCCAGCAAACAAATTTACTCCCATGATGCTAAATATTAGCCAGAATATAAGACACACAAGTAGCACATTCATGATGGAAGGGATTGCACCTATGAGTGCATTCACGACCACCTAGCGTTCAAAAGAAAGAATGATTAGGATTAGTATGAATGTTAAATGGGCAACATTAATGAAACACAATACAGAATTAAAGAAGTTAGAAAAGGCACCCTTACATGTTTAAGACATAAAGCAACCAACCAACACGTACTTATTGAAGGCCTACTGTGTGCTCATCAGGACAAAATAAGACAGGAGCCCCTTGATCAATGAGTTTACAAAAGTACATGAGGATCACACAGCGAAACTACTAGCAACAATACAGAACAAATCACTAAGATTATATGACAGCTTAAATAAATGAAAAAAATAAATAAAAAGAATAAACCAAAAACCTGATATACGTAAGGTGAAGCCATAAAATCTGCATGCTCTAGAAAAGAAAGAAATTTATAAATGTAAACAATTAAAATAAAATGTACATTTAATGGTTCATAGTCCTAGAATTACCAGTGCTAAAATTCTCCCATATAGCGAAACTACTAGTACGTATAAGCTGGAGTTAAGATTGGGAATCTTTTCACGGTCTGAATGCCGTAGATTTAACTGGTTCTGCTAGTTGTGTGATATGTAAACTTAATTAAGACCTTGGGACCTCTGTTTCCTCATCTACAGAATGAGAGCAGTCTTTTCAAATGTATTATTCTAACTCTAAAAACACTTTACACATAAGCCCTTGGCTAAATATAGATAGTGCTGGCCTCAATTAAAAACAAAAAATACAGAATAGTTTATCTTTAATACTCCGTTTATTTCTGCTTTTCAGCATTTCCACTACTATTGATCACCAGTGCCTCTTGCCACCCACTGTTCCTTCATGGCGACCACTGTAGCATTTATCACTCTCCAGATTTTCTAAATTACCTCATCTTTCCACTTACTATCTTCTTACAGTCGACCTCTACTCTGAATTTGAGTGCAAAGTTGTTAAAGAATAACTTGTTAAGTAAAGAGCACGTGCTCCCTTTTTTTTTTGCAATGTATCAAGCAGGATCCCTGACTACTTTTGAGATTGTCTAGAGCAGGAGTTGTCAAACATTTTCTTAAATATTTTTAGGTTTTGCGGATTATATGATTTCTGTTACCACTATTCCATTCTGCTATTGCAGCGAGAGATCATATATAAACAAATGGGCATGGCTGTGATCCAATGAAACTTCCTTTACAAAACAGGCATCCAGCCTGTAGGCTTTGGTTGTTGACACTTGGTCAAGAACAACAGTTATTACCCTGGGGCTCATGGGTAGACATGGACCTATAGAGGTTCCATGGGGGCATGAAATCATACGAAGCACATTATTATGGGTATGCTTTCTTTACGGAGAAATGATTTCTACTTTTATGAGATTCTTACAACGTACATGACCCCCAAAGGGTTAGGAAGAACAGAATTAGAGAGTAGAATTCCAAGTGGTCAGCTCTTATTCAAGCCTACATTTTCATCCTCATTTCCTGCTACCCTCCCACTATGCTCATAACCTAGGCACGCTGATTCTTATAGTCACTGCTCAAACACACCTTGCCTAGTCAACTCTGTCCTCTACCATCTCTGCCTGGAATGCCCACCTGCCTGTGACTTGGGGCCCATTCTTTCAGTCATGGCTGCGAGTCACCTCCATATGAAGCCCCTCCCAGACCTCCGCAGGCAGCCACTTTCATCTCTACTCCCATAGCACTGTGTGCTTACTGCTTTATAGCAGGTGTCACAGAATAACTACTATTCCCCTCTCTGTCTCTCCATGACCACTGTCCTGGCTCACTCTTGGGGGACTGGGGTCTATTTACCATTGTACTCTTCTATAGTACAAAATTTGACACACAGTTTTGGTGCTGAAAGATTGTGCGTAATGATGAGTCTCTGAGGGAGATGGATACATATCGTTCTGATGAGAAGCCATTTGGAAAAGTCAGTAAGTTCAAGAACCTCAAGCCTTTTTAAAGGAAGCTAACTACAAAATGCCTCCAATCATATTTCATTTATTCTTTAAAACGACCCTGCAATTTGAAGAAACATCCCTGTTTCGCATGGCTAATAAACGTAACTAAGTAGACATACTTGTCCCTCCAAATATATTAAAACATTCTCCTGCATCCAATTCACCTGTATATTAGATAAACAACAGAGAGCAAACAGGGTAAAATAATGGAGTGGCTTAATCACTGAGGGATGTATTAATATCTTGATGGGGAAAGTATATTACTTCATCATGAGAATGTAGTACACGCTCTGCTTGAGTCCAGGGATCAGTCATAAGTTCTGAATAGATCGCAACATTCTACTAATGCTCAAAAAGAAAAATTAATGTCAACTCCAATACTACCGTTCTGTATAAAATGAAACTTGTAATTTCAATTCTTACATGACCAAAAGTACTTGACTTTTACTTATGAAAAAAAATCTTTGCATAATCATGATCTTTCATATATTTACATGGGGGCCAACATACACTGGATACACTAACAAGCAGAGGTTACAGTCATAATTAGGTTACAGTCATAATGTAATGAAGATCTGCTAGACTAAAACACATCTGACATTCATTCACCTGAGGCTTCAGATTTCTGAGCCCCATTCCAGAGTTTATTACTCAGTATATCTGGGGTGGAACCTGGGAATTTGCATTTCTAGTAAGTTTTCAGATGATGCTGACCACATTTAAGAGATGCAGTAAGCAAATTGTTCAGAGACTACAGTTAGAGAGGCAGTCGGATAAATAAATAAGTACGATGCAATATAATGAGGATGTTATGTGTCTGAACATATAGGAAGGATGCTCAATTATACCTGGTGGTGGACAGACAAGGCACATTTAAACTGAGGCTTAAAAGATGAGTAGGTATTTACTATATTGATGAGTTAGGATTGAGATAGGGCAGGGAGAAACATTCCTGGCCAAGAGAACGGAGGAATGAGAAAGCAGGAATATATCTGGAGAAGAAGAAATTCAAGGAGAGAAGCAACAAATGAGGATATAGACTCATTAGAGAAAATAAAGCATGGATTTTATGAAGAAGTTGCTGGTTTAATACAGCCCTAAAGCTAAGTTGCTGGTAGTCATTATTTATCTCACCTTGTTTGTTTCTGCAAAATGAATCTCTTTTCAGGTACTATGCTGCCTACTGCAAATTAAGTAAAATCAGAGCTTTAGTTTTCTCAAATATAATCTGGAGCTATTTCCACTTTCACTGAGCCATGTATTTAAAGAATGAAATTAAAAGTGATGCCTGATGCTACTTCACTTCTCTGACTTTTCTTATGCCCCACACCCAGGGTAGTTCCTTAAAAAATTGTTTGAGCACCTGATAAAGGCAAGTCCTTCGTGATTTGTATATGAGAGAGACTGTCAGGACTAAGAGTGTCCCCTTCACCTGAGTTTCCTAGCATAGGAAAGATTGTCATTTAGGAAGGGAAAAGTCACTTATTTGAATCACTGCCTCACAATATAATATAGAGGCATTACTGTATTTGATTTAGTCTTTGTTAAACAATAGGCATTGAAATACTGCATCTATATGCACATGTATACACACTTATATACATAAACAGCCCATATATACGTATATATATGCACATGTGTGTAAATATAAACAGTCCATAATTCCTACATACCCATTTTTTCATATCTTACACTCCATTAGGAAACATGAATATTATATTAGAAGTTTAGTATTTTCTTACCCTCATTCCTTCAAATCTAGATAAAGCTCTCAGAGGTCTTAAGGCTCTAAGTGTCCGAAGGGATTTAATGGGGCCAAGGTCTGAGTAGCCAAGAGTGTTTGCGACCAAAGTAACCAAAGAAACCTAAAAAAGAAGAAAAATTTCATTAATCATTTCAATGAAATAATAAAGCATGAAGAGAAAAAGTCAATTTCAAAGATCACTAAGAGCAGTTCAACAAGAACAATATGATTTTATACATAAAGTTATCTACTTATTGTCTAAAAATTGGATAAGATAGATGCTTTTTAAAGGAAATAGATTTAAAGGAAAGTTAACCTAAATAAGATGAAATTATAGAAGGAAAGTAAGTCATTTCTTATATCTGAATAAAAAAATCACACATGCTTTTCACACTTCTGTAGTCAATGGTTTTGTACTTGCTTATTAATCCTGAACATTTAAGTAAAGCAACTATCAAAATTTCAATTGGAATAAAGCCCAGGGCATAACAAAGTGTGTGATTCTGAAGCTAAGTTAAAAGAGTGTGGCAATCACTCAACCAAATCTAAGTCCCAGTATAGACCTTTTTCAAAAGCACTCTGAAGACTTATGACTTTGAGATGAGGCAAATTCCCCAGAAGATTATTCTGACCTACAGTTTCTCAGAATTGGCACCAAAGATCTTCCTATCAATAATTAGTGGGAGAAAATCTCAATTGTACTGAAGAGAGCACACAAGCAGGTGATCTCACTGGCTTCATAAACAACATAGACACACAAAAACTTTGTCATATTAGACGGACCCTCCACAATCACCATCCAGTATCCAACAGAAATTTGTGTTCTTATCGTAAGTTATCTCTGAAGAAAGAACATGGACAGAAGTAAAATCAATACATGTTTTGGTAAGGACCAATGAGCTCTTCAATGACCCAAGATCTGGATCGGTAAATGTATTCAGTCTTTGAATAAGTTCCATTTAAAATATCCATTGTTTCACACTGCGTGCAGCAGGAGGCAATGCCTAAGAACAATGTCCGCAATGCAGTTCATTGGAATTAAGTAATGACTGAAAGATTGAAGTTTCCCAGGAAAGATCAGGAGCAACAGGAGAGTCAAGTTCCTTATGTTTAACTATTGAAGAAGTAGAAAAATTTATTGCTTGCAAGTTCACTACTGCTGCTATCAGAAACACAGTGAACTGATTTTTGAATCAGGATGTGTTGAAGTGTTTTGCTCTCATACAGTTACTTCTAAATGTCTCACTAAATGTAACATAATTCTTTGTTTTTAGGTCCTCATGCTATGTATTCAGAATTACTAACTAATCCTCAGTATCACTCTTAAATTCACCCAGTCATTCAGGTCCATTATTTCCCACTTAAGTATGCTTTAAAAAATGTGTATTTTTTTAATCAGAATAATAAATGTTCCTTTTTAATCAGAAAAAAATAAAGGTTTAAAATGTCTATGATAATTTGAATAACCCCTAAGGAAATGGTTAACCTGATCTCCAAATCATTGTTAAATGAGTGTTATTATATTGAATATATGTAGTCTGTAACTGAGAACATATGTATATGCATATATTTATCTATTTATGTATACATGTGTATGTGCATGATATATGCCCCTACTGATGAATAATGCTCAATCAAATAAGTTTCAACTAATCAGGAAGCTTGCAGAAATCAAACAAATCCATCCTCTGAATATCAAATCAAAAGAATATCAAATCAGGTTCTGAAACCTGAATATGTACCAGAATCATCTGGAGATCTTATTACAAGAATTTTCTGCGTCCCAACACCAGAGTTTCTGATTTAGTAGCACTTGAGTTGGACCTGAGTATCTATAACAAGTTCCCACCCACATGTGCCAATGCTGTTGGTTCAGGGATCACACTGTGAGAGCAACTGTGCTGGATAAATTTCTCAATTTTTGAGAAATAAAAAAAATCTCAGCTCCTCCCCCAAATCCACATGCCTAGATTTGCACCTCTATCAGCAAGACAGTTGAGTGGAGTTTTGCTCTCTCTGTTGCATTATGAAAACATTATATATATATAATTATATGCATTATGTGTGTGTGTATATATATATATATATATATACACATACACACAAACACACACATATATATAATTTATTTAGTTAGTTTTTTCAAAATGTTAAATATTTCAAATTGAAGCTATATAACTTCCCTGAATTCTGCATATTACATACCCCTAAATATTGAGAAGCACTACTTCAGATTTTCAAATACAAAAAAATTTCATTATTAAATAGCCATATCTCTTTCTTAACTAAAAATAAATTCAACTCTACTTGTAAATGTTTTTTTTAATCTGAGATGAAAAGAACACTGACAATAGTTTTAAAAGTTTCTGAATCTCATATATTTTATAATTTTTAAAAGATGCAATCATATTTACAGGTTAAGAGAAAAGAAATAACCTACATTCCTTCTATTATTTCTTATTTTGGTTAACCTTTCTTTAAAACTATTGTATTATAAAAGTGTTCATCTAACCATTCATTTTTCTAGGCATTAACTATGTAACTTATATGAGAAAAAGGTGAATCAAAAAATAATCAAACATGAAATCATTAACATACAGTATCAAAAATTAAATATCTCATAGAAGAAGTCTGAGAGAACATAGGAGATATAACATATAGCTATGCCTGCCTTGGAAAAAAATTTTTGTGCATATCACCTATCTAAATATGATAATATTTAACATTAGTGAAGGTTTTTGAGAACACTTATTTGTAAGAATAAATCCCCTTTTAAAATTTACTCAAAAGTACCTACATCGACAATTAAGAAATCCAGCCAACACCAGGCATTGGTGAAATAGGTTTTATAACCATATGCTATCCATTTTAGAAGCATTTCCAGAATAAAGATGTAAGTGAATATCTTGTCAGCATACTCCAGGATAATCTTAATGGTCTTTTTCTTTTCAATATATATATCTTCAAAAGCCTGTGAAAATAATATTCAGATTTAAATTTGGTACAACTTAAAGCTTATGATTCATGACAAAAACAGGAAATGAAATTCTGATAAAGAGAACACTGAAATATAATACTATTACAGGCCAGCTGTCTTTCTTCTGGTTTACAGTTACTGTGTAACACTTAGTTCTAGCCTTTGCACCAGTGCAGGGGGCTGATCACCAGAGGTCAAGAGAAAGAGAGTACAAAAGAATGAAATTATTTATAGTCCCCTAAAAGAATCATGATCTCTGACACATTCAGGGATTTCCACTCATCTGACTCCCCTTTTACTTTCCTTCAAATTAGGTAAGTCCTAGTAATTTAAGACATGATTCCAGGGTCAGCCCCTTTTATAAATCTCTCTAACCCTGCACTCTACTTTGACACAGAAGTAGGATTTAAGCCCTCTCCTTCAGCTCTTATGTGTTTGTACATTCCCAGTGCCTAGCACTGTGTCAAGAACACAGCAGGAAAGGTTTGCTAAATGAATGAATGCAGTAGCTTAATAGGGCTATAGAACACAGACGATGGTTTCTTCCTTTGAATTTTGCACCAATACTTTAACATTCATTAAAAGTTTCAGCTCTACAAATCACTGTTATACTTATTCCATCAATGTGACATCTTTTAACACTTTCCAAGAAATTTTAGTAAGTGATAGACGATGGTACTGTGGTCATAGCCACAAGGCCCGTGGGAAATAATTTGAATGGACTTAAAGAACTGATCTCACTGAAGCCACTGAAAATGACTGTTGACCTAAACAGGTCTAAAGTATTAGATTTTTCTCTTTCAAGTTTAAACAATATTCACTTTGTTGGAGAAAATGAAAGCAAAAGGACCTGTATCCTTCGTGGTAACACTGGACTACCTGTTCATAGTCATGGGCTTGTGCCATTCTTATTCTTCTTATTCCAAGTTCTTATATCAATACTTTAAAAATGATCCTTAGTACTTTTGGAGAAATGTAATCCTCAGTATTGAAGAAAACAGAGAAGTTGGAATAGAGAGAATGGACAGATCCATGAAGATGCTGAGAGAAGGTTCTAGCAGCTAGCAGAGGTTCTGAAAGACAATGGAACTGAAAGGCAAGAACTGAAGTGCAGCCCTCAGGACTCTTCTGCTTCCCTTCTCCGAGTTCTGGAGGAACATCTACTGTTCTGAAATCCCAAGCAGACAACACTTGCTGCTCCAGAGCTTAATCATGCATATACTTCACTTACAAACACATCCCAATTCTGTATCACTTGTGCCTCTCACTTCCCTAATGCTCTCTGAGCTCCTTGAGAAAAGTACCTGGATCTTATCCAACTTTGCATTCAGGGCAGCAAGAATAATGCCAGGCATGGAGTAAATATTTACTGAGCTAACTAAAATTTTGTCCTTAGGACTGATCAGAGGGATTAATTTTTAAGTAAAACCATTTGCCATGATATTTTTAACTTCAACTCATCTATTAAAAATAATGACTTAATTGATCTAAGCCTTAGATGTCAGATCACTTACCAGAGCACCACTGCTAAGCAAGATCATGAGGACAATGAAGCTTTCAAACCAACTGTGCTCAACTATCCTATAGCAGGTCTTCCTGATGTTCCACCAGATTTTTCCTTTCCCTGATTCTGTGTTAACTTGGCAGCATGGGAGCCTCTGCACACAACCTGGCAAGAAAGACAGGCATGTAAAATCTGGATATTCATAATACATAAAATACTTAACATACATTATTTAATGCAAAGTGCTCCCTACGATAGTTCCTCAACCAAATAATTTCTAACGCTTACACCTGAAGCTTCAAATAGTTTCAACTTGGATGCTGCCTTTTCTCATCTCTTAACGCTCCTTGGTGTTTTCTTAATACTTGTATCAGTAATTTCTAACTTGGGATGTATTCGTGTTTTCTGTTCTTCCCTACTTTCTCATCAATCTCCTCTACAGTGTTTAAACCACATATTGTTCTTTTTATGATTGCAGCCCTAATGTAATCCTAATACACAATGAGCAGTAAATAACTATTGGTTAACGAATGAAAATCTCAAGACAAAAATGTACTTCATGGCCTTCTTGATATGAATTTAGTCTACAGTCTGGTGCTGCTTCAACTCCTCTATAAAAAACCCTTTGCGAAACAGCATTCTATGTAATACTTTAAAAATTAGTAGAAGGTCTTATAATTCAGTTCAAAAGAAACAGATCTTGATTACAAGAAACAGTAGAAACTGTTTCAAGTACTATAAGTTAAAAACAAATCTGACTCTGGAATCCCAGATGTAAAACACACTGCCATAAAAAACTGAAGAATATTTTATTTAAAGTTGTTTAGCTTAATTCATTCATATCCCCATCAAACATTTATTGATTAACCTTTTTACTCAGCTGTGTACATAGTTTCTTCTCCTCAAGATATCTATTACTGTTTTTTGGTTAGGCGGCTAGATATAGAAATAAATGACTATAACTGGATAATGCAACTAAAATGACAGATAGGCTGGGGTTATGTTTGATAGCTTGGAAGAAATTCACCTAACCTGGCTTATTTGTTGAGAAAGTGAGGTCAGAGGAGGTTTTCTAGAAGAGGTGGGACCTGAACTGAATCAAAGTAGTAGCCAAAAAGAGTGGAGTGGAATTCCAGGCCAAGAGGCAGCAAAATGTGCCGTGTACAGGACTTACAAGTAGTTCAGAATTTTGATGAAAGCAAAGTGTACAGAAAAGGCATGGATGAGAGATAAGGAAGAGAAACTGGTCAGACTATGGAAAGCATTTTCTCCCACCTTAAGGAGTTTGGCTATATCCTAAATCCTAACGAGGAGTAAGTGAAGGGTTGTAAGCAGAAAATTACATAGGAAGATTGTAATTTAAATAGATGTCTCGGGCTTCCCTGGTGGCACAGTGGTTAAGAATCCGCCTGCCAATGCAGGGGACACGGGTTTGAGCCCTGGTCCGGGAAGATCCCACATGCTGCAGAGCAATTAAGCCTGTGTGCCGCAAGTACTGAGCCTGCACTCTAGAACCTGTGAACCACAACTACTGAGTCCACACGCCACAACTACTGAAGCCCACACACGTAGAGCCCATTCTCCGCAACAAGAGAAGCCACTGCAATGAGAAGCCCACGCACACGGCAACAAAGAGTAGCCCCCGCTCGCTGCAACTAGAGAAAGCCTGTGCATAGCAACGAAGACCCAACGCAGCCAAAAATAATTTTAAAAAAATAAAGTTAAATTAAAAAATAAAATAAATTTATAAAAAAAAATAATAATAATAAAATAAATAGATGTCTCCAGCAACTGTGGAGGATAAGTTGGAAGAGAAGAAGAAGGGGTGGGGAGCAAAGAAAGACCCAGTGCTAGAAAACCATTTAGGGTCTGGTTCAGTATCCCCAACAAGAAGGATAGATTTGGGCAGCTCTGGTTAGGAACTAGAGCAATAACAGAGTCAAGACATATTTGGCCGGTATAATCAACACATTTGCTGACTGACTGGATATGGGATGTAAGAAGAAGGGAGAAGCCCAGACAACTGGGTGGATATCAGTAATGAAATGAAGACCACAGGAACAGGAGCTGCTTGGGGTGGTAATGAGTTTGAGATGCCAGTGAAACCTCTAAATACAGACATCCTGTAGATATTTGGAGGTGTGAATCTGAAGCTCAGGGGAAAAGTCTGGGCTGGAAAAGAATGTGTAGGAATCATTAGCACATGTGTGTCAGCTGAGATCAGGACAGTTGTTGAGGTCACACACAAAAAAGTATTTAGGATGAGGAGAGAAAAGGGTCAAGTCTGGAACATTCTGGGACAGCAATATTAAGAGACAGAATTCAGTGGTATGCTGGAGCCAACTCATACTGGTTCTTGTCAACTTATTGTTAAATTGCCAGGAAATTTTGCTAGCCTGTTGTTAAATGCAGCTGTTATCAAAAATTAAATTGTATAAACTTAAAAGTATAACTTACTTTAAAAAGGTAATAAATACTAAAAATATATTACTCTACATTTTACTATTATCTATGTTCTTGAATATATTTAAGCATTCTATCTGGTTGGTAGAATATGTTATACTGTTGGGCTACTATGTATCTCTTCCCAACTCTACATGCAGCAAAGGCACACCAGTAGTTTGAGATCAGCCATGGTGGGAATCTTTACAAAAGTCATCAAATGCTATAAATCCAGGCTTGTTGATTTTCTAGAGTAGAATTAAGAAAGTGATGGAGAAAATGTTAATAAAGCAAAAAGTATGCCATATTGGTAGCCATTACACTGTGAATAGCACAAAAAATTGAGGAAATATTCTTTCATTATTCGAATTCTACTATCTGATTCAGCAAATATTTGTTCACATCATTGATGAATGGGTCAAGTTTTGACACACAGCCTTTTTGTTTCACTCTCACCTTACTGATTAACGTAAATGAAAATACCAACCAACCTTCAGGTTAAAACTATACTTGTTCATCAGTTGCAACCACTGTTGTTTATAAATACAAAATTTTGGCAAAATTCAACAAAAGCATTCTGTGGGAACCAATTAGCTATATGAATGTTCAATGAAGGATGTTGATTATATTACTGCCTGTAAATTGTGTACCACATATCCTTTATATCAGTAAAATATATGGTAAACTGATGGATGTATGCATACCTTCTTTTTCCTGGAGAACTGGTTGTTAAACATTTACCTGTCCACCACTGGGAAAGGTGGAAGATGAGAAAACCCTAAAGGAGGTGACAAAGTTGGGGTGGGGAAAATGTACAAGAGGCTGCAATAAAAGAAAAGTCAGGGAAGAGTTTCATGAAGGACTGGTGAACACAGCTATGACCAAGAGAGGCTCAGAGAGAGAATGATTGAAATTAAAAAAAAAAAATTAAAGTTGATTAAAAAATAAACAATCAAATTACTTAAAAAAAGGAAGAATTTAAAAAGAGGAACTACAGTGAATTCTTCTCTTAAAAATTTTAGATCAGAAACCTCGTTTGGAGGGAATGTAGAAGGTGGGAAAGCAAGAATGAACAGCACTTTTTAGAGACTTGTTTTAGAAGTTTGCAAGTTAGGCACTCTAAAAATAATTTACTTGTCTATGAAACAATATATTTCATTAAAAGTATTGAGCCTATCAAGTAATAACTTCATATAATCATAAGCTGTCTGTCCTGAAACAACAAAGGTAGAATTCTCTTGATGAAATACATTTTTTGGACAATGTCTTGTTATGGCTTCTTTTACGATTCTGTAGCGAAATTAATTCATTGATCCTTAATACGAGGTATCTCCTAGTACTTTAATTTCCAGTTTTATAGAAATGTAGCAAGTTATGTTTTTCTCTCAAGTCTGACATTTTTGCTAACAATTTTATGTGTTCTTGTCCTTTCTCTCTGGAAACTTCTAAGTTCCCAGAAGGCTGAACTGTGCCTGTTATGCCCTTTCTTTCTGCTCACAGTACTTACTACAATCCTCTACATAGATTCACATGCTGGGATAGTTGACTTAAAAGACATAACCCCCCCAAAAAGAGTTCTAAAATAATCTAAGCATTAGTCATGATCTGAAGGGTTATGTCTTTGTGAATTCTAGAATTTACACAAAATTTGGATGAAACAGAAAAAAAAAAAAACACAACAACAACAGGGTGAAAGGAAAATATACACATGGCTTCATTTATCCAATGTTAATTACAGTTCACATGACCTCAGATCCGAAAGAATTTATCTTCATTGTATCTAAAACAATTACTTTATATCTCAAATGCATTTAGTAAAGAAAGAATATTTTATAAAATGATATGAAAAAATAGTAAAAGGTAAGGTCAAAAATTGACACCAGATCATCTTTTTCAGGGCAAAAGAGAACACCAGATAGAGTGGAAAAATTTAAGATGGAATTTTTTTTTATTAACTTAATGCTTGAGACTTTAGAATTTATTTTAAAAACAAAGATCTTGTGCAGAACAGAATCTATCTGCATCAAGTATAATTACCAGAGGAGAAAGTTATCTCTTTGGTTAAGAAGATTTTACTATTTGGGATTTCTTTTTGTAGGTCTTAAGGTGGAAGAGAAATATTATTCTTATGATTGAGGCAGGAAAAGGCACTATATACTCTAATTAGAAAAGTAAGTAAACTTTTTATCTGAGATGAAGGTTCATAAGTATTGTCCTCAGGATTTATCACACCTCAAAGAGTTTCTCTCTTATTTTGAGCAGGAGAATAGGACCACTGCCTGTCTAGCTTTTATGCAAAGGCATATCCCAAGAGATTTCCAACCTAGCTGGTTAGCAACGTTATATCACACCTTCTTTTTTAAAAGAACTATTAATTAAATGTAAATACAGCACAGAATGTCTCAAACATTTTAATAGGTCCCCATGGGTAAAT
The DNA here is from genome assembly GCF_964270905.1 of Leucopleurus acutus. Taxonomy (NCBI): domain Eukaryota; kingdom Metazoa; phylum Chordata; class Mammalia; order Artiodactyla; family Delphinidae; genus Leucopleurus; species Leucopleurus acutus. The sequence continues at coordinate 53,325,866 of NC_139149.1, forward strand.
GCTATTTCTTTTGGGTGGTTTCATTAATTTGCTCTTGTGATCCATTAAATAAAATCTCTATTGTGTTTCATCATGTTAAACTAATGCTTTCAAATAAAAAAGAAACCACAGGCCCCTTCTAAGTTTAGCCATTAATAAAAATATAACAGCATGATCAGTATAATTAATATAAAAATTTATTAGGAAAACATGTCTTTTTTTAAACACTCTTTAAAAACTTCTAAATCCTTTAAAACAAGCTTTTTGTCCACATTTTCTTTCCAAAAAAAGACAAAAATAGGCACAAAGGAGTTGGTTATTGTGTTACTAAACTTAGAATTAGTTATTATTTATTATATAGGAAGTGGAACTCAGAACATTTTGGGGGAAAGTTGAGTTAGCTCTTCCTACTAAATTAATAGAAAATACATTATTTTAAGGAAAAGAGTGTATCCTTCTCACACCCTAATCTTGATTTTGTGAGTTACTAACTGTATAATCCAAAAGGAGTATAATATAAAACCAAGCAGAATCAGAGTCATGTCATGTTCATAATTATATAGAATTGCAAAGACATATAGAATTAAGGATAGTGAAGAACAGTAACCAGATCTGGGGAAGGTACCTGAAGTCTTGAATGACAAAGCTAATGAAACAGAACTAAGGAAAAACACAGAATAAGAGGGAGGAGAAAAAGGTGAAGAGGAACAAGATGCGAATGAATAAAGTGATAGTTATGAAGTTAAAAAGGATCAATGGATGTGAGGCTATGAACAACAGAATCATTTTAGCGTTCGTCTTCACTGAAACACAACTATTCTGATTTAACTCTCCCACTTCCTTTGATTTTTCTCCTGCCTTTCAGGTAACAAAAACCTCTAGAGGCCAAATGCTACTGTAAATTGGCACTGGTTCTAGCGCAACACTTCTCAACCAATCACGACTTGGTAAGGGTCATTTCCACTATGAGTAAACAAGTTCCCAATTTTCCATCCTGTCAAGCCCACTCATTTTGAACTCTTCATGTGGAAACCATCTATTTCCAGTTTCTTGAGGCCCCAAGCTTGGTGTCATCTTTGACTCTTCTAAAGAGAAGAAAGCTTTAACACCCAACATCGAATCCACCAGCAAATCCCTTCAGCTTTAACTTGAAAATATACTCAGAATCTCACACTCTCACCATCCCCAATACTCCCACAGTAGTCTATGCTCCCATCATCTCTCACCTGGATTACCGCAGGGACATCGAAGAGGTTTCCCAGCTTCTGCCCTTGCTATCCACCTATCTGCTCTCAAGATGGCATTTTGTGAGACTTCTAAATGAGATTCTTATGTTTTTCAGTGCTCTTGAGATCTGGCCTCTACTGTGTCTCTAACCTCAACTTCTACCACCCTTTCCACCTCTCAATCTGTTCTACTCATACCGGCCTCTTGATTTTGTTTTCAAATGTGCATATCGCCACTTCAGGGCATGTGCCTTCATTACTCTGCTTAAAATACTCTTCCTTCATATATTTGCATGGTCCAATGTTATCTTTTTAGAAAGGCCTTCTCTGACCACTCTGTTTCTATGAGAGTAGGCTTCTACACCTCAGTCTTAGTATTCCCATTTTCACTTTACTTCTCCACAGCATGTATCACTTATCGGACCCACTAAATATTTATCTATTTATTTGGGTAAGAAACATTGTTTTGTTTTCCCTGCTCTATCTCTGTCTAGTGCTCAGGTCTGGGCCTGGCAGACAGAAGGTATTAAACGATTATTCGTTGATTGGATAAAAGAATGATTAAGTGGATAAAGGGTTGAAGGGCTCAGAAAATTGGTTGCCCTGTTTAATTTATCAGGCTGAGCCTCTTAGCCCAGCAGGTCCGGTGAGTATAAAGTCTCGAGTGGAGCACAGCTGCTCAAAGTGATATGACTCAGAGATGTGTGTTTGCCAGTATATTTTCTTGTCATTTAAAAAAATATATTTATCTGTTTATTTACATTGAGAACATACATACAGTATAGTACACATATTTTAAGTATACAGATTGATATTCTCATGTTAACAGCCATGTAAGTCATGATATAACATTTCCAAGCACCCAGAAATCACCCTCATGCCCTTTCCCAATCTGTACCCGCTAAAGGTAACCACTAGTCTGACTTCTATCTTTGTAGATTGATTTTGCCTATTCTTCTCCTATTTTGCCCATTTCTTCCAGCTTTACTGAGGTATAATTGACAATTAGAAATTGTATATATTTAAGGTGTACAACTTGATGATTTGATATAGGTTTATACTGTGAAATAATCACCACGATCAAGTTAATTAAATTGCCAACACCTCACGTAGTTACCAATTTCTTCTCTTTGGGTGTGTTGAGAACTTTGAAGATCTACCCTCAGCAAATCTCAAGTACACAACAAGGTATTGTTAACTATACTCATATTGTTGTCCATTAGATTTCCAGAATGCATTCATCTTGTACAACTGAAACTTTGGTTCTCAGTAAATTTTCAGTGGTCAAGACCACAATTCACTGAAAATGTGTTTCTATAATATCTCTTATATACTAGACTCAAATTAGAAGTTATGAATAATCTCCAAGTCATTATATAAGTATTCTCATTGGTGTTTTATGGGATTAAAATAACTTTTGTAAAGTTTGATCTCAGTAAGATAGCACCTACAGTCTGAAATAGCTTAGCATTAATACTTTCTGCAGAGGGTTTAAGGTTTTCTAAAGCCCTTTTATGATATAGAGCTATAATTTGTTTGATAAGCCCAACTTCTTTCTGGTTATCCTAGAATTTTAAGTCAGGGTCATTCATAAAATGTGTGGAAGAAATCTTGGTAGCATCCGTACAAATTTAAGTTTACATGGTACTAGTCAATTTAATTTTATCGTGATGCTGAAATACATGATGATACTCTTAAATGCCTTTAACATGAACACTTCTAAAGAAAACTCCATGTGTTTTGCTTATGGTACTAATTTGAGCTAACACAAATTTCTATTAATTGGGTGTCACACTTTTTTGCTTCTCACACACACAAAAAATGATATTTGGCTTTTATTTAAAGAGAATTCATGCATCCATTGTAGTTTGCAGATATCTTTATTTGCCGGTCATTTTGTTTACTGCATGAGTGTTATAGGAGACTGGTTGAGAAAATCTTGAAGAATGAAAGTGAGTCAGTGATTTCTACAAAAAACCACAAATGCTGAGAGTTTAAGCCCATGAGTAGATTGCGAGCCATTAGCATCAAGGCTACCATTGCTTCTAGATAAGACTGTTAACAAAATACTTTAAAAACAATAAGGAAACTAGAAGGAGATGAAAGACAGTACTGTGCTAATTAATTTATTAATGCTATCTCATTTAATCTCTCAACATCCCTATGATATGGATGTAAAATGTACCCATTTTACAGATAAGGCGTCTGAGGTACAAGATTAAAATGTGCTCAAGGTCTCATAGAGAGTTAGCAGTAGGCCAATTAGAACTCATATTTATCATGCTCCAAAGCTTGTATAATAAATTATCATATTACATTGCAACCCTACCAAAAAAGGTTTGCGTTTTTACTTAGATGACACAATACTTGCTTAGAAAACTGCATACTTTCCCAAGTCAAGTTCAAAGTTACTGCTTTGAATAAAATCCCTGAAAAATTCCAGGAGTAGTAAGACGTTCAGTAAGATAGAAAGTGAAAAGGAATGAAAAGAGGCACTGTTATAAAATAAGACACTGAGGCCAAATGTAAAGGGACTTACATGCCAAGTTAAGGACTTCAGGTTTTATCCTACCAACGGTTCTCAAATTTTAGTGTGCATCAGAATCCCCTGAAGGACTCGGACCCTATCTCCAGAGTTTCTGATCAACTTGTGTGTTTTGTGATCAACCTGTGGCTAGAAAGGGAGAGGTTAGGACTGACTTAAAGTCTAGCTTGAGAGGCAAGATAGATCATGACGTCACTAAATGTGATAGAGACGGGAAGAAGCTGTAGATTACATGTGGAAACCCCACTGAAGTTTGTTTTGAACTTATTCAACTGTTGTTTAAAGACAATAGATGGAGATGAGCAATGGGGAGCTGTAGGCAGATCTGGAACTTGAATGAAGTCAGGGGTAAAGATAAAAATTTAAGAGCAACAATACAGAAATGGTTGCTTACACCACAGACGTGGATGAAACCGCTTAGGGCTAGAGAATAAATAAAGTAGATAACCAAGCATCAAAATGTGGGGAAACGTCATTATTTAAGGTTTGTGCATAAAAAATAGTCACTAAAAGAAACAGGGGAAGAAACTCAGAATTCTCAGTGATGTAAAAGAAGAACAAAAGTAGAGTGTGGCCTCTGAAACCAAGGGAAGGAAGAAGTGTGAGACAGACTATGGTCAACTGTCTCAAATGGTTTCCTGATTGAGTAGCTCCAGCTTTTGATGAAAAGGACAACAGTTCCATCTACCCCATTAATTTGTTTACTGGTTCCATGGAGCTGAGAACATGAATTAAGGACCTAAAGGAGAATATGAACATCTTTCAGTAAGTAGCGTGCTATATAGTATAACAGCGTCACCGTCATAAATTACTGTTAGTAGCATATCATAAGTGTGGAAACTGAAGCTTAGAAAGCTCCAGCAACTTGCCCTTAGTCACAGAGCCATGACTGAATCAGCATGGAATAGAGTCTTCTGACTTTTTACTCATCAACCCCCAGTAAGTATTAGGTTTTAAGACCAAAGCCAAAACACTAATAAATGGCTGCTAACTGAGGTCTCAATTTTTCTCTTACCATCTGTAAAACAGGCCTCTGGCTCATCTGAATTTACAGGCTCAGTCTCTGCTTCCTCTCCTTCTCCTGGCACAGGGTTATCAACTGTGCTGCACTCAGAGGAACTCGATCCGTTCAGCCTCTAAAAAGAAATTCACCACCCCACCAGAGAGTTCATTTAGGGTTCATTCAAATCTTGCATTAAAACCATATTTGATAATCAGAGTCATGCAAAGTGTTATGAAAAGAGATTAACAGTATGATGGCCATAAAAACATATAAACATACATTGAGGTCAGGTCACCTTACAATGCATCTGTGCTTGATCTTTCTATCTACACATCCTGTGAAAAATACATTTCCTTATTTTTCGTATGCTAACAAGTTATGGACAGAATTAGTCTTAAGGTAATATTTTTATGTAAACTATAACATCTGCAAAGTATTGGCCACATTTTTATTTTGTTTTATGTTTAATATAAATTTGTATACACCAATAATTACTATTTTAGAAAAACCAAGACCCTGATAGAAATAATATACAAGTGCCAAATTGCCAACACCTGATAACTGAAAGGTCAGCTCTGACAACTGGCAGAAAAAGCTTGTTGGTACTTAAACTTTTTAAAAAGAATAAAATCAGTGTAAAATGAAATCCAAACATATTTTTTTCTATTAACGCTTGGATTTGAGAATATGTATCAGGATGATATAGATAGAAGGCCTTTCATCAAAACAAAAAAAGTCAAATACTGTATTGGAATCAAAATGTCAAAGATCATAGTAATTATCTTATCCAATACCACCTATTTCAGTGATAGAATTTCAGGATACAGTAGAAGAGATCATAAATATTATTTATAATGTCAAGAGATAGTGGCTACTAAAGTGAGCACCACATGCAAACTCTGAAACAAAGACTCCATGAAATTGAACATGGCAGACCAACACATGAGAGGAATGAACTCATTGTCATTATGATCATAAAACTGATCATAACACAAATTTTCCCCACCCAGAACTTTGTGATCAAACATGATGTTTACACACATACACATACACAGAAAGTTTTAGATAAAATACATACAGCAATTGTAGCAAAACTGTGTCAAATTTTCCTAATATTATTTTATAAGGGGTAGAGCAGCACATCAATGGAAGAGTTCAATTTTCATTCTCATTTGCTAAACGACATGTGAATATTGAAAACTACTAGTTATTATAGCATGTACTTCTCTTAATAAGATTACAGCTTTACTTGTTTTTTTAAGAATAATTCAAACAAATGTAAGTGCTAAAAATGAGGAAATACTTATTTCATTTAAATTGGTTCTTCAATCTATTGATTTGCATTAAGATCATAGGCCCAAACTAAAATATTAACTTTTAGAGAATGACTTTGGAAGCTAAAAGTATACTTTATGGGTAACACATTAAATTCTCAGTACTATTATTATTACACAGTATTCAATATCAGTAAAAAAGGCATTGATAAGAATTGAACATAAGGAATGATGTAAGCAAAGTAGTTTGTATAACTGAGGTAAAGAATTATGAACACTCTATTAAATTACTACTTCTAATCTACATTGGCATAGAAGTATTATTCCCACATAGTCGAAGAGTTTTAAAATATTACATTATTAACAGTATCAATATGAAATTTCACTTAAGAAGCAGGTTAAACTGATTGAATTAATCTAAAATTACTTAAAAAAACAAATAAAAATTAATTGTAAGACAATATCCTGTAAGACTTAAGGTTTTAAAATATTATTACTCCAGGAAACAATGGGGAAACTTATAATTATTAATATGTCCTATTGTGCCAATTACCACAAAAACCCATTTTAAGTACCATATCTAAAAGACTACAATTATTTGATGTCTTCAATTCCTGACCTTTCAGTTGCAAGTGAACTGTCACTAGGGAATTAAAGGACAAGGCACTATGATTCTGTGGAGATGAGACCAAACATTTCCATGCTGAAAAGAAGTTATTGGCTTAGACCTTGAGGAAAAGCAGTGGGTGAAATAGCTGATAGAACACAAAGCTCCTCCCTGCTATTAGCCAAAATGCTGACAACTAGGATGTAGTTATAATGATTTTTCTCTCACCTTGTAACAACTTTTAAATAAAATGTTTCAAATCTGCAGAACCCTGATGTATGTTAAATTAATGAAAGCATCTTCAACCTCAACATTTGGTTTTCTCACTCTTTAAAAGAGCATTAACAAAGCAGACTTATACCAAGTTAATTTATAAGTAAAAATTAAGATGATTTTATGACGTGTATTCTTGCCATTGAAGGCTTTCCCCCCCATAACTTTTATGGCAATATTTTGTCAATTAAATTCGGAGTTTGGCTCGGATCTTACATCATAAATGACAGTTATTCAAAATTATTCCTCATTGGAACAGAAATTATCAAAATATTTAATATGAACTATAATTTGTATCACAAGCCAAATTCAATGTTTAGAATGTTTTTAGGAATTCAATGTTTTCCTGGGAATGCATTAAGTATTCACAAGTAGCTATTTCAGTACTGTATATAATGTTAAATATTTATGGGCATGTCCTAGCAATATAGACAGTTTAGTTTTAATCTATTCAGCTTTTAAACTTCATACCTACTAAAGCAGAAGTTTCTTTAACAGGGTCCAAAAAGGACATTTTTAAATAGAAAGGCTAACATCTATTACAAAGGTCTTCTCTTGAAGGTAAATTCTTTTAAATCTCATAGTAGGCATTGCTAGATTTAACTACTGAATCTTCTTTTATTCTTATTTAGTATACAGTGAAGATTAAGTCAATCATTTGTATCATTTTATATAATTAATTATATGATTATTTTCATTTCTGTATACTCATTTACTATTTAGTTTTCTTGTGATTTTGGAAATGGAAGAATAGTTATACTATACTAAGAGCAGTGAAATAAATACTTCAGTATGAAAAAGTTCCCTTCTGGTTTTATAAATAGGTCATTTTAAAATTTCACATTGATTTTATTTTTAGTAAAATGTGTAATATACTTTCTGTTTATTACTTCTTTGCTTGTCAACAAAGATAATTCTTAATCTGTCGTGGTCTACATATAAATAGAAATAAGTGTAAAAATAGGACCATAAAGGTAGACTCACTAGTATAGTATAGAATAGGAAATATGCTGTAGTTAGCATTCCTGACTTTTTATTAAATAATATGGTATTGACTGTAGGTACTTTCTAATTTTTTTCTTTCTTTCCTTTAAATAAAACCTATACACTTGATTCAAAAATTTCAAATGTACAATAGCATGTGATGAAAAATACAAGTCCCCTCCACTCTCGCCCTGATTCTATTTCCTTTAGGTAATTACTATACTATATATACGTACTTTTTGACATGTGTTTCTATATTCTTCAATGAGCATCCATAAAACACTGAAGTAGTTTTGAAACATCCTACTCTTGATTATAAACTTATGTAGCTATTTCACTATTGAAAATATGATCAAATTAAAGCTTAACTATTCTTCATGGATATCCTTTTGTCTTGAAGGTGTGTTTTCTACAACACGGCATATAGTTAGAAACTCTGTTAAATATAGATGTCATATGAAAAACTGCCCTAGGCTGGTCACTTACAAATTTGTTACTGTCATTTCCTGAAATAGGCGATCTCATTGTAAGCCCATTTGACGCTAGTATAGGATGGTGGTTAATGCTAGTTGGTCATTTATTTCGAGAGGTATGAAGTAGGATTGTCAAATAACATGACAATCTGGCACTCAAAATCAAAAACACTATCAACATATAGCAGCACTGTAGAAAACACAGAACTCAACAAAAGCCTTATTCAAAGAGGATGGTTGGTGTTGAAAACATCCGAAAGATGTCATGTTTAAAGTACATGCTATAAGGCTGTTTGCTTCACACAACACAAGAAAGGTATTCTTTGAGTAGCAGAGTCTAGAATAGTTATTTCACCTGAACGTCCAAACAAAAAAACCCAAAGCACAGCAAGATTGAAAGAAGCAAATCAAAAGGAAAGGATGGGCATATAAGGGCAGAAAAATTATGGGAGACATTAGTGATACACTAAGCTCCACTGTATGTCAATAAACAAGAAAGACTTCTATTAGATTCAAATCAATATCACCCATCTTTTAATTTTATAGCCTAATTTTACAATTGATATCTACAATGAGGGCTCTGAATTTATAATGAGGAGTGAAATGGTAAAGTTTAGAATACAGGATCAAAGAACATTTACAGAGGAATTCCACAGATAGCTACTATGCTTGTTTTTCCAAGTTTACCATTCTATTATGGGATAACTTGAATTTTAAAGCCAAAATATGCTTTCCTCTCCCTTGCAATTGTTAGGCTCCTTTTTTGCCTTCTGAAGAAATGCAAACACTACCCCTTTCAGCCTTTTAAAACTAAAGATTACCTATGGTATTACCATTTGTGGGTTTTTTTTTTTTTAATTTTGAGAGTAATGATATTTAGTTTCTTTACATGATTTAGCTTCTGGGCCCCTCAAAGTCCCTCAAATCCTTTTCCAGTCTCTCTGGAATTCTGCTTTCTCTCAAAATTATTTTTAAAAGGCAAATACCATATGCTAACACATATATATGGAATCTAAAAAAAAAAAAAAGTGGTTAAGAAGAACCTAGGGGCAGGACAGGAATAAAGACGCAGACATAGAGAATGGACTTGAGGACACGGGGAGGGGTAAGGGTAATCTGGGACAAAGTGAAAGAGTGGCATGGACCTATATATACTACCAAATGTAAAATAGCTAGTGGGAAGCAGCCGCATAGCACAGGGAGATCAGCTCGGTGCTTTGTGACCACCTAGAGGGGTGGGAGGGAGACGCAAGAGGGAGGGGATATGGGGATACATGTATACATACAGCTGATTCACTTTGTTATACAGCAGCAACTAACACAACATTGTAAAGCAATTATACTCCAATAAAGATGTTAAAAAAAAAAAAGGCAATGACCAAAGTTAAAAAGTACTCCAGATACACTTCATCAATGGAAAATTAAATATTTTTTCCTCTCTGTGATCTAGATTTTCATTTCACTTCCATTTAAATTAGCAGAAAATAGTTTATTTACTAGTTACAGTAAATTCTTTTCTCACATTATGGGCAACTAAAACTCCAGCACTTTTTCATATAAAGGGCAAGAAAATGGAGTTTTTCCTTTCCTAGTGTTTTGTTTATCGCTACTAGAGAAGCTGTGTAGGCTTTTTGGGAATAGTTGTTCATTCAGCAGGAAATCTACTTAACAACTCCATCACAGGGTCAGATGGTTTATAGTATTAGTTGATGGAGAAATAATGAGGTCAAATCGCAGTCACCACCAGCGAAATTCAAAATAAAGCAAATAGTTTACTGAAAGTTCCTAGTTTTCCCAGAATCTTCTAGCTAGGGTACTTTCTATTCAATAACAGGACAATTTACGGGGCTGAAAGATCAAGATCAAGAGCTTGCGTATGAAAACAAACAAACAAATGCAGCAAAGTTGGGCCATATAAGATCTGACCGGCTATAGATTTCTCAGCCAGATCCTACAGTATCATCTTCTTCTTTCTAATGGAAAGGCAAATGGCATTCACCAGTAAGGTCTTGAAAGGTAAAGCAACCCCCGTTATTCAAAGGCTTTGTGCACTAACACAGAACTGCTATTTGCAGAGGATAGTTATTTAAAAAGCTGGAATACAGTGGGCCAAATCAGAAGAAATACCTTAAAAACTTTAGGAACGAACACTTAAACAGTTCTACTTTTGAGGCCTGCTAGGAAACTCCAAGTAGGTAAATACGGATTGGAACACAAGCAAACATGACAGGAAAATGTGAGGTAAAAGCATAGACTCTATGACTCAAGGTCACTAAATATTATTTATAATAAAAAAGGAAATGACAAAAAACAAACTACCTGTACATCTGAGTGATTAATGGTATTCCCTAAAACTACCCATAATGAGGAAGGACAAGGAAAGAAATTCCAATTGCAACAATTCCAATTGGCCAATAGTTTTTAAATACCGAGGCTTCTAATACTGCAAACACAATGTAAAATAAAATTTGGCACAGATAAAATATATTTTTCCTAACCTTTATGTAGGTAGCTTCTGACAAAGAAAAGTATTGTATTTCAAGTCAATTTTTTGCAACTGAATTTTTGTTTATCTGGAGAACAACCACTCCTTAATATGTACCTCAAGTTTTCTAACAGTAGTTTGGTAAAAAAAAAAAAAAAAAAAAGTAATAATAATTTAGGAATTAAGCACACACACACATACACACACATATATATTTCTAGAAACAGTTTTCTCAAAAATTGTGTTTTAGCTGTACATATATAGATTCTATTGTATATGTGTACATCTTTACTTAGGTTCTAGGGGAAGGAAATTTACTGCATTTTGGAATAAAATGGTTCTCTAAAATATTGCCTGTAAATCACCATCAATTTGAAATAGAAAAATATGTCTTTTACCTAGGAGCACCTTTAAAATTAACTGCAAGTAAACTAGAACAATTATATGTTTCTTTTTAAATTTGAAACTCCTATCATTACTATTCCTAGAGTGTATCAATTTTAGGATAGAGTTTTGCTTCCATCATTGCAAACGGGAAACAATAATACAAACATCCTAACAATGACAGAGAAATTGAAAATATGAACTGCATTAAATATAAAAAAGGCAAGATTCTTATTAATGTGGATTTTTTTCCTTCCAAGGAATTTTAGAGTTCATTCATTCAACAGGTTATACTAAAATTAAAACAAGATATTATATCTGAGTAGTATATTTCTTTTATACGTGTTAGCCAGATACAGCAATCCATATTAATCTTTCTAATTTTAGGGAAAGTGTTTCATGTCTTATTGACAGGTTTAGTGTTCACTTCGTAATATGTTCCATTTAAACCTCTTATCCTTCTTGAGGCTACATGTATATCTATCTCCTCATGAAATATATTCAGTCATCCCTCGGTATCCTGGGAGGTTGGCTGCAGGGCCCCAGCAGATACCAAAATCTGCAAATGCTCAAGTCGCTTATATAAAAAGGTGTAGTATTTGCATATAACATATGCACATCCTTCCATTCTCCCTTATACTTTAAATCATCTCTAGATTACTCATAATACCTAATACGATGTGAATGCTATGTAAATAGTTGTAAATAGAATGTATATGCATGTAAATAGTTGCTGGTGTACAGCAAATTCATGTTGTGGTTTTTGGAACTTTCTGGAATTTTTTCCCCAAATATTTTCAATCCTGATTAGTTGAAACTGCTCAAGCAGGACACATGGATACAGAGGGCCAAATGTACATAATCAGAAACTTAGTCTCATCAGTGTGTAAATCTGCTCTGGAATCAAATTAATCATTTCAGGCATTTACAACTCATTCCTTCATAGGCAGAGCCCAGTAAATTATTAATTGATTCATTTTATATACTGCCAAATAAAAATCAAATACTACTGAATTAATTAAAGAAATAAAGTCCTAGTTATCATTGTGCTTAAAATAATTTCAAAACATACTCACAGTCTGGCCTAGAAGCTGGGTACTTTGGCTCTGTCTCCAACTTTCTACATGTGTACTCAGAAACTGTATGAGTCTCAATTTCCTTACCTGTGAATACACGACTAACACTAGAAAGGTCCTTTCCTGTTACAAGAATTTTATGTTTATGCCTGAAATATTTCCCCCACAAAAATTATTTCTTGAGTTTTAATTTACTGAATTTGAATGTGACAATTTTTATTTTTTCCCCCCGGCTTTACTGAGATGTAATTGACATACAGCGTTGTGTAAGTTTAAGGTAAACAGTGTGATAATTAGATACATGTATATATTGTGAAATGTTTACCACAATAAGGTTAGTTAATACGTCCTTCACCTCACATAATTACCATTTCCTTGTTGTTATTATGGTGAGAATATTAAAACTCTACTCTCATTGCAATAAACCTGACAATTTAGTATGACATACATCTATATATATACAGGTGACCCTTGAACAGCATGGGGGTCAGGGCACGACCCTCTGTGAGGTCTAAAATCTGATTATAACTCGTAGTCAGCCCTCCGCATCCACCGTTCCTCAGCACCCTCTGTTCCACATCCGTGGATTCAACCAACCACAGATCGTGTAGTACTGTATTCTTTACTACTGAAACAATCCCAGTATTAGTGGAACCACGCAGTTCAAACCCCTGTTGTTCAAGGGTCAACTGTATAGCTTAAATTAGGAGGGGAAGTTGATAGAGGTTTTTTAATTAAATGCTGCTTCAGTGGCTTCTGTTACATACTAACTTTTATAATCCAGCCAATAAAATTTATAGATCATGCACTTGAAATCACCTAAGGACATGAGAGATGTATCAAGGAATTAAGCAATAGAGTAACAAAAAACGATGGAATTGCCCCAGTGACATGCTGTGATGTCAATTTATCTATGGAAAAATTGTATATGTTGTAACTTTCTTGCAATGGGTCAGGCAGAGAGATTTTGTAGCTGAACAGCATGCATGACACTGAAAAAAAAATATCATATACATATGTATGATTTTTTTTTTAGGTAACCTGTGTAAAAGTGGTCACATATGTCTGTGCCTGGTTAAAAGCACAGAGCTGCATCTTGATGGATCCAGTTTGTTTTTACCCCTGTGAAGTAAGAAGGTCAGGTACTGAAGTCTGTAAATGCAGCATGATGGAACAGTTTAATCAACTGATTTGAAATGTTTAAAGACATATACCTGTAAGTAGAAATTAGTTATATTTGACAATGCATGCTATATGCTCAACGCAAAGCAATATATTTGAAACACAGTAATAAGATTAAATATCATTCAACACAGATTTAGAAATAATGAACTAAACAGTAATACAGTTCTGTTATTTAGGAGATGAATTTAAACACTATTGATATAATGTGCGACGGCAATCTTTTGCATTCTGCTTGCTCTTCATAACAAACATTTTAAAATAAGTGATCCTCAATATTGGAATGAGGTGAGAGTTGAGAGTATGTGGTTTTTGAAGCATCTTCTAAAATTAGCATTTCTTGATTTACTTTTAATTTTGATATTTCAAACAGCATTACAGGAAAGGAATGTTTTCAAATTTATCAAAATATAAAAATTAAGAAACATTGATTTAAATGTCAGACCAAAATGTCACTGTTTTTAGACACAAGAACAAATCCAATAAAGATGAAAATAATTTCAAATAGTTAGGAACCAATCTGCAAAAAAGAAATTAACTAAGTAAAATTCTGTAGGGGTGTTTTGTTTTGTTTTTGCAAGAATCTATGCATAAAAGATAGGATCAAATGTCAGCTTCCCCCAAAGGTATAATTGAAACTAATCCCTAAATCTTGCCAAATCAAATGCATTTCTGGAGAAGATTATTATATTTTCTAAAATGCAGTAAAGAGAAGAAATCTAAATTGCCTGCAACTGCCTCTTTGTGGAAAAAACTTTATAAAAAATCTAAGGAGAGATAGACCTAATAACAATGTAATTAAAACCACCATATATTAAAAATAAATAAAATATTTAACTTTGATGACTACAAATATTTAAACAACTTTTTATAAAATCAATGAAAGGAATGAATTTAATAACAAGTAAGCACATTTAAGTTTCTCCAAAGATGATGGCTTTCAAAAATTGAATACTGAATAGATGAATAGGTGGATGGATAAAATGAATGAGTGAATCAGATGAACAACATGAATGGTTGTTCCTCTGCCTGGGATTTCCTTCTCCACCACATTCACACAATGAAATGATCTCCATCCTTCAGGGTCTAGCTTAGGTGCCGCCTCCTTTCATGTGCCTTCGACCTGATATAATCCCTTACTTAATACATCCTCAATGGACTGGTTTATTATTCTCTTATGGACTGTACTTTGCTCTGCTCTGTTACATTGTCAAAGTAAACTATAAGATAATAAATTAACATTAAGGAGGATTAGACACTGAACACGAATCAGCAAATGCACAATACCATTAGAACAGAAAATCTGATCCTGAACTGCAACATTACAGAGATATAACAGAAAATAATTATATTCCTATCCACTCTCTTGCCTTTCTATGATATGTATTATGGTGGTTAAAGTTTGGAGCTCAAATTTTTAAAGAACCCTAGAAACATCAGTGACTAACCAGCATCATTTCTTAATCTTTTAGCATCTTAGTAAATATAGATTCATATTATCCACTTTCCTGGGTTGTTTTAAGGAGGAAAGTTATATAGCTTATATGAAAGTGGCTAATGTATACATTTTCTCCTTGGTCTCTTTGGTGCTTTCTTGTGTCCACTTCTCAAGTGCTGAGTTGATCACTTGTCCTCTTCCTTTCTATGGTATGCTGTAGTACACTGCCCCAGTCCCCCTTTCAGACAAGCCACTCATTCTTCCACCTGCTAGGAGTGTTGGCAGCTGAAGGCTCACAGCTGAGTCCCTCTCTGGGAATTGAAATACAGAAGGAAGCTGCCTTACTCAAGGTTACATCCCCTCCCCTGGCCTGGAAGAGTGGGGGGAGAGCCTGTATCCAGTGACGGACTGGTGCGGAGCACACAAAGTCCTGACCCCTTGCTTCAACTTGGGACTACTCCAAAGGGTCATTCCAGTGCCAGAGGTGCCTACAGGGTCAGCTGAGGCCTCTGCTGCAACTGCAGAGCATTTCAGCTTCTCCCTCTGTGCAATCATCTTGCTTCCCTCACTTCTTACAGGTGTTAGGTGCTGAACCTGAGAACACTACTCAGAGTTGGTTTCCCAGGGAACCTGACCTCAAAATTAACATACAAAATTCCAACCTGTCTACAACTCTGACTTATCTTCTTAAAACCTCCAAATACCTACTGCTCACCATCATTTAGCTACCCTGCACATAGCTCACAATTAAGATGTCCCCAAATTAAACTCTGTCTCTATCTTACCCCCCAAGTTTTCTTCCCTCCCCCAACCCCGTGTATTTTTAATAGCATCAATATCCATCCAGTCGTCTAAGCCAAAACTTTTGATTATGAGTTAATTTGTATCTCCCAAAACAGATACGTTGAAGTCCTAATGCTTGGTACCTCTGAATATGACCTTATGTGGAAATAGGGTCTTTGCAGATGTAGTCAAATTGAGAGGAATTCACTAGGGTGGGCCCTAATCTAACATAATTAGTGTCTTTATAAAATGAAAAGACAGAGAGAGATAGGGAGAACTCCATGTGACAACAGAAGCGAAGATCAGAGTGATGCAGCTGCTACACATGGGAGGCCAAGGATGAAGTACCACCACCAGAAGCTAGGAAAAAGCGAGGTAGGGTCCTCGCTAGAGCCTGCAGAGAGCATGGCCCTGCCTACACCTCCATTTCAGACTTACAGCCTCTAGAACTATCTAAGGATACAGTTCTGTTGTATAAGGCCCCAAGTTTGTGATACTCTGTTATGACAGCCACAGGAAATGAATATACCCTTTGAAACAGCTCACAACTCACATATCCAGACCCTGAGCCCTTATTTTTTAACTTGCGGTGTCTTAACCATTATCCCACACACCACCATCACTCCCTTAGACTGAGCCCTCATCAAGTGTGCTTGGGACGGCTTCAATAGCCTTTCATCCTCTCCCCTTTATTACACCCCCAACCAAACTTTCTTTAAAAGTAGAGGTTTGAGGGGCTTCCCTGGTGGCGCAGTGGTTGAGAGTCCGCCTGCCGATGCAGGGAACACGGGTTCGTGCCCCGGTCCGGGAAGATCCCGCGTGCCGCGGAGCGGCTGGTCCCGTGAGCCATGGCCGCTGAGCCTGCGCGTCCGGAGCCTGTGCTCCGCAACGGGAGAGGCCACAACAGTGAGAGGCCCACGAACCGCAAAAAAAAAAAAAAAAAAAAAGTAGAGGTTTGCTAACAACAAAGTATAACAAAACAAGACAAAGTTTCCTCTTTCTGGTAAATAAAAAGAAACCTATTTCAATCTCTTGCCCATGGTAAGTCAAGCCATTTACTCTCTGGCTCCAATTTACCTCTGTCACTTACTACTTCCCAGCAGGCCATCCTCATGTGTATTTCATGGGCTTTTGTGCATCTGGATGCTTCCACATGCTGGGCCCATTACATCTACCAGAAGGGTGTCTCTGTTTCTCTCCATCTCTGTCTCCCTCCCTTCCTCCCCCTCTCTTCCGGGCTCCCTCTCTTTCATTCTCTCTTTCCTGATGAATTGTCTTTTTACCATAAAATCCTCTGCAAGTGCATTCTCCACTGTGAAGTATTCCAGTTTATTTTCAAGATTATTAACCATATCTTTATCCTGCTTCAATATTTTTTTCTAAAAATCTGTTTTAATTCTTTTTTATATGTTTAATTATAATTTCTGATTTCCATACATGTTTCTCCTCAAAGGCAGGGACCTTGCTTTACTCTTTATCACTTAAGACAGTGCCAGAGAGCAAGAAGACCCTGAGCCTACGTCTACTGAGGAAATGAGTACACCGATGACATCCTTCTAGTGTCCAGCAGGCATAAGGCAAAAAGCAGGTGCTTAGGAAATGTGAGTTGAAAAAATGAATAGCCACAGTTTACTGAACATGTACTCAGGTATTCCTTCACAATTTTTTTCTCTCACAGTGATCAAAGTGAATGGACTTTGCTTCCTTTAAGAACAAAAATTTTGCATAACTGTGTTTGCAGTGTTTTAAATGACACTCCGTTGAAGGTGAGAAGTTTGATTATGTAAAATTTGAAGGTTTCATTGGTTTCCTTTCTTCAAGGACCTCAGCTAGCTCCATCACAACTTGGAGACAGTGTTTCAAAACACTAAAGAGCTACTAAGTAAAGCTGAGTAAAGTTTCTGTGTTTGACTGGAGGAGGAATGAATAGGGGATCTTTCTGTGCAGGAAAACTTTACACAGGATGTTTTTCTTTCTGCTGAGTACACAACAGGAGCCAATTCACTTAAGCCTTGATAATAGATACATTTGTCAAAAGAGCAGTAAAGAAGATTTGGGGTATTAGACTCACAGCGAGTAGCTTCTCTGAAAGCTGTCAGAGTTTAACCACCCCAAAATCACATGAGGCTGTTATGTTTTAAAATATTTGGAGAAGTAAACTGGATAAATTTAACGTTTTTCCCCCAAATTTACATACACTTTCAAATCAACGTCACAATTCTGTAAAATGGCTCTTTTTTAATCTGTAAAGCAAAGAAATAAGTAATCTGTAATAACTGAAAACAAAGGGTCTCTTTAACTCTCCAAGAAAGACCTCTCCATTTTAAAAAATTTATTAATTTAGTTTTTTAGAACTTTCAATTTTGAGATTTGGCATGATTTAAAAAAGAGAAAAAAACTACACTTCTTAAGAATTTAGTTAAGCCAGATCACATTGAATTACTGCAGCTGGGTGAAAAAAAAAGTTTCTTTTTTTTCTCTAAGCAGCTGTTAGCACAGTGCCTGGAGCATAGCAGATCTCAATAAATATTTACTGAATGAATGGGTGCATTTCATGCTTCATTTGAGGCTCAAATAATGAACCACTTCATCGTTAATGGTGAAAATATGCAGCGTGTTAATGTTTGCCCAGGGCTTAGAGGGCTGCCTCAGGTGGAGGCTGATTCTGAGAAGGGCCATCAGTTTAGAGTGTATTCTGAGAAGCAGTGACAGGAGTCTTACTCTCATGGGTCCCCTTGAGAAGACAGTATGTCTTTCTCGATTCTGAGACAGACTCTATCTTCAGAGAAATGCTGACATTCTATTGCCAGTTATTGCCTCAAAACTCTTTTAGATATTTTACTCAACACCTTATTTGAACTCATCTCTTTGGTCATTTGCTGGTAAGGTGTTTGATTACAAAATATTTTGACCTCAATCTGGAGTGTATATCTAACTGTCTATCAGAACACGGAAACCTGCCTATCTGAGAGCCGACACTAGAAGAGGACAGAAAGTCTCCATAAAATACAATGGGAAAAAAAGTATGCTAGGACATGAAAGAGAGGGTGGATTTGTTTTTCTGGATGGGGAAAGGGAAAGAGGAAAAGGTGTCAAAGGTCAAAGATATTCTTTCCCCCTGTTCAAAATGCAGATTCTTAAACAGGTAAAAGTGGAAAATACCCCAGCCCCTGAATAAAGAAAATGATTTCTCAGAAACCGGGATCAAAATAAACCAGGGATGAATTTAGGTTCACTTCCTATGCAAACTCAATCCAGCACAGTGGCCCCTGGGAACCCTGCTGGTAAGGATTCTGAGGTTGCATCCAGACTTAGGCAGAGAGAGTTTGGAGGATACGGACCAGAACAGGCGTTTGTAACAAGCTCCTGTGTTTGTCTTTACACACTAAAATTTAACCTGTAGCCAATAGCTACTTACAGTGTGTACATGACTACTAATCATACCCATGATAATTGTTAATTGGGCACTTATTTTCCAACAGGCACTTGTTTACCTAAATCATTCAATCTTTATTACAATTCTATGTTGCATACAAGTAAACTAGAAAAAAACAGAGGTTTTTTTTTTAAATTGCTCAAGATCATGGAGTTATTAGCAAACATTAAATACAGGATCTAAGGCAAGTATTCTATCTCCAGAGGATGCATTCTTCATCGTACTCCAAGGTAGTGCTTAAGATTTAAATAACTTACATATATTCAATTGGGCATTATTTTCCATTGGATAATCATGATTTGCCTCTTTGGGCAAGGTTCATCAAGAACGTAGAATCATTATTTCAAAGATATCTGAGGCGTGAAAAATAAGAAAGTTACACAGCAGTTAAAAAATTGGGAACTCAAGTAAGAGCTGAAGATTAGGGGAATTAGAGCAGGGATGTTAGCCTGGAAGGGCATTAGAAACACTTTAGGTGAATAAGGAAACTGTGGTCCTTATAATTGTGGTGAATAATGATAGTGGTCCAAATTGAAAAATAAAACCAACAAGTCATAACTAGGATCATTTAAATCTCAAGCTACTGGAGAGACAGGCTCTAGACACAGGGTGTCACAGTTGGCAACAGCTTAATATTATCTAACAAATTTCCTGTAGAGCTTGAAATTTCATTACTTCTCAAGTCCAGTATATAGTCAAGTAGGTTTGAATGTACTCAAGATGACACATTTTGAGATATGCCATGGAAAATGTCTTATGAAGAAGGATAAACTTTCAAAATCCATAATTTAAAATCTGAACTTTTAGAGGCTAATAATGATGATGAATTCAATAATAAACACAACACCTAACACTTTTTTAGGGCTTACCAAGTCAAATACTGTGCTAAATGATTTAAAGAGACTAGCTTATGTATTCCTTATTACAACCTATGAGGTAGCCTCAAGCTCCTGAATATTATACCATGTAAACCACAGATATGAATTAGAAAAAGTGGATTTTTTCTCATGTAGTTATGACTATAATGTCATGAACAAAAACCAATGATAATTAAGAATATTAAAATGTTACCAGCAAATGGTCTTTGGATAACACAGTTTAAGTGCACTAAATTTCATGCTTTTTAGGAAGGATTTATGGGCTAGGTGGCAGAGTAACTTTATGGATGGTTAAAATAGTCTATTTCAGTAACTGCTGGATACTATGACATCACAAACTTCCTCTGGATACTACAGGGTATGTAAATTCTTCAGAAGCATGGCTCAGTATCCCAGGGGAGACAAACTGGGTATTAACCCCAATAGGAATGTGGGTTTTATCCCTGAAATAGACAATGACAGGAAAAGGAAGGTAGACTTATGAATAATAAGACTGGGATTCTTGTCTTGGCTCTGCCTTGAACCAGCTTTATAACTATAGATAAAGTTGCTTCCTCTTAATGGCTTTCTCAGTTAGGAAATGAGGTGCTAAATGGGGCAGGTCTATTATAGTCCCTTTACAATGTTATAATTCAACATACTAAGAATATGATTTTTGCCAGCGACTAAGGAGATCCATGTAGGGAGAGTCACAGGCTTTGAGAAAAGAAAAAATGACCAGGTAAGAAATGATTCCTCCCAAATATTAAGAGGAAAGCAGTATTTGGTAAACTCAACCAAGCTACCAAAGTGCTTTAACACCCAGAATCTCAAGCTTATTCAGAAAGTCTGCCAGGCAGTTAGGGTTTTACAACTCTAATCTTTGTAGGCAGAAAAGTGGGTAACTGAATTAGTTTTCATTTTCACATGAGACTAGCCCCAGATTACTGTTCCTGAGCGGGGTATGTGAAATCTAATTTTCTATCTTCAAGCCAAATCAACCACACCTTTTGAATTTTGAATTACTTCTTCCATGTAAAGATTTTTTTAAATAAAAAATAAAATATTTGATTCCTTGCTTTGTGATCTTGGAAATAATTTTTTTGGCTACGTAAAATATATATGTTCATAATTTATTTAATCATCTATTCATTCAATAAGTAAGTATTGAGCATTTACTCTGTACCTAGTACTGGTCGTATGGTGTGCATGCGCACACACACACACACACACACACACACACACACAGAGCTGTGTATCTTTGTTCCAAAATCCACTATAAATTCATGGAGGATAGTTCTTGATATAAGGTTAAGAAGATAGAAGATGTTTGGGAAATACCTGTCAAATACGACCTAAAGAAAGGAAAAATATTTTAAAGTGATATCTTAAAACTTTAAAGAGATGTCATAAAAAATGCTTTGTGATAAAACTCACTTATGATTATTATAT
Source organism: Leucopleurus acutus (assembly GCF_964270905.1). Taxonomy (NCBI): domain Eukaryota; kingdom Metazoa; phylum Chordata; class Mammalia; order Artiodactyla; family Delphinidae; genus Leucopleurus; species Leucopleurus acutus. The sequence continues at coordinate 53,347,323 of NC_139149.1, forward strand.
TCCATATTAATAAAAATACAGCTCAATGATGCTTTGAATATATGCAACCAGGTGTGGGGAAGGAGGATACAAAAAAAGTTTTAATAAAAGTTTCCCGTTTTCAATGAGTTTACAGTACCATTTGGTGCATACAATAATTTCTCAAAAAAATTAAGATACAAGGCTAAATAATAAATCTAGGAAAAGGCATAGAACTGTGTGGGGTTCAAAATGAGATCATATCTGTTTGAAGAGAAACTAGGAATGATGCAACAGCTACCACTTCTGAGCACTCTGAGTACTGTTCTAAGCATCCTACATGTGTTAATTCATTTAACCCTCACCTAACCCTATGCTGTAAGGGCTAATAATTTTACACGCGAGGAAACTGAGGGCTATGACTTGAAGTACGTGTTTAGGATTTTGACTCAAGAAGGAAACCCCAAGCAAAATCATGCAGGTTGTGAGTGTATGTGGCCCAGAAGGAAATTGGCTTGGTTCAGGCACAGGAGCCCTAGCAAGCCCAGGAGAGACAGCTGGTCAGGGCCATGGTGTGAAGGCTTCATGTATGGTCCACAATTCAAATCTACGTTGGGGATCAAGGATACTTCAGAGGAGAAGTATGATTAGGATTGAACCTAAGTAAAATTAATCAAACAAGTGGATTAGAGTAGATGGAAAATGGAGGCAGAGACACCAGTGGGGAATTCACGTGGAATGGTTTCAGTAAGAAGTAGAGAGGGCAAAGGCAAAGGTGACGAACAGGAGCTGTGGATTCAACAGACACTGTGAAAGGAGATGGTATATGATTTTACGATTGATAACAAACAGGGAATAAAGGAAGGGAAGACTTAAAGATACCTGGTACTTTCAAATTTCGCTAAATGGATTATATCAGTTATGAAGAATCAGTAAGTAAAACCTTACCATATGAACCTTCAGGAAGCTACAGTATAAATTCATATACACACAAACTACTCATTAGTATGCAATATTAGAATAAACTTAGGACAGCAAAGAATCTGAAATTTTAACTCATTTCGTACTAGTTAATAACATGAAACAAAATGCGTATAAAACAATCTTACCCCTTTGCTGTATTCACTATCTGAATCACTGCTAAGTTCCTCAGTATTCATAATTTCCAAATCAGATTCCCCGGGTGCAATTGGCACTGTCACTGTGAGGCTGGCATTATGAATAAATGATTGACAATCACTTTCTTCCACCAAGTATTTGTCCATGCTGTTTCCAAGACCACTGGTTTTATCTTTTTCTTTGTGAAAATTGTGATCCTTGCTCATTTCAGCAAGTGTGTGGTTAGAGATGTAGTTTTCCTTCTTATAATTTAGATCTTCTGTTCGTCTTATCTCTTTGGAAATCTTTGGCTTTGTGGAAAATCCTTTTAGAAAAAATTCACGTAAGGTTTGTTTCACATAATTTATTCCCTTCTTAATTCTAGCCACTGCAGTCTGGAGGTTGTTTGCATCAGTGTCTTCTTCAATTGCTGTAAGATTGTCTGAACTAAATGAGCTCAATAATAAAGCAAGAAATAGGTTGAGGACCTATGTCAGGGTGGGGATAGGGTGTGGAGAAAAAGGGAGACAGGAAATAAAAACGAAAATAAGTGCAGTTTTCTGAAATACAGGCCAAAATCCAAACCAGCAACGAAGAGCCCTGCACTTCTTCACCCATAGATAAGAACATATGATAGGTGTAGAGGAGAAGCTAGAGTCCTCATCAGTCTCTCCATGTCTGAGCTTCTGTGAGCTCTGGGGAACAGAGGTCAGCCATACCCGTAAAGGGTATGAGGAGCAAAGAGAATGCTCCCTCACCATTACCAGGATGTCATTCCTAAGTTCCTTTCTACAGCAGGAATCCCTTGTCCAAATTCCCTTTTATGGGTCTAAATAGCTCTTCTAACACTACCTTTAATTGATATTTGTTACCTGTGAGAAACAAGTAGAACAAGAAAATTGTGACTAGTGTCTATTGTGAAGGTTACTTAAGCCAAGATCTGTGTTCACTTTTCCCAGGAGATAAATGTCACTTATTACAACAAATGGAACACATAATACTTGCAGAGCGCCTGTAATAAAATATTCTGTCCGAGATTTTTGCCAACTTGCAACTTAATGAGGCTTTTTTTTTTTGGTTGCACTGTGTGTTATGCGGGATCTTAGTTCCCTGGCCAGGGATCAAACCCGCGGCCCCTGCAGTGGAAGCATGGAGTCCTAACCACTGGACTGCCAGGGACGTCCCTTAATGAAGCTTTTAAAGCAAAGAAAAAGACCTGCCCATTGAACCCAATTCAAATGAGACAATGGCATTATGATTGGGTGGCTTCACTGCCAATCATTTTCGCCCCGGACAACTCCAGGTCAAGACAACTCCAACTTGAAGCAAAGTTCTGTTTGTGTGCAAACTATTTCTGTTTTTCCTCCTGGAAGTAAGGGTCCAGGTGAACTGAACATTGTGGAAAAAAAAAAAAAAAGAATTCTTACAGAGGGCTAAAAATACGTAAATCATATTTTAAAAGTGTTTTATATAAAAAACAAAAAGATAATTGAAATAAACTTTCATTTAAGTCTCTTCATGGCCAAAAACATCTACCTCACATTTAAACAATCAAAATTAGACCAAACTGAGGAAAAGGGACTCACCCCTGATTTTGGTCACACCTAAAACAATTTCTCAGAAATGTAAGTAGAAAAGCTCAAGTTAAAAATGTCTGTGTTGGGCTTCCCTGGCGCAGTAGTTGAGAATCTGCCTGCCAATGCAGGGGACATGGATTCGAGCCCTGGTCTGGGAAGATCCCACATGCCGCAGAGCAATTAGGCCCGTGAGCCACAACTACTGAGCCTGCGCGTCTGGAGCTTGTGCTCTGCAACAAGAGAGGCTGCGACAGTGAGAGGCCCACGCACCGCAATGAAGAGTGGCCCCCGCTCGCCACAACTAGAGAAAGCCCACACACAAAAATGAAGACCCAACACAGCCAAAAAAAAAAAAAAAAAAAAAAAAAAAGTCTGTGTTAATATGTCTAGTTTAAGAGAAGAATCTGAGAGGGAGGGGAAAAAGAAAAGCATAGAAAACAATTTGATGAATCATTAAGGAATTCAGAATTGGTTATTTTCATTTTGGTTTTTATTGTCAATGAAAAATATATTTCACTATGAAATGCATGTTTGTTTATGTGTATGTTTTAATAGGAATGTTGATGGGAAGCCAAGGGCTCATTTTACCCTTTAGTTTCCCTAATCAATGCAAATGTTAATAGATTTCTTTTTTCCTTCAAATTTTTAATTAGATTTCATTTTTCCAGCTTTACTGAGAGATAATTGTCATACAACACTGTGTAAGTTTAAAGTGTACAACATGTTGATTTGATATCCTTATATATTAGGGAATACCTCCATCATGTCTCATAATTACCATTATTTTCTTGTGGTGAGAACATTTAAGTCTACTCTCTTAGCAACTTTCAAGTTGGCATGCGGGCTGCAAGGACAAAAAAAATGAGCAACTTATATTCAAGCCAGTGGGGAGTGAAGGTACTAACCATATGGCTATTATCACAGACAACCTCCTGGGATACCTGATGAACAGTCTGATGCTAGGTTGACCAACTAAACCAAACCAGCATGGTGGCTTTGAAAATTGAATTGAGTCATTGAAGAGCATCTTATCCCAATTATCTCCTGCCTCTAAGCTTGAAAATTCCTACCAACAGGTACATATAAGAAAGAAGGAAACAAACAGTGAAGGTGTACAAGCTAGGAAAACACTAATGGAGAAGCAGATCACTTGTAAAAGAGATGCTATAGAGCAGTGGTGGGCAAACTTTTTCTGTAAAAGGGCCCGATAATAAATTGTTTAGGTTTTGTAGGACAAAGAATCTCTATGGAGACTACTCAGACCTGTCTGTGTAGAGTAAAACAGCCAAAGACAATATGTAAATGAATGAGCATGTCCGTGTTTCAATAAATTTTGCTTATGGAAACTGAAATTTGAATTTCATATAATTTCCATGTGCCAAAAAATATTTTTCTTTATATTTTTTTAACAATTTAAAAATGTAAAAAACATTTCAGTTTTGCAGGGCCATGCAAAAACAAGCAGTGTGTGGGATTTGGCCCATGGGCCATATTGTTTGCTGATACTTGTTATAGGTGCTAGTCTTATATGTGACTTTAACAGAGCAGGACTAGTCCTTCCATTTGCCTTGTTCCACTATAACTTCATTTTTGTTATTGTTAATTTAATCATATTCTGTTTACTAGTATAGCTTCACATTGGAATCAACACTTAAAGAGACATGAAAACCACAGATGTAATTCATATGACATCACTATCAAAATGAAAGAATAAAATAGAACACTTTCCATTAAAATAAATATTGTGAAAAATATAAATATAGGTTATCCGGCACAGAAATGTAGACAATATTTCATTTTCTTTTCTGTTCTTCACTGAATTAAAATAGTCAATATTCCATTATAATTAACAGTTTTAGATCTAATTAATCCTATAATTATAAAAGTAACTGATCAAATCATCATGTAACAATTTTCTATGGAGAATTTTAAATGTATGAACATCAGATTACATACCACCAGGTTTCCAATGACCATGACCATCATGTAAACAATAAGGCACATGGCTTGACCGGCGACCTCCATGCAGTCCCACATGGTCTCTATCCACTCTCCACACAGCACTCGGAACACAATCAGGAAGGAGTGGAAGAAGTCATTCATGTGCCAGCGTGGGAGTGTGCAGTCTTCATTGATCTTACAGACACATTCTTTGTAGCTCTTACCAAAGAGCTGCATGCCAACCACGGCAAAAATGAAGACGATGATGGCCAACACCAAGGTGAGGTTACCCAGAGCCCCCACTGAGTTACCAATGATCTTGATCAGCATGTTCAGTGTTGGCCAAGATTTTGCCAACTTGAAAACTCGGAGCTAAAAGTCAACACAAAGCTTAATATTAATTTTTATGAAAAAGTTCTCAATGTTTCCAATCTTGAATTTTGTTCCAAAATTTAGTTCTAAAATATTGTCATTATTACCTAGCTAAAATCAATTATTTCTACTTTTCATTTTCATCTACTCTCAATATTCCTGTTATTTTGTTATACTTGCCACGATATAATTACCACACAAATTTTGAAGGAACTGTAATTTTAGTTCAGGATTGTTATAGAACCTCTATCAGATATTATACCCTTTATATTGAAAATTTATCCTTAATTCTATTTTCTGATACTTTCATAATTTTTTTCATGCTGACATAGGGAGAAAGCCTAACATGTTAGAGAAAAAAGCATTAGAAAGTCTTTACTTTTTAATATTTTTGATATCAGAGAACAATTCTGAGGGTATAATCTTTAATTATCAAATATACAAAGTAATGAACATATTATAATGGTTGAAATTCTATAAACCATAAGCTTATTGCGATATAAATCATTGCCCTACCATTATACTAGCATACAACTGAGTATGTCTTCAGATCCTAAAATTAAGATATCTCTGTGATTTTGAGCTCTAAGTACATGTTACTGAATGGGCTTTATTTTATTAGATATTGAGACCTAATCTTGTCTTTTGATTCAAACCTCCAAGTTTTAAATAATAATAATGCAAAACCAAAGAAACACCCCTTTATATATAGAATATAATGGTAAGGTTGGTCTATATTTACCAGTCTGAATGATCGTAGAACTGACAATCCTTCCACATCTGCTAGAAAAAGCTCCACTAAGCTTAAAGTCACAATAAGACTGTCAAAAATATTCCATCCTACTTGGAAGTACTCATATGGATCCATGGCAATTAGTTTTAAAACCATTTCAGCTGCAAAGATGCCAGTAAAGACCTACATGAAAAATATAATATTTTTCTAGTATTATTAGAAGGTATGGAATCAAGCTAACGATAATAATGACTATATGTTTAGCATTTACTGTGTTTCAGACAATGTGCTAGATACTTTATAAACATATTATTATTTCATTCAATCCTACAAACCAAGTATCACTAGTCCTTCCTATAGCTCTAATACAAGCATCGAAGGGTCATGAAGTTCTAACTCACCTATCAGCTCTCATCACCTTTAGATAGCATCATAGAAAAGCATACTAAAATTTCAGATAAATAAAACCTTTGAAAATTAACACAGGCAATCTTTGCAAAACAAGTTCTGTGGGTCAACAAGTTATTCTGGAAGATAATATAAAGGAAACAGACTGATACAAAAATTTTGAACCAGGCTTTTCTTCTGATCTGACTACCCTTAAGGTAATAAGGAACAAACTGACTCACTCTTTAAAGATTTATCAGTAAAGGAAAAAGTATTTAATTGATACAGTAGCAGGTAAAAAGTAAGACTGCCAAAGCTTTGACACAAAAGTGCATCACAAAACATCATTAATTCATGACATGGCATCAAAGGACTCATTTAAAAAGGCAACAGTGGAAGACTTATGAATCATTCGGGTACAATTTGATTCAAAGAAACTGAGCAAAGAAGGTTCAAAGGGAAATAGTTAGCTCTATAACTGCGTGAGTCATTTTTAAAATAATGCAGCATCAGGAAGACTAGCAGGGATCACCCAGACTTGGGATTGTAGTTATAGACAAGAAACATGGTGAGTCTCTTTTGGATTCACAGTGAGGCAGTCAACTCAGGAAGAAGGTACTGATTTTCATAATCTGGACCTCTACCAACAATTAGAAACTAGACAGTCCTGCCTTTTTCCAGTGAGGAATAGAAAGAAAGAAGAATGCTAACTTAGAGCACATGAGTTTTAAACATCCTGACTGGGAATATTCATAAGAAATTTTAGAGAGACGATCAACTCAGAAACACTCTTTGACTTCAAAGATCGATTGGTTTGGGACCACGGCAAAAGTAAAATTATCTTATACAGACATTTGCAAAGACATCCAGAGTTTTTTACGATTTATGAAGAGTCATAAGTTGGGACCTTTTGGCTGTGAAATAGTACTTCTGCCTGGTTCATGCAGATTGTTGGAAACTAGCCCTTTCTATTTGCCGTAAGGCATTAATTAACTTGAGTGTGATCAACACTGCACATTAAAGAGCATCAACTGTCCTACTAGAATCCTTCTAGTCTGCCCTTATGTCTTCTGTGTCCAGTTTAATCATTCTGGTTTCTAAATATTCTTGTTCTTAAGGCTTGTTTCTGCTGATTCATTGAAAGCATGATGGTGATGATGACAATAGGTTTGACTTGTTGAGTACTTACTATATGCCAGGATGATAAGTAGAAAGTTTTTATTCCTCTCAATAATATGATATATAAAATATTATTATCATTATATTAAAGAATTATTATTATTTTATAAAGTATTATAATTATATAAATGAGAAAATTAAAGATGATAGATATTAAAACATTTTCCCAAGGTCATATAACCAGTAAGAGGCAAAACCAGGATTCAAACTCAGGACTTTGGGCCTCCAAAGGTCTAGATTCTTTACCTATTATGTCAAAACAAAGTATCCATAGCTTTTCTGAAAACATGTAGGGTATGTACTCACAAGGAAGCTGCAGTGTAATTATAAAATGGGTAAGGAAGTATCAAATTTTCAAAGTGCTGCTGCTAAGAGACATGCCAGCAGAAGAACAGAACACACTATCAACTCCCAAGATGTGACTCGTTATGGAAATATATTGTTACTTATAGGCCTCAATATTACTGCAAAATTATTTAAAAATAGTAACTATCACCAGAAACTTGACTCTGTACAATGATTCATACTGTGAATTCTGGAGATGCCTAATTACCTAGCTAAATATCCATCTGACTTCAAAAAAAGAAACGACAATCATGACAAACAAAGAGAGCAGCTCTGGGAACATAACTCACATTAAGAGACTTACCAAATTTCCCACAGTGAGCACGTTTTTGAATTCATCAGTCATTGGGTGATGTTCCATAGCCATGAACAGAGTGTTTAAAACTATGCAAATGGTAATAGCAAGATCTACAAAAGGATCCATTACAATAAAATAGATAAGTCTTTTGAATTTTATCCAATATGGAGAGCAATTCCAGATCAAGAATGTGTGTGCAAATCTGTACCACCAAGGTGGACATTTTTGTCTGGACTCCTCGAGTTCTGGGAGAAAAAACAACAGAGAACACCAAGTCAATCATTTGCATATTGTACACTTTTTATTCCTCACCAGATACAAATCAGCAGTATACTTTAACAATGAAACAAGTCTTCTTGCAAATTTAACAGTAGACTTTGCAAATTTAACAGTACTGTTTCTATGAAAGCATAGCATGTTACATACAAATCTTTGCTCACACATTCATTTACTAGATCAACCAAGGAGAAGGCAGTGAAATTAACGAATGAGAGCAGATATGGATATCTCTGAGAGAAATATATACTTAACATATGACAGTAAACAAGAGAAATGATGTTTTCTTAATGGAGATATGTATATTTTTAAGATAAATGTATGTATACCAGTATACATACTTTCCCCTGTGTCCTTAACCCATTACAACAATAATACACTTCTACTCTCTCCAGGAAAAGCTCTTGCTAGTTCACAGGTGAAAACAATCCCAGAACCAAGAGACTGGAAATAATTTATAGAGTGACTCATGCAATAGGCACTAAACACCATTAGCCCATTTAGTTCTCATCATAAATTTAGGAGGTGGGTGAAAACTTTGACTGGGCCCATCATGGGTATGTCGGGGGATGAGGTGGTAGCCCATGGACAAGGTAAGACCTGGGGCACATTGTGGGGAGAGAAGGTGGGAGCCAACACATTTTTTAAATTGCCACCCTTTGACCGACCACTACTATTCACATCATATTCTCTGAACTGCTTTCTCTAATTCCTTTGGCTCACAATCTTAACAGATGTCATGTCACATGTTACCATTTTGCAATTTTATAGAAGGTGCTCAGAGGCAGCAATGTATAAACACCTGGAAGTTTGTATTGTTTTCTCACATTTTAGAAAGATGATCAACTTCAAGAGACTAGGTAAAGTTTCGAAGAATACATAGTGAGAACCACACAGGCCTGGGTTAACCTCCCTTTCTTCATTTAGTACCATAAAGCTATCTATCTTTGAAAGGCATATCACCCAAAGCCTGTCTTTAATCACAAATAACTTTATCCACTTTTTAAGCACATAAAGACAATTCCTTTAGTGTCCATTGGTTAGCCTTACCATTGTTTATAACCATTTTATATTCTTTGAATTCTTTCTACGAACTTGCTATATCTATTTAAGGCTGACTAGGACTTACCTGAATTTTGTTAAAAATCTGTATGGTAAAGAGAATATTATTCCATACCTTCTACAGTGTTTGTTAATATGCTTGCCCTACTCATTGCCCTTTGTCTGAGATTGGGATCATTCAACATATCCTCAGAAAGGAGGTAAGAACTGGAACGTCTTTTCTTGTGTATTTGATTGTTTGTACCCTGAAAAAAAAAAAGATGATTAATTACAGTTTTAAGAATGGAATTCTAATAAATTGTAGGTAGAAAATAAAATCTTGCTCACATAGTTGTAGTGAGTAATTAAAAGTAGAGTCTAGATTGTTGATTTGAATCATGGCTCTGCTACGAACAGGCTGTGTATCATAGGAGAGTTACTTAACCTCTCTGTCTCCATTTCATCATTGGTAAAATGGGGATTATCACAGCACTTGCCTTACAATCTTGCTATGAGTATTAAATGAATTAGTACTTAGGAAATAAAAAATAAAATGAGCTGCTTTCATTGTTAAATTCACTATCATTATCTATCTTTCAGGGTTTCCAATTTATTCAGATAGTTTTACTATGTAAGAATCCTACGTGTAAACAGCTAAACAATTGTTGTAAGTGGCGTGTGTGTAAAGGGGTAGAACCTAGATTTCTAGGTTAAATTAAATTTCTGTAATTATTCTTTGTTAAGGTTCAGCAATAACAGAGGCAACTGTAATGATTGTTTCTCATTGCCAAGGAAGATCTCATGAACTGCTCTGAGGCTATGAGGATAAATGACTCAGTTGGAAAAGGACAATTAAGACTGATGGAAACTGTAGGAAAATGGAGAATATAAGCTCCATCTAAAAGAGGTGACCACTCCCCAGCTCTAAAGGATTGCTGCTATGCAGGAATATGAGCTCAGTCTTACCAGGTATACCCATTTTCATGTGAAGATGTCTTATTTCTAAATCTTAGCAACTAATTCAAAGTTAAAACACTATGCCAGTTCAGTGCAGGCCAACAATACACACACACACACACATGCTCACACACATATATATACATACAAACAACTATACAAGTCTACATTTATCATCTATCTATCTAGATGTGTGTGGTATGTATGTACATGTGTATACACACACACACACCATTCTACATATATATAGATATACAGATCTAGAGTTGTAAAGTTGTACAGTTGTTTAGATATAGTTATATTTGTGTATATATTAAAACATTGACAAACAGGCAAAAATATATGTATGTGTATATGTATGCATGTATGTGTATGTGCAAAGACACACACACATATCTGCAGGTGGCTTTATATAGAAATCTTTCTATAACCATGTTTTCTCTGATATACTCTCTAATTTACTGACTTTCCAGAAGCAGAGATTTCTTTTTCCCCCAGTAAAACAATCAGCTGTGTTGATTAAATAATTTGTAGACATTGTAGACATGTCTCAGGTGTCAAGTTTATATTATTTCTCATGCAATTTTTTAATCTAAACTGTACATTATTCCACATTATTATGTTTTGCATTTCTATTGATTCTTAAAGTATCCACTAATTACTCAAGTTTTGTAGTTTTAGTTTCAGGATTTGGAGTGCTACTGATTTTTCTGTGGGTAAAAATAAAGTATTAAATGAAACATTTCATTTAAAACTAGGAAATAATCTCCAAATCTGATACACATTATATAATCTTTTACAGGTAATACACATTGTTGAAAAGCAAAACACAACAAAGATCTGATTCTATGGAAACTTAACATGCTCGTTTGATAAGGAAAAATACCTTGACAGAGGGCTGAAGCTGTATCGTGCAAGCATAGAGGTCACAGGTGACCTAAAAGCACATGCATTCTTTCAAACCAAACGAAAATATGTGTGTGGCCATGGGTCTGATGGAACTTTATTCTCACTTGAAATACTACATTGTCTGCAACTGTGAATTTATGAATAGGTAGCCCAAGTTCAAAGTCAAAGCCTTGCTGATACTGAGTAATGCAGTGTAACATAGTGAGTGGCCTTAAGAGGTTACCTAGATACTCCATAAACCAGAAAGACTTTCAAGCCTCATCACACCCTTTTCTCAAACCACTCAATGATTCCTAAACTCTTGAAACTGTTGTTTTGGAAAGGTGTTTTGTTTTTGTCTTTATATATATACGTTTGCATTTCTGTATGCGTTTTGGATATTATGGTTTTATTCATAGGTTCCAGATAAAAGAGTTTTGCTGTTTTTTAATGAAAACAGTAAGTTTCATTTATGTATGGGAAAAAGCACAGTTATTCTAAATTATTTCCAAGAAGCCTACCACACATTGGAGAGGAAGTATGGTGGTTAAAAGCACAAGCTTTGAAATAGAGGGTCTCTGTTTGAACTTTAGGACTACCATTTATTAGCTGAGTGACCTTGCACAAACTGCTTTAATTTCCCTGTGCCTCAGTTTCCCCATTTGTAAAACAGGGATAATAATATATCACCTCATAGGGCTGTTGTAAATACTACTGTGTCTGCTATTATTATTACTATTATTGATTATTAACAACTCAAATAAGATCCTTGCAATAAGGTATATATTAAGTAGTGACTTGAAAAAAATAGCAGTAGGTGACAAATAATCCAAATTTCCTTAGAGACATGGAACCTATTATCAACTAATAAGATCAGCATTATCAATGCACTTTGTGCTGATATATAGATCTTTTATAAATTATTTTCTAAGGGGATGATTCATAATCAAGTACAGTAACAGAAGATAAGTACCTTTTTTCAAAAATGGGGTTTTAAATATCTTGGAATTAGATACCTATAACAATAGTATGAGGAATATGTTAATCAGTTAAAGGTGTGTTTCTAACATAAAAGGTATTGCAAGATGCAGAGGCATTCACAGGACCAGAGAGAAGGCACCTCCAGCAGAGAGACTGATGGATTCGAGAGTAAGGGCCGAGCCATGCCTGAGGTATTTAAAACGTCCTTACACTGTCATCAGAAGTTGCCTTATCTATTATCACCTCTGGCAGAAGCTGTCCATTGGGGAGCATGAGGGCTGAGGGTCCATCCACCAAGGAGACCACACCATTGCAGTCCACGGCGCTGTGCATCTTCCTGTTCACCGGCAGCCCTGGGGGGGACCTACTGGCTTGGCTGATATTACTGCTGCGCCGCTCCCGAGGTCTGTGGGGCACGAACAGTGAGCCCCTTCTGCTCTCGTTGTCCCCAAAGATGCTATGCTCGTCGTCAGCAAATTCAGTCTCAGATCCAATATCTTTTCCTCGACCTTTGAAACTAAAAAGACTTGTTCTGCTGCTTCGCCTTGCAGAAAACAAGGAGCCATGAATGCTGAGTGGTGACTGCAGAAAAAATAAGAGATGACACGTATCTGCTGAAGCACCCCAAAACAGTTCATTTCCCATAACTTCCACTGAGACCACTGGCTTGAGGGCAGGTGGCTCTGTACAGGTTTAAATGAAACTGCATATTCTTTGGAAGTATCTAATTGAAAAAACATTAGTGCCTGCTATATACAGGACAAGGTGGTAGGCATAGTGAATAATGGAAAATGGGTATGACAGGGTCGTTACCTTAAAACTAGCTTGGACTGCTCTTGTCATATTTCTTTTTATTGATATCACATGTATTCAAGTTCTGTCTCCCCAACCAGATTATGAAATCTTTGAAGGCAGGGACTTTTATTTTGTATGTATCTGGAAGGGTCTTACAGACTTAAGTAGTAGAAGATAGAAATTTTAAATGATGATGTAGATAAAAAGGATAGGAATTCTGTGTGGGTAACTGAACAGCAGATTGGGAAGAGTGGAGAGGACAGAGGAATCTTTGTGGATGGGTGGCACCTAAGCTAATGGATAAAGAATGGGTGGTCCTATGCCAGGAGGCAAACAAGGAAGAAAATCATCCCACTTAGAGGAAACCATGTGTAACAAGTAATAAAGGAATGAAAATATAGGGCATGTAGGTGAGAGTAAACAATCATGGGGGACTGAGGGTACATGAAGGTTGAGAAAGGTAGGACTGAGGTGAAGCCAGTCCATGGCATTGACAAGATGTGGGTCTTGTTCTGTAGTCAGTGGCTACAACAATTCACTCCTCTCCTGAGGTCCCTTCCCTCAGAACACTTTGCTCTATGATGCCACCTCTGGTGATATGCATGTGACGGTGTCAGTGGTACCTGGTTAGGGGTAGAAAATCTCTTTTCACGTGCTCGCCTATGACCTTCAACACCAAGGTGGAAACTTTTTCTCCTGATGCTCTCCTCGGATTCCGATTTGGACAATCTCTCATCATCTCCCTTTTCTTCCCCAATGGAGAGTTTCTTTTGATTATTTTTCTTTCTTCTGTTTCTTCTTTCTTTAGCACTTTTAGAGCTCATTTTGGATGTTTCGGAAGAACTCTCGGAGAGGCCCATTATCCGGCTTCTCTCAATGCTTGTATATTCAGCTGCTGCCATTGCTATTGCCTGTTGCACCAAGAGGTTACACACACAGTGAGTCATTTCCAAAGTCTGGGAAACCCTATTATGGGGCACCTGTTTACTACAAATTCAGTTACACTGTTCATGTAATCACGTCCCTTGTAAGGGAAGTAATGTCGTTTTCTTTGCACTCTGAATAGAGAGCTTACAAAATATATGTTTATTGCTTCTCCTGCATTGTAATAAAGCCATACTGTGCCTTGGAATTAAACTATTACATACTATTACTATATAGTAAAGCAATTTAAGTAGTATATGTGGAATTTTAAATTATAAATGTAAAAGTTTTAATTTTAGGTAATTCTGGGTCATAAAACACATAAACCATGTGATAATTCATTTGTATATCTTGTTTAGGTAATTAACTCAATATTATCAATAAATTCAGGTACAGCTATACTTTAATGAAGAATGAATTATTTGCAAATAAAATAAATTATTACAGAATAATATCTCAAGAAAATGAAAGAGCCTTTTAGGGGTTCTCTAGGAAATTCCTGGGATAGCCTAGTGCTACCCCTTTTATAAAAATTAAATTTTTATTATTAAAATAAAATAATCCTTGTAAAAATTTGGAAAATAAAGATATTGTGAATAAAAAACAAAAATCAGTCAGAAACCTACATCCTAGCAATAATTGGTGTTAACATTTCTTCCACTCTTTATATATATAATTTTTAAATTGTTTGTATCCTATATTCTATTTTGTATTCTACAACTTAATATATTGTTATATTAATACCTTTTCCTGTCATAATATTCTTAAAACACATCATTTTATGGCCGAGTAATACTCCACGACACAAACATATCATAGTCCTCTTAACCATTTTCTAATTTTTGGAAATTTAAATGCTTTCTGATTTTTAATATTATTAAAATAATGTCCTGAACATCTGTCTGCTTCAAAGTTTCTCAGCATCACAGATTACTACCCTCCCCCAAATAGGTTAGATTGCTTGAAGAGATTTGCTAGGTCAAATCATCAAACACGTGTGGAATATTTGAAATTTTGGTTCTCTTAGTACAAGCCTCCTCAAACTTTTCCACTGAAGTACCCCTTTGGAGGCAGGAGTAAGGAGAAATCCTCAAGAATTTGTGACTTAACCTAAAGTGGCCACAATCATAAGTATGATTTTCTTAACATCTCACACGTTATCTTAAAATCCTTGCGACATTAACCAAAACTGATGAACATTTTGCTTTCTACCCCACAGAGTATCTAACTTTAACATCAAATAATTTTCCCTAAACATCTGTGTACAATTGTTACTCTGGGGAAATACATCATATACGTTCTGGGACTTTGCATAATGCCATACACACAGAGAAATTGTGAGTAACAGGTTTAGGAGGAAGAGTTTAGAACATTCTCCTTGCTGGAGTGAGCTGATTATGTGGGAAGGTGGAATGGGGCAGATGTCAGTTCTAACTCAATCCAGAATTGCTTCCTTTGACCACACCAGAATGAAAATTCAGTTTTCACTTATAAAAATGAAAGGAAACCAGGAAGGAAAATCTCCCCGGGGAAGGCTGAGCATAGGCCACAGGGCTTCTGCTGTTTCCGCTGCTTTTCTACTTCTAGGAAGAATTTTAAATCAAATAACAATACCTCAGCTTCCTCTTGCTCTTTTTTAAGTCGATCTAACATCTGTTGAAATTCTAACTCTTTCTGCCTAGCTTCTTCGATGTTTGCCTGGTTCTGTTCTTCATAGGCCATGGCAACCACTGCCAGGATCAAGTTTATTAGATAAAAGGATCCCAGGAAAATCACCACAACAAAGAAGATCATGTAGGTTTTCCCAGCAGCACGCAGTGTCTAGGGAAAAATGGTAATTATTATTTTAATAACACAAAGGGTTTTTTTGGTAAATCATTTCAACTTGAATGGCATATTAGGTATGTAAATCGTACAGCTCTGTATACTCTCATGTTATCAAAAATATAAAGGAATAAAATTGTATCTTCATCGAAAACAATCAGTATTAAAATACACACTTTTTCAGTACAAAAGATATAGCAATTAATTAAGCTTGTACTGAAATTAAGTGTGATTCTTGACTATTAGTAAGCATAATAATAACCCTGGATTTTTTCTCCCTTAATCTGAAAATTACTCAAAAACTAGCTGCTTTACTCATTTTCAAATTATAGGACTAGATAATTTCCATAGTATCATTTACTGATAAAATTATATCTTTAAGAAGTATTAATGATTATGTTAACACAAGGTACATAGCCTTATTGTATGAATTTATGCATTCATCTTTTATGTATTTTTAATTAACATTTATTAAAATTTTTTAAATGTAATACATGGTAAAAAATTCAAATGGTACAAACAGATATTAAATGAAAAATAAGTCTCTCTATTCTGTCTCTGATACGTGGTAACTCAATTGCCTTTTCTATCAGTTACTGTTCTTACTGATTTCTTCTTTTGGATAAATTCTTTGTAGTGGAATTCTTAGGTCAACAGGTATATTCATTTTAATTTTCATAGAAATTGCCATGATATCTTCTCCAGTGGTTCCCAGAAATGTGTGAGAAAGTCTACCTCCCCACATCTGGTCAGACAGTATCTCTTTGATCAACTTTTTGATTTTGGTCATTCCGACAGGTGAAAAGTTATATGTCACTCCAGTTTTAATTTGCAATAAAGCTGAGTATCTCTTTGCATACTTAAAAAGTCACTTGTATTTCTTTTTTTTCCTGTGAAGTAAGATTTTTATATAATTTCTACATTCATTTATAATATTCTCAGAAATTAAACAGACATAAAACAGGCCAAAAGAAGAATCTGTAGCAATTTGAGAAGTGATTCATTATTTTTTATAATATAGAATAATCATTTTTGATCTCCTTCCTCTTGGGGTTGGGTACTGATAACATATAGGTGAAAAGACAGAGCCACAATTCCAAGAGGATCACATGTAAGTTAGAGAGGAGATGTTCACATGAATGAAGAATTCCAGTACAAGAGATGGATGCTATAAACTGAAGAACAAAGGGCATGGAGGTGTAGAAGAAGGAACAAGTGAGTTGAGAGAGAAAAACTCAGAGACATGAATTGAGTCTTCCATTCTCATATTAGTTTGCTCAGGCTGCCATAACAAAATGCTATAAATTGGGTAACTTAAACAACAGAAATTTATTTTCTCAGTCCTAGGGGATTGAAATCCAAGATCAAAGTATTGGCAGGTTTGGTTTCTCCTGTGGTCTCTCCCCTTGGCTTGTGGATGGCTACCTTCTCACTGAGTCCTCACAGGTATTTTCTCTGTGTGTGTATCTCTACTCATGTCCTAATGTTTCCTTCTTATAAGGACATCAGGTAGGTTTAGGACCCACCCTAATAGCCTAATTTTAGTTACCGCTTTAAAGGCCCTAACTCTAAATATAGTCATTCTAAGGTACTGGGAGTTAGGACTTCAACATATGAATCTGGGGGAGATACTATTCAGTCCAGAACAACTGTACATGGGAGTGCACAGAATAAAGAACAGTGAGCACAGGAGAGCCTGGTGTTTAGGGCACTGCAGGCAGGGAGGCAAGTGTGGAAAGCATAGCGTGTGTAGGAGTGCTGTGAGAGAACATTACAGTATATTTCTTGCTATTTACCTAGGACCCCGTGTGATGCTGTATTCAGAAAGGGGGAAAGAGATCTAGAGATCAAAAAGCCCAGAAGAGTAAGAAAATAATTTATGATTTAAGAACTATCCATCCTAATAGTGCTGGAAATAGAACATGTCTATTTTAGTACTAAGACAATAGAGTTTTCTCCATTCTAAATTGAATAAAACATCTCATATATAAGGCTGGTAAGGAACATACATCAGATTTTTGTGCAATGAATGCAATGAATGTTTCTCTTGGCACTCACCTGTTGGTAAAGGTTTTCCCAGTAATCCTGGGTCATTAGCCGAAACAAGGCTAAGAAGGCCCAACTGAAAGTATCGAAGCTCGTGTAGCCATAATCAGGGTTCTTGCCAACCTTCACACAGGTGTACCCTTCTGGACACTGACTACATGTGAAAAAGGATATCACAAGTCAGAGTACCTTCAGGATGCAAGCTAAAGGGTACTACAGAGAAGTCGGAAACTCAAGGCTTCCTTTCCAGGGGGACAATATTGAATAATGATTAGAACACATTATTTGGAGTCAGCAAGAAGTGGGTTTGAATCCCATCCTTACTTTTTACTAGTTTTTGACTTTGTCAAATTACTTAAATTCTCCAAGGCCGGGTTCCTTCTTTCTGTGAGACAAGATAATAATACCTACCTCCAAAGGTTAAAAGTTGAAGGAAATATATATATATATAAATATAAATATATATTTATATATATAAATATATTATATATTATTTATATATAAATATATATTATATATAAATGTATATTATATAATATATAATAATAGATAATTTATATATATGTATATATTATTATATATAAATATATATTTACATATACATAAATGTATATATTATTTATATATAAATATATATATTTATATATATATTCTTATATATTTTCCTTCAACCTCCAAAGGTTACGACTGTTATTAAGTTCAAAGAAGAGAATGTATGCAAATTACCTAGCCTAGTTCCTGCACATAGAAAGCATTTAATAAATGGTAGCTGCTATTAGTATCATCATCAACATCAATCATTAAGACTTGGAAACTTTCACCAGATGTCATATAGTAGTTCTCGTACCCATAAAGATTGATATATAGGCCTCGAATAAAACTGTCTCCCCAAATTATTCTTGGGGTGAATTAGAATCAAGAACAGTCAATAGATAACAATTGTGTAAGTACATAGAGATTTCTAGTTTAAGACTTTTTTTCTCTTTAAAGTTAGTGGATTGGTATCCATGATGTCAAATAAACACAGTGTTCTGAGGTGTCTTTAGGAGCAGCAACCTTATCTTGTTTGTTTTTATGTTCCCACTGTACCCAGAGCCTCCTCCTAGGCAGGGGGCAGTGCAAGAACAAAGGCCCTGCAGCAGAAATAAAGTCGGTGTGTGGGAGAAAGAACAAAATGGGTACTTACATAAACACGACATTCTTAAAATATCTTTACCCCAGTCCATGGGATCCTTTTGTTTAGAGTGGCCAAACTGTCACTGCATTCTGTCACCTATGAACCATACTTGATGGGAGAATGAGTATAATTTGGGGATGGAAAGAAAAGTTGATTTTGTCACTCTTCTTCCCAGAAAGAAGAAAGGCTGGAAATTATCCATCCAACTTTTGGTGGGGTTTTTTGGAAGTAATTTTTTTCTACTTTCTTAGGATGTATATGATTTGTATCTTGTTTTAATTCAAGCACTACCTCAAAGTATTGCTTTCAAATGTGTGGTATGCATTAACCATGAAAGTTTTAAACTCTGGACTCACTGTGGGACAGAATGAGTCAAAAAATGCCATGAAATATATGAAAATAATATAGAATCAAAGGTCCTTATTAGCAAACTGATTGAGTTTGATTTTTCTTTCTTCCCCCAGCCTTTGGACTAAACTGAAAACAAATATTACGTACCCTGAATCAGTGCTGAAACCACAAAGGAGAGCATCTTTGGATCCCTCCAAGTAATAAAAATATTCTGTTCAGGAAGAAATTGAACAATATAACATTATGGAGTGTAAGCTTTAAGAGTGACACAGCAGGTCAGTTAATTAATATAGATATATTTACAAACATGTTCAGGCCCAGTGCCAGGCAATAGGCATTCATTTATTTATTGTATTCTTATATATTTTCCTTCAAATATTTGTTGATAACCTCTTATGGGCCAGGCAGTGAATATGACGACAAACATGATAAATAAGATCATCACTTTTATGAAGCTTTCTTTATGTTTAGGTAAGGGTGGAGGTTGGGGATGGAGAAAGACACTTAACAAGTAAATATACAAGGGATAAATGCCCTAAAGAAAATAAATCAAGACAATGTGACAAAATGTGGTCAGGGAAGTCTTTTCTAAAGGGATGACATTCGAGCTGGAACCTAAATGCTACAGAGAAGCCAGCCATTCGAGGACCCTCGTGAGACATCTTGACAGAGTGAAGAGCGAAGAGCAAAACCCCAAGGTAGAAATGAATTTGTTATATGGAAACAAAAAAGCCAAATGGCCAGCCCAGTTGTAGTGCAGTGAGTGGGGAGGATTGTGGTGTCAGAGGTAGGCCGGGGCCACGTAGCAAGGCTTTGCATGCCATGGAAAGGAGTTTGGATTGTAAGTGTGATAGGAAGTAATAGAAGTAGGAAGTAGAGATGTGAGACAATCATTAACATTTCTGAATGTTGCTGTGGCTGCTTTGTGGACTATGGACTATAGGAGGGCAAGTGTGGAAGCAGGGATACAAGCTAAGTGACTACGGTGACAGGTGACATGGCTACGATTCAGAGCTGTGGAAGCAGGGATACAAGCTAAGTGACTACAGTGACAGGTGACATGGCTACGATTCAGAGAGTAGCCATGGATACGGAGAGAAGGGGACAGAATCAAGCGGACGGGATGTGTTGACGGAGTGCATGTGGGGTATGTGGAAGAGAGGAGACACAAGGATGCATCAGCTGGTCAAGAGTGGTACCAGTTACTGGGATAAGGAAGAGTGGGGCACAGAATGGCCTGAAGCACAACCAGGAGCTCCGTTTTAGCTGTGCTCCACATGAGATGATTATTAGGTATTAAATTATATTTATCAAGTAAGTGACTGGATTGATATGAGTCTTGAGGTCAGTGAAGGTATCAACTATGGAGATACAAAGATGGGCATCATCGTCAGATGAGAGAAAGTGGAGCTGGGGAAGGGGAGGGAAAGAGAAGGAAAAGAGCCCCCAGCTCAGCCCCAAGTATTCCAGAAGGGGTACAGTTGGCAAGGCAACACTATAAGTGAAGGAAATTTATTTTCTGAAATTCTCTCATTGTTTACTCACCAATCAACATCTATTTAGGACTTACTAAGTTCTGGATGTTGAGGATATAGAACTGAAATAAATGTACATTTTCCCCTTTCATGGTACCCTCTGTGCCCATTTTCAGGTGTAAAGGAACTCATAACTCTTCCTTTATTTACTATAATGACTTATTCTTAATACAGGGGGCTGATCCAAACCTATACAGTAAAGGTATAAAGGACAAAAAGAATTTTTTTAATAAGAGCCCAACTTCCTATCTGGCTCAAGTCAAAATAAATAAAGATGTAATTTCTAGGAGGCTCTGGAGTAACAGCAGAACGAAGAATTTGAAGTCAGATGTACTTGGATTTGACTATTGTTTCTACCCCTTCCTATGTAGGTGAATTACTTTATCACTTTAAGATTTAGCTTCTGCATCTGTAAAATGTGGATAAGAACACCTACTTTGTAGAGCTGCTGAATTAGTACTAATAGGCTATGGCATGTAAAACACTTAACACAGTGACCCACACTTTCTACATCAATGCTAAAAGAGCAGCAGCTCTTATTAAACAACTTCAGATAAGACTGACTGACTTATATGCCATCGTTTGGTCTTATGTAGAAGATACAAATATTAGAAGACACAAATAAACCAATAAGGCCTCTTAGTTTGGGGTGAAAACTCTCAGTGTTCATTTTTGCAAAAACTCCTGTGCCTTGGGGAGGGTAGGCATGGCAGAATGAGGATGGAGGAGGTTATCATGCAACGTTTTATACATAAACCTCTGAGATATTTTTATTATGGAAGGAT
Source organism: Leucopleurus acutus (assembly GCF_964270905.1). Taxonomy (NCBI): domain Eukaryota; kingdom Metazoa; phylum Chordata; class Mammalia; order Artiodactyla; family Delphinidae; genus Leucopleurus; species Leucopleurus acutus. The sequence goes on from NC_139149.1 coordinate 53,368,791, forward strand.
TACTTTAGAGTTATCCTTTAAAGAAATACCAGTTCACATTTACCAATCACTGAGGAGCTGCTTTATAAAAGTAGGCTCTAGAGCTGCCTGTACGGGCATGTTGTAGGGCTAACATGTCAATTCAATACACGAATGGTGAAAGGTGAAGCAATGGGAGTAGCTCGCTCTGGTCTTGTAGAACACTTGAAAATAATTCGCAAACAAATAAACAGTAAATTATGAGGATAATTAGCCTCAAGAGAATTTAAGGTTAACATGTAAAGGGAAAATGTAATACCAAGAGAAGAATTCCTCTTTTGCACTCCCAGCCAATGATCCCACCTCACATTTTTCTGTGGAAATAAAAGCCACTGGGCTTGACTTAATCCTCCTCTGATTACGCTGGAGCCTGCTCTTCCATCTTTCCTCCTGCTTCTATGGTGGAGATGTCTCTCCCCTTCGCTCTCCCACTTTCTCAAGGACTTGCTCTCCCCCGCTCTCCTGAATTATTAATCCATATTTTACTACTCATTCATTTCTAGCACTAGAAAAACATCCCTATCAAAATCCATCTTTTAAAAAAATGCCGGCCATTGCCCCTGTTATTCTGATTCCCTTACAGCCAAATTTCTTGGAAGAATTGTCTACACGTACTGTCTTCTCTTCTTTCTGACATCTTATTCACCCGTCACCACCTTCATCCAACCTTGTATCCTACCGCTTTACTAAAATTTGCTCATGAAATTCTCTAATGACTTCCATGTTGTTTAAGCTAATATACATTTCTCTATCCTCATCATCCTTGATCTTGATCTTAATCCTTGATCTTGCAGCGTCATTCAACACAAGCACTCCCTTTTTCTCAACATACATTTTTCTCTTGATTTTCCTACTTATATCTTTGCTTCTTGCTTTACTGGCCACTCTTTCTCTGCATCTTTTTTGGGGTCCTCCTCTCTACCTGCCTTCTAGACATTAGGGTTGTGGAGATGAGCATCTTCTAAACAGCAAATTTGCTTTAAACACCAGGTTTCCCATTGTCTACTTACTTATAAACATGAGGATTTTCAGAAGGATGTGTGTATGTGTGTACATATCTTTTCCCTTTGCTGATTACTTCGAAGTGTATATCTCCAAACTAGGCACTTCCTCTGATCTCTACGCTTAAATCTCCAATTGTCTACTTTCTATCTCCACTTGGATATCCCAATGACATCTCAATTTTAACTGGTTAATAGTGACTTTCTCCTACAAACCTGCCCACTCTTCCCTCACTTCCCATTGCCACCTATCCAGTTACTGTGCCAGAAACGTAGATGAGATTCCCCAAGCCCTTCTCTCCTCTCTAATTCATCAGTGAGTTCTATAGGGTGTCATTTTGAACTCACATTTTTCACTTTCTGCCGCCACTCTAGATGAAACCACAACCTTGTCTTGTTTGGAATGATAGAAACATCATCCTAACTGGTCTTCCTTTTTCTAATCTACCATCTGTCTTACCCAATCAGCTCCCCATATGGTAAAGTGATTAAAACCACTGCATTTAAAATAAAATCCAAACTCCTTTCCATGGGCTAAGACATTCTTCATGATATGACCCCTGCCTTTTTCTCTAACTTTCTCTGTTGCCATTCTGCCTCTCCTTTGCTAGAGTCTAACCACACTGCTATTCTCCCATTCCTTAAACACATGATACTCTTTCTTGTCTCAGGGCTTTTCCACAATCTCTTCCTTCTAATTCAAGGAACAGCCCCCATTTACACTTACACTATTTTATGGTTTCTTATTATCCTTTAGATCTCTGCTTAAATGCCACCTCCTCAGAGAGGGCTTCTCATTTAGTTGGTATCTCAGCCCCTGAGATTTGTTTTCTTCACACAGCATTTGTTATAACTTGCAATATTTTTTATTTGTCTGTTCCCCTCCTTTTACTCTTTCATTCTCCCTAGTAGATAAGCTCTGTGGATGCAGAGGCTGAGGTTATCACACTCACTGCTACAGGTCCAGAAGCTTGTACAATGCTTAGCTCAGGGAAGCACTCAATAAACCCATGTGATGAATACCTGAATAAATACTGCAGTGAGACTGGGCTTCTACGACACAGAAAACAGGTAGGAAACCAAACACGGAGTGAACACAATCATCTCTGCCGTGAAACTATATTTCGGAAGAAAATCAAGAATAATGTATAGAGTTGAGGGAGAAGATTGTGGTATAAAATTTCATTGTTAGCTAAGCTGTCACTCACTCATGTGTGAACCCAATATGAAGATATACTGCAAGATCCAAGAGCTTTTTCTACTCCTTTTGGAAAAAATTGCTTGAAGCAATTCCAGAAAGTTAAAAAAAAAATCAAAGTATGAACTCAGGAATGAGACCAAGATTCAGAATAAAAGGACTGGTAATGATCCTAGTTAAAAGAAAGTCAAGTTTAAGTAAGTGCTGTAAACTGATTCATAAAACAAAGTACAAAGGTCAGCAATTACCTGTAAGCGCTATAACTTGCATGGTATATAAATTAAGAAATAAAATCCTTTGGAAACTAGAAATAAAATTTAAGATCATATTAATAAAAATCAGAAGCTGAAAAAATAAATTAAAGAAAAGCAAAGGAAAATATGCTACATTCCTCATCAAATGCTGGTAGTAAAAAATATATACATTAAAAATTTTACTTTGAAACCCTTCAGTTTTCTTGTTTTAGGCTTCCTTTTTTTCAGTTTTCTTTATTTACAGTCTTTTACTATACTAGCTAGGTTTTATTTGCCTTTATATTACTCAGTGAGTAGGAAAAAAACACATTGAGTAAAGTAAAAAAAAAAAAAATGATGTATACGACTCTTTATTATTTAAGGAGAATTAACACCTGACCTTTACTCCCTGATCTCCTTCTATCAAAGGCACTTGCATGTCCACCTTACCTCTGGATCTAATTATTAAGGTTTATGGGTTCACGTGGGCAACATCTTACAGACACACTGCAGGTGTTAGACAGAAATTACAATCTTGCTAGATTTCATTCTCACCCAAACTCATCAGCTCTGGTGAGAGAAACTGTGTTAGGGGATAACTATTTAGAAAACATACCGTTTATGCTTTCTGTAGGATACTCTAAAATACACTTGTGAATTAAGTAGACTTCTGAGACTGTGCATACAGATCATCGTAAATGGTATCTACAGAACTAGTTCTGATGAATTAAACTATGATGGTCATTAGCTAGATTGAGGGCAGCCATTAGAAAGAGCTGTAAAACTCATCATTGGTTATAGTATGAGGATAGTGTTGATAAAGCTGAATAAACTGTTCTGCTTATACAAATCTTTAGAAATACTATTGAGACAAACATTTTAATATGTGATAATATTATCATTATAACATGATTAACATGACTGTACAATGTTATAGTTATACGAAAAATACAAGGCTAAAAATATAATTATATTACTATATAATAAATTATACTATAAAATAAATGTAAGTATAAATTACTCAATAAAACTATAGTATATAAATATATAACTTATGAAATTTAATGGTCAATATCATTAATTCATAGCCAAATTTATTTTTCTAGAGCAAACTTATTCTTTTTTATCTTACAGAAATTGAGAATTATGCAACTATCCCATGTTCTTAATACCAGAACAGCTAGAAAGCTTAGATCCAGGGAAATTTATGAAAATATAACATGATCCAAATTCACATTGCAGCAACTTTCTCTATATTTGAGTGATTTTGAAATAATTAAAATGAAAGCAACATTCCATTGCCAGAAGAGAACAATGCTCTTAGCCTTATTTCAACCTATTAGTAACTACAAGGGCATTCTTACTTCCATAGTCTTCTTCATCGAGAGTATTCAATATGCCTTCTATTGTTTCATTATTTTCAAGCAGAGTCCGCACACATTTTTGCTTCAGGTTGCCCATAAAGAGCTGCAGTCCAATCAGTGCAAACACGCTCAGACAGAACACAGTCAGGATCATGACGTCAGAAAGCTTCTTCACAGACTGGATCAGGGCCCCTACGATGGTCTTTAGGCCTGAATACGAGGAGGAGAAATAGGTGTTCAAAATGAAATAAAGCCTCTGAATGAGAAACGAAAACAAAACACAAGCTTTCCTAGAAATGCATGCATTTTATCAAACCAATGATCTTAAATAACCTAGTTGGAAAAAAGTCTACCAGCTCAAAAGGGTGGACTTGCTGTTTTATATATTTCGTTTCTGTATATTACAGCAAGTGATTAAAAACTTTAAATATTTCCAGAGAATAACCAAACTGTCAAAATGAATAATTTGGTTGCTCAAACCATATCCACACACTCACTTGAAAAAATAATTTTTAAAAAGTGTCAATTCAGTGAATGTTTGTCAGACAAAACATCTCTTTATAACGACACCAAAACAGAAAAGAGGCTGAATTGCAGCACACAGTGACAACTTACTAAATTTCAGTTAAGAAATGGTTTATTGAGGAAAGAAAAAAACATTATGTCATGCAATCCTCCCCATGCTGATATTTTGTATCTCTTTTCTTAACCATATGAAAAGCAATAAAACAAATTGAAATTTTCATTCCTGGATAAGCAAAATGGAAAATGAACTGTTAGACAGGAGGGAAAATTTCAAGTTGAGATGTGAACCAAATGGCCATCTTCATCGCCTAAGACTCATGCAACTGATTAAACTCAAAGGCTGACTTTTAATAACGATTGTGAAAAACGTAAGAGATCAAATTTAATTAAAATTGCGTAAGAGAAAGTTTTTCTTGTTTTTCCTTCAAAAGATCAAAGTCAGCCCCGGTGTTTAACCCCACTCTCACCTGGAATGACTGAAATTGTTTTCAAAGCTCGGAGAACTCTGAATGTTCTCAACGCTGAGACATTGCCCAGGTCCACAAACTCTGTCACATATCTGTAATAGGGGAGTTTATACACAAACACGGTAACAACACACACACACAAACAAAGAACAACTCCCAAAATAGTTGGAGTTATGAGTGGCCTAATGCTTCACACCAATTACTTCTTACCTGGGATTACAGAAATAGTTTTCAAAGCTCTCAACACTCTGAAAGTTCGAAGAGCTGAAACATTGCCTAGATTTACAAATTCTGTTAAATACCTGTAGAATTAAATCAGAGTTATTCAGAATTTAGATAGAGTCTATGATACTTACCTGTGCCTTTAGTCAAGGTGTTTCCTACGCTTGGAACCTCTTATTTAAATTTACAGTTCTGCAAGTCTTTTGCTTCTATCATTACTAATTTAATTTGATTTGATTTGAGTCATTTGATGTGAGCAAAATACAAACGTATTATTAAAATGGTTTCATACACATAAATGCCTAACTAAACAATTAAATGCTTCAATTACTAAACTTCAATATTATGGTAATACAGATATTTAATATTCTATAAAATACCAGCAGCAAACCTAGACAACTGTATGCTAATTCAAAGAAGCCAGACACAAAAAGGTCATATATTGTATGATTCCATTCCTGTGAAATGTCTAGAATAGGCAAATCCACAGAGACAGAACACAGTTGAGTGGTTTCCAGGGACTGGCGGCGGGGGGAGAAGGGAATGGAAGTGACTGCTCTCTGGGGTGACGAAAATATTCTGGAATTAGAAAGTGATGATGGTTGCACAACTTTGTGAACATACTACAAAACACTGAATTTTATACTTTAAAAATGGTAAAGTTTATGGCACATAAATTTAAAGAAGGAGACCCCTGAGAAGATGCAGCCTTCTTTGACACAGTGTTGTCTTAGCAGGTGGTGGGTGGCACTACAGCAGTCTTATATGACCACAAAAAGCCAGCCTGAAGGACAGAGGTGGGGCAGGTGTGCGGGAATTGGAGACTAGAAATCCCAAGACCCTTCTGTATTGTCTAAATCCCTCCAATGAACACGTATTACTTTTACAATTCAAAGTGACAGAGGGAAAATACTGTATATAGGTTTGAGATTTAAAAAATAAAGAAATGTTTCTGACAAATATATTTAGGAAAAGAGCAGCAATATGAATAAATTAAAATTATATCTTAATGTGATACTTTTCCCTGGAAAATAAACTGTGGATGCCTATGTAATGCATACACAATGCATTGATGTTAGGTTTAGTATGCAGTGACAGCCCTTATAAAAAGATTTCTTTCTATATTTTAATATACTTATTAGCTTTTGAATAATATAGGTTAATTTAAAAAAAGAGCACCGTACTTATAATAAATGCCTGAGTTTTTTCTTATAGGTTTTACCAGATTTTAAATAAGAACTTGGAAAAAGTGTGACCCTAACTGGCACGACATATATTATCTATCCAAGTACTGAGCATGGAGGAAGACCATCTATCTTAATGATGTCACACACTTTTGAGTAGAAAATGCTCTATCTGAAAAAATATTAATTTTTTTTGATGACTAACTTCCATACAGTATCCTTTAAATGCAACCATTATATGCAGGAAAAGTCAAACCCCAAAAGTCTGTTCTTACTGGAATACTGTGCTGTCTGAGACTTTCATGAGTTTGGCATTTCAAAAAACTGAAAGTACTTACGCAAAAACAATGACAATAAAATCAAGCCAGTTCCAAGGGTCACGAAGGAAAGTGAATTCTCCTACACAGAAGCCTCTTGCAAGGATTTTTACAAGTGATTCAAAAGTATATATTCCAGTAAAAGTGTACCTAGGCACAAGAATCCATTGGGATATTAAGTGTGAAAAGAATACAATACCATGTGAATCTTTATAATTAATTTTTTCTGATCAACCAAAGGAAGGCATCTATTGGAGTATGGCTGTTGGTTTATGGACCCATTCTAACTATTAGAATAAACTACAGTAAAGGTCCTTCCAGAAAATCTTAAAATGTACATATCAGAAACACTCTCAGAAAGTAGAGGTATTTAAAAATTACTAAGAACACAGGTATTAGGTCTGCCTAGAAAATTCCTGCATTGTTCCTATCAGAAATATACCCAAGGACAAGATATATGTGGCATGTCTTAAGAACAAAGCAGGGCATCTGATAAGGTCTTTTTTCTAGAAAAGACTGTAGCACGTATTATTCTATTCTAATATTAGCAGGTTAATATTGTAGGGGAGAGAAAAATAATTGAAAGAAAAGCAACTATGTAACATGGGAAGATAAACACCACAATATTTATAGATGCAATAACTTCCTGGTATAAAAAGGAAAGGATAAAAATGACCATACTAAGACTATATTAAAATGTACTTAAACCCACTTACTCTACATTCTTGGTCCAATCTGGAGGGTTACTCATGGTCATAAATATGCAATTCGTCAGAATAGTGCACATGATAAGCATGCTGAATGCGGTAGCTCAGAATCAAGGAATATGATAAAAGACCACGGTAGGAACTTTGAGTATTTGATAAAGACATTTGTTGAAATGCTAACAATTTTTCCTTAGAAAAAAATTCTAAGCACGTCTATAGACTTAAAAAAAATCTCTTTGAACAAGGGAGTAATAGACAAAAGCAATTTTTCCTAAAATACTAAAATTGCCATTCTCCCAATCTACTCACAGATCTACACCAAATTATATTGAGATTGGTAAACCAGAGTCTTTTCAGGTACAAAAGGACTAAAATCTATATTTAAAAAAATAACAAAAAACTGCATTTTAAAGAACCATTGTAAGTAAGCATTTTAAAAAGGATATGAGTGTACTAAAATCTTAATAGATATTCTTCTGAGAGGACTGAAAGGAGAGAGGATGTACAAAGCAGGTGTGGCATTGAAACGGAAGATTGCTTTCCCTTTGTTCAAAACTATGAAAGTCTGCAGGAGTAAAAAGAAAACAGTATGAATCAAGACTCCAAAATTTCAATGTAGTAGATTAATCTGCAATTTACCTCTCCATGTGGTAGGGTCATATTAAAGAAACACTGCCATCAGACTCAAGCAATGTGGTTCCAATACCATTGATGCAGCTCTTCACGTCATGTTGGCCAATGAACTCCAAGTCCATTGTCCATTTCATCAGTAAAGTAAGAAGTGAGCCATTTATGAGCATGTATTATTTAGAGCTTTCAAAATACAGTTTTCACTTTTTCATATCCTTTCAACACCCAAATCAGTAACAATAACTTGTGGCCACTGTAAATATTTTAAAATACAACTTAGTTCTTTCATTACATTGCATTTTATGCAAACCAAATAGATACTAGCTATCCTTGATTTTTATCATATCACTGAGAGAATTTTAATACTTCTTGGCTATTGTCAGGTTTAGTAGCAAATGTACCAAAATATGAGTTTTCAAAAATATTTTCATAAATTTAAGGAATATTAGAGTTGAAAGAATCCTACTACTCAGTATGATTTTCCTATTTTAGATGTTAATACCAATAACAGCTAAAATAAAAGAACATAAATTAAAGGACTTGCTTGCTACTATCCATGGCAATTTTTTGAAATAATACGAATAGAACCAAACATTTAAGAAATATGTTATGTAACCATTGCATAATGAGTGACAGTTTCCATGTCTTTGGTATTTAGTTGAAAAATTTGAAACCCAAACAAACAAACAGCAATAACAACAAAACATTAAAACAACCAAAGGAGTTGGCTTGGAAATCAGAAAGACCAAGTTCAAATCCTTGTCTTATTTTTCTGTGGTTGGCAAACAAATTCCTTGTGTCATCTAGAAGACACTAATTTGGTCTTTTTGTTGTTGATTCTGAATTTTATATAAGTTTATAAGGGAGCTTCTGGTAATAAATTTTTTTCACCAAATTGGAGATGTAACTTCGGGTAATCTTGCTTTTGTATATGGCACAGGCCCCAAGAAAACAGACAGAATCTATTATTTTCAGATGCCCTTTTATATTCCTGGTCCCTTTTACTATACCAGTTATGTATAGTAAATTAAACATAATTTAACATAAAGTTCACTTTTACATTGAAAATTAGTTTTAAAATTAATATCTCACCTTTGAGTACAACTATTGTCTTCTTAAATCTCAATACACTGTGCTTTTAAAAATTCGTTCAGCCATTATATTCTACAATTGTGCAGTGAGCAACTATGGCATAAGAGGCAATGAAAGGGATTTGAACATAAATGAGGCATGAGTTTTGCATTCAAGGAGCTTCCTAGAAAAGTGATAAGAACACAATAACTCTAATACAAGGCAAGATGTGACAGGCAGCATACAGAGAAATACAAATGGCAGAGCATGAGAGTAAAGAGGGGGCGTGGTCACATGTCTGTCAGAATAATCAGGGGACTTCATGAACCAGAGGTCATCTGAGCTAATGTGAAAATCATATTACTGCCTCAACTTGGCAAGATCAAGTTACCTTGTACTTGATATTAAAAAAAAAAGAACTGGTTTACTATTTTTAAATTCAGATTCCCAATTTTCATTTTCATTAAAAACTTCTTTAGGATTGTCTAGGTTTATAAACAACCAGGAGTTAATTACAGGTGGGAAAAATAGATATGCCTATGAAATTTTGGGTAGCAGAATGAGTCTCGTTAGCAAAGTCTAAAATCCTACTAGGAAATGCATAGATGTCAAGGTCTGAATAAATTTTTTTTAATATTGCTCACTTATTTAATAATTTATTGAACATAAAATTAGAGAATTAAGGTACTTAAAGAGTATAAGCGTTGGAGTTGGACAGATAGGATTCTAAATACCTGATCTACCATTTCACAACTTGAGAGCTAGCACTTCACGTCTGTGAAGCTTTTAAGTTCTGGTGTATTGTAAATTCTTAGTAAATGGTAGGAACAGCTGCTGATATTTTGGGCAACATATAAGGCACCAATGATATGAAGATAATAAGACATTGTACCTGTCCTCTTAATACCCACAGCAGAGGGTGATTGGTAATTTATTCTTTCTTAAAGACACAAACTTTCATCTATAATAAAGGCACTGCATAAAACTATTCAAAAGCACTTACTATATTCATCACACATGAAAATGAAGCCCTAACTTCTATCATTAGTTTATTAAGTGTCCTTTTTTTTAACAAAGCATTGATAATTACACTCAAATATAAGTTAAAATCTGAACCCAGGTCAAATCAGGAGTCATTTAGATTTTTAATCCAAGCAGTGATTATAATGTAGCAGAAATAAAGTTCTTGTCAATGAGTGTGAATAACCCGAAACATTAAGGAATCAATCCACACAGAAGTCAATCCTGAAGTTGCAAGTGGAAGTCAAAACTACTTTAATCAAGAATGATTGAAGGGTTAGGACATGGCACAAAAAGCTGATCATTTAAAGCTCGAAACCAAAAAATTAAAATAAAAAGACTCGGTAATCCCTGTGGGTATTTATTCATCTGTTAATAGAGGACTGTGAAAAATAGATCACTTCGTTTGACCTAGCTCTACCCAAGTACACTGATGCAGATGTGCATTAGGCTTTTAATGTGGTTGGCATCATATTTGAAAGGAGCTGGGGCCAAGGCGCGGGATTGGAGTCCCACCCCTAAATATTCTCCATTAAAGTTGTCTACCACATACCCAAAATGATTCCAATAGTTAATCCTCCATCCAAATACAAACATTTTCTCCTTACCTCTCAAGTCACTTTAAGCCAATATTAGTTTCTCTCTGAATTGGGATTTATTTCAGAAAGATTCCTTTCCTCCTGCAGGGGTTCCTGGTTAAGTAACAACCAGGCCCCCTTGAGAAATGGGAAATGCAGGAGGTATCCATGAAGAGCCAGGCATTTTTCAGGATGAAGTAGTAAGTAAAATGAGAAAGTACTTTTTATATTGTACTTATTATATTATAAGAAAGTACTTTTTATATTTATATTACCCATTCATTCTTCCATTCATTTTTGTAAAGCTGTGAGCATGGTGATTGCTATACAACAGAAATTAAACTAAGAGATGTTATACAACAGAATATTTCAGTAGGGAGTCAAATCAACTTGAACTAAAAAATTTGTGACAAAACTTACTAGCATGTAGCATTTTGTAAGTTACTTATTTTCTCCAGGTCCTTTGTTACTTCCTGTCTTATCAAGTTATAGTAAATATGTGTGTTAATTTGTATAAAAAGTCTAGTGCCTGACGCAGAGATCCTGAATACATGTTAACATTCTTCCTTCCTGTGTCAGAATACTGATTGGTTAATTGGAATGCTGGGTAGTATCTCAAAGCCTTCTCAGGTATTCTGTTTTCTCCTTCTGTGCTGTCAGCTTGCTGAGATGCTGGCTTTAATGTGAAGCAAAATATTACATATTGCTATTCATAGCAACTATGCCAAAGAAGATGTGTTTCTACCATCAAAATTAACTTCATCACATTTTCTATTTCTTAAGACATTTCAGTGCCCTTTATTTTATTTGCTAGATGTGTTATCAATAAATAATCTCTTTTATTTACATCTTAAGTCAAAACAGTTTTTTTTAATGGACTTTATCCTGCCTTTCTTGACCTCTTAAAGATAACTCTGCAGTTGCCATGCAGTAAAGCATTGTTGGAGAAAGTTATGGAACCTGCTGATCTAATCCTTTACTGTCTCCTCTTTGTCAAGTTCAATCTGGTTGTATCTGCTACTGTCTCAGAAATGACTGTAATCCCCTTCTCATTTTCTTGGTAGAATAACCTTTGTAGCAGTGTTTCAAACTCTCCCCTTAATGTAATCAACACCTTCTCAGATCTGCTGCTCTCAAGATTGACTCTCAAAGGACAATTTCCACTCCTGTAGTATGGAAAATATTGATATGATTTAACATGCATCTCCTCAGATGTGCCTACCTTTACTTCAACATATCAGGACTCAAATTCATCCTCCTATTTGCCCTTCAGGGCTCACACAGTAAGGCTTCACTCCATTTTTCTAATGCAAATACAAGCTGACCTGTGGTTTATCCCTTGTCTGTTAACATCAGCAACTAGCTACTTACTCGACCCTCTGTATTTTTCTCTGAGAATAATTTTTCTCCACTTTCAAACGTGCTATTTATACCCTACATTGAAAAGGTTTTCAATTTATTCATTGCCTCAAGTGACCATCTTTCTGGTGGAAATTTCTCAAATTTTTCAGCTTGCATCGACTGCCACCCACTTCCTCTTTTTACTTGCTATCCACCACTATCTTGCTTTTATTTCCATCACCTAACACAAACTGCTTCCAAAAAGTTACCAACTCATCCTCCTTGTTCATTCCAATAGCCTTTCTCCAGCCTCAACTTTCTGGATAATTTTATGAGATACTCTCTTCCCTTTTTTTTTTTTTTTGAATAATGGAAAACTTTCTGATTTATAATGTCTTGCCTCTCTGACCATCTCAGACTCTTTATCTCCAACCCCCTAAATGAGTGGCTCTCTAAATCCCATTATTAGTTGAGTGATTTTATATATTCCCATGGATTCACCTGTCACCTCCGTGCAAATGCATTCTGGACATATCCCCAGGTCTTACTTCTCAAACTGACAATTATTTTGTTCCTACCAGGATGCACTTAGGTTATGTCCCAAAAGGCAGAACATTATACTGAACGCTATTAAATTAAAAAAAATCGAAATAGTATGCCAGTGACAGAACCAGTTTTGATGAAAAATTAGTAAAAGTACATATTCTCAAAGAGCCTACATATGTATTTAACTAAACATTTTTGTCATGATGTGGCTTTTCACTAAATTCCACTTAATCTCAATTTAAAATATCTTTCTGTACAAAAGAGGTAAACAGAGACCACGCCATTGCAGGCACAATAAACTCACTTTTTTGTCTGCATAGTAAGGGTCCAGGTCCTCCAGGGGCTCCGAAACCATGCCCTGAGGGATGTCCCCATAGATGAAGGGCAGCTGTTTGCCGGCTTCCAAGTCACTGCTTGGCTTTGGCCCTTCTTCGTCATCGTCTTTCTTTTCTTCTTTGGGTTCCTTTGTTTTTCCTTCAGCAATACGTTGTTCAATGAGGGCAAGAGACTGTTTTGTGAAGTAGACAAAGCTCTGAGGTCCTGGGGGAGGCAACATTGCCATCTTTTCATCCTGTATATTTTATTTCCCCTTCAGCTCCTTACATAAGAGGCCTAAGTAGAAACAAACAAAGCCTTAAGTGGTTGCCAGCCAGGGACGGCACTTGAAAAAAATAATAATAGTAATAGTAATAATAAAACAGATTTTGGTTTCAACTACAAGAAGCACTGTGTTCACAGAATTATCATCATGTTGAATGAGCACTTATTAAGTGACTACTACGTACATGACTTATTTTCCATGCTCTCTAATGATCTTTATTTAAGAATTTGAACTTAACACTTCACAGATCTTAAAGTGATAACTTAATGAAAAATATGTTTAATTCCCTTTATTTTTCATCTGTATTTACTCTTAGTGCAATTCAATTCAACTTTCCTTGTTTAAAAATCTTTATGACAGTGCTTCTGATAGCACCACTCTGCAGGTTCCCTTCTTGCCTCTCTCATCACCTGATCCTCTTCTGTCTGACATCTCATAATATACTCACACCCTCTGCTTCTCTTTCTTGAGGAAACTCATCTCTGTGAAGTGAGGTGGTGGAAGATTGTTTTACTCTATTTTACACACTTAGGTTTTCTTACAATAAATACATATACCTTTATGAATCAGAAAAAAATATATTTCCATTTTGAATTAAAAACAATTTAGGCAAATGTTTCAGAAGAACAAAGAAGATAAAAGGAATTTGGAAAAGGTTTGGGATAGATTCCATTTAAAAAGTGAAAACACTATAATAGGCATTCAAATTATGACTCCCCTAATTAACTTACATGTGTATACAAAACATTACAAGAACTACAGGAAAGAAAAATACAAAATAAAAAATGCAAACTTCTATATATTATTATTTTGGAATGTTCTAAATAAAAGAGCATAAAAAATAACTGTTCCTATTTTAAAAATAACAGACTTATTATTTCAATGAGTCAAGGTAACTTCATAATTCCTCCACTGGAAAATAAAAATGAGTCCTTCTGCATTAGGATTGCCTGAGAGTTGGGACACACCAACTTCTAGTATGTCAACGCACTGTGAACAACTTGAAAGGTTGTATATTAAGTGATATCATGACACACAGAGGGAGGATAAGCTAAGAGAAGCCACGGTCTGTTCTTTTATTTTCCAATGTGAAACATAAAAATTAAGCAAATCACAATAGTGACAACACAGGTTATATAGATTCAGAAAAAGTAGTGAAAAGAAGCTGAAACTAATTATTCTTTTACAGATTTCTCCTATTCCCATGTCAAACAAAATTTACTTCAATTATGTTCAGAGCAAAATGGATGACTTTTCCCCTTAGTTATTTGGGTATGGTATAAGAATAACCCTTATCAGAAATCTATGTATTTTTTTAAGGTGGAAAACAACAGAAAATCATTTTGCAATGTAAGATTATAGAAAGGCTTATAATGCAAATTTAGCTTTTCTGAAAAATGCATTTTTATGTTTTTATCACATAAATGAGTCTGGTTTTTGCCATGGTATGTATCAATGTATTTCTTTTTAAATCTGCTAACCCATATTCATTTAAAATGTTTTTTACCAAATAGTTAATCTGGGCATGTTCCTATATCAGATATTTAAAGCTGTGAGAGTAAGGAGAAAACACAGTTTTTGTCATTAAGGACCTTACATTCTAAAAAGGAATACCAATCATACCAAATCGTACAGCAAAGACAAGCCTGGTTTGGCCATACTACAGGAGAATACAATCAGCTTAAATAACTCACAGGCTTCTTTTATACCCTGATGTAGACACGGAGAAAGAGACATAGGCATGTGCCAGGAGAGAGGGTACCATAGGTAATAGGAAGTGGCGAGTTCCTGCGATTTAAGTACAAAATTTCAAACATTACTGACATAAATTCCAGGACTCTTTTAGGAGCCTCTCCAAACATGGAGAACTCAAAACATCTTATAAATAGTAGATATATAGCAATAGTTCATGGGAGAAAATTTGCTGAAAGCCATGCAATGGCATATTTGGAAATAAGAACACATCTCTACCTACGGGTTCAGAATTATGGAATTTTATAATTATGAAAAAGAGCAAAGTCAGTCCATTCTGCTGGCCACAAGCAGCTAAAATTGTTGCTTTTGAACAAAATTCATATAGTTAATTGACTATGTGTCTGCTGGTTTGCCCTGGGTTTTAAAGTATTTGACTAAGATTATTTATTCTGTTATTTCTATAAATTCAAACCAGTAAGAAGAGGTATATATTTTGATGGAAATGAAAGTTGAGAAGAATTTCGAAGAATGTAGTGAAAAATAAGGGACACTGCATGTGCACATTCAAAAGCAGGATAGAGTGACTCATGAAAGAATGAATCATGACTCAGCATTCCACTACTAGGTAAGTACTCAATAGAATTGAAAACATGTCCCCGCCAAACTTGTACCTGAATGTTCATAGCAGCATTATTCTTAATAGCCAAAAAGTGGAAACAATCCAAATGTCTGTCGACTGACAAAATGGGGCGTATCCACACAACGGAATACGACAATAAAAATAAATAAAATACAGATACATATTACAACATGGATGAACTCTGAAAACCCCGTGAAGGTGGCCAGACCCAAAAGGTCACATACTGGATGATTCCATCTGTATGAAATGCCCAAAACAGGCATACCCTCAGAGACAAAAAGTACATTGCTATTGCCAGAGGCTGGGGGGAGGGGGTAGTGAGGAGAGACCATTAATGGTTATGGGGCTAATGGTTAATAGGAATGAAGTTTCTTGGGGAGGTGATAAAAAGTTCTAAAATTAGATAATGGCAATGATTGCACAACTCTGTGAATATGCTATAAACTACTGACTTTACACTTTAAAGGATGATTTTTATGGTATGTGAGCTACACCTCAATAAAATTATTATAAATGCTTTCTAAAAAAATTGAATCATGAAATCTGTGAAAATTGCCCTGAGCTGAGAAGAGAGGTTTAGGAAAATGGAAACAAATGCACATACTCAACACCATTCACTGTGTAAGTCTCTGTAGTCTCAGTATAAACATGGGATTGCTCTTGGTGTAAGATTAATTCAGGAGAAGCTAAGGTTTAGTTCTAGCCCTTGAAGGCCAAGCCTGGTACAGGTTTTAAAACTGTGGTCACAAATCAATCTGAGAAGCAAGGCGGTGAGTGTAGTTGCCACTTGGGCTTAGGAGATTCCTCAACACTTTTGGAAATCACAAAGGCGAGGAGGGGTTACTTGTGTCAACTGACTTTCAGTGTACACATACATGGTCTCCTGCGGGAAGAGATGGCTGAAGAACTGGTATTTTTGTACATCTTACATTCAAATGAAGGTGTCACCTCTTTCAAGAGTTATTTGACAGAAATCCAGGTAAGTAGATGTCATGAACTCAGATGTCCAGTCACCAGCTCCACTCTTTCAATATTCTTATCCTCTTTTTCCCTCTTTTTCTTCTCCTTGCTCATGCACATTCTCAATATACAGTTTCTGAGTAACTATAGTATATGGAAATAGCAGGGATGGTGGGTGATTCAAGTCAGTGGTACCACTGGGACATATTTTCCTCAGGCTAAATTGAAGGAAGACACTAAGCACCTGCTTAACATCAGGGCCTTGAAAAGTTAAGTTGAAGAGACTCCAGTCAGATTCCATAATCATCCTCTAGTTTGGAAGGTAGAGGGGAGATCACTGCCTCCTGTCGGGATGATGAGAAAAAATAATGTGTACCAAATTTTGAGGGTAATTTTGCAATATCTATCAAAAGCCTCAAATATGTTGATTCATTTTTATGGCCAAATAACCTCCCTTCTAGGAATGTAACCAAAAGCAATAATCTCAGATGTCCTCAAACATTTATGAAGATGTTTACTGCAATGTTTTTATGATAATTGAAAAATTGTACTCAATACAAAAGTCTAACAGTCAGGGTTTCATTAAATGAAAATAAACATACAATGAAAAACTGAGTGGCATTTCAAGAGTGCTTTTAAAGACTATTTAATAAATTTTTAAAATCTTATAAAGGATAATTAATAGAATACAGGGTACATGTACACATATATTTATATTCATCTTAATTTTTAAAAATGTATAGAAAGGAACTCTGAAATTAAATACACTATATATTTAATGAAGGTCATTCCTAGCTGAGGGCTTATGAGTTATTTTTATTAATTTATTTATACTTATTTTTCAAATTTTAACAATAAAAATGTCATGCTTTTTTATCCAAAAAAAGGTACTTTAAAAAGAAGCACTTAAATTTATTTGACCAGATTTAATATATTTAATGAAATCAGCCTCTGTTTATTCTTTCCATGTTTAGTTTACAATTCTGAAAATTACCATGTTTCCACTTATTAATATCACTATGACTGCATCTTCTTCAGAGTAAGATCACAATATTGCACATGAAGACAATATTTTTGTGTTCTCATGACTACTTTGCCGACCTACCATTAATCTCATAATAGAAGATACTTAACTTCTGAAAATAAAAACTGAAGGTATTATCCTTGTATCTAGGATTTCTTACATTTATAATAGGTATGAAAATATTTATTCTGAACTCTTATTTTCTAGCTATTATCTATGTATGTATGCATTTCTCTCTCTCTCTCTCTCTCTGTCTGTCTATCATCTACCTATTTTTATCTCATACATCTTTTCCAGTCAAAGCAATGTCAGCTTCCAGTTCATGACAATGGTCTTGACCCATGTGTTTACCACCCCTTGGCTTCCAAATTCCCACTGCACTGAAAACAAAGATGCACAGTAGAGAACAGTTTCATGACATCATTGAACACCAAAAAAGACACTAAACAGCTTTCACAAATCTGAAGAAGAGATAGCAGATGGGGTTACCCCAGTGAAGAGATCAGAGCAGAAGGCACAGCCTAAAACACTCATCTGAGAATGTCAGAACAGAGAAAGAAACACTTCTTCCCAGCACAGAAGTCACAGAGTTGGCACACAGGGCAAGTATGTCAGAAAACAAGCTGACTAGCCCAGGGATTGTCGATTTAACAACTTGCAGGTCACATTTCCCACTACTCCCTCTATATTCAAGTATAAAGCAGCAGAATTTATCCCCAGGCTAAAACCAAAAAGTTAATCTCTGAATTAACTGAGATAAGACCCCTAGGGTGTCCATTTCCATTTTAGCTGAAAGCAGAGTGGAGACTGGGGAAAGGTGGACTCTTCTTGCCCATACATCCTAAAAGGAAGCCAGCCTATCAACACACCAGACACACACAGAGAGCTTGCCGTCATCCCTCTCTTTCAAGGGAGTATTTGTTTGGAAAACAGGCCTACATAAAGGCAGGAGAAATCCTGACCAACAACAGCAAGCCTTTCATTTATAACTGTTAATAGATAATTAAGGATAAATTGGTAATCAAAGACTACCAAACATGAAACTGAAGGACTAAGACGAACAGACCAAACTCCTAACTCTAGAAGAAAGGAAAAAGCAAACATAGGGGCATATTAAGAGTTTAAAATTAGTATTCCCAGAGAAACCTGAGAGGATAGAGAATCTATTACAGAAAAGAATAGGCTACAAAAAAAGAAAAAAAAGAGGTATCAAAACAAAAATTCCTAATAATTAGAGGCATGATGGTCAAAATAAAAATTTCAATAGAATGTTTGCTGAAAAGAACTAGAAGTCAGAATTTTAGTTACCTTTCAAGGGTAGTTTACCAGGAAGGGGCATAAGTGAGCATTCTAAGGTGTGGAAATGGATCTGTGTGATGGTCACATGGGTACGAACATATGTAAAAATTAATGGAGTTCTATACTTTGGATTTGTGTCAAAAAATTCTCCTAAAAAGTAGTGCAAAAGAGCAAAGCAAAGCTCAAAATAAAGTTCAGGAGATATAGAATAATCCAGGGAGTCCCAACATCAGTCTCATTTGAGCTTCCAAAAGAGGGAGCAGCAAACGGAAAAGAGAAAATAATAATTTTAAAAAGATAGAAGAAAATTAATCAAGAGTCATCAGGCTGAAAATACAAAAGAGGTTCAATTAAAAAGGTCGATTCTAGTGAAAATTTAGAATTCCAATAAGAAAGACAAGATTTTGAAAAAAATCCATATATTAGATCCATTGTTTTGTTCTCTTTAGGGTAAATTGGAGACAATCTGAAATTTATTTTATTAATATCTTCCTTTCAAGGGACCAATGTGTCACACTGCAAACTCCCACAGGATAAGGAATGTCTCTTCTACTTTCTTTGCTTAGATGAATACAGAAAGCTTTATTAGGTGACACCTATGGTTGGCTTGCTGAATGTATGATTTCCAATGGTATCAATTTTCACTGAATCTCACACCAATTCTTCCATAACTAGGTATGGATACTGGCATCATGTTAAACAATATCAAGAACCCATATTATAAAATTAATGAGTCTTATTCCCTACTATTTTCTTAAATACTACTATTTTAAAAGCTCTTTTCACTTAGGTAACAGTAAAAAGGTGGCGCAGTGGTTAAGAGTCCGCCTGCCAATGCAAGGGATCTGGGTTCGATCCCTGGTCCAGGAAGATCCCACATGCTGCAGAGCAGCTAAGCCCTGAAGCCACAACTACTGAGCCTGCACTCTAGAGCCCACGCACCACAACTACTGAGCCCGCGTGCCACAACTACTGAAGCCCGCACGCCTATAGCCCGTGCTCCACAACAAGAGAAGCCACCGCAATGAGAAGCCCACGTGCCACAACGAAGAGTAGCCCCCTCTCGCTGCAACTAGAGACAGCCCGCACACAGCAACAAAGACCCAATGCAGCCAAAAAAAAAAAAAAAAAAAAGGCAGCTAAGTGTCATTTTTCCCTATTGCTGCCAAAAAATGTATGTCAGAATGAAGGTATACTCTGTTTTGGTTCCCAACCTGGGTGTATAAAAGAATCATCTGCATAGCTTAAAAACTACAGCTGCCAGGGCTTACCCAAGTAATGCTGAAATAAAATTTTTGAGGGAGGATTTAAGTTTATCTACTTTAAAAAAGCATAAAATATTGATGTGATTCCCCTTTTAAGAACCACTTTTAAAGCAACAAATGCACTAAATCAAAAACAGCAGATGAATACATATAAATTAATGACCAGGTTTTATTATTCAATAAGATAAATCAAACGCAATTAAAAGCACACAAAAGTTTCTGGATTTTGTTTTATTTGAAGAGTATGCAGTAGGAATGTAAAATATGACAGTTTAAAGTCTCCATTTTAAAATTGAAAATATAAACATAAATTCCATTCAATAAAAACAACACATTTTTTGAACTCTGAATCTATATTATGCTCAGTTAAAGAAAGAAGATTTGGAATGAGGGGAAAAAAGGAGGAAATGAAAAAGGTTGAACGAGAGAAGGAAGATGATAAACAAACAGGAAAGGAGAGTGTAATAGGGTAAAAGGGAGAGAGACTAACAAAAATACCCTTGGTCCCTTAG
Organism: Leucopleurus acutus; assembly: GCF_964270905.1. Classification (NCBI taxonomy): domain Eukaryota; kingdom Metazoa; phylum Chordata; class Mammalia; order Artiodactyla; family Delphinidae; genus Leucopleurus; species Leucopleurus acutus. Next base: position 53,389,209 of record NC_139149.1, read on the forward strand.
CTCCCTTCCGGCTACAAAGTCCAAGACAACAAAAAAACAAAGCAAGTTCTTCACCATATTAATTTTTATTTTTAATTCTCAACATTTTAAGCATCATTCATGTCCTATTACTTCATCTCTATTAAGACAGGAACCCCAAATATCAAATTATTGTGTTGTACACCTGAAATTAATATAATGTTATATGTCAATTATTCCTCAATTTAAAAAAAGCTGATCTTTCAACTTTTAGGAATAAATGACAGCGCTGCAAAAAAAGAAGACAAAGATATTAAAAGAAACATTTTTATCAGCTTACGAACTAAAGGTATGTATTAATTTATGAATGCTAAATATTTAGCAATGTACACACTTCAAAAATTTTTTCATTTTACATAAGTTTCTCCAGTTTCTCTTCAAATTTGAGTTTCTGCAAGACATTGAAAATATGGCTCAATTTCCAAAAATGTAAAATGGACAAAATCCTTCATAATATATACCATGAAGTGCACTTGTATTCAATACAGAAAAACTCAAACTGGTTTCAGTAGCTCACAGATCAGTCATCATCTTGACCTTTCCCATCACAATCCATGTTCCACATTTTATACCTATTGACCCTTTACAGATGACTTAATTTCTCTGAGCCTCAGTTTCCTAGTTTGAAAATGGCGTTAATAATCACTGCCTCCAAGAGTGGTTAGGGTTGGCATGGTTAAGTGTATATAAAGTGTTTAGGAGAATTTTACACATAGTAACCATATATGGTGCCGTTAATACTATTAACTTGTCTCATGTTTCCATTTGAATTCCTTGCTTTGGTCATTTACATCATACATTTGTAATTAAGATCTACTAATTACAATAAACTTGAGGATATTTCAATTTATAGAAATTTATTAGCCTTTTAAACAAGAAACATAGTTCACATATATGTATAACACAAGCAGAGATTTGATTTAGAGACATGATTCAAGTGCAAGTTCAGGAGCCAGAAATCCTAGAGTTTGAATCCTGGGTTTACTAGTTACTAGTTATGTGATCTTGTATATCCAAGTTATGCAACCTATCTGAGCCTAAAAGACACTGAAGCATTTACAACAGAACCAGTTACTTTGTAAAACATAACGTTAAACACTACAAATATCCCCAGAATGAATCTTCATTGCTCAGAGATTTAGACGGCTGCTGAGTTTCCTTTGTCTAAGTAAATTCCCATTATTTTGCCTTTGCTGCCTTGAACTTTATATCAACATTTGTGAGATAATTTTTTATTTAGATGAAATTATGTGGTTCAAGAGCTATCATTAAGATGTTTTTTTCTTTTTTTTAATTGAAGTGGTATTTCTGTACAGGCTCAAAAGGAAGTGAATTCTACCACTTGGTTCATCTTCTGAGAAGCATTTAAGTATCATTAATGGAGTCTCTGAACAGAGTACAGGAATGATCCTTTCCTTCAAGCAAAGAAATATCAGTCTCTAGAAAGTTTTAGGGACGCTGGGTACCTTCTATGGCTCTGAACATACTGTTCCAAAAACTGTATTCTTGTAGTCCTGTATCAGCAGCAGCCATGACAAAGCTGCTTTGGGGGATTCCTTTAGTCCTCAGGGTCCTATGAAGCCCCTCACATAGGGATAATCTCTGAGAGTGAGATGGGTGTGGGTTCCCCTAGATGTTTACAGTCCAAACTGGGAATCTCCCAGAAATCAATGAAGTGAACCCCAACACCAGTTTTTACTTAAATGTGGAAAAGGGGAAAAATGTGGTCTGTGTCCATTATCTTACGCTGGTAAAGGTCTCAGTGGCCTCTGTTACCTTAGCCCCATGGCAGGTGCCTAATACTGGAACTCTAAATGGCAGTTCCCAATTGATTTATTAATGCCAGAGTGTCGACTCTATTGTGGTTCATGTAGGATATGTGTATGTCATGTCCAAATAATTTTGTAACAAGAAATGGGCTTTTGTAATGATTATCAGCATACTTTGTCTTACCCATGTAATATATATTTAAAAATAGAATTATTCTCTTAAAATATTTCCTATGGAATACTTTAGCAGTTAGTTTCATTTGACAAGTTTCAACATTTCTTGTAGAGATCAGGTAATATTTGAATTTCTTATTTCTTTGTGATTGGACAATTAAAGATATGATATTTCCTCATTTCAAGGAACAGGAGAATAATTACATGTTCATAATTCTATAATAAACTCAGGCTCTGTTTTATATTACATCACTGAGTCTCTTACCTGTAGCTTACTTAAATTTATATAAAATTAAAATAGATCCAATAAACCATTTTGAAGATCTGCCAAAATCTGAATCAACTTTGGTCAAATCTAAATTATTTCAGACAGTGGGCAAATGTAAAAATAAGTAAAATAGGATGTTATATTGATCTCACTGTTGTCAAATGAAAAATTGCTTTGAAAATGTCACTTGTCTGGAAACAGATAGTGATATTTTCTCACAGGTAAAATTTTAGCTGGAGTACCATTCATATTTTTTTTTTTTTTTTTTTTTTTTTTTTTGCGGTACGCGGGCCTCTCACTGCGGCGGCCCCTCCCGCTGCCGAGCACAGGCCCTGGACGCGCAGGCTCAGCGGCCATGGCTCACGGGCCCAGCCGCTCCGCGGCATGTGGGATCCTCCCGGACCGGGGCACGAACCTGTATCCCCTGCATCGGCAGGCGGACCCCCAACCACCGCGCCACCAGGGAAGCCCTCGAGTACCATTCACTTTTAAAGCCTTCTCAAGGCACCATGGAGTCCATACACAAGCATTTTAAAGGGCAATTTAAAATAAATCATACCTCACATCAACAGTGATAACTCATGTTGATGATATGTTCTCTTGATATATGATGAGAATGGTGCTTTACTTGTATAGTCGTCCTCCCCAAAATTCAAAACTCTGATCCTAATCATGAGAAAAACATCAGAAAACCCCAAGTCAGGGACATTCTACAAAATACCTGACCAGTACTCCTTCAAATCATCAGTTATCAAAAACAAGGCAAGTCTGAGCAACTCTGACAGCCTATAGATGTCTAAGGAGACATGATGGCTAAATGTAATCCTGGTATCCTGGGCAGGATCTTGGATGAGAAAAAAAGACAGTGGGGAAAACCTAGGGCAATCTGAGTAAAGTATTATTACTTAATAATAATAATGTATCATTATGGTTTCATTAATTGCAAGATATATACCATAAAAATGTAAATTGTTATTAATAGGGGAAACTGGGTATGGAGTACATGGGAACTCTGTACTACCTGCATAATTTTTCATAAACCTAAAACAATTCCAAGATAAAAAGTTCATTTTAAAAAAAAGAGACAACACAGGTGTAAAACTACACTAATATTATGTAAAGTTAACAATGTATCAGTAATTTTATTTTATCAAGTAAATACATTGCCATTATTTAGAATGTACCTAAGTGATAACAGACCTACAAAACTGAGCTACTTTAATTTAAATGGGTTATAATTAATACATAAAAATATTTTGCAGAGTAAAAAATAGCATCGCTTTGATAAACAGGAGATCCATTAGAAATGCTGAACAATTTTTAAGTTATTATGCTTGGGAGGGTAATTTTTATAAACGTGCCCTCTTGGGTAAGGAATAAGCTTACAACTTATAAACACAGAATTAGACTGGAGTCACAATGTCTGAGTCCTAACTATACTTGAGATCATTATGACTAAGTAGGCTAAAAAATTCATCTATAAAGGATTCATGTGTTTTCTTTTAGAATAAGGGTAATTTAGCTCACTCGGTAGTGTTAAGCATACCAAGTATTTTTTAAGTTGTTAAATTAATGCATTATTATATGTCTGTCATGATGATGCAGTTAAGCTATAAAAGGCTCTCTTTTGGTTTCTGTATTACTTTAGAAACTGTGGGGTAACACTGCGATGAAGGAAATCTATCTGACTCAGAAATTCTCATTTTACTGACTTCTAAATACCTGATAATAGTCAGGGATACACTTAATTAACCATTTCTTATAACGAAAGTCCTCTGTTGCCACCATAGCATTTTAAAACCCTCATCTATGTTCAGTGACATCCCCTTTACAATTTTTCTACTCATAAAATCTAAAATCCCATGATAAAAGAGAAAGTCATCATCAGGAGATGCGAGAGGCAACCTTTACTTCCAGTACGAACTGTTATAAGCTCTCTTTTATCAGAACTACAGAACTTCAGATGAGTCTGGAAGTTCTGCTCTACATCTTGGCACCAAAGGAAACACCTGGATCCTTCCTATACCCAGCTGCAGTACATGAGAGGAATACCTAGATCATACAAATCCTATCTGTCAGCGACAAGGAAGATGAAGCTGAAACACTCAAAGATAAGAGGAAGTGTACATTTATCATCCAGTAGCTCTACTATTTAGATAAGAAAGTGAAAGCTGCTGGAGGACTGAATCTGGAAAGTATAGGGAAAAAAACAGTAACTAAACCAGGTTTGAGTCCATTCCTGGCTGCTCCCTGAATTGTAATTAGAAGGCCTCTCAACAGACGTTCATTTTGCTGATACGTGAACACCTGATAACATCACTGGAGGAAGGCAATAGACACATATGCCCTGGCTGTACAAATTTTGTTCCATTCATGGCAGGATGACCATGGCATTTATGTTGTGAAGCAAGATTTTTTGTCAAGAATAAATGCTACATCACATCAGACACCAAGACATAAATTGGGACTGTTCTGGGCAAACTTCGATATGTGCTCATCCTACTTTTGAGACAGCCTAGAAGTTATCAAAAAGGACCTAAGATCCTTACAAGGCATTCCTTTGTAATACTTTCCTTTTTATGGGAGCATATAAGACTAACTGTCTTGATCATTATTTGTCTAGGTATACCACAGCTACTGTGTGCTTTGCTGAAAGACAGACATTATGGCTGCACAGCAGTACCAAAATAAACATAGGCAGAACTTAAATCTTAAATCCTTAAGATTTAATCATAATGACATTGCTACTCTTTGGGAATCCTACATCTTGCTTAAATGACATCCCAGGGAGTCTTCTAGCCTGGGACCTCAGATAACTAAAGATTCCCAGCTTCAGGTGCAGGCTTGGAAGCACCATGGGTTATATTCAAATACTGCTTGGCATTGCATTTAATATGCAATAAAAGGTCTATAAAAACCCTTTGACTAATCTTTTAATTTGCTGTCTTGATATATCTAATTTTGATCAAAATAAATACCTAATTTTAGCTCTAATTTGGGCAGAACCTCTAACACTTCCTATCAGTTTATCATTTTTGAAAATTGTACGAATTTTCAAATTGTCAATTGTTCTACCTCTGTTGCTTTATCTTCCTCTTTGCCAGGTCACGGTTCAGTAAAACCAGTGGTTGTAATCCATTATGTTTAGGGATTTAGGTGATGGCCATATTATTTGTTTCGTTACCTGAAATTTAAAAATTAACCAAAAATTTTTCACTTAAGTAGGCAGTAAGGAGACTAGAATTAAGACAGCCTTTATGAATCTATATGCAATCCTCTATTTCCTCAATTTGCTTTGAACTTTATATAATTTCTTACAATGTCATCAGTAGTCACTAAATATAGTATACTTTACCATTTAATTGCCTATCTTCATTGTGGATTTATCTTGTGCATATCCTAGTAATTCCTCACATCTAGCTGGTACTAAGGAGCCTTCCCTTACAAGATGGGTTAGATGAACTAATATGTGTCATCATTGAACTATAGCCCATAAATATATAGCTTCACTTGACTGATTGTTAGAATTAGGTGTCTCTAGGAATCTTTAAGATTATATGATCCTAGAGAGCAGTGTATCCTTAGTCTGTAATTGTGCTTAGAACAAAGTAGACCTGCCACTTGGTTTTGTAGTCTCGTGGTCACTGACAATCCAGAACATTAGAAGGTATAAAAATATCCTTCTAGAGTGAACAGTTCTGTGTTTTTACCCCATTGCTGGTTGAGTGGTTTGTTTAGTTTGGAGAAATTCATGGAACTATATATTTAGGATACATGTACTTTTCTGTAAGTATATTGTACTTCATGGAAAGTTTAAAAAGATGAATGTGAAATTTAAAAACTTTTTTCAGAAAACACAAACTGAGAGAATTCATCACCATATGAAAATATACATTAAACATTAAAGGAAGTTCCTAGGCAGAAGGAAAAGATCCTAAGGGAAGAAGAGTGGAAATACAGAGAGAAATGAAGAACATCGGAATGGGTATGTGTCTGTGTATATAAAAGGAAAAACTGACTCTACAAAAATGAATGACTATACAAAGCAATAATAATTCTATATCATGGATTTTAAGACGATGTAGAATAAAATGCATGAATGAATTCCAGTTTATATATTTTCTTGAATCCATCATTATGTATACAAACTAGATTTCCTTTAATCTTATTTAATTTTTACTTATTTCAGCCTGTAACATTTGAGTTTTATTATTAAGGTAATTGTTCTCAGGTTTCAAAAAAAGAAGATGGAATTTTCTTCTCTGTTATGTAGAAAACACTGTCCATGAAGACCTTAGTGCATACTGTTGTATAAATATTACTATTTTCAAAGTAGCCTTATTTTGAAAGAGCCTTCAATAACTGAAAATTAGAAAATGAATCTTAAATGAGCAGCCATCAGTTAAAGTATTTTCAACATGATTATTTGTATTAAAATTTATTTTTAAATGCCATCACAATAAACTGTCAGCAGAATTAACAGGATGTGCTTTGGGGATTTTTATTAAGCTACAAAAGACTAAAGCAAGAAGACCTAAATATTACGAATTCCTTATTGGTCAAATTATTAAGACAAACTGAAGGTAATCCTGATTTTAAGATCACCTCCCAATAGGTTATACAAATAATAACTGTTACATGTGTGAAATCATATGATGTTAATATTCCTTTAATATGTCCATTCCATTTTACTTACTGTTCAACAAATATTTTTAAACTGATTACTAAGTGTCAGACACAATACCAGGTTCTGGGGACACAAATACAAAATAGGCAGCCTTGGTCCTTGTCCTCTGGGACCTACAGTCTATTGGGGAATATGGGAAGGCAAACAATTGCAATCCATCTATCATATGACAGTAATGAGAATATATGGAAAAGGCACCTGACCTGGACTCTGGAAGGAAGATTTTGGTCAAGGAGGGAAGATGAGTAGAGGTTGGGTGGTCTGTACTATGACTTGTAGCCCCGATAAGTCCTCTGCCTTGGCACTCTTTATTTGTAAGGCTGTTAAGTGCCTACTATGGTCCAGGAGCTGTCTTTGTCATTTTTTAGGTTTGTCCCTAGCCTGATCGTCTTCTCCACACTCAGTTTTTCTAAACAATAACAAAATCATCTCTGGGGCTTCCCTGGTGGCGCAGTGGTTGAGAGTCCGCCTGCCGATTCATGGGACACGGGTTCGTGTCCTGGTCCGGGAAGATCCCACATGCCGCAGAGCGGCTGGGCCCGTGAGCCATGGCCGCTGAGCCTGCGCGTCTGGAGCCTGTGCTCCGCAACAGGAGAGGCCACGGCGGTGAGAGGCCGCGTACCGCAAAAAAAAAAAAAAAAAAAAAAAAAAAAATCATCTCTGGCTTTGTCCTTCCATGGACTCTGAAATGTATAACTTCATAAACTCTTTGGAGTCTATTCCTGGATTTATCTAATCTCAGGCTATTCTAACTTAAATTTTTTTAAAGTTTGCACAAAGCTTGTAAAGATTAAATCATAATTTAGCTGTACTGTGCATAATATCAACCATCACTGCATTCCATAAATTTTTTGTTTTAACCTCAAGTTTGGAGAGTTAATCTCCCCAGATCATGCCCATCGTCACCACTGGCCATGCAAAGCCTCTATTAGTATTTTTTTCTTTATTCAGCCCGGTATGCCAGTCCTGTTTACTTCAGCCCCTTCCCATTCCCATTCTCATCCATACGCAACCATCCTAATGGGTTTACTGTGCATCTTTGTGTTATGTTTTCTTAAAAATTGAATATTACCTTGGATGCAAGTATCTTAAATTTCTATAAATTTTGTGTTATACACCTCATTCCATTTCTATTTATTTTAAACTAAGCACTATGATTATACGATCCATCTGTGTTACAATAAGTACATCTAATATGTGTTTCTAACTACTACTAATATTCCAATGTATATTATCAGACATTTTACCTATCTACTCTCTTAGTGAGAACACTTGGGTGCCATCTAGGCCCCCCTACCTCTCTGGGGACCCAGAGACAGATCCAGGTTATTTAAGCCTGTAGCCTATACAATTTCTTAGCAGGAGGATTGAGGGAAAAATGCGAATTACAAATACAAATTAGATACAGAAATTAAATGTATTTCCATTAAAAAAAAACCTAACCAATACCACAAACACCATAAATTCCAAAATTTAATGAATTAACTCCCTAGTACACCTCTTTTAATACTTTTCCTCCATTTTTGGCTTCATTCTCGTTGACCATCTCTACACAGGGTAACAATTTTTTAATGAGGGAAACAGAGGCAATTTAGTCTTTCCTTTAGTATAACTAATTGGAATGTGTCTTGGTAATGGCATGTACATTTTTAGTATTACTGTCAGATTTGGGAAAACCTCCACCAAGTTCCTTTCATATTTGAGCTTTAAGATACCAGAGCATTTGAGTGTCCTTGTTCAACGGCTAATCTTATATACTCTGAATTGACAACACTCACTAACCACTTTGTCATCGACGTCCTCAACGTAGTGATATACAATGAATTTCATGTTATCTCATGTGTTTGGGTATTTCATGGCCAACCAGCAAGAAATTTAAGTATTTTTTCCCCAACATATTTATATGATTCACTCTTCTTTAACTGGATTATCAAACAATCCAAGAGACTATTTAATACTTCTATTAGAAATTCACCTCTTCCTTTTAGTGAAATACTGTTTCTTACTTTTGCTTCTGATATGACAAAATGCTTGCTATATTTCATTGTTCAATGTTAATATATAATGATTTCCTTGCTTTTTACAATTTTTGTTTCATATTCCACTAATTTTATATCTAAATTTTCTCAGTACTTTAATACAAAAAGTTAAAGATGAAAAACAAAGTGCCTTTCATATATATACATATATTATATATATTTAGTTAATGTGTCATTTTTAACTTAGAGTATTCTTATATATCTTTCTAAATTGGAATTAAACTGTCATATTTGAGCTTTATTGTGTTTGTGGATAAATATCTTATACCTCATTTGTAATTGGGTTTCTCAAGAAACCCAAAATATATATTAAGGATATATTTTGGAATTTCATCATACCTATTTCATGTAATTTGGGAAGCTTTATAATAGGCAGATTAAATAAAAGAAAATTCCAAGTTGGTATCTGTGTATCAAATATGACATCTATGAAATGTGACCAGTAAAAAACAAAAACATGTAACTGTTGAAAAATACCAAAGTAATCACAATTTCAGTTACTGGGAAGCTCCTCTGGCAAGATTAAAGAGCTGAACATGGCACCTATTCTATATACTTAGTGTTTTTATAAGAGTGTGTGTGATAAATGTACATGGAAGTAACTGTAAACCCCATAAATAAACTCAAATTAAATGTATCTCCAACTCAACTCCTCTTTGCTACAAACCAGATATGGTCATGGCTACTCCAACACTACTTGATAGCAGAGAAAATCATGGTAATATCGATAGTTAAAATATCTTACTTTTGTAAATCTTACCAAAATAGGTAACACGTGAAAACATTGCTAAAGCTCCTCCTAGATTAAACTTGATTATTTCCTCATTAAACTCACTTCTGTCACCACCACAAAATAACGTCATGAACAACTTTGTATGCGTCCCTTTAGGGAGCTGTGTAAGAATTCTTTGGCAATCTCCCGAGGTAGGGAGCATAATTGTTGGGTCCTAGGGTACATATATACATAATTGGACTAAGTAATGCCAATTTCCTCTCCAGAATGGCTGCACTTTTCTATTCTCCCACCAGAGAAGGTTCTATATCTCTACATCCACACCAACATATGGCATTATTCAGTTTTTTAACTTTTATCAGGCTAAGAGGTGAAAAACCTATCACTTTTCAAACTGAGTTACCATTGCTCTGGTCAATAATGATGTTGAGCATCTCTTTGTATGCCTACTCACTTTCTGGGTTTCTTCTTATGTGAATTCTTTGTTCTTATCCTTTTTCCAATTTTTCTGTTATGATTGTTGTCTTTTACTGGTTGATTAGCAGGTGTTCCCATATAAACTAGACTGTAATACCTCAGTTTCAGAATTGCAAGTATCTTCTATTCTATCATTAACTTTGTCAGTGGTATCTTTTCTTCATTGAACAGGTATCTTTAATTGGCCTTATTTTAATGTTCTGAAAGTCTTGCTTCATATAGGCTTCTTCATCTCTCCTCCCACAAAGATTTCTTATAGTATGTTTTCATCCATATTGAGACATGTCCTCTCCTTTTCTCTCTACTTGAGGTTAACTTACCTATACATGATCGTTTAGTCTTCTACTTTATCAATTTTTCCAAAAAGCCAATTGACACATTGAATAATTTATGAAGGATTTATACCTTTATAACATTTGTCTTCCCATCTGAAGAGGTTAGATAATTTTATATGTCCCTTATTAGAGTTTAAATTTTTCTACGTAAGGATTTGTATATTACTACTTAAATTAATGAATTAATTCTAGACACTGTATAGTTTTATGTTGCTATTGTAAATGAGGTCCTATTTTAAAAACACATACATTCTAGTTGGTAATTGCTACTGATTGGACTTTATATCCTGTGATCTTTAATTTTCATTTCTAATAGTTTGTCAATTATGCTTTCTGAATAGATGATCATATCTTCTGGAAATAATGATAATTTTTTCTCCTTTTATTTCTTTTTCTTTTCTTGGAGCACCAATATAGAGTATGAATAACCACTTTATGTCAGATACTGCATAAGATCTGGGAATTCAATGATAAAGAAGACAAAATGCCATGCCCTCAACTTTAACTGCTTCTTTTTAATATAACTTACTTTTAGTGCATTACCTTTCACACTTATGTTATCTTTTCATAATATACTACTTCATAGTTCACTTATCAAATTAGAGAATAGGCATAGTTGGGTATAAATCACTTGGGAATTCTCTGAACTACAGAATGATAACTTCACAAATTAGAAAAGCACCACAAATTATCTATTACCTTGGGGAGGAGGGACATCCATTGCCACCAGATGACTTAAACTCAAATGTAAAATGATACTTTACTTAAACTCAAATGTAAAATGATACTTTATTTAATCGTTATACTACTTGAGGTAAAATGCCTTCCTTTGCTTCAAGTATATAAGGTATATCTATTCTACCCATTCAGTGACTCAATGTCTTACTGCACATACCTGATCAATCTCGCATAATCAGATATTAATCTGCTTCATTTTTAAACCCCAAAGCAAATTACAGGTGTGTCTATGCATATGTGTGTGTATGTATATATATTTATATTTATATCCAGCAGCCAATCTTCCTTCTTAACTGGGGTGAACAAGGATCTCCCCTTGGGAGTAGTGGTGATGGAACTCGAGCCCTACCTCTTGCTGTGGAAATCTAAGGTGAATTATCCTTCCTTTCTACTCTTGTTAGTATGGCAAGGCCGCATCTCCTAAACTAATCCGAATGGATTAACTTTCCCTTTACTTGGATCCTGGAATGAGTGAAGCCAAAATGAAGAAAGGTCTAGTTGGAATTCCTTTGTGCAACTACAGTGGAGTCCAATTCCGGCAGAATCATCCAGCAGTTCTTGCCCTGGCCAGATGAGTCTGCCGAACAGCCTCTAGCCTCTAGCCCTCCTGCTGGTCTGCTCATTTCCCCAGTCAGCTCGTCCAGATACCCAAAGCCTTCCAGTGACTGCATGAGGATCCAGAATCTTTCAATAAATCTCCCTTTGGCTTGAGATAGCCAACGTTTATTTCTCTTGCTGTCAACCAATATTCTTGTTTAATAAGGGAAAATTACTTCTTACTCACTGTGTGGAAACTAGGTTATGATAAGAACAGGCTAATTTTAGACAGGGCAGTTTTGCTAAGTGATTAAAATACTTCAAAATTAAATTTTCTTTTAAAGTTACATTTTTAATACATTTCAAAATAAAATATTTGTAGTTTTTCATCCTCAGGAAAGTCTGGGACATACAGGAATATTGTGATTATGAGAAATATAAAGACTAATAATCAAGTAATTTAAATAATCATAAGAATGCTATATTATTTGATCTTGGCCTAAATTAGTGGTTCTCTCAACATGGCAATTCTTCCCTACTCACCTCTCAGGGTTCCCAAAGTTAGGAAATTAAAAAATCACAACATTCAGTTAAATTTAAATTATTTCTAATTGCCTATGCACATTTTGAGATAAATAAAACATATATACGGAGCATACTTATTCTAAAACTTCATTCATTGTTTATTGGAAATAACTGATCAGTATCTAAACTATATATATATATCTTTCCTGAATATCTGATGATTTGGCTTTCATTAACAGCCCCTTGTTTTGCAGAATTTTCTCCTAAAATTTCTTGCAGTTAGAGTCTATGTTCCATTTACACTGTAACACAGCTGCCATAGTGGTCACATCCACTTATTTCATTCTTTTGTCCACTGAACATTCATTAATGAGAAAACATGGTCAATATTAGCCTTACAAGCTGGGATACTGAACACATATGTATATAAAGTTAGAAACAGCAAGGCTCAGAGTTGTTATCTTTCATGACATAACTTGCTTTTGTATTTTTCAGGACTAAGTTGTATCTCTTGATCTACAACTTGTTAAAATGTTGCCTACTGACAAGAGCAATGTCATGAATTTTTATTCTCTTCTTTGACTACACATGACTTCAATTATTCCCATTCTGGAAGAGTATTTAGCAATATTCATATACAAGAATCAAATTCTTCAAGAGGTAGAATCCATTTCAAAATACAGTCATGAAAACTGTTGTAAAAATCATTCACTTCAAATGGATTTTTTTCCCCACGTGTTCCTAAGTAATGTTGTCCCTTTTAAAAACAGCCTTGGCATTTAATGAGTAACATTTTCACTCATTTTTTTCATTCAATAAGTTCTTTAAAGCAGTGGAGTACTTCAATAATACTTTCTACTCTTCTTTCAAACAGCATAATCCTACTGTAAAGAGAAATTGAAAACCATAAACAGGGAATAAGTAGGCTTCACACAATGAGCTATTTAAAAATTCAGCAAGAATTTGTGGGGCCTTTTCAGAATTAATGTATGATTTCAGTGCTTCAATAGTCGAGGATTCTCTCCACCTCATTTGTTAGAGAGCCACTAACTTTTAGAATGCAAGAGAACTGAAGAATAATGAATGCAAACAAAAACACAAAAATCCTCTAATCATTCTGTTCGAACAGAATCCTAAAATAAGAAAACAATTTTATGACAATTACTTTGCTGTCAATATAAAGGACACCAGATGTTGTTCATCATGTACAATACGGCAGAATAGCTAACACCACCCAGAGGCTCATTTATACTTTGCTTCAACTTTGAATAAACAACACACCTTTAGGTAAACATTCACCAAATTATATTTGTATTGTCTCCACCAAAAGAAGTACAGGGTTTTTTTGTTTTTTTTTTTTAAAACATCTTTATTGGAATATAATTGCTTTACAATGGTGTATCAGTTTCTGCTTCAGAAGTACAGTTTTTATGATTAACTCCTAACTCAATAAGAGGGAGCAGTGTTTGTTATGGACACCTGGTAGGAAGAGTCTAGGAAGGCTGCTAACAGGAAAGCCTCCTACAGCAAAGAATTATATGGCCCAAATGTCAACCTTGCTGAGTTGAGAAACCTATGCTTAAACCACAATTTCATCTGTAGGCCTCTCTGATTTAGCCCTGACCAGGGTTCTTAGGAACTTACTTGCTAATTTGGCTCTAATTGATTTTTACATTATCTACTTGCTGTTTACATTGTAAACACCCTGAGCAGATGGCTCAGTTTTTAGTTCTCTATCTCCTGAAGGGTATTATAGGCTGTCAATAAATCCAAAGCCTCCACCATTTTCGTTTATAATCATTACATTGTCATTACCTTTGGTCCAACCTTTGGTACTCCTATTGTAGTACTCTCTATAGAGAATATCTGTGCAGAGCTATAGACCCTAGACACTGACACTAATTCACTTGGGAAATATTCACCATTTCCATTATATTTAAAGGAACTACGTCCTTGAAAAAATAAAGTGGAGATAAAGGGGGCTGGAGAAGAAGGTAGATGCAATGACTGTGAATTGATTTAAGCAGGAAAATGATCAAATCTGTATTTTGTAAAGCTCAGGTCTCCCACTGTGCAGAGGGTGAATTTACGACACAGAGATCAGCTGGCAAATGAATGTGAAACTGTAGCATATCATGATGTAGAGGTGTGGTCATATTTGAGAGAGAATGAAAAGTTAGAATTGACACTGGAATGTGGGACCCTAGGAAAGAGATGAGAATCAAGGACTACTTTCAGGTATCTGACTTGGTCAACCAAGAAATGCTCTCATAATTTCTTATGGTCGGAAAACTAGGAGGATGAGGCTTAAACAAGGGAGGAAAAATGATGGTTCCAGTATTGGTCATCATGTGTCTGAGATGCCTGGAGACATAAAGTATACAGGTCCAATAAATAGTCAGCCATGTTGTTCTAGAACTCAATCCATTAGCCTGGGTTGGAAATAGTAACTTTGGAGTCACCAGCACAAAGAACTATTTGACACTGACCAGGAAAATTTCTACTCTTAATAGGTTAATAGCCTTTAAGACTTATATACAAATTACCATAATTCAAGGGATGATATAATTACTTGAATGGAAGTATTTCAAAAGTACTTTAGAAACACAAGGAAGTAGAAGTGGGTTGGAGCTAGTACAAGAAAGATAAGTCAGAATTCTGCAGAAGTACATGGTTGAATGTGTATTTCTCAAGGCTGGACTGTCTGAGCCAGGATACCTTCTTTTTAATCCTGACTTCAAGACTTAGAAGCTGTGTCACCTTGGTCAAATTACTTAATTGGGCATTTCAATTTACTCATCTGTAAGATGAGTATGAAAAGGATGATGGAGAATTAAACGAATCAACAAATATAAACTCTTCAGAACTGTATCTGAAACAGTAAGACCTTAATAAATGCCTATGATGACTGCTGTTATTATCATTATTAATCAGGCAGAGGGAACAAAGTGAACCAGGGCATTGATGCATCAAAACATGCAGAACAAGTTAAGGAAATGAAGAGGTCTATGGAGTACTTGGTAGCACTAAACCCAGGAATAGATGGTATGAACCAGAACTTGCTAGCAGCAGAGTAGTAGTGACAGGCATTCCCCTTCTAAGGGAATCTTTTCAGCAATTTTTATGCCATCACGTAGTAGGAAGAGTACTAGTAGGAACCTTAAGAAACCTATATTTCTGTCCTGGCTCTTACTCTTGTCACTTATGAGACCCTGAGCAGGTCACTCAGCTTACCCTGGTGCCAGTTATCCCACCTAGAAAACACAGAATTTAGATGGTGATCTCTAAGTTCTTTTCTGGTCTAAAAAGTTAATTTAAATAGCTTTTCTGAACCAGTAATACTACCAGAATATGTTTAACTTGTTCTGAATAAAGAGCACAGTGTCTGTAAATGATTATTTCATAAACCCTTCAGTATTACTTGCTAGTGAGACTGCTTTTTGAAAAAATAAAAAAAAAACCAAATGGGTCCATTATTTGGAACAAAAGAGGAAATGTATGTGTTCTAATATTCATTCTCACTTTTTTTCTTTTCACGAGAATCCCGGGTTATCTGCCCAACTGAAAAACCATATTTACTCAGTTTTCCTCATAGGTAGGGGTGTGACTAGTTTTGACTAAATAAAGGTAAGAAATGTTAATGGAACTTCCTTGCAGATGCCTGGAAAGGGAGAAGTTGCATCTTCCCTTCTTTCTGTTGCCTTGAATTTGGATATTAGCACTCCAACAACCGTCCTGGACTATAATGTGAACTTCTGGTTGGAAGTCAGAAGTAACAGAGCAGGATGAAGGATCTGGGTGGATATCCACCGACTTTGTGCAGCCACTGG
Source organism: Leucopleurus acutus (assembly GCF_964270905.1). NCBI lineage: Eukaryota > Metazoa > Chordata > Mammalia > Artiodactyla > Delphinidae > Leucopleurus > Leucopleurus acutus. Next base: position 53,405,339 of record NC_139149.1, read on the forward strand.
ACCAGTCCTGGATGTCTATCTTGGCCTTCCATTAAGCGAAAGCATAACAACTTGAAAGTTTGAGCTACTGTGTTCAGGTCGCTATTATTAGCAGCTGAATCTAATTCCAAATGACACGAAAGCAATATTGAATACCTATCCAATCAAGTGATATTAATTTGATTCATAAACTGATTAATGCTGAATGAAATTATTCTTAATAACATCATATACAACATTGAAACACATTTTACATGCTTCTGTTCTTTTACATTTATCAAACTTTATTTAATTTTTCATAATTATTCCTAACTTTTAAAAATTATCTTAGTGTTTGACATGTTACCACACAGGTTGGTTTCCTCAAAAAGCACAGTTCTTATGAAATGCAGAGGGCTATAAAACCAATCGCATAATTGAATAACTTTAATACCATAATTAATATTATTTTTCCAAAGAGAAGACGAAGCACAGAGCAACTAGATCTTAGGTGCCATTTGAGAGGAAGTTCAAGGTACAGCAACATATCAGTTTCACTTATAAGAAAATCTCAAGAACTATACCCATGAATCCAGAGATAATATTTTAATAAGATGCCAAAAATTATAGTGCATACAGACCTTGGTTCAAATGGTCTGCATGCAAATGGCTATATTAAAACATTTTTTCCTAATTGAAGTTTTCCAAGACCAACAGTGCTAAAACCTATTTTATAGCTTAGAAATAAAGAGCCAATTTGAATACTTTAAGAAGACTACATTAATTACTATCTACTGAGGCTCAACAATTACTAATCATCTTGATTTAATATGCAAATCTCAGATGGCAATGATCAGACTCATTATTCTGAAAGGAACAGGGTGCAGCAAAGCCAACATTAAAATTTAACCACTACAGACTTTTAGGATGCAGCAAATACTTAAAAATGCACCTCACCTTAACAGGGCAAAATACTATTTAGTGCCTTGAACACATTCTGCTTTTCCATGACTACATTTAGGATAATCAAAAAACCCTATATCATACATATTCCAGGCATGAATTATCCTGGTTTGTGTTGGGTTTGTTTTGAGGCTTACTGTTTGGGGACATGGTGTTTTTATGGCTGTGACAATTAAAATTCTGTAATGGGAACAGGTGTTAAGTTTTCATTTGCAAACCAACCATTGTAAACAGAGAGGGAAACATAGGTAAGATTCTAGAGAAATTCTCAGTTTTTGACCATGACCCACAGTGCAAACTATGTTTTACACTGTCTGAGTATATACATGTTCACTTATATTTGAAACAAAGTTTCACAAACAATATATATTCCTACTGTTAAGTAATACTCACGGGAGATTCTCTCTTCTAGTCTACCCTCACTGTCTTTGTGTATGTGTGTGTGTTAAATCTACACACTACAACTCACTAATCCCATTTAAAAATACTACTCTACAGTGACTGGAGCTTAGAGGAAATCTAAGTCAGACCTCTCAATTCGCAAATATGGAAACTGAAGTGTCATCTAGAGGGTGACTTTGTCCAAGACGACAGAGCTGTGTGAAGCAGAGTCAGGACGAGGACGAAGGTCTGCTCATCCCCAATGTAGAAAGAAAAGATAACGTTAGATAAGGGATGTTCGTGTTTTTAAAAGTTCAAAATGTAGAAGTATATGGCTTAGAGTATGTACCCGTCACAAAGGTCTTGGCATCTGAATCACCGGTTTTTAATTGATGACTCATTTGGCTTTGTTCAGCAGGCTTGAGTCTAGAAACTCAATCAGCAAGTAGTTGATCTAGTAAACTGCCTTTGTAATTAAATAAAACAATCTCCAGAAACTCAATTGAGGAATGTCTACCCATCAGTAACACCTAGAAGCTACAATTTGTTGGGGTGCTTATGTCACATTTCTGTCACACTGCTCTTTGAAAATCAAATTTAAAATGACAGGCAGGTTGCTTTTAACTTCCTTAAAGGCATGCACAAGTAATTGCAAACTCTCTGATACTTAATGTGTCAAAGAAAAGGCTCATTTCGTAGGCAGTAATCTTTTATTGATAGGAACATAATTTGGGAATTTCTAAATTTGTAATTTGGACTTTAATTAAAGATTAGTAAATATGCAAAAATAGGTGAGGACAAGAGAATATTAAAGAAATACCTTGGGAAGGAAACATATTTTGTTGAAGTACAACAAATCTATTGGTCCTTGTATTTTTACAGGCCCCCACCCCTAAGTGTAATGAATTTATGAAGATGGAAGAGAAGCTTATTAAAACTATTACTTTTCATCCCAATATTTGATATCGAGTCTCTATATTTAAATAAAAAAGAAATATATTAACAAAATTGAGTCCCTTGCATCTAAGTGTCTACTCAATAAGTATTGGTTAATGAATTGTAAATTCACCACTGCAACGAAGAAACTTGATGTTAGTATAAAAATCATCTTAAGATGACTTTTATTCAAATAACCTCTATATAATAATATGGCAAACATTTTAAATGAGAACGTTAGTGAGGAATATAAGTACATACAACATCTCTTATGATATTTCTTTTTGAAACTAAAGTCCACTGTCTAGAGAGGTAGCATATTACAGCTAGCAAATCATAAGCGCTCTTGTCACAAAATCACAGGTCCAAATGTTGGCTTCACACTGTCGTATAAAGAGCAAGTAACTTATACTCTCAGATACTCAGGAATTCTACATCCCATATCAGTGGTGAGGAACTTATCTGGCTAATCTGTTAGGAAGAAGGCATGAGATAAGCATGCCGACAAACTGGTTAGTTTTATTCTACAGCATTACAGCAAAAAGAAAGAGAGAGAGAAAGAGAGGGAGAAAGGAAGGAAGGAAGGAAAGAAGGGAGGGAGAGAGGGAAGGAGGGAGGAAGAGAGGAAGGAAGGAAGGAAGCAAGCAAGCAAACAGGAAATCTGTCTCCTTAATGAAAATGAGTGAAAACAAAATTCCCCATTAATACAAACTGAAAAGAATGTACTTTTAGAAATTTTATAATTTATATCGACTGCATTTGACATGGGTTTTCTCCCAAGCTATACAATTTTAACACTGATATATATGACTTAAAAGCAAAGACATATGCATTTTACCAAACATTGTTTCCACATCTATTCCACATCACCTCTCATTCTCTCTCATAAAACTAAAAATAGTTTTATTTTCTTTCAACTAGTACTACTGATTCTTGGTTTTCTAATTTTTTTTCTTCACTATTTAAAATTTTTTATTGCTATATAGTATTCCATCATATGAAAGTTTTACCGTTGTTTTTTAACATCTTTATTGGAGTATAATTGCTTTACAATGGTGTGTTAGTTTCTGCTGTATAACAAAATGAATCAGCTATATGTATACATATATCCCCATATCCCCTCCCTCTTGTGTCTCCCTCCCACCCTCCCTATCCCACCCCTCTAGGTGGTCACAAAGCACGGAGCTGATCTCCCTGTGCTATGCGGCTACTTCCCACTAGCTATCTATTTTACATTTGGTAGTGTATATATGTCCATGCCACTCTCTCACTTCGTCCCAGCTTACCCTTCCCCCTCCCCATATCCTCAAGTCCGTTCTCTACGTCTGAGTCTTTATTCCTGTCCTGCCCCTAGGTTCTTCAGAACCTTTTTTTCTTTTCTAGATTCCACATATATGTGTTAGCATACGGTATTTGTTTTTCTCTTTCTGATTTACTTCACTCTGTATAACAGTCTCTAGGTCCATCCACCTCAGAACAAATAACTCAATTTCGTTTCTTTATATGGCTGAGTAATATTCCATTGTATATATGTGCCACATCTTCTTTATCCATTCATCTGTCAATGGACACTTAGGTTGCTTCCGTGTCCTGGCTATTGTAAATAGAGCTGCAGTGAACACTGTGGTACATGACTCTGGTTTTCTAATTTTTATTTTATCAGGTTTCTAATGTTTTAGATTCAGTCCTCTCATCACATTATGAAGTTTACTTCTTGATGTACAAAAGTATACCAAGAACATGGTTTTGTGTATTTGCTCTATATCTTATTTTTATATCAACATTTCTTCATATTTTTTGACAGACATTAATATGCCAACATATTTCTAAAGAACTAATTTCTTTTGGAAACACCGCTTAATTGATAGTACCTTTTTCAGAGAAAAAAATTAAAAATACATTTCCAATTCAAGAGTAACACAGATTTATATAAAGATATGCTGAGTTACAATAGTTTATAATTTTCACAGCTCTTTCTCATATGGCAATGCTCTGAAATATAAAATGCAACTATCCTTTCCTTAATTTAATATAAATGGTGACATCAAGGTTTAGAGTTTAGTATTTGCAAAGTGATGTTGAAGGAGATATTGGAGCCATGACTAGAAGTCAAGTTTTGAGCTTTGAGTTCAGTGCCTTCCACCACTTCATTCTGCTTAAGATAGGTCATTTGGATAGTAAATGGAAGAATACGCAACAATAAACCTAAAGATATTTGCTCTCAAAAAAAAAAAAAAGTCATTTTAGCCAATATGTCTAAATATGTATATGGGTCTCTCTTTTTTTAAGGCTCTCAGAAAGACACACTGATGAGAGTTCATGGGAATGAACGAGGTCTATCTGTGAATAAATTCTTAGTTCACCCTTGCTGTCCCAAAAATGAGACATCCAATTACAAAGTCTGAGAGGTTTCCTATAGTTAGTGGCTATTATGTTTCTTTTGCTCATGACACAATACAGAGGAAAAACTGGGAGAGGAATTGCTGTTTCATTTCTTTCTTATTTTCCTAATTGCCTTTTTTTTTCTAACAGCTTATATTTCAAGGAAGCCAAGCCATAATCATTTCATTAATAATATTAACCTGTCATTTCATTCAGAAAATATGAGGCAAGTTTTGATCTTAATTTTAAGAAAACTAGGAGATTCTGGTCTCTCTTTTATTGTTTTGTAAGCATACTTGCAGAATAATGAGGTCAATACACAGGAAATGTCTCAGACTTATTTCTCTGTGTGTTGCATAAATATCTATCAAAATAATAATTAATTGAGAGAAGACTGCATATACTTTTTATTGTTTTGTAAGCATACTTTTATTGTTTTGTAAGCATACTTGCAGAATAATGAGGTCAATACACAGGAAATGTCTCAGACTTATTTCTCTGTGTGTTGCATAAATATCTATCAAAATAATAATTAATTGAGAGAAGACTGCATATACTTTCCAAAAATCTTGTCATGAAGATTCACTCCTTGACATTTGGGAAATTATGATGTCTTACAAATAGAAAAAAGAAGAGCAAATAAACATATATGAACACATATGTATATATATATAATATAATAATACATTATATTTACTTTAAAATAATTTAGAATTATTGGGTTATTTCAAGTTTGTGCAGGAAACACAAATGATTTAAATCAGAGGTGGGCCCAGTCTATTCAGTCAATGCCATATGGAGATGTTTGTGTCTGGTCACTTGCTGATACACTGGGCCAATCATGACCCCTACAACATGCCAATAGGCAATTCCTGCAGTTAGTTTTCCTGCCTTTTCTTAAGATGATAATACGTATAGGATCAAGTTTGCCATCCTTATCATTAAGAAAACGTCCCAGATTCATCTTTACTAGGAAAATAACAATAATAATAAAGTGAGCATCTCCTACATGAATTTATACTATCGCTAAATTTTAAAGAATCTACATGTGCAACTGTAAAACATTATATAAATTAAAAATATGTACATATAAGATTGAAAATTTAAAGACAAGAATTAAAAAAAAAGTCTTCCAGCATCCTCCTTAGATGTGCATAATCCACTTGGAGACAGCAGATTACGCCTTTCCCACGTCCAAAGCATAATTTGACCAGCTCAGCTCGGGCCTCACATCCATCACCAAAACTTCCCTGGAGAACCACGGCAAACATGTCCCATCTATTCCTACCTTCATACTGCAAAAATACTTACAGTGCACAGAGTACTTCTGGTTTTAAAACTAGCATTTTTTTCAACATCAAGATTAATTGTAACATCTTCTGTGCTACACCTTTCTAGATGCTGTGAAATTAACTACATAATTTAGTGCAGGCGAAATCTGCACTAAATGTATATTTATATGAAATAATTGTAAGACTGATTTTTCTTGGTGTGGTGAAAAAGAGAACACAAAAAATTTTTTGTCATATCCTTTGCTGGTTTTAGAGGAGAAAATTACGTATTTGGGATAACCCATTTAGAGTTATGATTGGTATTTTATTTTGAAACAAAATCAAGGAGTCTTTACATATGGAAACCCCAAGTTTTTAGGAGACATTACATATGTCAGTATTTTACAGAACTGGAAATGTTTGTGTTTCAAAAAAGAAGTTCCAGTTGATGCAAAATACATACCAGATACCTTTTCTGGGAAAGAAAAAATTTTAAATAAAACCTTGCTTTCTTTTCCCCCAAGAATTTTTCTATACATTTCAAAATCGGCCAAGAGAGAGCCTTTGGATTGAGGAACATAGTTATTGTATTAGGAACTATGAGTCAGACAAACCAGCTTTCGAAGTCCAGCTCTATCATTTTCTGGTTGTGTGTGATGGACTAGTGTCTCTACTTGTCTAAGATCAAGTTTGCTCACCTAAAGAGTGGAGACGACAATAGTGCCTTTCCTCATTAGATACTGCAAATAAAGCCATCTATTTATATAGATGACTTTATAAGATAAAGTGATGAGGGGATGCTGAACACAAGAACCACTCAATAAAATATTAAAGCTCAAATTGCTAAGGCTCAATTCTATGCTTATGTGGATAATCCGCTAGGGTCAAGGAGGAGCGCCTGAGAGTATAATATGTCTTTTCATGGAGAAATAAACGCTAAGTGTTCCTATATGGATCCAATCCATTGCATTAGCTTTAGTAGTATCATATTTCAATCAACCAAACTAAACTGGCACACATACTTAATTGAAAAATTATTAACCACATCATATTATTTAGAATAAATGAAGCATCTTTAAAACCACATTTTGGTATATTTTTTACCTCTGTAAAGCTTTTTAGTATTATTATTTCATTTGAATCTAACAACATTGCAGTGCTAAAAAGGATACCATTAACCATCACCTAGGAGTTAACAGAAGTGTGAAACATGAGAAACCACAAAGTAAAGCCTTTTGGTGAGAAGTTATCTTATGAAACTAAGGATTTATAATTTTTTACATTGGCTTAGAAAGGGGTCCTCCTAATCATCTATCATCAGACTCATTCAACCTTATAAGAGTACTGGGCTTGGTCAAAAGAAACTAGAGAATAAACCTTAAGAAGATGTATCTGGGCTGTATAATCATACTAGCAATTCATCAGTATGTGGTAGACCTTCTGTCAAAGACAAAACAAAATTTCCTATTGTTTGGATTGTTTCCTCCACTGCCAATAATATCTAATTTATTTTGAAATTGCTTTTAGTGATCCCTTTCATGTGTGTTTTATGGAAAGCCACCTAAAATCCTTTGTGCAAGCAGGAAAAACTAATCAAGATAACAAACCCAGAGATGGAAATTTCCACTGCTGATGTCACAGCTGTGCCTTTAGATGAGAAAATCCAAACTACGTGGGAGGAGAAAGTCACTAAACATAAAATTCTCTGCGTCTGATGTGAACCAGGAGTGCAAGTCAGAAAGCCCTGAGTCATGCCCTTTGTTGTCTTGCCAAAGCAGCTTTTCCTCAAGGCTCCGAAAGAGAGCTCTGACCATGTTTCAGACCTCATAAAATTGATAAATTAGATGTGAGCTGATTGTATTGCAAATATTCCCCCAATTACTCCAAGAATTAAAATATCACAACTGTCATGTAAGACGGGCATCAAGTGCCCTAAATAGAGACCTCAGCTCTCATCCGTATAGAAGAATGGCCAGCAAATTGCTGCTTGATAATACATATCTTGATATGGTAGTACCCAAAATTCTTTCATAGAATCTCTATTCTTAGGCTATCTTTAGGTCATTTCATGACACAATTGGTACTGGGTTGTGGTGTACACAGCTTAGAAAATCGGCCAGTGATGAGAGCTTTTACAAAACTGTAAATGCCATCAGCAAAGAATATGATTTTTGAGAGTAGGTAGAGTTTGGTTGTGCTATAGAAGAAAGCTAATATATACATAAAGCAGCTACTCTGTGTTAAGTACTGTGCTAGAAATGTAATCTTTTCAGAAACACTATGAATGTGTTATTACCCTCATTCCAATTCATGGAGACTTAGAGAACTTCTTTGATACTCCTAGAAAGGGGCAGAGGCAAGCTAAACTCAGTTCTCCCTGCTTTGAAAGTATTCACCACATGGAGGTCAGTAGGCTCTTTAAAAGGTGAGGGGAAAGAAAGCTATGGAAAATGGGATACTGACTGACATAAAGGTGTAAGTTATAAAAAAAACACACAATACAAATAGGTATTTCAAATCAATAGAGGAATTAAAAAACAATGAAACAAAACCCAAAGAAACAAAAACAAACAAACAAACCCAGGTATATTTGCCAGAAGGTCCTGTTGAAGGTGAAAGTATTTGTTGCTTTCCTTCTTCCTGAGCTCCCAGAATTCCATGTTGCCGTGACTAGGAATGAGGATGATATCCTTGGTTACGTTTTCCCCTACTACCACCTCCTCCCAAAATAAAACTAACATTGCCTACCCTGTATTTTAAAGTTCTCACCCAAGAGAATATCTTCCAAAGATATAACTTGTTAGAAACAAGACTGTTTAAACACAGGTATTATGGATTAGACTTTCCAATATTACTGAAGAACAGCTAGACCTAGCATCCTCGCTAGGGAGTATTTTAAGTGCAGAATACACTTAAAATTGCCACCACGGAACACGTGACAAAGTCCTATGTCATTAGGTCTGCTTGCTGGGACTTATAGGCTTGGGAACTTCTGTCATCTGCCTTGAAACCACCAAGATGGAGAATTCTGTACTGAAATATCAGTAAGGAGTGTCTCATCTTCCTGCTCTTCTGAGCCTCTTGATTAACCTGTGCTGCTGTGGTAGATAATCTGTCTCACCACTTGTAAACAAACACGGAAAGAAGCACCAGTGGTGCCCTGACACTTGCTCCCTCTTTCCTGCCTTAGCCAATTCCTCAAAAGGAAAACGGGGTTGGTCAGGGGATATGAAAACGGAACAGATCATCAGAAAATCTTCTCATTATTTAGGCCTATTCTTAATTCCAAAATTTAATACCAAAGATCATAAATCTTTTGCACAAAACTTTTCTCTTTTTTCCCCAAATGAATCCACCACGACTTGGCATTTCTCATAGATCTTTTCAGTCTTGCCTTGGGAAACTGGACACCTTTCATTCATCTCAACAAAGAGGATTTACTAAAACATTAAGGATACTTAATGTTTTAAAACAATTCAATACTGTACGTATTAGACATTTTAAAGTATACAATGCTTTGGCCGTGTTGACAACATAAAGATGGGCCTCTAGGGGCATTTCTACCTAATGAATGGGCGGTGCTCAGCTCAAGCTGGTAAACAATTTACCACCTGTTTGTGAAAGATATAGCTCAGCTGCTACCCTGACAACAAAACCAAGCACACTAGTGACCTGAGGGACTGCAGTGATACCTGCTATTGTTTGATACCGAAAGGAACTGGAAACTTACTAAACATGGAACAGGTGCAGAGAAAACTTATCATTTTCTCTCTATAGCATGGGTTCAGGTGGGAATCGAGCTCAATGAAAAGGGTATATAATATATAAATGTACACGATCAAGAATATGACTTCTAGGGCTTCCCTGGTGGCGCAGTGGTTGAGAGTCCGCCTGCCGATGCAGGGGACGCAGGTTCGTGCCCCGGTCCGGGAAGATCCCACATGCCGCGGAGCGGCTGGGCCCGTGAGCCATGGCCGCTGAGCCTGCGCGTCCGGAGCCTGTGCTCCGCAACTGGAGAGGCCACAACAGTGAGAGGCCCACGTACCGCAAAAAAAAAAAAAAAAAAAAAAAAAGTTTTTATGTATTACGGTGACCCTGAATCAATAAGAATGGAACTTAGAGAACACAAACTAGAAGCATTAGTACTGCAAGTTTGTCTAAAATCTTTAGGCACTGGCCTACCACTCTCTCCACCCTCCTATCCGATCTGTCCTCTCCCACTTTTTAATCTCCTCTGGGATCTTATATTTTTGGAGTATTCTCTCGTTTCCACTGACACCTACAACTCCTGGATCAAAGCATAAAATATTTTAATCACGTCAAGTAACTGTTTAAGAATACAGATGAAAATATGTTCACAATATTGTCCTAAAAATCCAGGAGATTCATGAATCATTGCTCTTAGAAAGCTTTTGACACCCAAGGGATCTATTTTCATGCACGTGATCACACTGGGAGATCAGCCTTCCTAGTGGATGATGTACCTTATGGACAAGTTGTATTTGCTTTTCCTGGCATAGTAAAGTGTTATTTAAGTGGACCCCCAATTGAGGTGAAAAGCCTTGAGTTCTGTGCATTTAGGATGCCTCTCAACCAAGTGTTTCATAATTAACTAATTAATGCTCAAAACACACCTGGGGCACTGTGAGTACTATTCCATCATTCTTCCTGAGTTATAAACACATTAAGGCTTTATGTGAAGTCACCAATAAATGACAACACTGAAAATAAACCCAGGAATTACTGTCTTAAGTGCCTTGACTTGACTGGTAGACTATCCTCCCCTGACCCCACCCTTCACATGCATTTGAAGTTCATGTCCCAGAATTTAAGGGATACATTCTGATCTACAGCTTATATAATGAGGTCATGAGGAGACAGAAAAGGATGAACATTTTTTTAAAACTATAGGATAGGGTTGCCAGATAAAATATGCAGTACCCAGTTGAATTTGAATTTCAAATAGACCCAGGACCTACATAAGGAATTGGCAACTTTTCATGACCATGATCCAGAGGGACTAGGCCTTTTTCTTTCAGTATAATAAGATGGTGGATACTCAAATCAGGTGCACACGCAGGGAGAACACATGGGGGAGAGATCGCCTACTTCCCAACTGTCATGCTGTGACTCTCAGAGAGGACACCAGGAAGCAGTCAACTCATGAGCCAATGGAAATCAGCTAAGATACCACCATGTGCAATTATTTGTTGATTATCATATGGACTGTTTTTTTACAAACTAAGAACGGAAAGGCTTTCCACTGTAAAAACTTGAGAAACAGCTATTTTCCAGCCTATATACGTCCTTCAGGTTCAGCAAACTGGTATCTATTTTTCCTATACTCTTATATTACCCTGATCACTTAAATGACACTGTTAATCAGTAGCCAGTACTAGAAGTAACAAATATCATTCACTATCTAGGGATACAGAATAGACTCTTTTTTTTTTTTTTTTTTTTTTTGTGGTACGCGGGCCTCTCACTGTTGTGGCCTCTCCCGTTGCGGAGCACAGGCTCCGGACGCGCAGGCTCAGCGGCCATGGCTCACGGGACCAGCCACTCTGCAGCATGTGGGATCTTCCCGGACCGGGGCACGAACCCGTGTCCCCTGCATCGGCAGGCGGACTCTCAACCACTGTGCCACCAGGGAAGCCCAGAATAGACTCTTAATATCCAATCAACAAGTCCTACTGATTATTCCTCCTAAACCATCCCTAAATTCATTCCCTTTTACATCCCCACAGCTTTTCTCTTTATTCTTTACCTCTTATCTGCATGATCACAATAGTTTCCTAATGTCTAGGTTTCCAGTTTCTTTTCCTCTAATCTACAGGCTACACATCACTATCAAAGTGGTAAATAAAAACTGATGACTTTACTTCTCTACTTAAAAATCATCGATGGTTGGTTTATGAGATTAACTACAAAGGCCTTTCTTAAGTGACCCCAGCCTCATTCCATGAAATTCAGGCCCACCCACCTATTCAGAACTCTGGCGAAGTGGCTCTGGTCCAATGGAGCATTCCCATTCATCCTTCAGGAGCCAGTCCAAGGATTATTTCACCCAGGACCACTTTCCTTAAATCTCCAAAGTAGTTACTCTCATCGTGAATTGACATCTTATTCATCTTTCAACTCCCAATGAGGCACACAGTAGGCAGACAACAAACATGGATTCAATGGTTATATACTTTTTTCTCTATTCCATGCTCCAGAAAAGATTAGAAAAAGCTCAAAACTCAAGATCCCAATAAAAGAAAAAGAAAAATGTCACAAACTTATGTAATGAGTTCTCCACTTCTCTCTCATATTTATTACTTTCTATACAATCCATTTTATTTATTTCAATTTCTGCACTGAACCACATACTTTACTTACCTACTGAGTACTTTCCCCTCATCTCCCAGTTTTGGAATATTAAATGAAACATTCTCAATGGTCAGAGAGAATTAAAATATTGTCAATTCTGCAAATTATAATATCTCCACTACATTAAGTTAGGGCACAATTTTACTAAACACTCTAAGTAGACACTGAGGGCAGTACACTATAGGAGCCTAGAGTCATCATGTACATAAAAATGTTTCATAGTAACATGCTAGGTCTGCTATATTTTCAGTTGAAAGCCTTTCTACCAATGAATGGCTCACAGACTTGACTCTAACTTGCTGTGCTATAGCTAAACTATGCTATAGCTAAACTATAGCTAAACTACCAAGAACATTTATACTAGTACATCTGTAAGGTTCCTTTCTGTACAAAAATTCTGATTCCATTTTTCCTACATGTGTAATTTACAGGTAATCTGAGTGTTTTACATAACAGCAGACATTATTACACAGGGTAGTGAAGACAACTTTCCAGGCACTTCATATGCATTCCTGTCTGGTTTTGTTTGTGACAACTTTCTCTGTGTATGTAATATCCCCACCACTTGGTCTCATGATAGTAGACATCCCTATATGTGCTTTAGAATCCTATAAATATGTGCACAAAACCCAAGAAAATCAGAGCTTCACTTTCTCATCTCTGCTGACTTTGAGGATTTGGAGATTTAAGAATATGAAGAGAAATCTTGATTTGGGGGAGAGGAATTAGTGTGTATAGAGGTGTACTCAGGAATTCACTAATGAAACTTTAAAAATGACAATTACTTTCGATCTAGTTTTTAATTGTGCTTTCTATGATGCTAGACACAATGAATTGAGTGCTCAGGGATTCGTCTGTAAAGTGAGGAAGTCGGCTATAATTTTTGAGGGTACTTTCAACTTAGTTATCTATGACTCCATGATTGTAAACACATGCTCTGTCAGTCATCTTGCAGTTGTCTGCTGATGGTCACCAGGGAAAAAGTGAAAGATTATTCGTCGTTTAAAAAGAACATTCTAGGCGCTTCCCTGGTGGCGCAGTGGTTGAGAGTCCGCCTGCCGATGCAGGGGACACGGGTTCGTGCCCCGGTCCGGGAAGATCCCACATGCCGCGGAGTGGCTGGTCCCGTGAGCCATGGCCGCTGAGCCTGCGCGTCCGGAGCCTGTGCTCCGCAACGGGAGAGGCCACAACAGTGAGAGGCCCGCGTACCGGGAAAAAAAAAAAAAGAACATTCTAAATGCATGTATTACCTCAAGTACGTTAGTAGCAAGTATACTAATATAACATGGGCAGCATATTATTAACCAAAAGATGGTTATAACTAAGAGTAAAAAACAGGAGTCTCTAGATTAGTCAAAGTCAATGCTATCTGATGGTGATATTTCTTTATAAAGCTAAATTTTCTTTAAATGTTATTTTAACATAAACTTATTTGGAAAGCTAAGAGGAATCTGCATGAACACAGACACAACAAAATTTTTTTTCTCAATAGATATTTAAGATGTGTATACCTAAAGTGAAAAAAAACCTAATTTGGGGACACAAAAAGCTTCCACTGGAAGAATTTTTTAAAAATAACTGAACTGTGAAATGCCTAAGAAATGAAGAACAACAAAATAAAACAAAAACAGTGTGGGGGAATGAGCAAGTCAGAAATATTTCCTTTATAATGTTTTATCAACCACGCAATTACTTTATGGTTCACAGAAAATCAGAACTGCATCAATCTTGTCACAAAAAAATGTCTCCCTGCAACTGAGCTGAGGAATTTAGAGCTGATACATGTCAAAGGTAAAAACATGTTTCTTTTTTCAAGCAGGAGAGACGGGTCACATGATGATGTTCTATTGCAATATCTTCATGGCTCCCTTGCCAAAGGGCTGATGTATATTTAATCACTTTATCTAATGGATGTGATTTCTCAAGTCACAGTTACCCATTAGGAAAGCTCTCTGGTTCAGCTGAGCACTCTGATTACATTTCCTGACTGTGGTTTCAGAAAGGCAGAGCTAGTGGAGAATTCCCTGGCTGACCCGTCTATCTTTGCAATAGACAAGCAAATACAACAGGATCATCTAAGTCATTAGGCTTGTGGAATGGGTAGAAAAACCACGTGGATTTACGATGTCCAAACCTTTTCTGCCAGGTGCCCATATGGTTAACTTTAATTACCAGAGAATCAATCTTTTGGTTTTTGTTTTTTGTTTTCAAAATGCCTTATCCTTCTCGATTAGAATGGGAACAAATCTCATTGTGGAGTTTTAAACAATTACTATGAAGCACCTCATCAGCATAGCTGATACCACCTAAGAACTTATTTATATGAAAATAATACAGTGACACTTAAAAAGTCTTTTATTCCAGTACAGTGTAATAATGCTTTTACTGTTGTAAGACACAGTAAAAAAAAAAGTATATAAATAAACGTATATTTTATATATAGCCTAGCCCCATTATAACCGATATTATATTATTAAATTATATATGATATCTCCTATATCACAAATACTCTTGTCTACTGTCCTTCTTCTGCATGTTCTTAAGCAACATGTACAATGTTGAAACTATATTGACATAACTGGAAAAGAAACCTTATACCTGTAAGATGGGGGAAAACTGCTAACTTGGAATACTGGTACATTTCCTATTATAATTTCACAGATTATCAGTTTTACACAGTCCTACTTTAGATAACTTAATAGAAAATTTAAAATAGATAAATCCATACTGATTTAATGATGTACTTTTAAAGACTGTCTACTCAACAAATATTTACATGGTTGACATGTGTATTCCTTTGCTCTGAGACAAGAAATAAAGCATCTAAAATATGATCTAAACAAGTGAAATTCAAAAAATGAAACACCATGGCAAATTAACGATGGTGATACATTTTTTAAAAAACCTACCATAAGGGCAGAGTACAGCAAGACTGAAACGAAGAAACCAACTAATGCCTTAGCAAGGGCCTTGTATATCCTACACTGAAGTAAAGGAGTATTTAGGAAAGCAATCCTCAACCACAAACTGTTAATCATTAACGGTTAATCATACATGTGTTGCTGGATGGATTTTAATGAATTCATTAACTGAATATATTGTAAGATATTCTCCTAGATCTTGTCAAGGTAGTTTTGCCCCCTCAATTATAATAATATAGTCAGACTTTCAAATGTAAAAAAAAGGAAGAAATTCCAAACAGAGGCTATTTTAGGAATCTGAGCCTTCCACCTGAAAGGGGGCTTCACGTTTCTGTACTGCTCTCTTCTGTCGCCTCCATCAATTGAAAATTGGGTGTCATTTCTGTGCATGTGAGATGGGACACATTAGTGGTTTTCAATTTAGCAGTATCAGGGGTTGTTAGAAAAAGGAATTATTTTCTCTAAACCAAGATTTAAAACTGTTAAGGACCCTATCTTTCCATTTTATCTATTTTTCTTATTGAAGCACGGCAAGATTTCTTTTGGAAAAAAAGAAAAAACAGTTATGCTACAGAAAATGCTGGGAAGTATTTAGTTGGGTAGTACCAAGTTAGTTTGGATCAGTTATAATATTCATTCAATGTACAAGAGGTCCTGCCTTTACAACGGGAAATTCAGTGATTTTCCCCTGCTTAAAAAACAAAACAAAACAATCCTCTATAGCTGACCACGGCCTACAGCAGTCTGCCATGGCTTTGGTTTGGCACAGAATGCTTTTCCTAGCCAGGTGCTGACAGCCTCTTTTCTTCCCCTATTTGCGTCTACATTCCAGCTACATCACTCTACATTTCATTTGTCAAAGGGCAGCGAGATTATTTTATGATCACTGCCTTCCTGCTCCCTCTATCCAGTTTCAACTACCCAGATCATCTGATTACTTATCTTTTAATAATCAGCTCAGCACCTCTTATATGAAGAGATCTGATCTCATCGCCTACCTTTCTTCCCTCAAATATAAATTCAACTCTTCATCAGCTTCTCTTTCTCTCATCTCTCCTGTCTGACTTGGGCTCCCAACTACCACCTAGTGCAGATTTTTATCATATTTCTTACAATGCCTCATTTCTTTCATTAGTCTCCATGCCTGTCTTCTTCATCTAGACTCTAAGCTTCTTAGATAGGAAACTTGTCTTAGGCATCTTTTATCACTAGTGTATTGCATGGTATCTAGACATCATAGGAACCTGCTGAATGACTGATGAATGACAACTTCTCCTAACCCAAATATATGAAGAAGCAAGAATCTTGCCTTTAAGGTAATGTATACATCACACTGATTTGTAAGCAAATTTTAGTTATTATTCAATGAAATTACTTAAGAGTTTTCAATATTTTTTTTAAGATGTTGGGGGTAGGAGTTTATTAATTTATTTTATTTATTTTTGTTGTTGTGTTGGGTCTTCGTTTCTGTGCGAGGGCTTTCTCTAGTTGTGGCAAGCAGGGGCCACTCTTCATTGCGGTGCGCGGGCCTCTCACTATCGCGGGCTCTCTTGTTGCGAAGCACAGGCTCCAGACGCGCAGGCTCGGTAGTTGTGGCTCACTGGCCTAGCTGCTCTGCGGCATGTGGGATCCTCCCAGACCAGGGCTCGAACCCGTGTCCCCTGCATTAGGAGGCAGATTCTCAACCACTGTGCCACCAGGGAAGCCCAAGAGTTTTCAATATTTTGAGAGTATCTTCAAATACAATAATCAATAACTGTCATGTCATTGACTTTACATCAGAAACTTGAAAAAAATTTATGGCACTCTCAATTTTCCTTTTGCTCCTCATTAAAAAAATTAAAAAACATTCAGAAACAAAACAATTCCTATCCTTATATGTAGCCTGATGTGTGTAAGAAATATAAAATTTCTGCTGTTATACTCTGTTTCTCATTTTAATGATACCAAAATAAAAACTACTGCCTATCTGCTTGGGTTTAATCAAAGCAGCATTCAAACAACCAAAAACAGTAAAGTTAAAAGCTTGATCTGATAGATGAGAAGGGAGACCAATATGGTGGACATCACCTAATTAAATGTAAAATTCTTCATTTCTGAATTATACTAGTCATGCATAGTCACAATTATACTAGTCACTCCTAAAAATTCATTAGGAATGTTTTCCCATTTCACCAGTGCTTAAGCACCCCCAAATTGCAAATACTTTACATGAAACACTTATTTGATTAAGGACAAATCCCCAAATGTCTGGATCTCTAGCAAAGTGATAACTTAATTGTTTCAGAAACTTAGGCACAGATGCAATAGTAGATTAGTGATTCATTCTAACTTAAATTTTGCCATTAACAATGAAGTTTATTTAAAAATTTGTAGGTAAATAACAGGGCCAAGTTATACAGAAAATATTTTATTATTGTTAAATCTGACATACAATACCTTGAAGAAAGTTGTGCATATAACTAATTTAAGGTTATTAATATAGTTGAATATAAGTAGCAAATTTTCATTGGTATAAAATTTAGAAAATACTGAAAAGCATAAAGATTAAAACAAAATGAATCTATTCAGAAAAAATTACTGACAATATTCTGAAGTATTTGCTTTGTGTTTTTACGCACATACATACAGCAAAAATGCTTTCCAGAAAGGCTGTAAAAATTTACGTTCCCTCTAGCAATATATAAGCATATATTTTCCATACCCAAACAATATTAAATATAGTAATTTTAAAAATGCTTCCCAATTTGATAGGAAAAAAACATTTAAAAATGTGCATTCCATGGAACATTCCTGTTTCTTCTTTAATAAACCTGCTTATTCCCTTGGTCCTTTTTCTATGGGGGTTTTCATCATTTCCTTCTTTGATAAGGGTTTTTTTGTTTGTTTGTTTTTGTGCGGTACGCGGGCCTCTCACTGTTGTGGCCTCTCCCATTGCGGAGCACAGGCTCCGGACGCACAGGCTCAGTGGCCACGGCTCACGGGCCCAGCTGCCCCGCAGCATGTGGGATCTTCCCAGACCGGGGCATGAACCCGCATCCCCTGCATCGGCAGGCGGACTCTCAACCACTGCGCCACCAGGGAAGCCTGATAAGGGTCTTTTTATGCTAAGGATATTGGTCCCTTTGCATAAAAGTTTCTATTTACTTATTTTTTGCCAGTTTGTCATCTTTTAATTTTTGTCTTTGGTAAACCTGGTTTTTGAAAATAGACTTACATAATTGCTATCTAAAAAACTATACAGTGACTTTATAATTAAAATGTTCACTTTTTATGCATACATATTTTTTCCCAGTGTGATAGCAGAGTTTTATTTTCCAGATATATTTCTGGGAATCACAGGCCTAGGAATGAGCTATTCACACAGTCCCTGGAGTCAGGTCTGAGGCTGAGACAGGTTGCTCATTTTACCTCGACTGGATTCATCCAATTCAACCTTTGCCTCTCTTTTCTCGGTGTTTGGGTCACGCACCTCCTCCGATCTTCTGTATAACCTTGTCTGCATTTGGAATTTTCTAGAGTGAAATTTCTTTAATTCAGATGACTCTATTCTAAATAAGGCTAATAATAATATTACATATTTTTATACACATTATGGTTTGCTAAACACTTTCACCTGCATCATTCATTCAGTCAAGTTCATTCTAGACATATTTTTGAGGATACACTATTTGATTATAACCCTAAGCTTCAGAGCAATTAGTAACTCCGAGAATAGAATACTTTTAAGTTGAATAGTTGGGTCAAAACTACAGGTTTATGACTCAGTATTTTCCCCTCAATAGTGTTCTTATATTTGTTTTTGAAGACTAAACACAGCCACAAAACTCAAAGGTATATATAATGAAAATTAATTCTCCCTCTCTCCCTTGTTTCCCAGCCACCTATACTCTTACCATAGTAGGAGGGAACCACTGGTACCAATCCCTTGTGTATCCATCTAACGTGTTTCTATAAACACATAAATACCTATTAATTTTTCTTTTCACACAAATAATACCCTATATACACATTGCTTTATGTTTTGCATTTATCACTTAAAAGTATAACCTGGAAGTATTTCCATAATAGTATGTATAGAGGCACCACCTCTTTTTTCCAACAGTTTCATAAATTCCTATTGTATGAACATATCAAAAAATGTTTTAACATCTTTATTGGAGTATAATTGCTTTACAATGGTGTGCTAGTTTCTGCTTTATAACAAAGTGAATCAGCTATACGTATACGTATATCCCCGTATCTCCTCCCTCTTGCGTCTCCCTCTCACCCTCCTTATCCCACCCCTCTAGGTGGTCACAAAGCACCAAGCTGATCTCCCTGTGCTATGCGGCTGCTTCCCACTAGCTATCTATTTTACATTTGGTAGTGTATATATGTCCATGAATATGCCAAAATTATTTAGCCATTCCCCCTTGTAGAACATTTAGTTTTTTTCACAAAGCTATGATGATTATCCTCTCATATATAGCTTCACAATACGGAACTATATTTGTGAGACAAATGCCTGAAAGCGGAATTGCTGGGTCATAATTATATCTCTGTTTTTAATTTGGAAAAAGATAATATTGCCAAATTACTTTTCATAGAGGTTCTATCAATTCATACTCCCCACAATATGTCAGGAATTGTTTGCACATAACTTCAACACAGAGTTTTTAAAATTGTTTTCATCTTTGCCATTTTGAGAAGTGGGAAATGACAACTTCCTATTATTTTGCATTTTCTCTTCTGAGTAAGGTTGGGGATCTTTTCCTATCCTTAGAAACCATTGGTTCTTCCTTTTCTGTGAGCTCTCTGTATACAGCCTTTGTCCATTTTTATAATGGGCTATTGGTCTGTTCTTATTAATTTAGGAACTCTTAATATAATAAGGAAATTAGTTCTTTTTTGTGGAATAAGATGTAAATATTTTTAACAGTTTGCTACTTTTCATTTCTTTTGGTTTACGGTGATGTTTCCCCTTCAAAACATTTAGTTTTTATTAAACTGAATTCAGCAATGCTTTCGCTAATGGCTATTGTGTTTTACATTACCTGAGAAAAATTTTCTACTTTAAGATTTTGAAAATATTCAACGTTTTCTTCTAGTAACATTTTTTCTTCCTGTGGTTTATATTTTAAATATTTGATTCATTTGAATGTATCCTGGGATTAAGTTGGGAGGTAGCAATCTGAATTTATCTTTATCCACATGGCTACCCAGCTGTTCCAACGAGACCTATTAAGTAATATTTCCTCGCATCTACTTGAGATGCCACCTTTATAATTCTCATATGTAATTATGTCTATTTCTGGACATTATATTTTCTTCCACTGCATTATGTATTATACCAATATTACACCATTTTAATTACTCTAGTTTATAAAATCATTTGATATCTAATGGGGTAAGTCCTATCAGACATTACTCTGTGTTTTGTATATTGTCCTAGCTAAGTAGACTCGGTTGATCTAATTTCAGAGTGAATATCCTATTTTTATTTTCATTGGGATTGCAGTAAATTTATAAGTTAACTTAAAAAGAACTGCTGTCTTTATATGCTATAACTCCTTTCCTTAATACCTTCTCTTTAGACCATAAACACAAAATATACCATCATAAGAAAACTGAGCTGAGCTGGCCACCCACTTTAAAGCCCCTAATGTTAAGTAGAGATACATCATCTATAAATTAAATATAATAATCAATAAATAAGTGATCAATTTAATTATTTTATGATTGCTGAAACCTTACCATTACATCCTTTATATTTAGCACCATGTTAATCATATTAATAAATTGTCAAAGTGATTATTATTTCTTAGAGCTGTATAATTTGGAGGATGACAAACACTTCAAACGAGTAGCCCAATATTCCACATCCCAAAATCACTCAAAGAGTTTTCATGACATTTTATAGCATCTGATCAACTGATACACAAAAAATTTAAGGATTGTATGTGATAATTTTATACTAAGAGTAGCAGACAGATAGTTAGGGATTTATTTCTAGACTCCTTGATGAGGAAAATTATTGAAATATTGTGATCTGGGTCTTTCAGACAGCCTGTAATGATTATCTATGTTATACTTTAAGACAGAAGTTGTCTCTATGTATGGGCTTACAAAATACAGTACTCCTCAAATTTATAAGAAATTAAAGTTTATAACCTCAAAAAGTATATTACCTTGAGGGAAATTAAGATGATTGTCAATGATTGCTGGCATATCTGAAATTTTTAAAAGAAAATTCATGTAGTCCCATTTACATGTGATGTATGAAGGAAAAAGGGAAAAAATTTCTTTGCTCACATTAAATTTTCTGTTAGTCAGAATTCTTGAGAGCACAAATCATCACAAACTTAGGTAACTTTTGGGGTCACTAAAGTATGGCTGCAGAAGAGGTCCTACCCCTTTTTATAAAGTGTTGTATAGTGAGTTCATTTGCACTCTGATTATACATATACCCACCTCCCCCAAAATATCAACATGGTTTTGGAGAAAGGGCATAATACCTTTGATGCCAGGCAGGGTTAGGTTTAAGTAGCCTTGTGACATTATGCAAATTCCTCATTCATGAAGCAGGGAAAGTAGCTGGTTATTAGGTAAAATAGAAACAGTTTCTGTGCCTACCACAGTGCCTAGGCTAAATATTAGCAATATTCATAGTTCTTAAATTTGTGGCTCCAGAGTGAGAGAGACCTGGGTTCAAATTCCATCTCTACTGCTTATTAGCTTGTGTCCTTGGGCAAGTTAATTAACCTCTCTAAAGCTTGGTTTCTGCATTGGAAAACAGGGCTGGAAATAATTATCCAATAAGGTCATTTTAAGGGAAAAAACGAGACACTGTATTTTAAACATGAAGCACATTTCTTAGTACACTTTAAGTGTACAATACATTCTAACCATTCATTTAGCTTATTTCCTGATAATGTTTTATGTGCACAAAAACTCGAACCGTTATTATGAATGATTTTTATCAACTTCCTTATCAATTGATTTTGCACACCTAACGTTCTTAAGAAAGGAGAATAAATTTGGTTACTTCATAATAGATAAAGCTTTGCATTTATCTACACACAGAAACTTTTCTTCTTCAGGATTGCTTTTTTTTTTTTAGGTCAAAGATATGTGTATTTGTAATTTTGAAAGATATTCCCAAATTGCTCTTCTTAGGGGTTGTACCTGGTTTTTTTTTTTTAACTTTTTATTTCACACTGGAGTATAGCTGATGAACAACGTTTTGTTAGTTTCAGGTGTACAACAAAGTGATTCGGTTATACATATACATGTATCTATTCTTTTTTCAAATTCTCTTCCCAATTAGGTTGTTACAGAATATTGAACAGATGTCCCTGTGCAATACAGTAGGTCCTTGTTGGTCATTCATTTTAAATATAGCAGTGTGTACATGTCAATCTCAAACTTCCTAACTATCCCCCCCCCACCTTTCCCCCCTGGTTATCATAAATTCATTCTTCAAGTCTGTGAGTCTCCACTTTCAAGATATTTTAAAGATTAAAACTAAACTATGATCAACCAAAACGAGTGCTTTCTACCAACAGATGGCGATATACGTCATACAGTCATCTAGTCCCTGCCTGATATAAGGCTCACTAGTCTGTCCATGCAGTGTACGCAGAATGTGTGCATTGTTTTTAAAAGGTGATAAAAATTATTAAACCAATCAGACTTGTTAACTGAAAATATACTGAGAGTGTTAAAATATTTGATAACCAAAAAACTGGAATTTGATGAAAACCAATGTGGAAATAATAAAATAATTGAAAGTATATGAAAATAAGGAATGTGGCAAGTTCATAAAAGATTAATCATCTGACATTAGAAATGGTTCTTTAGGACCGAGAAGGATCATGCAATAGGTTAAAAATGCTGAGGGTAGGCAATAACCAGCATGATACACAGAAACATTATTTAAAAAAAAAATAGGGAAAAATTTCTAGCAGGGGTCAGAGGATTATTCTTCATTAGTAGTGGATGCTCCAGAACCTAATGCTAAAGCAAGAGAAGGCCAGGTATTCACTCAAGAAGGCAAAAATCCAAGCATAGTGACAGCTGCTGATAAAATATTCCTGGCAGGCCACGAATGGTTCAATAGACTCAAAGCCCTTCAACTCAATAACAGAACAAGTGAATAAAGTAGCACACAGGCCAAGAGATTCTTTGGAATATTTGTGGACATTATCAAGAAAAGTTGTCAGTCTACTTATAAGACTTTTGGTGTAGACATTTTTTTAGAATGCATAATGGCAGGGAAAGGAGGTTTTATGATTCTAAAGAAACAGCTTATTAATGGAAATTCATCTAGGGATGGTAAAGAACCATGGAACGAATCACATGAACTTACAAACAAGTCCTTTGCAAACGAATATGTCCATCGAACTAATATGTTCATCAACAGAGGAACTTCCTGTGCTTCATACTTCTCTCTCCTTCTTAGAACTAGAGGCTGTAATTATGGCAAGGCATTCAGTAGCCCTGACCTCAATCTGGGAATACGATGAAACCCATATAAGACTGTTTAAAAAGTACCCTCTTTTGAGGTAGTCGTTGTTTAAAAGATATTCAGAAGACGAAGGGTATGGCGTGTGTGTGTGTTTGTGTGTGTTTGTGTGTGTGTGTGTGTGTGTGCGCGCGTGCGTGCGGTACGTGGGCCTCTCACTGCTGTGGCCTCTGCCATTGCGGAGCACAGGCTCCGGACGCGCAGGCTCAGCGGCCATGGCTCACGGGCCCAGCCGCTCCGCGGCATGTGGGATCTTCCCGGACCGGGGCACGAACCCCTGTCCCCTGCATCGGCAGGCGGACTCTCAGCCACTGCGCCACCAGGGAAGCCCAAGTATGGCTATTTTTAAAGAGGGGTGAATTAAATGTATGATAATATCTCTTACTTTCTGCCACTTTTAAACAGGATTTTCAGACTCCCATAATAAATGTAAACAGCCTTAGAATAGTGGAGAAAATTCCAGATTAGATACTGGCCACAGAGTAACAAGTAAGTGGGGAGAAAATAATTCCCATCCTTCTTCAAATTTACATTCCAGTAGATATCTGACCAGAAGACTTGTATTCTGAGATAAGGTGAGTGTTTAGGCAAAAAGAGTATATAACAATTCAATGGCAAAGGGGCTTAACTTTTACTTATGGGTTTTACTTCTTTCAGCTATTGTTCTAATTAATGCATTTAACTGTTTATAAACAAAAAGATGTTCATATATCATATTTTCAAGACAATATAAACCGTACACAGTGACCTTGAGTTTCTATAAACAGTCACCATTTTCCATTTTCTGGTAGCTACCCAAGGGGAAAGGTGCTGCTATAGGACTTAACCTCCACAAGGACTGTCTAATGGAACAGAAATATTTGTGGTACAAACTCTAATCTTCAAACCTCAGTTCTCAGCAGCAAACTCTTCTAAAACACTTCTAACAAAATTGATTGAAAAATTAGTGTCTTCACTAAGAATTAAGGGAAAGGGGAAAGGAGATTTTCGAACTTGCTCTTTATTAAAATGAATCTAAAATTCTAAATAGTAGAAGCCATTGATTTACCAAACACCTAAGGAAACAAGATAGTCTTTTTTTCCCATTCATTTACTCGTCTGTTTATTCAATCAAGTAGTATTGAGCACCCACTCTGTGTAAAATATTGTGCTATGATTGGGGGGTTATAACTGTAGCAAGACAAAATTCTTGCTCTATTTAATCATATCATCTAATACCTAGGATCAGAATATAAAGAGCTCCTGAATCTATTATCTAGTGAGTAAGGAATCAGAATTCCTAAACTACATAGGAAGGGACTAAACCCAAACATTTTTCAATGATAAGATTGGTCAAAAGGATGAATGAACCCAATCAGAGACTAGGAGCATGTGAGTATATAATATTCTTTCTGCACCAGGGATCCCTATGTGTCACTACTATACTCTTTCAATAATTAAAGCATTTTAATCCTAGCATACAAGAAAGAACAAATGAGATGGGGGTTACTGAAAAGAAAGGTAAATGTTCAGAGTAAGGAATATTGAACTAAAAACCAAACCCCTGGGAGTGATGGGTGAAGGGAAGCTGGAGATTCTTAGACTCTATAATGTCTATAGGAATGGAAAAAAATAATCAGCAATGGATCACAGACCTAAACTTAAGAGCTAAGACTATAAAACTAAAGTAAGAAAACATGGGGAAAACCTTTAAGACACTGGATTTGGCAATGATTTCTTGGATATGGCACCAAAAGTACAGGCAGCAAAAGAAAAAGAAAATTGGATTTCATAAAAAGTAAAACTTTTGTGTGTCAAAGGACACTGTTGGAGAGTAAAAAGACAACCCAAGAACAGACAAAATATTTGCAAATCATGTATCTGATAAGGGATTAATATCCACAATATATTAAGGACTCTTAAACTCAACAAAAACAAACAGCCCTATTCTAAAATGAGCAAAGGACTTGAATACACATTTCTGCAAAGAAAATACACAAATGGTCAATATGCACATGAAAATATATTCAACTTCACTAATCATTAGGAAATGCAAGTCAAAACCACAGGGAGAGCCAACTTCACACCCAGCAGGATGACCATTATTTAAAAAGAGAGAAAATAAATGTTAGCGAGGGTGTAGAGAAATTGGAACCATTATGCAGTGCTGGTGGGAATATAAAATAGTGCAGCCACTGTGCAAAAGAGTATGGCAGTTCTTCAAAAAATTAATTATAGAATTATCTTATGATCTAGCAACTCCACTTGTGGGCATATACCCAAAAGAATTAAAAGCAGGGACTCAATGAGATATTTGTACAATGGTGTTCATCACAGCATTATCCATAACATACAAGCAACCCAAACATCCATCAGTGGAGGAATGGATAAATAAAATGTGGTATGTACATCCAATGGATTACTATAAGCCTTAAAAAGGAAGGAAATTCTGATACATGCTATAACATCAATGAGCCTTAAAAATATTATGTGAGGTGAAATAAGCCAGACAAATATTGACTATTTCTACTTACATGAGGTACCTGGAATAGTCAAATTCATAAAGAAAGGAAGTAGAATGCTGGTTACCAGGGACTGGGGGGAGTGGAAAGCATGAGGAATTATTATTCAATGGGTACAGAGTTTCAGTGTGGAACGATGAAAAAGTTCCGGAGATGGACGGTGGTGATGGTCGCAAACAATGTGAATGGACTTAATGCCCCTGAGTTGTACACTTAACAATGGCTGAAATGGTAAATTTTATGTTACGTATATTTAACTGCAAAAAATTTTTTATTTTTTAATCTGCAAAAATTTGCTCAGAACTGTAGGGAGGAGAGTCAGGAAGATACCAAAGTCATGGCAGTTAACAGTGGGTCAGCCTCAATGGGATTCAGATGTGCTTCTCTGGTATCTATTTTGCCAGGCAAGACTCCTTTATATATATGCAGTATCATTATTTCTCGAGAAATAATTTGCACAATAGATATAAAAATTAATCAAAATATGCAAAATATTACTGTACTCTTGCCATGTTTTAATTTCCAGAATTTAAACATTTAAAGATACTCTCAATTGTAACCTCTGTCATATTAGCCCTTCTTTCCTCAAATGGCTTCCAAGAATCTAATCTATTGCAGATGAGAAAAGAACATAAAACATTTACATATAAATCACAAAACATGACTGAAAGATGAATTTTGTATGGAAATTAGGAGTTTCCCAATCATATATTTGGATTGTGTGGTACCCACGTCCAGAATGGGATCCAGTTTTTAAAGAAAGCACACTTCATCCCCTCCCGAAGTCTGTCCCCTGCCAGTCACTGTAATGTTGACATCACACAGACCTCTAGGCAGACTTAGTAATCTTCTCCAAATTAAGGAAAGGTCCCCATCTTCTACCACTTTCCACCTTGCTCTCTGCACTTCAGTCACACTGACCTCCTAGATGTTCCGTAAACACATCAAATATGCCTTAGGGCTGCTGCAATCGCTGCTTCTTGTGACTAGTATAATTTTCCCGTCGCTTAGTAGCTGGCTCCCTCACTTCCCTTACCTCCTTCAGGTCTCTGCTCAAACAGCACCTCTGAAAGGCTTTTCTAACCACCCTTAATAAACAATGCCTCCTTCCCTCAATTTTCTCTGTCCTGCTTTATTTTTTTTCACAGCATATAGTATAATACAAGGTCAGGAAGTGGTGAACATTTGTTTACTTATTCATTATCTGTCTCAAAACTAGCAGGAAACCTCTCCGTTTTGTTCAATGCTGCATGTACAGCGTCTACAGCAGCGCCCTGAATAGCTACTCAATAAATACTTGCTGAAGGGAGTGAACAAAGGAAGAGGGAAGGAAAGAAGGAATTACCATTTACTTTCAGAAAACATATAAATGCCGAGAATAGTGAGGCTGAGAGTTCTAGGAACAGACCTGGAGCAACTCAGCATCTCTTTACCACTACCCTTGGGATCTCTGCCAGGTCCTCCCTCCCCACAAACCTCAATGGCACTGATACAAAGTTGGATTCGAACTCCTGACCTACACATTTTGGAGGCCAACCAGATAGGGCTTAATGATTGATCATGAGCTCAAGACAAAGCAGTTGGAAATTGTAGTTCAAACTTTTTTTTACTATCTGATTACCAGTCCACCTCTTAAGCAAATCTTTAGAGACGGATTTGGGCTTCAGCCTTTTTAATGCATCAACTTGAGTACATGTCAAAATATTTGGGCTCTTTTCTGCAAAGGAGGCTAAACATTGTCACCTAGAATTGATGAACCCAAACTGGGGCAGAAAATAAGCAGGAATGCTATTCCTTCCCTAAGAAATAAGAAATATGAATTTACCTAGTAATGGTAAAAAGCTAGGCAAGAGAAGCATAAATTATTAAATTCTTGTTAACTTATTCCTCCTATATTCTTAGAAAGCATTCAGTTTCAGTGAAAAAGCTACTTTTCATAAAAGTCAAGCACCTGGTTGTGTAGTATGTATCATTTATTCATGGAATATGTATCAAGAATGACTGCATGTATGACACCCTGCAGGGGCGCCAATATGAACAAGTTATGGTCTCTACCCTTAAAACCTTAACAGCCTAGTAGACAAGCTGCCAATCCACAACCATTAGAACAGACTGAGACATATCGTAGAACTCAGGGGTCCAATTTCTCATGATTTTCATATCTCACTCAAAGAACAGTATCTAAGTAGATAATAGATATTAAAAGAACATCATCTGCCTTAGAAAATTATTATAAGTATCATGTAAAATAAATTATTTTTCCCCAAATGTTTTAAAACCCTTAAGAGTAAGCACCCTGAATCACTGATGTTAAAGAATCACTGTTATTGATATAAATCATTGATTCTTTGTTACAATAAGTACTGAGCTTTAGGTTAGGACATACGAACACTTTAGATGAACACTGTCTTCTTCTTTCCTTACCCTGCACAAGATCACTTTGCTTTCTCTCCTTCTCCATCCTCTAACACCCAGGATCTCATGGGTACAACTCCACTCCCTGTTTCTACTCCATTTCATAGCTCATAGCTGAATGAACCTGCCCGAGACATTTCACACACTTACCCTTTTCAATGACACTACCCCTCTTCTTTCAATTTTTGTCTGCCTTGGGAAAGTCCCCTTTCCTGTCTTTGATTCTCTCATAATAAAACTAAAAAAACCCAATACACTAACTGTGGCCAAGTCAAGTCAGAGTAATACAGGGACACCCCTAGACCAAGAAAGCAAAGCTATTCAATGCCTAAAGCAACCTCAGGAACACTTCAAACGTATAGATACATTTCATAATATCATACTGTCTTCAAACTTCTGCCTAAATCTCAATTTCAGTTTAATACAAATGCACCGCCCAAGAATCAGTATTCAAGGGGAACATTTAACCAATATTCAACCTTTCTTTTTCTTGTTCTATAGTATTGTAATTACAGTTTGCTATGTTTAATTGCAAATGTAGATTCTTTCAGCTCCATTATGGGTTAAAAAGGCTTTTGTGGCATACCTGGTAACCAGGCGTACCTGTGTGGGATATTTGCAAGTGTAATCTTGGGAAAAATAAGATTTTATTTCCATTAAAAGTAATATATATGTTATTCAAGTTTAGTAAACACGGTGAGTCTCTGTGAAGGTAAGGTAACTCCTGAGCCTTAGTGTTTACTCACCTCAGAGGGCGGTTGTGGGGATTTAAAAGGAGCATTTGCAAATCCCTTAATGCACTACTCGGCATAAATGAGACCCTCAGATATGAAGCTGTTAAATTAATGTTAGTATCAGTAATATTAACAAGATGTAAACTGTGCTGTCTATATACTGTTACCAAATATCTAGACAACATAATTGAACACCTCCTTATGTGTGAGACACTAAAATGGCTGCTGTGGATATATATTTTTTAATCTAATTTGTACAGCAACCCTGAGAAGTAGACACTACCAATTTTATAACAAAGTTGCATTTGAGAAGTGAAAGTATTTGACTAAGATCACATGTTCAGCAAGAGAGATAACTAGACAAACACTTTTTCACTACCCAAATGCGAACACAAATTTATTCCTCTGTGCTTTTAACATGTTATAACAATATTTTACAATGATTCTGAACTATAGGAGGGACATAATATGAATTTTCGAAAGAGTTTCTCTGCATAGCCATGCCACAAACATTCATTCCTGAAAGTCTGTCAGACGATCTCATGGGATTATAAGAAGCTTGCTCCCAGTTGACCCCTGAGGATGCCATTTCTTTTCTCCCTACTTGAATTACCTTGAGCCAAGTTTGTCCAGGGTAACAAGAATATATATGTATTTCCATTTGTGTGGAAATCATCACTTCAATTTTGTAATACTTGTTCCATGAAAGGATCACCTATGAAGATTGGTCCCAAAAAATTTATCTAGAAGGAATGTTAACTTTATATCATCACCCAGAGAAAGTGAAAGCATAATTTACCAATAAAATATTCTATTTATTCTATTTAAAATGTACATAGAGTTAGTAAATTATCCATACTCTAAGCCCTAAAGGAAGCACTGTCCATTGGACTTGAAAGAATAATCATTTAGTGGAGTTTAAGTCAATACATAAGGGAATATTTCATTATCATATAACATTTCTCTCACTTTCCCCTGTTTTATTTTCATGTATGGATTTGTATATCTACTGTTTACTTCTATTTACTCCTTTTTTGAACTTCTAAGTAATAGGCCCTGAAGAAGATGACATATTTTTAATTACATTAGATTCTAAGATATATATTGTATGAGTGACTAATATAGTTGGCAAACATTACATCTAGTGAAATCACCCCTATTTTTAAAAAACAATCAGATGACACAGGAGTTTCGTTTGGCGTATAACACAAAGAAGATTTCATTAAACATCTACACAGAAATGTCTTTGTACTTATATTTTAATGCATCTATCTAATCTTACTAATTCTTCTTTAGAGGCTCAATTTTCCAATTATTTGTGTTAATACTTTGACCTAATAGTGGGGCAAAATTTGTATTACTGGTATATAGATCAAATGTTTTCAAAGATGAGATACAAGAGAGAAAGGGCAAGAAAAAGGCATTCATTGCAGGGCAGAGATGGTAGGTTAATGATACTGTAAGTGTACTCACTCCCTGTAAGACTGAACCATTTCCAAGTGAACAATCATAGGCGCAATTAAAGTTTTATCATATTTTAATAAATGATTCAGAGAGCTTTGTAAAAAATCCAAAGAGACATTTTAAAGAAAGTTGTGATCAATAATGGCAGTCTCTCAAACACCTGACACAACAAAAGGAAGTCATAAAATGAACAGCAATGAAATTACAATTAAAGTCATGGTATTTTTTTTTTTTTTTTTGCGGTACGCGGGCCTCCCACCGCCGTGGCCTCTTCCGTCGCGGATCACAGGCTCCGGACGCGCAGGCTCAGCGGCCATGGCTCACGGGCCCAGCCGCTCCGCGGCATGTGGGATCTTCCCGGACTGGGGCACAAACCTGCGTCCCCTGCATCGGCAGGCGGACCCCCAACCACTGCGCCACCAGGGAAGCCCCATTCGTGGTATATTTTAACAATAATAATATATGGTACTTTTGGCTCCCAGTTATGTCAGTTTAAAAATCCAAAGGTATTCAATTTCCTGTATTAAAGAAGCAATGACAGAATTTTTTCATTTAAAATACAGTTGTTATTTTAAAGAGAAAAGAAAGAATTATTTTCTCAGTGGGGCTAAAAAGATATAAGATCATCCAATTCTATATACAACGTCTACTCAAATTTGTCTGTGGCCAATGATGTTTATTGGCACTGTTCAAGGCATTCCTTCCTCCTTCCCCTCTTTCATGGTCTGGCATTTTTCCTCACCACTCAAGGGTTTCATTCCTCCAAACTTCATTTTACCTTTAGCTGCCAAGAGCTGATGGCTTTCCCTGTTGCCTAAAGCAGTTTCCTTCTAGCTACACAGAGAAGGAAGAGAAAGTTAAACCTTCAATGAAGAAATTTCATTTTGCAGAATGCAAAAGACACCAAAACTGTTCTCTCATATTCCACAAAAGTAATCTACCCACGTCTGTGAATGCTCTCCTAAAAATTCTCATATGAAAATCATTTTCATGCAATCTTAGACTATCCATTTCATTATGACCTTGCCACCTTAAACAGTAATCTAATCCTACAAAGTTCTCAAGAAGGAAGCCCTAATACCTCCATGTGAGAATGAATTAGCTAATGTGAGATGTGTAAAATGGAGGCCCAACTTCAATTAGTGCACAGATGCATTCCAACAGATTACAACAACCACGTTGTGCCACCATAATTGCAAAATTTAACCAAATCCCTGGTGACAATTCGTGAAATAGTTTAGTCCTTCAAAAAGAAACATGATTGCCAAATTCTTAACCAGAAACAATCAAATATGGTTAGACACTTGCTAGATAAAAATATCATTAATCAAAGCTGACTGCTTAACCAAAAGCTAAATATTCAACCAAACAGTAATAGCAAAACTACTTATTTGTTTCATATCTTTAAGTATAGTCTCAAAAAAGGAGGAGACTTATCGTCACACAAAGAGTATGTGAGGAGATTGGTTCAAGACAGCGGAGTAGAAGGACGTGCTCTCACTCCCTCTTGCAAGAACACTGGAATCACAACTAACTGCTGAACAGTCATCAACAGGAAGACAGTTGGAACTCACCAAAAAAGATACCCCAAAGACAAAGTAGAAGCCACAATGAGACAGTAGGAGGGGTGCAATCACAATAAAATCAAATCCCATAACTGCTGGGTGGGTGACTCACAGACTGGAGAACACTTATACCACAGAAGTCCACCCACTGGAGTGAAGGTTCTGAGCCCCACGTCAGGCTTCCCAACCTGGGGGTCCAGCAACAGGAGGAGGAATTCCTAGAGAATCAGACTTTGAAGGCTAGTGGGATTCGATTGCAGGACTTCGACAGGACGTGGGGAAACAGAGACTCCACTCTTGGAGGGCACACACAAAGTAGTGTGCACATCAGGACCCAGGGGAAGGAACAGTGACACCATAGAGACTGAACCAGACCTACCTGCTAGTGTTGGTGGGGGTCTCCTGCAGAAGCAGGGGGTGGCTCTGTCTCACCGTGAGGACAAGGACACTGGCAGCAGAAGTTCTGGGAACTACTCCTTGGCGTGAGCCCTCCCAGAGTCTGCCATTAGCCCCACCAAAGAGCCCGGGTAGGCTCCAGTGTTGGGTCTCCTCAAGCCAAACAACCAACAGGGAGGGGACCCAGCCCCACCCATTAGCAGGCATGTGGATTAAAGTTTTACTGAGCTCTGCCCAACAGAGCAACAGCCATCTCTACCCACCACCAGTCCCTCCCATCAGGAAACTTCCACAAGCCTCTTAGATAGCCACATCTGCCAGAGGGCAGACAGCAGAAGCAAGAAGAACTACAATCCTGCAGCCTGTGGAACAAAAACCATATTCATAGAAAGACAGACAAGATGAAAAGGCAGAAGGCTATGTACCAGATGAAGGAACAAGATAAAACCCCAGAAAAAAAACTAAATGAAGTGGAGATAGGCAACCTTCCAGAAAAAGAATTCAGAATAATGATAGTGAAGGTGATCCAGGACCTTGGAAAAAGAATGGAGGCAAAGATCGAGAAGATGCAAGAAATGTTTAATAAAGACCTAGAAGAATTAAAGAACAAACAGAGATGAACAATACAATAATTGAAATGAAAAATACACTAGAAAGAATCAATAGCAGAATAACTGAGGCAGAAGAACAGATAAGTGACCTGGAAGACAGAATGGTGGAATTCACTGCTGCGGAACAGAATAAAGAAAAAAGAATGAAAAGAAATGAAGACAGCATAAGAGACCTCTAGGACAACATTAAACGCAACAACATTCGCATTATAGGGGTCCCAGAAGGAGAAGAGAGAGAGAAAGGACCCGAGAAAATATTTGAAGAGATTATAGTCGAAAACTTCCCTAACATGTGAAAGGAAATAGCCACCCAAGTCCAGGAAGCACAGAGAGTCCCATACAGGATAAACCCAAGGAGAAACATGCCAAGACACATAGTAATTAAATTGGCAAAAGTTAAAGACAAAGAAAAATTATTGAAAGCAGCAAGGGAAAAATGACAAATAACATACAAGGGAACTTCCGTAAGGTTACCAGCTGATTTTTCAGCAGAAACTCTACAAGCCAGAAGGGAGTGGCATGATATACTTAAAGTGATGAAAGGGAAAAACCTACAACCAAGATTACTCTACCCGGCAAGGATCTCATTCAGATTCGATGGAGAAATCAAAAGCTTTACAGACAAGCAAAAGCTAAGAGAATTCAGTACCACCAAACCAGCTCTACAACAAATGCTAAAGGAACTTCTCTAAGTGGGAAACACAAGAGAAGGAAAGGACCTACAAAAACAAACCCAAAACAATTAACAAAATGGTAATAGGAAAATATCTATCAATAATTACCTTAAATGTGAATGGATTAAATGCTCCAACCGAAAGA
The DNA here is from genome assembly GCF_964270905.1 of Leucopleurus acutus. NCBI lineage: Eukaryota > Metazoa > Chordata > Mammalia > Artiodactyla > Delphinidae > Leucopleurus > Leucopleurus acutus. The sequence goes on from NC_139149.1 coordinate 53,439,534, forward strand.
CACAGGCTTGCTGAATGGATACAAACACAAGACCCATATATATGCTGTCTATAAGAGACCCACTTCAGACCTAGGGACACACACTGACTGAAAGTGAGGGGATGGAAAAAGATATTCCATGCAAATAGAAATCAAAAGAAAACTGGAGTAGCAATACTCGCATCAGATAAAATAGACTTTAAAATTAAAAATATTGGGCTTCCCTGGTGACTCAGTGGTTGAGAGTCTGCCTGCCGATGCAGGGGACACGGGTTCGTGCCCCGGTCCGGGAAGATCCCACATGCCGCAGAGTGGCTGGGCCCGTGAGCCATGGCCGCTGAGCCTGCGCATCGGAGCCTGTGCTCCACAACGGGAGAGGCCACGACAGTGAGAGGCCCGCGTCTCGCAAAAAAAAAAAAAAAAAAATTAAGAATGTTATAAGAGACAAGGAAGGACACTACATAATGATCAAGGGATCAATCCAAGAAGAAGATATAACAATTATAAATATATATGCATCCAACATAGGAGCACCTCAATACATAAGGCAACTGATACCAGCTATAAAAGAGGAAATCGACAGTGACACAATAATGGTGGGGGACTTTTTAACACCTCACTTACACCAATGGACAGATCATCAAAACAGAAAATTAATAAGGAAACACAAGCTTTAAATGACACAATAGACAAGATAGATTTAATTGATATTTATAGGACATTCCATCCAAAAACAGCACATTACACTTTCTTCTCAAGTGCGCACGGAACATTCTCCAGGATAGATCATATCTTGGGTCACAAATCAAGCCTCAGTAAATTTAAGAAAATTGAAATCATATCAAGCATCTTTTCTGACCACAACACTATGAGGATTGGAAATTAATTACAAGGAAAAAAACGTAAAAAACACAAACACATGGAGGCTAAAAAATATGTTACTAAATAACCAAGAGATCACTGAAGAAATCAAAGAGGAAATCAAAAAATAACTAGAGACAAATGACAATGAAAACACGACGGTCCAAAACCTATGGGATGCAGCAAAAGCAGTTCTAAGAGGGAAGTTTGTAGCTATACAAGCCTACCTCAAGAAACAAGAAAAATCTCAAACAATATAAACTTACACCTAAAGAAACTAGAGAAAGTAGAACAAACAAAACCCAAAGTTAACAGAAGGAAAGAAATCATAAAGATCAGAGCAGAAATAAATAAAATATAAACAAAGAAAACAAGAGCAAAGATTAATAAAACTAAAAGCTGGTTCTTTGAGAAGATAAACATAATTGATAAACCATTAGCCAGACTCATCAAGAAAAAGAGGGAGAGGACTCAAATCAATAAAATTAGAAATGAAAAAGGAGAAGTTACAACAGACACCACAGAAATACAAAGCACCCTAAGAGACTACTACAAGCAACTCTATGCCAATAAAATGCACAACCTGGAAGAAATGGACAAATTCTTAGAAAGGTATAACCTTCCAAGACTGAACCAGGAAGAAATAGAAAATATGAACAGACCAATTACAAGTAATGAAATTGAAACTGTGATTAAAAGTCTTCCAACAAACAAAAGCCCAGGACCAGATGGCTTCACAGGTGAATTCTGTCAAACATTTAGAGAAGAGCTAACACCCATCCTTCTCAAACTCTTCCAAAAAATTGCAGAGGAAGGAACACTCCCAAACTCATTCTATGAGGCCACCATCACCCTATGAGGATACCAAAACCAGACAAAGATACTACAAAAAAAGAAAATTACAGACCAATATAACTAATGAATATAGATGCAAAAATCCTCAACAAAATACTAGCAAACAGAATCGAACAACACATTAAAAGGATCATATACCATGATCAAGTGGGATTTATCCCAGGAATGCAAGGATTCTTCAATAAACGAAATCAATCAATGTGATACACCATATTAACAAATTGAAGAATAAAAACCACAGATCATCTCAATAGATGCAGAAAAAGCTTTTGACAAAATTCAACACCCATTTATGATAAAAACTCTCCAGAAATAAGGCATAGAGGGAACCTCCCTCAACATAATAAAGGCCATATATGACAAACCCAGAGCAAACATCATTCTCAATGGTGAAAAACTGAAAGCATTTCCTCTAAGATCAGGAACAAGACAATGTTGCCCACTCTCACCATTATTATTCAACATAGTTTTGGAAGTCCTAGCCATGTCAATCAGAGAAGAAAAAGAAATCAAAGGAAGACAAATTGGAAAAGAAGAAGTAAAACTGTCACTGTTTGCAGGTGACATGATACTATACATAGAGAATCCTAAAGATGCCACCAGAAAACTACTAGAGCTAATCAATGAATTTGGTAAAGTTGCAGGATACAAAATTAATGCATAGAAATCTCTTGCATTCCTATACACTAATGATGAAAAATATGAAACAGAAATTAAGGAAACACTCCCATTTACCACCGCAAGGAAAAGAATAAAATACCTAGGAATAAACCTACCTAGGGAGATAAAAGACCTGTATGCAGAAAACTATAAGACCCTGATGAAAGAAATTAAAGATGATACCAACAGATGGAGAAATATACCATGTTCTTGGATTGGAAGAATCAATATTGTGAAAATGACTATACTACCCAAAGCAATCTACAGATTCAATGCAAGCCCTATCAAATTACCAATGGCATTTTTTACGGAACTAGAACAAAAAATCTTAAAACTTGTATGGAGACACGAAAGACCCAGAACAGCCAAAGCAGTCTTGAAGGAAAAAAACGAAACTGGAGGAATCAGATTCCCTGACTTCAGACTATACTACAAAGCTACAGTAATCAAGACGATATGGTACTGGCACAAAAACAGAAACACAGATCAAGGGAACAAGATAGAAAGCCCAGAGATAAACCCACGCACCTATGGTCAGCTAATCTATGACAAAGGAGGCAAGGATATACAATGGAGAAAAGATAGTCTCTTCAATAAGTGGTGCTGGGAAAACTGGAGAGCTACATGTAAAAGAATGAAATTAGAACAATCCCTAACACCACACACAAAAATAAACTCAAAATGGATTGGAGACCTAAATGTAAGGCCAGACACTATAAAACTCTTAGAGGAAAACATAGGAAGAACACTCTTTGACATAAATCACAGCAAGACATTTTTTGATCCACCTCCTAGAGCAATGGAAATAAAATCAAAAATAAACAAATGGGACCTAATGAAACTTAAAAGCTTTTGCACAGCAAAGGAAACCATAAACAAGATGAAAAGACAACCCTCAGAATGGGAGAAAATATTTGCAAACGAATCAATGGACAAAGGATTAATCTCCAAATTATATAAACAGCTCATGCAGCTCAATATTAAAGAAACAAACAACCCAATCCAAAAACGGGCAGAAGTAAATAGACATTTCTCCAAAGAAGACATACAGATGGCCAAGAAGCACATGAAAAGCTGCTCAACATCATTAATTATTAGAGAAACGCAAATCAAAACTACAATGAGGTATCACCTCACACCAGTTAGAATGGGCATCATCAGAAAATCTACAAGCAACAAATGCTGGAGAGGGAGTGGAGAAAAGGGAACCCTCTTGCACTGTTGCTGGGAATGTAAATTGATACAGCCACTAAGGAGAACAGTATGGAGGTTCCTTAAAAAAATAAACATAGAATTACCATATGACCCAGCAATCCCACTACTGGGCATATACCCAGAGAAAACCATAATTCAAAAAGACACATGCACCCCAATGTTCATTGCAGCACTATTTACAATAGCCAGGTCATGGAAGCAACCTATATGCCCATCAACAGACGAATGGATAAAGAAGATGTGGTACATATATACGATGGAATATTACTCAGCCATAAAAAGGAACGAAATTGGGTCATTTGTAGAGACATGGATGGATCTAGAGACTGTCATACAGAGTGAAGTAAGTCAGAAAGAGAAAAACAAATATTGTATATTAACGCATATATGTGGAAGCTAGAAAAATGGTACAGATGAAATGGTTTGCAGGGCAGAAGTTGAGACACAGATGTAGAGAACAAAGGTATGGACACCAAGGAGGGAAAGCAGCGAGGGGTGGGGTGGTGGTGTGATGAATTGGGAGTTTGCAATTGACATGTATACACTGATGTGTATAAAATGGATGACTAATAGGAACCTGCTGTATGAAAAAATAAATTAAATTAAATTCAAAAAAAAAAAAGAGTGTGTGTGTGTGTGTGTGTATACATTCTAGTGTAAGTATGATGCTATCATTCACCAACGTGAATTTTGAGCCCACTCCCCTTCCCCAATAATAGTGATGGACTTTCCTGTATTAGTCCACAGTGTCTCTCTGAGCCTTCCCTAGTGAACACTTTGCATTTGTGAGATAATTTGCCCCTTGAGTCTGGAGTAAACACCAATTTGGATCATGTTGGCACCTGTTGACCATACTTCCATCAACTGAGCCCACTCAAGTGGCCATATTTATTACAAAACATGATTTTAAATTTAGTGATTATTAAGCGACTCTCAAATTTTGGTAAAACATACAGATTTAAACCTAATAAGGTCATCATTGTATATTAGGAATCACTTACACTAAAGTCATGAAGTCATTGGCTTATGCACTCCAATGTTTCTTCAAAATACATTTTAATCCAGTTATGGTCACTGCCTTTCTAAGGGTGTGTTACAGTCTACTTCCCTTTGAATACCTTAATGCCTACACTGCTGAGAGATGGGAATACATCTCAGGATATTTTAACTTTACCTCCTCACAATCATAGTACTGAGTGTAAATACACCCAATGCTCAACAAATAAAAAAGAAATTGAATCCTAAAATGCGTAAGTTTGCAAGGTTAGTGCACTCTATGATGAAATAAGTCTTAATCTTTGTACTTAATTATTTACATAAATATCTAGGAAACCCTTACTGCTTCATTGTAGGTACTGTTATGGAAGCAGTGGCCGTTCATTTGGAGCACTCGATACACAAATCCAAAAAATCCACAAATCCACAAAATCCACAAAATACCCACATGCTGTAATAAGCACTATGGAGGAAGAAAACAAGGAAGCAAGACAGAAACTAACAGATAACAGCTTACTTTTGACAAGGTGATCAAGAATGAGCTCTGTGACGCAGAGACCTTTGAGCTGAAGTTTAAAGTTTGCAAAGGAGCTAGGCATTTAAAGAGAGGAAGGAATAGTCCAGGCACTGGGAACACTTGAAGAGGCCTAGGGAGTGAAATTGTTTGTGTTTCAGGTACTAAAAGACCAGGGTGGGGACTTCCCTGGTAGCGCAGTGCTTAAGAATCTGCCTGCCAATGCAGAGGACACGGGTTCAAGCCCTGATCCTGGAAGATCCCACATGCCTCCCAGCAACTAAGCCTGTGCACCACAACTACCAAGCCTGCGCTCTAGAGCCCACGAGCTGCAACTACTGAGCCCATGTGCCACAACTACTGAAGCCTACGTGTCTAGAGCCCGTGCTCTGCAACAAGAGAAGCCCCCGCAATGAGAAGCCCATGCACTGCAACAAAGAGCAACCCCCGCTCATCACAACTAGAGAAAGCCCACGCACAGCAATGAAGACCCACCACAGCCAAAAATAAATAAATTAAAAAAAAAAAAAAAAAGACCAGGGTGGCTGGAGCATATAAATGAGTGGGAGATGCACTCAGGGAGATTGTAGCGGAGGGCCAGATCAGAGAGTGAGCTGTAGGCTACCAGAAGGAATTTGTTATTAATCGTTTTGTGTTTCTGCATTTATTTCTTTTTTCTATGTAGTTATGAGCCACTGAATGTTCTTAAGGAGAGGCATAATGGCATTGCTTTGTACGGAGAGTGAATCACAAGGGAGCGAACTATGGAGGTAGGTTAATGTGAAGGCTGTAGCAGGAATCCAGGAAAATTATGATGATGCCACTAATTTGGTGGCAGGGTAGATATAGAAAACAAAGTGGAAGAGGTACAGCTGAGAAATATAATTGAACAGAGATGCGTTTGGGAGATAAGATTGAGAGATCTAAACATGGACTGATTAGGGATAAAATGCCGTGATGAGGAACAGAAAGCAATCAACACTTGGTGGATGGTGGAACCATTAATCCAGATGACAAAGACTGGGGAAAAGGATCTGAGACAAGAGTTTTAGGGAAAATCATAAATTATTACCACTATGACGTTAAGAATGACCCATTCATATTAATAAACTTTAAGTTCCTTTACAGGGTTAGAAAAATAACATATAATTCTTCCCAGTACTTCACACTCTTTCACATGTCTAACAGGAAGAGACATTAGGTAAATATTAATTTTTATTATTCATGAAAAATGCAAGATTCTGTTCTTTTTCCTTGCCACAGAGAAAGTTGGTTGGTCACATTAAATAAGGTGAATAGGACCCCAATGATTCCACCTCTGAATTTCTTACATTTTCTTTGCTGCCAAAACTCTTCTCAGCAACAGGTAGCAAAATCACAGAAGCACTACCACAGGAGGGCTCCTGGTCCTCCTGGACCAGTCTCTCCTGGTCCAGAGAGTCACAGAGGCAGGAGGATGCTCTTGGCAGAGAGCCAGACCTGACTCATCTTTCTTCCATAGAAGCATCAGGTACCCTGTAAGCCCTGCCCTGCACCATAGGAATCATGGCAAACCATATACCCGGCTTTTATAAGAAGATGTCATGGTGTCCCACGATTGCACAATGGTTCACGTTCAAAAGGGGACCTCTAAATAAAGAGGTACTTTAAACAGCTACAAAATACAAAAACGTACCTTAAGCAAAACTACTGTCGGTTGCCTGATACAGGGCACATCCTTCATTATATCAAATGCCATATTTTGTCTAGCATTTTGTTGTAAATAAGCTGTTCTAGCAATCATGATCATTCCACACATAGGGCTCAGATAAGGCTTTCAGATAATAAAATTTGTTAAAGGTCCTACTTAACATAGTTTCTAAAAAAGTGAATTCTAGTTTAAATTGTTTTAAATGATGGAAAAATAAGTTAAAGACTTTTCAATAAAATGGACTGTTTAATAATTGGACTTGGTTTGCAGATTATATATAGATAGGTTTCATTGATATTAAAGCAAAAATCATAAATATATATTTTAAATTACCAAAGAAAGACAATACCTTTCTCCTGCCCATAGAGAAGCATGAGAAATAGAAAAGAACATTGTGTTTCTGAAAAAAACCTGAACCTTCTAGCACTGACTTCACACTCAACAACTGAAAATCCATCATTCTTTTAAAAGCCTATGTTGATTTGGTCTTTATCTTATTGAAATGAGCTTTTTAAAACCTCCCCTAAGCTTCTCTCACATAAAAATTGCTCTTAGCTTCAGAGGAGATATAAATTATTTTGAATGCAACAACTGTAATAAAAAAACACTAAAATAATGAGAAATATGTTTGCTGTAATCACAAAAGTTGGCGCTGAAGTTTCTAGTATGTTAATCTCGCTTTAATCTTTTGTCTTTAATAGAAGTGACGAAAACAACTATTTTCTTCTAAAACTAAATGACGGTTTCAGCTGAAGCCGATAAAAAGTTAAAATGATTCTGAATCTCATCTGAATTTCACTATAAAATGCACATTCGTTTGAAAAAAAAAAACTGCGTCGAGAAATGGGGCTAAGCAGTCCCGTCAATCATTTGTGTTTGTGTGCTCCGAAGGGGTTCGGCGCATCCTCGCCGTCTCCACAGGTAGTGTCAGCTCTGTTGGTTCTGCACGCTCACATTTGCAGATGGGAAAAAGAACACATGCTTTTTGCTCGTAAAGAATAGACCTACCCCTGGAACCGAAACCCATCCAACGACTCAGCTAGCGTAGACAGAAAGAAATAATAGTAAACCATGAGGTGCAGCTAGCTGCCTTGCCTTTCCACATTTTCTGAACCTGAAATCCACACCGTCAAAACTGGCAAAGGACCGGTTGCCTTTCCAGCTCCTCTTTGTCCAGTCGCTGGCACCTCCTCGCCTAACTTCTCCCCTCTACTTTCCAGGTGGCGTTAACACCGGTCGGCCAAAACACGACAGATGTGAAATCAGGCACAGGTGGGTGTGGCGGTCGAGGCGAGCACTGGCGAGAGACTGGCGGTTTCCCTCCCCGCCATACCGGAGGAACAAGAGAAAAGGCACTTACTTGCAACCTTGCCCGCCGACCATGCTCACCCAGTGCGCACGCAGAGTCTGGCGCCGGGTAGGGGGCGGGCTTCAGGGACCCTTCCTCGCTCCCGGCCTCTCTCCCGCGGCGTCCCCTCCGCTGCCGCTGCCGCTGCCGCTCCCTCTTTCTCTGGGCTCCTGTTGCTCAGCGGGCGCCTGCCACTACCCGCCGCTGGCACCCAGCCCCAGCCGGCCGAGCCCGCGGAATTGGAAACCAGACACCGGACGCAGCAGTGCGGGCAAGGGCCAGCCGGGAGACTGCGCCCCTCCTTCCGGGTCGCGCCCAGGGAAGCAGCGGCCCCGCCCCGGTTCTCCGGCCCCTCCTCGCTCCCCGCCCTTTCCCCAACCTCGCTCCCCGCCGCCCTCCACTCCCGCAGGGGGCGCGGGGCGGGGACCCAGCCGGCGAGGTATTGGAGATGCTGCAGTCGCTCTACTGTGCGCTAGTAGAAGGCAGAGGAGGGGATGGCAAGACCGAGCACCCTCACCTACCCCATTGGGTGGGGCGCGCGCGTGTGTGTCCAGGAGCCAGAAGAGCCCTTCCCTTACCTCACTCCGCCCCCATCACCCCTTCCTCCCTTCCTGCTCAGCAGAATCTGCTGAGATTTCCGAGAAGTCACTTACTGCGGCTTGACGGGGAGCTGGAGAGAACTACGGGCAGAGGAGGTGGGGACCTATGGCAAAGGCCCAGCCATTGTCTCCTGGGCCCTGGGCTCCGAGGATTCAATACTGGGAATCGGTTCCTTCCCTGGGACTTTGCCCACGGAGGCTGGGTTGGTGGCGCGCTAAACCTGTCTCTAGGCTGCGATTTTTCTTTTCTTTTTTATGATAGATCGATCGGGTTGCCAAGTCTTCCAGGGAAGCAAAGAATGCATTTTCTTTCAAAGGCGGAGAGAGGAGCCCAAGTCGCCGTGGGTGGAGAGGGGGACCTGGGGCAGAGGGGACTTGCCTTCCCGGACCTGGGACCCGCTCATCTGGTTACACCATCAGTCATATAGGTTCTGACTTTCAGAGCTGGGTAGGAGCAACTGTGAAAAGAAATCTTTATAAATCATTTTGTGCGATGTGTGTGTGCGCGCGCGCGTGTTTTCTACAGCAGCCTGCTGGGAGGAAGGCGATGAAAACAGGATAGAATTATCTTTCTCAAAGAGAAACAGGAAGTTTCCACCAAGGGGAAAAATCGAAGGATTAAGACGTTGAGGCAGGGTAGACTTCCGGATCCCGGCCTTATAAAATGGACAGATCACTTAGCTGTACAAATATGAATGATGGGCATTTGCAGCTATAGTGTAATTTGCTTCCACTCCTATTATGGAAATGATACTTAGTGGTAAACACACAGGATACCAAGTCCCAGGGTTTACCTTTCTGGGCCGCTTACTGAGCTTCTGAGATTTGCCCTGGGGCTTTGGACCTTAACATTCTTGATTTGTAAGATGTGCTGTTGAAGGAAGGAAACTGTCAGTTTCTGAGGCTTTCCACTGAAGAGTGAACTGGGTCACTGGGACCTAATTCTCAATGCCATGTCATGGCCAAGTCACTTTCTCTTCCTTCATTGTTTGCAGACATAAGAAGAAGAATTAACTGTACTAGGAGACACAGCCTTTTTTATTAGATGCAGTAAAGCCACTGTCTTTTCTTACCACCTTGAAGTGGAGTCTCCCTTCAACTAAATTGTCTGATGCACAGTCACTGAGATGTAAGATGAGCTCAATCAACCCTTTCCCTTACAGCTGTCTCCATTTCATTAGGGAATAATCCATATGACATTCAGAATAATTAGAACCCACAGAATTTCAAATCCATGTTATTTTTTCCTTAAGAAGATAAATTAGAACATTAAGGCTCTAGCTGATTAAGACAAAGAAAAACTGATCAGTGCCTCTGAAATTATAAAATTTATTAATATGATTAACACAGATTTGATCAAATTCCAAAATACTCAAAGCTTTAAAGAAACAATCAAGAACAAATCAAAGTACCATATTATAAAATACAGTATAGAGTGAGTTTACTGGATTTGTTATTCCTAGAGATGGTGAAAAATGAAGACAAAAATAGAGTCAAGAGGAATTGGAAAATGATGGCACCATATGGAATTATAGGAAATTAGAGTCACTTCTGGTGGTTAATATCATGTAGGACCACCCAGAAAACTTCACTTGGGATAGTGATGAGATACTAGGCTGGGTGATCCATTGGTTCGATGAAGTGTAGCAGGTTTTCTTAATGACCAAAATTTTTTCCCACCTGTGTGGTAGGAAAGGGATTTGGTATCCCTCTCCCCCTGCCACTAAGAAAATAATAAATAATATATACCATGCTTTGCCACTCTAAAAATCTGTTCAATATACCTAGGTTCTTATTAGGGGTCTTCGAAAATAAAACCTCCTTGGTTTGTCTGAGGGGTCCCTGGTGGGATTTTACCTGTGAATTCATTGGCAAAGCATGGTGTACATTATTCATTATTTTTTCTAATTCTCTTTCATCTCCCAACTATTTATTTACCATCCATCTATTTACTTTATGTACCATTTTCAGTCTTGCAAGAATTTGTAATCTGTTGCCTTTAGTCTATGCTGTCTGTGTTTTTATTGCTCTTTTGGCAGTGCTGGGATTTTTTGTCTCTGTTTAAATTCAGAAAAAGACTCTCTGAGTCTCCTATTGAATATTACACTAAATACCCCTAAGAATTCACCAAACACTAAGTGATGGTGTCACATGTAGACATAAGTAGATAGTGCCATTGAGAAGGTTAAAGGGTAGGCTTGAATTATGGGAGGCAGAGAACCCAGTTGAGCCAGCCAACAACCAATAAATTCTTGGACTATTCACAACTGATATTCTATAATTTGGGTAGAAAAAAGTAGGGATGTTTATACTTTGAAATTGACTAATATTATACTTCAAAACCAGAACAAGAATGAAGAATTTTTTTTTACTTGGTAGTAACATGGAAATCCACACATCTATCTTTTCCACAATTGCCACTCCAATTTTCAAAACTACAGAAGTTTCTGGAAAAGAGGTAGATAGGCAGTCATATGAGACAATAAACTAAGCAATACAGTACTGGCAGAGTTTTCTCATTAAATAGGATTAGAAATATCTATTTATCTTCTAACATCTGCTACATGGCAGTGTTCTAATTTGAGGAAAAACAATTACACTGTTGTGAAAATGGAGGAATAGAGCTATAAGTTTTTGTGTATACACAGCTAAAATGTAGGGTTCAGGACTTCCCTGGTGGCACACTGCATAAGACTCCATGCTCCCAATGCAGGGGTCCTGGGTTCGATCCCTGGTCAGGGAACTAGCTCCCACGTGTATGCCACAACTAAGAGTCCGCATGCCACTACTAAGGAGCCCATGTGCTGCAACTAAGGAGCCCTGGAGACATAACTAAGGAGCCTGTGTGCCTCAACTAAGGAACCCACCTGCCACACTAAGACCTGGTGCAACCAAATAAATAAGGTTTTTTTTTAAGTAGGGTTCAGGGACTTTCCTGGTGGTGCAGTGGTTAAGAATCCGCCTGCCAATGCGGGGGACACAGGTTCGAGCCCTGGTCCTGGAAGATCCCACTTGCCGCAGAGCAACTAAGCCCGTGTGTCACAACTACTGAGCCTGCGCTCTACAGCCCGTGAGCCACAACTACTGAGCCCGTGTGCCACAACTCCTGAAGCCTGCGCGCCCTACAGCCTGTGCTCCAGCAAGAGAAGCTCTTCCTCCTACAGCAAGAGAAGCCACCGCAATGAGAAGCCTGTGCACCGCAACAAAGAGCGGCCCCTGATCCCCGCAACTAGAGAAAGCCCGCGTGCAGCAACAAAGACCCAATGCAGCCAAAAATTAATTAATTAATTAATTAATTAATTATTTTAAAGTAGGGTTCAAAAGTAGAGTTTCAAAGTAGGATTTAAAAGAACTAGAGCTATAATTAAAACATGGTGCAATAAACAAGGAAGATTATCAGACATAAGCTGAAGTGATAAGATGGACAAATTATGCATAATGAAACAACAGAAGAAAAGCAGTTTCCTAAAAATGTATCAACATCAGAGTGTTTACTGATCTAATTTGACATGGTCTTGGCCGTTGTGCCAGTAAACTCATGTAAAGAAAAATAAATGTGTTTTGTTTTGCATGTAGTAGATGCTCAGTAAATATATTGATTGATCAATTATTCATGAAGAATTCCTCTCACAAGGTCAAACAGCCCACGGATGGGTCCTTTACCGGAGCAGGAGCAATGCTTTTGTTAATGATGTGCTTTCTTTGGAATTGTTCTTGATCAAAACCACTGTTATCCAAGTCCCCTTCCTGCAGAAGCCTTAAACTAGACAAGGTTACACAATATATGAAACCTTTGCTTTTAGACATTGGGGCAACATGATATGCAAAACTGTGAACCCTGAGAGAAAGGAAATAAACAAGGTGAGTTGGTGATCGTCCCAGTTTACTACATGAAATTGGTTTTCAGACTGAAGCAAAGAAAGAGGAAAACCCCAAAAGAGCTCCACAACCTCCCTGAGTTGAGAAGACAGAAACTAGAGTTTAAGAGGCTGAGGCAGCTGGAATCTGTGGTCTAGAGAACCAGAGAGAAGGGAACTGCATAGAGAGTATGCCAGGGACCTGCAGAGGAGACCCTCACCTTTTCTGGTTGATCCTGATGTGCCATTGTGTGAGAACAGACATACCTAAGGCCAGGGAAAGAACTAATGGCAAACAGCATGTCAAAAAATTCCTGGACCTCACGCAGGGCTAGAAATTGTATTCCCCCCAGCCAAAGTGGAAAGATCTCGTCACATGTGAGATATTGGTAGAATCCTTAAAAGGATATTGTCTTAGTAGTGGGGCTAAATTAACTTTAAAGTTGCTCTGGATTTACAGCAACAAAGCTTAAAAGCAAGACAAAAGAATCCAACCGGTTTCAACTTGCTTAATTGCTAACCAGAATAAAATTCAACATTTCTGAAGGACCTGAAAACATAAAATTATCACTGATTGGCATCCATTTAAAAAAAATTACCACACTTGCAAAGAAGGAAAATACGAACTATAGCCAGGAGACAAGTCGATTAAAAGTCATTTCTGGGAAAAAAAAAAAAAAAAAAGTCATTTCTGGGAACAGACCCAGAAATGGCGAAGACGGTGGAATTAACAGATTAGGACATTAGATTGCATATTATGTGTGTTTTGAATGCCCAAGACAGTAGAGAAAAATCTGAGCACGATGAAGAGAGGGAAATAGAAGATATAAAAAACCCCAAAACTGAACTTCTAGATGTGAAAAATACAAAATAAGAAATTGAAAATCCATGCTATTTAAAAGTAGTACTCACTTGGAAGAATATTTAAGGAATACATATGCGTAAGGTCGGATCTTAACAAACGGCACCGCGAAACAGAGGAAAGCTTCAAGTGAGCTTTATTAGGGAGCGCTCCCGGGCGAGGTTCACTGATCCGAGAGAAAGGGGCCAGAGAAGTCGCTCCCGGGCGAGGGTTGGGCAAGATTTTATAGGGAAGGAAGGGAAAGGGGTGTGGTGAATCTGCCAGGGCACAGGGTATTCCTTATTTGGTGGTCTTTTCGGGTATCCTGGGGGACCGTTAGTCCCGCCCCTCGAAAGGCGGGAAGGCTGGGCTGGGTTCAAAGTCCCCAGGTCAGTTCCTGGAACTGGGTGGTCCGGAATGTCTCCAGGGCAGTTTCTGGAACTGGGTGGCCCGGAGAATTTCGGTCTGATGCAACCTGTGAATCTGATTGTGTTCCCCTGCCTCGGGCCAGTTGGCCTTACAATATGTTTACGCAAAATAGAAAAGTAATGAGTCCTGTAATCCTGAATTTCATGTACGAACTGTTTTATTTAAGAGGTTGACCACTGTCTTTCCAGACTTTTGTCTGTGTAAACAAATATAATATTATTTGAAACAATAAAATAGTAATGCATAATTTTTTGCCGTTATAATAATTCAAAGTTGTGACCATATTTAACTTCGCAATAAGTATTTTAATATATTGGATTTACCTAACATATTATATTAATATTTATATTTATTAAGTTCAGTCTCAAGGTTTAGAAATTTTTGTCCATTAAAGATATATAAAACAGGCCTTGAAGATAGTTCCAAAAGAAAAATTTAAAAATATTTCAGCAATTATCATTAGCGAAATCAAGATGTAACTTCCCAAGCTGCTACTTTAAAGATGGTAACAGCTATTTAAATGTATTAACTCCGGTATCTTTACTAAATTGAAACTTCCATTATGCAACATTAAATGGAGTTTACATAAGTGGAGTTTATATAGGCATTTTTTTGGTGGTTGTTTTGATTGTTGTCAGAAGTAGACTGTTGGCAAATTCGAACGTGTAGTCTAGGATGTGGTAATAACTGAATTTTGCCAGAGTACGAGATGTTAAAGCAAAGATGGGATGGGATATTCGAGAAAGAAGAAACAATGGAATGAATGTTCCCAGTTAATGGATCAGAAGTTCTGAGTGATTTAGAAAGACCTAAGAGAGGGGTCAGCCTGGGGAGGTCTCCAGGAGCCCAGCATTCAAAGGGTCTGAGATACATTTGCAAGGACTTGTTTGCTATTTATAGACCCCCTGTTCTAAGCACTGAGTTTGTTGTTTAAAGATTCCCACACTGCAACTTTTTATCATGTAAATACTAATTAGTTAAGGTTTATCTTTGAAATCACAGATTTTCAAATGATCAGATTATCATTGTAGTGGGGAGTTTTGACAATTAAAAAAAGGTTTACTTCGCTGTGTTTTAAGCAATTCAGTAAATAGACTCAAAATTTCTAGCAGTGAGGAAAGATCAAAAAAAAAAGAAAAAGGAAACCAGATTTTCTTTAAAACCGAATGTATTTGTGTTAATGATGACTAGGATATGGTAAATTTTAAATTTGAATCCTGTTTAAGCAATGTCTAAAATAGCTACCTATTCCAAAAATATTTTGGGAGTGCATCATTATGTAAATGTAGTGAAGATAGACTGAATGGTAAATAATACTATGTTTTTTAAAATGGTCAGTATATTTTTATAAAAAATTCAGGAAAGTAGTTAGGTTTCACACTTAAAATTATTTTTGTCCTTGCTAGTGAGATTAATAACACTTGTTTACTTTTTAATACGTAGTAGACATTGTTTTTAAAACTCTACTTGTTTAACCCATTTAATCCATACAACAACTCGTGGAAGTAAGTAGTATTATCATCCCCATTTTTGCAGGTAAGAACATTTAAATGTGAGAGGTTAATTAACTTTCCCAAGGTCACCCAGCTAATATGTGGAAGGGCCAAGGTGTCAGCCTAGGTAATCAGGCTCTGGAGTCGGTGCTTAAGCACCAAGAGATACTAATCCCACAGGGAAATGGCTATTCTATGTCTTATAAAGACAGTATACACATTAAGAAACATAAAATTACAATTAAGAAAAATTGGCCAGGCTACATTATAATTATGAATTGAAAATAAAGTTGGTAATTGTAATGTAGAAGAACAATATAAACATAAAGTAAATCTCTCAGTAGTTCATTTATTTACAAATAAACATGTTAACTGAAATCAAACAAGTCAGAGAAGTTCAATTGCATTGTATTATAGTGGAGAGAATACAGAAGCCATTTCCGGACCTACCAATTATGACTGTGTCATTCATTGCACAAGTCTCCTAATCTCTGTGTATTTCACTTTTCTCCTCTCTAAATAGGAAGGCTTGTACTAATTATTTTTAAGATCCTTTCTTTGCTAACCTTTTAGATTTGTTTCTTTTAAATGAATATGGGTAGTTTTTCTAAGTCAAATTTAAATCGAATATTTTTTCATTGAAACATGTTACCTACTGGGGAATTGTTGTTTGTAAGCAGCATGTATTCAGTATTCATATTTTCTCTATGATGGCTACTTTTGGGAGATGTTATCAAAATGGCTAATTAGTGTCTATTGTTACAAGTTAAGAGAAATAATCAAATGAGGATTAATTGAATAAAAGCCATAAACTCAAATGTGAAGTTATCCTTACAGCACTGGATTATGACTCATTCCTTCAGAGGTACCTCAGTCAAATTCTAGCATGCTGCATACAGTGGACATTCTGTATATACTATTGATTTGCATACACAAACTGTTTCCTCCTCACGCATTCATTTTGATAAATGCTATATCTACTGCCACCTGGTGTTCAAAATATGTCAAGTGTTTTAGAAAGTCATAAAAATCTTTTACACTGTTTTCTTTTTCTTCTATTTTTGTTTTACTTTATTTTTTTAGGGAAGTTTTGGGTTTACAACAAATCTGAAAGGGAGGTACAGAGCTTTCTCATATACCCCCTGCCCCCATGCATGCCCAGCCTTCCACATTATCAACATCACTCACCCGAATGGTTTATTTTTTACCAAGGATGAACTTACATTAATTCATCATAATCGCTCAAAGTCCATAGTTTACCTTAGAGTTCACTCTTAGTGTTGTACATTCTATGGGATATTGGACAATTGTATAATTACATATGTCCATCATTAAACTAACTTACAGAGTATTTTCACTGCCCTAAAAATTTTCTATGCTCTGCTTCTTCATCTCTTCCCTCTCCCCCTCCGCCCTTGGCAACCATTGATCTTTTTATTGTCTCCATAGTTTTGCCTTTTCCAGAATGTCATATAGTTTGAATCATACAGTATTATGTACCTTTTCAGACTGGTTCTTTCACTTAATGATATGAATTTAAATTTTCTCCATGTCTTTTCATGGCTTGATAGCTCATTTCTTTTCAGCACTAATATTCCATTGTGTGGACGTACCTTGGTTTATTTATCTATTCATCTGCTGAAAGATATCTTGGTTGCTTCCAAGTTTTGGCAATTATTAGTAAAACTGCTATAATGTCTGTATGCAGGTTTTCGTGTGAACATAAATTTTCAGCTCTTTTGGGTAATATCAAGGAGGGCAATTGCTCAATCATATGCTAAGAGTAAGTGTTGTTTTGTAAGAAACTGCCAAACTGTCTTCCAAAGTGGCTGCACCATTTTGCATTTCCGCCAGCAATGAATGAGAGTTCCTGTTGTTCCACATTCTCATTAGCATTTGGTGTGGTCAGTATTACAGATTTTGGCCTTAATAGGTGTGTAGTGATATCTCATTGTTATTTTAATTTGCATTTTCCTGTTGCCATATTATGTAGAGCATCTTTTCATATTCTTATTAGACAGCTGTATATCTTCTTCAGTGAGGTAGCTGTTAAGGTCTTTGGCTCATTTTTAAATAGGGTTGTTTGTTTTCTAACTGTTGCATTTTAAAAGTTCTTTGTACATTTTGGATAACAGTCCTTTATCAGATGATATGTCTTTTGCAAATATTTTCTTCCACTCTGTACTTATCTTCTAATTCTGTTGATATTATCTTTGGCAGAGTAGAAGTTTTTACTTTTAATGAAGTCCAGCTTATCAATTCTTTTTTTTCATGGACTGTGTCTTTGATGTTGTATCCAAAAAGGCATCACCATACCCAAGGTCATCTGGGTTTTCTCCTATGTTATCTTCTAAAAGTTTTATAATTTTGCATTTTACATTTAAGTCTGTAAACAACTTTGAGTTTTTTTTGTGAAGGGTGTAAGGTCTGTGTCTAGATTCATTTTTTTGCCTGTGAATGATCAGCTATTCCAGCATTGTTTGTTGAAGAGATTACCTTTTTTTTTTAAACATCTTTATTAGAGTATAGTTGCTTTACAACTATGTGTTGTTAGTGTGTTAGTGTGTGTTAGTTTCTGCTTTATAACAAAGTAAATCAGCTATACATATACATATGTTCCCACATCTCCTCCCTCCTGCATCTCCCTCCCTCCCACCCTCCCTATCCCACCCCTCCAGGTGGTCACAAAGCACCAAGCTGATCTCCCTGTGCTATGCGGCTGCCTCCCACTAGCTAGCTATCTTACGCTTGGTACTGTATATATGTCCATGCCACTCTCTCGCCTCGTCACAGCTTACCCTTCCCCCTCCCTATATTCTCAAGTCCATTCTCTAGTAGGTCTGTGTCTTTTTTTTTTTAACATCTTTATTGGGGTATAATTGCTTTACGATGGTGTGTTAGCTTCTGCTTTATAACAAACTGAATCAGTTATACATATACATATGTTCCCATATCTCTTCCCTCCTGCATCTCCCTCCCTCCCACCCTCCCTATCCCACCCCTCCAGGCTGTCACAAAGCACCAAGCCGATATCCCTGTGCCATGCGGCTGCTTCCCACTAGCTATCTACCTTACGTTTGGTAGTGTATATATGTCCATGCCTCTCTCTCGCCCTGTCACAGCTCACCCTTCCCCCTCCCCATATCCTCAAGTCCGTTCTCCAGTAGGTCTGTGTCTTTATTCCTGTCTTACCCCTAGGTTCTTCATGACATTTTTTTTCTTAAATTCCATATATATGTGTTAGCATACGGTACCTGTCTCTATCTTTCTGACTTACTTCACTCTGTATGACAGACTCCAGGTCCATCCACCTCATTACAAATAGCTCAATTTCGTTTCTTTTTATGGCTGAGTAATATTCCATTGTATATATGTGCCACATCTTCTTTATCCATTCATCCGATGATGGGCACTTAGGTTGTTTCCATCTCCGGGCTATTGTAAATGTAGCTGCAATGAACATTTTGGTACATGACTCTTTTTTGAATTATGGTTTTCTCAGGGTATATGCCCAGTAGTGGGATTGCTGGGTCATATGGTAGTTCTATTTGTAGTTTTTTAAGGAACCTCCATACTGTGGGTTTGGTAATTTTTAAATTCTATTTGACATGTTTGTCTTTTAAGTGGAGTGTTTAGATCATTTACACTTTATGTAATTATTGATAATGGTTGAATTTATATCAATGATATTGCTGTCTTACTATGCTTTCTATTTGTTCCATCTTTTGTTTGTCTGTATTTGTTTTTCAAGTTTTCATTCTTTTAAAAAATTATTTTAGCACTTTGAAAGTTTCCATTTGTCCCCTTTTTTGGCTTATTAACATTCTCTTTGTTTTATATTTTTAAATGGTTATTCTATAATTTAGAATGTGCTTCTTTAACTTATCGAAGTCTAACTTCAAATAATATACCACTTCATGTATACAGTATAACACCTATTCCAAAATACTTCTATTTCTTTAATCTTGTCCTTTTTGCCATGTTGTTAGGCATTTTTTATACATGTTTACAAACAAATTATAAAAAACATACATTATTATCTTGCTTTATACAGTCAACTTAAAAATATTAAAGATGAGAAAATATGTCTTTCATATTTATTCACATGTTTACAATTTCTAGTGCTTTTCATTCCATTGTTTAAATCCACATTTCAATCTGATATCATTTGCTTTCCACCTGAAGAACTTCCTTTGACCTTGTAGTGCAGCAACACTGGTGATAAATTTTCTTATCTTTTGTTTGTGTTAAAAAGTATTTATCTGATTCACTTTGTTATAAAGCAGAAACGAACACACCATTGTAAAGCAATTATACTCCAATAAATAAAAAGTATTTATCTTTGTTTTGGCAAGATTACACATATATAAGATTGTTAGATATCGGCCCATAGGTTACTGAGACTCTAATTTTTTTTCTCTCTAAATTTGCATAGTTTTTATTCCACATTTTCAAGTTCACTGATCTTTTCTACTGCAGTTTCTAATGTGCAGTTAAACCCATCTGGTTTACTTTTCATTTCAGATGATTTTTGTTCATCCCTAGGACTTCTATTAGGATAATTGTTTATAATTTTAATTTCTCTCCTTATTACTTCATGTGTTCCTTTATAACCTTGTCCATGGTTATAATATTCAGAATAGCTATTTTAATATCCTGTTCTGCTTATTTCATAATTAATATCATAACTGAATCTGTTTCTTTTTACTTCTGCTTAAGAGTCACATTTTCCTGCTTATTCCATTTTCTGAAAGTTTTGATTGGTTACTGGACATTGTGGATTTTATAGTACTGAGTGCTGCATTTTACTGTATTCCTTAAGCATGGCATGCACTTAAATTCCTTTCAGATTTGTTTAGCCTTTGTGAGGCCTGTGTTAAAGTGTATTTAAGTCAGGTCTGGAGCAGCCTTTGACAAAGGGCAGAGATCCTGAAACTTAGTTGTCTCAGGACCCATTCTGTCAGATTTCATAATCTTGTGCTGACTACTGTTCAATGTCTAAAAATATTTGTTTCCTACATTTTGTCAAGTTTTCTAGTTATTTACAATGAGATGGCAATTCCCACATCAATCTTTTTTAAATATAGGCAGAAGATCCTGACTTTAATTTTAAGTAACCTTAAATAAAGCCCTCTTCCCCAGTGACTGCACCTCATATTAATGACAGCTTAGAATTTGATTTTTTCTCTCCCACATTAGCATATTTAATTTTCATGCATTAAATCAACACAGATATCTTGAAGTAACTAAGATATGGAGAACATAACCATAACAGAGTAATGATATAAACAAAACTTCCTACCACAGTCAGCAACATAGAATCTCCGGACCGCCTAGATGAGTTACTCTACTTTACAATTTCAAAGAGAAAAAGTTAATCATATACAGTTAACCTTATATAGGACTCAACTGATAACATAAGAGCCACTGACATAAAACAATATAAAGCAAAACAAAACATACAGAAATTATTTGAGTGCTGTCTTAAAAATACCTATAAATGCTTACTATAATAATAATAATTTATAGTCTAGTTAGAATAGTGTAACACATTTCCATCTTCTTGTTAAAGAAGATTTGTGTAAAAGAGTAGAGAGGCTTATATTTGTAGTGTATGACTTGGCCGTGGGGGCCATCCTCCCTCCCTCCACCAAGAGCAGCAATCAACCTCAGCCAATTGTGTTGATAATTCTGGCAAATTGAGGTGAATGCACAAAGGCTGTTATGTTGTAGGTTTAACACATAGTCTCTAATTGGGCAAAAAAAAAAAAAGTGCCCACTGTTTTTTTCATCTAAAATAATAAAAAAGTAATGTGATCATATTAGAGATTAATGATGGCTGTTCCAGGAAGGTGTTTAGAGCCTCCTGGCATTTCTTGTCATTGGTGTTAAGAAAATGGACTAGAGTGGATTCATATCCTACAAGCTGTTCCATTGGTAGCACATCAACACTTCATGCTGCCTCGCAAGCACTTACCCAGTTATAAGGTGACCTCATGACAAGCTGCTTTTGCTTCTTACATACTCTGCAGTGGGTGAACTGTTCTGGATTTTCATACTTGTGGTTTTAAAATATTTTATATTTCTGTTTAGCACTACAATTCTGATTATTGCTACAATTTGCTTGGGTTTTCAGTAGAAAACAATGCAGGTCAATGCAAGCTAATGCACATGCAATCGATGTCTTGAAAGCTTTTAATCATACTTTCTTCCTGTACAGATCAATCGTTAATGAAGGTATCCAGTTACTTTCCTTGGAGTGTGTTTGGGAATAGAATTAAGTGAAGAGATCTTGATATGGCTACCTGTTTATAACTGTGCATTATTCATGAGACTTTTCCTGTGTGTATCAAATGCTGCAGCAGCAGAGATCCTCAGCAGACCTTGGCTGGTTTTTCTTGGGTTGCACTGCAGTAGAATCTTTGTGTGCACTGGAAGGATGCAGTGCTTTCTTCTGCAGAAAGCAAGGTGAGGACAGCGAAATACGTTTAATAATTTAAGGTTCAGGAGAAAAAGAGACATCTTAGAGATGATTCTTAGTCACTCTTTGGGATGTAAAAGAAAATAAATCAACACATCTCCTTTAATCAAACTGATGCTACTACTGCAGAGCCTTGCTTTTCCTAAATATGGCAGTGCTTCTCCTTGATCTAAAAGCTTCGCTCAGTTGAGAGAATAAATACTTTCCTTCACCATAACTGTCAAGCATGGTTGATAGAACAATTCGAAAGAAATAATTATTCAGCAAAAAAAAAAAGATAGCTCTTTCATGTACTGAAACAGTATGATGTACCCAATGATCGAAAAACACTATTTTATGAGTTTATGATAGTTTCCTTCCAATTCACTTGTTTAGGATTATTGGAGAGAATCCTAAGCAAAAAGTGAAAGTCAGTGCAGGGTTGGAAATTACTGCCTGTAATACCCATATGGCTAAAAAAGAGACAATTATAATGGGATATTATATTAGAGTTCTATGCTCTCTACTGCACTACTGTATAACAATTTTTCAGTTTTAAGCTCTAGAGAATATGATTCTGCTATAATGGTGTGATTTTTTTTTTTAAAGATTTGGACCTTTGCCCGGAAATTTTGGAAAGAGGTTTGGTTCATCCCTCAGTGTTCGTATTTTTCTTCATAGCTTAGGTAAAGGAGACACAATGTGATCTGACTGTTCCCTACTTTAATCATAAAATATGATTATACTTTAATCATAAAGTATGATTATCTGAACCAGACCCTTCTAACATTGCTTAGCATTCATTGATTGTTGGTCTCCCTTGTTTCATAACAGATGCCCTGCCTCTTCATCCATGTTCTGGTCAGTGGAAAGAAAGTTAAAAATGATAGAATTTAGTTACATGGACAGCCTTAATTGAAAAAAAAAAAAAGGTTATAAAGTATAGTATTTATTCCAGAAGGCCATGTCATCTAGCTAAGAATCAGGAATGCTATTACCACGTAAGGATGGGAGAACAAGTTTGGGGGAAACAAAGAGTCTTTGTAACATACTAAGAGTCTGCTTAACCATGAGACCTAGTTAGAAAATTAGCCTTTATCTAAATCTTACCCTTATTAAAAGGAACTTATTGAACAGTTTTCACTGTCGTGCCTTGAATTTTCTGTAGTTTTCTCATCAGGATGAGAGTATGGTGCCCATTTGGAAAGGAGGCTGCTATCTCTGTTTCTGCTGGATGGACTGGAAGCTTGGAGAGAATTAAGACAGTATTCTTGGTGATGGATTTTCAAGTGCTCAGGCTGGGTTGTGGCAGCAAAGATGTGATTTTCTGAGCAGAAGAACTTCAAGTAATTGGGAGTTGAAGCAAGAGAAGAAGAAGAATTGGGCTGAAACTTGTGAAAATACTGTTTTTCCTAATTGTGTTCATACTGCTAGTGTGTGATCAAAGGCCAGATCAAGTCCTATGGTGATAATCAATTTAGTAGCTGTGGTACATTTACTTCCATTAGTAATCTGAGTTGCAGCATATACCACCTTTAATTATTTTTATATCATTTTATTAATGGTCTGTTGCCCCACCTAGATGTCAACTTCTTGAGGTCAGAAAGTCTGTATTTTACTTGGTTTTTGTACCTAAATATACTACTTGGAAATAAGAACAGACTGGTTTTTTGGCATATATGAGACAGTCTATGCTATAAGAATTTTAACACAAAAAGGATTATTCAGCAAAAAAAAAGGATAGCTCTTTCATGTACTGAAACAGTATGATGTACCCAATGATCAGAAAGCACTATTTTATGAGTTTACGATAATTTCCTTCCAATTCACTTGTTTAGGATTATTGGAGAGAATCCTAAGCAAAAAGTGAAAGTCAGTGTACGGTTGGAATACACTATTTTGCATATTTTCAGATATTATTTGATATCAGTTCAGATTTTTTTTCACCCTTTTAACCTTTGCTTCTGCCCTCCCTCAATTTCCACACATTTAGGAAGAGAACTGATTTGTTCTTTCTAAACCCAGCCAATTATTTGTCAAGGCAGAAAAGACAAATAGCTTCTAAGTACTCTGGACTTTGCTTTTGAAAAGCCTGGATCTTTAGGAAAGCTTATAGGTTTTAGGTAATTTTCAGATAGAAACAAAACATCTTGACAAAGCACAGGGGAAAGGTGAATTTCCTTTCTTCAGACTAGAAAAAAAGGTTCTCCCAGATGGAAATCAGGAGTGCTTCTTTCAAATCGGGGCCACCAGGGAGGTGAAAAGATCTAAACAATTCACTCTACAAGTCTCACCACACAGGTCACTTCTTCCCAAACGTTGCTTGCCCAGCTCTTCTATAACCAAGTTTCCTCTCCTACCTCCCATGTTCTCAGAGCCATATAGTTTCTCTGTTGTTCTGAGCAATCAATTCAGCTGTGGTTCCAAGCTTGTTAACACTCAGCAAAATACAAGTATCATAGGATGTACTCTTCCTTCCTTCCTTCTTTTCTTCCTCTCTCCCTCCCTCCCTCATTTCCTTCTTTTCTTCCTTCCATTTTTCTTGCCTTTACTTTTTCAAAAAAATAAAGTTAAATTTAAAAAATTTAAAAAAAGAGAGAGAGAATAAGATTTAAGCTTACTTTGAGGTCAATTATTACAGGAGGTAGAATTTGAGTTCTTTCAGTTTCAAGAACTATAAAAGGCCAAAAGTTTAGGTGGTGTATGGATCAGGGATAATTTGTGGAGAGTTGAGCTCATAAAATGTATGGACAAAGTTTAAAGGGAAGTCAAGGGATTTTGCTTCTAGGCCTGAAGGTGTGGTGGGTGTTGGGGATCAGGGTGCAGGAGGCATGGTTACAAGAAGTTCCCTAGAGACTAGATGTAGCTATAACAAAGTGTCAGTTACAGAAGTTGCAGCCATAAAGAGTGAAAATTAAACCCAGTAATCTGGGAGATGCAGAGACTTTCCTTCTCTGCCCAGAGACACCTGAATGGTTGGGAGGAGCCAGCAAGGAGGATGCAGGCACAAGTAGCCTGGTCCAGAAATTCTCCTTGTCCTCATGAGCTGTTAGTAGAGGGATCCTTCCTCATTCCCGGACCTCCCTCTGAGAAAAGCCAGGTTGCTTGGCCTATGGAAACCTCTTTCAGTCCAGCAGGGACCAGTGGCAGCCCAAGCCACATCAGATAAACAAGGAAAACCAAAATAACACCTCCAAGGCTCTGAAATTAAACTACTATGAGAAACATAGCCTGCAAAAATAGACCAAGACCTATATGCTAAACCTAAACAGTGTGATTAACTGCTAAAATAAAAGATTTAAGTAGGGTCCAGTATCTCCTAATATAGACAAAATATCCAGAGTATGATTTTAAAAGAGTAGCCAACATACCAAGAACTAAGAAAAATCACAAGTTGAAGGACAAAAGACAACTTGTTGACACTAATCCTGAGATGAGTCAGATACTGGAATTATCTGAGAAATACTTTTAAAACATCCACTATAACAATGCTTCAACAATGAATTTCAAATTCTCTTGAAACAAATTAAAAACCAGAAAATCACTGCAAAGAAATAGATTCTATAAGAAAAAAACAGTGGAATTATAGAACTGAAAAATACAATAACAGAAATAAAAAACTCAATAGATGGGTTCAACAGTAGAGTGAAGATGATGAAGGAGAAAATCAGTGAACTTAAGCAGAGAACAATACAATTCACCCAATCTGAACAACAGATAGAAAAAAGATGGTAAAAAAAAAAAAAAATGAACAGAGCCTCAGGTACCTGTGAGACAATAACAAAAGAGTCATCCATCATGTCATTACTATCTCAGAAGGAAAGGAGAAAAAAGCGAGGCTGAAAAATTGTTTGAAGAAGTATTGGCTGAAGATGTCATAAATTTGGTGAAAGACACAAATCTACAGTTCCAAGAAGCTGAGTAGATACCAAACAGGATAAACACAAAGAAATCCATGCCAAAGCTGCACCCAATTAAAAAATTTGAAAACTAAAAATTATTGAAAGCAGCTGTAAGGAGATGACATTTTACCTACAGTGGAATGAATACCAATGCAAATGACAATGGATTTCTTATGTGAGGTTATGGAAGCCAGAAATGGCACAATATTCTTCAGGCAAAAAACTGTCAACCACAAATTCTATATCCTATGAATTTATCCTTCAGGAATGAAAGAGAAATAAAAACATTCTCAATTCTCAGAGGAAGAAAAGCTAGAAGAATTTGTTACTAGCGGACATAGTCTTTCTAAAAATTTAGTAATATATTCTGTTTAACCCAATATATCAAAACACTATCATTTCAACTTGCAATAAATATATATTAAATATAAAAATATTAAAGAGAAATAAACTCTCTTACTTTTAAAGATTGGCGAAGCAAAATTCTTCAAACAGAAAATAATTGATAAAAGAAGGAATGATGGATCATCAGGAAGAAAGAAATAATGCAAAGAGCAGAAATATGGACTCATACAAGGGACTGTCCTCTTCTTTATGAGTTTCAAAACCATATTTGATGACTGGAGCAAAAATTGCAGTGCCTTCTGATTCCCAAGACAATAATATTTTCAAATAGGGAAGAAAGAGACAAATGAGAGTGAGGTTTCCATACTTCACTAAAAGTGGTAAAATGCTTTATATTAGACTGTATAATTTGTAGATTGATATATATATAGATAAGTGGATATAGTAATACTCAGAACAAGCAGTACCAAAAATATACAAAGAGATACACTTAAAAGCACTATGAATAAATCCAGATGGAATCCTAAAATATGTTCAGAATTGTGCAGGAAGGTAAGAAAAGAGAACCAGAGAAATGAGACTGGAGGAAACAAATAAAAAACAAATAATAAATGACAACCTTAAATGTTAACATATCAATAATTACCTTAAATGTAATTGATCTAAATATACCAGTAAAAAGTAGATTAAAAAATGTGACCCAACCATATAGTGATTATAAGAAGCCCACTTCAAATTCAGTGACATATGTCTATTGGAAGTAAAAGAATGAAAACAAGGAAGATTTCCCTCAACAATGGGCAGGCATCATCCAGTCCATTTAAGGTCCAAATAGAACAAAAAGGTGGAGGAAGGATGAATTCTCTCTCTGTTCTTGAGCTGGGACATCTATATTCTCCTGCACTTGGACATTGGAGCTCCTGGTTCCAGGGCCTTTAGATTCAGATTTTAGGACTTACACCAGTGTCCCTCCCCAGTTCTTAGGCCTTTGGCCTTGGACTGTGAGCTACCCCATGGCTCTCCTTGTTCTCAGGCCTTTGGATGTGGACAGAACTGTACTGCCATCTTTCCTGGTTCTCAAGCTTGCACATGGCATATCTCAGATTCTATAATTGTGTGAGCCAATTCCCATAATAATAAATCTCCTCTTATATATCTCTATGTATCCTATTAGTTCTGTTTCTCTGGAGAACCTTGACTAATACCTTTTTAAGGATAAAGACAACTTTATCTCTAAATTACTGTGCCTAGGAGATGCTCAACAGTTTTTTATGAAAGATAGTAAGAAGAAAAGAAGGGAAGAATGGTGATGAAATTTTGTATGAATGGGGACCCTGAATTTATGGGTCATTTGAAGATGTTACCTTCATGTGGTTTAGACTAGAATCCAGGAGTAGGGGTGTTGTGCCACCTGGATGGTTAATAGAGTAGATAGCTGGAGTTGAGAGAAAATCCTGTGAGCTAATTTGTAATTTTGAAGTCAGTGAAGATAAGAGGTTCACTTGCAGATGAGGAGAAGAGTAAGTGTCTGACCCTGACAGTTTTAGGTTACCTAACATAAAGAGGAAAATCCCCACCGGTAGAGTGAAGCCTCAGTCATTCACTGGGCATGTTATTGAGTGTTAGAGTTGAGCATGTGGACCTGGAATTTATTGAAAGGAGCAGTTAAAGGAGGAGAGGGTTCAAGAACCAAAGGGCAAAATAAAGCATGTCTGGGAAGGGATTCAGAGTGCCCAGAGTAATTCTGCTCCAGTTTCTATTCCATCTCTGCTGTGAAAATTTTATCCTATTGTTGATTCCTCTCTCTCTTTATTGTCTAGCTTGAAGAACTAGTAGCTGGAAACCTAGGTCTCATCTCCATGACGAACTCCTCTCCTTAAAAGTGTCTCTGTGTTGAATACAGTTACCTTTTTCTCTAACTGATAAAATCTTTCTTTTTCTTCAGGGGCTCATTTTATTAATATCACCTGTAATTTCTAATGTAGAATCCATCATTCCTTCCTGTATATATATATTACAGGTTATATGAAATAGTATAAAACTTACCATATATTATATATCCAGCTGAATAGTTATGTTTCCCCGGGCAGCCAATAAATTCTTTAGTTTCATATTTATCTTTGTATGTATCTATGTGTATATGTATGTATATCTATCCAGGCTCTGGGTTTATCTCTAGTATCTAGCATTCAATAATGAATTGAATGAATAATGAATTGAATGAAAAAAACTTCTATAGTTTCATCCCTTGTGCCTTTCCTTTTTCCAGAAGTGGTCATGACTTTTAAAATTCCTTCCACGGGGGTGGGGTGTGGGTAGTGGTGGTGGGGGGCTGGATGTTGGGGAGAGAAGGAGAGAGGGAGAAAGGGAGAGAGAGAGAGGGAGAGAGAGGGGTGGGGGAGAGGGCGAGAGGAGAGGGAGGGAAAAAGATTCCTTATCTCTGCACAAAAATATAATTTATCTTAAACTTCCTTTGTCTTTACCCAGGTCATTTATTACTAGACAGGTGTCATACAGAGTGGTTTACTATTCAGGCTCTGAAACTAGCCCTGGTTTGCATTCCTGGCCATGTTAATTACAAGTTCTGTGTCATATAAAAGCCCTTATAACCCTTCTAAGCCTGAGTTTTTTCATCTATAAAATGAGAATTATCATTGGTTCATGAGTTGTGAATGCTGAGTTCATGCATGGTAAATACTTAGCACAAGGCTGGGCTTAACAGTCTGCTCAATAAATTGTAGCTTTTTCCAACATTTTAAAAACCATATTAAAGTGAATTATATTTATTAAAGAAGCAGAAAGAAAATTTTTAAAGAAGCAGGTATTGATAAATATTAGCATAACAATAAATTTAATTTCAGCATTATCTTCTGTATAGCAACTTCTAAAAATATGGAGATATATCCAGTAAACTTCGGATTTTGCTAAGAGGAGTGCTTTTTACATTTTTCAGTTTGTAAGGATCTCTGGTAAGCTTACTAATATTTATTTTACAAAATTAAGTTAATCCAAACGAAGCAAAAATATTTCCAGTTTCGAACTTTGAACCTGAATGAATAAGCTTTAATGTAAGGCTCATTTTCAAAAAGTTCTTATTACACAAAGTTGCCAACCTAATTTACGAAAGAAAAAGAACCAAAGCTTACCTTGGTTAACAAGTTGTATTTACTATTTTCTTTAGTATCTAAAAAGTAAAATATGTTGTAAGATTTGTTAAAAATAATTCTTTACATAGCTTTCGGAAGGTTAGTGGCAAACACGATTTACAATTAAAAGATATCATTTTCGAACTAAAATCAGTTCATAGTCTTTATGGAATTTACAGAAGCAAGCTTAGATTCAGTTTAAATATTTGAAGCAGTTTCCACATTAAAGCATTTCCAAGAAATAGAAAATTGAGAAGCTTAAATAAAGCACCAGCTGTCACCATGTCACCAAATTAACACTGCTTCCTCACTGGTCCCCATCACATGATGGAGAACAGCAGGAGAGAGGGAAGCAACATTTATAGTAAGAAACAGAACTCTGAAATTACATTTGCTTAGGGGATCCCCCAAAGGCATCTTGGTCAGGTTAATATATTTCTGAGGAGCAGAAATAGATTATAATAGTTAAGGCTCAATCAAGATCATGCATTCATAATAAAATACAATTACTGATATTTAAGTGATATGGAATGTCATACAACATATTTAAAGCTTTTCATTAAGTCATCAGTATACATATTTTCCTTCTGAATCCTTTAGGGCTTTGTAGGCACACTGAAATCAATCATCACACAAATAGAATAAATATCTGAATCTCAAACTACAGGGATGCAAGCGACTGCATTTTATGATTACATCAAAACAACAATTTGTGCCTATCTTACTAGTGGAAATTAATGCTTAGGATTTTAAAGTTTTTCAAACATAAAACATTTTACATAGTAATTATGTATGTGATGAAATAAACACAAAACAGAAAACTTGGAAAGATAAATGTGAAAGTGGAAACTAAGTTGCATACACGGATGTTATAAAACACCACGAACAGCAAACTCACACTTTGATCTCCTAGTTCAGAGTCCACAGTTTTAGTTATCATTTTCTTTCTGAAAGTTATAAAAATCCATGAAGTGCAGTGAAAAGTACTACAAAGTGGCCACAGTTTCCCAACGAGAAATGAGAAAACTTAGAAAATGTAGGCTATAGCTGTAGCTCCCTTTATGCTGATTGTTCTAGGAACTCATTCTCTTAAAGAGAGAATGGTCCTTAGCTGGAACTAGCCAAAAAGATGAGAAAACAGGAATCCAAGAACAATGAAACAACATTAATTCACAAACCAAAAATAAATAAAACCAAAACAATCAAAAACAAAACCTAGGCTCTAATCAATCTTTTTCAAAAGTGGTTTGAATCAGCCCAAGAGTCTCTTTGATTAATCTCAGAGACACTTTCTAAGAACTGCCTTTCCTCTTCCCCTGATTGGCATCGGCCTAGGCAAGTTTATGATTTAATGGGCTGTAGCATTGTGCTATTTTTTAAAATACCATCCCACTTTAAGAAAGTACTTGTTTATTTGTAATTAAGTCCCATTAGTAGTGACTTGAATCCCATCAAGTTAAAGTAGACATAAAATGTATAAGTAAGCTCCTTTGGCTACTAATTTCTGCTACTGCCTCCCCCAACCCTCCAGAAGAAGCACACTCCATATAAGCCATATAGAGAAAACAAGTAATGGATTATTAAACAACAGTTTTAACCCCATTTAACTCTGCAGTAATATCAAGGGGTTGTCTTGGTCAGACTGAATATACAGGGGTAAAAGTGAATTGGATGTGGGATCTTGTGAGCACAAGCTTATCTTCCATGGGTTGTAAACAATTGATTTTTAAGTGAAATCTTTAGTTTCTCTGATCTTTGCGTTTATTTCTGATCTAAACTTTTAACATTTGGGGAATATGTAAAGAAGGTGAAAAGGTAGTGAGTGGGATTAGATCTGGCTTTAAATAGTTGACTTTCCTTCAGTTTTGTCAAAATATGAACCTTCTTTGATAGCCTGAACTTCCACGTCTCCATCTATCATATGAATATCTGATGTTTTCTTGTCATTTTGCCTCAAACGGTAACTTTTATAAGCACGCTGAATGATGGTTGCTGAGACTGCCTCTTGTTTTCGTTTCAGAGTAGTTGTAATTGGCTCATATGTGATCTTAAAAGGGTTGGCTAACATAAATCCAGATTCCATCTCTGAAAGAACTTTCTCCATGCTTACATCTTGACTCATAACTCGCTTTGTTAAAGCGAGTAGGATGTCAAGGCAATGAACTCTGTCCCCGACAGCCATGGGAAGATCCATGGCAACGATCTGGCCCTTGTTTGGTTTTGCCATGAAAAGAGGAGGATGAAGAGCAGCTGCAAAGTCTGAAAGCTTGCTAGAGTCTATATACTGGGTTCTATCAGGATCAAACCTCTTCCATACCTGAAAAAATTTCCTAAAATCATCTTCACTCAATGTCTTGGCTTTTTTCTTAGAAGCAATATTTAAAAACTCCATGACAACAACAATGTACATGTTTACAATGATCAGCCATGATATGAGGATGTAACTGACAAAATAAACAATCCCAACAAAGGGGTTACCACAGTCTCCTCTAACCTGAGTCCCAGGGTTAATTTTATCAGGATCACAGTCAGACCATTTACTGTTGAAAATTGCATTGAGCATCCCATCCCAACCAGCAAATATTGTAACTTGGAAAAGACAGAGCATACTGCTGCCAAAGGTTTCAAAGTTGGACACATCATTAATTCCAGCTTCCTTTTTAACATAGGCAAAATTGTACATTCCAAAGATGGCGTAGACGAACATGATCAGGAAGATGAGGAGACTGATGTTCAACAATGCGGGGAGGGACAGCACCAAAGGAAGCAACAAATCATGGAACACCTTTGGTCCTTTCTCAGGACGCAGGATGTGGATGATCCGTGAGAGAAGTATCAGTTGCACAAGGGAAGGAGGTACAAGGTAATATCCCACCATCAGAGGCAGAAATAGTCCTTGGTGTAGGAAAAGATAAAGCAGGCAATACAATTATTTAGAGGAATATAAATTATTTTACATTTCTTTGGTTTTCTTCTATATGTTAAGGTAATTAATCCTTCCCGTATAACATTTAGCACATATTGAAAGTCTGGGTTAGCCAAATACTAATTGTGGCAATGCTCAGAGTGTCTAACAAAATTTGGAAGAGAATTATTTCTACCATCATTTTCAGAGTATTACAGATCAAGCACTTCTGGAGTCACAGATGGCATGAATTCATAACATAGGACAGTAGTCATATTTTTTTTCCTGATTGCAGTTAGATCAAGAAATTTAATTCAACCCAACCTTTATTGGATACCTCATAAAGGTGTCAAGAAAATATGCGGAGATGAGTGACATGACTCCTATCCTCAAAGACCCTATAATCTAGGGAGTAGCGGTAGATATTTAAACTAACTATAATGCGAGGCAGAAAGACCTAGTGGATAAACACAGTTTAAAAAATATTTTGTATTCAGTGATCACAGATTATAATTTGATTTATTGACTTCATAAATAGTATCTGGGACCTTAGGAGCTTTAAATGTGAATTGAATAAATGAGTCTTCGCCAAGAACTTTTCTTTCTGGCAATGGTGGGAGGATGACGGCACTATGAGAGGGAGATATATAACTATAGAGCAAGGTGAAATTATAATTACCATAAAAAACATAAGGGATGCTCTCTGAAAGTACTGGAGAGGGTGTGGTTCATTCTGAGTTGAGAAGGTGGAGAAGGGGAAAATCCCATGAAACTTCTAAATGAGATGGTATGTTTGCTGAATCTGGAAGGATCATGTCTCACATTTCTGTTAATTTGGTCACTGTCAATGATGGCATTCTCTCTGACGTTCTATCTTACATATACCCTCATTTCCACAGTGCTTTAGTGAACTTTCTACTCTGACTCAAATTTTCATTTCTCCTCAATCTCTCAAACCCTTCCATTATGCAGGAGGTTTCCCTACTTAATTATAAACACATTTTTACTTCTTCATCACTAAATTTTCTTCACTTCCTTTCTTATCTAAAATCTGACTCTATCTTGAGGACACTATTTCCCTTGCAACACTCTCAAGCACAGATAACTCACTCTTTCCCATTCCACATTTCTCAGGGTAGAAAGATGGAACAAACAAGCATCTTTCCCTCTTTCCAATGTGATTTTCAGATACTTTTCCTTCACATTAATTTTATAAACAAAAAAGAAATTTTTGAGTTTGTGGACCATGACATTCAACTATACCATCTCCTACCATTCCTTGGGTCTATGATCTATTCATTCTCCTTCACTCATATTCATTGGAGACTTTGGTACATGGCTCACTGTCACCCTTTCCACCCCAGCACCTACCATCAACAACCCATTGAAAGGCTAGCCCTCCAGTATTTGGCTTTCTTAAATTTTAATAATCTCCATCATTTTACTGTAGACACACCCATCTATGGCCACATTCTGCACCCAGGATACCTGACTTTCTGAGATCTCAAATTCAAACATCTTTATCTCGGACTGCAATTTCCTCTCCTTCTAGATGTCTGATTCAGTAACTCTCATTTCAGTCTCATGGGGCTCTTTAATTCTGTTTTCCTCTGTTTTCTTCCTATCAGCCCTTTCCTGACTTTACATACTTTTCTAGCAAGCTTCTTGTACTTGTCTATCAATATTAGCTGCACTGCCTCTACTACCAGCTGATGAATGAATTTTCTGGGAGCACAACTGAGCAGTTTATCTACATTTTTCACTACTGACTGCATAGAATAGTACTTGACAATAACATTAAATATTGTTTCTACTCTTATGGAGATAACATTATAGTATGTGTCTTATGGGAGGCAGACAATAAACAAACTTTTCTCTGCCTAAAACACTTTTATCTTAGATTCTTGGCTACCTCCTTATCCAATGGGTCTCTATTTAGATTTTTGCTTCTTACGTGAAGTTTTCTCTGATCTCTACTTACTGATTAGGTGCTCCTTGCTCTGTTGTGCTGTTGTGGCACCCCATGCTTCTTCCCTTATCATAACCTTAATAGCACAACATTAACATGTACTGTTTAATTATCTGCATCCCTTGATAGATTATAAACTATGTATATACAGGAATTATGCCTACTTTGTTTGTAACTGAATTCTTTGCACACAGCATAACATATATTCAAAAAGAGGGTAATCAAGTATATTTGTTAAATAAAGGACTGGGATCTCCAGAGTAAGAGAAAACTTGTAACAAATTCATTAAACCCTAAAACTCTAGTGTTGTGAAAGTAGCAAACAGTTTTAGAGATTAGAGGAAAGGGAACAATAGTGAGTTTGAAAGGTTATATCATGCTAAGACATAAAGGTCCTTCTAGTGTCATCTTAGAAAAATAATGTATGTGATATACTGAAGGGGTAATTAAGCATTTATCTGGTGGTCTGTGAAGTAAAGGCTATGTATTAATTCAGAAAGTATTTTTAATATCTTATATCTGTCAGGCATGTGTACATGTATGAATGTAAAAATGTAAGGCATTCCTGCTGGAAATAAAAAGGATCCCTACCTGTTTTGCTTATTAAGAGACTATATCTCAGGAGATATTTACTCTAAGAGCTTGCCTGAATTAATATTATTACAAATGAAAATTTGACTAAACAAAATCTTACCTGTCATAGAGAAAACAACCACCATAAAATCAAAAAGGTTCCATCCATTGGTGAAATAGTTACAATGGAAAACGATGAGCTTTAGTACACATTCTCCAGTGTACAGTGTAACAAAAACTGAGTTAATCCAGTAGACAGCAATGTCAATTTTGGGGTTCTGTTCATCACTTTGTATCATAATGGTTATTGCTTGGAAAAATATAAGAACCATGATGATGACATTAAAAACTTGATTTGTTACCAAGTCAAAGACAAATCCTTGGAACTTGTTCTGTGTGTAAAGAAAAAAGGTGTAATATTTTTATTAATAAGATATTTATACAGACATATTGTCTTTAGATTTACAGCTTCCCTCC
The DNA here is from genome assembly GCF_964270905.1 of Leucopleurus acutus. Taxonomy (NCBI): domain Eukaryota; kingdom Metazoa; phylum Chordata; class Mammalia; order Artiodactyla; family Delphinidae; genus Leucopleurus; species Leucopleurus acutus. The sequence continues at coordinate 53,474,648 of NC_139149.1, forward strand.
CAGCATAAATAGGAAAATAACTGAAGACTAAGTTTTTACCAAGCAATAACTATAGCACAGAATAAAAGCAAACAGAAAGACCATCAAAAGCTCTTTCAAAGACTATATTTTAAAAATTTTGTCAAAAGCATTTGTTGTTAAGAATTTTAAAAACACATCTTCATTTGTAAGAGAGAATATATAAAGGAAACTTTTTCAGAACTTAAAAAAAAAATCTAGATATTTCCTTACTCCTGGGCGAGGTACTGGTTTTTGAGAGACTTCACACATCAGCTTCTTCAGTGCATGGTATTGTTTCTTCTGTTTTACTGTTATAAAGATATTTGAGCCTCCCAGGTAAATAAAGGAAAGAAAAAGATATTAAAATCATATTTAATCCAAATTTCATCTTACATTTATATGCATTTTCGAAAGCTTGGCAATTATTGATTTAATCCTTTAAAAAAGGCTTAACTGCAATGAACTAAATCATGTTTAAACATGTCTGACCTTCTGCACAAAAATTCATACAAAACACAGAGTATACACTGGAAATGATTGATAATTATCTTTTGATGAACTTTCCTGTGGGTAGTCAACTCTATTTTAACTTTTTAGTTACTGAGGCCCACCTCTTGTTAGAGACAAAGGAGAAACAGCAGAGGATATCTGGAAAGGTGACTAAGAAAAGTTGAACTAAAAAGCTAAAGGTAAAGCTGGTTTGTACCTTTTAATAATCAGGAAAAAATATAATTGGTTATATATGTGTTTTTATATGTTCATACGTTACTTAATTTTCCAAATACTATTAGAAGATACTTTTCACTATTATTCAAAAAGCACCAGTGCTTACCTCTTCATTGAACCTTCTAGGGATTATTCATCTTTGTGTTTCTAGTGCTAATTTCAGTATCTTATACAGAATATGCAAAGTGAATAAGAGGTGAACATTTAATGTGTTAATCTAGGAATTAGGAATTGTTACTGCCCATGGCAGGACTTGCTCACTTAAAATTGACAGGGGTCATCAGTTTGAAGTCCAGAAGCAAATCCTAGGATATCATCCCATTAGGTTGAAATCCCTAGGAAGATGAAGCATCCAATCCAATGAAGATTTCATTTGACCACTGATCTTTCTAATCCCATCTAATTAGTGCAGACTCAGAGTGGTTTGTTTACCAGATTCTGCATGTGGTTAAACTTTGATGACATGGCCAAAGATGGAATTTCAAGATTAAACTCTTCTTTTCTTTGATTTACCATAAGGCATTCCTACACCTAATAGAAAGTAGGGCCCTGAGGTTAAAATAAGTGAACTTATATGACTTTTGAGACATTTGTATTAATAGAAGCCCTGAAGGGAGTCTTTGTGTGGAGATGGCACCAAACATGGGTTGTTCAATTCTGCCTCCGAATTCTCTCTTATTTGTTTCGAGCACTCCTATTTAGGTCATGTAGTTAGGATTTATGACTCTACTTCTAGCAGAAAAAGCTATTTCTACCGACAAAGATGTCTCTGCTGGTTATGACTCTGAAAGCTTTGAGTATATCAGAGAGTAAAAAAGTGTGGTTTATTTTTCTTGAACATCTTCAGATATTTGTGCAGATGCATAACAATGTTATTTTTCAGCATGTCATTATTTACAAACCCATATAGAGAAACATTTGTAATTTTTAACTTTTAATCTTGTCTGTGCTTATTTAAATATAGAAAACAATGTAAAAGTGAACATTTCAGCAATATCCATCAATCTGCAGGAACATCAATCATTTTTTTAAAGATAAGTACCAAATAAAAACAATATTAAGCTGGATCCAAAACCAATTATTTGAAGCAGGACATTTTTTTCCCCTCGGACATTGATGAACAAAGAATATTTATACTTATCTTTACTTTATGTTTGTTGAAATTAGCAATAATAGCACCAATCAACATACTCAGAGGAAGAAATAATCCAATGATAATGAAGTCAATAAAGTAACAACACATGTAGATGTTGTCTTCAAAATTAGGCTGCATATCTACCTAAAAGTTAAGTTAAAAAATAAGCGAAATAAGGCAGAACATAGAGGACTTTTAGGGCAGTGAAAATACTCTGTATGATATTATAACGAAGGGTATATGTTATTATACATTTGTCCAAACCCATAGAATGTACAACACTGAGTGAACCCTATGAACTATGAACATTGGGTGATTATGATGTGTCAATGTAGGTTCGTCTTTGGTAAAAAATGCAGCACTGTGGTGAGGAACGTCAATAACGGAGAGGTGTGCATGTGTGAGAGCAGGGGTATATGGGAAATCTCTGTACCTCCCTCTCAATTTTGCTGTAGATCTAAAATTTCTCTGAAAAAATTGTTTTTAAAAATAAAATAAAAAGTGAGAAAATAAGCAAAATATTTATACTGACCTTTTAAGACTTAGAAAATAATTTATGACAAAAAAAATACAACAGTGATACTTGAGGCAGTATTTCCTCCTTGGTCTTTGGTGAAGAGATATCATGGCTTTTATTTGAATTTTAAAGTTTATTGCATTGGCTTAATCATTGTTATGATAATCCTTCAAATGGGTCTGTTTGGCCTCAACCATTGTATATAATCCTGGAAGGAGTTCATTGTTCATGAAATATTCAATCTGAAATGTATTTAATTTCTATCTAGCATAAGCATTTGCTTTTACCATGTTAATTACTCAATTATTGCTTGTGTCCTGTCCTTGAATTGCAAAAATGACTTTGTGTGAACCTTAACAGTGGCTCTAGGATTATATTGTACTTACACCAATAGAATCAACTGCTGAATTCATAATAGTGATCCATCCATTAAATGTGGCCTGTAAAAATGGCATGTATTTAATTTTTATGGAAATCTTATGCTTTGTGGCAAATAGAAATTAAAACTCAATCTGTTATTGATACAGTAAAGCATTTGATTAGTAAGGCTGACCACACTTCAATATACTGTGTAATTGAGATCTTTACCACTTTCATTTTTACATTTATACTGTCTATTAACAACTATTTAAAACTACTTAGCTTAATTGTAGTTAATAACTTAAAATATTTTAAGATAGTATTAATAAAAAGAGAGAGAGAGAGCACTGGTTAGATAGATAGATAAATGGTAAATAAATACACGCTGCCCAAGTGTCATAGTTAGTTGTAACTGCTGTATGTGTGCTTTACTATGACAGAGGTAAGACAGGAATTATTCACCACCTTATATCTGCTAGATATTGGGGGACCAAGTAGCCATTCCTCAAAGCACTAAGTAGAAACAAAATAGCAGTAATCTGAGTTAGATCAAAAATTGTGAACCTATTATCTCATCAGTGGTGGAGGAAATAGCTTTGGCCAGTACCTGTCATTTCCTCCGTTAGTCCTACCTTTACTTCCACTTCCTTCTCCCAACAGAGCAAGGACTTTTGTCTTTCTAAATGAGCTTAGTATAGTATGTCCCATAACATGTATCTACTAACTAATAATTGCTAAAATAATTTAAAACCAACTTTATTAAGCACCCACATTTTGTCCTTTATGTTCACATACAATATGAATGAACATGTAATTCACAAATTCAAACATGTACTTACTACTTGAAGCAGTGAAAGGAAACTGATTCCAACATTATCAAAGTTCAGTTTTGCATTCTCCCATGCCATGGATTCATTAAACACAAGGCTTTCACATTGACTTCTATTCATGACTTCAGATATAGGAAACCTTTCTCCACTTGTTGGGTCAATGCATTCATAGAATGTGCCAGCAAATAAGTGTACTCCTATGATGCTAAAAGCCAGCCAGATCATAAGGCAGACCAGTAACACATTCCATGTGGGTAAAGTTGTTTTTACCAAAGCTCTCACTACCACCTGGCATATAAAAAACAAACATGTAAACTTTAGGTAAGAAATGTGAAAGTGTTTTAATTAAATTGGAAATATTTATTAATGTAATGTCATATTGAAATAACAACAAAAAAGACCATCTTTAAAGATTTAATAGATCACATCTGGTATTTGAATAACCTAAAAAACAAATTTCAATTAAAAATATATATTAAAGGCCATGAGCCTGTGCTCTAGTGTCAGCCTCAGTGCACCCCAAGTTACCTCACCACCCACACCTGCCCAGACTATCCTGCTGCCTCCTGCCTGAGCAATTTCAGTGCTAATTAGATGATACCAGCCTCAGATTACTGATCTTTCTGGAAAGTTTTAACTGTGGAGGAGAAAGGAAATGTCTTAGCTTTAGAAGATAGGCCTGCCTTGAGGGAGTGGCAGACAGGTTGAGGGGGCTGGATTTCTAAGAATTAGAGAGAGGCTGGAAGAATATAATAGGTCCTGGGGGCTTCTGAACCCCAACCAGGTCAGCCCAGCACAGCTTCACCCAACACGACCCTTGGAAGGGAAGAAGCGAGGTCCTGGTTTATTAAATGTGAGGAGTAAAATGCCTGCAGTAGAACTAAAAAATCAGAGTGGTTGATGAAAGAAAGAGAGAGAGAGAAGAGAAAAGAAAAGAAGAGAAGAGAAGAAACGAAAAGAAAAGAAAAGAAAAGAGAAGAAAAGAAAGAAATGTTCGAGTTTTAACAAGCTGCCACATGATAACCATGTGCTGGTCTTAAGATCACATTTTGAATACAGTGTGGCTGACAGGGTCGTGGTGCTCCGGCTGGGTGTCAGGCCTGAGCATTGAAAGTGGTTCAGGACAATGGATTACCAGAGACCTCCTGGCCCCACATAATATCAGTTGGTGAGATGTCTCCCAAAGATCTCCATCTCAATGCTAAGACCCAGCTCCCCTCAACAACCAGGAAGCTCCACTGCTGGACACCACATGCCAAACAACTAGCAAGACAGAAATACAACCCCACCCATTAGCAGAGAGGCTGCCTAAAATCATAATAAGTTCACAGAAACCCCAAAACACAACAACAGATTTGTTTCTGCCCATCAGAAAGACAAGATCCAGCCTCATCCACCAAAACACAGGCACCAGTTCCCTCCATCAGGAAGCCTACACAATCCACTGAACCAACCTCACCCACTTGGGGTAGACATCAAAAACAACCGGACCTACAAACCTGAACCCTGTGAAAAGGAGACCCCAAACACAGTAAGTTAAGCAAAATGAGAAGACAGAGAAATACTCAGCAGATGAAGGAGCAAAGTAAAAACCCACCAGACAAAACAAATGAAGAGGAAATAGGCAGTCTACCTGAAAAAGAATTCAGAGTAAAGATAGTAAAGATGATCCAAAATCTTGGAAATAGAATAGAGAAAATACATGAAATGTTTAACAAGGACCTAGAAGAACTAAAGAGCAAACAAACAGTGATGAACAACACAATAAATGAAATTACAAATTCTCTAGAAAGAATCAATAGCAGAATCACTGAGACAGAAGAATGGATAAGTAACCTGGAATATAAAATAGTGGAAATAACTACAGAGCAGAATAAAGAAAAAAGAATGAAAAGAATTGAGGACAGTCACAGATACTTCTGGGACAAAATTAAATGCACCAACATTTGAATTATAGGGGTCCTAGAAGAAGAAGAAAAAAAGAAAGGGACTGAGAAAATATTTGAAGAGATTATAGTTGAAAACTTCCCTAATACAGGGAACGAAATTGTCACTCAAGTCCAGGAAGTGCAGAGAGTACCATACAGGATAAATCCAAGGAGAAACATGCCAAGACACATGTTAATCAAATTATCAAAAATTAAATACAGGGCTTCTCTGGTGGTGCAGTGGTTGAGAGTCCACCTGCCGATGCAGGGGACACAGGTTCGTGCCCCGGTCTGGGAAGATCCCACATGCCGTGGAGTGGCTAGGCCCATGAGCCATGGCCGCTGAGCCTGCGCATCTGGAGCCTGTGCTCCGCAACGGGAGAGGCCACAACAGTGAGAGGCCCGCATACCTCAAAAAAACAAAAAACAAAACAAAAAACAAACAAACACACCCAAAACAATTAAGAAAATGGTAATAAGAACATATATGTCAATAATTACCTTAAATGTAAAAGGATTAAATGCTCCAACCAAAAGACATAGGCTGGCTGAACGGATACAAAAACAAGACTTGTACATATGCTGTCTACAAGAGATCCACTTCAGACCTAGGGACACATACAGACTGAAAGTGAGGGGATGGAAAAAGATATTCCATGCAAATGGAAATCAAAAGAAAGCTGAAGTAGTAATTCTCATATCAGACAAAATAGACTTTAAAATAAAGACTATTCCAAGAGACAAAGAAGGACACTACATAATGATTAAGGGTTCAATCCAAGAAGAAGATATAACAATTGTAAATATTTATGCATCCAACATAGGAGCACCTCAATACGCAAGGCAAATGCTAACAGCCATAAAAGGGGAAATCGACAGTAACGCAATCATAGTAGGGGACTATAACACCCCACATTTACCAATGGACAGATCATCCAAAATGAAAATAAGGAAACACAAGCTTTAAATGAGACATTAAACAAGATGGACTTAATTGATATTTATAGGATATTCCATCCAAAAACAACAGAATACACTTTCTTCTCAAGTGCTTATGGAACATTCTCCAGGATAGATCATATCTTGGGTCACAAGTCAAGCCTTGGTAAATTTAAGAAAATTGAAATCGTGTCAAGTATCTTTTCCAACCACAATGCTATGAGACTAGATATCAATTACAGGAAAAAAAATACAGACACATGGAGGCTAAACAATAGAGTACTAAATAACCAAGAGATCAGTGAAGAAATCAAGAGGAAATCAAAAAATACCTATAAACAAATGACAATGAAAACACAACAGCCCAAAACCTATGCGATGCAGCCAAAGCAGTTCTAAGAGGGAAGTTTATAGCAATATAATCCTACTTCAAGAAACAAGAAAAATCTCAAATAAGCAACTTAACCTTACAACTAAAGCAATTAGAGAAAGAAGAATAAAAAACCCCCAAAGTTAGCAGAAGGAAAGAAATCATAAAAATCAGCAGAAATAAATGAAAAAGAAATGAAGGACACAATGGCAAAGATCAATAAAACTTAAACCTGGTTCTTTGAGAAGATAAACAAAATTGATAAACCATTAGCCAGACTCATCAAGAAAAAAGGGAAAAGACTCAAATCAGCAGAATTAGAAATGAAAAAGGACAAGTAACAACAGAAATACAAATGATCATAAGAGATTACTACAAGCAACTATATGTCAATAAAATGAACAACCTGGAAGAAATGGATGAATTCTTAGAAAAGCACAACCTTCCAAGACTCAACCAGGAAGAAATAGAAAATATGAACAGACCAATCACAAGCACTGAAATTGAAACTGTGTTTAAAAATCTTCCAATAACCAAGCCCAGGACCAGACAGTTTCACAGGCAAATTCTATCAAACATTTAGAGAAGAGCTAACAGCTATCCTTCTCAAACTTTTCCAAAATATAGCAGAGGGAGGAACACTCCCAAACTCATTCTATGAGGCCACCATCACCCTGATACCAACACCAGACAAAGGAGTCACACACACACAAAAAACCTACAGGCCAGTATCACTGATGAACATAGATGAAAAACTCCTCAACAAAACACTAGCAAACAGAATCCAACAGCACATTAAAGGGATCATACACCATGATCAAGTGGGGTTTATCCCAGGAATGCAAGGATTCTTCAATATACACAAATCAATCAATGTGACACACGACATTAACAAACTGAAGGAGAAAAACAATATGATAATCTCAATGGATGCAGAAAAAATTTTCGACAAAATTCAACACCCATTTATGATGAAAATCCTCCAGAAAGTAGACATAGAGGGAACTTACCTCAACATAATAAAGGCCATTATATGACCAACCCACAGCAAACATTGTTCACAAAGGTGAAAAACTGGAAGCATTTCTTCTAAGTTCAGGAACAAGACAATGTTGCCCACTCTCACCATTATTATTCAATGTTTTGGAAGGTTTAGCCACACCAATCACAGAAGAAAAAGAAGTAAAAGGAATCCAAATCGGAAAAGAAGAAGCAAAACTGTCACTGTTTGCAGATGACATGATACTATACATAGAGAAAGATGCTACCAGAAAACTTCTAGAGCTAATCAATGAATTTGGTAAAGTAGCAGGATACCAAATTAATGCACAGAAATCTCTTTCATTCCTATACACTAATGATGAAAAATCTGAAAGAGAAATTACAGAAACACTCCCACTTACCATTGCAACAAAAAGATAAAATACCTAGGAATAAACCTACCTAAGGAGACAAAAGACCTGTATGCAGAAAACTATAGATGCCAATGAAAGAAATTAAAGATGGTACAAACAGATGGAGAGATACACTATGTTGTTGGATTGGAAGAATCAAGATTGTGAAAATGACTCCACTACCCAAAGCAATCTACAGATTCACTGCAAACACTATCAAACTACCATTGGCATTTTTCACAGAATGAGAACAAAAAACTTCACAATTTGTATGGAAACAGAAAAGACTCCGAACAGCCAAAGCAATCTTCAGAAAGAAAAATAGAGCTGGAGGAATCAGGCTCCCGGACTTCAGACTATACTACAAAGTTACTGTAATCAAGACAATATTGTACTGGCTCAAAACCAGAAAAATAGATCAATGGGACAGGGTAGAAAGCCCAGAGATAATCCCATGCACATAGGGTCACCTTATCTTTGATAAAGGAGTCAAGAATATACAATGGAGAAAAGACAGCCTCTTCAATAAGTGGTGCTGAGAAAACTGGATAGCTACATGTAAAATAATGAAATTAGAACAGTCCCTAACACCATAAACAAAAATAAACTCAAAATGGATTAAAGACCTAAATGTAAGGCTGGATACTAAAACTCTTAGAGGAAAACATAGGCAGAACACTCTATGAAATAAATCACAGCAAGATCCTTTTTGACCCACCTCCTAGAGAAACGGAAATAAAAACAAAAATAAACAAATGGGACCTAATGAAACAAAGGTTTTTGCACAGCAAAGGAAACCATAAACAAGACAAAAGGCAACCCTCAGAATGGGAGAAAATATTTGCAAGTGAAGCAACTGACAAGGGATTAATCTCCAAAATATACAAGCAGCTCATGCAGCTCAATATCAAAAAAACAAACAACCCAATCCAAAAATGGGCAGAAGATCTAAATAGACATTTCACAAAGAAGGTACACAAATTGCCAACAAACACATGAAAGGATGCTCAACATCACTAATCATGAGAGAAATGCAAATCAAGACTACAATGAGGTATCACCTCACACCAATCAGAATGGCCATCATCAAAAATCTACAAACAATAAAGGCTGGAGAGGGTGTGGAGAAAAGGGCAACATCTTGCATTGTTGGTGGGAATGTAAATTGATACAGCCACTATGGAGGACAGTATGGAGGTTCCTTAAAAAACTAAAAATAGAACTACCATAGGACCCAGCTATCCCACTACTGGGCATATACCCTGAGAAAACCACAATTCAAAAAAGAGTCATGTACTACAATGTTCATTGCAGCACTATTTACAATAGCCAGGACATGGAAGCAACTGAAGTGTCCATCGACAGATGAATGGATATAGAAGATGTGGCACATATATACAATGGAATATTACTCAGTCATAAAAAGAAACGAAACTGCGTTATTTGTAGTGTGCTGGATGGACCTAGAGTCTGTCATACAGAGTGATGTAAGTCAGAAAGAGAAAAACAAATACCGTACACTAACACATATATATGGAATCTAAAAAAAAAAAAAAGGTTCTGATGAACCTAGGGGCAGGACAGGAATAAAAACATAGACATAGAGAACGGACTTGAGGACACGGGGAGGGGTAAGGGTAAGATGGGACAAAGTGAGACAGTGGCATGGACATATATACACTACCAAATGTAAAATAGATAGCTAATGGGAAGCAGCCGCAGAGCACAGGGAGGTCAGCTCGGTGCTTTGTGACCACCTAGAGGGGTGGGATAGAGAGGGTGGGAGGGAGGTTGAAGAGGGAGGAGATATGGGGGTATATTTATGCATAGAGCTGATTCACTTTGTTATAAAGCAGAAACTAACACACCATTGTAAAGCAATTATACTCCAATAAAGATGTTAAAAAATATATATTAAAAATCCAGATATTCTCAAAATTTTTGTACTAAAAATATTAAAAGACAACAGGGCTGATTGGTATAAATACTAGAATACATAATTATTTCACTTATTTAACTCGTTTTTCCATTTTCTCTATTGTGCCAGAAATGGGCAAGACAAATGAACCTGTGTATATGTATGAGATTATTTAGAAAGCATATAAAATGAGAGTGAAATAAGCCTGGATCTAATCTTGGGGATTCTAACTTCAGGGAGGATTAGCCTATAAAGGAGATGGTGAAGAAGTGGAGGGAAAATAAGAGGAAGACCAAGAGATTGTAGAGATTGTAGATTCTTGAAGCCAAGGCAAGCGATTGTGTCAAGAAACACTGAATGTGCAGCTGTGCCTCTCAAAATCATAGATCTCCTCTCTGAACCACTGTCTCTAGTGACCTACTCCAGAGTGGGACATTTGGGAAATGAATCTACCACCTAAACTTAAATATAACAATAATCTATGATCACTGTCTCCATTTCCTCAGTTCCTTCATTCTTTAAATATTATTGATACATTCAGAATTTTATTATCAGTCCACTAAAGCTGTTATGGTGAATGTAAACCAGTGGCTATACCCAATAAAATATTTTCAATCTTTGCTACCTCTTTATCTTTCCTTTATCATTTATACTTTGACTCCTTTTCCCCACCCTCACTTCTTTCTCTCTCTCTTTTTTTCCCTGAGGGAACCTTCTCTTTTCTACCATTCTAACCTTCCCTTCCCTCAGCCATTACTGGATACGGAGCCTTTTGCCTATACTTTCTTTCTTATATTCCTTAGATTTCTGTCCTTGAATTAATATTTTGATTTTTAAGTATGCTTTTAATTACATTTAGTTTTACTTCTAAAACTAAGTCACAGATCCTTTGTTGACATTTAGATATTTTGAAAGGCCCACTGATGCTTCTGATGAAAAAAATGCTATGTCTATTAGAAAATACACACAAATGTAAGAATAAAAGCAATAGATATGGTTGAAACAAATATTTAAATAGTAAGAGCACCTGAAGCTTATTAAATACATAAAACATTAATTTTGTAATCACTTAGCTTCCTTATATACTCAGTTAATTCAGCTACAGAACTTCCAGAGGATGAGATGAAGATTAAGATCTGGATCTGACCTTGACCTAAACATAATTATTTACCTGACCTCGAATTGTCCATGGCTACTGTCTCATTGCCGTTCTAATTAATGAATGGCATCAAATAGTAACAGCACTTGATTTCTGAGAGGCAGCTTCCCTAGCAAATCGCTTCCTACTTTTCTGTGAATCAAGGGCAGAAAACTTGCTGATTTTGACACTTTTTTTCCTCTTTGTATCTAAATTTATTAGGATGAAGAAATGCTGATATTATGCCAGAACGTTTTTTAAAATAAGGGAAAGTAGTCTAGTTACATTCATTATCTAATTTTTGTGTGTTAGTGTATATCTGTACATGTGTTTTGCTTTACTTAGGTATAATTTACAAAAATTGTGTAAATTTAAGATGTACAAGGTGATGTCCTGATATATGTATAAATTGTGAAATGATTCCTACAATCAAGCTAATTAACACATCCATCACTTCACATAATTATCTTTTCGGGTATGTGGTGAGAAACATTTAAGATCTACTCTCTTAGAAAATTTCGAATATACAATGCAGTATTACTAACTGTAGTCACCATACTGTACACTAGATCCCCAGAACTTATTCATCTTATAAATGAAAGTTTGGACCCTTTGATCAACATTTCTCCATTTCCCTTACCCACAGCCCTTATGTTTTAATAGGCCATGTGTAGTTTATAGCCCTAGAATATACTATGAAATTATCTTATCACTAAACTGAATTTATGCTAGAAATTTGGCTGTATTGTCATTCCTGAATCTTACAGATCTTTTCAATCATTTTCTCCTTTTCAGCTTATTTTCCTCCTTGTTTTGGTTTAAAAGCAATGGGGAATATCACCACCTTGTGGACTTCCATAAAGTTGTTAATAAAGTGTTTCGTAAGTCATAATGTAAATTACAATTAATATTCAAAATTTTTGTTTTCTAGGTGTACGATAACTGGAATTTTTCTGTATTTGCTACATGATCAAATATTTCTTTCCCAACATTAGCACATCAAATGTATTTGGAGAATAGGTTGACCAGTCACAGATTCATATTAATTACAAAAATATTGTCAATCATGCATTTGCATATATATTAAAATATAATTAACATACTTAAAACATATACACATGTATACACAACTGTGTATCACATAATCATATTATATTGAATCATATAAAGATGGTACTATTAAAATTTTGGAAGTATGTTTTAGGTAAAACACATTTTTAAAATTACTTATATTTCTGTTTAGATTTATAATAATCACTCAAAATTTGAAATAAAAATAAATATCTATTTTTTAACCAAGTGGAAGGAATTTAAGTATTGAGTTTCTTAATGAATGGCAGTTTAAATGTAACATACAATGTATCAACTATAAAAACAATGCAGCTTAAACATAAATAAGTTTCTTATTGTTTCCACCTACATTGGATATATGATATTCCATAGTATTAGTCAAAGAGGCAGGCTAATGTTAAATAATCCATGTAAATGACAAATGTAAGGAAATATAAATGTATGATTACAAAATAAAAGGTAAAATACTACTCTCCCATTTCTGCATATAATTGATCATTGTATAGCTATATAATTATACTAATTGTGGTGGTCATAGACTCTGCTTTTTCTTCTAGGTTGAGTCATATGGGACTTCCATTATAGGCCCAAAGATTGAACATTGGCCATTTTATATGGTGCAACCTATTAGTTTCCCTCACATTGTTCAGAAGAAGTTTTAACATGGGAGTGAGAGAGAGAAGACTGGCAAGAATTCATAATTTGTGACGTGTGACTTAAAAGTGAATTTATTTTAAAACTCAAACTGTTATTTCATTTGGTAAATTAATAAGTGTGTATGATGTCCTTATAATTTAAAAAAGTTAGCTAACTGATCAACATTTCATTTCCTATCAGTTATATTTTTAACATGGACATCATTTCATTAATACTTCTATGTATCAGTGGGTTATTACTTTTTTCTCTCTCAACTATTAATTTTTTGCTTATCTTTATTAGTTTTCATATCTTATGAGCAATAAAGGCCTAAAATGTTAATAAGCATAACTAATAAACTTTTCTTCTGTATTTTTAATTAGTAATATGTAAGACTTCTGTATTAATATTGTTAAAGATACAAATGTGAAGACAACATGATTGTTAATTTATGGAGATTTATTAATCCTAAATAAAAACCTACAGATTAGAAACTTTTCTCTTACCTTCATTCTTTCAAATTGAGATAGAACTCTGAGTGCTCGAAGGAATTTAATGGAAATAAGTGGTTTTAGTTCTTCCCGAGATTTGCCTATTAAGCTAAGACAAAACACCTGGGTATATCAAAAAGTGAATAGAATTTAATTTTAACTTTAATCAAAACAATGTGTAAAAAACTTTTATTATGGAAAAGATACAGTCAAAGCCTACTAAGAAATTTATGAAATATTTTAATATACATTTCAATATATCTTAATGATGACCTACAGAAAGATATAAGAAAATCATTCTGTGTTAAAATCACTTAAAGAAAGATAAAACTATTTTCTGGTAATAGGAATATATGCTATCGAGATAAAAGTTTGTATATTTGAGATTCTTTATGGTCAAGGCTTAATATTTATATCCACTTTTTATTTTTAAATTAAATTAAGAATCAGTTACATGATTATTTGCAATATAGTAATAGTACACAATGTATTCATTAAAACAAAATTCGGAATATAGTTACATATGAATCTAAATATGAAGATGGTTAAGATGATATAAAAAATAGGATTTCAGAGAAGAGGCATAAAGAAGGAAATGAATACTGTTAAGTCCAAGTACTAATTACCAAAAAATATAGCAAGATTCTAAGGTGATTTTTTAAACTAAACATATATGTATAAATATGATTCAAATTCTAAAAAATTAACGGAGATTGAGCAAGGTGGTATAGTTATGATTAACTTTTGTTGTATCTTCATATTTTCTGTATTTTCAAGGCAATATAAATGAAAAAAATTACTCTCCTTTACCCCATGCTAAAGAGATTATCTTGAAGTGGACTTTGAAGTAAGGGTATCATTTATATAAGCATGGAGGGATGTGGACTCAAAAGAACAATACCAGGAAACAGGAAGGTGGGTTGCAGGTGTAGTATGGTTTGGTTGAAGTAGAAGGTTAATTGCAAGAATTAATTTAGAAGACAAAGTTCAGATATTGTAAGTCATTATTTAAAGACTGAGAAGTTTCAATCATTGTTTGTAGAATAGGGAGACATTTGTGCATTCAACAAAAATTATTGAGCACCTAATATGTGACATGAATTGTTCTAGGATAACAATTTTATAGGATAAGGAGAGAACCAAACTGAGAAACTATTTTGCCTTAATGGAGCTTATCTTTCAGTAAGCAAAATCAGTGAGTAAATTATATTGGGCTGGCCAAAAGGTTTGTTTGGTTTTTTTCTGTAAGATGGCTCTAGTAGCACTTAGTTGTCTTTAACTTCATTTGAAACAATTTTGTTAGATTGTATTGTGACAGCTGTCATATCTGTGTGCATTTTTTAAAAACTTATCAAAATTGGTGAATTTTTGTGTAACCATTTTAATATTGAAGATGGAAAAAAAGAAGCAACATTTTCAGCATATTATGCTTTCTTATTTCAAGAAAGGTAAAAACGCAACTGAAATGCAAAAAAAGATTTAGCAGTTTTTGAAGAAGGTGCTGTGACTGGTCAAATGTGTCAAAAGTGTTTTGCGTGCTGGAGATTTCTCGCTGGATGATGTTCCATGGTTGGGTAGACCAGATGAAGTTGATAGTGTCAAATTGAGACATTAATTGAGAACAATCAGCGTTATACCATGTGGGAGATAGCTGGCATACTCAAAATATCCAAATCAAACACTGAAAATCATTTGCACCAGCTTGGTTATGTTCATCGCTTTGATGTTTGGGTTCCACATAAGTTAAGCGAAAAAAACCTTCTTGACCGTATTTCTGCATGCGATTCTCTACTTAAATGTAATGAAGACATTCTGTTTTTTTAAAAAAATTCTGACAGGCGATGAAAAGTGGCTACTGTACAATAACGTGGAATGGAGGAGATCGTGGGGCAAGTGAAATGAACCACCACCAACCACACCAAAGGCCAGTCTTCATCCAAAGAAGGTGATGTTGTGTATATGGTGGGATTGGAAGGGAGTCCTCTATTATGAGCTCCTTCTGGGAAACCAAACGATTAATTCCAACAAGTACTCCTCCCAATTAGACCAACTGAAAGCAGCACTCAGCAAAAAGCATCCGGAATTAGTCAACAAAAAACGCATAATCTTCCATGAGTTTAATGCAAGACCACATGTTTCTTTGATGACCAGACAAAAACTATTATGGTTTGGCTGGGAAGTTCTGATTCATCCGCTATATTCACCAGACACTGCACCTTTGGATTTCCATTTATTTTGGTCTTTACAAAATTCTCTTAATGGAAAATATTTCAGTTCCCTGGAAGACTATAAAAGGCACCTAGAAGAGTTCTTTGCTCAAAAAGATAAAAGTTTTGGGAAGATGGAATTATGAAGTTGCCTGAAAAACGGTAGAAAGTAGTGGAACAGAAGGGTGAATATGTTGTTCAATAAAGTTCTTGGTGAAAATGAAAAATGTGTCTTTTATTTTTACTTAAAACCGAAGTAACTTTTTGGCCAACCCCATATAATATTAATAGGAAATGAAGAAAGCAGAGAAAGCACAAAGGAGTATTGTAGTGGTTGCAGTTTTAAATATGGTAATGCAGAAAGACCTAACTTCAACACTTTCTTTTCAGCAGACATAAATGAGGTGAGCCAGCAAAAATTTCAGGTGGAAGGAAGAATAAGTGCAAAGGCACTAAGATAGAAGTAATTTTGGCACGGTTTTTGAACTTCAAGAATTCCGGTGCTGGTGGAGCAGTATATAGACCAGGATGGGGGAAAGGGAGAGAGCCAGGACATAAGACTGGATCATGTAGAGACTTGTAGGCCTTTGATTGCAAAGACTGTAGCTTTTACTATGAGTGAGGGGTGTTTATTGGAGGATTTCAAGAAAAGTGACTTGAGCTGAGTTTCATTTTACAACAGTACAACATATGTGGTTGCTATGTGGAGAGTAGAACAAAGGCATGCAGTGGTGGAAGCAAGGATCTCAGCTTGGAATCTACTGCAGTGATACAAATGGGCAGTTCTGGTAGCTTGGATCAGTGTGGTACTGGTGAAGGTTATGATAAGTAGTCTAATTTTAAATGTATGATTTAAAGGTAGAACCCATCTAAATATTTTAGAATGCTGATATTTTCAAGATATTCTGCAATAAGACTATTCTAATTAGCAGCAGGTTTATAGGCAATGATTAGAAGAATCAGGAGTTAAGTACTGAACTGTTAAAATTTTAGAATGAAAAGAAAAGGATGGATGTGAAGCATTACATATGAAGAAATATGGGATGTTGGTGACTGAAAATGTATATAGAGAGGGAAAAGAAAGACATAAGTAAATGGAAGAGTAAGTCAGAGTAAAGAAGGAAGAGTAAATCAAATAGCCTTTCAATTTTTTCTTTAAAATACGTACAATAACAACCATGAAGTCTAGTTGGTACCAGCCATTAGTGAAATAGGCTTTAAAACCGTATGCCATCCACTTTAGAAGCATTTCCAGAATAAAGATGTAAGTGAAGATCATGTCACCATATTCTAATAAGATTTTAATAGTCTTCCTCTGATCAATATATATATCTTCAAAAGCCTGTGGGTAAAAAATTTTAGGATTAGTGTACATGTAATTTCTATAAGCTCTTTTGGCACAGAGGGGAATGAAATCCCATCTCTAGATGGTGAGCATTGTCATAGGTTGTAGTCTCAAGGGCTTGTTCACTTGGTTTGGATTTATTCACACAATCCACATCTGTTTTCTGATCCCATCCCTGTAGCAGACATCATTCATTGATTCCAGAACCTCCAAATTGTGTTCTAATTAGTGATCTGAAAAGCCTCTCTCAAATCAATTAATCAAACTTAAGAGGTGGAATCTTTAGTCACATCTGACCTGGTTCTTGTCTCTAATTCCACATAGCCATCTCATAGATATATGCTATTGAGATTAAAGGAGCAGAGATAAACAAACAAAGAAACAAAACCCCCCAAACCTGTGTTTTCAGAAATCCATGCTGCTATTACATGAAAAAGTCACAGAGTTTGTCAGATCAACCATTGGAAACACATGAATATGAAATAAACTTATAATGTTTTTCTAAAATTTCTTAGTTTTAATAGATCAACCTCAATTTTACTGTGAAGGAAGCAAATTCTGATAATGTCATTCAAAGCAATTTCATAGTATTTTTTTATCACTGTAAAAATGGCAATAAAATATCAATAACCTCAGGCAGACTTGTTTCAAAGTGTATTTGAGGTCAAAGATTAAACAAGGATGAAAATAATCTTTGGTAAATAATGGTGTGACTCTTAAAAACCTATTAAATAAAAGTAAATATAAAATAAGAGAATTGCTGACTCAATTGAACGAATTATGGAGTAGAAGTGTTTATAAAAGCAGATTATAAATATCATCCAAAGTTATTTTAAAGGACTTTATTCATTACATGTATTTACTTACTGAATAGGTATATAATGTGAAATAATATAAAAAGATATACAGAAGTCTCTATTTCAATTAAAACATAGGCAAAACCAATCTGTGGCAGTTGAAGTCCACATACTGGCTATCCACATGGAATGAAGAAGTAACTGTTAGGGTCAGAGTATGGTTCTGGAGCCCTGGTAGCATTCTATTTCTCAAGCCAAGTGATGGTTACATAGGTACATACACTTGGTGAAAATCTTTTATGCTATACATTTAAGATTTTCTTGCTTTTCAGTATGTGTGCTAAATGTCAGTATAAAGTTTACTTTAAAAATATTTGCAGTACAAAGTCTGGTTCCCAACCATGACTCTGTTTGGTGCATCTCATGATTAACTATTTCTTGTGTATCATTCTTTGATCTTCTTTAATCAAACACAAGCAAATATCAATATGTGTTCTATTTTTCTCCCTTTCTTACATAAAATGTAGCATGCTGTACACTTTATTCTTTCTTTTTTTCACTTATTACCATATCTTGGGGAATTGCAATATCAGCATGCAGACAGCTCTTGCATTTTCTAGGTAACTGCACAGTATCCCATTGGATGACTGTACCATAGCATATTTAAACAGTCACCTAATATGGTTTCTTTTCGTTTTTCAATCTTTTGCTATTACAAAAAATTCTTCAGTGCATAGCCTTGTAAATGCATTTAATGTGTGTGAAGATTTTAAAATAATTTCCCTGAATCAAGATTCTTGGGTCAATGGGTAAATATATTTGCAGTTCAAAGGTTCTTAAAAGTATGTGCAGGGACTTCCCTGGTGGCACAGTGGTTAAGAATCCTCCTGCCAATGCAGGAGACACGGGTTCGGGCCCTGGTCCAGGAAGATCCCACTTGCCGCGGAGCGACTAAGCCCACACGTCACAACTGCTGAGCCTGTGCTCTAGAGCCCTCGAGACACAACTCCTGAGCCCATGCGCCTAGAGCCCGCAACAAAGAGAAGCCACCACAATGAGAAGCCCACGCTCCACAATGAAGGGTAACCCCTGCTCGCCGCAACTAGAGAGAAAGCCCACGTGCAGCAATGAAGACCCAACGCAGCCAAAAATTAATTAATTAATTTTACAAAAAAGTAAATGCAATATTTCTCTTTCCAATGGAACGGGTAACAAAGTACTAGCACAATATGTGCATTTTATTAAACTTTATTAAATTAAGAAAAATTGGGTATTTATTAACATTCTTTTTTCCTGCTATCATTCATATATTTTGAAATTATATTATTTATTTAATATTGAATGAGGCATATACAGACTTTCTGAGAAACTGTAATGTATGTCTTCCAAAACTAAAATCCTAGAATATGAAATTTTGTGCTATAATAAGTATTCTGCGGAAAAATGATTTGGCATGGTGACTTCATGAATGTAGACTCATGATGCATTTTTTTTTCCATAAAAATATGAACTCTCACTTACCAGAGCACCTGTGCTGAGCAGAGTGACAAGGCCAATGAAACACTTAAAACAACTGTTTTCTACTATCTTGCAGCAAGTTTTCCTTATGTTCTGCCAAATTTTTCTTTTCCTGTAGTCTCTGCTGATTTGAGCAGATGAAGATCTTCGTCCATAACCTGTCAAGAATGAAACTATTAAGAACAGAAATCTAGAAAACTCATGAAAAAGTAAACATTCCAAATGTTTTGGCAAGTATTTATTTACAGAGTCTAATATAGGTGGTTTCTGACATAAGTATTTGATTTTTATCTCTATTGTAGTGACCACTGCAATCACTGAGGAAAAAAAGAAAAAACTTAGCTTGTGAGTTTGGTAACAGTAGGAGGAAAGAAATTGTGAAAGGAAGAGATGACTTAGAACATCCTCTTACCCTGCTGGACAGAGTCTGAGAATAGAACTCACCCCCACTCCTACAAAACACACACATGCATACACACAAGACACACACACACCATCTTCTGATTACTACATTTTTGTATAATGCCTGAAAAGTCATTCTCTGAAGATTCACATAGCATAACAAGCATTTCCATTTAAATATACAAATATTTATGACATGGTAAGAGGTATAATATCAGTTAAGTAAATTAAATTGATCCCAGCTCTTAGGTGGCATGGGAATGGAAATTTTGATTGAGACTCTTTAAGGAGCTAAGCTTGGAGTAATTTGTGGGTAGGGTACTGGTGTGTGAGGTTGAATTCTACCTTCTCGTCAAGAGAGTTAGCATAAGGAAAACGTGAGGCTTGAGAAGGGTATGATTAACAGGTAAGAGAGTGAAGAATGGAGGTGGGTGGAGTTTAAAGAGACACATTTTAGAATTTTATAAAATTTTACCTAGAGTCAATTTATACATCTTTGGTCAGAAAAATATAGAAAATGTTTCCTCCCTGGTCTTGTATGATACAAGTGCTATAACTCAAGCTACCAAGAGCGGATTCTTATTTTTGAATATAGGAATTTGAACATTTAGCAATTACCATTTTGATGATTTCCAGTGATTTCAAATGTTCAGAACCTACAGTTATTTGTTAATCTTGTTAGGAAACTAATTTGAATTATAAGTCATTGAGGGTTGCATGCTACATATCTAGTGAGTCGGTCAACTGACAGAAGCCCCATACATTTCTTAATATTCATGTGGTATATAAAAATACATGACCATCAGGTGATTTGTTTTCCTATGAGTATTTTAAATATTGACCCCATTCCACGAGTTATAAAAACATACACACGTACACTAATTTAATCTTTTTAATAATCCCATGAAGTCTTATTATTATTCTCATTTTACATGTTGGGAAATGAGCCAGAGAGAGGGTAAGTAAAAGCTTGTAAATGGTGGGCTGGCATATGAACTCAGGCTGTCTGATTTCAGAACCAACACTCTTAACTACTTCATTAGACTCCCTAGGATGTAGGTCCTTCCTCTCTTTTCCAAATACTGACTTTTTCTTAGATATTTATTATAAGTTTCTATCAGGATTCATATGGGCATGTGTACATGTGCATGCACACAAACATGTTCATGTGTGTGTATTCCTTAGTCAAATTAATAAACTCTTTAAAATTAAAAGTATATTCAATAGTATTATTTAGGTTAAGAGAAATTTAGTCTAATTTCAATACAATTTTCAAAGGAATTAATTTTTTTCTTACCGTTTTTAAGACGCTTTGGCTTTCCACGTTCATAGACCATTTCTTCTTCTTCAGAGATAGAAATATCAACCGTACTGCATTCAGATGAGCTAGATTGCTTTACCTTCTGAAAAGTAAAATCCCACCAAGAAAGTTGTGATTAAACTTTCATTTACTCACTGTAGTTAAAGTTTATTTTATTTTCAGAAAAAAGAAAAATTATGTACAGAAAGACTACTGTCAGGCATAAAAGACTTCAGGCCAATTTCATAATTGATATTAAAATGCATACATATCTCTGGGAATTGAATTTTTTAAAAAATATTTAAAAAATTAACTTAAGATAAAATGATTTTTAGATTAAAATTAACATATAGTTTATAACACTGTTCTCCTAAAAGATGTGCAGGCTATCTCAAATTTCTGAAAGGAAAGATCTAGGTAGAGTATACAAAAAAGAAAATTATAAATATTTTGTTCTACCTCTTTGTCTTTTGCACAGTAAGCATCAAGGAAATAAAATTAGAAGTTTTGTTTGCTTTAAACCATATACGGTCAATTGTAAGACATCATGGTGCTCAATTAAAAAAATAAAATATACAGCAGGATATTACTCTTAAATAAGCAAATCTCTTGAAAAATTATTTCATTTCCCTTTGTATTCTCTTTATTATTGATAAAATAAGGGTATAGCAATGCACTGATTTGGGAGTAGACAATAAATAAATTAATATTATATCATGTTTGAGCATTCAATGATTGAAAATTATACATTTTATATTTAAATGCTTTATTAGAGTTTGGAAAACCCTTGCACATAAATTATTTGATGACATTTTCCCAAAACTGTGTGAGTACTTTTATTCTAAATTTATAAATAAATCAATTAAGATTCAAAGTTATAAATCATTTTAGTAAAAGATTATTTAATGGCCAATATATATTGCTACATTATGAAAAAACAAGTTTCAAAATCTGATTTAAATTTTATGCTTTTATGAAATTTATATAGTTACATATTTGTAATAAAATATGAAAGTTTAAATACCAAAGAGAGTATGAATCTCTGAATTATCAGATCACGTGTAATTTTATATTTCATCTTTGGCTTTTGGTATATCAACATCCTAAGCACTCTTGGGCTACATAATCTGGAAAGTGTTATAAATATATAAATGAATAAATCTTCTTTGAGTAGTTAACCAATCAACAAGACCAAATAATTATGCAGCTTAAATGACAACTTCTGAAACTTCAACATTTACAGTTATATTAATTTCCATCTTTCCTATGTATTTTCATATCTCCAACTTTCTAATGAGATTGGCAAGAAGTTTCCCATTTCCACATGATGTGCTATGATAAATAGTAATTTTACTGAGAAATGGATGGTAGTACATGCCTTATAGTATTGTTATAATTTAAATAAAATCAGCTAGCACTCTATAAATATTCATAAATATTTAAGTGAAGATATAGAAGTGTGCTGGAGAAGAATACTTTTCATTTTCTAATAATGGTATTAATTAAAGGAAAATGAACCTGAGAATATGGGGTGTGACAAGGAGTGAAAATGATTCTCGGAAACAAAGATGCCTGCACTAGAAACTAGAAGGACTTTGAATAATTGAAACTTAATTCCTTTTAGAAGGCCAATTTGATAAGTTATTGCAGAGAGTGGCTGCCAAGCCAGAAGAGGTCTGGGAGATAAGATGGTGTCAGAGACTATGGGGACCTGGAAAAAGATATTCTCTGCCCTTCCCCATGCCAGTGAATGAACTAAAACGATTCTCTAGTGAGGTCCAATGCAAGTGGCTCACAGTGCAGATGTGATCTCTATAGATGTAGCTTTGAATTAAATGATAGCTCCTACTAACACATTATGCTGCTCGCAAATGAAGACAGTAAGACTGTATCCCGTAGGGTATACATTTTAAAAGCTAAGTGAACAGCAGTATCTGCCCTTCTTTGAATATGACCCTTCTCCCCCACCACCCTGTGTTTATAAAGTTGCAAAATGTTCACAATTCAAACTGGTGGTTTTTTCCTTTGTTCTTTTAGTCCAGCTCAATTATATATGCTATAATACGTTGCAGAAATGAACTGACAAGAATCTTAAAATTTTAGCAAGCAAGAAAGTAACTTAGCACTCTTCTAGTCCCATCTTATATTTTAAATATGATAAAGTCCAGGAGAGTTTGGTGATTTCTCCAATAACACACATAGATTTTAAAAATGTAGTTTTCTTCAATATGCTTTTCATCACCCCATGCTGCTTGCTTATTAATGGACAGACTATTATAATTATATTATCTATTGTTTACTAAGTGCTTACTATATATGGGCATTATTCTATGCACTATTGAACTATTTTTCTCAATCTTTCTTTTCTATCTCCTCTAAGAAATAGATACAAGTTTATACTCATTTACAGACGAGGAAACTGAAGCTTAGAAAGTTTAAGAAACTTGATCAGCAGCAGAAAATCAGGAGCAAGGAATGCTATAGCTAGGATTGAATGGGTAATCTAACTCAGGAACTTCAGCACTGCTTCACTTCCTTATCAACAATGCCATCAATCAACAATAAGAAATCATGATATTAAAACAACTTACTTCTTTGCTGCTTCCATCACCTGACTTGCTCTGAATCTCCTTATTGTTCAGATTTTCTATATCAGATTCTTCTGACGCAATCGGTACAGTTTCTGAGACACTGGGACTGGGGATAAGTGACTGACTCCCATTTTCGGTCATTGTGTTTTTCTCTGTGCCACTGCTTTTTTCCTTATCCTTGAGGAAATCTTGGGTGTTGCTCAATTCAGAGAGAGTATGGTCAGAAATATTCTCTTTAACATATATATCACTTACATTGTCCATTGTTTCCTCTGGAACATTTTGGTTTTTGCATAATATTTTAGAAAGCACATAATTTATTCCTTTTTTAATCCTCGCCATTGCACGCTGGAGATTTTTTGCTTCATCATTCTCTTCAGTTGTTGCAGCCTTGTATGAACTAAATGAGCTGACCAATGCCAGAAACAGGTAAAGTATCTGAATGAGGAAGTAAATGAGGTTAAATGCATCTCATTTTTTTGTTTCCTTTCAAACAACAACAACAAAATAATCTTTTAAAAAAGCAGACCTGAGATTTGAAAACAGCATACACACTACAATGCTATTTAGGCTATTCAGTTTTTGCTCATCTACAGTGGGCCAGGTGCTGTGCTAGTGGTTTGTATAGCCAGAACTCATCTCAAGGTCACAATATTCTATGAAATATCATTTGTTTCTCTTTTACAGATGAAAACCACAAAACTTACAGATGCTAAGTATCAAAGATCACACAGGTTGAACATAAGTCTGTCTTATTCCAAAGTTTGTTTTTCTCACTAAGCCAGGCTAACTCTCCCAAAGTGAGAAAATGATTTGCTACTCCAGGTGGCTGACTTCACTTTAGCCCTAACCCAGGAAGATGTGTAATGACATCTTCATGGGTCTGCAAACCCATGAGGAATCTCATGGGGAGAGAGCTATCCCTGGTTCTGAAGCCCACATCTAACTTTCCTTGTGACGTGCAAGCACAGGGATTGGGTAGGTTAATTGATTCTCTGTGATAATAAATTTGGTCAAATAAGAAAGAGATGAGTGATGGAAGAATCATTCCTAATATTTGCAAGTTATTTTGAATTCGAGGATAGTGTGTATTTCGACCTTTACTATCACTGAGAAATAAGATCAAGGCATGTACATTTTCCAGAGAATCAGATTTTTATTTTGTTTGTTGTTGTAGGGTATAGATTATAATTTTAGATTCTAGTGTTGGAGATTTATATTGATTATTCTCTTAGACTTAAAGTAGTAATTTGAGCATTTTGTCTATTCTGGCAGTTTTCTCTCCTCTCTTCAGATATTTGAGTTTTTGAAGATTTAATTTACTTTATGCTTTACCTATTAGTTTTAAAGGGAAAGGTTCAAATGTTACACATTATGTGTAATAATATGTATATAACTTACATAACATTTTCCTGCTTGTATTTCTGATTTCTTCATATATTAAGATCTACTTTTAAAAATACTTATACTGAAAATTTATGTGTACATAAAATAAAATAGCTAAGTATATGAAGATCTGCAGCATTCATTTGTTAAAATATCTTTCAGAATTTTGGATCTATGTGAAGAGGTGAATTCTCAAGCACTCTGATAATTACTGTTTCTCATGCACATATACACCTAAAATATTATGAAGTACCCACCAAATCGTGTTCATTTCTAATGAATTACTTTTACTTCTCAATAGCCAGATATTTTTTAACACTTAGGAATAGAGAAAGCTCAAATGAGACTCACTCATGGAAAAATCAAAATATTGTTGCAGTTAATAAAGTCATCAAATAAATCATCTTAATCGTAACCATAGTTTTGGTGTAGCAATAAAACAGAGGGTATAAGATGGCTCAGCACTGGAAATTTCTTGCAGGTAAGATCATCTGAACAACTAACATATATTTTCTATAACCTACAATTACAGAATCTCAATGGAAAAAAAAAAACTGAAAAGACAGTAATTGAATGCCAATATCCCCAGAATAGTTTGGTTTTCTCCCACTAGTGTCCCATTTTGATATTAAGGCTTACTTACAGATAATCTGGGCAGGGGCTCCATGGCCCTTGTAGGAACTAGACTATTAGCATCTCTATCATTCTCAAAGGACAAAGGGAAAGACCAAGTATAATTTAAGGTAGTTGGTTGTTTTTTTTTCCTTTGTTTGGTTAAGTATTGTCCACAGTGAGAAAAATGAAAAGGGTGTTTAGTAAGAATTTCATGACTATAAGCTTCATATGAGTAGAAACCATGTTTTCTCTTAAATAGACAACCAGCACAATGCTAGGCACAAAGTACATGATAAAAAATATTTGTTGAAAAATTAATTAAGTATGGAATGAATGAAAGAATAGATTTTTGTGTCAGGATTTGGAGAAGGAAAAATTATGCTACAGCAACTGTATATTTAAGAGCTTACAATGTAAGATTTCTTATATCTTAGACACACACACACTTCCCCCTATATATATATATATATATATATATATATATATATACATACAGTAAGAGCGTTAAAAGGCTGAAAATCAAGTTCAAAATGCTCTGGAACTGTGATCTAAAGAAAGAACTTTATAACACTGTAAAATGCTACTGCTTTGTTTAAGTGCGCTCTGAATTAAAAATAGCCTAGTCTCCTAAAAGATTAATAGGAGGACTCATGATCCCTTCCTTCATGGAGCCTACAGTTTAATAAGGAAGATAGACAAGTACATGAACAATTAAACATAATGTCAATGTGTGCATATGACAGGAGTATGCCCAGGGTAAACAGAAGCAATGAGGAAATGTGCTGATACAATGGAGTCTAACCTGTGATTTTTTTCCCCACCTTTTGGGAGATGTGCTTGACCTCTATGACTTAGGAATAAAACGTAAATACTGAATCTCTTTTTTTTTCCTGTAAGAAGAATTTTGTCTTATAAGCCATTTTTTTCTTGAAGAAGTAAAAGGTAATATCACTCCAATTACTGGAAATTTAAAAGTGAAAGTACTTCCTCTTAGTTAATGCATAACAGTTTTATAGATCAGTGGTTTTCCAACTTTGCTGCACAATTTAATCAAATGAGGATTTAAAAAAAATCGTGATGACCAGGTTATGTCCACATACCAATAAAATCAGAATCTCTGGGAATGAATCCAAGACATTAGTTTATTTTTATTAGTTCCCCTGGTAATTCCAACGTGCAGTCAAATTTGACAACCAGTGCTACATTTAAGTGCTTCTTAAAATTTAATGTGCATACAGATCACTTGGGGATATTGTTAAAATATAGATTCTGATTCCACAGGTCTGGGATGGGATCTGAGAGTCTTCATTAATAACTATCTCCCATAAAACCAAAGCTACTTTGAGTAGCAGGTTATAACCAGTGCTATCCAATGGAGATATGATGCATATCACATATGCAATTTTCCAGTAGGCACACTAAAAGTGTAAACAAAAACAGGTGAAATTAATTTTACTAATATATTTTATTCAACTAAATGTATCAAAATACTATAATTAAAATACATTCGATATAAAAATTATTAATGAAATCATTTACATTCTTTTTTGGGAGGTAAGACTTCAAATTCAGTGGGTATTTTACACTTATGACACATCTCAAAGTGGACCACTCATATTTTAACTGATCAATGGCCACATGTGGCTAGAGGCCACCATATCAGATAGCACGGTTATAGACCACTGGCTTCCATAAGTCCACATTGTGAAAATGCCAGACTACAATACATCAGTTTTTCAAGGAAAATTTTAAAGCATGGATTACTTACCAATAAGTTTCCAACTAAAATCACCATCATGTAAAAAGGAATACAACTGAATTGGCCTGCTACCTTAAAGCAATCCCATAAAGTTTCTATCCACTCTCCACAGAGAATCCGGAATACATTCAGGAAGGAGTGGAGGAAATCATGCATGTGCCAGCGTGGAAGTTGACAGTCTTCATCTATGTTGCAGACGTATATTTTGTAATTTGAACCAAACAGCTTCAGGCCAAGCACAGCAGAAAAGAATATGAATGTGAACAACAGCAGGACCAAGTCTTTCAGGGCCATCACTGAGTTACCAAGAGTCAGCAGCAAAATCTTGAAAGTTGGCCAATATCTCCCCAATTTGAAAATTCGCAACTGATAGAGCAATGTAAAACCCAGAATAAGAAAAAAACAACAAAAAATCTGGTCACTATTCATTACGATGTACATTAAAATTTTTTATCAGCATTATACACATATACATATGTAGTCTTTAATGTAATATTCAGTTTTGAGCATTATTAATACTAAGCACTGAAAATTCAGTTTATGTATAATTCTTAATACATCTTACATATTCTATAGTTTATTACTGTAAATCCATGTATATTTTCTTCTATTGATCTGTCAATTCCCATTCAATATTACACTATTATAATTATTCTAGTTTTATGTTTTAATATCTGGTAAAGCAAGTATCCATTCTTTGTTTTGTTTTTCACAGTGTATTGAATATTTTCCCACATTTTGACATATAGATGATGCTGGAAAAGTCTTCAGTTTCCACTGAATTCCATTGACAGTTCTATTGTGTATTTACCTTTAAAAATAACATGGAAGACCAAACATAACATGCTAGGTTTAGTCTGAATATTTCATTTCTTTTCACCAGATTAAAAAAATTTTATTTATATGGCACAAAATCACCTTAATATTTGGGTCATCTAAAATCCATATATTATTTTTATATGTGCTATACCTTCCTCAACATTTTCTGGTATATAGTTGGCTTTCTGGACTCAGGGGTAGGACTTAACATTTATCCATGTAAAACTTAATCATCTTAGGGCTTCCCTGGTGGCGTAGTGGTTGAGAATCTGCTTGCCAATGCAGGGGACACGGGTTCGAGCCCTGGTCTGGGAAGATCCCACATGCCGCGGAGCAATTAGGCCCGTGAGCCACAACTACTGAGCCTGCGCGTCTGGAGCTTGTGCTCCGCAACTAGAGAGGCCGCTATAGAGAAAGGCCCATGCACCGTGATGAAGAGTGGTCCCTGCTTGCCGCAACTAGAGAAAGCCCTCGCACAGAAACGAAGACCCAACACAGCCAAAAAATAAATAAATAAACGTAATCATCTTAGATTCAGTCCATTACTAGTCTTTCAGATATTTTGATACTACCTTTTATTACATTGTCTGTATTTCCCAGTCTTGTTTCATCCATAAATTTGATAAATACAGCTTTTATATTTTTCTCTTACTCATTAGACAAGCCTATGGATAAAGATTTAAGATAGGATTCTGAAGAATTATTTGGATAAGATCAAATCTACTTAGTTGTTCTTGATATCTGCTACATTCCTTCAACTTGTTACCAAGAATGAGACAATATATTATTTATCAAATGCCCAACATTTCTATAAATATCATTCTAATAACATTATTTCTTTGCCTAGTTTTCTGATGCTTTTACTACCACCTACATTGCAGGCATATAGTGATTCTGACTTGATAATTTTCTAATAACATTTTATTGGCCTGACCGTTCTTCTTTTACAAAGTTTTCTATCCTACATTTAGAAATACTCACCTGATTCTTTAGTTACACACTGGCATTCAGCTTCTGGGACTCTTTATTATCCTGCTTCTCAAAACTGACCCAGTATTCCTGACCCTTTTTTCTAAAACTGTATCTCAAATTTGCTGTATATATGGCGTATTTCCTTTAATGCCTGAGCCAAACAACAGCATTGGAGACTACTTACTCTTTTCTGGGTTACTTTCTAAGCTTGTTACATATGAATTAGTTCATTTACTACCTTCAGTATACCAAAAGGATAAGTATTACTATTCTTCCCACTTCACGTCTGAGGAAACTGAGATGAATTTTTATAAAATAAAATTTAGGTCTTGGATTCTACTTACCACCCTGAATGATCGTAAAACAGCCAGTCCATGACAATGTGTTACATAAAGTTCTACTAAACCATGGAACACAATTAGGCTATCATAATTGTTCCAGCCTACTTGGAAATACCCATATGGATGCATGGCAATTATTTTAAAAATCATTTCTGCTGTGAAAATTCCAGTAAACACCTAAATAAAACAAAACATAGAGATGAGAATATGATTCCAGTAGCTCTATCAGAACCCTCACATGCAGAAACTGTAAATTTTCACTGCCACCTTTTTCATATTTCCTCTGTCAAGATCTGATTGGTTTCAGAGTCTGTATTACAAGTACAGGCTCATAGGTTTTGTTTGACAATCTAATGTCAAACATCGTGTAATCTTCAATTACTTTAATAAAAGTCATCCTGGAAGAAAACAAAAGAATATTTGAGAGTGAAAATCTTTTCATTTTGAATAGTTCCTTTTGGGCTAAAGAGTACATATTAAGATATTTAATTTTTAAAACTGTAAAAGAAATTTTTCAAAAGGATATATGATCCAGAAAAAAAGCAAACCCATGGAAATTGTCCTTTGAAAACTACACTGGCAGAACTAACTAAATTACTGTTTTGGTATCAAGTAAATGTATAGTTCAAAATTGGTAGCAGTTGGCTGTTTGTATTAGTATCAAGTAACTAAACAACAATAAAAGCAAACTAAACAACAATAAAAGCAAACGAAATTAAACAATATATATTTGCTTGAATGTGACTTGTTTTTAAACTCATAGAAATCTTTGTCTTTTGTATTGTATGTGGAAAGAAAAGATGGGCGAATCTCAAAAATACCTTGCCAAAAGGATAAGCTCCAGTCTAAGATTAGGTGCAGTTGTAACAGAATTCAAAATTCAGGTGTCAGTGAAGGACTTGTGTCTGCTATTTTACCTCTGCCCTACCTTGATCTAGGGGCTACCATACCAAAAGAGGGGATATTTGAGAAAGAAGAGGAAATAAATAATTTCTACTTAACCTGACTGCCATGCAGCTAGCTAGAAGTATTAAATTTAAACGGACTCTAGCTATAAATCTATTCAATGATAAGAATATTTACAAAGCAGGGCTGGGGGAGGTGAGGTGAGAAAGCATGAACGCAGTACTTCATCTCATACTCATATAATGCATTTGCAACATTTTAGAGTTATAAAATAAAATAGCAGGGATAATGATGACTAAAGAAAAGTTGAAATTGCAAAAGAAAATAATGTACAATGAGAACCTTACCTGGTTTTCAATGTTGAGAATATTGTTGGTTTCTAAACTCATTGGGTAGTGTTCTAAGGCCAAAAAATATACATTTAGAATTATGCATATGGTAAGGAAAAGATCGGTAAATGGGTCCATTATAATGATATGGACAAACTCTTTCAACTTTAACCAACAAGGAGAACAATTCCAGATCAAGAAAGTTTTAGCAAACCTATACCAACAAAATGGGCATCTCTTCCTGGATTTTCTAAGTTCTGAAATGAAAGAATAGAAAAGTTATGCATTAGCTAATTGTTTATTTAAGCTCTAACTAGTAGAAATTTTTGACTTTTGCATGCAAAGGGAGGTTTGAAACTAGACTTCTGATTTTGTATTAGCAAATAGAAATATTTTGTATTAATAAAAATCTGAGCAAAGTAAATTTCTTCTATTTTGTTCATGCTTTCAAGTTAGACAAATGAAAATGAGACAAATTACATATTAGAATCAAAACATAGGAGTACCTCTCAAGAAAAACAAATATGGAATATAACTGAGAGTATATTTATAATTTTAGATTTACATGCTTTACAAAATAACGTCTTTCAATATTGTCTATAATAATGATTACTAGTTATATAGATTTAAAAAGCAGAGACAAGTATAAAAAGGACCTTAATAGGTTAATGTTATATACACCAAACTGTATTTGTAGTTACAAGGTAATACTTCATGTTGTTTTCAGTGTTAAACAAAGAAAATACCTTGGTACTCTTTGGTTCCTTTTCCAGTGTTTAAAACACTATGCTTATGAAATTTTAAAGTATTGTTTATCCTAATAGTCTCATGTTATTCCTTAAATTTTAGTTACTATCATCTAAAATTCTGAAGAAATTGGAGGATTTCCTTAAAAGTGAATCATATGGGGACTTCCCTGGTGGCGCAGTGGTTAAGAATCCTCCTGCCAATGCAGGAGACACGGGTTTGAGCCCTGGTCTGGGAAGATCCCACATGCCACAGAGCAACTAAGCCCATGTGCCACAACTACTGAGCCTCTGTGCCACAACTACTGAAGGCTGTGCACCTAGAGCCCATGCTCCACAACAAAGAGAAGCCACCACAATGAGAAGCTCACGCACCACAACGAAGAGTAGCCCCCGCTCGCTGCAACTAGAGAAAGCCCGCGGGCAGCAACAAAGAACCAACACAGCCAAAAAATAAATAAATAAATAAATAATTTTTTAAAAAAGTGAATCATATGAATGGTACCTTCCATAGTGTCTAAATATTTTTTACTTTACCTTCTTTATGTCTGATAGTAGCATCATCCAACATATCCAAAGAAGTAATCATAGAAGTTGATGATCTTTTCTTCATTTCTATTTCTGTAGTCTTGGTCTAAAAAGAAATTTGATGAGTCTGATACTGGCTTCTCCCCTTTGTATATCTAAGACAATAACTATAAGACGGCTTATAACCTTCTTTAAAATGCTGATTCTTTCTTCAAAAAGCCTTTCTGTGTTCCATAATTTGCCACTCTTTACACTATAGATATTATTAAACTGACTTAGGATTATTTGGAAAATGAATGTGTACTACTTGCAACTCAACAAAATCATTTTATATTATGAGGTCAACTATAAAAGGAGAAAATCAGAGAATGATAGTGGTATTACCCATATTTGACAAAGAATTCAGTGTACAGTTTAGAATTATTGTGGAATATGCAGTTGGCAAACATGCTACTGGACAATAACACCTTACATTTCTCTAACACCTTACATTTTTTACTTGATGATATGTTAACTACGACTTTGTAAACTCTCTTGATAAAATCAATTATTTGGTGTTGAGATGATGAAACATGTCTCATGTAATATCAGGTAATAGAATGAATTTTAAAGGATATTTTTGGTTAGAACATATTTGATACTTCCAAAAACGAATCACTTCTTTCTGTCCCTCATGACCCTTGAGTAATGGTTTTAAGACACCCTCTGTTTTGCTGATGTGGTTACCGAGTTAAAAAGAACCCTTGCATTGGAAAGGCACTCAAAACTCCTCGGCTTCGATGCAGATGTTACAAGTTCTACACATTCATGATTATCACAAGTATGGCCCCAGATGTTTCTAGTGACCATGTAAAAATTTTGTATTTGAATTTAAACAGTAAGAAACTGGCAATGGGTAGATGACATTGCACCATAGAGCCCCCAACAGTTTTTACACTTGGCACACACAAAGAATAATAATATTTGTATGCTTGTTAATTTGGTAAATAGGTGAGCCTAATAGGTGAAATAAATAGTAAATAAATTTAAATAGGTGAGGCAGCTTTTGAATAGAGATAACTGGCATGGGCCTGCTGCTGCCCTAACACTGAGGGGATTCATGGTTGAGGCTCACTGAAAACCCATACCCAGAACACCCTGGCTGGCAGGTTCTGCTGTGGTCTATCTGAAGTCCCAGAGTAGATGTCAAGGGAATCATCATATTCATCTCACTCAGTAGGAGTCAAGTCCTTCTAATTTAAATACTAGAGCTAGAGGAGGTAAAAACCAACTGTACTACATACTGAGTTCCATCAGGAAAATGACAGATTCTTTAGGTCTACAGATCTCTGTTGCCTCACTTTTTTTTTTTAAACTGAAAAAGTAAGCAAAAGCTCAGGATGTGAAGCTAATTTATTTATTTAAACCAATGCTTATTCCAGAAAGTATTTTCTTTGCTGACTTAGAAGGCTACATAAAATATGTGATCATTTATATAATTCCAAACTTCCATGAGTTAAAAACTGACAGAACTATAATTTTTGTTATTAAAGTCTGATAGGAATTTCCCAGGTGTTTCTTCATAAAGATGAGACTTTGTCATATCGTGAACGATATCCTCCACTATATTCTTAATACCGAGGAATTACTTCTCATAGAGCTGCTTGTGGTAGTGACGGTGACAATGTTTGATGAATTTACAACAAAGAGCAATCCAGTTAAGATCATCATCTGTGATGGGGGGAGCAGTGGAGCGGGGAGAGTGATAACGTTATTGTTGAGACAGTCAATGCTCATTACTGATTTGGCTTGAACTATGGATATGTTTTAGGATACAAAATCAACAAACCACATATCAGTCTAGTAATTATCTCAATTGAACTTCTCAATAAGTGCCCATACGTTAGCCAACTCCTAAGGATACACATAGTTTACAATGTAAATTGAAAGGATTATGACTCAAAAATCTTCTTTTTGGAAGTTTAAGAGCTAATAAGGATATATGCCTGAATTTTAGACAATCCAGCATTAAAATTAAACTGGAAGAACGGGCTAGGATTCTTCTCACTGCTGGTTTCAATTTTCTCTGGAGGGGAGATATGAAAAAGGAAGAACCCAGTCATACTCCTGGCATTTAGCAATGAACACCTGAAGTGTTCATCTTGGACCCAGACTTCCTCTCTCTACTGCAACTCCACTGGCCTTTTTAATCCTCTGACTCATCCTGTTCCGTCCCGCCAGATAGAACGGACTCATTCTTCAGATCTCAGTTCAAGTGCCAAGTCCTCAATAAAAACCTTTTCTGACTCAGAGAAATTCTTTATTACAAGTTTTCAAAGCACTAAGTTTCTCACTTTTATAGCACTTCCCATATTTTCATTTAATTTTTTTAGTGGAGAATAATACTCACCAGGTACCCAATAGGTTGCTTCAACCATTAATGACATTATACTTTCCATTTTTCATGTATTACTCACCCTACTTTTTTCCTGAAGTATTTTAAATCAAATTTCAAATATCATAAAATTTCAGAATAAGCTTTTTAAAAAGATAACCACAACACCATTATCACAGTCAGCAAAATTATTAATTCCTTAATATTATCCAAGACCCAGACCATGCTCAATTTTCTTTCATTTCTCAGAAACATTCTATTATAGTTGACTTGTTCCAATCAAAATACAAAATGATATACATTTTTTTTTGGTTTGCAGTTCTACTGATTATCATGCTTTTAAATTTATTTAGCCTGTGTGATTTGTTAAAGACACTGAATCACTTATATTGTAGAATTTTCCACATTCTTAATTTGGCAGATTATGTCTTTTTAGTTTAATTTAATGCATTCTTCTCTCTCCTATAGTCTCTGGAAAAAGACGGTTAGATCTAGAGGCATATTAGACTTAGCGTGGATTTTGGCAAGAATATATTGTGGTGTTTTATGTTTCCTATTTCATAACATAAGGAAACATAATGTCTGGTGGTCCTAAAGTTACCATTTATTTTTATAGTTTATCTCCCCATTAGACCATTAGCTTCATGATGATAGACACTGTATTTATATTTATTAATTTTAAAATCTCCAATGCTTAATACAATGCCTAACATACAGAATATTGTCAATAATGTTTAATTATACAGGTGAACTGTAAGGATATCAGTTTAGATGGGCAAAATTTTTTTAATATTTATATTCCTACAGTTGTATAAATCATTCTTTTCTAAGGTTTTGCCAATAACTGACAATTCATAAGAAAGTTTCACCTACAAACTGTGTAACTGATGAAATAATATTGTTTCAGTGTTGATTCTCCACAACAATGATGGTAAAGTGATGAAAAATGGGTTCTCTTTCTCAGTGTTGAGAAATCAATTACCAATAAATATAGATCAAACTTTGTAACTGGAACTTCTCAATAAAGATTAAATTTGAGAATTTGTGAAGACACTAATTATGTGTCTGGCACATAGTTGACACTCAATAAACATTATATACTATTATTATCATTATTATTATTATTACTTTAATTATCCCTAAAAGGGGGACATAGTCAAAGACTTAAAGAATTTTATATTGACAAGTATTCTCCATATGGACGACAGTGCCTTCTTGCAGTTGTCTTCTTGTCTTTCCTATAATTAGCCATTACCATTTTTTCAGTTGCTTAGTATATTCTAAGCAGTGCTAAGTGCTTTACAAACATTTATTTAATTTGAATCTCACAACAACCTATGACACAGATATTCTAATACACACCTTACAGATAAAGAAGCTGAAGTTTAGAAAGGTTAACAGGCTTGGCAAATATCATACATCTATTAAGTGGCTAAAATGGACTTAAATCTATATTTATCTGACTGCAAAACTCTAATTTTAGCCAATATGATCTACTGTTTTCTTATAATGTGAGAATATGAAACACATATGTAATTTCCCAGTAATTCCAACATTGGAATTAGAATCTGTCTAGGGTTAAATCAGGTTGGTCATCTAAAGGGTCCTCAGTATGTTCCATTTTAAATTCTTCACTGTCCAGTGTTTTCTTATGTATAAATAAAAAAGGAAAAGAAAGCACATCTTGTGAAAATA
Source organism: Leucopleurus acutus (assembly GCF_964270905.1). Lineage (NCBI taxonomy): Eukaryota > Metazoa > Chordata > Mammalia > Artiodactyla > Delphinidae > Leucopleurus > Leucopleurus acutus. Next base: position 53,510,731 of record NC_139149.1, read on the forward strand.
ACTTTTATTCTCATTTTCCCAGAAAACTTTCGCATGACAAAATGTTCTAGTACTCTTCCAGGAACAGAAACCTTTTATAATTGAAAGAATTTAATTAAAACCAGAAAGGCTTTATGTGATCCAAATAGCCAAAGGAATGGAGATATTGGGAAATTAGGGAATAATCTAAGTTCTTCATAAGCAGAGCTAATAGGGCATCTCATCTGGAATAAGAGAAGTATTGTGCTCTTGAATGCATTTGTGTGTAGCCCTTGAGATTTGAAATGCCACTTCAAAACAAATTACACATTCAACATATCATTCAGACTACAATCATTCAATCTGAAGGACCTCAGACTCATTTCTAGAGACAGAAAGCTTTTGTAATTTGTTCTTCTGTGACTTCCTCATGGGTGATATGATGGCTATATTTGATAGCTTCTTTTTATACATGTTTTCTTCATACCGTATGTAATTGATTCATTTTTCAATTGTATGCATTGAAACCTCATAGATACACATATCTATCAATAACTTGTCATTTGGTATGATCCTATATCATATCATTCAGACCCCACTTTGTAGTGGAATGACTTTTCTAGAGCTTCTTTACTGATGACAACTTAATGAAAGGGTTATATAACAGGGAAGTTAACATTTTCCTCTTTTTGGCCCAGCAGGGGCCTTTGGTATTAATGAACTTCTTAGCCAGTCATACTACACATGCCGGAGTGAATCTTTTGCTCTTTACTTTTCCTCAGCTCTTTTTATCTTTTTATGTGAGAGGATCCTGGATATAGCCCCTTTCTATCTTTTGTTTGCTCCGTCAATCTGTCCTTTTTACATCTACTAGAAAATATAGTTCGAGTATTTTTCCCGTGTAGACAATCTTTATTAGCAAGTGTTAAGAGTGCAAAAATAAATATTCCAGAAGGATGGAAAAGAAGGCAGGGCATGGCCCCCCTCCCGCAAGTGAGGGTCCTGTAACTAGGCCAGTGGGGTGGGAGCACTGGACTGCTTGTGATCACTTTGGGCCAAGCACCCTCCAAAGAACAAGCTTCTTGGCAGGGGGACTGCTCACAACACAGAGGAAGGGAGCAACACCTCAGAAGAGGCATGGGTTCCGTCCCCCTTAGGCTGCTTTGGCTTCTGCCCACTGCACACCTTGACAGCTTCTGGGTAGGGATATTAGGAGACTGAGCTAAACCTATCCCTCTCTAAACCTAAGAGGAGGTGTGAGCTAGCTAGGTCCTGTGGAATATAAGAAAGCTACTTCTGGTTGCTTTCCTAGGTCCTGTTCTTCTTTTCTGCACACTTATGGCACAATTTAGATTTTTAAAGATAATTTTCTACAACTTCTTTAATGTTACTTCTGTCAATACTTTTAGATTCGTGGGCAAAATCTTTTGCTATGAGGCTAAACATCTGAAAATATATTCAAACACAAGACTAAGGTCATTGAAAATTAGAGTAAAACTGTATTAAATTTTACTGATCATGGATTTAATTATTCCACAGGTAAAATAACTCCTTAGGTCAGGATGCACAGTGCATTTCCTCTTGAACGAGTTAGAAAGTCAATAAAGTAAAATTTTTTCCTCTTTTTACAACTTCAGTACTATTCTTCGATCCATGCTTTTAGTCCTTTCTGATTTCTAAATTATGGAAGGCACTGTCACTTTTGAGTTGAACACTGAAATTTTCCAAAGCTAATTCTGATGTGCTGTCTGAAGCAAGTTTAAATTAATAAATTATACCTGCATTAAGAGAAGTCAAGTTCAAAAAAATGTATAATATATCCATAGTTTATCAGCAGTAGTAGTATGCATTTTGGAGCAAAAACAAAATCTTAAACATGTTGGTCACTCTTACCACACCACACTCAGGAAAGAATGTTATGTAGCAAAAGTGAGCCCTCCTATTAAAATCACTTATGATCTTATTATGTACCACACACAGATATTGAGCATCTATTAGAAGACAATATGCTCCAAGAAGATAAACTCTGACTCCAAAAAAGCATTTAAAAAATCTGTACCTCTGCTGCTTTATTTCCTTCTTGAAGTTCCGTTAAAGCCTGCTGAAGCTCCGGCTCAATCTTCTTAGCTTTTTCAGCAGCTCTCTGCTTTTCTTCTTCACAGGAGATAGCAAGTATGCCTAAGAACAAACTTGCCATATAAAAGGCAAACCAAAAACTTATCACAACAAAAAATATCATGTAGACCTTCCCAGAAGCATAAAGGATCTAAGGAAAGGTGGAAAACAGGACAGAGAGGAAACGTTATTTGTCTTCCTGCAATCTGTTATTTTAAAATGAAAAATGAAATTTTGTTATGAAAATAATTTAGTTATAAGTGGAATGTAATCACAAGACAGCTTAAGTACTGGCTCTACCTGGAGAAATAAATGAAAGCTCTTCAATTTAGACATATATGTAAGGTACAAAATATATGGTACAAAACCAGGGAAGAATTTAGTAATTTAATTAATTCAGGCTGAACATCTGACTTTTATGTCTTCATTAACAGAGTAAACATGTTGAAAGGAAAAAACTGTCATCTTTCAATAAAGAAAGCTGGACAGTCTAAATATGAAAGATTATTTACTTTGAAGTAGAATCGTTAACTATACGAAGTGTAATAAAGTCAAAGAATGACTGTTTGGAGATTACTTTCCTCTGAACTTTATGGAAACATCACAACGAGGTACAAAATCAGGTCTATTCAAAGGGGTGAGGAACAGGAATATTTCTATATCTGTCGGAATACCTGCTTTGTTGATGAACCTCTAGACAAATCACAAAGGAAAGTTATATCATTCACTTATATGAAGTCATTTGTGGATGGAAAAATACAAAACTGTAGATTTCCAAACTGCGCATTGACTAGCTTTTATTTCATAATAATTACCTAAGATATATCAGAAAACTTTTAAATTTATAAGTAGATATGACAAATCTAAAATATAGTCCACTGATTTATCTTCATTGATTAAAAGTATATGAACAAATTTCAAGAAAACAAATGGGAATAGTTTTAATTTTTAAGTATTCATTTGAATCAATAGACAGGTATTTACAGAAAATATTGTGTTGATATAACAGAGTTAAGAATGTTTACAAATTAATATGACCTTCTAACATTTAGTCAGAAATAATTTCTTATTAATCTATAGTATGTTTTTCTTTAAAGGTATTTTTAATAAACTTGATTATCCCAGTGAGTCAGCTATTTAGGATGTGGTTAAATATTTTTCCTACTAAATGGCTGTCATTTACAGTATATTCAGGAGTTAGTAATAGATATCATGGAGTACACTGCAGGACATGTATATTAATAAATACTTTATGGTTATTATTTTATTAATTCTGGGCAAAACATTCGTGTAGTATTTACCACATAGAAAAGAGATGAAAATTAGACAGGCAAAGATCTCATAACTGTGGGGGAATGCCTGAATTCAAAACTTTTGCTCTTTCCCCTATATGAAGCTGATGGAGAATAAAAGTATACAATCTTATTAGAATGGAAAAGTATACAAATTCTAGTTCTATTATATTTTAGCAGGAAATAGGGGTTAATTATACCCCTTTGTCATAGATTTGTTATGAAAATCAAATGAAACAACGTATGAGACGATCTTAGCTCATGGCAAGTATGCATTACGTTAACTATTGCTAAACATAACTCCATTCCATGAGGACTGACAATCTGCTTTGTTCATTTCCGTACTGATGCTGTATCAAAGAGTACTTGGGTCAAATAAATATTTGTTGAATGAACGGAGAATGATATCCTCTAAAACATGAGCTGTACTCTTTGGGAATAATTACCAAATTTCCCTAGCCACAGTCAGTCTAGTTCAGTAGGGCAATGCTCAGAGTAAAAACCAAGTCCAAATCAAAGCACACCTTATCTACACTAGTCAATAAAAATTTAGAGTACAATAATGATGAAGGTCCTGTAAGACTCCAGCACCAGGGCACTCCCAAACTGATTTCTCATTTCACTGGTTGTATGAGAGGATTTCCTTTAGACCAATGTTACCAAGAAAATTAGCTAACGCACTTTGAAAGCTGTAAAAAAAAAGGCAAGACGTTCACTATTATATAAAGTAACATAACCCATGAATATTTACTTATATTTTTGTTTATTAAAACTTCATCAAACATTTCTATGTGTTAGATGCTGAGAATACAAAAATTAAAATAAGACCAAATACTTCTTCTTAGGTAGTGCATCTCCTAGTGGGAGGAAATGCTGAACAAGCAATTAAAATAAGCACTACCTGAGGCAATTACAGGGTACCATGGAATTCTGATGTAGAATATGTCCAGCTCTAAAAGAAGAGGTTGGGGAAAAGCTCAAAAAAGAAATATAGCTTGGAGGCAAAAATCTGAGGCATGAGACTGAAGATGGAAGAAACTTGAATTTGTACACACTGAAACAAGAAATTACAGGAAAAGGTCATTTAGGAAACAGCAAATCTTTTTGACTGAAATAAAGCAGAGAGTATATATTGGGATATTTTGGGAAATGAATCTGGCAACAAATGCTGAGACTAGATTTTAAAGGGCACTATGGACAATGCATATGGACTTTGAACTTCATCTCACAGAAATTTGGAAATCACTGAAGGATTGTTAGAAGGAGAATAACATGATGAGATTATTTTAGAAATGAGAAGTTTACAGTGTTGTGGTGGAGGCATTGATGCTTGTCAAAATTTTGGGAAATAACAATATAACTACTCTTACAAAATTAGAAAAATATAGTTTACATAAAGAAAAAAATCACTTGTAATATTTTCATGTACTTTTACTAGAAATATAATTATACTAAAAGCATGTTTGGTTTACTTGATTTTCATTTAATAATATATTATGAATCTTTGTGCCAAAAATATATTATATTATCCTTATCATTATTAATGGCCTGTAAACACACATACACACACACCATAATTTATTCAATCATAAAAAGTATGGTGTGTGTGTTTAAAAAGAGTGCTCTTTTTCAACTGTAAATACTTTTGGAATTTAAAGTAATTTACTTATTTTATCTAATATCCTTCGATATTAACTATGCTGCTGAAATGACACTGCATATTCCACTATACTGGAACTTTTCTTAAAAGAAAAATTGAATCTCTATTTTAATGAGCACGTATTATATCCTTCTGAGACACTATGGCACACAAATCATCAGTTATAAAGGAGGACTCTCAGCATTTTGATTTCAAGTCTCATAACAGCAGGCTTTCTGCTATTACAACTGGAGCCTGATTGAATATTAAAGGAGAATGAGAAGAAATAGAGAATTAAAGAGAAGGAGTACATTGTGGGCATTCAACAAATAATTTCTTAATACATGGTAATCTCATAGGTTCAATTTTTTTGTCTAAAGAATTAGTACTTAGAAATGCTCTTTACTTAGTTAATGTCAAACGTCTGAGACCACAGAGCAGTATAGTGATCTCTGGCAGATACATGTGTTTTAACTTTGGGGAGATTACCTAAATGCTCTGATCTTAGGGTCTTCATAAAAAAGCGCATATACGTATTTATATCCTTGTAGGATTGTTTCAAAGATTAAATAAGATATCAATACCATACATAAGAACACAGACTTGGGCTCAGTTTTAACATACAGTTTGACATTAGGTAATTCTCATCCTCTTTTCTTCTGTCCTCAAATTCTTCTTCACATAAAAATTTAATACAGTGTATTATATTTGATCATTATTTCAGAAAGGAGGAGCATGGCACCATTTTTCTGTGCAGTACAGATTCTCTGTGTTCTTACCTGGTGATAAAGTGCTTCAGGGTAATCCTGCATCATTAACCGAAATAGGGCTAATAAGGTCCAGCCAAAACTGTCAAAATTTGTGTAGCCATAATCAGGATTTACACCAGCTTTTACACACACATATCCTTCAGGACACTGACTAATTAAGATACAGAAAAGAAACACCGTTTACTCTTAGGTGACTTTCAGATTATGGTCAAATCATAAATACAGAACATCTGCCCACGAATAATAAAGGGCTCCCTCTTCCACAGGAAGTAGTCTTCTCCCAAACAATTCCCGGCGGAAAAAGCTGCATATGAGTTAGATTTTAAGTTGATATAAGTGAACAGTGTTAATTAAACTAAAAGACAACAGGGCCTCACAAATGGTTTTTGCTAAGCCTTTTGTTGAAGATTTCTTTACTACCCAGTATCAAAGTGAAAGTATAACTGACGGAAAATAACACTGATAAAAATAAAACTGTAGTAGTTTAGGGTTTAATTTTTAAATGATATCATCTCAAACCCTTACATCCCATTATTCAAGGGTGAGAAAAATTTTATTATCAATAATTTATAAGCAGAACTGGAAGTTTGGTAGAAAGATGATTAAATATTTATTTCATTTCCTTTCATGGAGTCTTCATACTTTTACCTACTGGGGCTTGGGTGTTGTGGTCCATTATGACAGTAGTGGCCCAATAAATCATGCTTCCTCCATCCACAACTTTCTGTAGTTCCTCCTACATTATTGGAACTTTGGCCATGTGACTTGTTTTGCATACTTGTTAATGGTTAACAATTGTGATGCAAACAGAGGTTTAAAAAGTACTTGTGTGTTGAGGCTTGTTAAATTGCTGACCTACAGAATCTGAACAAATGAATTTTTGTTCTTGTCTTAAAGCACCAACTTTTAGGATAGTTTACCATGCAGCAAAGTATGATGGCTGCAGGTGAAACGCTGTATGACTTTCTCTTCTGGCCTTGACATACTATATCATTGTGATTCTGTCTATCCATGACCAGATATCTCCAACATGCATTTCAGGTCAAATTTAATTTGGAATGTCCATTGAAAGGGTTAGCTTGAGTGGGATGGGGCAGAAACGATGCGATGAAATCACAGTCTGGACTTGAAAACAGAAAGGAAGCCCAGAAGTAGGGTGGCAAAAAGAGTTGAGTAAGCAACAATATGTCTAAATCACCTTAATACAACTAAACTACATAACTCATGTTCCCCTCTCCCGTGTGCTTTTTTGTCAATCTGTGCCCAGAGCCTCTAAGAAAGAGCTGACTTTACAAATGGGTGTCAAGTCATCCCGGCTTAGGGAAGTAACATAAGGAATTGAGTCATAGTACTGCTGAGAAGCACTCTATTTCTACCTTCTTATCTCTTCATCTGAAATTATAGGACAATAAAACTTGAGAGTTTTGTCATCTCACTGAAGAATTATTTATAAGTACTGTTTTTAAGAGCAATCAGCTTGTGATTAATGTAAATTATATTCATTAAAGACATACAAGCCATAAAATAAGTGAAATAACATCGTATCTTTAATTTTTTTTTCTTCAAAGTCTTCGGGCTGAAGAACAGATTATATTGTCTTTCTTGATAATTCCTATTAGCTCTGGGGCACACTGAAAACAGAAAATCAGATTCTTATTTAAGTCCCAGCTCTTCCATTTACTAACTTCTTGACCTTGAATAAACCATTTAGCTAGTCTATCCATTATACTTTTTTCTGTAAAATCAGATTAATAGTATTCCATACTGTACACTTCTCAGCATGGTTTTGATGGTAAAATGAGATTATGTAATCAAATGGGAACCATTAATAAAAGCAATAATCATTAAATAAATACTATTGATCAGGGATACTGAAACAGAGCAGGACCCTATGGTCCTTGCTCTCCCATGTCCTCATCCTGACTTTTGTCTGTGGAAAAACTTTAACCAAAGAATAAGTTTAATCGGAGAAGTGAGAAAAAGTAGAAACAAAGGAAAACAGTCAAAGGAGACCAAATAATAATAGTTTAGTCATTAAACATAGTCAAGGACCTTTAGTTCCTTCTCAAGGGCTACAGATAATATTCTGAGCCATATCCTGTGAGCTGTCTATAGATGCTGAAATCCCCACCAGGTGGAAGAAGTTAACTACATGAAGACCAGACTGTAGCCGTGACATGAGCTGCCATAATTCCAAGAACTGGCCTCAAGGAAATGGGAACAAACCGACCCTGGAACTGAAGATTAACTGTACTTAAAACAATCAAGATGATGCTGGTCAGACCACCGATGACCAATATCAAGATGTCTGTCAGAGCTGACTGCGCTGTTCCTGCCTGTAGCCCCCTCCCTCCATCTATAAAAGCTCTTGCTCCCTGATTGTCAGGGCGGTAGGGTCAGAGTCGGCCATTGGACACAGGCTTCCGCCCTCTCCCCACCCCACTCCCTGCTCACGGTTGCTGGTACCCAAAATAAAGCAAACTTTCCTTTCCACCAACCTGGGCTTTTTACCGGCTTTTGAGCGTTGAACAGCCAGACCTCACTTCTGGTTACAATAGAAGAAAACATTAATACCACTTACCCAGCATCTGTTCTGTTGCCACAAAGAAGAGCATATCTTTCTCCTTCCAAATAATAAAAGTTTTCTGTTTCTGAAAAATAGGAAAGAAATAATATTCCATATCTAATCTTGAGTGGACAGCATATCTGAAACCCAATTAAATCTGTACAGATGAACATACTTCTGTACAGTGAGAAGGAAGGAGCATAGAGCCTGCCTCCCCCGCTTTTCTTTTAAATCTAGGAGGCTGTCCTAGCATCCAGTGTACAGGCCAAAAGACCTCTGGCAATCCACCTACTCCAGCCAGGTATGACCAGACCCTGAAAGAAAAATTCCCAAGACTAATCTATTTGAAGACTGAGGATTATTCCTTCCAGGATTTATTCCTGATGATCTTCCTGAACAGAAGGCCAGAGTTTTCTGTCTCTGGGTTTAATTTCCATTCTCTTCCCACTTTGCAGCTTACTTTTCTACAATGAGTGTCCAGTGCCGCCTAATTACTTGTCCTGATATCACCTAGTTTCAATCATAATCTGAGCTAATCTGAGTCATAGCCCATAGAATTCATCCAGGTATTTTTATCTGCTATCAATCAAAATGTAAATTGTGTATTTATAGATATCAGTTACCAGGGTTGGGAACATACATGCTTAGTAGCATTGCTTTTTAGGTTCTGAATTCAAATCACACAAATCAAACCCATGAGATCAGTCCTGGTGAGTGTGTGTGTGTGTGTGCGTGTGTATACAAAATTGAATTACACCAATCTCAGAAAATGTCACTTTAATTTGTCACCTAAAATAATTTTAGAAGAATTAAAAAATCATAGTTAGGAACCATTAATCAAAACTTTTGAGTGACTGTCAAAAAACAAATGAAATTTGACGTTAGAACTGAGCAGTCCCAAGTGCTCTTCTAAATACAAGGACTATGACATGGAAATTAGGTTAAATAATGTTTTGCAAATATATTTCCAGCAATTCCTAACATGCTATTTGAGAAAATGGAATGACTAGAATTGGACAAATATGAAAGTGATAATCTTTAAAATGATTTCATTGTAATATACATTAACAAAGAAAAGAACTTGGACTCTATTTTCTTAGCAATAACCAGTGAAGTAGCAAAATTTTTAGTAATTAGCATATTTTTATTACAACATCAAAGAAGCTAAAGGGGATTTCATTTGGAATCTAAGATTTAACATCCATCTCCTATTGTTCTTATCACTAGAATTAAGACCATGAAATAGACCTACATAATAAGGAAACATTTCACATATATACTAATAATTTTGCATTACTTGCATCATAATCATATTATGGGATAAACCAAAGAGTAAAATTTATTAAGATTTGTTTTAGACAGGGAAGACATATGGGAACATATGTTTATGTATGACTGATTCACTTTGTTATAAAGCAGAAACTAACACACCATTGTAAAGCAATTATACCCCAATAAAGATGTTAAAAAAAAAAAAAAGATTTGTTTTAGAACTTATTAAATCCAAAGTATAAATAAAATTAAGGTAGAAGGACTACTTAAGGTTAAACAATATTTTATTTTTATTAGTTGAACAATATGCTTTTGGTTTTTTCTAAATACTGTCAGAAAGGAGATGATGATTTTAATATGAGGGAAAAATCTAACAAGAGAGTATGGCCTGGTGAAAATGGAATGGGTTTTAAAGCCAGATGGAGCTTGGCTAGAATCCTAGTTTTGCCACCGAGTGGTTATAGTATGCTAGAACATTCACAAAATTTCTCTTTACTTCTGTTTCCCTGTTGGTAACAGGGGTTATTCATGTCTTCTCTGCAGGATTATGGTGAAGATATGTGATCAGGCATGTGAATTACTTATGTATAAGGACTAAGCAATACTTGTTTGACATTATTTCTGTTAGCCTAAAATATTTTCATTATTCATCAAAGTATAACTCAAAGCATTTAAAATAAGCAGCAGCAATTGAAATACAACAATAGTAAGAATTTCTATATTGTAGGTCATTTTTTGATTTATATGATCACCCCAAAGTTTCTAATGTGTAGACTTACATTTAAATTTTAAACAACTTTATCGAAGAAAGGTAGTATCATGAGGATTGTACTCTGATAAAATTGCAATTAAGACTTTGGTCATATTTATTTATTTATGAAAGGATAAAACTTGCAAGTTTTAGCAATTCCAAACTTAGGTTTCCCTGATTAAACTGTCTGAAGACTTGGAACTTTATTATCCTGATAAAGGAAACTGATCCAAATTAGTACTTGAGCATAGTTATGGCATTTATATGAAGGTTGTTCTGAAGTAAAATTTGTTCTGAAATTGAATGTTCAATATTTCTGTGAAGAATGTTTTGCCAGTAAGAAAAGTTTTAATTTTTTGGATATAGATGCAAGGGATTCTTACCTTGAATATAATAAGGGTTTCCAGTTCTGTTGTGCAGTGTTTCAGTTTCATTTTCTTGGGGCCATCGCAAACATTTATGCTTCAGGTTGCCCATGAAGAGCTCCATCCCAATTAGAGAAAATATGCTCAGAAAGAAGAGAGTTAGGATAATGACCCCAGTGAGTTTCTTCAAACAATGGATCAGGATCCCTACAAAAGACTTCAGACCTGAAAAGAGAAAGGTTTGTTTTCGATAAAATAAAATATCTTAGTAAAGCAGGATTAGCCAACTTCTCCCATGGCAAATGCAGATGCCATCGAAATCAATAGCTTTGTGTTTTATAATTTAGTTCACCATTATCTAGGTCCAATGACTAAAATGAATAAAACCCTTAACTTTGAGGTTTCTGTATGATTGCTAATTTATTATACCTGGCAATAATTTAGACCTAACTTAGTATTTTTAAATTAGTTATTTGTTTGTTTCTCTTTACTACATAAAGAACAGGCCTTCTCTCTTGGCTATTGCTTTTCAAACTAATCACCATTATTTATAAGCATAGGTAAAGGCGTAGAGTTAAAAATCAACATGAGTTGCAAATGTTGAAACAAGAAATAGTTTGAAATAGCGGTATTCTATACATTCTTTCATTAACTTTTTTTTTAAAACATCTTTATTGGAGTATAATTGCTTTACAATGGTGTGTTAGTTTCTGCTTTATAACAAAGTGAATCAGTTATACTTATACATATATCCCCATATCTCTTCCCTCTTGCATCTCCCTCCCTCCCACCCTCCCTATCCCACCCCTCTAGGTGGTCACAAATCACTGAGCTGATCTCCCTTGCTATGCGGCTGCTTCCCACTAGCTATCTATTTTACTTTTGGTAGTGTATATATGTCCATGCCACTCTCTCACTTTGTCACAGCTTACCGTTCCCCCTCTCCATATCCTCAAGTCCATTCTCTAGCAGGTCTGTGTCTTTATTCCCATCTTGCCCCTAGGTTCTTCATGACGATTTTTTTTTTCTTAGATTCCATATATATGTGTTAGCATATGGTATTTGTTTTTCTCTTTCTGACTTACTTCACTCTGTATGACAGACTCTAGGTCCATCCACCTCACTACAAATAACTCAATTTCATTTCTTTTTATGGCTGAGTAATATTCCATTGTATATATGTGCCACATCTTCTTTATCCATTCATCTGTTGATGGACACTTAGGTTACTTCCATGTCCTGGCTATTGTAAATAGAGCTGCAGTGAACATTTTGGTACATGACTCTTTTTGAATTATGGTTTTCTCAGGGTATATGCCCAGTAGTGGGCTTGCTGGTTCATATGGTAGTTCTATTTTTAGTTTTTTAAGGAACCTCCATACTGTTCTCCATAGTGACTATCTCATTAACTTTTTAAGAACTCAATTTTTGGAGCTGATTAAGTAAAACATGAAAAACTTTTAATGATTAGAAATGAGAATAACACATAACTGTGATTATATGTGGCTGTATTTATATCAGAATACTTACTAATCGAGAATTCAACTTTAAAGCTAGATTTATTTAAGAACATTCATTTTTCTAATTATTAAATAATACATGCTCAATTTTGAAAACATAGAAAACAAGAAGATACAACAACAAAAACCCCATAATTAAATTTCATTGATGAAACTACTATAAGCCTTCCTTCCTCCCTTGCTTCCTTTCTTCTTTCCATCCTTCCTTCGTTAGTTCCCTCCTTCCTTCCTTCTCTTTTTCCCTTGCTCCTTTTTTATTTGTTGGTCTGTTTAAATTTATGATCCTAATAGCTACTCAGCTCAACAATGGATGAGAATATACTAGCTCTGTGACGCTGAGTAAGTTACCAACATTTCTATGCTTGTTTTATTATTTTTTAAATGGGTATAGTGATACCTATTTCATTGTGAGAATTGAAAATCTATTTTTTAAATGACCTCCTCAGATGATTAGATTTCTTGAGTGTAATAGAATAGGATTGAAATAAAGTTATTCCTGTGGTTAAAGAAATGTGATATCTAGAGTAGATATACAATTTTAATTGCTATCATACTGAAATACATATTTATAGCTACTTTTGCCACCTGGAATAATACTATTAATTTTTTTTGCCATATGCAAGTCTTTTTAAAGTATTACATTAGAAATGGAATTTCTGTATCAAAATATATGACCATATTTAAGTATCGATTCATACGTTCAAATTGTTGAGATGTTGAACCAATGCATAAACCAGAGACTATAAATATATAGTCAGGCCTTCACTAAAGCTAGGACATTTAAAAAAAATATCATTGCCAATGTATTAGAAGAAAAATAAGAGATATAATTTATAAACCATACAATTCACCTGTTTAATGTGTACTATTTAATCTTTCAGTATATCCACAAGGTTAGGCATCCATTACCATATTTCTCCAATCTTTTTTTGCTGTTTTGCCCAGCCTGTTCTCCAAGTACAGAGTATGCAATATGTCTGGCCTTTTTCATGGTGTTCCAGTGGATTAAAGTTGCCTGTAGATCTTATTTTTGGTATTATCACACTTGCCCGTGGGTTTATTCGTTCAACTATTTCATAATACCTCTGACTCATAGAAGCCAAAAAAAAACTCAGGGTCAAGTTTTCCTAGCTGATTGTTTTTATTCATTCAGAACAACAAATCAGAAGGTATTGGTAGGCTTCTCTAAGACTCTTTCTGGAATAGGAGGTGTAAATTAGTTGTCAGCTTCTTCCATCAATGTGGTCACAGCTCCACTTTATTTAGCAGAATCTTCTTAAACTTTGTGGCATGTGGAATGCATCCTATCTAAGCACTGACAGCAAAAGGAAATTTATCTTATTTTATATTGCTTTGTTCATTTCAACTGGTTTTTAGACACAGTGAGGAAAAGAAGAGGACAGATTAGATATCTGTCTAAACTGCTATCTCTCTCAGAAGTCTAAGGACAATTTTATAAGTTCATATTTAAGACATAAGAATAAGTAAAAAAGAAAAAAATAGAAAAATAATATATTTTGATTGAGCTCTATATTTTATTATCAAAAGCTTTGAACCCACTTCAAATTAGTAAAAAATGTGATATTTCTTTCTTGCCGTTCCAGGAGTGACTGAAATAAATTTGAAAATCAGATAATTCATTTATTCCAAATCTGAAACACTGTTCAATTTAACATTTCTTCAAGCAATAATAGGGGTGTTCAGATGAATACACAGAAGTACATGAAACAAAATGAAGAACTCAATGCCTTTTCTTACCTTGGTTTAAAGGAATAATTTTCAAAATTCTCAAATTTCTTGTAATTCGAAATATTGAAATGAAGTTTGGAGGTGAATATCTTGATATATGCCTGTGGGATTAAATTGGAGTCATTTAGAAGTCATATTGGCTCTTTATACTATTTGAAACTTATTTTTAAAACCATATATCCAAATGTTTCACTTGCTTTCATTATTGCATTTTGCAGACAGTTTTATTATTGATTGGAAGGGAAAGACTGCTATAGTGCAAGGTATCCAAGTAAATATTAATCTACAAACAAATTATGAGAGTTTATAAAAGCTTGACACTCTGAGTAGTCATAATTCCATATCAAATACTCTATATTATGTTCATAAATACTTTGAATCTAATTGGTGAAGAGATAGTTAAAAATAAGGAAATCCACAGTTTTTTAAAGGAATAAAATTGAAGTATTTAAACTTCTGGTGATGATAATGATGGTGATGAGGTGATGATGATGATGAGAATGGTGATGGTGATGACAGCAGAAGTAAAGGTGTATATTGGTTAAGGATACAGACTCTGTAGCCAGACTGACCATGTAGAAATACAGGCTCCACTATTTAAATTACTTAATCTTTCTTGCCTTAGTTTCCTCAAACGTAAAGTAAGGATAATAATACTTCCTAATTCTGAGGATTTGGGGGGATTAAATAAGTTAATATATATAAAGTTCATGGCAAAGCATCTGGCACATACTAAGGGCTAAATGTTAGCTGTGTTACCTAAGTGTTAGCTAATAGCAATGGCAAGAGCAGAAATAATAATAGTAATAGTAGAAGTAGTAGTGATAATAATTTCAATGATATTAGCTACTATTTTTTGACTGCTTACAACATGGCAGAAACTAATTATGTTCTTTATAAAGGTTATTTCTTTTTCAAAAAAATTGACCCCAAGTCCACAAATAGAGTATTATTTTAAATTATTTTAACAGAAGTTTGATGCCAGTGACAATTTCTTTAGCCATAAAATAGAGTACACTAAGTAGAAGGATTAAATAAATCAATACACATGTAAATTATTAGAACTTAATGTATCATTCTAGAAAAATGTGTGCATATAAAATATCTTATTCTGATAACTAGAATATTTACTGTTTTTAAGCAATGCAGATTAGAGAAGAATCAAATACGTCAGGATCCTCTCTTAAACTCCCAGGAGATTTTCTGTTCACTGAAAATAATCACTTCAAATGCAAAAATTCAATCTATTGTTTTTGCTTTGGGTAGATTACAGAGATAATATCCCACTCCTTTCATTTTAAATGCATATTCTAAGGATTAGTTCAGTTGGAGCTGCCTGAGGGAGCTCATTATGGCTATGATTTATGAATTATTCTTTACTCACAGAATTTTTGCAGGCAGAAAACTTTATCATCCTCAATGTTTCTTTATGAAAAGCATTTTCTTAGCAAGGTATTAAGATGTTTGCAACTTAAAAGAAATACTCACTCAAACAAAGTTACACTGAAATCGAGCCAGTTCCATGGATCACCAAAGAAATAAAAAGATCCTGCCCAGATGCCTCTTGCAATGAGTTTTACAAGTATTTCAAATGTATAAATTCCAAGCAAAGTATTCCTGCAGAAAAGTTTTCATATAATAACTTCATATTAAAAGTGAGACTAATACATCGTCAACTCTGAAGAACTATGTCGAGGATAATTATCTGGCAACCAAGCAACCAACCAACCAATCAACCAGACGACCATAGGATAGAGCTTTAGTTAGGGCTTCTAGAGTGGGCTATGTCTTACAGCATTAACCATGAAATTTGACTATCAATTAATTGTGGAATGTGTATAAATATTATATTACGTACAATGTAAATTATATATTAAAAATATTAATTTGTTATATTATATAATATATAATGTACTGTAACACAATGTATTAAATATAAAATATAATCATATATGCAATTATACATAATAAAATTATATAACTTACTGTAATGCTGGCCCCCATTTTGGCAAATCAGTCATGGACATAAATATGCAGTCAATCAGGATGCTAATTAAAATTAACAGTCGGAAAAAGGTAAGTTATCGTCAAGGAATAATGTTAATAAAAATAATATTGGAAATACATGTTTCTATAATCTGTTTATATGTATTTACACATATGAGATCACATAGTTTCTCAAATGTCAAAAAAAATACTCCTCATATTGAAAACAATGAGGATTACTAAGATTTGTTAACATTTACTACTGTTGTGTGTACTAGAAAAGAAAACTATACATATATATATATATATATATTTTTGGCCACGAGGCATGTGGGATCTTAGTTCCCTGACCAGGGATCGAACCCGAGCCCCCTGCAGTGGAAGTGCGGAGTCTTAACTGCTGGACCACCAGGAAAGTCCCTAGAAAATATATTTTAAATGTACTTTCAAATATGGAACACAGTGCAGTTATAATCAAGATTTCAGTATGACCTAAAATGAAAATTAAAAAGAGAAAAAGACTGCAGCAATATCTGAATAGAATAGTTGCATTTGATATTAGTACAGTTTAAAACCAACAGAAAAGGATATGGATGTACCAAAATCTTAATGGCTGTTCTTCTAACTGAATTGAAAGGAGACAATGTACACCAGGTGGCACTGAATCTGAATACTGTTCTCTTTTTATTTAATACTATGAAAGTCTGTAAGAGGAAAAGAAGAACATCAAGTGAAATGAAAATAAAGAACATCAACTGAAATTAGAACTGAGAAATTATGATCTCATCAATTATGAAGCATATTGCCAATGATCATTTGTCATGAAGTCTAACAGTTATACTTCTTACATTTTGATATCCTTTTACAGACTAAATCAAATGGAAAGTTTTCTTTAAACTATTTTTACTTATATTTAGCCTTATCTATCACTTTTTTTTAAACAGTGTTCTACCTAAGAAAACTGTTTGCCACACACCAATCCTCAAGTCTTCCTGCAAAACTAATGTAATAGAAAGAAATCTATATCCAGATGGCTCATGGGTATGCATTTAAGCATACTAAAATTCAATGAATGTAAAATAAGTTAATTTTATTTTGAAGCAAATAAGGTATGGGATTATAGTAGTAAAAGTGACCGAATGCACTCAAACATTACATTAATCATTAGTAATTACCTACGGTATAAAACCCCACTTGTAAATTATCAATGACATAAACATATATATATATATATATATTTTCTTTTTTTTTTTTTTTTTTTTTTTTGCGGTACACGGGCCTCTCACTGTTGTGGCCTCTCCCGTTGCAGAGCACAGGCCCTGGACGCGCAGGCTCAGCGGCCATGGCTCATGGGCCCAGCCGCTCCGCGACATGTGGGATCATCCCGAACCGGGGCACGAACCCGTGTCCCCCGCATCGGCAGGCGAACTCTCAACCACTGCGCCACCAGGGAAGGCCCGACATAAACATATTTAAAACAAGTTTATATCATGTAAAACTAATATGTTGGCATATAGAAATATTAAACCAAAAAAGGGAAAAATCAGAAACATTTTAAAAAGGACTTATGTATATGTGTGTATATGTATATGTGTGTAAAATATGGATACACAGTAAAAGTGTATATGTATGTGTGTATGTCTGTATATATATATACACACACACATAAGTATATACACACATACATATGTGCACTTTTACTATATATACATGCCCATTTGGAAAATTCATTTGTTGTGGTGTGTGCATAACTATATTACACATAGTAAACATTATATAGAGTATAATGTAACAGTTATGTAACAGTAATGTATAGTGTATAATGCAATGTGATAAAATATATTATAATATACTAAAATATATATTATATTTAATATATAATTATACAGAAGTGTATATGTGACTATACATTGGTATTTATATTTGTCTATATATACAAATATATATTCATTGATATTTTATGAATACCTATTCTAAATGGAAAACAAACTGTGCTCTGATTTTCCTCAATGGAACACTTCTCCAACATACAATTTGTGTGTATTTTGGCCTGATTGTAGTTATTGTCCCTCTTTCCATTTTAAAAGCAAAAAGAAAGTAAAAAGGGCCAAATAAAATAAATCTGATTGTTTAAAATGTGCTTTCCATGTATTTTCCAAAACAATTTCAAACTTCACACAGGATGTAGCCAACCAACTTATGTCTTTGTGAAGGAATGAGTAGATCCAGATAGAATAATTTTCTAGTTAATGTTTAAGTGCTGAAATTGTTAATTTCATTTTAGAATTATTTATTTGTATGCCATCTTTAACAGAGTAAACTAAATATAATTAAAATTTTTAGTATCTTTGTGTTATCACTAATAACAATACTTTTTATACTAAGGTATCCTTACCGTTTTTGGTTTTTTTCAAAATCTTTGATTTTGTCTTCACTAACACACCTAGATTTGTCTGTCACGTCTGTAAACACTACAAAGAACTCAGAACTCTGCTATAATAGAGTTACCTTTAAGGTTACTGTTATATCAACTGTTAATGACTTAAGCATAGCAAAAGTGAAAGCGGAGATAATTGAGATGAGGACTTACATTTTCACTAAAATGTTCTTAAGGTTTTATAGGTGTTTTATAGCGAATGATGCATAATGCCCATGGAGTCTACCAGGGATACTGGAGTCTTTTGTTAATATATACATTTATAGCTTTTTAAGGAACCTCCATACTGTTCTCCACAGTGGCTGTATCAATTTACATTCCCACCAACAGTGTAAGAGGGTTCCCTTTTCTCCACACCCTCTCCAGCATTTATTGTTTCTAGATTTTTTGATGATGGCCATTCTGACTGGTGTGAGATGATATCTCATTGTAGTTTTGATTTGCATTTCTCTCATGATTAGTGATGTTGAGCATTCTTTCATGTGTTTGTTGGCACTCTGTATATCTTCTTTGGAGAAATGTCTATTTAGGTCTTCTGCCCATTTTTGGATTGGGTTGTTTGTTTTTTTGTTATTAAGCTGCATGAGCTGCTTATAAATTTTGGAGATCAATCCTTTGTCAGTTGCTTCATTTGCAAATATTTTCTCCCATTCTGAGGGTTGTCTTTTGGTCTTCTTTATGGTTTCCTTTGCTGCGCAAAAGCTTTTAAGTTTCATTAGGTCCCATTTGTTTACTCTTCTTTTTATTTCCATTTCTCTAGGAGGTGGGTCAAAAAGGACCTTGCTGTGATTTATGTCATAGAGTGTTCTGCCTATGTTTTCCTCTAAGAGTTTGATAGTTTCTGGCCTTACATTTAGGTCTTTAATCCATTTTGAGCTTATTTTTGTGTACGGTGTTAGGGAGTGATCTAATTTCATACTTTTACATGTAGCTGTCCAGTTTTCCCAGCACCACTTATTGAATAGGCTGTCCTTTCTCCACTGTACATTTCTGCCTCCTTTGTCAAAGATAAGGTGACCATATGTGCGTGGGTTTATCTCTGGGCTTTCTATCCTGTTCCATTGATCTATCTTTCTGTTTTTGTGCCAGTACCATACCGTCTTGATAACTGTAGCTTTGTAGTATAGTCTGAAGTCTGGGAGCCTGATTCCTCCAGTTCCTTCTTTCGTTCTCAAGATTGCTTTGGCTATTCGGGGTCTTTTGTGTTTCCATACAAATTGCAAAATTTTTTGTTCTAGTTCTGTGAAAAATGCCAGTGGTAGTTTGATAGGGATTGCATTGAATCTATAGATTGCTTTCGGTAGTAGAGTCATTTTCACAATGTTGATTTTTCCAATCCAAGAACATGGTATATCTCTCCATCTATTTGTATCATCTTTAATTTCTTTCATCAGTGTCTTATAATTTTCTGCATACAGATCTTTTGTCTCCTTAGGTAGGTTTATTCCTAGATATTTTATTCTTTTTGTTGCAATGGTAAATGGGAGTGTTTTCTTGATTTCACTTTCAGATTTTTCATCATTAGTATATAGGAATGCCAGAGATTTCTGTGCATTAATTTTGTATCCTGCCACTTTACCAAATTCATTGATTAGCTCTAGTAGTTTTCTGGTAGCATCTTTAGGGTTCTCTATGTATAGGATCATGTCATCTGCAAACAGTGACAGCTTTACTTCTTCTTTTCCGATTTGGATTCCTTTTATTTCCTTTTCTTCTCTGATTGTTGTGGCTAAAACTTCCAAAACTATGTTGAATAAGAGTGGTGAGAGTGGGCAACCTTGTCTTGTTCCTGATCTTAGTGGAAATGCTTTCAGTTTTTCACCATTGAGGATGATGTTTGCTGTGGGCTTGTCATATATGGCCTTTATTATGTTGAGGAAAGTTCCCTCTATGCCTACTTTCTGCAGGGTTTTTATCATAAATGGGTGTTGAATTTTGTCAAAAGCTTTCTCTGCATCTATTGAGATGATCATATGGTTTTTCTCCTTCAGTTTGTTAATATGGTTTATCACATTGATAGATTTGCGTATATTGAAGAATCCTTGCATTCCTGGAATAAAGCTACAAATAGAACTACCATATGACCCAGCAATTCCACTACTGGGCATATACCCTGAGAAAACCATAATTCAAAAAGAGTCATGTACCAAAATGTTCATTGCAGCTCTATTTACAATAGCCCAGAGATGGAAACAACCTAAGTGTCCATCATCGGATGAATGGATAAAGAAGATGTGGCACATATATACAATGGAATATTACTCAGCCATAAAAAGAGACGAAATTGAGCTATTTGTAATGAGGTGGATAGACCTAGAGTCTGTCATACAGAGTGAAGTAAGTCAGAAAGAGAGAGACAAATACCGTATGCTAACACATATATATGGAATTAAAAAAAAAATGTCATGAAAAACCTAGGGGTGAAACAGGAATAAAGACACAGACTTACTAGAGAATGGACTTGAGGCTATGGGGAGGGGGAAGGGTAAACGGTGACAAAGCGATAAAGAGACATTGACATATATACACTACCAAACGTAAGGTAGATAGCTAGTGGGAAGCAGCCGCATAGCACAGGGAGATCAGCTCGGTGCTTTGTGACCGCCTGGAGGGGTGGGATAGGGAGGGTGGGAGGGAGGGAGACGCAAGCGGGAAGAGATATGGGAATATATGTATATATATAACTGATTCATTTTGTTGTGAAGCTGAAACTAACATACCATTGTAAAGCAATTATACTCCAATAAAGATGTTAAAAAAAATATATATACATTTATACTATAAATTGTCAATACGCTTCCACCATGCAAAGTATTCAAAAGAGTTGTGATTATACAAAATTCTCACTTTGCCTTCTGTCCAGAAAGTGATTCATTTCCATTTCACCCATTTGGTAAAATCACTGAACACGCTAAAAGAATATCAAATTACATTTGTCTACAATGGGACTAATCCTCATCTCTCCCAAATTTGATCTTTCTTTATAGTTACTTCATTTTTGTCAGAAGCACTTCTATTCTTTCAAGCTGGAAACCTTGGCATTATTAATCAGTCTTCAAATCCTGCTATTTCGTCTCGGGTGTGTTACCTGTCTCTCCAAGACACTCCTATAATCCAGACCTCTTGACTTCAGGCCTCAATTGTTTTCTCTCTACTTTCATCTTTCTGACCCTATCTCTTCCATGCAATAGTAATTTAGGAATCTCTAGATTAATCTTACTTAAACACTGCATTCATTACACCAGTATTTTGGCCACCACATTAAAGCCATGTTGCCATCTCTGTTATCTCATCTTATTTCCTACAATCTGCAACACAGCTACAGGGTTCTAGTTCTATCATCAGCCTGTCTCTTCCCTATTCCAGAATTAATATCTGCTATTGACTGACTGTTCATTGAAGAGCTTCCCTTTGCCTTGTAAAAATGTGAAGTGTTCTCCAAGCTATAACTCAAATTCTATTTTCTTAGTAGAGACTCTTCCAGCTTTGTCAGTCTACACAGATCTGTCTTTTCTAAGCATAATTATTTTTATTTTTATCATTTTGTGCTTCTTTTTGGATTGTTCAAAATATTTAGTAAGTTCCTCAAATCATTCTCTGGATAGAGAGGCTGTGACTGTATGAATGAATAAAATTTATGAATGAAATATACATTGGCTTTATTTTCCTAACTACCGGGTAAGCTCATCAAGTTGAACAGTTGAAATTGCTGTACATAGTATGGAAATTTTACATGATAGTTATTTTAAAATCAGTAATCTTAAGTAGCCAATCATTATGCTCACATAAAAGAAATCATTTACATCAAGGCATAACAGTATAGCCTGTTACATACAAAGTAAAGTAACCCTAAACAAACTAACCTACCAGGCAAATATTCGGTTTTGATAAAAATCTCAAATATGTGTGAAATTTCTTATCCAGTTTTCTATAACTTAAAATTACCTCTTCACTTATTCTTCCATCTTCTTTCATCCTATCTCAATTACATTTTTCACATGTCTGGAAAATGAATAAAAATATAGTCATAATAAGTTTAATTAATCCTTACCATTTTATTCTTGTAGTATGGGTCCACATCTTCCAATGGCTCTGACACCATTGCTCTAGGAAGATTTCCATAAACAAATGGCAGCTCTTTTCCAGCTTCCAAGTCAGTGTTTGGCTTTAAATCTTCTTTGTGTTCCTCACTGCGTTTTTTAGCACTGTGCTGTTCCATAACTTCAAGAGACTCTCTGGTGAAGGGGACAAGGCCCTTACGTTCTGGGGAAGCCATTTCCAATTTTGCACCTGAAAAGTATTTTCTTCAGTTCTAGATAAGATTTGTGTATATAAAGAAAAATTTAAAATTTTAAAAGTCTAGGATAGGAATAAAAGAGAAGAGCAAACTGAATAAAAGCATTCAAAGAAAATTCCTGAGCTTTAGAGAAATCTGAGTCATTAAACTTGGTTTTGTTTCACTTAATATTAGACTTAATTTGTAATTTCACAAATAACTCATTCTATTTCATTTATTCATCCATTGAATCTTCTTTCTTTTACTGAAATCTGCCTTTCAGTTTCTCCCTTGTAATGAAAGAGTTCTAAAGTGGCTAGAGATTGTTGGAAGGCCAAATCCAATTATTTCACTCTCAGCTGTATTTAACTACTGACTAGACTTTCCTTCTCTAAACTCAGTTTACATTGGCTCTGGGGGCCCCCTCTTCTTTATCTCTTCCTATAGCTCTGATTAATTCCTTTGACTTAGTTTTTCCTCTGAAATTTTAACTTTGATATCCTTTAAAGTTCTGCTTTTCCCCTAGTTATATCCATCTGTTTGGTAAATACATAGGCAAACACAGAATTTTAACTACCGTACATGGGTATTTACCAAGTACATTTCCCCAAACACTCCCTTCCCTCAGTCATCTATGTGGCAATCCACCAATAACAGCAATTTAACAAGTAAAAGCAAAGTTTGTTGTTTTTCCCCAAGACTAGAATCACTCTTTTACCTTCTAGCCATTGTAAAAACAAAAACACACATATAAACTTATTGCCTTGAAAGTTACTCATGAAATGTTTTTCTTTGTCATTAATTCCTCTGAAAAAAATAATTTTCTTACAATTATTTTCCATTAGGTATTTAAATATTATCCACTGTTCATATACCTACATCAAGATAGTCATCTTTGTAATTCTATCTCTGGATTGCTCTAGTAGTCTTTACAGGTTTCTCTCAATTCTAGTCTTTATCTACTTCAAGTCGTCCTATGGGTCACTCAATTAGTCTTCATTAAATAAAATTTCATGCATCAATTCTCCATTTATGAACCTGGTTCTTTCCTCTCATAAAATTATGTTCTTTTGTTGGTTTTTCCCAGTCCAATTTCTGTCAAAACCTACACTTCAAATGATCCTGCTCAGTGACAACTGACTGATTATTCGTTATACATTCTCCTTAACACCCTTTGTAATTTTATTATTGCAATTAAGGATAAGAAATTTTGTACTTGATACTGTAGCATTTTCTATATGTATATTTTGTCTGTAATAGTGTTGGCCTTAGCTGAATTTCTTCTATAATATTTTCCTAAGACAGAAATCACACACATATGTATACACACATATATGCTAATCCAGAATTTTCCACTACTGGGTAAAATTGAGTTGTTTAATAGTTGAATCCATTACTTGCTATTAATGGAAAGTAAGAAAAAATATGTTCGTTAATCATAATGGAGTACCAATCATTGTGAGAATCAGACTCCTAATAGGTTAAATAAGAGGTGTGTGAGAGAGATTTAAAATACACAAATGGCAGTCTTGTAGACATCCAAGGAGAGGACACATAGTCCATTTCTGTACCCTGAAAAATAAAAATGGAAAATAATTACTAGGGTAACTCCTTATGCCGTTCATGGCATCACAGTTTTCTCGGCTTTTCTTTTCTTTTAATTTCTACTGCATTCTATCTAAAGAATGGCTTCCTATGCTTACTTCTAAGAATGCACGTAGAACAAAACGCCATCGCCTGCCTCAACTTTGATATTTCAGTTTAAGTTCCCACCATATGCCTATAACCTCTACCTCCAAAAATGTAAATTAAAAGATACTCTAATTGACTAGCCCAGCCTATGGATTTATTTCCTCTTGGTTCAGTTATTTGTGACCAGAGAGAGGGACATTTTCACAATAGCAATGGCAGCTTATGCCCAAGACCCTCAAGGGATGCTGCAGGATGTGTGTGAAGCAGTTTTAAAGAGAGAAATATGGAATAGGAATGTCAGCATATATCTACTTGGAACTCTCTTTCCAGACTAATAAAAACTAACAATTGCTCATCATAAAATTTACTTATTTTTCAAATATCTTGCTTCAATATCATGCACAAAACTAACACTTATTAAAGGAGTATTAAGAATTATTTATGTACACCATACACACATACAAATGCATGTATAGGAATACCTCACATATCAAATTTTATTGAGGGGAGTCAAAATGCTTTGAATAAGTACAATTTATGGAGACAAGCTACAGACAACTGAAGTTTGCTCTTACTTACATATATCATCTTCTTCCCTTAAA
Organism: Leucopleurus acutus; assembly: GCF_964270905.1. Taxonomy (NCBI): domain Eukaryota; kingdom Metazoa; phylum Chordata; class Mammalia; order Artiodactyla; family Delphinidae; genus Leucopleurus; species Leucopleurus acutus. Next base: position 53,535,721 of record NC_139149.1, read on the forward strand.
ATATTTAATGAGCTTTCAAAATTGTACTCCTTACATGGAGTTCCTTGAATAGATTCTTAACAATTCATGGTTATAGGCTAGTATAAACGAAATCACAAACTTTGGAATTAGACTTACAATCAAATCCTAAATTCTGTTATTAATATTCTTAGAGGTCTCAGTTAAATTACTTATATTCTTGAACCTGTCAATCATAAAATTGGGGTTCCTACTCGGGTTAAATAAAGATAAAATAAAATAATATGAATGAAAATGCCTAGGGCGGTGATTGGCACATAATAGGTTCAAACTACACATAAATTTTTAAAAATTAATTAATTTATTTTAATTTTTTGGCTGTGTTGCGTCTTTGTTGCTGCGCGTGGGCTTTTCTCTAGTAGCGGAGAGCGGGGGCTACTCTTCGTTGCGGTGCGTGGGCTTCTCATTGGGTGGCTTCTCATTGCAGAGCACGGGCTCTAGGCGTGCAGGCTTCAGTAGTTGTGGCACTCGGGCTCAGTAGTTGTGGCTCGTGGGCTCTAGAGCGCAGGCTCAGTAGTTGTGGCGCACAGGCTTAGTTGCTCCGCGGCATGTGGGATCTTCCTGGACCAGGGCTCCAACCCATGTCCCCTGCATTGGCAGGCAGATTCTTAACCACTGCACCACCAGGGAAGCCCTAAACATAAAATTTTAACTGTGATATGATTTTATATCTTAGAATGATTGGTCGAATCTAACAGAATAATAGTATAGTAGGAATGCATGTAAGGTTTTGAAATTTGGACCAAAACAACCAATCTGCACAAGTGCAGTCAGTACGTTTTTACAGCAGAGAAAACTGCCAAGGGGGTTTACTTAATAGTAAGTGCAATATAAATCAATACTGACTTGTGTCTGCCAAGAAAGCTAATATAACCTTTATTGGTATTGAAGGAAGATGAAGGAGGCAATTTCTCTCTCTTCTGCTGTATTCCATGACCACTCTTAAAAGGCATGCATGTCAACTGGAGGGTCTTCAAATGGGATCAGCATATGATAAAACTCAAATCATGCCATCTACAGACCAGTTAAAATAATAGAGGATATATTAGTTGAAGCAGAAGAGACTGAAGTAGAACATTATTGTGTCCAAGTATCTGAATGATTTTATGTAGAAGAGAAATTAGATTTAAGTATTACTTTTAAAAAATAAGATGAACTAGGAGCAATGAGCTGAAGCCAGAATAGATTTGGCTCAAGATAATAAAGCACTTTCTAAATAGCCATTGAAAAATGGAATAAGTTGACTTGGACATTAATCCTTCCCTCTGACTAGCAATGTGGAAGCATGGACTTATTAACAGTTAGAATAATTTAAATGGATCCAAATATGATTGATGGTGACCTTGTACTTTTAGAACTTTGCAATCCTAAAATCTTTGAATATTCACAGAGTATCACATGACCTAAAAGTTTAGGCTAAATATTAGCTAAACTAAACCTATGCAGCACTGAATTAAAAATAATTGAGTTAACAAAATCAAAAGCATTTTTAACATATATCTCTTCATATTACAGTAAAAGTGCTTTTTTATATTTTTAGTGATCCATTCTAACTGCTAAAAATCATTGTTAAGTATATGTGTGTAAAAAAAGTGTCCTTAAAAGTAGATACAAAGGGAGGTTGCAACCTTATTGCAAAGATGCCACCATTAATGAAAATATTTTTGAACACCATCCATTGAAACCTCAAAATTTAATTTGCCAGCCAGTCTTCTTACTGTATAGACCAAATATAATCTTCTTTTCCTTTCTGTTATCACTTCACAGCACAACAGTCTTTGATTACTCAGCCTGCCACCTACTAGCTATGAGATCTTAATAACATAGCCTGGGTAAATTTTGGAACCCCCATATATCACACTGGGTCACAAACATTAAACCAGACCATATACAGAAAGCCTGCTACACAGTACTGACTTTATCAGTGCTAATTCTCTCTCCCAATCCAGTCATTTGTCCCCAAAGACTTCTTTAGTCATGATTTTGATGTTGAATGAAACTACTCCCGTTGTTGACTAGGTGAATAAATGGGTAGTGGGCCTTGTCTTCTGTGGTATGACAAAGAAATGCAAGCACTTAATCAGATAAAACTGGCTTGCATCTGACTTTTAGATGGCTGAGTACAGATGGTAAATTATTAATCATTAAATCATAATTCAGTAAAAGCATTTCTGTGGGGAATTTATGAAATATGGTGCAGGCCCTACGTTTTCTGGTGAGTGATCTTAATATAGCACTAATGCCTGAAAAATATAGAAAGATTAATAGTTAATCTAGCCATTAGACCACCTTTCTAAAAAACTGAATAGCTGAAGTAAGATTTTGGCAAAAATTGTATCAGTCAACTCAGGTTTGGACTCTAACAAGTTCCAAGTGTAATAATATTTTATATTGTTGATTAAAGTGCAAGCCATTTCTCTTGGTCATTAGATGAAAGGAGCAGTACCAGCATCAGTATGGAGAAAAGATCTTTTTTTTTTTTAACAGCTTTATTGGAGTATAATTGCTTTACATTGTTGTGTTAGTTTCTGCTGTATAACAAAGTGAATCAGCTATACATATATCCCCATATCCCCTTCCTCTTGCATCTCCCTCCACCCTCCCTAACCCACCCCTCTAGGTGGTCACAAAGCACCGAGCTGATCTCCCTGTGCTATGCGGCTGCTTCCCACTAGCTATCTATTTTACGGTTGGTAGTGTACATATGTCAGTGCCACACTCTCACATCTTCCCAGCTTATCCTTCCCTCTCTCTGTGTCCTCAACTCCATTCTCTACATATGTGTCTTTATTCCTGTCCTGCCCCTATGTTCTTCAGAAACACTTTTATTTTGATTCCATATATATGTTAGCATATGGTATTTGCTTTTCTCTTTCTGACTTACTTCACTCTGTATGACAGACTCTAGGTCCATCCACCTCATGACAAATAACTCAATTTCATTTCTTTTTATGGCTGAGTAATATTCCATTGTATATATGTGCCACATCTTCTTTATCCATTCATCTGTCGATGGACACTTAGGTTGTTTCCATATCCTGGTTATTGTAAATAATGCTGCAATGAACATTGTGGTACATGACTTTTTTTGAATTATGCTTTTCTCAGGGTATATGCCCAGTAGTGGGATTACTGGGTCCTATGGTAGTCCTATTTTCAGTTTCTTAAGGAACCACCATACTGTTCTCCATAGTGGCTGTATCAATTTACATGCCCACCAACAGTGCACGAGAGTTCCCTTTTCTCCACACCTCTCCAGCCTTTATTGTTTCTAGATTTTTTGATGATGGCCATTCTGATCGGTTTGAGGTGATACTTCACTGTTTTGATTTGCATTTCTCTCATGATTAGTGAGGTTGAGCACCCTTTCATGTGTTTGTTGGCAATCTGTATATCTTCTTTGGAGAAATGTCTATTTAGGTCTTCTGTCCTTTTTTGGATTGCGTTGTTTGCTTTTTCATATTGAGCTGCATGAGCTGCTTGTATATTTTGGAGATTAATCCTTTGTCAGTTGCTTCATTTGCAAATATTTTCTCCCATTCTGAGGGTTGTTTTTTCATCTTGTTTATGGTTTCCTTTGCTGTGCAAAAGCTTTTAAGTTTCATTAGGTCCCATTTGTTTATTTTTATTTCCATTTCCCTAGGAGGTGGATCAAAAAGGATCTTGCTGTGATTTATGTCATAGAGTGCTCTGCCTAAGTTTTCCTCTAAGAGTTTTATAGTGTCTGGTCTTACATTTAGGTCTTTAATCCATTTGTGGTTTATTTCTGTATGGTGTTAGGGAGTGTTCTAATTTCATTCTTTTACAGGTACATGTCCACTTTTCCCAGCACCACTTATTGAAGCAGCTGTCTTTTTTCCATTGTGTAGTCTTGCCTCCTTTATCAAAGGTAAGGTGACCCTATGTGCATGGGTTTATCTCTGTGCTTTCTATCCTGTTCCATTGATCTATATTTCTGTTTTTGTGCCAGTACCATACTGTCTTGATTACTGTAGCTTTGTAGTATACTCTGAAGTCTGGGAGCCTGATTCCTCCAGCTCCTTTTTTTTCCCTCAAGATTGCTTTGGCTATTCAGGGTATTTTGTATTTCCATACAAATTGTGAAATTTTTTTATTCTAGTTCTGTGAAAAATGCCATTGGTAGTTTGATAGGGATTGCATTGAATCTGTTGATTGCTTTGGGTAGTACAGTCTTTTTCACAATGTTGATTCTTCCAATCCAAGAACATGGTATATCTCTCCATCTGTTTGTATCATGTTTAGTTTCTTTCATCAGTGTCTTATAGTTTTCTGCATACAGGTTTTTTGTCTCCTTAAGTAGGTTTATACCTAGGTATTTTATTCTTTTTGTTGCAATGGTAAATAGGAGTGTTTCCTTAATTTCACCTTCAGATTTTTCACCATTAGTGTATAGGAATGAAAGAGATTTCTGTGCATTAATTTGGTATCCTGCTACTTTACCAGATTCATTGATTAGCTCTAGTAGCTTTCTGGTGGCATCTTTAGGGATTCTCTGTGTATAGCATCATGTCATCTGCAAACAGTGACAGTATTACTTCTTTTCCGATTTGGATTCCTTTAATTTATTTTTCTTCTCTGAATGCGGTGGCTAAAACTTCCAAGATTATGTTGAATAATAGTTGTGAGAGTGGGCAACCTTGTTTTGTTCCTGATCTTAATGGAAATTGTTTCAGTTTTTAACCATTGAGAACGATGTTAGCTGTGGGTTTGTCATATATGGCCTTTATTCTTTTGAGGTAAGTTCTCTCTATGCCTACTTTCTGGAAAGGTTTTATCATAAATAGGTGTTGAATTTTGTGAAAAGCTTTTTCTGCATCTATTGAGATGTTCATATGGTTTTTATCCTTCAATTTGTTATTATGGTGTATCACACTGATTGATTTGCCTATATTGAAGAATCCTTGCATTCCTGGGATAAAAGGAATACACTTGATCATGGTGTATGATCCTTTTAATGTGCTGCTGGATTCTGTTTGCTAGTATTTTATTGAGGATTTTCACATCTATGTTCATCAGTGGTATTGGCCTGTAGTAGTCTCTTTTTGTGACATCTTTGTCTGGTTTTGGTATCAGGGTGATGGTGTCCTCATAGAATGAGTTTGGGAGTGCTCCTCCCTCTGCTATATTTTGGAAGTGTTTGAGAAGGATAGGTGTCAGCTCTTCTCTAAATGTTTGTTAGAATTCGCCTGTGAAGCCATCTGGTCCTGGGCTTTTGTTTGTTGGAAGATTTTTAATCACAGTCTCAATTTCAGTGCTTGTGATTTGTCTGTTTATATTTTCTATTTCTTCCTGGTTCAGTCTCAGAAGGTTGTGCTTTTCTCAGTATTTGTCCATTTCTTCCAGGTTGTCCAATTTATTAGCATAGAGTTGCTTGTAGTAATCTCTCATGATCCTTTGTATTTCTGCAGTGTCAGTTGTTACTTCTCCTTTTTCATTTCTAATTCTGTTTATTTGAGAGTTTTCACTTTTTTTCTTAGAGTCTGGCTAATGGCTTATCAATTTTGTTTATCTTCTCAAGGAACCAGCTTTAAGTTGTATTGATATTTGTTATTGTTTTCTTCATTTCTTTTTCATTTATTTCTGCTCTAACTTTATGTTTTCTTTCCTTCTGCTAACTTTGGGGTATTTTTTGGTCTTCTTTCTTCAATTGCTTTAGGTGTATGGTTAGGTTGTTTATTTGAGATTTTTCTTGTTTTTAGAGGTAGGATTGTATTGCTATAAACTTCCCTCTTAGAGCTGCTTTTGCTGCATCCCATAGGTTTTGTGCTGTCATGTTTTCATTGTAATTTTTTCTAGGTATTTTTTGATTTCCTCTTTGATGTCTTCAGTGATCTCTTGGTTATTTAGTAGCGTATTGTTTAGCCTTCATGTGTTTGTATTTTTTACAGTTTTTTCCCTATAATTGATATCTAGTCTCATAGCACTGTGGTTGGAAAAGATGCTTGATACGATTTCAATTTTCTTAAATTTACCAAGGCTTGATTTGTGACCCAAGATATGATCTATCCTGGAGAATGTTCCATAAGCACTTGAGAAGAAAGTGTATTCTGTTGTTTTTGAATGGAATGTCCTATAAATATCAATTAAGTCCATGTTGTTTAACGTGTCATTTAAAGCTTGTGTTTCCTTATTTAGTTTCATTTTGGTTGATCTGTCCATTGATGAAAGTGGGGTATTAAAGTCCCCTACTATGTTTGTGTAACTGTCAATTTCCCCTTTTATGGCTGTTAGCATTTGCCTTGCGTATTGAGGTGCTCCTATGTTGGGTGCATAAATATTTACAATTGTTATATCTTCTTCTTGGAATGATCCCTTGATCATTATGTAGTGTCCTTCTTGGTCTCTTGTAATAGTCTTTACTTTAAATCTATTTTGTCTGATATGAGAATTGCTACTCCAGCTTCCTTTTGATTTCTATTTGCATGGAATATTTTTTTCATCCCTTCACTTTCAGTCTGTATGTGTCTGCAGTGGGTCTGCAGACCTAGGTCTGCAGTGGGTCTGCAGTGGGTCTCTTGTAGACAGCATATATACAGGTCTTGTTTCTGTAACCATTCAGCTAGTCTATGTCTTTTGGTTGGAGCATTTAATCCATTTACATTTAAGGTAGTTATCGATATGTGTGTTCCTATTACCATTTTCTTAATTTTGAGGGGTTTGTTATTGTAGGTCTTTTCCTTCTCTTGTGTTTCCTGCCTAGAGAAGTTCCTTTAGCATTTGTTGTAAAACTGGTTTCATGGTGCTGAATCCCTTTAGCTTTTGCTTCTCTGCAAAGGCTTCAATTTCTCCATCAAATCTGAATGAGATCCTTGCTGGTAGAGTAATCTTGGTTGTAGGTTTTTCCTTTTAATCATGTCCTGTTAATCACTTTAAACATGTCCTGCCACTCCCTTCTGGCTTGCAGAGTTTCTGCTGAAAGATCTGCTGTTAACCTTATGGGGATTCCCTTGTATGTTATTTGCTTTTAATATTTTTTCTTTGTATTTAATTTTTTATAGTTTGATTAATATGTGTCTTGGCATGTTTCTCCTTGGATTTATCCTCTATGGGACTCTCTGCACTCCTGCACTTGATTTACTATTTCCTTTCCCATGCTAGGGAAGTTTTCAACTATAATCTGTTCAAATATTTTCTCAGCCCCTTTCTTTTTCTCTTCTTCTTCTGAGATCCCTAGAATTCAGATATTGGTGCATTTAATGTTGTCCCAGTGGTCTCTGAGACTGTCCTCAATTCTTTTCATTCTTTTTTCTTTATTCTTCTCTGCAGTAGTTATTTCCACTATTTTATCTTCCAGGTCACTTATCCTTTCTTCTGCCTCAGTTATTCTGCTATTGATCCCTTCTAGAGAATTTTAAATTTCATTTATTGTGCTGTTCATCATTGTTTGTTTGCTCTTTAGTTCTTCTAGGTCCTTGTTAAACATTTCTTTTATTTTCTCCATTCTATTTCAAAGATTTTGGATCATCTTTACTATCATTGTTCTGAATTCTTTTTTAGGTAGACTGCTATTTCCTCTTCATTTGTTTGGTCTGGTGGGTTTTTACCTTGCTCCTTCATCTGCTGCCTATTCCTGTTACTTCTTATTTTGCTTAACTTACTGTGTTTGGGGTCTCCTTTTTGCAGGCTTCAGGTTTGTAATTCCTGCTGTTTTTGGTGTCTTCCCCCAGTGGGTAGGGTTGGTTCAGTGGCTTGTGTAGGCTTTCTGGTGGAGGGGACTGGTGCCTGCATTCTGGTGGATGAGGCTGGATCTTATCTTTCTGGTGGGCAGGACTGAGCCCAGTGGTGTGTTTTGGGGTGTTTGTGAACTTATTATGATTTTAGGCAGCCTCTCTGCTAATGGGTGTGGTTATGTTCCTGTCTTGCTAGTTGTTTGGCATGGGGTGTCTTTGAGTGGAGCTGGGTCTTAGCGTTGAGAGAGAGATCTCTGGGAGAGCTCTCACTGATTGATATTACATGGGTTGGGAGGTCTCTGGTGGTCCAATATCCTGAACTCAGCTCTCCCACCTCCAAGGCTCAGGCCTGACATCTGGCCAGAGCACCAAGACTTTATCAGCCACATGGCTCTCACCAGACAGAATTCTTCAGTCTTCCTCTCTGAAGCACTCAGAAGTGCTATTAAGAGGTGCATTCTTAGAAAAAAAAAATTCTCCTTAAAACAGACTTTAAGCAATTGAGTATGAGCCAATATTTACTGTAATAAATATGGCAATTATAGTTATAGTAACACTTGCTGAGTGAGTACCATTTCAAGGCACTCGACTAGATGTTTCTAACTCTATTACATCATATTTTCATGTATTACCCTTGTGATCACCATTTTACAAATGAGGAGAGAGAGATTGATGAGTTTCATGACTTTATCATTGTACAGCTAGATAGGTAGTGAAGATAGATGCTAGCACAGTTGTGCCTAAATCTAAATTTGGGTACCTCTAAACTATACCACAAAAGTGCTTACAAGCTGTAAAATTTTAAGACAAGTGTAAGCAATTGATACCTCTCTATGGCTACTTTAGAGATATCCAAAAACCAATGGGCTTACTAGGATAACTTGCTTCACTGAGTAGCTAACAGGTTGATGTCAGATGGGATTGTCTAGAAATTTTCTTTGTTTAAGTGTTGTCAAAATCAAATATTTTGTAAAATTTTGTAAAATAGAAGGTGAGCAAGCATAGTGGACATTAATTTGGAAGGAGGAGGTGCTGCCTAGCATGGTGACCCTGTACATAGATTTAGGGAATTTGTTACTGTATGAATCATGGTGGGAGACCTCCTGCAATACAAGTGAAAAAGACCAGATAATGACTTTTCCAGGATCTTATGGATCTAGGAAGTGACCACATGACCTTGGCTGAGCCAATCAAAGACATTAGCTCAAGATTTCTAATATGAATTTAATGACACAAAATAAGAGAGGCAGTGGAGAATCCCTATTTGCAAGAGAGTCAGAAGCTTCAACTTTTCAGCAGTTGAGGGAGCAATAGTAGCAATGGAGTCAGTAGCAGAGACTAGAGCTATATTTTTGGTGGTTTTAGCTGAGGTATTATTAATGTCAGCTGGACTGGTTCTGTCATATGATATTGGCTTTGATCTTGGCTGTGACTTAGTTCGCCCCCCCATTACCCCTCCCCCATTTTTTCTGTGGATGCCCAGATTTGAGATTATTAAGAGTTGAGTTTTAATCTATCACGTGATTTCATTCCCCTGAGACTGATTTTGTTACTGTCATTAAGTATAATTTGAAGCATTAGTATAATATAGAATCTACATAAAAACTGTAGTTTCAGATCAGAATGGGAAAATAGAGGTTATTAAATAGCTTATACAAGGAAATATGTGGAAATGCTTTTTTCCCCAGCATTTTCACAATTAGGGGGAGCATTCTCTTTCTGTCAGTCATTTAAAATAAAATTGATACCCAATTTTCTATAAAGACTTGGAGTATGACAGAGAGAGTGCAAATTAATTTGGTTGTACTTTTCCTTTACAGGCATTTTGAAGTTTGGGCATTCTCTGCCTTCTAGTTATGCTGATGGTGTGGGTTTTGTGTAGTTTTATTTGTTTTTCTTTTTTTGGACTGTATTCCTTGTGTAGTATATATATGAAGGATCAGAATTAGGCAGTTCCCATTATCCTTGGCTCCATCCACTTATATCCAGATAAAAGTTAGATGGCTCAATGATTCAAATCAAAATAAAATTTATAAAAACACCAAACTATGAAACTTATAAAAGAAATCATAAGTAAACATGTTTATAATAATTTAAAATAGAAGCCCTAGTTTAATAAAGCAAAGTCCTGCCTAGGATGTGAGGAAATAAAGCACTCTAATAAACTTTTTTGGTAGAGTTAAATTCGTACAAATTTCTTAGAAGGTAATCTGATACTAGTTCTCTAAATTAAAATGTATATACCTTACCCCTGCAATTTGAGCAACAGGAACTTACTTCATGGGTACATCTCAAACCAATTCACATGCACAAGATTGTTCAGAGTAGTATTTTGATAGCTAAGAATAGAAGCAGCTAACATGTTTTTCAAGTACAGCTGCTAAAATATATATTTTTTAAAGTATATGCACATAGAATTATTTTGAAAATAGAGACAAGTGTTAACTAGAAAATGATGTGATTCTTAATATCTTTATAAATTAAAAAAATAATAGTTGATTTCTAACTATGTGCATAGATCACAGATTCTGACAGTGAGGTCTATAACATCTGGATTTGATGACTGACTACCATATCATATAGAGAATATGGAATATGGAGAAGTACCAGTTTAGAGATTATAGGAGGGAGAGATAATGTTTTGTATTTTGGGGATTTGAGGTCCATCTGAAATATCCAAAAGTAAAAATTCAGAGATTAATTGGAAATTTGGACCTGGAGCTTAATAAAGAAAATTAAACTGTATATGTTTGTATATGTTTTATATATACACTTAAATATATGTGTATATATGAGTGTGTGTATATATACATACTATATATGGTTATATAGTTATATGATATATAAATAGCTGAAAAGAATAAAAACGATTATGTGCATTTGCAAAATATGTGGAATTCTTCATAGACTGATTTCAATGACAGCCTATTGAAAAGGATCTACCTAAAACTTAACCTTTTTGATGGAAAAAAACAGTTTAGAAAGCAAATTATTTTATATATCACTACTAATTAATGTTTAAAATCATATCAGTTAAATATTAACATGGGATATTATGGTCAAAATAGTAAAAGCACTTTAAAAAATAATATATTATATATTAGGAAACAATGGTAACAATAATCACTGTTCTTCTAGTCTTAAAAGAACAGAAACCAGAAGACAATGTAACAATCTTTAAACTGTTGAAAGAAAAAAAAATGTAAGGCTGGGATTACACATACACCAAAATTACCCTTCAAGAATGAAGGCAAAATATATTTTCAAATGTTTCAGATGGAAATTTAGATCTCTAGGAAGGAATGAAGAGAAAGAGAAATGATAAACATGTAGGAGAGTATAAAAAATATAAAGCATAATTACCCAAAATTGGAAGCAGCCCAGTTGTCCATCCATAGACTAGATAGAAAAATAAAAACTGTGGTATATTTATACAACAGAACACAATCCTGTGATAAAAATGAATGAACTACTGATGCACATAAAAATGAGAGTCCAAAAACATTATGCCAAGTGAAAGAAGCCTTACACCAAAGATTACAAACTACATGGTCCATTTCATATGAAATGCTAGAACAGACAAAATTAATTTCTAGGAGTGAAGTAGGAACTGACTGGGAGATTGGAGGAATGATGGAACTTTCTCAGGTGACAGTAATGTTCAACATCCTGAGGGTTTGGAGCACACAGGTATATATGTTTGTCAAAACTGATAAAATGATACCCTTAAGTTTTGTGGATTTTACTTGGCTTTACCTTTAAAAAGCCCATAAACAAATACTGAATTCTAGTTAACTATATGAACTATTAAGTGTTTATGGGTGAGGCCTAATGGTATTTGCAACTTATGTTGAAAGGCATCAAAAAATAAGAAGAATTAATTGATGGTTTGAGTAATGCATAGACAGACATGTGATAAAGTAAATATTATAAAATTACAATTGAAGATTCTAGGTGTTGAATGTATGGGTGTCTATTGTACAGTTCTGTCAATTTTTCTACATGTTTGAAATATTTTATAATAAATATTTGAAAAAAAAGTTTGGTTTTGGAGCTCTTGTCTGGATTCAAATCTGGGCTTTAGAACTTTGTAACTGTGACCTTGAGCAAGGCACTTAACCTCTCCATGCCTCATTTTCCTCAACTGTAAAATGGGAATAATAAGAGTACTCACTTCATAGGGTAATATGAGCACTGAATGAGTTAATAAATATAAAGCACCTAGAACAGTGCTTGCCAGGTATTACACACTCAGTAAGTACTAGTTGTTATTTTTAATCCTTTAAAGCATAATACTTTTTGTTTAACAATCTTTTTAATTAAAATTACTGCCTTATTTCTCGGAATTTATAACGGGAATATGCAAAATATAATTTAATTTCTTACTGATAAATCAAAGTAATAGTAGTATTCAATTACAATAATCAGCTGCAATACTGTGACATACTTAAATAATTTTTTTTTTTTTTTTTTTGCGGTACGCGGGCCTCACTGTTGTGGCCTCTCCCGGACGCGCAGGCTCCGGATGCACAGGCTCAGAGGCCATGGCTCACGGGCCCAGCCGCTCCGCAGCATGTGGGATCTTCCCGGACCGGAGTGTGAACCCCTGTCCCCTGCATCTGCAGGCGGACTCAACCACTGCGCCACCAGGGAAGCCCCTTAAATAATTTTTAAAACTCAAAGAGTTCTGCTTTTTACATTTTCTTCTGCTTTATTTATTTGTGTCTCATTTATCATCAGACTTTTGTTTTTGTTTTTTTGCGGTACGCGGGCCTCTCACTGTTGTGGCCTCTCCCGTTGCGGAGCACAGGCTCCGGACGCGCAGGCTCAGCGGCCATGGCTCACGGGCCCAGCCGCTCCGCAGCATGTGGGATCTTCCCGGACGGGGGCACGAACCCGCGTCCCCTGCATCGGCAGGCGGACTCTCAACCACTGCGCCACCAGGGAAGCCCCAGACTTTTATTTATTTATTTATTTTCAACTATCTAAAACAGGATAGTTTATTGAAATTGAATAATATTAAAATCATTACTGCAATAATTACAGTGATACCCACCTTTGCATTGCCTCAATTTTGTCCCACACATCCACCTTGATTCCCAGGAAAAAAAAATTTTTACATGTACCCAGTATATTGATTCCTTATAATTTACAATGTCATATCAGAGATACTTGGTAAGGACTGCAGTGATTGCCATGAAACTTGCTGAGAAGAGCATGCAGAGGCCTGATGCTTTGAGAAAATGCCTGGCATAGTTTTCTCATGGGCACAGGAGTCCTGGACAGGCATTGCAGGACCCAGGGACCTTCTGAGCCAAAGTGCAAGTTCATTCCACAAAGGGATCTATAAAGAGATCCCCCCTTGAGAAGCTTTTGTTGATTGTCACATTTGTAAAATGTCCATGGTATCATCAGATTTTTAGATTTTATTTTTACTACTTTCAAGTTTCTTGCTTCTATCTGCTTCTTCTTCTAACAACTGCCTCTAACTTGCTAAGTGTAAACACCATAATAATAGGCCATGAGTGGCAGTCCAAGACCTTCAATGAAAAAAAATAATCAACCATTATTTTCTTGTCCTGAGATATATCTTAAAGGGTTGAGATTGATGAATAATGACTCCCGGGTTAATAGGCAGAATGTACTTCTCTTAGATTCCAAGATTCCTGTCAGGTTTAGAAGAAGCTGATGATATTTCTTTATATTATAAGTATAATTCAAAACAAGTCACATTTATCGCCTGACCATTTAAAGTCCCACAGGTAGAAATATTTCTACGTGGGAGGACTGATTGAAAGGCAGCTATCGGGACAGATCAAACATCTGATGAAAATAGCCATCGTACTCCTGTGGGTATATAAGTTCTAGCCTCCAAAAACTGGCTCAGGCTTCACTCCATTTACTACATAACTAATATATATTCTTGGATTCTTCTTGTATTTGCATCTCTTTACTCCAGTGTGCTAACATTTTCTTTATTCCAACTCTTTTTCTTGCCCCTGAGATTGTTTTACTCTTTCTGACTTAAATGACTTTTGATTTTGGGCTCTTGTCTTTACATTTTCTGCAATTGTATTCTGCCCAGGGTTTAGCCAGTTTTGGCTAACACTCCTCACTATGTGTGACTAACTTAGGATTGACCTACTTTGGGTCCCAGTTCTGGACTTTCTGGTGGCTTCAGATTTCCTGATTGCTCAACTCTATCCTTCCTGAGATGTCCTAACCCATCTGAGACCCCTTGGAACACATTACTGGAATATGCTATCTTGCAGAAAGTGGTTATAAAATAAGTGAGTTTCTCAAAAATATATTTATAATCATATACACTTATTTTTATTTATAATTCTATATTTTAGCATTTTAATTTCAGATATATTTTTAAAATATATATAAATATTGCAGTTTGATATATAATATAGGGCAATAAGTTTAACCATGGTTTTTGCTTTTGACATTCATTTATTTAGCAATCATTTGTGGAGCATATATTAAGTGTCAAGCACTGTGCTAGGTATCAGTGCTGGAAATAGTAATAAAACATAGTCACTGGATTTAAGGACAATGGGAGACAGACTTGTAAACAAATAAGAACCAAGTTATCTTGGTCATCTCTGAAAATTATTAAGTTTCAAGATCAACAGAGACTGAAATTAAAATCATTTCCAACACTGGTGGGTCTGGATTCTACAGTGTTAGTCAGATTTTCCCTCCTCTTCTTGAGGGAGGGAGCAGTCAGGACAGTAAGATTCAGAATGACACGGTCAACATACACAATAGGATTAGAAGATCATAACCAGTGTCAGATAACAAAGTCTATCTGCATCTGATTGCAAATTTTCTAAGAACAATGAACAGGAAGCTTAGTGGCAGTTGAAATATTAGGAAGGGATGCAGATCACTGGGGATAGGATCCCAATGAGTGTCTCCCACCTGACTAACAAATGCCACTATGACAGTGATAAAGACAGTAGAAAGCCAGGTTGCCAGGAACACAAAAGGTAAAGCTGATTCTGCCTTAAATAGTCCTACTTGAATCTTCTAAGACAACAAATGTGTTGATTCCCTACTGGTGAGTCTGGGAAAGTGGTCTAACTCAACATTCCAAACCTCTCAATGTTCCCAGTTTCTCTAGATGTTCTCAAAACTTCTACTGCTTTGTGAAATTGGCCTCTAGGAGTTCTGAATTATCCCTGTTACTCTGAAAAAAATGAACAAGTTTTAAAGGAGCCAGGATCTTCCTAGAATTGTATTTCTCATGAACCCAAGAATCTGTCAGATCTTTGGCCAAAAATTTCTGGCCAGTGGCCTCATTTGGGGTTAACAAGTGAAAGAAAAGTACTCATTGCTACTTCCCAGAGGAATGCAAAGGGGCTCTGTCACTCAACGAGATTCTACAAGTTATCTTCAGTCCTAATGTCCTTGATGCAACTGGTTCCCCTGAGATGTAAGACCTGATCTCAACATCTGTTTAAAAAATCCAGAACTGGAACTATACCTTGGAGCTCTTGGGGACCATTCACAAAGAGGTGACCTCCTTAAGCATCCTCTTAATCTGCAGAGAGACTGTGAGTTTTCTCAGACCTTTACTGTTGCCCAGCTTCTGAGCAGTGGAGCTAAGCTCATAGAACCACAAACCATTTCCTAAATCTTCAGTCCGATGGAAGAGCTCTGAACCAGTTGTCATAAAAGACCAACCATTAGCACCTACTCTGGCTCTGGGTTAGCTTGAGATGGGCACAAAACCTTCGACATTGTACTAGACCTTGGGCAGCTGACTAGATGTGATAGCGTCAAATCTGCAGTTTATGAATCCTGGGGCCTCTGAGAGGAGGGAGAAGGGAATAGGGTGTGGCCCCCTGATCAATATCCTGGTACTGAGAGTTGTAGGGAAAGACAACCCTCTCAGTACACCTGATTTGAATTATACCAGCTCTTGACTGCATATTAGAAATCTCCTGGCGCTAATGTTGAATATCTAGGAGTCAGCAGCCCAACCCAGACAGACAATTTCAGAGTATCTTGGGCTGGGGTCCCTTGGGATAAATCTAATGCAGCCTGCTAGACAGAAAGATTCCTTTGGCTGATAGCCATGTTTCATTCAACCACCTTCAAAAAGCAAGCAGAGACATCATTACATTTTCTTTCGTTGTTTCTCTTATCTGATATCCTAAGTATGAGAGACGAAGCTTATACCAGAATTGCAAATACTTGCTTTAGAATATCACTTCTCCAAAAGATCACATTCTTTTCACCTCTCTGGGCACCTTATCTGCCTCAGCTCTACAATTTTCCTTATTCCGTGGGTGCCTTGACCTTACCAGATGTTGCCATTCTGCCACAGAGGTTCTGGTGCAAAACAGGTCTAAAATTTGAAATGAAAAATGCAACTGGGATATCCACCTTATCCTGTTGCTCCCAGTTCCCTCAAGATAATGAATCTAGCTTTTTCCTTCCACTCTTTCCTTTTGTTTCCAACCCACTCAATCTCATAGTTAAGTAGCATGACCATAAGTCACAGCATTCTGGGGGACAATTTGGGTTTATGCCTGTTGCTGAGAATTAATTATTAACGGCATTCTCTTTCCTTTTCAAAAACTTCTGTGTTAGATGATGAATGACAGCCACTCAATCAGTGGGCCAGTGCTCGGCCTCTCTGTAGTTTAGTTTCCGGGAAGAGGCTGTGTGTATAGATAGCATTCTCTATCAGCAACTGCAGCTGTATTTCTTAGAGATGACGAAGGTCAGGGAAGAAAGGGGATGCCGGAAGTCGATGTTTTTCCTCTCCCTCTTTCTCCCATTCCTTATTGCTTCCCTTGCCCCTCAGTTTGATTCCCAGAGCACAGCCTGCCAGTAATGCAGTCAAACTGTGCAGATAGATTCTGCACATGTAGGAGGTGACTGCCCAGAGCAGTCACCACCTTCTCACTTTCATTTTTCGCACCTTAGGGAATTAAAACTACAGCATCTAAATAATCAACCTATATGCATTCTGGGAAGCTGGAGTTGATCTTAGATGTGAGAAACAGATGCTAGTGTAGCTTTGCCAAAGAGAATTATGAAATGTTCACTTATTATAACAGATAATAAATATTTATTCTCTTAATACATTTACCAAAAGGTTTGGGGTAGTATACAAAGGTGTAGGCCATAGAGCAAGATAATATAAGTTAAGAAAAATGAAGCAAAAATTAGGACAGTAGATCCATAGAGTAAGGATAACTTAGCAAATGTCAATTTCACTCTGACAGGAAATAGGAAATAAAGGGTAAAATGACTTCTTACTTAGTTTCCAAGCTATTTTGAAACAATTATGCTGTCTATCGGACATGGACAATGCAACAAGCCTCTTGTACCAATTACATTCAGATAATTGCAAAAAAAAAAAAGTAATGATAGTAATAACAAGGCTGATAAACATTTGGAGACTAGAAGGTACTGGATGCATAACTGACAGAGACAGAGCTAATGTGATGATTAACTGGAATCTATATTGTTGAGAATGTAGGAACCATACCTGCTTTAGTGAAGTAACCAATTTAGATTATATTTTTGTTCATTGGAGCCTCTTGACTGCACTACATAGATATATTATGGCTTATATTTCATCTTACCCAATTCTGTAACGACTCACAGCTAAATTCTCTGATGCAAAGCCTTTTCACCAAGAGTTCTCTATAATTTTTTCTTCTCCAGGGTTTAGAACTCAAATGATATTAGATGTATTGCTTTTTTCTTATGAAGGATACAAAAATATTATCATTTTCTTTTAGGAAGCATAAGGAAAGATGTCTCATGAAATTTTGAAAGATATAAATAAGATTAAAACAACCAATAATCTTAACAGTAAATCTCTAGAGACATACTTCAGACTCTTCTCAATGGATGCAGTCTTTGGCAGGCTAGGATATGGAAGTAATGGGCCCTCTCTCATAGTTCAGGAAAGAGTGTAAATAAGTGCATTTTTTCTGAAGGACTGCTTGGCAATACTTCCTAAAATAAAGTTGCATGAACTCTTTCACCCTGCAATTAAACTGCCCTATGAATATTTTGCTAAAGTTTGAGTTCTGTGTTCATATGGAATGATTCTCCAAATAAATTATTTAGTGAAAAACAAAATGTTGAGAACATCTTGCATTGCATTCAAAGAGCGGCTTTGAATAAAATGTTTTATGAGGATTATACACACAGTGGCCTATATGCTAGCACATGCATGGCGTTTTCCCTCTGAAAGGAAGTAAACTGCTATATCTAGACAGAGGGATTGAAAAGGTGTCAGAGGACTCTGTTGCTTTCTGGTTAGTATTTCTATACTACTTGAACATAATTTACCATGTATCTGTATTACTAAAATCCAAAAATAGAAAATTTACATACTGAAGGCTTGGGAATAAAGGACACATTGACCAGAATAATGCCAATCCACCTGGAATTTTGCAGTGTCTGTTCCCCTTGACTTCAACCTACCTGGTTTTCTGCTTCTGGATTATTTTTTCACTTCAACTGCTTACTTCCTGTTTAGCTTTGATTATCTGACTCCTACACTTTTACTTCTCTCTGGTATACAGTTTATCTCACCTGGCTTAATTGACTTTTTCTCCTTTGTCCCTGGACCTGGATTCGGCCTGCAGCTGTGTTCTGCAACCAGGTCAGCCAATTTTGGCTTCTATATATCCACTTAATTCTGGACTCAACTCCCTCACTGTGACAATTTCAGCCAACATGTTCCTAGAATATGTCATTCTGCAGAAGAAAACTGTAAATTAATAATTTTCTCAAAAACATAAGTATGCATTGCCATTTTACTTTGATTTTATTCCTTAATAATTTTTTTATTCCAGGCATTCTTCTATATTCAAAAACTCAGAAAGTAGCCTTCGAAATAAACAAGTATCAGCAAAAATCCAAAGGGACAGGTGCTATCTCTCCCCAAGTAAAAAGTTATCCTTTGAGAACTGAACTCCCCCCAAATCTGGTAAACTCAAATTCTAGTGATGGTTCATTAACATAATCAGGATCTGAGGTCTTTGTGTCATATTTCTAGGGGGGAGGAGTTCATGTCACACATTCAGAGTAGTACGACTTATACTGAGGAGAAGAAATCTGGACAAGAGTGTCACGTGACAAAGTCTTAACACCTGGTCTCTTTTCACATTCATTTCGAAGAATGAGCCCAAGGAAAGGTCAGTTCATGTTTGAATGCTTTGACAAGATGCAGGATGGTAAGTGTCTATGGGAGATGGAGTCTCACTAGGGTGAACCATTATGACTGGCAATGGAGGCAGAGAAGGCTTCTAGAACATGAAGGAAAGTTGCCTGAGTTTTAAGTATGCCCACTTGAGCTTCCCTATGGCAACCTTATGGTTCACAAGCAGGGTCCCTTGTTTCTATGGATATGATAATAACTTCCAAGCTGTGCCTGTCCAGCCCACCAAAATAAGCATGTTGGGGAAAGGCCAGAATCTTTCCAGAACTAACTATTCTTGTGACCCAAGTCAGTCAGACCCTTGACCGGAGGAATCTGGCCAGAAGCCATTTAAGAGCTCGAGACGGAGGAATGTATTCTTGCCTCTGCTAGAGTAACACAAAAGGGAGCTTGTTATGCATGTAACTTCTATACTCATCAGCAATCCTGAGACCTTCTGGCCTATGGCTTTAGACGACACTGAATCTGTGGAATGCTAAATTAAAAAAAAATTCCGGGACTGGCATATTCACTGGAACCCTAGACGCCTCTCAGAATTGGCTATTTACCTCTGCTCCCGATCAGCTAAACAGTTGGTCTGTTTTTCCAGGATCTACTTGTACCACCCCCAAAACTACTCTAGCTTTTCAAATGTGGAACTAAATACACAGACACCAGGTTTTTCTCAAATTGGAGAGTAAGAGCAACTAGAGAGGAGCCTTTAAACATATTAGGGTGAGGCAGGATATGGACCAGTGCCAACATTATAGCCTATAATTAGGTTCTTAGACCATGCAGCCTCTGGGAGAACTCAGAGAATGAGAAGCTGGTGGATGGGAAGCCTCACTCTGGCATTTAAAGCAGAAGGGAAGGAATATTCCATTCAACACTATATATTCAACCAGGGACTATGGCCCTCAAATCAGCATCCTCTTACGTTCCAGTTTAAAACCAAGTGCCCTGGACTAATCTCTGACTTTTAAAATCAGAATTTCCTTGGGTGGGGCTTCAACATTTTCGTCAAGCTCCTGTTTGATGCTGATACAGTCAGTCTGGCACCTGGCTGTCACCACAATCAAAACTGTCAACAAAGTTGGCTATCCTCAGTCAGCAAAAGCTGAGTCAATCCAGTCAGAAGTGCTGTGTATACAACAGGGATATCTGTTAGCCAGACACGGGGGTTCCCCTATCAGCATAGCACATGACCAGAATAAGCCTGGTTTATAAATAACAATAAATGAACAAACACATGGAAATCATGATCCCAGCTGGGCAAAGAGATACAGACGAGCTAAAGAAACATCCCTAGAAGCTCTCCAATGAAAACTTTCTCTTCAGCCTTAAAGGTTTCCTTTTTCAGTGTTGCAGAGGTGAGACCTTGCTTGCATGGCCTTGGTTAGCCCACATTAATAGAAGAGAAGGGGACCAACTCAGGGAAAAATGAGACCTGTCCATACAAGTTAGTATCATATGATGGTGGGTGACTGTGCATTGCTGATAGCTAGTCAGGGTGGGCAGAGTTTACAGATGTCCTCTTACAATGGACCAGTCACGATATGGGTTAGTAGAAATAATGGGACCAGACTTCCAGGTATCAAGACTGTCTCTCTTATGTTAATGCCTCTACCTTAAGCTTTCAAGAAAGAGTCTATGGTGGTAAGTTTAGGGTTGTGGGTCAGTCTCTGAATACCCCAGTTGTGTTACAGATACTGTCATAATGAGATCTAGGCCTGGGGCATATTGAGATACTTCTTCCCTAAGTGAGGGATTGAGCACAATACTGTTGTTTCCATTTTCAGTGTGCTTTAGACCTGTATTCATCCTACCTGTGCAAAATTAGTGGGCGTGTAAATCAACTACCCTCCCAGAGCCTTTCCCACAGGAGGCTGTGAGACAGAATGCCCAGTTCCTAGGTGCTTAGCTCTTCGGCCCCCTCTGCAGTAGAGACTGACACACAGCAACATGCGTATCATGTCCTTTGGAATCTGTTGGTTCCTTTTCCTGAGCCTACATCCAATTTTAGATTCTTCTCTTATTGCTTTATATACATTGATGGTAAAAAGGGAGCTCACAGTACCTCTCCTCTCAGTGCAGAATTTTAATAAATCCCAGAAGACAAGAGTAGCATATTTATGCCTAAACTTTGATTTCTCCTATGTTAATTAGTGGATCAAATAAATTCAGCAATATCCAATATACTGATGGTTTCATCCCAAGGAAGTAAGAGCATATACCTAAAACAAAATTTAAAACTAAAAAGAGAAAGAGAGTAAAGTATATTTTGAGAATATTCAAAAGGTTTAAATATGAATTGTTAACCAAAGTACACAATTTTGTGAGGATGGAGGCTCACAGGTTAGAATATACTTTAAATTGTACTGGTGGCAGTAGATCATGACATGGATTTGAATTTCACTTCCTCTAGTGCATTCTAGTGAGGTCTGTCAAAATCTCTTTTATTCTTATAATGAAGTGGACTTTAAATGAGAGCTAGAGAGTGAAGTGGATAAAAATACAGAACAATTCCTTATATAAGCAATAGTTACACATGGTATTACCTTTACAAAACCCTTCATGTAATCTCTGTCATTTGGTCCTTGTCAGGATCTGTAAGTTTTTTATGTCATTTACAGATAAGAAAAATAAAGCTTAATCAAAAGTTCAATAACTGCAATTTCACAAAAACAGAAATCATTTTATCATATAAAATTCAAAGTTTTCTTCATTGGAATTCCAGCTCATCATTGATTAGCCAGGTACCATCATCAAATTATTCCTCGTGGGCCTTATCTTCTTTACTTGTAAAACTAGAGGCTGGATTATAGAAACTTTAATTAGGGCTGGTTATAGCAGGTATGGTGCTCAGGACTCTGTTTATCATAGGGCCCAGCTTCCTTATATTTTGCTAGAGAGTACCCAATAGCCAGGAAAAAAATATCCACAAAAAGCACCACCCAAACTCCTCCTCATTTCAAGAGATTTTTCTGGCCAGTATCCAAACTTGACTCCATCATTTCCATTAATGAAAGGAACCCATTAGTGTGTCATTCCACATGTGTTCATCATTTGTCCTTCTTAGACCGATATCCTAAGTATTGGAAGCAACATAAAACTACGGTCACAATGATCACATCATCATCACTTTTAAAAGAAAACCTTCAGAAAGTATGCATATTACAGAACGAAACAATGGAAAAACAAAAACAAAAACCTGTTATCCAAACAATACCAAAATGCCCAACTGTTTAAACTGGCACACCATTTCCCATCACATCTGTGCTGCTAATTTTATCTGTTGATTCTTACATGAAAAGCATCAATCTTGAAATCACTAAGTTACTTGGCGTAGAAGATAAGATTCCTTAGAAGAAGTATACTCCATCTTGCATAAGCTTTTATTCCTTCTGTTCTATCATTGTGTCATGTAACCTAAAAGTCATTGCCATATAGAGTTTTTAGAAATTTTACACTAACAGAGCATCTTGCTTTCATAAGCTTACCTGGTGGGATGAGAAAACTGACCACACATACATACAGTGCAGAGCAAACATTCACAGACAGTTGCTGCTCTTGAAGTAGCTCTCTTAATTCAAGTCCAGAATCTCCTACTGGGGACCCTAAGGGTGTGTATGGGGTGAGGCAGGCAGGGTGGGTGGGAAAGGCTGGCAGCAGGTGACAGCTATCACCATCCCAGGACTGGGCACTCAGCAAGAAAAAGGCACTTACTTGCTACCATGTGACGGGTCTCCACCAGCACCTAAAGGGAAGCTGGGCTTCCTTGCAGCCCCTTTCTCCTCCTGGGCTTCTCTTTCCTCCAGGATCTCTGGTCTCCTGAGCTCTGGTTGCTCAGCAGGTGTTGCTAGGCTGGCGTCGGCCCTCACCAGCGGATGCCACCCAGGCCACGACAGCTCAGCAGTAAACGGACCCCACCGAATTGTCGGCTGGAAAGAGTTTCTGGGGCGGCTGCTCAGCCGCTGACCCAAACACCCCTCCTGCCCAGGTGCGCAGTGGAGCTCCGCCCGCCGCCTGGAAGCTATTTCTGAGTCCTTCTCACTCCTCCCTCCCCTCTCCCAGCCACGCCACCTTGTCCCCCGCCCTCCTCCCCAGGATGGTGCGCGACTTCGGCCTCCAGACCGGGCGTGGGCGGGGTGATGTTGACAGAGACAGCGGCGGCTGCGGTGTCCCCTCTACTAGCTGCCTGGGAAGGGAGGGGGCGAGAGGAGCGGGATGGGGGAGGAGGGGAGCGGGGAGAGGACTGCAGGAGCGGGAAGGAATGGAGAATAGAGGAAGAGCGGGGATGCAGATGGGATGCAGCTGGCGGTGGGGGAAGAGTCGTAAACAGGAGGGACAGGAGCGGGAGAGGAAGAGAACAAGGCAGCAAACTCAGGTCTTTAGGTCTAGGAGCTCGCTCTCCCTCCTTGCCTAGTTGCCCCCATGGAGGCCGTGAGAGGCAATTATTAGCCTGCAGCATTCAAATCTGAACAGTGCTGTAGGTGCGTGTGTGTGGGTGTGTGTGGGTGGGTGGGGGTGCAGATGTTTAGGAAAGAATGGATTGGAGCCACTATACCTTCTCACTCGGGATTTCTTTCCCACTCTGGCGATTTGAGACACAAAGACAGAGGAACAGTTATGCATATCTTGGAAAACTAGTGCACGACAGGGTGGTTTGGGGGTGAAAGAAGGAAGTGTTTGACCTTCTTTCCCAAAGGGAGTTTGGAAAATTTTGTTACATCATAGAACATTCATTTTATAACCCGATTCTGTTCAGAAATAAGGATCCCTGGGCTTCCCTGATGGCGCAGTGGTTGAGAGTCCGCCTGCCGATGCAGGGGACACGGACGGGTTCGTGCCCCGGTCCGGGAAGATCCCACATGCCGCGGAGCGGCTGGGCCCGTGAGCCATGGCTGCTGAGCCTGCGCGTCCGGAGCCTGTGCTCCGCAACGGGAGAGACCACAACAGTGAGAGGCCCGCGCACCGCAAAAAAAAAAAAAAAAGGATCCCTACAACACATGTCAGAAAGACAATAAAAATGAGGAAAAGGGAAAAGAAATCATGTATATTTATAAAAGGCTCAAATTTTACATTCCAAGGCATCGGACAGAAGAATAAAGTAGAACTAAGCTAACATTAGTTCTGTGCAAACCATGTCAGAAACAGCATGTTTCATCCATGATTCACAGAAAAGGTCTTGTTACATGTATTTTGTTTGTTTGTTTAAATCATAACATTTGTTATGAAAATTTTCAAACATATACAAAAATACAAAGAAACTATAATAAACTCCCATGTACTCATCACTCAGCCTCAACTATTGTCAACATGTAGCCAATTTTATTTTGTCTATACCCACCCTTTCACCTTGGGTTAATTTAAAACTAGTTCAGATATCATATCATTTTATCCAAAAAAAAAATCAGCATATATGTCTCTGAATGATAAGAACTTCTAAAAAATACAACCCAATTCAATTATCATACCTAAAAATTAATAATCGTTATTTTGTAGTCAAACATCAACTTGATCTATTTTTTTTAATAAATTTATTTATTTATTTTTATTTTTGGCTGTGCTGTGTCTTCATTGCTGTGCACGGGCTTTCTCTAGTTGCGGCGAGCGGGGGCTACTCTTTGTTGTGGTGCACGGGCTTCTCATTGTGGTGGCTTCTCTTTGTTGCAGAGCATGGGCTCTAGGCGCACAGGCTTCAGTAGCTGTGGCACGCAGGCTCAGTAGTTGTGGCTCACAGGCTCTAGAGAGCAGGCTCAGTAGCTGTGGCGCACGGGCTTAGTTACTCCGCAGCATGTGGGATCTTCCCAGACCAGGGCTCGAACCTGTGTCCCCTGCATTGGCAAGCAGACTCTTAACTACTGCGCTACCAGAGAAGCCCCTCCTTGATCTATTTTTAATAGACAATGTGTGGATTTCCAGCTTCTCTTGCTCACACTTTGAGGTAACCCTACAAGTGGATTGTCTATTGCATTGGACTTTTCTTGGAGTATTCCTTCATACCCAGTAAAATTCTATGCATCTTTCTGTACAAACATAATAGAAATAACATAATATAAAGTTAACAAACTTAAAAATATCAAATATTTTAAAGTTTAAATAAGATATCTGACATAAATAAAGAGAAATTCTGCTTTGTATAATGAACAAATATAACAGGCAACTAATCCCAAGACATTGTGCAAACCAAAAATAGAAACAAGTGGTAAATGGAAGGGAAACCAATGATATTGGATTTATCTTCTGAGTTGGACAATAATTTTTTGTTGTTTTTATTCTGGAGCAAATATTTTGTCACTACTATTAGATAATATTACTAAATTAATCTGACAAATTTTAGCAATTATTATGATCCTAATAAGAGCTTATGAGACCCTTTTGGGTTGCCCGGCTGGGGAAGTGTGTGGGTAGGAGGGGTCACTTGCTGTTTGTTTTCCATGCTTCTGCCTTAAGAACCTTATAATCATGTATTTTAAGCTGTGTTTCCTAAGTATGTACCCAGGAGGCAGAAGCTCTAGACCTGCTTGCTCTACCTCATCAAGAGAAACCTTTTCTATCACACTACACTTGAACCAGATAAGCCCCTGGAGGAATTATTTCCCTTGCAGCCTGCTTAAGTAGAGGTTGTTTATTTCTAACCTCAAATATATCAGTGTCAGGTGTGTGGACGGGTCTGGTGTTTTGATTCTGACTCCATATCACCACATCAGAGGTCAGTAAAACCTTAAAACAATTCTCCCAAAATACAAACAAATCAAAACATACCTTCCTTTGAACATATGTCCACTAGCTGTATCATCCTTTCCTTCTACTGGTCTAGCATTCATCTTCTGACTTTATAAATATTCTTATTTATTAAGGATTTATTTTCTGGTCGACAGTCTTCCCTTCCATCTGGACTCTTACAACTTTCTACTTTCTACTCTTAACAACTTTCTCATCCATTTGGATACCGATAAGCATTTCAGTAACCTAGTTTCTACTTTCCTCCCTAATAGATGATTTTTTTCCACTCTACCTCAGCTACTAATTCCCACACTCACATTTTGAATCTTGTCATAGCTAGCAACTGCTTGTTTTTCTCTGTAACGTTTATCTGACCTGCTAAACGTCAGTTGTTCTTTTTTTTTTTTTCTGTCTTGTACCACCAGAATGCATGCTACATGACAAGGGAGACTTGTTTATCGCCTGTTATAAGGTGCTTAGAACAGAGGTTGTAATATAGTAGGTACCCAGTAAATTTGTTAAAGGAATGAACACCAAGCATGCCCCCAGTCCACTGTGTGCTTCTTGGAAGAATGTGGTGATTCACCATAGAAACAGATCATAGGGGGCTTCCCTGGTAGCGCAGTGGTTGAGAATCTGCCTGTTAATGCAGGGGACACGGGTTCGAGCCCTGGTCTGGGAGGATCCCACATGCCGCGGAGCAACTAGGCCCGTGAACCACAACTACTGAGCCTGCGCATCTGGAGCCTGTGCTCCACAGCAAGAGAGGCTGCAATAGTGAGGCTCGCGCACTGCGATGAAGAGTGGACCCCGCTTGCAACAACTAGAGAAAGCCCTTGCACAGAAACGAAGACCCAACACAGCAAAAATAAATAAATTAATTAATTAACTCCTACCCCCAACATCTTCTAAAAAAAAAAAAGAAACGGATCATAGGGCACATGTAATATGAAGAACATGAAAATTGTTTGTTGATCTGCTTTTATTCTGCTTCATCTATGATACTTATATACTTTAATGCTTCTGTATACACAGATGTGAAAATTTCCTCTGGCTACAGAATCTTGATACAAAGCACAGGTCTGTCTGAAAAGAAGTGGTACAAATAAGAAAGTCCAATTTTGTCTATGGGGAATGCCAAGGCACTCAGCGAAATAAAACACTCAGCATTAAAACAAAACAAGAAACAACCAAAAAACTATAATCTTATTCTACAATACTAAGAAATAGACATTGGTGTGGGATCGTTGTCAAAATCCAGGCCTAGATTTTTTTTTTTTTTTTGCGGTACGCAGGCCTCTCACTGTTGTGGCCTCTCCCGTTGTGGAGCACAGGCTCCGGACGCGCAGGCTCAGCAGCCATGGCTCACGGGCCCAGCCGCTCCGCGGCATGTGGGATCTTCCCGGACCGGGGCACGAACCCGTGTCCCCTGCATTGGCAGGCGGACTCTCAACCACTGCGCCACCAGGGAAGCCCCAGGCCTAGATATTTTTAAGGATGAATATAAAATAAAATGTATTGTAGAAACATGTTTCTGAATCACTTGAATTTTATGATTTTTAAGACTTCATATTGGGACGTCCCTGGTGGTGCAGTGGTTGAGAATCCACCTGCTAATGCAGGGGACACAGGTTCGAGCCCTGGTCCAGGAAGATACCACATGCTGTGGAGGAACTAAGCCCGTGTGCCACAACTACTGAGCCTGCACTCTGGAGCCCGCAAGCCACAACTACTGAACCCGTGTGCCACAACTACTGAAGCCCGTGCACCTAGAGCCCACGTTCTGCAACAAGAGAAGCCACTGCAGTGAAAAGTCCGCACAATGCAACAAAGAGTAGCCCCTGCTCGCTCCAACTAGAGAAAGCCCACACACAGCAACGAAGACCCAACACAGCCAAAACTAAATAAATAAATTTAAAAAAAGAGTAAATCCTAAGAGTTCTCATCACAAGGAAAAAAAAGTTTTTTTTAAAGACCATATCTTCTTTAGCAAATGCTAGTTAACTTTCCACATGTCATGTATAATATCACAGGCAAATGCTTATGATCCTTTTTGTCTTAGTCAGTTAGGGCTGCTAACTGGTGGCTTATAAATAACAGAAACTTGGTGGCTTATAAATAACAGAAAATTATTTCTCACAATTTTGGCGGCTGGAAGGTGACAGCGTAGTCAGGTTGGATTGCAGATTGCAGGTTTATCATTGTATCTTCCCATGGTGAAGAACTGAGAGAAGAAGAAAAGTCTCTTATGATTCTTATAAAGTCACTAAACCCATTCATGAGGGCTCACCCTTACGACCTCATCTAATCCTAATCACTTCCCAAAGGCCCTGTCTCCTAATGCTATCACATTGGGGAGTAGGGTTTCAACATATGATTTTTTTTTTTTTTGGAGGAGGACACGAACATTCCATCAATAATACTTTCTTTTCAGTTTTTATCATCCTCACCTACCTACATCAAAACAGGATTTCAGGGACTTCCCTGGTGGCGCAGTGGTTAAGAACCCACCTGCCAATGCAGGGGACACGGGTTTGATCCCTGGTCTGGGAAGATCCCACATGCCATGGAGCAACTAAGCCTGTGCTCCACAACTACTGAGCCTGTGATCTAGAGCCCGTGAGCCACAACTACTGAGCCTGCACACCACAACTACTGAAGCCCACATGCCCTAGAGCCCACGTGCCGTAACTACTGAGGCCGTGTGCTGCAACTACTGAAGTCTGTGAGCCTAGAGCCCGTGCTCTGCAACAAGAAAAGCCACCGCAATGAGAATCCTGTGCACTGCAAAGAAGAGAAGCCCCCACTCGCCACACTAGAGAAAGCCCATGAGCAGCAACGAAGACCAATGCAGCCAGAAAAAAAAAGACAGTGCTGCAAAGCCAATATCAGTTTCTTATCATTATTTTTATTTGTATAGTATTCTACTTATGGTTCTGACTATATGTTTGAATTACCTAGAACTGTTCCAAGAAAACCTTGCCACAGTCTTCAATTCTGTCCCAAGTTCCAGAACTATAAGAATTTGGACAGTGAATAAAACTGTAAAAAGTTGTTTAAACAGTTGCAGAGGAACCAAATAAATGTCTTGATTCTTAAGGATTCTCAGAATTGAAGGAACAGGCCATAGATGGTAAGAGTCAATTGGGGTCCTCTATAAAAAAGTGGACAAAAGTTCTTTTAGAGCTTTAATTATCAGTTGATAAATTACTAAACCAGTTCCAATTTCTCAGATTCCTTGGAATACATGCATATGTACATAATGTCCCAGTTTGACTCTTCCCCAAAATATTCCAAAGGTAGGCATAGTCAACAAAGACTATCAGTGAAAAGCCAAATTAAATATAG
This sequence comes from Leucopleurus acutus, assembly GCF_964270905.1. Lineage (NCBI taxonomy): Eukaryota > Metazoa > Chordata > Mammalia > Artiodactyla > Delphinidae > Leucopleurus > Leucopleurus acutus. The sequence continues at coordinate 53,564,689 of NC_139149.1, forward strand.
GAACTCAGCAAGGAAACATATGTCAAACTTCTCATTTGGAAAACACATTCATATAGTATAAGGTGGACCCTTTTGTGCCTATATTTATTTCATAGTTTTCTGTGGTACCAAGAATCAGATTAGACAAATCATAGACACATCTGGAGTTTGTGTTCAAAATGTTCCTGATCACAATGCATTGCATTTTGAATCCAACATTCATCTATCAAGTAATTTCTAACCAGTCTTGGCAGAAATCCAGAATATTTTCAAGTGAAATAATAAAACACAAAACAGAGAAAAATACAAAATCACAATTTGTTGCCATTTATCTGAATGTTCCATTATAATTTGTGTGCCCACATGTGAAACAGTTGAACATATGCATGCCATATGTAAAAGTAGGATTTGACTGCTGTAACAAAAAGCTAAAAAAATTGTAGCTTAAGCATGGTAGAAATTTATTTCTCTCAAACCTAATAACCTAGGCATAAGGAGTTCAGGGCTACAAAATATCACCAAATCAGGCTCTTTCAATTTTGTTGATCTGCCATCTCTACCGTATTATACAATTGTTTGCATGATTCAAGATGGCTCACCAACACATTTGTAGTCCAGGTAGCAGTAAAAGGGCATAGAGAAAATGGAGTTCATGCCCATTCCATAAAGGTTACAATCCAAAAGTTTTACTTTACACATTCTTGAGTTCATATCGTGTTGGCCAAAACTTAACCCCATAGACACAACTGGCTGCAAGGAAGGCTGGGGAATGTCGAGTTTATTCTGATGTCTATTCTGTGAGCCAAAAGTTGAGGTTTCTACTAATGTAGAAAAGTAAGAATGAATATTGGGGGATGATCAGCAACTTCTGCCATGCCCTGTCTGCATCTGCAATTGACATTCTAATTAGACTGGATGCCCTCACCACACAGCAAATTAGAAGAAAAATGTGTAACTTCTAAAGATTTAAGAACTTACAAAAGCAAAACTAAATTTATCAATAAACATTTCTCCCCACCTAAATTAGAATTACCAGGCAAGAAATTCAGATTGAAGAACAACCATTTGAACAGTTACAGTATTAGATTCTAATTTGTTTCCTCAAATGCATTAGATTTCTTGCCTATCAAGAGTAATACTGGTGAAAGTCGAGATAATCATCTCTTCAGGCAGCTAGGAAAATCTCAGGAATTAGGGAGACCTGGTTATCTTGCAACTGGGCTAGGTTGTGTGCTGAAAACAGGAAGTTGTTTGAAAATCTGTAGGCCACCAGAGGTCTAAATCTAGCCCACCCTGCTAACTGCCCCTTCCTCAACTCCTGGTAGGAAATACATTCTCTAGAAAATTTGGATTGTAAAGTCTTGAAATCTGGAATATTAAACACAGAGAAGAATACAGAGAGGTGCTAGACTGAAAAGAAGACCTTTAATAAAAGTTTGTATTCTAAATGATGAGACTCTCTCCCCTTTGCTCCAGGTAATTTCCCTTAATCAACACCCAGTATTCTGGTAGTCAGATTTTATATTTCAGAAGGGAGATTCTAGGATCTTCTCCTGGAAAATCTGACCTATCCCAGGACAGACCCATTGATACTGGTATATTCATGTCTTCAACAAAATAGTTAACTGATTACTGGATCATCCTAGAATAAAGTCTTCTAGTCCACAAGATTTACTTCCCCAACCCTCAAACACATGTATAAATGTATAGTGTATCTGGTTATTTACTTAGTGATCACTAAACAAGAATCACTGGACATTTGAGGAATGATTTCATCATGGGAGAGAGGAACTGAAACAAGTCTATTGAACAGAGTAACTTTGTGAAGGTAGAGACAGAGTAAGGCACAGAAGAAAATTCAAAGAAAATATAATTAACGTGGGAAATAAGAGTGAGTGATATATCCATGGAACAAAGATAGGATGTACTCTTTTAAAGGAACAATATATGAAAGAGCTCTTGGAATCTTAACCTATGATAGATGATGATGATGATGACGATGATGATGGAAAAGTCTGTATAATAAAATTGTGGAAATGACCAAGTATACACAAAGAAAGAGACAACAGCATATTAAAGATAAAATAAGAGACTAAATTCCAAAGGTCCAACCTTCAGTTTCCAGAAAGAGAGAATAGAGAGCAAGTGAGAGTAAATCATCAAATAAATAATACAAGAAAATTTCTCAGAATTGAAGGACCCAAGTCTCCCAAGTGAATGGGCCCAGAAAGGGCCAAGCAGTTTAAGTGGAAATAGGTCCTCGACAAAGAAAATCACCATGAAATGTTAGAATTTTCAGATAAAGATAAGATTTTAAAGCTCCCAGACTGAAGAAAATTGAGTTACATACATACCTTTTGCCCAAATCTTGGGTGTAATATCATTCTCCAATAAAATCAACCAGGATTCCTTTGAGAGATGGTTGATTGTAGGTCTGGGGCAGGAAAAATATAAGATGAGTCTGGAGCATCTTGCAGTGCCAGAAAGTAAGAAAGCTCAAAAAAACTTCACAGTAATGGGGGCATGTCAAAACAAAGGGACATGAGAGCCAACTGAAAGCTAATAATGACCGAAGCTGGAACAATTTGAGCAACAAAATAAGTAAAGTAGTGCTGGATTATAACCCAAAGTATAAAATATCCATGAGCCCATACTCATGATGATTCAATAAATTAATAAATGTGGGAGAAGAGACAAATCTCCCATGCAGAAGAATTTTAAATAATTTATATAGATTCTCCATACTGAAGGAGAGGGAGCATTATTCCTTACCCCTTAAGTATGGGTTACACATAGATTCTTCCTTTCAAAGTGTACAGTATGGAAAAGGGGAAAAAGAGTAACTTTACAGTGTAGAAACCTGACAATCCTACCTCAGCCAGGTGATCAAGGTCAACATCAACCGTCATAAATCATGCTGATAGTAGGCACTCTTGAAATGACTTGATGGAAATAGCACTTTATCTCTGTGATCTTCCTCCCAAATCTCATACCTACAGACTAAGAGGAAAACATCAGACAAATTCCAATAGAGGAACAACCTACAATTTACCTGACCAGTACTCCTCAAAACTGTTTAGGACATCAAAACAAGGAAAAGTCTAAGAAACTGTCACATCCAAAAGAAGCCTAAGGATATGACAACTAAACGTAAATATGGTAAGTTGGGTGAGATCCTGGAACAGAAAAAAAGGATATTAAGTTAAAAACTAAAGACATTTGAATTAACTATGGACTTTAGTTAATAATTATATCAACATTTGTTCATTAATGGTAACAAATGTGCCATACTAATGTAAGATGTAAATAGTAGGGGCAACTGTGTGTGTGTGTATGTTTGTGGGGCTGGGGGAAGGTATATAGGACTCTCTGTATTATCTTTTCAAAAAATTGTTTATAAATCCCCAAGTGCTGTATAAGAAATAAAGTATTATTATAATGAGAAACAGGATATTCCCATATTCTCAAAGAATCTAGCCACAAAATAGGCATTAATTACAAAAGAAAAACTAGCAACTTTACAGTGGAGTATCCTGACAGAGGCCAACATAATGAAATGATCAAAATTAATATCACCAATAATAAGACATGCAATATTTTGCCCCCAAATTCATAAATTCAATTTAGTCAGGAGAACACACAAAACTCAAATAGAGGGGTAATCTACAAGATAACTGGTCCATACTCATCAAAGGTGTCAAAGTCACTAAAGGCAAAGAAAGACCAAGGGATTGTCATAGAATATAGAGACCAAGGAGGCTTGACAAGTATGTATAATGTGGAATTCTGGATTGTATCCTGAATCAGAAATGTGACATTGGTGGAAAAACTACTGAAATTCTAATAAAATCTGTAGATTAAAACCACAACACAACAAAGAATTGGGCTATAAATTATATAGGATTTATCAGTTGCTGCATTGGAATCCAGAAGGCAATGGGTGGTAAGTTTCAAATGTCTAGAGAAGAATGAACTCCAATCTAGTATTTTAGACACAGCTAAGCCATCAGTAAATATAAGAAACTATATAAATAATTTTCAGACATGGGAGTTCTCAAAACTTTATTTTCCATGTACTTTTCCATCTATGTATTCTTACTTAAGAAATTATTGGAAAATGTGATTTTTCCAAGGAGAGAACAATACAAAAATGTTCCTGGGATCTAATAAACAGGGTTTCAAAATAGAACAAAGTGCCAGAATGAGAGATACACTGGAGGCCCCAAGAGGACCAGTTCAGACTGGAGGTGGAGGTACATGTGGTAGTTTACAGAAATTTTGACGAGTATGAGAACATTTAGTCAACAGTTAAAGAAATAAGAAAATTTAAAAGTTACTTAAATATTAACCCAAGAAAAAACAAAATCACATATATATAAGGAAATACGATCATGGTACTCTCCTTGACTTAGCAGAATCTTATTATCAAAGCAACCAATGTGGGTCTAATCAATGTCATATAGCAACATTGGCAGGATGTTTGCATGGGCAGGGCGTGAAAGAGAGGGAAAATGCTAATTTCCCATAGTAGAAATGTGATACATAATATCTAAAATTGATGAATAAAAAAAAAAGCAGTATCCACATACTATTTGTAAATTTGGAAGAAGATTATAGATGAAACAGCTAAAACGATTTAAAGGGTTGCCTGTCTAAAGTCAAGAAAATGAGAGAGTTTTGATACATGACTTTTAGGAATATTTAACTTTTTAATCCATGTTTATGTTTTACTTTAATAAAACACAAAATTAATTGAAAATAAAGTTAATACATAATTTCCCAGGAAGTCATCATACCAATATGAAGATATAAATAATGTCCCACCTCTCCCCCTGACTGCTGCTTTATCCCTTTATCCCATCTGAAGAAAAGACAGACTTGGAGCGAGAGATTTCACAAAACAACTATTCAAGAGATGACTCTGCAAAGAGATGGCTGGCATCCCTATCTTTTCACATCACCTGAAATGAGAGAAATTTCCACATAGCCACCCAATATTCAATTGGCTCTTCTCTTAAGTGAATACTGCATTTATAGCGATAGCCTGAGAAATTCACCTACACATCCTTCCAAACTCCATTCTCACATTCAAGGAAGTCTACCTGCAGGCTCCATCTTGTAAACCCCTGTAAACAAAGAAAAACAAAGTGTGTTGTTCACCACCAGGTTCTACAAGGATTAAGTTGTTAGCCACTGCAGTCTCTGACCAACAACACACCCTGAGAGGAATTCAGGGTGAAAACCAGGATGAGGCACTCTGTGCTTTGGGTAAACAGGTCCCACAGGTAGTTAGATGTATATCTCAGGAAGAATTTTAATGAACCCAGATTCTTGCATCTTCCCATACATCAAAAAGCCCTAAAATCATTAACTTGAGATATCTGTTCTTTGTGACTAGCAGTAATCTTTTACCAAAATGTGTGCTTGACTGCATGTATTCCCTAGCCAAAAATCATATGTAAACTGGCTTCTTCTCTACCTCTTGGGAGCAATTTCCTCAGAGCTACTGAGTAGTTGTCTCCTGGGCTATCGTCCTCCCTAAGATCCCTGAATAAAACTTAAACTCACAACTCTTAAGTTGTGTGTTTTACTTTGAGTCAACATCCCCTCTGCTGGCAACTCTCTTCCAGAAGTAACTGCATCCCTTCCAGAAACAGAATGTAATTGTCCTTCAGGACCCTGACCTCCCCATGCCCCCAGTATTACAGGTGATGGAGGAAACAAATCTTGAATGAACCAATAGTACAGGAGGGTTCATATCTTGCCAACACCATCTCTTCTAATGCATAACAAACATCAGCTAAGGTAAATACCTAATCATCTAAATCCAACATTCTGAAATGTTCATGAATGGCAAATAAATTAACTTTTTTTTCCTTCAACCATGTTATAGAAAACTGAAAGAGTTAACTACTGTTTCATTCTTCTTTCTGAGTCAGATTCTTCTCCAGTGTTTGTCAAGCCATTTTGTCTCTTGCTTTATTTTCCCTTCAATGGTTTATCCCTCATTTTAAAAATCCTTAGGAAACCCTCTGCTGCCTTCTACCAGATCAAGTTAATTACCCCAGCTATGGGGTTCTAATTTAGTGATTAATTATGTCACTACTTGTTTAATTTATATCTTCTTCTCAGAATGTAACACCCAAGGGGTCAGTGAATGTATTGTTCTTACCACAGTGTCTCAGTATGAGCTCTGGAGATTCAAGAACTGTCCTATATGTTATCTGTAAAACAAAATAATAATGTACCAATGTCTAAAGTCATTGGGGTGATTAAATGATACAATGTATATAAAGCTCATTGACTTACAGTTACTACTTAATAAATGTTATGTTTTATTGTTATTAGATTTTTTATTACAGATTATTAAGGAACAATCAGAACAATAACAACAAGAACGCAATTTCCAGACACCTACTTTAGAATAGAATAAATATAGAGAGGTTAAAGGAAATAGTATCACATTGTAAGTAGACAGGCTTCCTAGGAACTGTGGCTACTTAACGTAAAGTATAATGAGGATTTTGGACACGCTAAAGGCAGAAAATAAATTATACAAGATGAGTAGGAAAGAAAGGTAAGATTCCCAAGTGTATTAAATGTATAAATTATTAAAGTCATACTGCATGTGGTCTTTCTTTGCATAGTTCTGGCCTTGGTACAAGTAAACATATGTAAGAAATTAAAACATAGTACTGAGTGTAATCAGCTTATATTAAGTGCTTAATTAGTATTTGTTGATAAATTAGTTTACAATTAGTGTTTTTAGACATTTGCCATGAAATGTAATACATTGTTTAACAGAAACATTTCTCTATGTAGAGGCAAAAATATTTGGAGAACCCCTAGGTGAAACCAAGAAGAAATTTAAAGCTCTGTAAACAGTTTTGCAGGACTTCTCAATACGATTATTCAAGACTGTCTCTGCATATACAGCCTTTCTTCCCTAAGATGACCAAATTGAGACTTTTTACTCTTCCTTAAGATCTACTTTTCCCCTCTCTTCCCGATTCCTTTTGTTACCTCCTTCCTCAGGGACTTTGCTCAGTTTTCTGCTTTTTCTTTATCCTCAAATTCTCTCATTAGACTAAACAGTAGATATGCTACACACTCCATTTACAGAAAAAAGTACATATGCATAAACCTAGAAAGTTTTGCACTTAGTTTCATAAGATTTGTGAACCAGTCTGAAGGTCATTTGTTAATCTTAAAGTAGACAGTGCAGGGAAACAAACTCCTGGTCTTCCATAGGCTACCGTTCTTTCTTTCTTTTCTCTATCACCTTAAAAAACAGCTTCTACGTGATGTCTCACTTCCTCCCCATTCGTTTTTTCATTCTACTCTGGAATTTCCCACTGACATACTCTTGTCAGAGTCACTATTAGAGTTTCTTATATGAATAAAGTACTGTGCAAAGGACACACAGGCTGTGGTGGCTGTCCCCATAAGTTGCTCTATTAGTTTACCTTTCTTTCAGTGTATATTTTCACAAGCATTTTGCAAAGTTTACACTACAAAAATTAAAATTGTACGTTTCAATGCCGATTAACTGAAATTATGTATTATCATGTCTTATATTTCAGTAATTTCATTTTGTGACAGTTGTCTTCCCTTTCTGGAAAATCATGTTACATTAGGATTCTGGGAAGTTAGCAGGCACTGTATAAAACTGTGAAAAATGATTTGCTAAATGTCAGAATTAATGGACCCTTTTCAGTTTCCATCTGCCTAACACCTCTGCTGTATTATTTCCTTCTGGAAGCTATAGTTTTCTTTGTGTTTGCTCACCCCACACTTTTCTAATTCAATTTCTCTGGCCCATCATCTCAAGAGACCTGGTTTTATTCCAGCTCTTTCTGTAATCCAGGGCTCTCCAAAAGAATTCTCTGCAGTGATAGAAATGTTCCGTATCTGCCTAATACAATAGTCATCAGCTATATGGAGCTATTGAGCATTTGAAATACGGCTGGTGAAACTGAGGAATGGCTTTACAAAATTTTATTCTCTTAAAATTGATTTAAACTCAAAGAATGATGCGTGGCTAGTGGCTACCACACCGGGCAGTACAGTGCTAGAAAATAGTGTGATCTTGGAGAAGACATTTTTCTTCTCAGTTGCTTCATTTGAAAAAAAGGGGGGTCAGAACAGCTGGTTTCAATGATTCTTTCTACTTCCAGGTCTAAATTTTGATTGTGCTCCTCCACATGAAAAAGATCATGATTTCCTGAAAACATAAACCCCAAAGATTTTCCTTTTTATGATTTGAAGCAGAAGCAGTTTGAATACTGGAGAAGAAAATTAGCCCTTAGTTATTGGCATTTATTCAGGGAGCATTTGCACAAAGAAAGTAGAATGTCACTTAAGGAATTATAGTTTAGTTGCTAAGAGAGTAGATCATGAAAGTTCTCATGAAGAAAAAGAATTGTAACTGTGTGTGGTGATGGATGTTAACTAGATTTATTGTGGTAAACATTTCACAATATATACATATATTGAATCATTGTTGTACACCTGGAACTAACATAATGTTATATGTCAATGATATCTCAATTTAAAAAAAATAAATTATGGATTGCTGTTATAAGAGGCATTCATATTGGTTTAAATTGAATTAGGAGTCATTGACTTAAATGAGGTAACATAGAACTGATGATGGATTTAATAATTATTCCAATTTAAATGCCTATGAACTGTGTACATTATTTCTTAAGGATTTCCTCAACATATTTTTCAAGGGTCTGCACACAGTGGGCATTGAATAAAAGTGACTGATTGAAAAACAATTTTAAATTAAGTTTTTCCTTTAGATACATTATATTTTAAATAAGAAAATACCCTGTTGCCCCCTGGTGGTCAAATTAAGCCTTATACGCTACACAGTCTACCTCCTACCCAACTTTCCCATTGTTTTATTCAAGCTTTTTTTTTTTTTATCAGAGGTAGGGTGTTGGTTCAGATCTATTTTCATTTCAGCTGTGATTTTTGTGAGATTAATAATTATACCTGGCATGTCTGATCTGATTCAATTGCTATATATGAAATAATTCCTGCCCCAAATCTAAATTTCAAAGTCTGTGTCTGCTCTCTCTTCTCCTTGCTTCCCCTGCTCCTTTCCTCCTCCCTTCCTCTCATTAATAATACATCCATGCACATTTGCAAGGCTGCACATTCATTTAGCTTGCCTTTGCCCCTCTTGTTCAAATTAACTGTAAGGAACAGAAAAATTATTATTAGACATTCAGAGCTGACAATGATCTCTAGTTCAAATCTCTCATTGTAGAAGTTAAGATGTATTTCACAAGGGACATTTAAGATAACAGTGTAAATAATGATGCTAAATGTCCTGCCCACCACTCAGGACTTTTCCTTCTGTTTCCTTCTTAGTTTCCTTCTCAATTGCCTTAAAGTCAAGCAGACAGGGAGGGCATTATTAATTTTATACACAAATATTGGTAAATTTTGTGCCAGATTTTGTGCTAAGCGCAAGGCAGACCCTTCTTTCCCTTATGAAAATTATAGCCTAATAGAGACTACAGATAAATAGTTAGGATTTACAGTACAATGTGATACAACTGCATTAAAAGAACAAATACAAGGTACTATGGAGGATCAAGAAAAATTGTTCCGAATCTAGATGGCAAGGATCAAAAACACTTCCCATCAGAAGTGGTGGCTAAGCTTTGACCAATGTTGCGATTCCAATAACCCCATAGTAGTCACTTTGTCAATTTCTATAAGAAATTTGGCCATGAGGTATAAGAGCAAGGAGCTTATCTTTCTACAGGCTAAGTTTGTTCAGAAATAGGGATTGATTTATAAAGACAAAACAAAAACAAACTCAGAACCCATTCTCTTCCTGATTAAATACCTGAGTCTCCCGTAACCCAGGCAAAGGGAAAGGTAAGGAAAGAAGAGAGAGAAACAAGTAAGCTGGCAGGAAGGCCATTAGAAGATTTTACAATCAGTTCAGTAAAACATAATAGCACCAAAGTGCTTCAGAAGAGAACCACATTTGAAATTCTAGGTAGACCATAGGGAGTTTATATGAAATCAGTGCTCAAACTTTATTTTAATAAGATAATTTGTTTCAAGGACTCAGAATGCAAGGAAATTTTTGCTACATTTTGGGGGAGGGTAGCTGCTAAAAGGTGACCATTTACATTGGGATCTAGGAAAAAAGAACAACATTTTGAGGGCCAGAATTAGTTGCAAGTTCCAGATCCTGTTTTAGAAAAACATTTGTTTTAGGAAATTATTTGTATTTTAATGATCATTGAGAATTTGTCTTTTGAGACATCCACAATTACGGATTTTAGAATTTACACAAATACCATAATTGTGACTAAAAGAACTTTCTGTGTATAATCTATTGCAATTGCTTTTTGGCTTCCACCCTTGTAGTCATTAAGAATAAATGTCAGTATTTGTAATGGCACAAAAATTAGTTTTGCTGCAATGGTAATGATTTTCAATAGTCCAAGAGCAGGGAAGGAAAACAAAATGCATTTACAGTGTGAAGATAAGTAAGAAATATATTACTGCTTAGGCATTTCTTGGTGTTTTGGGAACCTTGAGACTAAGAATATTGTGATTATCTGAGAACTCACAATTGCATCTAAAACACCATGGTTTCATTTTACTTTAAATCAGTTAAAATCATTTAGAGTTGAAAATTTTATTGAGAACATTATATACAATACATTCTTCAGCTCAGACTGAAACTTATGGTAGGTATTCATTTTATGGAGGGTCAATTATTTATTGAAGTCAGAGGCATAATGGAGTTTGTGAATAATGTAGTATATCGTACTCTCCAATAATTTGTTTGCTTGAAAATAGCCCAGATTCTCTTTTTAGTAGGGCTCCTCATTCCTCACCCAGTTTCCTTCCACCTAAGTTATTCTTCACTTGTTTTGAAACTTCAAAGAATCCTGAATTGCTTACTGAGTCCCAGTTATTTGGGGACAACTCAGTCTATGTTCCACTGACATTTAACAGAGCTGAACAATGATGTTTCTATTTAAGTAATTCTATGCTTTCCCATGTGTAGAGATGTAACTAGACTGTAATAAATAGGCCCTTGACTCCAGAAAAATGCAGAATACTAATTTTTTTTTCAGTTAAAAACACTCCCAATTCTGCAGGTTTGAAACCATTTAAAATGGTCATTCAGGGTATTATTAAAGTGGAAACAAATTTATTAAAAGGTAACACACAAGGGGCAAAGGCACTGACAGTATGGAGCTATGCTTTGACAATTGTCGTTACAGCCAGCATCATTCAGCACACATTATATGCTGAGCTAAAGGCTCATAAAGGAAGTAAGATTATCATCTCAACATACATAATGAGTCCAGGTAGACTTAATCCAGCGTCCATGTTCTTAACCCCTAGGGGATAACCTCTTAACCTCTATATTCTAAGCCAATTTATAGTCCCCAAACTTTGGTTTACATGAAAAAAAATAGCTTAAAGAAACTATTGCAAATTTAATAGATATGGAGTGAGGTCTAGGGATCAACATTTTAACTGCAGCCCAGATGACAAGTGTAGATATACTAAAGTAGTGGGATATACTAGTTTGGCAGGGATCATGAATATAAAAATGGAGTTATTTTGTACATGTGGTTTGTAAAAGTTGGAGGAGCCAGCTTCTTTACTAAGTACCCTTCACTCACCATCAGCTGCCCACACACATCACTGCCCAGCACCAGGCAACCTCCCTTCTAGGGGTGCTCTGTTTACCCAAGAAAAGTGGCACCGTCTTGGAGGAGCCAGCTTCTTTACTCAGTACCCTTCACTCACCGTCAGCTACCCACACACATCACTGCCCAGCACCAGGCAAGCTCCCTTCTAGGGGTGCTCTGTTTACCCAAGAAAAGTGGCCCTGTCTTCTTTCAGACATTCACTTTTCCTAATGTAACTGTTTTGGCTAAGCACTGGCATCTTCTTAGAATATTATGCCAAGCGTTGGAAAAATATAATACTCTTCACAGGCCCACTGGGACTGCTGCATGGAAAGTGTTAAAAAGCAACTCTTTCCCAGCTTTACTAAGAGCCATTAGTGACAAGTTAAATTCTAATCCATTTTCTAAACACAGTTAATGGAGATGCTAAAAGGAACAGAAGTAGCCATCTCTTATGTAATAACATAATTTCCAGTTCCATTGTAACTTGTCTGTAAAAGAGAAGCGTTAAACAACATGAAAACCAACTAGCATATTGATCATTTTTATTCCTTACTTCTAACTACCGATTCTCTGCTTCCACTCTTTTTTAAAGGTATTTCATTTTACAGAGACTATTATTTATAATCTTATAAACTTTATCCAGTTTTAGTCACCACACCAAGTTTTATAGTGTCTGAGAAGTGCATAGGGCACTCAAGATAGGTTAATACAACTAGCCAGTGTACTCTAAGAAGTGCTATAAAATATGAAACAAAATGTGTTGGGGTAGAATTTCTGGTTTTGATAAATCTTGCTATTTGCATTGGTCTTATTAATATATTCTGAATTTCAATGTGTGATTTATTTTTTGAATGATAAATTACTTGGGGATATTAACTTGAAGGTGCTCTGCTAGGAGGTATGTCCCAGATTTTAAAAATGTAGTAGTATGGAATAGGCAAAAAATCAGATAGTCTATCTAACAGTGTTCTTGAGCATCAAATTATAGACCAGCAAATAATTTTGTTCATTAGAAAGGCAACACTGGAAGCATGGAATGTACTTCTGGAGTTTAACAGGCAGAGTCAGGCTATATGCATATATGGGGCACCGCTTACTGTCACCACAGATCTCAAGCTCACCTACAGTTCCTAGACCAATTCTTTGGTCCCAGCTACTGTAAATCCACTGATTTTAGGTGGACCTTGTCCCAACTATAGCAGAACAATCTAATGCTAAATTTTGTGATGCTTAATCATCCCACTACCTCTGACTCAAAAAAAGTTCCATGCAACAGGTGGAGGAATTTGGCTTCCTGATGGGAGCTGAGACACTCAGGTGAGACACCTAGAAGTGAAGGCAAATTAATCCCCCATGGGGAAAACTTTGACCAATGAGAGATAAGGGGTCAGAAGGAACCAGAATAAATTTTCTCTCAATGTCCTCCTGGTTTGGACTATTTGAGATGCAGCAGCTCCATACTGCTTCTATGAAAACATCCAGCAAGCCAAAACAAAAACTTATCCTTGTTACAAAGCTGTGGCTGCCTCACTCCTGTATATCTGTTCTCCCCCTTTAAAACCTCAGAACCTGAAGCAAAAGCTATTTGCTTATGCTTTTTTTAAAAAAATTTTTATCGGAGTATAGTTGCTTTAGGGTGACTGTGGTCCCTCAGACCTCAGCTCCTGTGGTGTTGCAATCACCAATAAAAAGCAGGCACATAAGCTTTTACTTCAGATTCTGTTTTCTATGTAAACCTACTGAAGACAATGTAGCTGGCTGGGCAGTGTTTATAACATAATTTCAGTCCTAATGCCAGTTTCAAAAGGTTTATGAGTTTGTTCAGCTCCAGTTGGAGGGAACATAGGAAGCCATACAGAAATATACTTCACTAGAACAGGCTGAGTTAGGGAACTCAGAAATTGCTCTAACAGGGAGAGTTGTATGCCCGAAACTGTTTACTCAAGGCTGCCTGAGTATTCCTAAAGGAGATTTGGAATTGTGGTTGGTAGGCACAGTTACAGACTTTAAGATTAAGAAGACTTCTGAAAGGCAAGGGAAAGGAAATATGATAATATAAAAAAAGGAAATTGGAAAAATCAAGAAGCAAAAGAGGCAAATCATTCAGAATTCAGCTGAGAAGGAGCCCCGGCTTGGAAAAGGGAGTCTAGAATAAAATGCTTTACTAATGTCCCACCAGCTTTCCATTCTTGAAGATATATGATCATGGTATATTATCCTTTTTACTTATTATTGGATTTGATACGCTAATATTTTGTTTAGGGTTTTTGCATCTATGATCATGAGAGACATTAGTATACAACTTGTCCTTCTTATAATATCCTTGTCAGATATTGGATCCATGGTTATGCTGACCTTATACCAGCAATCACTTTTCTATTTTCTGAAAGAGTTTATGTATATATCTAGAAAAGTTCACATGAGAAACCATGGCTTTAAAGCCTTATTCAAATTTTTAAATAAGTAGAGAATTATTCACATTTTCCATTTCTTCCCAAGACAAATTTGGAAAATTACATTTTTAAGAAATTTGTCTACTTCATCTAAATGTTTAACTTACTGGAACAGAGTTGTCCATTATACTCGCTCTTATCTTTGTATACTAGAATATGTAATGATGTTCCATTTTTAAAATTCTTGATTTGGTAATTTCATTTTTTCTTGATCAGTTTTGTTATTTAAAAAGATTTTTTTTCTTAGTCTTTTTAAAGAACTAAATTTAGTTCTGTTGAGTCCTCTATTGTTAATTCGTTTTCTATTTCATTGTTTGTGCATCTTATCTTTATTTTCTTCTCTTGTATTTTGGTTTGATTTGCTGTTATTTCCTAGCTTCTTTAGATGGATTCTCCAATTCTTTTTTTTTTTTTTTTTTTTGCCATAGCGCAGGCCTCTCACTGCTGTGGCCTCTCCCGCTGCGGAGCACAGGCTCCGGATGCGCAGGCTCAGCAGCCATGGCTCACGGGCCCAGCCGCTCCGTGGCATGTGGGATCCTCCCGGACCAGGGCACGAACCCGTGTCCCCTGCATCAGCAGGCGGACTCTCAACCACTATGCCACCAGGGAAGCCCTCTCCAATTCTTAATGTTTAGCCTTTCTTCTTTCCACAATGTGCATTTAAGTCTATAAATTTCACATAGCACCACTTTAGCTGCATTCTATAAATTTCTGTTTGTTTTCTTTTCATTTTCATTTAGCTCAAAATATTGCCTGATTTTCTTCACAATTTGTCCAATGGGCTATTTAGAAGTGTGTTATTTAATCACTAAAGTTAGAGATCTCTTTTTGTTGTTGTGTTGTTGTTATTTCTTATTTTCTACTTGCTTAATTTCATTGTGGTCAGATAAATATTCTGTATGATATTTAAACCTTGGGCTTTATGATTCAAGACATGGTCTATTTTGTTAAATGCTTCATGTGCGCTTGGAGGAAAAGTGTATTCTGTTGTTAATAGGTAGAATGTTCTATATGTCAGTCATTTTTGTTAACAGTGTTGTTCAAATATGTTATATGCTTCCTGATTTTTGTGGCTTTCTTTTATGAGCTAGTGAAAGAGGTATGGCAAAATATCCTATTATGATTGTGGATTTGTGTATTTTTCATATGATGTTGTCAATATTTGCTCTCTATATTTTAAAGCTATATTTTGGGTATACAAAGATATAATATTGTGATATCTCCTCAGTATGTTCAACCTTTTATCATTATGAAATATCATCTTGATTTCTAGTGATGCTTTTTAGTATTTTTGTATTACCTTAGTAAAACTACACATTCTTTCTTTTGGTTGATATTGCATGGCATAATCTTTTATATCATTTTACTTTCAACCTTTCTTACATTTAAAGTATGTTTATTATAATCAGAAAATAGATCTATTTTGATCCAGAATGAACATCTTCATCTTTTAATGGTATCACTGGTATATTTGGATCTAGATCTATCAGCTTACTTTTTTCCATTTTTCCCTTTTGCTCATTTCCTTTTTCTTCTTTCTTGACTTGTTATGAATTAATCAAATGCATTTTTAATATTTCTATTTTCCCTTTTATTAACTATAGATTGTGTTATTATTTTGGGAGGAGGAAGGATGAATTTCCCAGAGATTACACAGTGGATCCTTGATTTATTGAGTCTCTACCTTAAATTAATACTTTATCAAGGTAGTACAAATGGATACATATTATGGTATATTCCAATCACTGCTGTATACAGCAATTTGGATGAAATCTCAAAATCATAATATTCAGCTAAAGATGATATATACAAAAGAGTACATGCTTTAGGATTCTATTGCTATAAAACACTGCAATCTGCCAAAATAATTTATGGTGATAAAAGTCAGGATAATGGTTTCTTTGGGGGAAAGTGGCAGAGATGGGGCACAGAGGGAACTTCTTGGGTGCTGGTATTTTCTATATTTTTATCTATGTGTTGATTGTATGGTCGTACTATAACCATGTTATGAAAATTCACTGAGGTATACACTTACATATATACTCTTCTATAGATATATTAATATATGTGCAATATTAATATATATATTAACCTTTAATAAATAAAAAATAAAAATCTAGTTTTAAAAACACTCCTTGGAGAAATTGGAATCCTTTTGCACTGTCGGTGAGATTGTAAAGTGGTTCAACTGCTACGGAAAACAGTATGGTGGTTCCTCAAAAAATTAAAAATAGAACTGCCATATGATCCAGCAATCCCATTTCTTGGTATGTATCCAAAAGAATCGAAAGCAGGATCTTAAAAAGGTATTTGCACTCCTGTGTTCACTGCAGCACTATTCACAATAGCCAAGAAGTGGAAGCAACCCAAATGTTCATCAACAGATAAAAGGATAAACCAAATGTTGTACATATATACTATGGAATATTATTCAGCCTTAAAAAGGAAGGAAATCCTTAAGCATGCTACAACATGGATGAATCCTAAGGACATTATGCTAAGTGAAATAAGCCAGTCACAAAAAGACAGATACTGTATGATTCCACTTACATGAGTACCTAAAGTAATTAAATTCATAAAAACAGAAAGTAGAATGGTGGTTGCCAGGGGCTGAGGGAAGGGGGAAATGGAGAGTTGTTGTTTAATGAGTTATAGAGCTTGAGTTTTGCAAGATGAAAATGTTCCAGAGATCTGTTTGTGCAACAATGTGAATATACTTAACACTACTGACCTATACACTTAAAAATTAAGATAGTAAATTTTATGTTTTTTACCACAATTAAATTTTTTTTAATTTAAAATTTAAAAAAAATTAAAAATTTTGTGGTTTTTTTACCACAATTAAAATTTTTTTTTTTTAAAGTTAGCCTTGGGGCTAACTTGTACAAGTTGTCCAGACAGGGTGAATCACTCCTTTGTGCTCATAACACATTACTCATATGTTTTTGAACACTCACATAGCTACCAAATTGAAATGTGCAAGTGTACTCAGCAGATTAATAATAAAATCATTCATTTTTCAAGGAGGGTTCTGGGAAATGTAAGGGCATGGGTCTTTAAGTGGTCATAGTAATCCATTTTGTAATCAACCTTGATTTCAGAAACAAATATTGTAAGTAATGTTTTCTTCAGCTCTGCCTTAGGCTTGCTCTGGTGATCTTAGAGGGGATTGGCAAAATAGCCCATGAGGGGCTTGGGATGTCTTTCTTCAAGAAGTTAAGGTTCACCTGCATGACATCTAGTTCCTCAAATCTGCCTGCTTCTTTTTTCTAAGTCCTAGAATCCTGCCACAATTATCTTCCTTTTTCTCTTCGCTCTTCACTGACTTTACCAAGTAATCAAGACGTGTGCTAGATGTGTGATTAAGACAGACCTCTTCTTGAAGAAAGATTCCTTCATATCTTGTTCAACTTGTAGTGATCTTCCAAATACTGGCTCCTTGACTTGTCACTCAGAGTAGAACTTCTTCGCTTTAAACCCATAGGCAGATTATTTCTACCCTTCTTGTTAAAAGAGTTGTTATAAATTCTGCATATGAATCCAAGTTACTGCACTACCTCTAGTGTAATGAGGTCATCCTCTGCTGAACTATTGTCTACTAGTGCCTGACCCTTCACACAATTGACAGCATTTTTGTGTTTCTTCAATGGTTTCCATCTCTCATCTGTAACAAGAGAATATTGTTCTTTTAAACAAAGTCATATTCTCCTCTTCTTTGCACAGAACTTCTTCAGTTTCTGGTAGAAAACAACCCTTACTATTTTCAAATTTTATAGCAGTAGCCAAAGTCTTCAGCCTCAGCCAGAAAGGCAGTGCAAGGGATTTAAATTCATTCAGGCATGTATAATAATGACCATCACCTTCCAGCCAAGAAGAGTCCTACTGTTTAGAAATTGGGTTTTCATGCAGGTTGGGTTGAAAATATTGTTTAGTTTGCAATCTTACAGAGAAGTTTCCCTGGATTTCTCTGTGAAATGAAAACAAACAAACCAAAAAAAAAAGAAAAAAACCATTGTGAAGAATATTTTATATCTTCTGATTGGATAAACTTTTTCCTCCAAATCACAACTCTAGTCTGGTCAACTTGCATGCCTTTCAACAGTAAATTTCAATATCATATGTTCGTAGTTAATCAGTACTCTTGACTCATCTCTAGGGTGATGATTTTAATTCTAGATGAACTCTGCTTTCATTTTGAGGAGAGAGTTTTCAATGAGTCAAAAATAAATCTTACACAGTTTCTAGTCCCCTCCAGTCTTCCCAGGAAACAGCTGCTGTCTGTCCAACTAGTTACCCAAGCCAGAAATTAGGAGTCATCCGTGGCACTTTCTTATTGATCCTCCACCCACTCCTTCATTATTAGTGAAACCTATTGATACACTTTTAAACAGCTTTTAAATCCATATACTCTCCACATTTATGACATCACTATGCTGTTCCTAGCCACTATCAGCTCTCACCAGTGCTAATGCAATAGCCACCTACTGGCCCATTCATATATCCTCTTCTATTCCAAGCAGTCTCTGAAGAAAAACCCTCTCACAATGTAAAAGTGATTATATCAACCCATTTCTCCTAAAGACAAGATCAAAATCATTATTAAGATCCTCAGGACCCCACATGGTCTGACATCTTTCTACCCATTCAGTCTCCTTTCACTCCAAGCACCACCTCACTGAATGTACCTCAGCCGCACTTCTTCCTTTAGTTCCTAGAAAAGGCTATACTACTTCACTTACTCATCCTTCAGATTCCAGGGAAAGCTTCGTTGACAATCCTGAGTATATTAAGCTGCTCTACTTTTACAATTGTAGCAATTACAACGTTAAAAATTTAACATCTGCATGTCTGATTATTCAATGTTTGTCATCCTGCTTCTACAAAAACTAAATGCAGACAGAAACCTAGTTTGTTTTTTTCTCTTCATGACTATCATGACCATCTAGCACAGGATATGACACATAGTGTTGGCTCATTAATAATTTGTTGAATGGAAATGAATGAAAAAATGATCTGGCAACCCTGAATAAAAGCAATTTTAGTCTCTACTATATTCTCTTAAAAATTCTCAAATCTCAGTATCTTACTAAGGCATGTTCTTAAAAATCATTTCCCCATTTTTTTTCACTTTCAATATTTCTTATACCTCCTAGTCATCTCTGTTTCTTTTCTCTTTCCTGTTTTCTCTCCCAAGAGAAATCCTGTGATTTAGCCAAAGCAAATCCCACTAGCCACTCTTCTTCTCCAGCTTTTCCTTTTACTCACTATTAGGATAAGTATGGGGATCTCTGGTTAGTAGGAAATCCTTAAAGAAATAAGCGAGGGCTGGGAAATATTAATGGTTAACATCTACTAAGGGCTTCTTAATGTGTCAGGTGCTGATTTCAGTACTTTACATGGATTGGCTCAAACTTCAAAAACCCCACTATGTAAAGGCTAAAACAATTCTCATTTTATTGGAAAAGATATGAGGCACAAAGGAGTTAGTAATCTATCAAGATCAGAGGGATGATAAATGGTTGAGCCCTGTCTGAACTTAGAAAATCTGAGTCCACTGTCTATCAGTAAGCAGTAGGCTACTGTCTCCCTCAAGTAACAAAATAATTCTCAGTGGTGGTGAGCTTGGAAAAGGCTGTAAAAACTCACGCATTTATATTGTTTTGTGCTTGTCACACACACACACACCCCCATCCAGTGTCTAGCATAAACTCTAGAAAATGGCCAATAAAATATCAGTAGAATGAACTAATGAATGAAAGAATGATTAACCAATGAATCAGTCTGTCAAGTGGTATGACTTAAGGTGTTGAAGCAACAAAATGATGTACAAGCAGCTTGTGTTAAGAAGAATAATCTGTAGGATAGATTGTAGGAAACAGCCTTGAAGAAACACCAGTAACTAGACACTTATAATAATTTACATAGGAAATGGTAGGACTTGGACTAGAATATAATCATGAAGCTGGTCAGATAGATACTTTTTATAAAATTTCTTGAAAATGAAGGGTTTTTTTCTATTTTTTTCTCTAACTTCCATTTACATATCTGCAGAAGGACAGATAAGGCAGATAATGGGGAAATAATCTATAAATTGTTTAAATACATTACGGTCCAAATTTTAAAAATTACTCTCCAAGAAAAGACCAGCTTCTGCCTTAACAGAACTTATTTCCTATTTAATATCCCATAGGGATTATATTAACCTCTTTCATTGTATTATAGTTTTAGTGATAAGGAAGGAACTTAAACTGTTTCCAAAGAGGTCTTTTTCTTTTTTCATCTGTATTACTTTCTTTCTCTTCCCTGGACCACATTAAATTTAGACTCAGGTTTGTAAATGCTACTGAAGCAGACAGAACACTATCTTCCTCCTCTCCTGCCAAAGATGTCCATATCCCAATCCTCAGAATATCAATGTTAACTTGCCTGGCAAAAGAGACTTTGAAAATGTGATTAAGTTAAGGATCCTCTGACTAGGGAGACTATCCTGGATTACCTGAGTGGGTCCAATGTAATCACAAGGGTCCTTATAAGAGGGCGGCAGGGATATCAGAGTCAGAGATAGTTTTGAAGATGGAATGAGGGGCCATGAGCCAAAGAGTGCAGGAGGGCTCTAGAAGCTGGAAAAGGCAAGGAAACAGATTCCTCTCTATAGCCTCCAGAAAACATGTAGCCCCTATGACACCTGGATTTTAAGGTTTCTGACTTTCCATACTATAAGGTAATGAGTTTGTGTTGTTTTAAGCCACTATGTTTGTGATAATTTGCTACAACAGCAATAGGAATGTAATACCCCTACAGTATACCCATAACTTATTATTTTTTTTATTTCAAGGTTGGCAAAGGAGCAAAAGGACTAGTATTGATTCACCTCAAAGAGTCAATTATTTTGCTATTGCTGAGGACAGAGACAATTAAATTAATTCTTGGAACTTTATAAAGTTAACGTCATTCAGTTTTGTTTTGTTTTCAGAGATGCTTTAAGTGGCTTCAATATAGTATCTTAGTTTTTCAAAACTGGATTACCGGGCTTCCCTGGTGGCGCAGTGGTTGAGAGTCCACCTGCCGATGCAGGGGACACAGGTTCGTGCCCTGGTCCGGGAGGATCCCACATGCCACGGAGCGGCTGGGCCCGTGAGCCATGGCCGCTGAGCCTGCGCATCTGGAGCCTGTGCTCCGCAACGGGAGAGGCCACAACATTGAGAGGCCCGCGTACCGCCAAAAAAAAAAAAACAAAACAAAATTGGATTACCCCTGGAGGAGTAAAAGATTGATAGTGAGAGAAGGGAGAGAGGCAATGTAGATGTAAAAACATGTTATGTGCTTAATCTATAAAGTACCAATTTTTTTATTCCATTGTTTAAGATTATCAGAGGAAAAAAAAAACAATAGCTCCTGAGAACTAATGATATAAATCCAAGCATATATCATTTTTATATATAAACTTTATTACATAAAAGGCATTCTGGAATTATATTGTTCGAAACAAACTTTTCTAGAAGCAATGTTTACATTTTCCTCTGTGTTAATTACTCCCTTCATCCATATCCTAAACTATAACTTACATTTAAGTAGTATATTTTCCACTATAGTACAGTCTTTCATTAATTTACCCATAATCCAAAACTCAATTTCTTCATTGTTTCCAATTAATATGTTTATCTTTTCCCATTTGTTGTATATCTATGCTATCTATCTGCTGGTCAGAAGCTTTCTGAGGCTGATTGGATTTATATTTAAATAACAGTGGAAAGAATTCATATCTTGGTATAATCTTATACTCAAACACAACAGACTGGGGAAAAAAACCTATATTCTTTATATATTATTACTGATGCTATGTAGATAAACCAGGAATAATTCCAAAGTATCTTCTGACTGTGCTTCTTAAATGATATGTGATTAACGAGTTTTAGTCCTCAAAGTAATTTAAGAAAAAACTTTCTACCTGCCAGACATCCCTCTCTCCTCAGTTACACTTACTCAGGGAGAATTCTCACAACCCAAACAAAGTTTTGCTTTCCCAGTAGGTGCAGAGTGCAAACTGACAGGCTGTGATCTCACTAAATGATGCCAAGAGAATCTGTTATTTCTGTTTGATTGCATGAAAGCATAGTTCTGATGAGTGTCCTGAGTCATAGGCTTAGGTAATATCTCTAGAATCTAGAATCTAAAAGAAGAAGCCATTTAAAATGTCATAGACAAATGAGTTTTTTCCTCAGCTCAGTAACTTATTGGCCTTGCCACCATTTTTTCAGTTAAAGACTTTATCTCTGGGCCTGAATTAAATTCTTCTTATATTAAGGATGAACATTAAAACTCCATGAAAACAGAGGCTGGTGACTATCCTTCCTCTTACATACTTGTTCTTGCATCAATCATCACTTCACAGTTGAACTTCATCATGTCAAACAGTTCATCTATGTAATGATGACCACTGACCCTTGTAATTCATTCCACAGCCTTTTGCAATTTCATATTGTCTCATTAGGTTCAGTTCTAGCCCATTTCATGATCAGGCTGTAATTTGTTCGTTTTCCATTAACTTCATTATAGGCAATTATTTAAGAAACTTTCTTAAAGAGTTGTCAAATGGAGAGAAAATCAGCAGATTTTAGAGTTACTCTGCCTTTGGGTACACTCTAGGTAGATGACAACATTCCAGAAACAATCCGGACTTGTTCTTAAGTAGCCTCAGACATGTATTGTAATCTCTATGGTTCCTATTGTCAAGAGGTTTGAGGGAGCCTAATTAATCACTCTTCCCATCTTTGGGAACTTAACCAATTTAAGTCAGACAAAAAGCAAGTAAGTATTAAAATAGGCTCAGAATTTTTACCAGTAAAGCTGGAGTGAAGAGTGTAGTAGGGTCTTTCTACCTTTATTTTGATCCTAGGACTTGAGACCCTCAGGTCACTGACCTGTCTGTCTCATTGCAGGTGGATGAGCTGGGCCTAAAAGAAGCCCTGCTTCTTCTGCATACTCCATGGAATTTACAAGAGCAAGCATTAGCTTTTCCTAGACACAGTTCTCTCCCAAAAGACAAGAGATAATTGGGTTCATGCTGCCTAAATCATAATGCCTGGGTCCTAACCTCATGATTATGTGATTCAGGGAAGGGCAGACTCAATCAGAATGCTCACTTCTTCTACCATGGGGAGAGCTCAATACTGGAATAAGGTGGGAAAGGAGGATGTGATGAAGTGTTCCTTCCTGAGAAACGGAGTGAAAGTTCCTTCACAGAAAAATGAACATGGAGAAATAGCTCCCTGCACCCAGGAAAAATACCCTGACTTGTCAGGTATATGACACCCTGACTTCCAAGTATTTCTGTGGAGCTGTTTAGAACTTGGATTCAGCAGAGATGACTTTAAATCCCAAACTACTACCTTTCAACTAGAACATTAGATAAATATATTAAGTGTCTAGACTCCTATTTCTTCCTCTGCCATAGGGCAATGATATCAGTACCTACTTCACAGGTTGATGTGGCTATTAAGCGAGAAATTACACGTAAAACACTATATAAAGTGCCTGACCTATAGAAAGGCCCCACCAGAATGATAAATATAACAGTAATTATAATTATTATTATCACTATTATTATTCTCAACTGAATATCTTCTTCTTTGTGAATTGAACTTGCTTGTATATTCACATGCATATAAATGGTTCCTGTTCACTTACTGAAATCAGTAACTCTAACCCAGAGTCAGCACACACAGCCCATAGGCCAAATTCATCCCCAAATCCCTCTTTTTTTTCTTATAAACAAATTTGTATTGGAAAACAGCCACATTTTTTTCATGTATATATTGATTATGGCTGCTTTTGAGCAACAATGGCAGGTTGAGTGGTTGAGACAGATGCCAGACACCACCAGCTCACAAAGCCGAAGATATTTACTTTGGGGCCCTCTACAAAAAATGTTTGGCAATCACTCCTAACCTCTATGCAGGAATATGTGAAACATCAAAATGGGCCCAACTTGGGTGGTAAGAAACACTTATGGCAATTCAAAATTAGAGCATCGATACATTTTGATAAAGGTAATGATTAAAAATGTGAAAATGCCTCTGATTTGGGTTTATGAGGCAGTCAGACTTTGAAAACTTTGCTGCGATGACTTTGAAATAATACTGTGTTTGGCCACTCCAACCAGACACAAATAGGCATGTTTTTGTTTTATATTATTTTTTCTTAATAAAATGTTTTTAAGCAAATTAGTCCTTTTCACCTTTACTAATTCTCTTCCTTATTTGAGATTGTCATTCTTTTTCTAATAGCTTAAGGTAAATACCAACTCCTCTATTTTTCATCTTTTTTTAATAATAAAAAAGTATTGTGAGGGTACAATTTTTCCTCAATCTTGCTTTTTCTGTAACCCCTAGGTTCAGTTATAAAGTATTCTCCTTTTCATTGATTTTTAGTTTATAATTTTATTTTTCTGTTTCCTTTGATTAAGAGATGGGTGTGCTGCTTAACTCCCCAATAACTATGATATTAAAATTCTTTCCAGTTTTATTATATTATGAGAATATGATATATAAACATTTTACTTTTTGGATTTAAGATATTCATTTTAGCTAAGTGCACGATTTTTTTTTAATTTCCAAAAGATTATTCTCAATTTGGTGAATTTAAGACCCTTCACATATATAGCCATAGTTATGTAATCAGATATACCAATTGCACTATTTATAGCCTGTATGTCTTTACCTGTTTTTTGTGTACTATCTCAATCCAACTCCAATATGGGTGTATTGAAATCTTCCACTTGCACTAAAAGAAAGAAAAAAAACACACAATATGACCTCATTCGTGTATAGGTAAAACTACCCTTAGATGTGTGTGAACTTTCTTATTCCCAGGTGTTACTGCCATCCTGACTGCCGTCACCATCCATTCTTATTTCTATCAAATCAGGATTTCTATCATCTCAAACCTTCCTATTTTTTAAAGTTGATATATCAGTGAGTACTTCTATAGACTGGCCCTGTAAAGATTTGGTAAATTCCTTAGATCTAAGAATAGCTTCTTTAGCATGGTTGTTTTTCAGGATAGTAATGAAGAAACACCAAGAAACATCCCTTTGACTGTACCTGCTTTGAGTCAGTGCCCAGCCTCATGCTAGCTGCCTAGTCTTTGAGTCTTGCCCATGACATATAAGATTTTATTTCCAAGATGTGATTCCATGTTTAGGACAGTAGGTGGGACTAAAACCTCAATGCTTCTCATAAGGAACACTGATCTGGGTTTTCTCCCAGATAAACTCTAATTTAGATTGTTTCTTACTGAGCCACTTTCTTGATCCTCATATACAGACCGCAATCCAGAGTATTTGGTTTTTGTACACAGTCTTTAATATTTCTTTAAAAAAATTAGAAAAGAAAGAAATGCAAGGCATTTAAATGTGTTGACTACATTATAGCATCTGTTGTATATAAACCAAAAGATTAAAAAAAAAAAGACTGTGTGACTATAGAGAAAACAATGTTAAAGGAAAGAAAAATTTCATTGTCACGGAAAGCACTAGCCCAAAAGCCGGTTTCTCAGAAGATAGAATGTAAACCAGAACAACTGCTTTGTTCAGATTGGTTGTAAAACCAAGCAAAATAAATCTGACAGTTCAAAATGTATCACACAAAGTCAAACATGGAAGAAACAAAACCTTTAAGATTCAATTTAAGTATCTAGATATATGGAAAGTCCAAGTGTTTTGACAAATACAACAGGTTTTATGTTGGTGAAATGAAGTTGGTTATTTTTTCTAAGCTGCTTCTTTAAGGTAGACTAATCCAATTGTTCTCTGAGGGAAGAAGTTAGGAGTTACAATTGCAATAGCTGTAAAAAATACTCTACTGGACCCTAATATTGTAATCTAGTAACTCATATCTTTTGAAGTTTTGGTAGGTTTAGATGTCTAGTTCAAAATAACTTTTAAAAGATGGTCAGTGGGCTATGCTCTGACCAATAAAAATATTAGTGAGCAAAATTAGGAAGTGACACGCTCCACATACAATTAACTTAAGTGTCTAAGACTTAAGGACAAAGCCCTCATTCACCTAGAACATCCATTCCAGAAATATGGAGGGTGTATCCAGTGAACTGAGATTAAAATTTTAGACATATTACTGCTCACTTACCTCTGTATACGGCAACCAGGAGAACTGTGTATTCATATCAGAAATCTTAGAATTATCTTTGCACAATATTAAATTTTACACATTTATCTGCAATCCACTTATTCTTCCCATTATGGCTCCTTCCAGGAAACTTGACACTCTCCTTTGGTGGTCTCAGGAATCTTTTCAACATAATTATTTCTTAAAAAAAAAGATTGCTTTGAGCATAAAATGCATATGTGGTTCTGCCATATTTATTAAATGGATCTTGAAGTATTTGATTCTTGGTTGAAGGTAGAAGATATCCACACTGGTTTGAAGGGAGTTGTTATCTTCAGAAGTGTTTTTGTAAATCACTCTTCTCAATAACTTCTCCTTTTGTTGATTTACTTAAACTTTCAAGAAACTGTTCAGAAACTTTTACATAAGGAGCTAGGCTGGTCTTCTTATAATCTCTGATTCTATGCTTAATATCAGATTCACCTTCCTTCTCTTTTTCCTATTCACTAGTGGAAATAGTATCCAATTCATGGCACATGGTGCTTATGGTTGGTACAGTAAATGGATCAAACTGATCTACTTTCTGTAAATCAATAAGCACAGTGCAATCTGTTTTAGGTTGACCACTAAAAGGCCTCTTCAGTCAATGGTTGATTCCTTTGCTAACACTGATATCCAGCTGTGGAAAACAGTACTGGAGCACGATCTCTCACTATAGCCAGGGTCCACATTTGTCATTTTCGATGTTATTCTGACACCTGCTGGCTACCTTCTTCAAATGCTCCCAACCCTGAAGCGAACGGTGATGATTTTGGAAGCTTTGTTGATGTTCATCATGAATTGTTTCAGAAACAAGGCCTACAATCTTATTCCAGCTTTATTTTCAAGTATATCTTGATCAAGACATATTCGTCAATGTATTCTTTTTATTATGTTTATAGATTTTCTGACAAAAGGGTTAATTTTTTCACTTAGGTGAACTTTCTGAACGTCTTGGCCACCCTTAACAAGGCTCAAATACTCAACTACCCCAGAAAGTACTTCAGAGGGCAATTTTAGGATTCATCCCAGACCCAGCAATGAACACCTCTCCTTCCAGAATATACCCAGAGACGATGCTTAAATCCCAAATCCTCGGGCTTCCCTGGTGGTGCAGTGTTTGAGAGCCCGCCTGCCGATGCAGGGGACACGGGTTCGTGCCCTGGTCTGGGAAGATCCCACATGCCGCGGAGCGGCTGGGCCCGTGAGCCATGGCCGCTAAGCCTGCGCGTCCGGAGCCTGTGCTCCGCAACGCGAGAGGCCGCAACAGTGAGAAGTCCGCGTACCGCAAAAAAAAAAAAAAAAAAAAAAAAAAAATCCCAAATCCTCCTTCAGGGCTCTGTCGATGGTGCATATGACCGATGTCATGAGAGCCCAGCACTTAGAACATTTGTCTACATCCTCTTTTCCAGATCACTCTGGTTGTTGAAGGATTGGTAGTGAACGTAAATATCTTTCCAACGTAAATGAATATTCACGGTGCCGAAAGTAATTCTTTATCACTCCACCAAAGTTGAGCCAGCGACAGTACTGGGCCTATGGAAAGAGCCTCCGGTAATAAAGCTTAAGCAGCTTGGGCAGCTCGGCTGCGTCCAACGCCTCCACAGAGCGCGGAACTCGTCCCAGGCTGGATGGCCCAGAGAATTGGCGGGAACCTCAAACCGCAGCCTCGGCCACTGCGCAGGCGCGTCGCGGCGTCAGCGGCCGTCTGCAGCCGCCCCCGGGAGTTGTAGCTCCCGCCTGGGAGATGGCCTGGCGCCCGGAGGTTCTGCAGCATCTCTGCCCATCTGCTCTGACAGTGGGTCCAACGCTCAGATGGAGAGAAGGAGGCCATGCCTACTCCAGAAAGAAGTTTTTCTGCGGAAAGGTGAGCCCTTAAGCATATTAAGAATCAGCAGCCCGGTGAAGAGATACGTGAGGCAGGGCGAGGTGTGTGGGAAGGGGCGGGATGTCCCAGGTACTCCCCAGGCACGCCGCTCCTCCTGAATTTCCGCTCTGTTCACCAACCCGGAAGCTCCCAGTGTGATTTTTTAGTACACTACGACCTGCCTGCTGCAAACCCCCTAAAACCCGTGTATGCCTGAGGACGCGGAGGTTGAAATAGAGGGGGAAGGGTAAGCTTATTTGCTCTCTCTGCTCAGGTGGAACTGCTGCCAGGGGTCTGAGCTCCACAGAGTATGAATTAACTTGAGATAGAGTTCAGAATTTGCTTATTAGTCTCCAAAACTTCAAGGCCAAAATGGTTAAGAAATTGGCCAAAATAAGACATGGTTTCTGTCTGAGTAAAGCTTCAGTTGATTCTTTCAGACCTGGTTATCTAAATTTCAAAACAGTGAGAAAAAGAAACCACTCAATTGGTACTTGACTCTGGTTCATCGACTATCTAAAATAATGCAAAAAGTTAGCATTACTCACATTTTGGGGAGAGGAACTGGCTTAAGAGTATTTTTCCCTATCCTAAGACCATAAATATATGCTCCTATATTTTCTTTAAGAATAGTTCTTTATTAGTCTGTTATGCATTTTTTTTTTTTAAGTCTAGTGAAAAAAAGAACTTGCTGGGGGAGAAGGCCATGGAAGGGCTTGGGTACCATGGAAGATAGAATATATTTAAGTATCTATTCTGTATTTCAGGAAGATAGAGATATTGTTAAATTTTAAAAAAAATGAAAGGAGAGGCAGCAACCAGAAAAAAATTGAAGGATGTATGAATTTAAACCCATCAAAGGAAATCTGATCTGTCAAGTGCAGGGCAGGAAAGGAAAAATGGAAAAAATATAAATAAAAGATATACAGAGAAACTTGGACAAAATAAAGAAAGAAATACAAACAAAGAAGGAAATACAAAGAAACTTGGACAAAACTTGTATTAATGAGCACTGGGTGTCGTAACAAAATACCATAGACTGAGTGGCTTAAACAACACGCTTTTATTTCTCACATTTCTGGAGGTTGGGAAGTCCACTATGAGGATTCAGTTCCCTGGTAATGGCTCTCTTCCTGGGTTGCAGAAGGCTACCTTCTCACTGTTCTCACATGGTGGAGAGAGAGGAAGCAAGCTCTCTGATGTCTCTTCTTATAAGGGCCTTAATCATAAGGGTCACACCTTCATGACCTCATTGAAATCTGTCTCCACCTCCAGCTGCCATCACATTTGTGGTTTGGACTTCAGCATGTGAATTTTGGAAAGACACGGTTCAGTCCATACTGTTCCACTCCTGGCTCCACAAAATTCATGCCATTCTCACATGCAAGATATATTCACACCATTCCAGTAGCCCCAAGCCTTAAATCTTTTGAGAATTAATTCTAAATTCAAAGTCCAAAGTCTCATCTAAATAGAAAATCA
Organism: Leucopleurus acutus; assembly: GCF_964270905.1. NCBI lineage: Eukaryota > Metazoa > Chordata > Mammalia > Artiodactyla > Delphinidae > Leucopleurus > Leucopleurus acutus. Next base: position 53,594,324 of record NC_139149.1, read on the forward strand.
GATATCAGTGTTAATCGAGGTATGATTTATCTGAGGCAAAAATTCCTCTCCAGCTGTAAAGTTGTGAAACCAGACAAGCTCTGTGCTTCCAAAATACAATTGTGGGACGAGCATAGTACAGACACCCCCATTCCAAAAGGGAGAAGTAGGAAAGAAGGAAGCGGTGATGAGTCACAAGCAGGTCAAAAACTAGCATGGTGAATTCCATCAGATTATAAGTCTCAGAATAATCCTCTTTTGTTTGATGCTTTGCCTTCTGGAACCATTGAGGCAACAGTTCTGCTCCTGCAGCTGTGCAGGGCGGGGGTCATGCCCTCAAAACTCTGTCAGGTGGAGGTCATTTCCCCAAGCCTCTTCCAGGTGAGAGAATCTAGCCTTGAAGGTTCTGGGTGACCCCAGCCCCACAGCTTCAGTCGGGAGCCATATGGCCTGTTGAAACCGAAGTGGTGGCCTTAATGATCTCTGAATTGTATGCAGGGCGATTCTTTCCTTTGTTTTAAATTGAGGTATAACTGATATACAAGATAATATTAGTTTCAGGTGTACAACATGATTTGATATTTGTATATATAGTGAAATGATCACCACAGTAAGTCTAGTTAAGATCCCTCAGCATCTGCAATTACAAAATTTTTTTTATTGTGATGAAAAATTTTAAGATCTACTCTCTTAGCAACTTTCAAGTATGCAATACAGTGTTAACTATAGTTACCATGCTGTAGGTTACACTCTCATGACTTATTTATTTTATTTAAAAATTTTATTTATTTATTTTTGGCTGCATCGGGTCCTCATTGCTGCGCGCGGGCTTTCTCTAGTTGCGGCGAGTGGGGGGCTACTCTTCGTTGCGGTGCACTGGCCCCTCACCACAGCGGCCCCTTCCACTGTGGAGCATGGGCTCCAGGCACACAGGCCTCAGTAGTTGTGGTCCATGGGCCCAGTAGCTGTGGCTCAGGGGCTCCAGAGCACAGGCTCAGCAGCCATGGCTCATGGGCCAGCGGCCATGGCTCATGGGCCCAGCCGCTCTACGGCACACGGGATCCTCCTGGACTAGGGCCTGAACCTGCGCCACCAGCATTGGCAGGTGGACTCTCAACCACTGCGCCACCAGGGAAGCCCATACTGGAAGTCTGTACATTTTGACCCCATTCACCCATTCTGTCCACCATCACCCATCCCCACCCCCAGCCTCCGGCAGCCACCAATCTGTTCTTCTCTGTATCTATAAGCTTGTTTTCTTTCACTGTCATTCTTTTCTTTTCTTGAAGAATAGTGCATGTGTGCAGCCGAAAACCTTTATTGTCCTGTCCTGTAGAATCTAAGAAGTCCAATAACCTTTCTTTATTTCATCCTGTCTTGATCCCCTTCAATTCAAACTGGCAGTGTTTCTGCTTATATAATCTCATAATCTCTTTATCAAGTGATGGTCCAGCCATATCCTTGGTGTTATCTTCTGAATACACTTTCTCATTTTTTGAAATATGGACAGGCTGAGAATTTTCCAAATCTTTAAAGTTTGTTTCCTTTTTGCTTAACAATTCCTTCTTCAATTCATCTCTTCTTGAATTTTACTATAAGGAGGCAAGAGGAAACAAGCTGCTCCTTCAATGTTTTGCTTAGCAATGTCCTCAGCTAAATATCCAGTTTCATCACTTGCAAGTTTTACCTTCTACAAAACACTAGCACACAAACACATTCAGCCAAGTTCTTTGCTGCTTTATAACAAGGATTACCTTTCCTCTGGTTTCTAATAGCATGTTCCTCATTTCCATCTGAGACCTCAAAATGGCCTTTAACATCCATATTTTTGCCAGTATTCTGCTTATGATTATCTATATATTTTCTTTTCTTTCTTTCTTTTTTTTTTTTTTTTTGTGGTACGCGGGCCTCTCACTGCTGTGGCCTCTCCCCGCTGTGGAGTACAGGCTCCGGATGCGCAGGCTCAGCGGCTATGGCTCACGGGCCCAGCCGCTCCGCGGCATGTGGGATCTTCCCAGACCGGGGCACGAACCCGCGTCCCCCGCATCGGCAGGCGAACTCTCAACCACTGCGCCACCAGGGAAGCCCTATCTATGTATTTTCTAACAAGATGGAAGTTTTCTCTCCAGCTCTCTTCTTTTTTTTTTTTTCCTGAGCTCCTCAGAATCACTCTTAATGTCCGTATTTCTAGCGTATAGCTCAGAACTCATCAGGCAGGTCTTTACCCATTACCCAGTTCCAAAGCTGCTTCCACATTTATAGATATTTGTTGTAGCAGCACCTTACTTCTTGGTATCAAATTTATATTAGTCAGCTCAGGCTACTGTAACCATAGACTTAAACAGGAATTTATTTCTTACCATTCTGGACACTGGGAAGTCCAAGATCAGGGTGCTGGCCCATTCAGTTCTCCATTGAGGGCTCTCTTCTGGCTTGCAGATAACTGCCTTCTTGCTGGGGCCTCGTATGGCAGAGTGAGAGTAAACAAGCTCCCTGGTGTCTCTTCCTAGAAGAACACTACTTCCTCCGTGAAGCCTTCCACCTCATATATGGTATATATGATACATATAATATATGTATATAAGTGTATGATGTATTTATATAGTGTATAAATGTTATATTTAATATATGTTTAAATCCAGCAATACTCACTAAATCAACTTAAAGTCAACAAAAGCTATAAAACAGGAGCTAACTTGGCAAGAATATGTAATTTTATTAAGAAAATAGTTGTATTAAATGTATTAAACAAATTTACATAAATAAAACTCAGAACTTGTTGGGACAAGATAAGCAGATTGGAGTGAACAGAGTTTAGAGCACATGGCTGTGTAGACAAATGGATGCAAAACTATACAGATATACTGGAGCCAAACTGTAAATATTATTACTTTAAATTTTAGCCTACTTTTGTTGGGGCGTATGGAAGGCTTTTACAAAAGTTAAATGGCATGACCAGAATTGTATTTTAAAAATATAATTATGGCAATGGAATCAAAGCTGAATTGAAACATAGAGCAAGAGGACAGTAGAGAAAATGTAATCAGCCGGGAGGTTTCCTCGGCTAAAGAAAAGGTGGTCCTATACCAATGGTAAACTAATTTCCTTTCCCGTGTTCAGGAATCTATCATGGCTCATTTTCCACTGGTGAAAGCCTCAAATCTACCTGGCATTAATGACACCCACATTTTTTTTTTTTTTTTTTGCGGTACGCGGGCCTCTCACCGTTGCGGCCTCTCCTGCTGCAGAGCACAGGCTCCGGACGCGCAGGCCCAGTGGCCATGGCTCACGGGCCCAGCCGCTCTGCGGCACGTGGGATCCTCCCGGACCGGGACACGAACCCATGCCCCCTGCATCGGCAGGCAGACTCCCAACCACTGCGCCACCAGGGAAGCCCGACACCCAGATTTTAACCTCACTCTTCGAATATAATCATTTCCTAAACTGTTTCTTTAAAAGTGCTCCTGAAACTTGTAGTAAAGTGATTTAAAGAAGACAGGAGGCTTCCCTGGTGGCGCAGTGGTTAAGAGTCCGCCTGCCGATGCAGGGTACGCGGGTTCGTGCCGCGGAGCGGATGGGCCCGTGAGGCGTGGCTGCTGGGCCTGCACGTCCGGATCCTGTGCTACGCAGCGGGAGAGGCCGCAGCAGTGAGAGGCCCGCGTACTGCAAAAAAAAAAAAAAAAAAAGAAGACATGAAATCTAGCATGGCTCCTGGCACTCTGCTTGTGTGACCTCAGATAAGTATTTTAATCCCTCAGTGGGACTTTTTTCCTTACCTGTAAGTTGTATGAGGGCCTGGACCATGTCTATCTTGTCCATTATTATGTTTCAGCCCAGAGTGTAAAACATAATAAGTGCTTAATAAACACCCATTTATTAAGAGGTGTGATAATAATTTTTGCCTTATGTACCAGATAGGGGTCCTGTGAGGATCAACCCAAAGAATGCAGGGGATAAGCATTTTACAGTTTAGCCATGTTAAAAATCTTTGTTCGATTATGACTTGGTTATAAACAAACAAACAAATAAATAAATTGTGTGTGTGTGTGTGTGTTTGGTCTACTTACAGAAATAATGCATGTTTACTGTAGAAAATTTTTAAATTTAGTAAATCACACACAAAAATAACAACAGATATTATTATGCTATGCAGAGATAATCAGCAAGATGAGCTTACACTTAGGCTTTTTCTAATGAAATATACATCTTTAAAAAATACCATATGTCATAGGATATTTTATACTCTATTCTTCTCTCAGTAATTGTTGGAGGAAGTTATTGAGAGGACATGAATGCCTCTTGACCCACAAGCTCCTTACCATCTGCCCCCACCCCCTGCCTTGGAATAAATGTTCCATCTTCTGTTCTCATACTAGAAGCCAGTTCAAGGATGCAGCTTTGACAGAGTAATGTGTTATTGAGCCCATCTGGACTGTATATGTGACTGAGCCTTATTAAGGCCTCTATTTAAATTCTTAAGATTCTGGCAAGTGGGGGGCAGAAATCTACTTGCCTTGTGGTTGCCCAAGACAAGCCTCATGTGTAAGCTCCCTTGCTTATTAAAACTGCTGCCACCCACAGAAAAAAAATAAAAGAAAAAGTAAAAGGTTGTTGTATTAAGTTTATTAAACAACTTTTAATGAATAAAAAGGTATATCATATTCATGGAATGACATAACATACTAAATGTGTCAAATATTACCAATTTTCTCCAAATTACTTTACAAATCCAATGTAATCTCAAAAATAATTAAGCTGGATCTGTGGTATAACTGAACAGATTTATTCAAAAATTTATGTTGGAGACTAAATAAACACCTAGAGATTGCTGGGTTCACTTTAAGAAGGTAAATGAGAATACTGACCAGATTTAAGACATTCTGCAAAGCTATAGTTATAAAACCAATATTATCCTTATACCAGAAGAGACAAATATATAAGTCAAACAGAATAGAAACTTTAGAAATAGATACATGCATTTATGGAAACATGATATATTATGAAATGGCACCAAAATCAATCGTTAAAAGATATGAGGGAAAACAATTTCTCTAATTGGAGAAAAATAAAGCATGGGTACTCCTTATCTCTGATACAAAGGCAGATTTCAAATATGTTATAGATAAATGATGTGGAATTTGCACCATAAGTATCATAGACCACAAGGTTATTCTTCTACTGTTCTTCTATGTAGAAGAAAATTATTTCTTATATTTAGAAGAAAGTTAGTAGAATAATTTGTGGACCATAGGTAGGAAAAGATTTTTGCAAGACCTTCAAAGCACAAACTATGAGATGAAAACGCCAGTTGTTATGATGTTATCAACAGTAAGATTTTCTGTCAGTGAAAGATACCATTGATAAATGGTAAGCTATTGGCTAAATTTAAAAAGAACAAGGGGGACTTCCCTGGCGGTCCAGTGGTTAAGGCTCCACGCTTCCAATGCAAGGGATGTGGGTTTGATCCCTGGTCGGGGAACAAGATCCCATGTGCCACCTGGAGTGGCCAAAAAAACAACAAAAAAAAGAAAAACAAACAGAAAACAACAACAACAAAAATAAAACTAACAAGGGATTGTTATCTGTTATATAGAAATAACTTTTGTTAATCAAGGAAAAGACTGAAAATCCATTGAAAAAATGGACTAATGAAAGAGACAGACTACCATAGATCAGACTTCTGCACAACTAAACAGTACACAAGGAAACTCTCATACTTATAATCATATAAATACAAATTAAAGCAGTGACAAATCACTTTACTCATGTCAGAAAGATTATATTTCAAAAGGATGGAAATATAAAGTGTTGGTGAATGTGTATGGAGTGCTAACTTTCACTCACAGTGGAAAGTAATCTGGAAAGTAATTTTTTCTAAATTAAATATTAATAATATCCTATGATCACATTATCTATATGATATATATCATACAGAAATTCTAAGAAGCATCCATACATAGATAAAGACAAGGATATTGATTGTGGTATTGTTTGTGGTGATGGAGTTGGTGGCAACCTCAGTGTCCATCAGTAAGAGATATGATGGATGTTTAAATGCGGTGGATGTCTACTAAAATTCACTATGAAATATTAAGAATAAATGAGCATGTTCCAGCAACACAAAAAGACCTCTAATCAGAGATCTGGATAAGAGAAGTAGAAAATAGAGATTTATACCATATAAGTAAATTGGAAATATCCACAAAACATACTACATATTTTATAACATTATATTTAAGGGCATAGATCAATCACATTAGCTATGGGATGAGGGGAATAAGAATAGTGATCTTGAAAGAATGGAAAATATAAAATAAGAAAGATTACTGGCAGGATCGATGGTGGTAATGTACTTTTTAATTTAAAAGTATGATCAATTCTTTCAAACTGATCTCCATTAGAAAGACAAAAAAGGAGTTGGGGGGAGAAAGGAAGGGAAAAAAACCCCTAATATTTGGTGTTTGCTACTTGGAGTTCTGACTGTTTTATTTAATAAAACATTTAAAAAAGGAACACATTGAACATTTTAAGTTATTGGGCCTGGTAGAAGAGAGTCTGCCCTGATACATTTCTAAATGTGAAGGTCTTTTTTCATTACTTATTCTTTCACTAATTTTTTTATTGTTACTATTGCTTATTACTGCACTACAACTGTTATGTCACTACAATGCATTGGTATGGTGATTAATTCTTGTTTATCCTGCTTGTTGTTCCTTGTGTACTTTCCAATTGAAGGTTTAGGTTTTCTAACTGTACTAGAATAGTCTCAGCCTTACATCTTTGGGCATTGTTTCTCCAGTACTTCCTCAGTGTCTTTCTTGTGCATTCCTATGATAGGTATATTAGAACCTGTCAATAAATCTATCATTTGACATCTATCTCTGAACTTCTTTTTTGTATTTTTACTCTCTATTTTACTGGCTCTTCTATGTCCTATGTGCATTCTTTACAATAATAAGGAAATACTCTAGTCATTTTTTTGACTATGTCCTTTTCAACCTAAACAATCCCTAATTTTTAAAATTTCAATCACTACATTTTTAATACCTGATATTTGGAGCTAGTTGTTTTCATATTGTCCTGCTCCTGTGTTTCATGATTTCCTTTCTCGTATGCCTTTGAGAATCTGCAACATACTTATTTTAAGGTCATCTTAGAAATATTATTTTGTGCTATATCTGAAGTGACAGATCTCTTGAATTTTGATGTTTTAAAGCTGTTGCTATTAGCATTTTTTCCTCATTTGTTTTAGAATTTAGTTTGCAGGCCTGTCTATGATGGCATTTGCTTCCTCCCATCCCCTTTCTATGCAGTTTTCCTTGTCTGTAATTTTGTTTCTTAATTTGGCCATTATAGTCCTGTGTATGTGACCAGGTCTTATGTTATCGATTTAGCACTTTAATCTTCTGGGGATACTGGGAAACCTCAGATTGAGTCATTGCCTAGCAAGGAGCTGGGTTCCTCTTCTCAGTGGGACGATTTTTCAATTTCTTCCCCATGTCTTTAGGTATGCCTCTTTATATGTCATTTCCTTGGGAAGAGGTACCACTTTTCTTTGCCCTGCTTTGTAGGCTTGGGTTCAAATAGTGAACGTGGATTTAATGTCTACTTCTATGAGACATTTTTAATCTCTTCTTCTCCCCATCTACTCTGCTTGCTGCTGGAGGTGAAGCCCAGGAGATCTGAAGCTTCAACTCTGCTTCCTGCTTTTCACATCTGATTCCACTTTTGGTTCCATAGATGTTTATCTTATTTTTGAAGATTGCTGCACTTAGAAAACCTTCTTTTTTCCAGATTTTCTCTGTAATTGAAATTTGTTTGATATACAGAGGTTGTCTCGAAGAGTGAACTGGTCTTTCAGTCTCCTTTTTCATTAAAAACAAAACAAAAAATAACTGTAAGAAAAGGGATTCTTTTAAAGTCATGTGAAAGAGATTATTTTCTCAAAGGCTTAAAGTGTATAATTATATTCTACTCTCTATTCTAAAATCTTTCAGAAGTGATGTGTTAAAAATTACTTTCTTCAATTTGTGCAAATTATTTTTAATTTTCTAGTTGCTAGTCAAGACTTTTAAAGTTTTAAATGACATAATTGCAAATAATATTGTGTAGTAGACTTATTTTAGTAGCTTAGTCGAACTTATTTTCATATATTTATTTTGTAAAAATCAGATTTAGGGATTGAATGTACTTTATCTAAGTCATTAATCTGGGCCAGTCTCTTCATTGAAAGTGAAATTTCACACCAACCCTTGTTAAAAAATAAAATTTTGAAAGTGCATTAAAAATAATGAAGTACTTGTAATTTTGCATGAATATTTTGATGACAGAGAGATAAACCTATTTTAATATTAGTAAGAAACATCTGGGCTTCCCTGGTGGCGCAGTGGTTGAGAGTCTGCCTGCCGATGCAGGGGATGCGGGGGTTCGTGCCCTGGTCTGGGAGCATCCCACATGCCTCAGAGTGGCTGGGCCCGTGAGCCATGGCCGCTGAGCCTGCGCGTCCGGAGCCTGTGCTCCACAATGGGAGAGGCCGCAACAGTGAGAGGCCCACGTACCGCAAAAAAAAAAAAAAAGAAAAAAAAAGAAAATCTACTCAAATGTGTAGTAGTGACTTGAGTGTGGATTTTTTCAATAATGCTGTAAAAATATTCATTTCTATGAATCATCTTTTTCAGATATTTATTTGTCATAAAGGGATTTATCCATTCATTTGTGCCTGATATGTTTAGAAAATACTAAGTATATATTTTTTTCAACAAGTAAGTTGCTAACTTTATCTTCATAAAAGGTAATAATGTTGAAATTAAAGATATTAAAAATATGTCATTTTACTCCCTATGAGGCACAATCAAAATAGATTCCTGTATTAAATTATGGCATTTGAGTGATTTTAGTTCTCTTACTCTTGAGCAGTTAGCTAGTTTTGACTTCATATGTCCTTTAATCCCAACTTCATTCACTTTATTAATTTAACAGGTTTAGAATTACAAATATTCTAAGCCATCTTCAGTAGTTTTTAGCTTACTGTTTTAATCTACCATTACACTGGAAGAACAGCCTAGTCAAAAACTGGGTACATATAAACAAAGTTGACCAACTTTACATAAATAAAATATGAAAAGAACATGGGTTCTGTAGTTGAAGACCTGAATTTGTATTCCGGCTTCACCACTTAGTGCCTCTATGACCTTAGGAAAGTTATTTAAGTCTAAGTTTCATCTTCTGTAAAATGCTGGAAATAGCACATAACTCGCAGGTTTGTTGGAGGATAAAATAAGGTAATGTAAAACCATTGGCCCAACACATACCCCGTATCAGGGACTCTGTCAGTGATGATTCTCTGAGCTATGAGAATCCTAAATTATCTTTTTGATTCCTCGGAACCAAAACATCTAAACAAACTAATGTCTTTAAAACTTTATATATTATATATAGTTTTTAAAATCAATAACCATTTTTTGAGTACTCACTATGAGGCCTGTATAGTCCTAGTTGTTGGCAATGCAAACATGAGCTTGAATTCTGCTCTGGTGAGGAAGAACAATTATAATTATGCTAACTTTCCTAATTCCTAATGGCATTTAGTCAGGGGAACAAGAACCATAAAATAGACACTAAGAAAGCTATTACCCTTATTTCTTGCTCTCTGTCTCTCTTTCCAGGTTCATATTTCATTTCATCCCTGCTTCTCTTTGTGAGTCAGCTTCTTCCATCTTTCTTCTGGCACATCAGATTTCTTTGTTCAAGTTCTTCCTCATAGCTCAGTGATAGTCACATAAGAGTCTCTCAGAGCAGAGACTGCATCTTCTAATCTCTGCATAGTGACTCCACATTCCTTGGAGACACATTCCAACTGGACCAGTTTTGGTTGACTGTCCACCTAGTCCAGTTGGCTGTGGCAGGTGGCAAGGTCATGCAGTAGGCTGCTTACTCAAAAGAAGCTGAGAAAATCCAGGATTTAAGGTTGTGGTCTGTACAGACTGGAATAGGTTCGTTTCTAGCTATTGGTAAATATTCTTAAGAAGAGAAAATGTATTACTCAGAGAAAAGGAACTTTAAAAAAGAAAACTAGTGTAGGCTGATTGAAATAAGATCACCATGTCATATCTGATTTCATCTAAATTTTTCCACATCAGAATATCTTATTACAATGCAGTGACCAAAAGAGAAGTATTTATGAGAGTTGAAGAAACTGTTACATGAAACCAAGCATTCCCTGGTGAAGACTTTTGGTATCTTGATAAAATGTTATAATTGTATGATAAAATGTTATAATTGTACAAAACCTTCTTAGACACCTTTATAAACCACATTTATTCGTGAACTCGTTTTCTTCAGTCAACTTGCTGATGTGACCAGGGACACAAACATTTGGCTTCATTCTACTCCATTGATACAAATTGTCCGCCAAACCCCATCCAAATAGAATCTATTGATCTGAATGATGAACAGGTGAAACTCTATATGTATGTATATTTAAATATATATGTTTACACAACAATATCTGGGAAAGGATTTATGGTAGCTCATTCAATATTGCATCAAAAAATATTACTTTGCTTGAAAAGTATTTCAAACAGCATGCCCTACTAAAAATGGATAAAGGGCACCTCTCTACATTATACACACAAAAAAATCGATAGTATTATCTGGAATTTAGATCTAGAGAAAAGGAAGTTGTGATATACAAGGACAAAGTGTAAGTCAGACAGAAGTAGAGACATAATTTGGATTCTTAACATAAATTCTTAACACCATTTCTGTAGTGAGGACAGTGAAATTTAAAACATGGCAACCAACTTAGAGAGGAGAGCTTATTTAAATTAAAAAAAAATTCTCAGTGTGTTGATAAGGAAAATTAATAATATATGATTTACATGGCTGAAAATCACTTTTTTTCTTGAACAAAATTACCTTTAGTAAAGTTCAGGTCAACCATTACTGAATGCCCACCATACATAAGATTCCATACAAGATTTTGAAGATCAAGAATTAATAAAAGTTATGATGCTTTCCTTTAGGGATTTTAAATGAGGGTATCAGATGAGGAAGACATGAATACACACAATTATTAATTCACTGTTACTTTCAAAATGATGGAAGCATGTATACAGTACAAAAATAATATGAAGAAAGGTATGTTGAAACTACCAGTGTATAAACCAGAGAGTGGTTCACTCATAGGTCCCAGATGTGTGAAGACTGGAGGTTCACCATAAATCCTAACATCACCTTGATAAGATGAAAAGAATTGACAACAGATTTCTCTTCTATAGAGGGTCAAAACTTTAAGCCAAATGATTGAGGTGTTAAATATTATTTCAACAATCAGTGAATAAGAGTCTTTTTTTTCTTTTTGTTTTATATAGTATAGGACCTTCCTATGTATCTGAAATTAAGCTTGGTAATTAATTACCTACTTTATACCTTGTACATGGAATGGGTTCCCTTTCAACATGCTCCTACTTGATACCCTATTTTTTGTGACAGATCTCAATGTTTCTGGCTTTCATGTCTCTATATTTCATTCCATAACCCCAATTTATTCTTGCCTATGGCACTGTATGGTCTTCTTGTGACCTTCTACTCTAGAAGGCTGTCCTTCATTTGCCTACTCAGACTTGGCATCCATGATATTCCCTTTGTTTTGTCCTAATGACCTTAGTTCTGCTTAAAATTTTTCCAGTAGATTCATGTTATGTATCAACTGTGACATATAATTTCTCATGCCTTGATTACCTGACCAAGATTCTGTTCTTTTCTCCTTGCATCTTGCTATAAAAACTTTGGGATGGGCTTCCCTGGTGGCGCAGTAGTTGAGAGTCCACCTGCCGATGCAGGGGACACGGGTTCGTGCCCTGGTCCGGGAAGACCCCACATGCCGTGGAGCGGCTGGGCCTGTGAGCCATGGCCGCTGAGCCTGCGCGTCCGGAGCCTATGCCACAACAGTGAGAGGCCCGCGTACCGCAAAAAAAAAAAAACCCTCAAAATAGAACTACCATATGACCCAGCAATCCCACTACTGGGCATATACCCTGAGAAAACCATAATTCAAAAAGAGTCATGTACCACAATGTTCATTGCAGCTCTATTTATAGTAGCCAGGACATGGAAGCAATGTAAGTGTCCATCAACAGATGAATGGATAAAGAAGATGTGGCACATATATACAATTGAATATTACTCAGCCATAAAAAGAAACGAAATTGAGTTTTTTTTAGTGAGGTGGATGGACCTAGAGACTCTCATACAGAGTGAAGTAAGTCAGAAAGAGAAAAACAAATACTGTATGCTAACACATATATATGGAATCTTAAGAAAAAAGAAAAATGTTCTGAAGAACCTAGGGACAGGACAGGAATAAAGATGCAGATGTAGAGAATGAACTTGAGGACCCAGTGGGGGAAGGGTAAGCTGGGACCAAGTGAGAGAGTCACATGGGTATATATACACTACCAAATGTAAAATAGATAGCTAGTGGGAAGCAGTTGCATAGCACAGGAAGATCAACTTTTTGCTTTGTGACTACCTAGAGGGGTTGGATAGGGAGGGTGGGAGGGAGACGCAATGGGGAGGGGATGGGGGATATATGTATACGTATAGCTGCTTCACTTTGTTATAAAGCAGAAACTAACACACCATTGTAAAGCAATTATACTCCAATAAAGACGTCAAAAAAAAAATCCTGATGCACCCCAATGTTCATTGCAGCACTATTTACAATAGCCAGGTCACGGACGCAACCTAAATGCCCATCGATAGATGAATGGATAAAGAAAATGTGGTACATATATATATAATGGAATATTACTCAGCCATAAAAAGGAATGAAATTGGGTCATTTCGAGAGACATGAATGGACCTAGAGAATGTCATACAGAGTGAACCAAGTCAGAATGAGAAAAACAAATATCGTGTATTAGTGCATATATGTGGAATGTAGAAAAACGGTACAGATGAACCAGTTTGCAAGGCAACAATCGAGGCACAGATGCAGAGAACAAACTTATAGACCCCAAGGGGGGAAACCTGGAGGGGGTGGTGGTGGTGGGATGAATAGGGAGATTGGCATTGACATATATACACTAATATGTATAACATAGATAACTAATAAGAACCTGCTGTATAAAAAAATTAAAATAATAAAAAAGCATAAATAAAAATAAAATACAGGTAATAGACATTTAATCAACTTCCTAATGTGTAATCTGAGGAATATGTGACATAACCACATTAGAATGGACCTCATATAATTATGTGAGGTGGACATAAAATAACATGCTGATACATGACCAATCTAATGTGGTGTTGGTTGTTGGTATTTTCTCCAAATTGTTTGAAGTCTTTTAAGCCCAATATGGATCTTGAGGCTTGAAGATACTGAATGCACAGGTGAGGAAATAGGCAAAGGTTGCATGAAATAGCAACCATAAATTCAGTGCAATTTGTCTGAGCCTTAGTTCTGTAATCTGTTCTGCTTCTCTCTGAAATACCTGAACCGCACACTCAGTTTTCCTCCTGCCATTTTGTGAATGAATTCTCTATAATCATCACAAGCTCTTTGACTCCATGAGGACTCATGGTACAAAATCAGAATGTCTTAAGATTTTTTCCTTTGTAAATTTCTGTAATAGATTCAGTGAGACTCCCCAGTCTCCTAAATCCTGTTGACCGGTGTTAGACATAATACATCTTTAGTACCCTCATTGTGCTAAAAGAATTCAGTCTGGTGCCATTACTTGATTAGTTTTATAATAACGAACGAAATTTGGTTCCACATTGTACAAGAAAAACTCCCTAGTATTCTAGGTTCCATCTTTCATTCATTTGCAGACACCATCAATCTTAATATCAATGCACTCAAATTTTACTCTCTATCTCAGAATGTGAACAAATTAGCAATCAGGAATAACATGTAATAAAATAAACATTATTTTCTAAATTGCTTCATCTTAAAAAGGACAGGTTTATTTGAATAAGTAAAATTATGAATTAAAAAGCTTTCTCTTATATAGAAGTGTCTTTTTATAATACCCTCGACCATGCTATATTCAGCCTTGAGGTACACTGAACTTAGAAAACTTGTGGAAGTGGAACTTGATTAAACTAACAGCTTAAGAACTAACAGCTTAAGAATGATTTATAATTAGTGTATTAATTATTCATATGTAAATGTTTCCAGGCTACTTGGAGTATGTATACGATTTGTCACATAAGCAGGGTAATTTCTTCACAAGATAAATATGCTTAGCAAATTATTTTCTTATAAAGCAAAGGTAAAATTAAACTGAACTCTTACTAAAATATCAAAAATGTGAATTAGTCGGGCCCAAATTAATTTTTCCTGTATCCTTAAAAACAGTATCTAATAGCTTTACAATCATGTGATAAATTAATACACATATATTTACATATAAATTACTCTAAGTTATTTTTAATATTTATATGGAAAGCCTGCTGAAAAATGTAGTGAATGTTAAAAGCAACAATAAAATGCATCCATTGTTTGAAAAAGTGTTTCTCCTAAGACTGCATCAGTGACTTCCATATTAAATATTCTTAGTTTATGCTTCCCAACAGTACTTTTTCTAATGCTCTAATGTCACAACCATAGTATGCTGACTGCAAATCAAACCATGTTTATTCTGCTTCTAGTTTCTAACACTAAAACATAAATTGTGTAGTCAGAATTGAGCTGCCAATTTTGCAGATGATGCATGAGGCAGACCAGCATGACTCCCTTAGTTTTCCTTCACCATTATGGCTTTAATTTTGAGAGCAAAAGCCAAGCATGTCTACATTCACACAAAAAGGATGTGAAAAAATAATCACCTTATAACATGAATAGTACAGTTGATGATGACTTAAACTGCATGCCTGCCAATGTTTTTGGCTAGAGCCTCTGTAACCATCTGGGAAGAATTGGAAGATTGTGGTGCAACACCTAGTATTGTGGGTTGAATCATGTCCCCCCAAAATATGTGTCAAAGTCCTACCCCTGGTACCTGTGAATGTGATCTTACTTGAAATTAGGATAACTGTAGCTGTAATCAAGTTAGGATAAGGTCACACTGAATTAGGGTGGGCCCTAATTCTATTTGACTGGTGTCCTTACAAGAAGAAAAGACACAGAAGACACTCAGGGAGACTGCCATGTGATGGTGGAAGCCGAGCTTAGAATGATACATCAATAAGTCAAGGAACACCAAGAATTGCTGGCAACACCAGAAGCAAAAGAAAGGCATGGAATGTCTTCCTTAGAGCCTCAGAGACAGTATGGTTCTGCTGACACCTTCTACTGTCCAGAACTGTGAGAATAAATTTCTGGTTTTTTAAACCACCCGGTTAATGGTAATTTGTTACAGCAGCCCTGACACTAATAAACCTGAAAGTCTATGAGAGGTACTCCTTTCCATTGGGCAAAAGGAGGTCTTTATTTAAATAAGTGTTTTTTTGAAAAGACAATGAATAAACATATTAGCAACTGTTAACATATCTTCTGAAAAACATGTTCTCTGAAGCCAAAATCAGATACATTTTTGACGAGGATAAGGAAAGTTATAAAGTATGGGCGTCTATCCAGAAAGGAGTCATACCTCTGGGGCCTGACCATTGTATTTTCAGTTTATTCCCCAGGTAGAGCGAGAGCCTATTAACTGGAAAGAGAAAACACATTATGGATTAGGTGGCGATCAGTGTGTTGGAAGTACCCATACGATTCCATACTGTTTCAAGAACAAAGGTAAAAACATCAGACTTTCCTATGATATTCACATTAAGACCAAGGATAAGAGGAAATTGGATAAAGATAAATTCATTACACAGAATAGAAAGAGGTATTTAAGCATTATAATGTTCAATATTTGCTGGTGTTAGAACAAAATGTAGGCTTAAGAATATTAATAGAAGTAATTAGTGTCCAATAAATTGAACTAAATTATTACTTAACATGTAATGTAGTGATAATATCAATATAAATGATATGGTGACAAGGAAAATATATACTAAGAATGGGCCATTTGAAAACTGTAATCATCTGGAATAATTTCTTTCATTTTATCTAATCCTTGCATAAGGTTTCATTGAGATCTTATGGCAGCTATAGTCATTTAAGCAAAATCCCTGAAGTTAGATTACTACAGGAAAAATGTACTCTAGAAATGAAATTCTACAGCTTGAATATAACAGAACTCATAACTATTATTTTAACCTGTCTTGTGAAGCAATTTTTTAGCACATTCATTTTGTTTTGCCATTATCCAAATGATGAAAAAGACCATGTGTGAATCTAGACAAACTACTCAGGATTCCCTAAATACAAGCCTAATTGGCTTTGGAACCAACATTTTTGATGGTTTGATAAACTGACCATATTATAAAAGATGTGAGTCTGTTTCACCACCATAGAGTGTCAAATATACTTTAACCCCTGTGGGATTTTTTTCTTCTACATAAGGTCTTGGGACTCTGTGCTAAAGCTATGTGAATGACAACCCAGCAGTAAATATACAGATAGTTGGCACTACTGTAAGTAAATAGAGGCCCGATAAAATCCAGAAATTGATTACGTATAACTGCCAAAAAGTTATTTCAAATGCGAAATAGTCAACAAAGATGATTGGTATTCTTTCAGTGTAGTGCTGGACTTTACTATTGACTAGGCTTTTTCAATTCTGAAGGGATAAGATGTTAACTTGTAGATTACTTGAGAAACAAGTAATGTCTGTCAGTAGAACAGATAAGACTAAAGATTATCATCTGTGGACCTGTTGGATCTAAGAAGTTTCATATGTAACACAGAAATCTTATTCTAACATTTCTTTGTTTAAATCCTTGTGTTTACCTAGCTTCTTAAAGGATCAGTGAACCAGTCATAATGCTTATTGATTTCTTTATTAACTAATGATCAAGTAAAAATCTTTGATGGGTTCATTTTATATTGTATGAGAATGACGTTTTTCACCTTTTGAAAATTATCCTTTGTTTTGGATATCATTCATTGAGATGCCCAAGTGGACTCATGACAGAGCCAAGTAAACTGTATTGTAGGAAACATTACCCCATGGCTGTTTAAATTCAGGCATGTCTTTTCTTGACATGCTTACAGTAAATCTCAAGTGGCAATGAATTTTAACATTTTTGACTTGTCTCTCTCGTTTCTACAGTTTTTATTTTTAGTTCATGCACAGTTGATAATTGATTCCCCATTGGTGGTAGCAATGGATAGAAATTTGGCTCTGTAGTTTGTTTGGTGAGATCTCTGTTCTATGGATGATGATCTGTCCTCTGTTGGGTGATATATAGCAGTCTTTGTTTCTTTGTCTATTTGTGAGCTTAAAACAATTAAAATTTTGTGCCTATTGGGAAGGAGAATAACTCCTTGATTCTGAACTGGTGAGTTTTGTGCTTCTTTTTATTTTTGATCTATGGCCAAAGTTGCAGAACTGAAGCTGTAAGTTCCCTTTATATCTGTGTTTATGTTTCTGTGTCCGTAATTCCTAAAAGTATTTACATCTGTTTGACAGGTGTGAAGTATTTTCCTATCTTTGCCAGATGTAAATAGGTTACATTATAATGTCTCTTTAATTAATGGAGTTCCGTTTTGATTGATTTTTCAAGAACAAAAAAGTACTTACAGATATTATGTATTTTTTAAATTCACAGGAAATAAACTTGTCTTCTAATACTTTAAAAGTTGTGGTTCCCTCTCCCACAAAAATAATAATCCTTCTTACAGATATTGTTAATTCAGAAACATTTAAAGAATCTAAGTCGCAAAATGAAAATGAATCTATAGCAAATCACTCTGATTTATAATTTTGATTTAAGAAAAAATGCTATATCTATTTTTCTCTGATTTATCAGTGTGAACTATAATACAAAGGTACAAATTATTTTTTATAAGATTTAGGTTTGTAAGTGACTAGTAAGTGAATCTGCACTGCTTTTCCTGACTTACTGATCAAATAAGCTGGCATTTCTATTGATGTTTAAGCTTATGAAAAATGTAAATTTGAGTTCAATTAAATTGAATCACAATACTGACAGAGGCTTGTATATAACAGTGATTATTGTTTTGCATTTCTTAGCTTGACTACAACTGCTGAGTTCTTTGGTAATTTAAAATCTTTGTCTAATATTTAATAAAAGTAATTAATGGATAAATTTTCCATACCTAGATAATAATTACTTAAGATTGAATCCTGAAACATGGACTATGCATTAAAGATAAATTTAAGATTATATACTTTTGCTTCTTGGTCTTATACTCGATTGAATGGCAATAATGTTGAATAATGTTTATCAATGTGTTCATCAATTTTGCTACTGTAAGAAGGTGAGTCTATAGAACGTTGTGTTTGTGTACTTATAAGCTTTGCTTGTCTGCTAACATACTTGTATATGACAGTTTTCACTTGTCTGCCTCTCGGTATTCTCTACGAATAGAAATTACTTCGGTGAAAAATTACAGTTAACACGGGTGGGTGAAATTATACTAGGAACAATAATGACAGAAATATAACTTCTTGTTTTTTGTTTAAATTTATTTTATTTATTTATTTATTTTTGGCTGCGATGGCTCTTTATTGTTGTGCACCGGCTTTCTCTAGTTGCAGTGAGCGGGGGCTACTCTTCCTTGTGGTGGGCAGGCTTCTCATTGCGGTGGCTTCTCTTGTTGTGGAGCACAGGCTCTAGGCACGTGGGCTTCGGTAGTTGTGTCACGCAGGCTCAGTAGTTGTGGCGCACGGGCTTAGTTGTTCCATGGCATGTGGGATCTTCCCGGACCAGGGCTCAAACCCGTGTCCCCTGCATTAGCAGGCGGATTCTTAACCACTGCGCCACCAGGGAAGCCCAACTTCTTTTCTTTTAAAAAAAAGAGTTTAAACTTTTACTGTCAATTATTATATTAATGTAAATATTATGTTAATGCTTTCGCTCTGTTAAAATGAAAATTTGTCTTAGAGTCTTAACACGGGATAGTACAGAGTTACTCTTTATCTTCTATACAAGTGTGTCCATTAGCAGAGGCTTTGTATTCTTCCAGTATAATTGTTTGTTTTTATGTTGACTTTATCATGTCCTCAATTATTAAAAACACTTATTTCTTTGCTTATGAATGTGCCGTTTCCAGAAAATCATGTCTCTCTCTTCTACGACAATAAAATAAAATATTTTATGGTGCCTTTAATTAAATAGGTAATAGAGTATTGTTTCTCTGTCAGTCATAATACAGTATAAGCCAGTTACAAATCTTCTTTGATAAACTCTTCACTTTTGACTTTCAAGTTTCAACCCTAAATTAAAAAAAAAATTAAAATTTCCCAATATTTTTCACAAGTAAAATTATTTTTGAAATTACCTAGAGAACTCCTGGAAAATCATAAATTTGGTGTTTTGTCTTATAAAAAGGGGTATGCTAGAAATATTTAGGTTGGTTGATATGCTCCATATTTCTTAATTAGCTCAAAACTATTATCAAATCTGATGAGATACACAGCCTTCCCTGGTTAACATGGGAGAAATGTCAAATCAGAAGAATTGATCCATCTTTCTTAGGTTTTTCTAGGTAAAATACAATTGACATAATGTTTTAAAGTGTGTGAACTTTATATGAAGGATCCTGGGTTGTTGTCAATACCCTTGCTGTCTGGACAATATTCAACTCTATAGGAGAGAGGATAACTTGTAGATTTTCTTTCTACAGAGATGCAAATAAATTCTGATTAATGGAACATATAACCTAAAAGGTTATGAGTTTTTGGATCCTGTTGATTATTAAGTAGTTTTGCATCTCATCTAGAAACCTTATTCTGACATTTATTTATTGCTTGCGTGTATATATATGTATGTATTTGTATGTGTGTGTATGTGTATATATATATACACCTATATACACAGTGTGTATATATATATATATATATATATATATATATATTCTGAAATGCTTTTTGAACCAGTTATAACTTCTTCAATTCAGTTTCTCTCACTAATCAATGAGTTGAATAATATTTCTGACATATGGTTATTTTATATATGTATAAGAGTCATGGTTTCTTTATGATATACATTGTGTTAGTTGTGGTAAAATACACATAACATTTACCATTTTAACCATCTTGTACTGTACAATAAAGTAGCATTAAATACATTCAAAATGTTGTATACTCATTACCAGTATCTAGTTCCAGAACTTTTTCGTCACTGCAAATGGAAATCTTTTCAAAATCGTACCTTAACACAATAAATATTTATTCAGCATTTTTATGTTATTTATTCATTCATTTACTTATTGGCCAAGCACTATTCTAGGTGCTGGGATACAGAAATGAATAAAACAAACAAAAACTCCCACACTTATGTGGTTTACATTTTAACAGAGGAGAGAAAAATGAAACCAGAGAATTAAGTAAAATATGTAGTATTTTAGATAGGGATATGTGCAAAAGAGGAATAATACATGGAAAGGGCACTTATGAAGTATCAGAGTCAGGAAGTTGCAATGAAAAAGCTTCACCGAGAAAGTGACATTTGAGGAAATATCAAGAAAAAACAAAGTAAGGGCATAGACCATGTGAATATTGGGGGTGGAGGAAGCCTTCTAGGCAAAAGCAAAATGAAGGGTAGAGGCTTACAGTGGAAAGTTCACTGGTGTGGTTAAGAAACAGCAAAAGATTGGTATGAGAGGGATTATCAAGGTGGAAAGTAGTAGGAGATAGTCTCAGAGTAAAAATGAGATACTAGATTATAAGTATAAATCAGCATAAATCATTTGCTTTTAATCTGAATTAGATGGGAAACAACTGGGGGACTTTAAGCAGAGAAATGGTGTGATGTGACTTATGTTTTTAAATAATTGTCATGAAGGTTGTGTTGAGAACAGATCAAGTGAAGCAAGGCGGTCAATTTGAAGACTATTTCAATAACCTGGGTCCAAGATAATGGTGTCACAGATAGAGCGGCAGATAGAAGGTGAAAGATGTTGTCTTTTCTGGATACAGTTTGAAGGTAGAGTCAGAAGGACCTGCTGGGGCATCAGTGTGGATTTGTGTAAGAACTAAAGTATTTGAGGATATCTCCATGTTATTTTATTTGAACAACTGAAAACATGAAGTTCCCATACTGAGATGTAGAAGATTGAAAGAGGAGCAGATTTGCGGGGAAAAGCAGGAGCTCAGATTTGGAAATGTTAAGGTTGAGATGTTTGTTGAGACTCAAAGTCTCTTAGACATCTACCTAAAGTTATTAAGTAGGAAGATGATTATATGCATTGAGAGTCTGGGGAAGTGATCCATGCTGGAGATATTCATTTGAAAGTTATCAAAATGTAGACACTATTTAATTCCATGAAAATTCATTAGATCATAAAGGCACAGAGTATACATGGAGTAGAATTAAGAACCAAAGAGAGACTCTGGGTTGACTCAATATTTAAAAGGCAGGGACATGAAGAGGAACCCCCAAAGAGGTTTGAGAAACCAGAGCAGCAAGAGCAAAACTGGGCAAATGATAGAAGCCTGAAACCTCTCTAAAGTCAGGGGCTGAAACCAAGCCAAGATATGGAACCAATGTCTCCACCCACACACAGGGGATGAAGTAGGTCCCTCTAACATACCTGAAGTTCAACTTTGTCCAAACTATTTTTAAGGTATTTTACACACACACACACACACACACACACACACACACACACACACACACACGCAAATCAAACCAGCTTACCACTATCAAGACAGAATAAAATAAGACCTCTCTTAAAAAAGAAGGAAAAGTGGCAGCAAAGTTAGTATCCTTTAAACACAGAATCACCTTTAAATGAAAAGGAAGCTATGATGTACATCACTAGGATCTAAAGCATTTCTGTTTATCGAGGCACCATGCTATGAATTATTTCCCTTCACTGCTAAGAGAAGCTAGGCACTCAGAATATTTATAATATAGGGTGTTAAGCAGAATCCTGTCTTCCCACTAATCAAGTTAAACGAGTCTTAAGACAAAGAAATTTTTCTGCATGATGGAAAGTAACAAATTTCCTGTGCTATTGTTCTTGCCATTTAATGTCCATGATAAGAATTCTCTACATTTCATTTTTATTGCTTATATAAATGTAAAGTTTTATGCTTGTTAACATCGCAAAACATTTAGAAAAGTATAGGAAGTCAGAATGTGTGGTTAGTTTTTACGATACCACTGGTTCATTAATTAGACTTATTGTAAATATTTCAGATTTAACTGAATGTCAAATTAAAACCAAAATGCTGACATTTAAAATGTGTGTTTTGAAAAATTTTTTAATCATAACTATCCTTTTCACCTCACATCATGAAGGTTTCAATAAGATTTCTATTTTTTGGAACAATAGGTCAGAATTTTTAATTCTCTTTCAGAAGCTTAAATAAAATGAATGTGTTTCTGAAGTATTTGTTCTTCAATCTCCCCACAGACTGTCATGTATAAGATTAAACCACATACAAAAAAAATAACCCCAGGCAGAAAGAGTGGGATTCTACAAACAAAGGTGAGCAAAATATCTTAAAACATGTTGAAAACCTTAAAGATTCTAAAAATAATAACAAATGCGTGCATACTTCACATGGTTTGGGATAGGAAGTGGGAATTCAAAGAAAGGTTAAAACTTGTTAAGGTCCTTTTCTTCAGGAAGGGGATTGATGTGGTGACTTACTTTAGAACATATTACTAAAATATCAATACAAACATGGTTATTAGTTATTGGTAACTATTTAAACAACAGAAAAAGGACACCTAACTTCTATACCTTTGTGTATGTTGGAAATTTAATAAAAATTTAAAAAATTTCTCACATACAACTGTTTAATGTATTATTCATGTGTATGCATATATATTCATATGTTAAAGTATAAAATATTATTAGGAAGCAAGCACTAAATTCATGATAGTGGTTATCTCTGATGGGGGTCCTATCAGAATTGGTTGGGGATTCGGAATAAGGAGAATGCTTCCTCTTATACAGCAGAGTCTTAAGGCTTCTTGTTATTTTAGAAGGACAGGGTCAAGTGCAATGGAATAGCTCATTTCCCCACCTATGAGTGATTTGGCGAAAGGAAAGAAGCGAAAGAGAGGAGAGTAAAAAGCCATCAGACTTGTGTTTCCAGAATTTTCATCTCCAGGTTTCCGTCGTTTGTTGAGGGTAGCATCTAGGAATGTTAGATAAGTTGGGGGCAGGTCACACTATTCCAGGTTGATCTTTCAGTTCCCAGGTAGAAGGCTCTCTCAAAAGTTGCCTAGTATGTACCAACTTGAAGCATGATCATAATAAAATGAACACGGTAGATCTTTTTAGCTGGGCTGAAGCTGGCCTTGATGTTTCTCTTTCTTAAGAGGCTCTTAATTCCTATATGGTAAGAATCGTGACTTATGAGCAGTGGGGCTGCCATGACAAGTTAAGGTGACAAGTTAAGGTGACAAGTTAAGGTGACAAGTTAAGGTGACTCCAAAGCTGAGGCTGCAGTAGAGGATATGGCAACTGGTGGGAATATAAAATGAAGCAATTTGAAAACCAGTCTGGCAATTTTTAAAAAAGCTACACATGAGTACCATACCACCCAACTATTACATATTTACTCTGAATAAATGAAAAATACAACCATAAAAATATTTGTACATGAGTGTTCATAGCTTTATTCATATAGTTCATATAAAGTTCATATAACTTTATTTGTAATAATAGAGCTGAAAACAACCCAAATGTCCATTAATCAATGAATGAATAAACAAACTGTGATATACTCATATTTAACAAGAATTAGTACATCCAGAGGACTTCCGGGAAGATGGCGGAAGAGTAAGACGCGGAGATCACCTTCCTCCCCACAGATACACCAGAAATACATCTACACGTGGAACAACTCCTACGGAGCACCTACTGAACGCTGGCAGAAGACCTCAGACCTCCCAAAAGGCAAGGAACCCCCCACGTACCTGGTTAGGGCAAAAGAAAAAACTAAACAGAGACAAAAGGATAGGGACGGGTCCTGTACCAGCGGGAGAGAGCTGTGAAGGAGGAAAAGTGTCCACACACTAGGAAGCCCCTTCGCGGGTGGAGACTTCGGGAGGCGGAGTGGGGGAGCTTGGGAGCCGCGGAGGAGAGCACAGCAACAGGGGTGCGGAGGGCAAAGCGGACAGATTCCAGCGCAGAGGATCGGGCCGACCGGCACTCACCAGCCGAGAGGCTTGTCTGCTCGCCCGCCGGGGCGGGCGGGACTGGGAGCTGAGGCTCCGGCTTTTGTCGGAGCGCCGGGAGAGGACTGAGGTTGGCGGCATGAACACAGCCTGCAGGGCGTTGGTGCGCCGCGGCTGGCCGGGAGAGAGTCCGGGGAGGGGTCTGGACCTGCCGAAGAGGCAAGAGACTTTTACGTCCCTCTTTGTTTCCTGGTGCACGAGGAGGAGGGATTGGGAACGCTGCTTGGGAGAGCTCCGGGGACGGGCGCGAGCCGCGGCTAAGAGTGCGGAGCCCAGAGACGGACATGGGACGCTAGGCCGCTGCTGCCGCCGCCAGGAGGCCTGTGTGCGAGCGCAGGTCACTAGCCACACGCCCTTCCGGGGAGCCTGTGCAGCCCGCCGCTGCCGGGGTCCCGGGATCCGGGGACGGCTCCCCCGGGACAGCGCACGGCACGCCTCAGGCTGCAGCGTCACGCCGGCCTCTGCCGCTGCAGGCCCGCCGCCGCACTCCGTGACCCTCCCTACCCCCCGGCCTGGGTGAGCCAGAGCCTCCGAATCAGCGGCTCCTTTAACCCCGTCCTGTCTGAGCAAAGAACAGACGCCCTCCGGCGACCTACACGCCAGGCGGGGCCAAATCCAAAGCTGAGCCCCTGGGAACTGTGAGAACAAAGAAGAGAAAGGGAAATCTCTCCCAGCAGCCTCAGAAGCAGCGGATTAAAGCTCCACAATCAACTTGATATATCCTACATCTGTGGAATACCTGAATAGACAACCAATCATCCCAAATTAAGGAGCCCTGTGGATGAAAGGCTCTTGGTGCTGCTGCCAGGACTCAGTGCTGTGCCTCTGAGGTGGGAGAGCCAACTTCAGGACACTGGTCCACAAGAGGCCTCCCAGCTGCACATAATATCAAACAGCAAAAATCTCCGAGAGATCTCCATCTCAACGCCAGCACCCAGCTTCACTCAACGACCAGCAAGCTACAGTGCTGGACATCCTATGCCAAACAACTAGCAAGACAGGAACACAACCCCACCCATTAGCAGAGAGGCTGCCCAAAATCATAATAAGTCTACAGACACCCCAAAACACACCACCAGACGTGGACCTGCCCACCAGAAAGACAAGATCCAGCCTCATACACCAGAACACAGGCACTAGTACCCTCCACCAGGAAGCTACACAACCCACTGAACCAACCTTAGCCACTGGGGACAGACACAAAAAACAACAGGAACTACGAACCTTCAGCCTGCAAAAAAAAAAAAAAAAAGGAGACCCCAAACACAGTAAGATAAGCAAAATGAAAAGACAGAAAAACACACAGCAGATGAAGGAGCAAGATAAAAACCCACCAGACCTAACAAATGAAGAGGAAATAGGCAGTCTACCTGAAAAAGAATTCAGAATAATGATAGTAAGGTTGATCCGAAATCTTGGAGATAGAATGGACAATAGAATGGACAAATTGCAAGAATCAGTTAACAAGGACCTAGAAGAACTAAAGACGAAACAAGCAACGATGAACAACACAATAAATGAAATTAAAAGTACTCTAGATGGGATCAATAGCAGAATAACTGAGGCAGAAGAACGGATAAGTGACCTGGAAGATAAAATAGTGGAAATAACTACTGCAGAGCAGAATAAAGAAAAAAGAATGAAAAGAACTGAGGACAGTCTCAGAGACCTCTGGGACAACATTAAACGCACCAACATTCGAATTATAGGGGTTCCAGAAGAAGAAGAGAAAAAGAAAGGGACTGAGAAAATATTTGAAGAGATTATAGTTGAAAACTTCCCTAATATGGGAAAGGAAATAGTTAATCAAGTCCAGGAAGCACAGAGAGTCCCATACAGGATAAATCCAAGGAGAAATACGCCAAGACACATATTAATCAAACTGTCAAAAATTAAATACAAAGAAAACATATTAAAAGCAGCAAGGGAAAAACAACAAATAACACACAAGGGAATCCCCATAAGGTTAACAGCTGATCTTTCAGCAGAAACTCTGCAAGCCAGAAGGGAGTGGCAGGACATATTGAAAGTATTGAAGGAGAAAAACCTGCAACCAAGATTACTCTACCCAGCAAGGATCTCATTCAGATTTGATGGAGAAATTAAAACCTTTACAGACAAGCAAAAGCTGAGAGAGTTCAGCACCACCAAACCAGCTCTACAACAACTGCTAAAGGAACTTCTCTAGGCAAGAAACACAAAAGAAGGAAAGGACCTACAATAACGAACCCAAAACAATTAAGAAAATGGGAATAGGAACACACATATCGATAATTACCTTAAATGTAAATGGTCTAAATGCTCCCACCAAAAGACACAGATTGGCTGAATGGATACAAAAACAAGACCCATATATTTGCTGTCTACAAGAGACCCACTTCAGACCTAGAGACACATACAGACTGAAAGTAAGGGGATGGAAAAAGGTATTTCATGCAAATGGAAACCAAAAGAAAGCTGGAGTAGCAATTCTCATATCAGACAAAATAGACTTTAAAACAAAGTCTATTAGAAGAGACAAAGAAGGACACTACATAATGATCAAGGGATCAATCCAAGAGGAAGATATAACAATTGTAAATATTTATGCACCCAACATAGGTGCACCTCAATACATAAGGCAAATACTGACAACCATAAAAGGGGAAATCGACAGTAACACATTCATAGTAGGGGACTTTAACACCCCACTTTCACCAATGGACAGATCATCCAAAATGAAAATAAATAAGGAAACACAAGCTTTAAATGATACATTAAACGAGATGCAGTTAATTGATATTTATAGGACATTCCATCCAAAAACAACAGAATACACATTTTTCTCAAGTGCTCATGGAACATTCTCCAGAATAGATCATATCTTGGGTCACAAATCAAGCCTTGGTAAATTTAAGAAAATTGAAATTGTATCAAGTATCTTTTCTGACCACAACGCCATGAGACTACATATCAATTACAGGAAAAGATCTGTAAAAAATACAAACACATGGAGGCTAAACAATACACTACTTAATAATGAAGTGATCACTGAAGAAATCAAAGAGGAAATCAAAAAATACCTAGAAACAAATGACAATGGAGACACAACGACCCAAAACCTGTGGGATGCAGCAAAAGCAGTTCTAAGGGGGAAGTTTATAGCAATACAAGCCCACCTTAAGAAGCAGGAAACATCTCGAATAAACAACCTAACCTTGCACCTCAAGCAATTAGAGAAAGAAGAACAAAAAAACCCCAAAGCTAGCAGAAGGAAAGAAATCATAAAAATCAGATCAGAAATAAATGAAAAAGAAATGAAGGAAACAATAGCAAAGATCAATAAAACTAAAAGCTGGTTCTTTGAGAAGATAAACAAAATAGATAAACCACTAGCCAGACTCATCAAGAAAAAAAGGGAGAAGACTCAAATCAATAGAATTAGAAATGAAAAAGGAGAGGTAACAACTGACACTGCAGAAATAAAAGAGATCATGAGAGATTACTACAAGCAGCTCTATGCCAATAAAATGGACAATCTGGAAGAAATGGACAAATTCTTAGAAATGCACAACCTGCCAAGACTGAATCAGGAAGAAATAGAAAATATGAACAGACCAATCACAAGCACTGAAATTGAAACTGTGATTAAAAATCTTCCAACAAAGAAAAGCCCAGGACCAGATGGCTTCACAGGCGAATTCTATCAAACATTTAGAGAAGAGCTAACACCTATCCTTCTCAAACTCTTCCAAAATATAGCAGAGGGAGGAACACTCCCAAACTCCTTCTACGAGGCCACCATCACCTTGATACCAAAACCAGACAAGGATGTCACAAAGAAAGAAAACTACAGGCCAATATCACTGATGAACATAGATGCAAAAATCCTCAACAAAATACTAGCAAACAGAATCCAACAGCACATTAAAAGGATCATACACCATGATCAAGTGGGGTTTATTCCAGGAATGCAAGGATTCTTCAATATACGCAAATCTATCAATGTGATAAACCATATTAACAAACTGAAGGAGAAAAACCATATGATCATCTCAATAGATGCAGAGAAAGCTTTTGACAAAATTCAACACCCATTTATGATAAAAACCCTGCAGAAAGTAGGCATAGAGGGAACTTTCCTCAACATAATAAAGGCCATATATGACAAGCCCACAGCAAACATCATCCTCAATGGTGAAAAACTGAAAGCATTTCCACTAAGATCAGGAACAAGACAAGGTTGCCCACTCTCACCACTCTTATTCAACATCGTTTTGGAAGTTTTAGCCACAGCAATCAGAGAAGAAAAGGAAATAAAAGGAATCCAAATCGGAAAAGAAGAAGTAAAGCTGTCACTGTTTGCAGATGACATGATCCTATACATAGAGAACCCTAAAGATGCTACCAGAAAACTACTAGAGCTAATCAATGAATTTGGTAAAGTGGCAGGATACAAAATTAATGCACAGAAATCTCTGGCATTCCTATATACTAATGATGAAAAATCTGAAAGTGAAATCAAGAAAACACTCCCATTTACCATTGCAACAAAAAGAATAAAATATCTAGGAATAAACCTACCTAAGGAGACAAAAGATCTGTATGCAGAAAATTATAAGACACTGATGAAAGAAATTAAAGATGATACAAATAGATGGAGAGATATACCATGTTCTTGGATTGGAAGAATCAACATTGTGAAAATGACTCTACTACCGAAAGCAATCTATAGATTCAATGCAATCCCTATCAAACTACCACTGGCATTTTTCACAGAACTAGAACAAAAAATTTTGCAATTTGTATGGAAACACAAAAGACCCCGAATAGCCAAAGCAATCTTGAGAACAAAAGAAGGAACTGGAGGAATCAGGCTCCCAGACTTCAGACTATACTACAAAGCTACAGTTATCAAGACGGTATGGTACTGGCACAAAAACAAAAATATAGATCAATGGAACAGGATAGAAAGCCCAGAGATAAACCCACGCACATATGGTCACCTTATCTTTGACAAAGGAGGCAGAAATGTACAGTGGAGAAAGGACAGCCTATTCAATAAGTGGTGCTGGGAAAACTGGACAGCTACATGTAAAAGTATGAAATTAGATCACTCCCTAACACCATACACAAAAATAAGCTCAAAATGGATTAAAGACCTAAATGTAAGGCCAGAAACTATCAAACTCTTAGAGGAAAACATAGGCAGAACACTCTATGACATAAATCACAGCAAGGTCCTTTTTGACCCACCTCCTAGAGAAATGGAAATAAAAACAAGAGTAAACAAATGGGACCTAATGAAACTTAAAAGCTTTTGCGCAGCAAAGGAAACCATAAAGAAGACCAAAAGACAACCCTCAGAATGGGAGAAAATATTTGCAAATGAAGCAACTGACAAAGGATTGATCTCCAAAATTTATAAGCAGCTCATGCAGCTTAATAACGAAAAAACAAACAACCCAATCCAAAAATGGGCAGAAGACCTAAATAGACATTTCTCCAAAGAAGATATACAGAGTGCCAACAAACACATGAAAGAATGCTCAACATCACTAATCATGAGAGAAATGCAAATCAAAACTACAATGAGATATCATCTCACACCAGTCAGAATGGCCATCATCAAAAAATCTAGAAACAATAAATGCTGGAGAGGGTGTGGAGAAAAGGGAACACTCTTGCACTGTTGGTGGGAATGTAAATTGATACAGCCACTGTGGAGAACAGTATGGAGGTTCCTTAAAAAGCTACAAATAGAACTACCATATGACCCAGCAATCCCACTACTGGGCATATACCCTGAGAAAACCATAATTCAAAAAGAGTCATGTACCAAAATGTTCATTGCAGCTCTATTTACAATAGCCCAGAGATGGAAACAACCTAAGTGTCCATCATCGGATGAATGGATAAAGAAGATGTGGCACATATATACAATGGAATATTACTCAGCCATAAAAAGAGACGAAATTGAGCTATTTGTAATGAGGTGGATAGACCTAGAGTCTGTCATACAGAGTGAAGTAAGTCAGAAAGAGAGAGACAAATACCGTATGCTAACACATATATATGGAATTTAAAAAAAAAATGTTATGAAAATCCTAGGGGTGAAACAGGAATAAAGATACAGACTTACTAGAGAATGGACTTGAGGCTATGGGGAGGGGGAAGGGTAAACGGTGACAAAGAGATAAAGAGGCATGGACATATATACACTACCAAACGTAAGGTAGATAGCTAGTGGGAAGCAGCCGCATAGCACAGGGAGATCAGCTCGGTGCTTTGTGACCGCCTGGAGGGGTGGGATAGGGAGGGTGGGAGGGAGGGAGACGCAAGCGGGAAGAGATATGGGAATATATGTATATATATAACTGATTCATTTTGTTGTGAAGCTGAAACTAACATATCATTGTAAAGCAATTATACTCCAATAAAGATGTTAAAAAAAAAAAAAAAAAAGAATTAGTACATCCAGCCATTTGAATGAATAATTCATTCAAATAATTCTCAGAATAATTAGGAGGAATGAAATAAACTGACAAAAAAGAGTGGATAGTACATTATTCAATTTTTATAAAATTCTAGAAATTGGAAACAAATCTAGAGTGATAGCAGATATTTTCCTGGGGAATGGGTGGGAGTTATGATGAAGGTTGGATTATGAAAGGGCAGAAAGAAACTTTGAAGATAATGGAAATGTTTATTATTTTGGTCATTGTGATAGTTACTTGGGTTTGTACAAATGTCACAACTTATCAAAATGTACAGTTAAATATGTACAGTTTATTGTACATCAATTATATCTCAAGAAAGCTACAAAAAATATGTAAAATATGCCAAACACTCAGCAAAGGGTAACTGAGGTTTTGTGCTCCACATGCACTGTTGACACATAGAAGTGTACTACAGTTCCAGTCACTATGAGAATACATACTCCCTCTGTCCTTTTTCTACAGTTATTTCACTCGGCTGAACATAGATACATCACAATGTGTATACAACCTATATTTTAAAGACAATATAGCATAATTATGCTAATGACAAAAACTAAAAATAGATAAATCATATTCATTGTATATTAATGAGTGGCAATAACCAGTGTTAATGAGTATCTGAAGTGGCTACTCTCATCCAGTACTAATGGTAATAACTTACTAGAAAAAATTATCACAATGCTGATCACAGTTGTAGAATTCTACATTGCTATTAACAGACACTTAAAATTAGACTCATGAAATACCAATAATAATTAAGATGTTCATTGTAACTAAAATACAAGAATGTTCATTGTAGTTTTGTACATACTAGTAAAGTGCTGGGGGAAACTCCAAAAAAGTAAATGATCATTTATATGGCATTTTTGATAAATTACATATGCAATGGAATAATACATAAGCAGAAAGAATAATATTTTAGAAAATATATAGTACTTGTCCACTTGTAGGACTACCTTCTAACACTAGTAAATAGTATACATAAAAATACCTTTTTCAGATTTGTTTGAAATCACAAAATTTATATATATCCTACATTTACATAAAAAATAAAATAATTATGTTACAGTCAGACCACGGAATGCAGCTAAAAGTAATGAGGTAAATCTTTTACAGTCTTACTGATTTGCAAAGGTGACTGTGACACAATCAGTAATACGCACACACACTGACACACAGACACACAAACAATTCCCAAAATATTATGTTTGATGCTACTATCCTATTTTATGTGTGTCTGAATGTGTGAAATAAAGAGAGAGGAAAAAGGCTCATATAATCACAGAAGAATATGCTGTAAATTGTTAATAACATTATCTGGGGGATTGGATGGGACTGTCAAGGTCTGGGAAAGTGTATTACAGAATTTCACATTTAACTTCATCCATCTCTGTTAAGTTTTAAAACTTTTATAAAGTACATGTATCATTTGTAATTTAAAACATAGGGAAAATAATTAGAAAAGAATACACTAGTCATCCTATTTTAATGAAAAATTCACTAAATGAAACAATGTGTATTATACGACTTCATTTCTGAAATAAATTATATATGCATATATATTAGTCAGCTTTCTCTAGTTTTCATGCTACATTAACAAAATTTCCATGAGTAATACTGTTTTCTGTGACTCTACTCAAGATGGTTTTAACCTCAGGACCCAGTGTACAAAAATAAGCTTGTATTTGGGATCTATCATCCTCAAGGTAGAGGAATAGCACAAAAGAGCTGGCAGAAACAGGTGAGGTCTCTTCAAGCATTTCTCAGAACCAGAACAAATCTTTACTGCTCACATTTCATTGGCTAAACTAGGTCAAAGATGACAATAGGCAAGGAAGTGATCTCTGCTTCTAGGTTGGCACTAAAAGTAAGAAGACAGTGAGTGAAAAGCTAGAATCATGTTATTGGAAGATGGGTGGAACATATATCAAATCTTTCAAACAATAAAACAATGTACCACAGTTAAAAAATTATATATATATAATTTATATATATATATATATATATATGAGAAGTATTAGCACAGGTTATCTATTCCTAGGTCATAAAATAAAAAGTTTCCGCTTTTCATTTTGTTCATCTTTATTCACTAAAATATTTCCTGCCATTGGCATGCATTAATTTGAGGATAAGTCATTTTTCCTGACTACCCCAATGAAAATAATAACTTACTACCTAACTCTCCATCCCCTAACCTGCTTTATTTCTCTTCATAGCACTTATGCTATCTGATCTTCAGTTTGCTTGTTTGTTTAGCTTTTTGTTATATCTTTCCACCTAGAATTTAAGCTGCATGAGTGTGGAGAATTCCTCTGTCTTGTTCAATGCTCTACCGAGAATACTTTCTGGCACATAACAGACATTCAATACACATTTTCTGGATAAAAGAAAAATAGCAATTAATGCAATTTAAAATTGATATAATCGGTAGGTAGGCAAACTCTTTTGTATCTTGAATTGATTTAAGTCGGAGTTATTGTGAAATAAATAATACTATTTTTTCTCTTTCAGTTTGCATTTCAAAGTACAGAGCAAGCTTCCTTAATACAGATCCCCCCCTTGTCTCTCTCTTTGTCTCTCTGTGATTACTCAGAGGATTAATCTCTTAGAGTCAGTTGCTAACTGACACTTGTCTGCAAGCTTTTGTCCCATTTCCCTCCTTTTCCTCTTCTCACTTCACTTCTTTGCTTTCGTTTGTGCTTTTGTGAGTCAGGGAACAGCATCTAGTGGCAGGTCTTTCCCCAAAGGGAGGACAGTCATAAGCACATCCATTGCTCAGTTTCCTTGTCTTCACCTCCTGGGAAGTCTGTGAGGTAATCTTGTTAGTATATAGAACTACAATTATTTTTACACTTATCTTGTATCCTGTGATGTGCCTGAACTCATTTTTTATTTCTAGGATTTTTTTGGGGGGGTACATTCCTTGAGATATTCTACATAGACAGTCATGACATCTGCAAATAGGGATGCTTTTATTTATTTATTTCTGATCTATATGCCTTTTAAAAAACATTTCTTTCTTATTGTACTAGGTAGAACTTCTAATACCATGTTGAATAAAAGTGTTAAGAATAGACATCCTTGCCCTGTTATCAAGCTTAGAGGGAAAGCATTTAGTCTTTCACCATTAAAAATAATATTGTCTGTAGGGTGTTTGTAGAAAGTTCCCTTTTATTCCTACTTTTCTGAGAGTTTTTATCATAAGTTGATGCTGAATTTTATCAAATGATTTTTCTGCAGCAATTGTTATGATCATGTGATTTTTTTTAGCCTATTATTATGGTGGGTTACATGAATGATTTTTGAATATTGAGCCAGCCTTTCATCTCTAGATTAAACTCCTTTTAGTCAAAGTATTTAATTCTTTTTCTATATGCTCAATTTTATTTGCAATATTTTGTTAAGGATCTTGCATCTATATTCATTAGGGATGTTGGTCTGTGTTTTTATCTTTTTGTACTGTATTTGTCTGGTTTTGCTGCTAGGGTAATACTAGTGTCACAAAATTGAAAAGTGTTCCCCTCTCTTTTATATTCTGGAAGAGACTGTGTAGAACTGGGGTTAATTCTTCTTTAAAAATTTGGTAGAATTCTCCAATGAATTTATCTGAACCTGGATATTTCTTTTTGGGGGTGTTTTAAAATTATAAATTGAATATTCTTAATAGTTATTGGGCTATTGAAATGATCAATGTCATCTTGGGTGACTTATGGTAGTTTCTGTTTTTTGAGGAATTTGTCTATTTCTTCTAGGTTGTCAAAGCTATGTATATGGAGTTGTTCATAGTATTCCCTTATTGTGTTTTTTTTCTTGGTCAGCTCTTTTTTTTTTAACGTCTTTATTGGGGTATAATTGCTTTACAATGGTGTATTAGTTTCTGCTTTATAACAAACTTATTGTGCTTTTGATGTCTGGTCTGCAGCAACTGCAGTGACAGTCTCTCATTTTGAATACTGATAATTTGTCTTTTTTTTTCTTTGTCATTATTGCTAGAGGTTTGCCAGCTTTTGGTTCTATTAATATTCTTTAATGTTTTCAATTGCATTGACATGTTCTTATCTTAATGATTTACTTCCTTCTACTTGGTTTGGATTTATTTTGCTTTTCTTTTCCTAGTTTCTTTAGGTGAGAGCTTAGACTATTGATTTGATACTTTTCTTCTTTTTAAATATAAGCATTAGTGTTATGAATTCCCCTCTGAGCACTGCTTTAGCTACATCTCATACACTTTGGTATGTTGCATTTTCATTTTTTTCAGTTCAATGTAATTTTATTTCCCTTGAGATGCCCTTTCTGGTCCTTTGATTATGCAGAAGTATGTTGTTTAGTTTCCAAGTGCTTGAATATTTTTCTGTTTATCCCTTTATTTATTTATTTATTTATCCCTTATGGTTGGAGAACACACTATTTGCGATTTAGTTTTTAGAAGGTTAACTATGATATCTCTTGACCTGAATTCCTTTGGGTTTATCCTGTTTGAGTTTAGCTCAGCTTCTTGAATCTGTAGCTGTATGTTACTGACAAATTTGGGAAGTTTTCAGGCATCATCTCTTTGGGTATCTTCTTGTTCCATTTTCTCTTACCTCTCTTCTCCTTCTGGGACTCTGATGGTATAGATGTTATACCATCTATATCTGTTATCTCTTGTTATGGTCCCTCAGGACCATATTCATTTTCTCTCTATTCACATTCTCTCTGCTCCTATCTTGTAGTTACTGTGGTTCCATCTTCATGTTTACTGATTCGTTATTCTTTTCCCTCCATTCTCCTGTTGAGCTCCTCAGCTGAATTTTCTATTTTGGTTATTGTATTGTTAGTTCTAAAATTTACATTTGGTTCTTTTTATATCTTTTATTTCTTTCCTGAGACTTCTGAAGAGGTAGGGGGGAGGGAGGTCAGTATATATATGACTTTGGTAAAGGCAGTATGTGCAGTCAAGCACACATCTCAGTGGAAGGTTGTTTCTAGTCATGAGGAGCAGATGACTCTGTTAATGATTTTAGTGCTTTGCTAGGCATGAGAAGATGCAAGAAACTGGATTCATAACAGTTTTTCCTGAAAATATCTATCTGAAGGCCTCTTCTGCCAGTTTTTCCCAGAGCACGGAGTGCCTCATTGCTGATCTCTGCCCTGAACTCCTTTAAGGGCATGTTAAAGGTCAGTGACTGTAGTGGTTAGTGACCTAATCCTTGTACACCTGGATGGCGAGTGACATTCTGTAGTTGGCAACAAGATTGTTGGTAGAAATATTGCTGTTGAAAGCACTGCTGGTGAGAGCATATTTAAGATAGTTTAAAAGTCCGTGACTGTCAAGTCCAATGTTTCTGGCTTCCTCAGGGATATTTTCTTTCACTTCATTTTGTTCCTTCGAGTGGGCCATACTTTCTTGTTTCTTTGTACGTCTTGTGATTTTTTTTTAAACTAGCTATTTAAATATTATAATGTAGTAACACTGGAAATCAGATTCTCCACTTTTCCCAGGGTTTGCTGCTTTTTTGATTATCGAAAGCTGTAATAATCCATTTGTTTAATGATTTTTACTATTTTCAGAGATTGTATTCCTTGTGTGTTTTGGTCACTGAAGTCTGTTCTTAGCTTGGGTTCAGCTACTGTTTTGAACAGATTCCTTGAATGCCAGGAGCTAAAACAATAAACAAAACCTCCCACCTCTCCCAGTCTTTGCAGGTTGGTTCTGTGCTAGAGTGCTCCTTTAACACCTAGCCAGGCTTGCACTGAGACTAGGTAAAGGCCCAAGAAAAAAAACTTAGGCTTTTCTCAGATGTTTTGGAGCATGCATCTTGCACTGGGCATGCACAAGGCTTTCTGAAGTTCTTCATATTAGTCTACTTTTAAATGCCCTACTTTCCCAAAGAAACTCCTGTTTTTCCTCCTAGGCCTCAGGTTATCTATCGTATGTCTCAGCTGTAATCTTTTGCTGCAGTGTGTCCATTTTAGATTGTTTTTGAGTAATTCCCCTACTTTCTAGGCCTGAGTGAGTTCTGATTTAGATGAAACAGAGGCTAGTGCCTTGTGTCAGCCCTTCAGATAGCTCCTGACAGGTTAGAACAGATATACACAGTAATTGAAGGGTCAGGTTGGCTTGCTCCCACCTCAAACAGGGGTTAAGATCTCACACTGGAAATGCAAGACTTCCATGTCCCAGACTGCTGCTGAGCCTGGGAGGGGTTCAGCCAAGGGCAAGTAAAAGCACCACAAAGTTCTCCTACCATTTAAAGTTGTTTTTTCTTGATTTAGCATTTGCTTGCCTGCTGTAAACCTTTGATTGTTTTCCAGAGTTCTAACAAAGTTAGTTCCAATAGTTTCTGTTCTTTTTTGATCTGTTGGGGGACAGGAGCTTGGAGGTTCTACTCCACTGTTTTGCTAACATCACACTTCACGTTTTAGTTTAGAGTATATTACCCTGATGATTAAAGATGTTCTTCTAGAAGTTTTTGTTTTATGTATTACATTTATGTGTTATGATACATTGGACTTGGTTTTTATGTATGGTGCAAAGTATGGATCAAACTTTGATCTTTTGTATATGGATATTCTATTGTTCCAGTACTGTTACAGCAGGCAGGTAGCTAGATATGAGCAGAGAAATGCAGGCAGGGGCCAGGTGGCAGGAAATCATGCATCTTGTAAACAGCGGGGGTCCATGGGCAGACAAAGAAAAGCAGGAACCTCCAGACTGACAGGAGACCACACATTTTGGGTGATAAGTGTCCTGGAGGCACACAAAGAAAGGTGGATAAAGGTCGAATCTCCTGATTCTGAATGTAACCTCTTGCTCATTATGCTTTCATTACAAGAAAATTATCCTTGCAGAAAAGAAGTACCCATCATGCACCTACGTCATAACACTTCTGAGCTAAACTGAATAAGAATAAGAATCCCTCCTCTCCTCAGGAAGTTGGAGCTGGGATGAAAATCTGGGAATACGACCCCCAAACTCCTCCTTCCTCAATGAATATTCCGCCCCTTCATTTGTATGCCCCACATAACCAGCTTGCCAAAGAAACCCAGGGCACCTCCTCACCTGTCTGCCTGCTCTCCCTCTGAGAGTATATTCTTGCCTAAATAAATCCTTATTTTACTCTCTTAACTGAATTCTTTCCTCGGCGAGGCAAGAAACTTAAATTCACTGGGAACAGTACCATTCATTGAAAAAAACTATACTTTCTCTACTGAGAAAATTGAGTGGAAGGTACAGAGATTTCCCATTTGTCCCCCCTTCCCCAATACATGCATATCCTCTCCCATTAACAACACTGCCCACAAGAATGGAACATTTGTTACAATAGATGAACCTACACTGACACATCATTATCACTCAGAGTTCGTCGTCTACATTAGGGTTTACTCTTGATATTGTACATTCTATGGGTGTAGACAAATTTATCGCGACGTGTATTCACCATTACAGTCATTTCACTGCCCTAAAAATCCTCTTCTTTTTCAAAGTTGGTTTTTCTAGGTTATTTGCATTTCCATTTTAATTTTAAAATCAGCTTGAAAATTTCTACCAAAATGTCTGCTGAGATTTTGACTGGGGTTGGTTCAATCTATAGGTCAATTAAGGGAGAATTTATATGTTAACAATATTGAGTATTTCTGACTCATAGATATGGCATATCTCTTCATATACTTATATTGCCCTGAATTTCTCTCAGCAATGTTTTGCAGATTCTAGTGTACAGATCTATACGTCTTTTGTCAGATTGATTCCTATGTTTCATATTTTCGATGCTATTGTAAATAGTGTTGATTTTATAATCTCAATTTTCAATGAGATTCAATAAATCTCAGTAAGTTGTTAGTTGCTAGTATATAGAAATAGACATAACTTCTATGTATTGATCTTGTATCTTAAAATTTTGCTAAATTCACTTATCAATTCTAGTAATTTTCTTGTAGATTCCATATGATTTGTTACAAAAATAATTAGGTGATCTGAAAAATGAAGGCATTTTCACTTCTTCATTTATAATTTCTTTCTTCCTTTCTCCTCTCTCTCTTTCTCTCTCTCTCTTCTTTGTTTTTTGGTCTTATTGCGCTGGCAGTATATTTTATTTTAACTGAAAGGACAGACCTAACTGTATCCTATGAGAATAAAACATGGATACGCATCCATGTTGGGATTCCCAAGGATACAAAAAAAGAGCCACAGAATAAAGATGGTGCATCCTCTAAGAATATCAAAATCGGTGGGAAGAGGGGATTTGGATTTTTACTTTTTAAAGCATTTGTAACTTGCATGTATAATCAAAACGAGGAAAATCTTCTTTTTCAATGTTAATAAATCTTGGGAGAAATGAATTCTTGTCTTGTAAATATCTAGAATCAGACTACTTCCCGCTCTCTGCCACTTCTCATAGTCATCTCCTACTTGGACTATTTCACTCGTCTCCCAACCGGTCTCCTTGTTTCCATTCGTTACACTTTAGAGTTTATTTTCGATGACAGTATCCAGAGAAATCCTTTCAAAATGTTACTGAGACCATGTTACCCTCATTAAAATACTTCAGTGACCTCCCTTTTCACTTACTGTAAAATCCAGTGGCCTTACAATAGTCATTAAAAGGCTATATGTGATCTGGCTCCCAAGTAAGGTTTCTGACTATGTCACTTACCACTTTCCCTTTATTACTTGCTCTGCTTTAGTTACAATAGCCTTATTTTTGTTTCTTGGATATAACATTAACACTTCCATGTCACGGTCTTTGCGTTTTCTGTTCCTGTTCCCTGGAATGCTTTTTACTCAGATATCTACATTATTCGCTCTATGATTACACTTATGTTTGTTCATTTACTGCCTCACCTAAGAGGCCATATCTAACCACACAATATGAAACATACCATTCTCCATTTATTGGACTCTGCTTCTTTCTGTTTTCTGTGTTGCGGTATTTACTCCCTGTCTTGGTTTATTCTATTTATTTTTTTTATTGTATGTCTCACCACAACTAGATTATAGGCTGTGTGATAGTAGGGATGGTGTTTTGCTTACCGCTGTATCCCTGGTGCTTAGTATAATGCCTGGCATAGAGAGGGTTTCAATATATATTATTTATTTATTTATTTATGTTGAAGTATAGTTAATTTACAGTGTTGTGTTAGTTTCAAGTGTATAGCAAAGTGATTCAGTTATACATATATATTAGATAGATAGATAGATACATATTTTTTTTCAGTTTCTTTTCCATTGCAGGTTATTACAAGATATTGAGTATAGTTCCCTGTGTGATATGGTAGGTCTTTGTTGTTTACCTATTTTATATGTAGTAGTGTGTATATGTTAATCCCAAACTTCTATTTTATCTCCCCCTCTCCACCTGCTATCCCTTTTGGTAACTATAGGTTTATTTTCTATATCTGTGAGTCTATTTCTGTTTTGTAAATAAGTTCATTTGTATCATTTTTTTAGCTTCCACGTGTAAGTGATATCATATGGTATTTGTCTTTCTCTGTCTGAGTTACTTCACTTAGTATGATAATCTCTAGGTCCATCCATGTTGCTGCAAGTGACATTATTTCATTCTTTTTTATGGCTGAGTAATATTCCTTTTGTGTGTGTGTGTGTGTGTGTGTGTGTGTGTATACACACACACACACACACACACACCCCACATCTTCTTTATCCATTCATCTGTCAATGAACATTTAGGTTGCTTCCATGTCTTGGCTATTATAAATAGTACTGCTGTGAACACTGGGGTGCATGTATATTTTCAAATTAAAGTTTTTATCATTTCTTGATATATGCCCAGGAGTAGGATTGCTGGATCATATGGTAACTCTATTTTTAGTTTTTTAAGGAACTTCCATACTGTTCTCCATAGTGGCTGCACCAATTTGCATTCCCACCAACAGTGTAGGAGCGATCTTCAATATATATTATTGAATGATGATTCTTTTTGAATGAATAAATTGATTTTACCAGCAATACTGGTATGTGGGAACTGAGATGCTGGCAAGTGATGATCTGGCCATGTGTGATTTCCTAAGGAATGAGTAGATCTGTTTGATACTGTTTAGTGAGCTGGTCACCATAAGAATCAAAATATACTTTAACATATCAGGTTTTCATGCTTCCACAAGTTATACTACAATTAATGTTTGGTCTAAAATCATGGAACCATGTTTACATCCATTCCTTGCCACAGTGAATTATCTAATTCATTTTTGTATGTTTCTTTCTTAACTTACCTTCATGCTTTCAACAATGAACATGAATCAGTGATTAAAACAAGAAATCATGAAACTGATGAATATACTCAAGGTAATAAACAAAATTTAAAAGAACCGCAAACCATCAGATGTATGAAAAGATTTGGCCTCATCTGTGAGACTACTTTAACACAAAGAAGTCTGTAGTTTTTCAACTACAAATAATGAATCAGTAAGAGTAGTCCTAGAATCTTAATATATACACAGTTGCTACTTATATATGGGTTTTATTTTTGTGAAATTACAAACAAATCTAAATATTGCTGCCTTTTCTTTGATAAAAACAATAATTTTATGTAAACGTTGCATTTGCAATGTGCAACATTAATGAAAGAAAATATCAAAAATTTTCTAGCAATTAGGAAGAGAAAATTCTTGGCTAGGAGCAATACAGTTTAAAGTAAAAATAAACAAATGATATCTTGCTTGATGCTTCCTTCAAAATGAGTTTTAGGAATCACCTGGGAGAGTTGAAGTTCATATAATAAGAGAAAATTTGACAAAGCCCTTTTTTTGTAATTATAATTAAATCTCTTTAAAGCAAAAAATATTACACCAACTAAAAAAGATTCCCCTATTTTCTGTTTTTCCACAGTTAATTCTGAAGCTTTGAAGTATTTATATGTGAAAACCAGGACACTCTGCTATTAAGCATTTCAATGTGATTTTAATTAAAATGGACATAATATATATTTTTCCTATTCAAAACATTGACTGTAGCTGCTTCTGTATTAAACCATACAAAAACAAATTTTAAAATGTAACTAAACACAAACAAAAATAGTTAAAAGCAAACACAGTTTTGTTCCTTATTTTGAAATATCTTTTTGCTCAAATTTCCTCCATATCCACATTAATCTATTATCTTTTTTGTTGGCGAGGACTTTTGTCTTATTCTCATTTCTGCATACACATTCCTATATATCAACTTCCTTATTCCCCCGTGCCTAGAAGAGTATTTTGCATTTTAATATTTCAGTAGACAGATATTGTGTTTTGAAATCCACAATTATTTGTGGTACATAGATATTTGTGGTACATAGATTTGAGGTATGATGAAGCCAATAAAGGACTGTCTCAGCACGTACAATATATCAATAACCTCATGACAGCTAGATAGATTAAGTCAAATTAATAGCAAAATAGACCATGATATACTGGTTTTCAAATAGTACTTCATCTTCTCATAAATAGGAACTCCACTATGCAGTGTAGATAATATTTATCACACTTTGAGTTTGCAAATTCAAGTGACATATAGATAAAACTCATGAAAATACCTGGAAGAGAAAACAGAATCATATTACCTTTTTGGTTACAAAGAACCTGTTTAGAGAACATCAATATAAGTGGTAAAAAGCTATTAGAAATTTTCTTTTGCTGAAGTGATAAAATTTCTACATTTAAGTTTGAGATATAAAAGTCCAAAGTTCAATTTTCAACAGAAATTAATTTTTCACATTCTGGCATCAAGAATACACTTAGTCTTGATTCTATCTGTGGTAAGAGGGAAAGCCACAAGAAAAAGGCAAGCTCTAGAATAATTTAAAAGGTAGTCTCTCTGATCTCCCAAATACTTGAGAGAACAAAAATGGAAAGAAATACCTCTATGAAAAACCCTGTCATATTTAGAAAAATTACTTCCACTCCATCATTTAGATGCCTTCAGGAACAACTAATATAAGACTGTTTTCATGAACTTGATGTTAATTGTTGGCTAAAATAACTAACAGTAAATTCAGTGTCTCTCACTCTTTTCCTTAGTTACTATTTTGGCTCTGCCTCTTACCATGTGTTGGTTTCAAAGTGAGGTTGTTATTAAAACCATGGAGTCAGTCCCAAGCTTCAGATTAATTCTTGACTATGAAAGAGAATGGACAAAAGTCATTTAAAGGATTAGTTCCAGAAGATAAAAGGAATAATTGTCACAGTTTTCCAGAAAACCTTTTATCACATCCCATTGGTCCAAACTGGGTCACATGTCCAGTCTTAAACCAATCACTGATGAAGGAGGGTGAAGTTATTATCAGTTCAGTTGCACCCAATTTAGCAGCTGGAGGTGAGCTTGCCTTCTCCTGGCACAGAGGGGAAGAAAGGAAGAAAAAGCTGATATCTATAGGGAAAAAAAAAAGGAGCTCTGCCATAGATGAGATAAATGGGAGGAATGGGTGCAATTTCTATTCAATACTTTCAAGTTTTGAGATATAAAAGTCAAACATGATAATATGCACTATAACCATATATATTCTTAATGCCAATCTGTAAAGGAAATGCATCTTTATATTCTTGATGCAAATAGATCAATATATTTTTTTGAGAATTGAGCTTTACTGATAAAGTTTCAATTTATATTTAATATTGGGTTGTGGCCAATAATTTTATTCCCATTATAGACTCAGATTGCTAGAAAGGTCACAAAATTTTCTATTATTCCAAACAAAAAGAAAAGATGGCTAAAAACATAAGCTAGCCTGTAAAATAATTAATTGAAATGTTATTCTTTATTTTTTGTGTTATTTATATGTAATGAAGTTCAAAACAACCCCCAAAGATTAAATGTATATTCATTTGGGTCCATTCCTAACACAGCTCTATTTAGCATTGAAGATTAACATCTTTCATCCTGTAGATTCTACTTTTCTCAGTTCCAAATCCATTAATAAATCAGAAGTGCATCTTTTTGAGAACGTGAAAGTTGGAATATTAGATGAATGCTCTATGTAAAGTATATGGTATATTTGGACTCACTTGCTGTAGTGGTTGGAAACATATTTAGGCCTATAAACTCCAACTTCCCCACCTCCGTCTCAACACACCATACATTTTGCCATTTGTTCTGAAGAAATCAACAGGTCTTCTTGCCATGTGTTTCC
The DNA here is from genome assembly GCF_964270905.1 of Leucopleurus acutus. Taxonomy (NCBI): domain Eukaryota; kingdom Metazoa; phylum Chordata; class Mammalia; order Artiodactyla; family Delphinidae; genus Leucopleurus; species Leucopleurus acutus. The sequence continues at coordinate 53,638,110 of NC_139149.1, forward strand.
AGTTAAGGATAAAAAGAAGGTGGTTTGCAATGGGATATACGATGTAAACTTGCCCTCTTGTGCTTTCTTTGCCCAGCTGACAATTCCATGTTCTACTATTGTATAACAAAGAAAAAAATAGGGAATTGTAACTAGTTTTTTTTTTTTAAGTGCTTCTTTAATTTTAAAAAAATTTCTACAGTGCTAATTCTACTAGAGCTTTTGGCTATAGGTGATCTCAGACTTCTCTTGATGCTAATACTTGCAACACATTTTTTGCTAATTTGTTCCTACCACTTAGTGTCTGAGGGGCAGCAGTCATTGGTTATGCAAAGGCAGAGGAAGAATGCCTAGGGAGAGTAGGGAAACTAAGAAAGAGTGCACTGCTTATGATTGATTTATTTCTGTTTTTCAGTATCACATTTTTAAAGTTAATTATTGATTTCCATTTTTTTAAAGGACAAGTAAGTTGGGGCTATTACTCTAGTGCTAGAAGGAGAAGAAATGCTCTACGTGGCTCTTAGAGTACTGTACTCCAGCCTCATACTCCACCTCCATCATATTTGTTAAAGCCACACTGTTCCTGTTCCTGGTGGTTATTCTTTTTCTGTAATGGTCTGTGATTTCTGCTCTAAGTCCTATCAAATTGCTCAGGGCTCTGTCTGCCTAGCCTTTGCCTGGGCTCTTCTTCCTGGGATACGGTACCTCATTCCTAAGTCATACCTCATTCCTAAGTCATAGTGACTGTGTTAACAAACTGTGGTCTTGCCTTACCTTGGATAGATAAATAGCATTTCAGTTTCCAGGAATCAAACTCTGTCACCATGCTTTCAGTACCCTAAAATTCTTTTTTATGCTCCTACCAATTATAGGAAAATTTTGGGATACAGGCATCATTAAGAAGTTCAAAATTTCCTTCATAAGTCTCATTCGGCTCTAAAAATTCCATTTTTTTGTCCAAACTACAAATATGATCTTACTAGTATATTTACATCCTACAGGAGATTTAATATTACTTTCGATTTGGTGTATTTGTTAACAGATTACCAGCTACTATGCAAATAAACCCTAAAATTTAGTAGTTTATCATTCTAGAAGTTTATTTCTTTCTCATGTTATATCCCAAAACACGTGTTCAGTGGGCAGCCTTACATGAAGCAATTCAAAAATCCAGGCTCCTTTCATTTTATTGTACTGCCATTCATGTGTGTTTATGGATACTTCTCTTCTAGCTGGAGGAGAGAGTTCATAACATCCACCTGTTTCTTATCCTTTTTAGCCTAGATGTGGCACATGTCATTTCTTCTTACATTTTGGGGAAGAATATAGTTCCAGGAGAAATGGAGGCTTGAAAATATAGTTCCTGAAGGGGCAACCTTTTTCCAGAAACCAGTCTATTCTATGAAACGGAAACACAAATTGTTAGAGGACTGGTAGCTACTGGCCAAAAACAGTATGATTAACTAGAGAGATTGTCTTAATAGTCATTCTAGAAAAACACAAACAAATGCTCAGCTTGGAAAATAATTCATAACCTGGCAGAAGTAAGATTTGCAGCACTTGGACACTTCAGCTTCTATTTCTTTTATTTATTTAGCAAGTATCTTGTACTGTTCTAAAAAAATAGTGTCTTAGATCCTAAGAGGTTTTATAATAATAAGGTAAGTTTTATTTCAGAAGGGAAAGAATATGCATACTGAGGTTGAACAAACTAGTACATGTAAGGTGGATGGTGATAGCCAAATTTCTCACTCTTGGAAAGGGAAAGCCACAGGCTACAGTGAATTATATGGAACTAGATTATTAGAGTTAGAGGCATCAGTATGAACTCATGTTTAACTTAATATAAAGGTACAGATATAGAAGTTGTCCCTTAGTATCCATGAGGGATTTGTTCCTGGAGCCCCCATAGATACCAGAATTTATGAATACTCAAGTCCCTTATATAAAATGGCTGTAGTACAATGAATACAGTCTGCCATCTGTTTGAATCCCTGGATGTGAAACCCGTGTATATGGAGGGCAGACTGTAATTACCGATATGTATGTATATATTTTCTAGCTCAGAGGGCCAAGAAGCAGTGTTAGCACAGTAGTAGTGAGCACACCAAGTACTCAGATTGTGGCGTTCTCTGAAAAAGGGAATCAGGGCTCTTTGGAGAAATGATTGATTCATCAAATACAAGATAAAGCTAGAGCATCTTGTCCTACTAGAAATTAGGGAAGTGCTCAAAAATAAAAGGTGCGGGGGTTGGGTTAGGGGCATGTCAAAGGGACTCAGGAGTCAACGAAAGAGTTCTTAATGACTAGAGCTGGAACAACTTAAGCAATAAAATAAATAATATAGTGTCAGATTGTAAAAGTATAAAATAAGTATCCATGAATAATATTTATATATCTAAATGATCAGATTATAAATAAGTGGTTGAGAAGAGACAAACCTTCCTTATAGAAGAATTTCAAAGAATTTATATGGCTACTTCTAGGACATAGAGCTCAATCTCCTCATTTCTGCTCCTTCCTGAGTGTTGGCTGTACTTAGTGACTTGCTTCCTGAGAGTAAAATGTGAAAAGGGGGGAAAGTAACTTTACTTTGAAGAAACGTGACAAACTCTAGCTTGGCCAGGTGCAAGATTATCATCATCAGTGATAAGACATATTGATGGTATGTACCCTTGATGTGATGTGAGAATGGCATTTTACCTCTGTGGTTTTCCTTCCCAAAATCAGTATTTCCAAATGAATCATGAGAAAAGCATTAGACAAACTCACTTGAAGAACATTCTACAAAATACCTTAACTCAAGACTGTAAAGGGCTTATAAAATAAGGAAAGAATGAAAAATGGTCACAGACAAGATAAGACTAAGGAGACATGATGACTAAACTTAGTCTGGCATTATGGACTGGTTCCTGGAATAGAAAAAGGACATTAGTGGAAAAACTATTGAAATCTGAATGAAGTGTAGAGCTTAGTTAATAGAAATGAAGCAATGTTGGCTTCTTAGTTGTGATAAATGTACCATGGTAATGTAAGATCTTAACAATAGGAGAAACTGGATGAGGGATATATGGAAACTCTGTACAGTTATTACAACTTTTCTATAAATCTAAAACTACTTTAAAACAAAATTTACTTATACATATCTTAAAAGAATTAAATCTGTATGAATTGACAGACCCCAGTCTGTCATTTTACCTCACAGTGCAATGATCTAGATCAGGGGTCCCCAACCCCTTGGCCACAGACCACTACTGGTCTGTGGCCTGTTAGAAACTGGGCTGCACAGCAGGAGGTGAGCAGCAGTTGAGCTAGCGAAGTTTCATCTGTATTTACAGCCTCTCCCCATTGCTCACATTACCACCTGAGCTCTGCCTCCTGTCAAATCAGCAGAGGCATTAGAGTCTCATAGGAGGGCAAACCCTACTGTGAACTGTACATGTTAGGGACCTAGGTTGTGTGCTCCTTACGAGAATCTAATGCCTGATGATCTGAGGTGGAGCTGAGGCAGTGATGCGAGTGCTGGGGAGTAGCTGCAAATACAGATTATCATTAGCAGAGAGGTTTGACTGCACAGAGACCATAATAAATCAGTTGCTTTCAGACTCATATCAAAACCCTATCAGTGAGTGGCAAGTGAAAACAAGCTCAGGGCTCCCACTGATTCTGCATTATGGTGAGTTGTATAATTATTTCATTATATATTACAATGTAATAATAATAGAAATAAAGTGTACAATAAATGTAATGCGCTTGAATCATCCCGAAACCATCCTCACCCCCCATCCCCCAGTCTGTGGAAAAATTGTCTTCCATGAAACTGGTCCCTGGTGCCAAAAAGGTTGGGGACCGCTGATCTACATCAAATAAAAATTACATCATGTGCAAGTAAATTCCAGAAACTTAATCCATGATGTCTCAAACAGGCATTCAGCTGAAATGAACAACAATTATAGATGCCATGAAGAAAACGAGGGGTGAAAAGAGTAATATACAACAATTATACCATTCTTTTATAAACTAGAAAAAGAGAGGAACATCCTACCTTATAAAATTTATTGCATGGAGCCATACGTTTAGGGTCTTTCAGATACTCTGATCAGCAAATGTGAAGGATATAGTAATTCATTATGAAGTAAAATTTTAGAATTTCAAGGGCGTTCAACCCCACACAAATTATCTATCTATCTATCTCTCAAACAGTGCTTTTAGTATCCCAAGATAAGTTGCACTATTAAATCTGCTGTTAAAGAGACTGGATTATTTCCTGGATCCTCAATATCTTCATTCATTGTGCTCTTTTTATATCGCAGATAACTGCCCTGATTTATCTAGGATATCTTCCTAGAAGAGCCCTTGAACAATTTTGGCGATGTAAGTATTTTTTGGAAAAGGACTCAAAATAAGTTTAATAAGATTTATTATGTTTCTTCTAAAAGTTCTGGATAAGAATACTTTAGAGTGAAAAGAATTTAAGACAGAGCATTCTAAGCCTTAGGACGCTGGCTGATCCAATTTAAGACCAGACTCATATTTCAAAAAGACACAGGAAGGACTTTTTCGAGGTCAAAGTCATAGGGAGGGTTTTTTGTAAGAACCTCAGTTTCTGCCATTACAGGACTTGGGAGGCAATTGCTTAGCACACAGATTTTAGAGACAGGGCTAGAATTGAATCCATTTTCTTCATGTACCATCTATGTGATCTTTGGGCAAATAGGCTTTTTTAATCTCTGATTTTTGCATTTAAAATGGGGAAATGATAGTAATTACTATACCAGGCTAATGAATGAATCAAATGAAATAATTTGGGGGTCGTCACAGTGCTTAGTACATAATAAACAATTCAAAATATAAAGCCTACAGTTATTAAATGTCCATGATTGCTTTTCCCCAAACTAAAACACTTGGCCTGTTCTTATAATTCCATTATTCTACGTATTAGTAAATGGTGTTACATACAGGTACTACTATCATACCACTCATTCATTGTCTAAGGGGGACCTAGTAGGGGATATAAACTGTCAGGAACTTCTCTATAGCTGATGGCAAAGCTATATCTATCCTGTTAGGGTGTACCTGAAGAGAGTCCACCGATGCTGAACTTTAGAAGCAAACACAGAAAGGAGAGAGGTGATCAGAAGTGCTACAGGGGATATGGACAAAGCACCAGCAGTGTCCTTCCAGTCTTGCAAATAAGTTATCTTCCCTCTTGTCAGAGGAAGTGTCCTGGAACACTTTCTATCCTCCACCTTTTGGATTTCAACTCAAATGTCACTGTCTCAGGTAAACTTTGCCTAATTTTTAGTTTGTGGTGATACACATTTAATATTATATCTATTTGCCTAGTGTTTTCTCCTTCTCCCCATTATCCATTGGCATAACCATGCCTACTTTTGCTTATTGTTTTACTTATCTTGGCATACAGTGGGACCTTCAATAAAGGAAAAGTGAGGGCAGGGGAGAGAATGGGAGCCTAAGTGCTTGAGAAGCAGACCCTGGGGGGCATTTAACTTCAAGAAGAATTTCACCACCCTTCCTTGTGATTTGGAGAATTCAGTGCTGAATCAATATGACTCCATTAATTACATGCAGTTTGTAAAGAGAAATTTGATGCCACATATGGTCAGACTGGGTTGTTTTTTGCTAATGAGCACAAACGTGTTTAGGAAGTTAAGACAAGCCTATCCCACTAAAGATATTCCATGTTTTCCAAAATTAGTTAAATCCCATCTGAATGAATGCATTTTCAGTTCAATAGCTCACGCCTTCATTCAGCAAGTCTTTATTATTATTATGAATGCTGGCTTTGTGCTGAGCCGTGGAGGTGTGGAAGTTACTGGGGTTACAAAAATATGAGGAAGATATATATTGACTTTTATCATATGTAATCAATTGGAAAAGATATTAAACAAATGAGGACACATATTTACTTCAGAATAGTTGATAAATGATTTGAAGGTAAAGTATGGCCATAAATGATATTAGTAGATAAAATGATATTAATATACAGTTTATATGTTATATACAAAACTTACAGCTAGGATATATAATTTTGGGTTTACTATACAGATGAGAATAGTTGAAATTCTCATTCTCTGATACATTTTGCTGATATATGTCTTTGGAGAAACCAGAATACCTTTATCTACTTTAATATGTCATATCCTTCATTCTCATTCCAAATAATTATTATTGTTGTGGTATGCCATCATTTTGTATTGATTTTAGATGTCATTTCAATGCTAAACCTATTTTCCCAAGTAAATCTGTAATGCTCATGTTTTGTGAACAACTTACATTCTTTTGCAAGTAAGGAAAAATATCAGAACACCTTACTCTGTTGTGAGAGAAGAAGGTAAATAAAATTCCAAAATGAAAACAGTTCAAAGAAATAATAAAATTCCATAAGGAAGCCAAGTATATATAAGACATTATAGAAATCAAACAATGAATGTTTAATGAACAATTACTACTGGTAATGTTGTCTAAGTAATCAAGTAGATTAAAAGAGTTCATGTAAGACATGATTCCTGACTTTAGTGTGCATTCCAACAGTTGAAGAGATGACATAATTGCATCACCAACAAAAACATGATGATAGCTGTCATTTATTGAGCATTTGTTGTTTTAAGTACTGTACTTTACATGCATTTCTCTTATTTACTTCAAATAAAACCAGTGAGTTAGGAACTATTATTATCTAGATTTTACATCTGATTATAGAGATTAGATCCTGAAACCTGGTTTAGAGAACCTGACAAGAACTAGTTTGAGGAAGATGGCATTTTACAAAGAAAGGATTATGGAAAATGTTTCTATATCATTTCAGAAAATTGAACAATACACAATATACAAATACCTAATACATAAAATTCTAGATGGATTAAATCACTTAAGGATTTTAATATATTAATTGTTTTGAGAAACTGACAAATGTAATACTGTGAAAAATAGGCTACTTTTAAAAGGTAATGGAAACAAAGCCCATAAGTAATCAGCAAATTTGACTACAAATTCTTTTTTATTTCTGAATGACAAAACACCCTGAGTGTAAAATTAAAATATAAATGACGGAGTAGAATTTGTAGGTCACCGTGTATGATCAGGCCATTCAAGATGGTGCTCTCTTGCTCTCTGTACCTCCCCTGGTTTGCCAGTCCCTGCTTCACTCACATGACTATCCGATCCTCTTAATTATAAAGCTTAATCAGTAACTGCCAGCGTGCTTGCTCACTGCCCCAGCTAGTGATTGTTCTAATCCTTAGGCCAGAACGGCTTCACCTGTTAGTTTATTAGAGGGAAACATCTGCCCTCCATGATGGTAATTAACCAGAGGGGCTTTGAGGGACGTTCCCCAGCGGCCGGTTTCCCTGGTAACTGAAGCAACCTATCAACCACCCCTATAAATGGTAGCCTGCTTCTCCCTGGAGTAGTGAAGAGTGCTGCCATGTTTCCGTACACGGTCAGGTTTCACTCCAGGACCTTCGCTTCGGACATGTAAGATTCCCCTATCCAGTAAACCACTGACATCTATGGCACTGTCTTTGGGCTTTTTGGTCTCGAGGCTGGGCAACTACAAGTCTTGCAGGCCTGCGGGGTGCAGCCCAACACAGAGGAAGCCAGTGTTCCCGCTGCCATGTCTAGAAAACTGAGATAAACTATAACAGTAGTGTTTAAAGCATATAGGATAGCTGTGAAAACAAAGAAGACTTGAACTGAAATTTCCGAGAGGAAAGAGCTTGCCTTTGGTGAGATGACAACAGCCAACTATTTACTTTCTTGGGGGCATTTTCCAATTCTGAGTTTAAACTGCAGATTACCTTAGTTTTTCCTTAGGGACTGTATGAAGGGGAAGATAAGCCGACAGAGATTTTTTTTTTTTTTTTTTTTTTATTTGCGGTACGCGGGCCTCTCACTGTTGTGGCCTCTCCCGTTGCGGAGCACAGGCTCCGGACGCGCAGGCTTAGCAGCCATGGCTCACGGGCCTAGCCATTCCGCGGCGTGTGGGATCTTCCCGGACCAGGGCACGAACCCATGTCCCCTGTATCGGCAGGCGGACTCTCAACCACTGTGCCACCAGGGAAGCCACTGACAGAGATTTTGAAGAACAGTCTAGTGGTATAATGGATGAGAATCTAGACAGGCCATGGCCTTTCTATGTGGAGCCATAGAGAGGGTAAAACCCGGGGCTGGTTTTACCCACAAAGTATGGCGTGGTGTATTTAATTGAAGCTGTATGTAGCAAGAACCTAAAGAGGTATGCTCAAAACCTCTGATACGCAGAACTAAACATCCCACTGCCTTTTAGGTCTGAGGCAACAGACTTCCTAGACTATAAATTAAAAGCTTTTGGTAGGGCACATCAAAGGAATAAGGAAGAGCCAGAAGTACATTAAATCTCCTAAAAATGAACCCTAGCTCCCCACCTTGTTCAATCCCTAATTGAATGGATGGAATCAGCACCTCACCCTATCTGCCCATCAGAACCAAGAGGAAACCCTCTTTTGGGGAAAATAACATCAGCTGAAACCTCTGTAGTTTTTTTTTTCCATGTACAATATTTAATGTAAAATAAAAATCACAAGCTATGCAAATTGACAGAAAAATGTACTTAAAAATCTTGAAGAAACAGGCAATAGAGTTAGACTGACAGATGGTGCATACATTGGACTTAGCAGGACAAAGACATTAAAACAACTATTATAAATGTTAATTAAAATAGATTAATATATGGACAAAATGCATTAAAAGATGTTTAACTTACCCAGAGAGTTCAAATCTATACAAAAAAAGGGCTTTCTGGAACTGAAAATGCAGTATCTGAATTGACTGATTCAACACAGTGCAAGGCAGAATTAATGACCTCAAAACAGGTCAATAGAAAATATACAAGCTAAATCACAGAGAGGGAAAAAAAGAATGGGAATAAAACTAGTATGGAGTATAAAAGAAATGAGAGGGACATACTCAAATGGGAATGGGAAGCATTCTATAATCTTAGGATTAAGTAACTATATATATATATATATATATTTAATTTTGTGATTTTTTTCAGAAGCTTTTCTTAGACTTCTCTTCCTCTTAAGTAAACTAGGAAGGCTAGAGGGGTATGAAATTGTCTAACTGAATTGCCCTTCTCCCAGATCAGATAAGTCTCTGGTAAAGTAATTTCCCTTGAGGTAGGTCTCTTTGATGGATAATGCTGAGCCTATTTCAAAATAGGCCTGTCTGAAGCACAAGTAAAGTTGTCTCCAATCTTCACCATAAGAACTGGAGTTTCTTGATGATAAAACCCATGAAAGTGTGAGGGCTCCCCAGGAATTTTTAATCTTTAATCTAGTCCACACTCAGCCTCTAGTATTAGTCAATTATGATTTAAGGGTTCATACAGGGTCCAGCTGGTAAACTGATCTCAGCTGTGATTCTTTATATTCACCTGTCTCTCCAGCTTTCAAGGCAGCAGTTGGCCCTGGGACCTAAAATCTCTGATGGATCTAAGAAGAATGTCGACTTTCAGATTGTGCCATGATGACTTCCAAGCTCTTGACGTATCAGAACTGAAATCGTAAGACGTGATTACTTTTCATTAGTTTTTTGCTTTGTGGCTTTCCTGACAACACTAATACTATACTTTCGCACTATAAATGTATGTGAATGAAGCCTGTTGTTACAAATTCTTGAGACTTTTTTTTCAGTCTAAGATGAGACAGACAAGATTTTTTAAAGTTTTTCTTGGCCATAACATGTTTTCTAGTCCTGTTTTTTTATAAATTTATCTATTTTTATTTTTGGCTGTGTTGGGTCCTCGTTGCTGTGCACGGGCTTTCTCTAGTTGCGGCGAGCAGGGACTACTCTGTTGCGGTTCGTGGGCTTCTCATCACTGTGGCTTCTCGTTGTAGAGCACGGGCTCTAGGCACACAGGCTTCAGTAGTTGTGGCTCGCGAGCTCTGAGCGCAGGCTCAGTACTTGTGGTGCACGGGCATAGTTGCTTCGTGGCATGTGGGATCTTCCCGGACCAGGGAATGAATCTGTGTCCCCTGTATTGGCAGGCACATTCTTAACTACTGTGCCACCAGGGAAGCCCCTCTAGTCCTTTCTTTGAGTGTGTTGTCTTTTACAATTCCTGTTTTATTCAGAGTTCTCAATTCCAATGTCTTATGTTGTTCTAGCTCAGGGCTTTACCTTTGTCCTCTAGAAGTAAGATTAGCAAAAGCCCTTAGCCACAAATTCTGAACCTACTTAGCACTGTGGTTTCCTGATCCTGCTTCACTCTCGGCCCCTTACATAATTGCATGTTCAGATGGCAATTTAAAGGTTGGTTATTCCATTATTTTTAACCTAAAACATCTATGTATTTTTTTTGCAAGCGTATTTTTAGTTTCTCTTTAGATACCCCAAACAAGTCAACAAATAATCTGAAATCTCATTCCCTTCTGGTTCGTAACTGTGTTGTGGAAAGTTCAGATTATACAATAAGTGATGCTTGGATCACCGGACTGTTGTAGCTATAATTCATTAATGGAAGCAGTTTTTAAACCTACATGTGCCAGGCAGGTGGAATGCAAGAATGAGCAGGACAGCATTAAATTTCATTTCCTCTAAGATCTTTCTATCTAAAGAAAGTGTTAGGGAGGAAAAATCTTCCCTTCTTGCCTTCTCGGTTCTTTGGCTGGTCTAGTAATTAAATTGACATAAAATACATCAATAGGAGAAAAACTAATTTTGTATGTATGGGAGCTCCATAAAAATGAGACTCAAAGAAGTGACCAAAGCAGGAAACTCTTAGATATTTTATACAAACAATACATCTGTGAAGAACTGACAAGACAGAGGCTGGGTTTGGGATTGTAAATTAGTGAAGAAGTTAATAAGGTTTATTTATACAGTCTTCTTTGCCCTAAATCCCCTATTTCTGGTGTTAGAATGCCTTCCACCTTCCTGATACAGTATGGGTCACTTTTCACATGAAAGATTTTATTTCCTCCTTTTGGCGGGGTGGGGGTGGGGGGAAAGAGTTTGAGTGTCAGTGTCCTTTTTTTGCTGTTTGTCAGGTGACTTTAATTCAGAATAATCAATATGCCCAAATGGCATATTTTGGGCTGATCTATTCTGTTCCCATTCAAAAGACAAATTTAAAAATATGTCTAGAAAAGCAAAGTGCTAGAAGTACATGTATGGAGTGATAACACAGTGAAAAGAGAAATGCTTAAATATGCCTTGTTGGGGTAAACATTATGGTGGATATCTAAGGGGAAACTGAATGCAGAAGGTGATGATTGAGGGGAAACTTGACAAGTAAACTTGACGAGAAATGTTCTGGATCTAAAAGGATATGTAGGGATATCCAATAATCAGAAACAACAATATGCATAGGTAACAAGAGGAAGTAAGTGAATTTCGCTGTGGCTGGCACGCTGTGTTGGTAGGAGGTGAGGGTAGAGGAGAAGTATATAAATCAGGCCACATGACGGGTTTTATGTTAAAATGAGTCTGGACTGTGTTTTGAAGATGAAATAGAAAATGTTGAAGTATTTTAAGCAGAAGTATAAGAGCATGGTGAGAAGAAATGTGCTTTAGAAAAATAGATGTCTAGAGCAGTGGTTCTCAAAGTTCAGCATGTATCAGTCTCCTGGAGAGATTAAAACCTAATCACAGCACAGAACCCCTAGAGTTTCTAAGTCTGGAGTAGGGTTGGAGAATTTGCATTTCTAACAAGCTTCCAGGTGATAGAGATACTCCTAGTGTGAGGATCACACCTTGAAAATCACTGTAGAGAATGCCTAGACTAAATGAAGGGCAGGCATGGTTAACCAGGCCAATTAGCTAATGTGAAAGCAATAAAAACCCATCAACCAGGCACCAAAAAGTGAAACAAAAACAGCAACAGCAAAATTACTCAATTTAGTTGTATTTTAGTGTAAAGGAACAAACTTAAAACATCTTGCTGTAGCATATATTCCTAATTGATCATTGTGATCCCCTTTCTCCTTTCCTTCCTCTCCTTTCCTTTGCTTTCCCTTCATCCATTCTCTTCCTCATTTCTAACTAGTTTATCATGCTCTGAAGTGAGATACCTGGATAGAGGTCCAGGAAGCAGCAAAGTTAAAATATACAAAAGAAAGGGGGAAATAAGAGCAATATGGTTACTAAATAATTATTATTCCTTAGTTAATACTTTTGTATGTTATGGTACAATAGTTCATACATTCTTGTGGGCCATCATAATTTCAGCTGCTAAGACCTCTGACGTCTTAGTCTGGTTTTGAGTAAATGATATGAGAAAAGACAAAGTATGAATAAGATGAGGTTAAGGCATTTGTGCTGCTTTCCCCTCCCCAAGTGAGTGGGGGTAACTTGGCTCCTGTAGTTAGGTTTAGATCTGTTTAATAGGCCTTTAGAGAGAGAAGTAAATGTATAAACTGAGATTCCTGCAGTATGTAAAACCACTTATTTTTAGTGGTTACCGAGGGAAGACTGCACAAGCTTTAAGTTAAAGTGCAAAGTAAAATCAAAGAAAAAAAAAAACTGGTGTTCTAGAGTCTGACCCCCAGGTCAATAGGATATAGGTTTCTATTAACAGGTTTTTTGATATTAGCACTCTTAAAAGGTGGTTTGGTCTTGAATGTTAGTAAGCCTTTTGGATAAAAAATGTTACTATATGATTCTGGGTGTAGGACTAGAAAACATCTGTTCTTTTTAATTAATGGATTCACTTCATTGTCATTTAGTGGTCTGCTGGCTTTTAAACTGGTGGGTGTGGGTTTCCTTGGGGATTATTGCCAAGTAGAGCCACATAGAAAAGTGGAGACAGTTTTGGGTGAAGTATAGTAGAAAAGAATAGCTTTATTGCTTTGCCAGGCAACGGGGGCCACAGCAGGCTAATGCCCTGAAAACTGTGTCCGTCCCTCTCCCCCACCAGGGAATAGTGAGGAGTCTTATAATGTTTAAGGAGCAGGGTGTGGTCAGCTTGTGGACATTCTTCTGATTGGTTGGTGGTGAGGTAACTGGGAGTCAGCATCATCAACCTTATGGTTCCAACAGGTCTCGGGGCTACGTGCTTGTGAGCAGCATAGAGTTAACTTCTTCCACCTGGTGAGGTTTTCAGTATCTGCAAAACAGCTCAAAGGACATGGCTCAGAATATTATCTATAGTCCTTGAGGAAGAACTAAAGGTCCTTGACTTTGTTTAATGGCTAAAGTATTTTGTCTTGCTTGACTGTCTTCCTTTCTTTCTGTGTTTACTCATTTCTGATTAAATTTATTCTTTGACTAAAGTTTTTCTACAGACGAAAGGCAGGCAGAGGACATGGGTGCGGGCTTATTCCTGGGAAGGCCTCATAGCTCCTGCTCGATCACATTGTTACCCTGCATAGCCTTGGGATAATGTTACAAAACATGGGTCCCAGCAGAGCAGACCAATTTTTAAGATTGTATGTTTGGATTGCTGTGCCTTTGGGATGAGGAAATCAAGTACTACATCTCTGTAAAATTAAACTTTAAAACAATATCAACAACCCATAGCTTTTCCTTGATTATCTAGAACTCCTTATTGAACTATCAACGTACTTGCTTTTTAATTTTGAAAATGTTGTCAACTTATCCTAGGTGACAAGTCTTCAACCTTAAACTCTATTTTGGACATTCTTACCTCCCCCCGCCCAACTTTCCACAAAGATTTTCTTTTCTCATTCAACTCTATATAATACAAATTGCTTTACAGTCACTTTCCCAGTTATATTTCAGTACTTTTTCCTTCTTGTTGCCATAGCGCCTTATATATTTTGTAAAGGGACTGTAAATTCTTCAAAGGTTAAGAACTATTGTCTACTTATCTCTGTATCTCTATTAATCTGAATGTATTTATTAACTCAGAGATTATTCCCAACCTCTTACTTCTTTGACAATCTTTTGTTTCTTCTCTTAACATGCCCTCTTATCTCACTGAAATATATGTGCTACATATTCTTAAGCTGACTTGGCCTTGTTTTATAGAACTCTTGTCTGATCTGTAAATCATCTGTCCAAAATAAAATGGTCATCATGAGAAGGTGGTAAGATTTGAGAACTGCAAAAATGCAGTTGGTAAGATAGAAATTACAGTTTATCATTATGAATACTAAAAAGAAATCTTTTTCTTCAAAAGAGTTATAAATAAAACTGAACAATAAATCAAAATTTTAAATGTTCTCATCCTACTCGGCTAAACACAAAATACTTAGTGAGGTATTTCTTAAAAACAATTGCTATATTAGGATCTGAAATATAAATGTATCATAATACCACTTATTCTATTTCCAAAAATTCCCATTAAAATAACATTGCTTTTTTTCTCCCTTCTGTCTACAATTCTAAGTCACAGGAAATGGTTAAAAGCGTTATGTACATAATACAACCTACAGTGTCTTACTGAGTCCTAGCCTTTTCAAAACCTCACAACTTGAGTGACATATTCTAATGTCATTATTGGCTTGTTAGTATAATAAAAATAATATTGAATGTGAAGGTTTTTTTTTTTAAAGATCTTTGTTTCTATATCAAGGGTCTTAGCCTCTGGACTGCACAGCTTGTCTTCTAGATTTATAATGCAATCTTCTATTTTTAGTTCTTGAATAATAGAAAATGTAGGCAGATTACTCTTAACAAAAGAATCTTGCCTTTTTTTCATAGCAGCAGCAACTGCTGGTAATGCAGGCATCATTGTTATTCCTGTACAAGGATATAGCTGAAAAGACCAGTTCAGGATCAAGCAAGAATAACTGTGAATCAAAAAGGTGTTACGGGGAAATTTAATCAGAAAGTATAAAAAGAATGCTTTTTGAAAAATCAGTGAGGGAGTTCCCTGGAGGTCCAGTGGTTAAGACCTCGCCTTCCAATGCAGGGGGTGTGGGTTCGATCCCTGGTCGGGGAGCTAGGGTCCCACATGCCTCACGGCCAAAAAACCAAAACATAAAACAGAAGCAATATTGTGACAAGTTCAATAAAGACTTTAAAAATGGTCCACATCAAAAAAAAAAACTTAAAAAAAAGTTAGTGAAATCTTTCCAACATTTATTCTAAAATGCACATAACTGTACTGCATATTAAAATACTGATTTTTTTCTTTTTTTTACCTTGGCATTTTCTCTTTTCTTGGCCATTGCTTGTGATTTTTGCTAAGATTTAAATGTGAGAACAACAAATCCTATGGCTGAGTTAAATTCTAAGGCACGGAGGAAGCTGCAACCACACTTCTTCTTGAAGCAGTTAGCATAGCAGTGAGCTAACATTCCCCCATTAGCTAGGTTCTGGATCATGGTACACTATAGACTGCTGTTGTGAACAGATGTTGGCAGATGTTTAACCTTTTGTGAAATGAAGGAGGGTCACCAAATGCTATGTGTCTGAATTAAAATCGTGGGGGTACTTGGCCCACTTCCCAGGGTTTCTCAATATTTTTAGTGAACAGATTAGTTTCAATTAACTTGACTCTTCATAGAAGAAAATGGCAAAATATAAAGTGGCTCCCAAACACAGGATCATGTTTCTGTAGAGGGTGAAATATCTCTTGTGTTTTTAAATTTATTTTTGGTAACTCAAATTAAGGTGGGGAGCATAATTAATATATGGCATAGGATCTCTTATCTATTAGAGGGTCACCAGATGGTTTTTACCTTGTACTAGATCATTCCCAGTAAAGTCCACTTTCCATAAAGTGTTTCAGAGAATTTTATCACTGATGCTATCAACGGTATCTAAAAAAACACTTATAATAAAGTTTAAGATATACTTTGTGATGAAATGATTTTAGAATATTTCAGGACGAATACTGCTGGATTTGAAAAAGAAATAAGGTGTGTAGGAAATATGTGGCTATAAGCAGTAAAAATAAAGGAAAATACAACCGCATTTCAGTCAGTAAATTTGACACAATATGTGGTACACAGTTTATATTGACTCTAGTCAAGTTACCTGCAAGTAAAAAATAAAATAGTTAAAATTTAAAATGACATTTTCTGCAGTTGTACTCATGTGTTTTTAGATGAGAGAAGGCATTTAGATCTCGTTTCATAAAATTCTATGTAGACATTAAGAGACATTTAAGGGTATTTAATGAAATACTCTCCATTATTTCTTAGGAAACATGGAGGAATGGGGCAATTAATAAACAGTTTCTGTTTAAGATCTAAAGGAAGTCACGTGTTCTATCTCAGGAGTCTACCTTTATGTTATATCTACTTCTGGATATGTAGCCATATTCACATAATTATTAACAACGTAAGACAGTGTATATCCACCCTTGTATACAATCTTAGAAGAATTGGTGAAAAGAGTCCCAGAATTTGAGCATTGTATATATCCTTAGAGTTCATGTTGTCTTTCTCACTTTACATATGAGATTGCAAAGCTGTGTTTTAATTCAGAGTACATACCTTGCTGTTGATAGTAAATTAAAATAAGCCACCTTTTACTGAGCCACCTTTTACTGAGAATTATGTTTCCATTGTTTTACATTCAATTTTCTGAGCTTTCAGATGAGGAAACGAAGTTCAGTAACTTGTCTAATTTCACATAGCCATTTAATACCTGTGCTGGAATAGTTGAACCTAGGCCCATGTGACTCAAATTAGCTCATTCTACCACACTGCACTGACTCTTCTCATGGAGGGTGTTTACAATGAAAGCAAAGAGTGGTCAGTTATTTTTCCACACTAGATTTCTTTTCCATTTTTCCACTTAGATAGCAGTGTTATCTAAAGGAGAATTTGAAAGTAAGCAAAACTGGGATGTAGACAAACTTTTTACAACCTTTTACATATCCTATCTCTGCCTTCTCAGGGCATTTCATGGCACATTTTTCTGCATCTCTCTCCTTCTCTAGACATCCTGGGACTACAAGGGGTTTCTGGTGACCCAGGCTCCTTGACTTGAGGTTGCCATCACTGTGCCCTCTCTTGGCAGTAACATTTAGTACTTTCTATCTCTCTAAAAGACTTGCTCTCATTAAACTTTACCTCTTCTATGACAGAAGACTGGGGATTGCACTCCACTTTCTAAGGTGACAGTTGACAAATTAATCCTCATACAAGGGCTAATAACTGCTACACTTTAAGGGTTGTGTCCTTTCCATAGGCGTATGCATTGTAACAGGAGAGGTACAAAGTTATTTTCAAAACGGTGTAACCCTTTAATGATGGGATATGTGATAGGATAGCAGGGATTTAAGGGAGAGACTTTGGGGAAAAAAGGCAAATTTGTCAGATGCCTCAAATCTCATTACATTTGCAAGTAAAGTTAACTCTAATTGTGTTTAAAGTTTAAAAAATTGATGGCAAATCAATATAAAATACAATATTGTTTCCAGAGCAAATGATGGAAAATTAAAATCATAGTATCATAATGAAAATAACAAACATAAGGATAAACTTGCTATTTAAATATGTGTTGGGAATAACAGTATGTTGATACAATCAATAAGAACATTAACCTGTATGTGTACATGACACATGAGCCAAAATTTGAACATCAAAAGAACACCATTTCCATTAGCATCAGTGAAGGAAGATAAGTGATTGGAAGGAAATACAACTGTAGTTTAATTTTAAGGAAGTGGCTTTATGGAATGATAAGAATGAACTTCTTTTTTCTTATAATTAATATTTTTTAATTGCATAAAGTGTTCCATTACTGCTTTGTTTAACAACCTATGGTTGATGTGTCACACATAATTTATAATACAGAGGTAAAAATACTGTCATTATAAACCAAGTGACTAGAATTCTGCTGTAAATGTTGTTAATACCCACCTAGAAAATTCGGGAATATTCTTCAAGAAACTGACTGAGTCACACACAGGTGCTCTATTCAAGAAAAATTAAATCAGACTCTCTGGGAGTGAATCCATACACTGATTTTTTTTTTTTTTCCCCTTAAGTCTCAAGTTGACTCTGATGTGAATTGACAAACTCTGGCCTCGGATACATAGATGATAGGATATGTGGAGGGGATGGATCAAGACAGAGGAGAACTAGAACTTACTTGATAAACGTTACTGGTGCTTGCCAGTATTTCTAGATCTCTCCCTACTCCTGGACATATAAAATATTATCTGTTGATGGGCTTCCCTGGTGGCACAGTGGTTGAGAGTCTGCCTGCTGATGCAGGAGACACGGGTTCGTGCCCCGGTCCGGGAAGATCCCACATGCCGCGGAGTGGCTGGGCCCGTGAGCCATGGCCGCTGAGCCTGCGCATCCGGAGCCTGTGCGCCACAACAGTGAGAGGCCCGCGTACCGCAAAAAAAAAAAAAAAAAAAAAAAAATCTGTTGAACTTAAAGCCGTTTGACTTGCTTCTGTCAATAAAGTAGGAGTGGTGGCACTTAAAATTATGATTCTCCATACTCTTTTCCTCTGCTTACATGAGCCATGAAGCACTATGTTAAGAGAGATGCCATAAGAATTGTAAATTAAATCATGAATATTAACTGTTGTTCTGCCTTTGCTTGAATGAGAAATGAATCTTCATAATGTTAAACCATGGGTTTTCGTGCTGTTTGCTAATTAATGTAATATAACTCAGCCTTCTGACTGAATGGCTCCAGGTGTCTATAACTCTTCTTCCAACCTTTTTTTTTCTTTACTACCATTATAATAGAGCATGCCCTTATCTCCAAGAGTAATCCATTACTTTTTATAATGTAAGTTACATGAGGAAAGGGAGCTTCTCTAATGTTTGCTTTTCATTTTGTTTGTTCACTCACATATCCCAAGTATCGGGGCAGATTTGCATCTCAAATATTTTTTGAATAAATGAATGTGCTTTGTATCTTATTGCCTTCTTATTCTCAGAAATTTACCTCTTCTATTAGCATTTGAAATCTATACATTACTTTGACCCAAGCTATTGCATCATCTCTCCCCTCCATTCTTAACCAAACACTGATGTCATGTACTCACCTTTCACTACATTTACAACTCACTAAAAACTCACCCCATCACTCTATTAAACTTTTAGAAAATATGTTAATAACTACTTTACCTCTAAATACTATGGATACTTTGTTCAGTCCTCATCTTACTTGGTCTTGACCAGCAACAATCAATCTAATGATCACTCTTTTTTGAGACTTTGTCTTCCTTTGATTGCCAAAGCACTAGCTTAGTTATCATCCATACCCTCTGGAGGCAATTCCTTTCTTTCCTTTCCAGGTTTCTCCTCCTTTACCCATCTATTAAATGTTAGAATTCCTCAAGATTCAGCCCTCAGCTTTCTTTTCTTTTTTTTTTTTAGGCTGTATTCTCTATAGGCAATTTGCCTAGAGGCAATTCTTCCAAAATTTGTTTTTCCAGCCCATATCTCTCCACAGAGCTTAATATTTCTATATTGATTCATTTATCCAATGTTTATTGAGCTTTGACCATGAGACAGACACTATTATAAGCACTAGAGATACATGGAATTATAAGACTGGCCACATCACCTTTTTGTTATGGTGCATCAAGTATAGTGGAGGAATCTGAAGCTTATTTCAACTATGAATATCTCTCCTCCTCCATTTAAGCATAAGTGCCTCAAAAGGGGAGGCTGGATCTGATTTTTTTTCATCATTATATTTTCACTTCCCAACACAGTGCCTGGTAGGAACTGAGTGACTATTTGTTGAATGAAAGAGTGAGTTTACAAATAGTTGATACCCATATTTTATGTGAGAGTCTAATTTTGCTTCATTTTCTTGCCTCTGAATAAGTCTCTTGACCCTTTTCAACTTGCTATTCCAGTACAGATACCTAAACAAAGAAATGCAAACAATTTCATATTTTCAGTTCCAACTAGAGTAATGTATTAAAAATATTAGCCAAATCATCTTCAGATGTAAAATAAGATATAAACATTATCATTAATAATATTAAAGGCAAAAATTGTAGAAGTCCTTTCACCCTTTTATTTGAGAATATCATCGAGCTTTATGAAATGTTTTGTTATTCATTTTAATTAGTTATTTATTCATTGTTTTATTATTATTAGTTGTCTTTACTTCGCTAAGTGGAAAGTTCTTGTTTGGAAGTGACTAATAGAGTTCAGGCCGAAGTTTATGCACTCCAGCCACAACAGAGCATCCTTTGACATATATGTGAAATTCTCTAAATGTTAGTTCTACTTAGATAACAAAGGCAAGATTCTGAATGTAGAAGTACTAATTGTTTTTCAGTGGAGTTGGTATTTTCAGATTAAAATGGTGGGGCCAATATTTAAAGAAACTCTTGCCTTACCATGCTCCCTTTCTGTGACCACACAGCCAGCACCACCATATATGGTTGTGTAGGCTGTGCACTGCATAGCGCCATTTGCTTAAGGAGGCAAGTGTGCAGTGAAACTAGTTCGTGGAATGTGTGGGGAAGTTATCTGGTTTCCCTGGGTCACTAAATTTTAAGACCTGCTCCTAAAGTGTTTTTTCTTAGTCTCTAGCTCTACAATTGACTTAAAAAGCCCTGAAAATGCCTAACCTATTGTGTATCCAGCATATTTAGGGCTCCCCACGGTCTAGGAAGGTCAATAAGGAGAGCCACTATATACCAGAACACATGTATTCTAGTTACTCTGGTCTAAATTAATGACCATGAGTGGATTTTAAGAGTTTAGGAGACTTCTGAAGGTGGGTGAGTAGTCACTGGGGCTTGAAAATGTGAACTGACATTATAGCCAAGTTGCCAATCTATTCTGGGAATTCTTGACACACAACTTGAAGTTTTTACATACCTTGTGGGTTCCATACATGGGAATTAAAAACAAAATAACCACATGGCTTTATTTGCTGTTTTGTAGCTACTGTAAAAAAAAAAAATTGTATTTCAGATGCAATATTAAAAGCTGGATTTACATTTATACCATATTTGTCAATCTTGATCATCATGTCACTTAGAATCTTCAGGCAGAGGTTTATGCTACTTAGGGGAGGTGAAAAGCATTAATGAGAAATCACTTTAACAAAGCCAGTGAAGAGCTGTTCTTAAAATCATTTAGCCTTATACCAAAACCAAGAGATTTTAAAATCAGCATTATTTATTCTTTATGTACTGCGATCTACCTTTCGAAGTACAGGAAATCAACTCAATTATGTCAGGAAAAATCTATTAGCTATAGAAAAAAATAGTCAACTTAGAATCCTGATTTTGAAGAACTGTAATAATTCAGCTTGATTCTTGAAATGGTAACATTTGCCAAGAACAATTATAATTTGTCTTATTTGGAAAAGGAGTAACACTTTTCATAAAATTGCCTCTTCATAAATAGCTGTAAAAACACAGGCTCACATTTAAATATAAGATACACTACTTTGTCCATAAACTTTTTACCAAAATTTCTTAAGTTTTTCAAAAGTTTTTAGTATATTCAGTCATGCAACCATTACTACATCAATTTGAGAACATTTTCATTACTGCAAAAAGAAATTCCATACCCATTAGCAGTCATTTCCCATTTCACCCTAAACCCTGTAGCCCTAAGCAACTACTAACCTGTTTTCTCTATCTATAGTTTTTCAATTCTGGAAATTTCATATAAATATAACATGCAGTATATGGTCTTTTGTGACTGGCTTCTTTCACTTAGCATAATGTTTTCAAGATTCATTCATATTGTAGCATGTGTCAATACTTCATTTTTATTAATTGCTAAATAACATTCCATTGTATGGATATACTGCTTTCTTGTGTATATTTCAGTTGATGGGCATTTGGGTTGCTTGCACTTTTGGACAATTGTGAATAACACTATTATGAACATTAGAACACAAGTTTTTGTGTGAAGTGTTTTCATTTTTCTTCGGTATATACCTAGGAGTGGAATTGCAGGGTAATATGGTAACTCTGTTTAATCTTTTAGGAGCTGCCAGGCTGTTTTCCAAGGATGCTGCACTATTTTACATTGCCACTAGCTGTGTCTGAGAGTTCCGAATCCTTCATATCCTCAGGAGCCCTAGTTATTATCTTTATTATAACCATACTAGTAGCTGTGCAGTGGTATCTCGTAGTTTTGATATGCTTTCTCTAATGGCTAATGATGTTGAGCATCTTTTCATGTATTTATTAGTAGTTTACATATCTTCTAATTTCTTGCAATGTTTTATAGTCTTCAGAGCATAAGTTTTGCAGTTCTTTTAAATTCTTTATTTTTGGTGCTATTGTAAGTTTTCTTTTCAGATTGTTCATTGGTAATGTACAGAAATATAGATTTTTGGTATATCAACCTCATGTGAAATTTTTTTTTGAACTCAATTACTCTACTAGTTTTTTTTTGGGGGGGGGGTTGTTCCTTAGGATTTTCTGTATATGAGATCATGTTATCTGCGAATAATTTTATTTCTTCTCAATGAGTATTCCTTTGGTTTTTCTCTTTTTTTTTTCTCTTGCCTTATTGACCTGGCTAGAACCTCTAGCATCATGTTGAATAAAAGTGGCAAAGTAGACATCCCTTTATTTTTCTTGATTTTAGGGGAAAAGCATTCAGTCTTTAACCATTAAGTATGGTTTCAAATTTTTTTTAAATCCACAGATTCCCTATCAGATTAGGAAAGTTCTATTCCTAGTTGGTTTTTATCATGAAGTTGTGTTGGTTTTTGTCAAATGCTGTTTCTGCATATATTGAAATGATCATGTGTTTTTTATCATTTACCCTATATTATGTTAATTGGCTTTTGGATATTAATTCAACTGCATTCTTGGGACAAAACCCTTTTATTCATGACGTATAATCCTTTTTATATGTTGTTGGGTTCACCTTGCTTGTGTTGAATTTTGTGTCTACTAATAAAACATATATCAGGGTAATACTGGCTTCAGAATGAATTACAAAGTCTTCCTTCTTCTTTTATTTTGGAAGTCTTTGTAAAGAATTAATTGATGATCTTTAAATATTTGGTAGAATTCCTTAGTGAAGTCTTATGGGCCTGTGCTTATCTTTGTAGAGTTTTTAAACTACAAATTCAAACTCTAATTGTTATAGGTCCATTCAGATTTTTGGGTGTGTTCTTCGTGTTTCCATTTTAGAAGTTTGTGTCTGTCTAGGAATTTGTCCATTACTTCTAGGTTGTCTAATATCTTGTCAAAGAATTGTATCCCCTTTAAATTCCTTTTTATTTTTGTAACATCAGTAGTAATGCATCTTCTTTCATTCTTGACTTTAGTAATTTGAATCTTTTCTCTTTTTTTGTTTGGTCCAGCTAAAGCTTTGTAATTAAAAATTCTTTTCAAAGAACCAACTTTTGGTTTTGATTTTCTTTCTTGCTTTTTTAATCTCTATACTCTAATATTTATTTCTTTTGTTCTTTTTGCTTTGGATTTAATTTGCTTTCATTTTTCCAGTGTCTTAATATGGCAAGTTAGGTTACTGTTTTGAGATATTTCATGTTTTTTAATGTTGGCATTTATAGCTATAAATTTCCCATTAAGCACTGCTTTAGCTGCATTCTGTAATATAATGTGTCTTCATTTTAATTCACCTCATATTTTCTAATTTCTCTTATGATTTTTACTTGATACATTTGCTACACAGGTGTATTTAAAAGTTTTTTTTACTTATGTCAATTTCTCAAATTTTTCTATTACTGATTTCTAGTTTCACTCTCCCTGTTGGAGCACTTACTTTGTATGATTTCCACTCTTTTAAATTCATTGAAAGTTGTTTTTATGGCCTATCATGTGATCTATCCTGGATAATATTCCATGAGCACTTGAGAAAAACATGTAGTGGAGTGTTCTATGGATATCTGTTAGGTCTAGTTGATTAGTGTTCATGTTTTCTATTTCTTTGATCTTTTGAATAGTTGGTTACACATTACTGAAAGAAAACTCTTGTAATCTCCAATTATTTTGAATTGTCTGTTTCTCCATTTAATTCTGTCAGTTTTTGCTTTATGTATGTGGGATTTTGTTAAGTCTATAAATGTTTATAACTATTAGATTTTCCAGGTGGTTTGGCCTTTGTTTTTTATTATAAAATATTCTCTATCTCCAGTAATATTTTCTGTTTTAAAGTATATTTTGCCTAATATGAGTATAGCCACTGAATCTTTCTTATGGTTGCTATTTGTATGACATTACCCTTTCACTGTATTTACTTTTTTTTATCTATGAATCTAAAGTATGTCTCCTGTAAACAGCAGTATTTGGATCATTTTCTAAAATCTAGTCTTGCAATCTCTGCCTTTTGATTAGATTGTTCATTCCTTTAATATTATTATTGCCTGTATTGGATTTAAATCTCATTTTACCATTTTATATAGGTCTCATGTCATTTTTTCTTCCTCCTTTACTAATGTATAAAATATTGAATATTTTTCAGTATAACATTTAAGTTTCTTTAGTGATTTTTTTACTATATTTTTAAAAATTATTTGTTGCACTAGGGCTCATCATATATCTTATAAAAATCTACTATGTTTATACTAACTTAATTCTAGTGATACATAGAAATGTTCTTCCTATATAGCTCTATTCCTTCTTCCCCTTGTTTTGCTGTTACACATATAACATCTGTATGTTACCTAACAATACATTATTTTATTTCCTACTTTGCATAATTTTACTACTCTATAAGTTTGTCAATTAAGAAAACTGAGATAAGAAGGAAAAGGAAATATATATTCATAGTTTGTTGTATTAAACTATTTTCCATTTTGGGTTTTCTTCATTTGTCCCTGTAGATTCATATTACCATATGGTGTAATTTATTTACTCTAATACAGTGTTCCTCCCACCTACCTTCTTTGTGCTATTGTAAAATTTCATTACATTTCTATATATTATAGTTCCAAGAATACAATTATAAATGAATTGTTTTATAAACTTTTTAAAATAAGAGAGGAAATATTCATTTATAATTGTCTTATAATTACATAACTACCTTTACTGGTACCCTTTGGTTTTTCACGTGGATTTGAATTAATCTCAGTGTCACTTGCTTTCAGTCTTAAGATTTTCCTTTATTTCAGTTTTTTGTTTTGTAAAAGTCTTTATTTCACCTTTTTTGAAAATTATTTTGTTGGCTATTAGATTCTTGGTTGACAGTTTTTCTTAAGTACTTTGAGTGTTTTCCACTATCTTCTGACATCCACTGTTACTGATTACAAGTCAGCTGTTAACCATATTTGGGTTTCTTTGTGTGTGACAGTGATTTTTCTCTTGTGCTATCAAAATTTTCTCTTGACTTTGGCCTTCAGCATATTTTGTATGATGTGTCTAGATGTGGTTCTTTGTGTTTATATTACTATAATCTGACATTTAGCGTTTTTGATTATAATGTCAGTGCCTGACCTTAAGCTTTTGATCACTGAGGCATTCATTTCAAAGACATTCATTTTTGAATAAACATAATTTCTTTCTACACATCTAGGTAAAGCACCAGGCTGCCCCACTCAAAGCTCCCTTTTAGAAAGCCATGGGTGACCTGGATAACTGACCAAACACCCTGTGTTTGCCTTCATGCAATTTAATTCCCATTCTTATGTTGTAAAATTACCAACAAAGCAAACCTGCAAACCCCTCAGCACTCCACCATCAATCCCAATAAAGGCAGAACCCCAATTCTGTGCTCTCTTTTTATCTCTATCTGGGACCTCACTGTGTGGCCCCAGGTGTGTCTCCAGGTGTGCCCTGTATCCTTTGGGACCTGAGAGTAATAAAACTTTTTTTTTTCTTCCAAAGTTCCCTGATGTTTGTTCCTGAGGTGCATCTTGCAATCATAGAAACCACGGGGGCTGGTCCAGTCACAACATTGGCTTTAGTCAGGGAAATGTCTGTGGGGCCTCATCACAGGTAGTACGGGCCCAGATGAGTGCCTCCAGGCAACCCTAGTTGATAGCATCACTCTTCATAGGCTAAAATCAACATAAAACAAGTACTTGGAGTTTAGTGATCTTCTTGGATATTTAGATTAATGTTTTTCATCAAATTGAGACGTTTCCAGTTACTAATTTTCTAAATTTTTTTCCTGCTTTTTCTCTTTACTCTCCTCCTAGTACATTCCATTATGTATATGTGGTGCATTTAATGGTGTCTCATATTTCTCTGAGGCTTTGTTCATTTCTACGACTTTTTTCTCTATTCTTCATATTGTATAACCTCTATTGATCTGTCTTTGTTTCTTGATTCTTTTTTCTGCCAATTCAAATAAACTATTGATCTCTTTATGTGATTCCCCCCCCCCCCTTTGGGTTACTTTACTTTTCAACTGAAGTATTTCCATTTGATTCTTTATTCTCTATTTGTGACCTTGTCTTCATATCTTCTTTAAGTGGTTCCTTTTAGTTCTTTTAACATGTTTATAATAGCTTCTTTGAAGCCTATGTCAATTAAATGTGACATCTGGGGCCTCTCACAGTTTCTGTTGCCCACTGTTTTTACTGTGTATGGGTCACATTTTTCTATTTCTTTGCGTATATTCTAATTTTTTCTGAAAAGTGGACATTTTATTAATACATTGTAGTAATTTGGAAGCTGACTTTCCTTTTCCATCTTCAGTATTTGTTACGCTGCTGTTTATTTAATGATGATGTGTTTATTTCTTATTGCTCTATAATAAATCATCACAAACTTCGTGGATTAAAACAAATTTATTATCAAACTTTTTGGAGGTCAGAAGTCAAATGATTTTCCCTGGGTTAAAATCAGGGTGACAGTTTGGCTGCGTTCCTTCTGGAGGCTCAAGAGGAGACTCTATTTCCTAGCCTTTTTGGTTTCTAGATTTGGCCCATAGTTTTTCACTTGTGGTCCTCTTGTATGTTGAAAGCCAACAATAGCTAGCAAGCTTTTCTCATGCTCTGTCACTCTAATGCTAACTTTACTGCCTCCCTCTGCCATGTTGTAAGGACCCTTATTACATTTGGTCCACCTGGATAATCTAAGAGACTCTCCTGTCTCAGATCCAACTGATTAGCAACCTTAATTCTATCTGTAGACTTAATGCTTGTTTGCACTATAACCTAACATAGTCACAGTTTTCAGGATATGGCCATCTGTGGGGAGACATTATTCTGCCTACCATACTTGTCTAGAATATTTTACTGGAGTGCATTTCTCCACAGTGTAAAGTCACTGAAGTCACTCCCCAGAGGGAGCCACCTTGGCCACATGCACAATCTCGCTGGATTACTTATTGTACATTCTGGAAAACTGGTCCTTATATATCAAGATTTTTTTTTGAATGTAATGTAGGTATTTATTAGCAGAGCTCAGATTAAAAACTAGTTGTCTTGAGTTCCAGTTCAGTGCATATTTTTCTCAATCTGCCTTCTAGATATTTCCAAGTGAGAATTATAATGATGGTGACTACATAGATTCATCTTCTTCCATGAAAGAGAATGGTGGTATTAATGACTCTATATCTGGACACATGCACTCATTAGACGAGGGACTGTCTAACTAAATTTTTCACATTACATATGAAAATTTTTTAATTTTTCCTCTGTGTTGAGTACTGTTAGTTGTCAAGTGAATATAGAAATGGTTTACAAAGAAGCAAAGTTAAATTTATAGCTGTTTGCTTTGGTTACAATGTGTTAATATATTTTAAGAATTGTGACATTATCTGGGTTAATTTGTACTGAGGTAATAAATAAACTTATCTTATAATGATAAGAGCTATCAAACGGCTTCCTAGAGAATTGTAAGACACTAAGTACTTTGTAGCCACTGATTTTTGTCATGACAACAAGTTCTAATGTTTAACAGTGAATAGTTGTGTTTTTTGTAATTAGATGTACAGGCACCTTTAGAAATTTTCATGCTGTTTTCTACTGTAATTCATCTGTAAAATGTACTGTTTTAATTATGTATGTTTTAATTATGAAAATTAGAATTTTTCCTGAAGTATGAAATGCTCGGAGGTATTGTCTGTATCAGGATTAATAGCTAAATATTCTTAACATTTGTCAGTTTTATAAAAATAGACTTTAATTAGTTTTTGTTCAATATTGAACGAAAAAATATTTTTCAAGTACTATACCATTTATGGACCAGCTTCACAGCAACTGAATGAGTTGTTAAATTAAAAAAACAACACACGTAGCTCAAGTAGCATATAAAGATAACATTCAGTGAATAAAGCAGGACTATCAATAGCAAGATCTGATATATGAAGGGAAAGAAAGAAAGAAATTAAGATATAGTACCAAAGGAGGATAAATCTATTCAGAGATAGAATTGTAAACGAGGTGGAGAGTCTAAAAGGAGAGGTGAAAGAGTTGAATTATTGCAGATGAAAGGTACTACAAAGAATAACAACTCAATGGTCGCATGAGAGGGCAGAGAAAAGACCAGTGTTATATAAGTTTTAACTGGATTGGAAACTTAACCATAATAGCCATTCATTAGCAATATTAATGCCTAGTTCTTGAAGTTGATGCTTTTATAACTGAAAGACCTGTTGAAAGAGGAAAGGCTCATCATTGCTTTTTTATTGAAAGGATCAAGCTTTCAAGGGAAACCTGAAGCTATACTAAAATTCTAATGGGTTCTCCGTGTGTCTGGAACTTAGACAATGTGTAAACCTTTCTGCAAGTTTTCTGCCTCTTGACTGGAACATAATATCTGCCCATCAAAATAGTGAATGGTTTCTATGAAGGATACCTAGAGAAAAGACAGTGTTTTTAATTATTACAACTCCAAAGCTTGCTTTCTTCTGGGTATGCTGAGCATAAGAAAATGAAAGATGTATATTTAGCATTTGGTTATGAATGATTGTGAGGAAAAAAGATTAATATCTATCTTTATGCATGATCCTGTTCACATTACAAACTCACACATAGGTAAGATTATGCTGCACAGCTATGCTTGCCCATTAAGGCAAAGGACAGTAAAATAACTTTATGGTTTTTATAAGAGGACCTTGTACCTGAATGTTTTTTCCTTTCAGGAACCCAAAGGAGGTCTTCTTTTTTTTTTTTTTTTTTTGATATGTTTCTTTGAATTTGCGTGATGCTATAGATGAACAGGCTTCTGTATCAACCAAGTGATCAACAGAAAATTTAATATCATTTGTATGGGATCAGAGTAATGAGGATCCTGACTAGGATAGCACAACTCACTTTTCATGGACTAAGTTAATGTAAGTAGCATAACTCGTTTAACAGTTTAAGCAACCTTCAGAGAATAGCTACTTTTTATTATCTTATGACTAAGATAGATGTGTTTTATAGAATCTTTAATATTAGAGATAAAGGGACCTTGGAGATCATCTAGACAAATTGACAAATAATCTGTAACAGGTAATAATTTTTAATAAATAATCAGGTACCTGAATTTATTAATAAATTAGTTTCATTAAATTATAGCTATTTCAGGGTTAATCTAGTGATAACATGATTCTCGCTCATTTCCATATTTCTTTGGATGACAGAGAAAAGGGGGGAGGTTTACATTTAACATGAAGGAAATTGGATGGATATTGTCCATAAAAAGTAAGATACCGATTTTGATAGAAAAATATCTAAAACGTGCTAATTTAGAGCAACCTGTCCAGGGAAGTTCATCAATAAGAAAATAACTTAAATAGCAGAACTTCAAAACTGATTTTTTTCTACCACATCATTTTCCTCCCTCTGTATCTTTGTGATTCAGAAAATAAATGGTAGAGGGTGGAGCAGGAAGCAATTTAATCACATTTCATTATTGACCCCTCTGTTGAACATCTAGAATGTTATGGCATCAGCAAAAACAAGATGTGCTAGAACAGTGAGCTGATTAAAAGCTATTGCAAGCCAAGAGAGCAGAAGAAATAGCCTGTGATTCTGTCGTAAATAACCCTAAGGAAGTAAATAACCCAGCGTGGTGTGCAGTACAGTGTGCCATGCAAGGACTGGAAATCTGGAAGTGATTAGAAATTTGGAAATCTGGATTCATTTTACTGAAAATCAGAGGGAGAGAGTTGCATCCAGGAAAAGGACCACAATCAAACAACAGTATTGTCAGATAGACTATGAATTTGGAATGCTGTAAATTTATATCCCTGCCTCACACCATACCAAAAAAAAAAAATTAAAGACACAAATGGATTATATATATAAACGTAAAAAATAGAACTACAAAAGAATTAGAAGGTGGGGCTAACACTTTATATCTTGCAGAGACTCCTGTATGACTGGATTACTTTCTAATAATAAGCATATATCATATTTGATTAAACTCAGTTTAAATTGTTAATGTGAAAATAATCGCTGGTATCTACATAAACAACAACATCTTACTTCCCAAGTGGGACACTATATCTGTGACAAATAGGTAGTATTTGCCTTATGCATTTGTTAATCTTATTTATAAATGTAGATTTTAAAACTTACTAAGAACCATAATTTCAAGTAATCTACATTGAAATCACCATTTTACAAATCTACTTTGCAAAATGTCAAGGATACAACCATTCAGTACAGAACATTCTCAAGATAATAGTTAGAAACATTTTCAAACAGTGCAAAAGCTCATGTTAGTAGGGTGCTGTAATTACAAGATGACTTGTAATGCAAAGGAACAATAGACTAATTTTTTTAGAAGGGCAAGTTGTGGCTTAGCATATGAATATGAATGACACTTCCAGTCCCCTTAAATAATCTTACATATAAAGATCAAGCAGCACTGTTAATATCAATGCAGCTGTTCCTTAAATGTCATCATTTTTGTAGTTATGCTTATAGATTTGGAATATGGACATGTACATAAGATTAAATTTTGTAAGACTGAACATATCATAAGAATTTAAAAATTATAGAAATTTAACCCTTCCTAGTACAGAAAAAAAATGTAATAGCTGCAGCTCAGTGTTAATGGAAAAGATCTAGCAAGGATAAAAATAATAAAGGAGGTAGAAGGAAAGTTTCAAGATACATGACATTTTGGAGGAGTATTCATACTTATATAGAATAAGTCCCCAAAAGAATTAGGTCATATCTATAATTTGTGAAGATAACATTATGCATTTAATGCAGATAATAGGTCTAAGAATAATTTGAACCCAAATCATTGGAGAATTTATAAATCTTCATCACCACAACACAGTAATATCTGTAAAATTAACATAGAATAAAAGATGTATTTTTTTTTAGTGGTTCTTTTAAAATGTCTTGAGGTTAGAGAAATACCATTATCTACATTTATGTCCATTATTGTCAATGTAGAGCTGTATACATAGAAGCATGAAAATAATTGACTCAAATACAATAAATAATAGAAACAGTACAGTATTCTCATGTGCTTTCAAGAGTTACAAAAAGGATCAAATTGTTTTCATACATTTTTTCAGTTTGATTTTAATTAAAATTTTCCTAAAATATTTTTCTAATTATAAAGTTAATATAAAATTATTGTGAAAACTTTGGAAAATAAAACAATTTAGGAAAAATAACACCTATTATGCACATTTTGACTTATTTTATCCTAGTCCATTTATTGTGATGTAGTTATTATAGTGAATATGTAAACTTCTGCTTTTCATTTAACAAAAACATGGAGTCTCTTTTGTGAGGAAACGAACTGTATGGAGTTGAGGAAGAATGAGGGAAAACATTACTGAGGTTTTAGCTATATTCAAAGTGAGAGATGGTGGTTTAGACTAAATGATGCCAGTGGAGAGGATACCACATTTGGGATAAATTGTGAAAGTTGAGCCAACAATACCTGATACCTGTCGATAGATGCAATGTGGTCTCTAGATTAAAAAGAGGAATCAAGGATGACTCCTGTGTTTTCAGGTTGAGTAACCAGGTGGATGTCATTGACTGAGAAGAGACTTGGGGAAGGAGCAGAGGTGTAAAGAAATTAAGAATTCCGTTGGAGTCATGTTAACACTGAGATATCTAGTAGACACCAAGTAGAGATGTTGGTTGAAAGTTGAATATACAAATACGTGAAGCTCAGGGAAGTGAGGATCACTGAAATTAAAAAAGTGGGGCTCCTAAAGAAATTAGGAGATACAGAGAAGATGATTATAATATATAAATGTTTATTTAATATAATTATCCATTATTTCTGAGGGAAAGGTAGATAAATACTGTATCCTGTTGGGAATTCAGTATTGCGCAATTTGAAGAAAAGCTAATATTTTTAAGTGCCTACTATGTGCCAGGAACATCCTCTAATAATTTAAATGTGTTAAGATGATATTCAATCCTCCCAAATACTCCTATGTGGCAGTTAATGCTTATTACCATGGAATACAACGTAGGCAAGGCAGGGTCACCCATAGAGGCTAAGAAATTAGTTTTACCAGTAGCTTGAGAATAGCGTAAATACTTCTGTCAAATTCCAGGGGAGTTTTCTGGGTTAGATATCACCTTGCTTACAAAATTTCTGCAGATATTAAATTGACATGTTAAAATACATTCAATTTAGTTTTAGTGTAGAAAATATAAACACAAACTTACCATCAGATACACACACCAGGGTTTGAATTTGATATTCCACACAATAAAAAAAAATATCTTGTGCAGAGCTCTGGCTACTATTCTTTCTCATTGACAGCGTTGGCAATTTTCATG
This sequence comes from Leucopleurus acutus, assembly GCF_964270905.1. Lineage (NCBI taxonomy): Eukaryota > Metazoa > Chordata > Mammalia > Artiodactyla > Delphinidae > Leucopleurus > Leucopleurus acutus. The sequence goes on from NC_139149.1 coordinate 53,670,584, forward strand.
TGTAAATAAAGCATGGAACATGAGATTCATGATCCACCCTGATTGAAGTGAATAATTCTGTGAAGTTTAACTCGGACTTTCTGTGGAAGCCGGACCTGCTAGTATGATGAGTAATTTTAAAAATCCACACTTTCTGGGCCATATCATATAAGGGAACATTATATTTGTAAAAAGAAAATATTTCATAGAATGAGAAGACTATTTCAGTTTGTTTCTACTGGTGGATTTTCCTCACTTCAGTTGTAGCTACCTAGAGACATACTGAGCTCTGCAGTTTCACGTTATATGATGCGTGCATGGAGTTGCTGATAATACCTCTTAGACCGGAAGAAATACAGAGCAAACAAACAATTTGCAAGGGATCGCTTTGAAAAGCTGTAAGGGGTAAGGCTGTGGCCACAGAGCCTGATTAGCTAAAAATGGGTTCTCTAATGAGGATATGATTACTAGCTTCAAGCTTTATAATTCTTTGCTGGAAATACCACCGATTTTCTAAGAGCATTTTAAGGAATGTATTTAGGAATGGAAGAATGAGCAGTGGCCCAGAAGTCATGTGTATATCTTCTACTCCTGGCTTGTTCCCATTATTAAATTGCATAATCTCTTCTAGCTTTAGTTTCTGTGTATGCAAAATAAGGATATGGTAGGTGTACTTCCTGCTGCAGTGTGATTGTGAAGACAAAACGAGTAAAAAGTTCGGTTTTTTTGGTAAGATGTTATGGAAAAACCCGAACAAAGTTTTTGGCCAACCCAATACATGGATAACGTAGAAATAAGCATGTAGTATAGTTATACAATGTTATTATGGTTTAGTCACTACAATTGCAGAATACAAATGAAATATTTTAATATTTAATGAAAGGCAAGTGACTATTTTAACGAGCAATAGATTTCCAAAATACAACTTTAAAATGTATTTTTTAAATTGGCCTATTTACAAAAATACAAGAGTATTGGTTTCTTTGTAATTTTATGAAGACTTAATGCAACAAAAGCAATTCTCAGTAGAGAGTTTTTTGAAAGCCAGGTGATCTTCATAGGAATATAAAAAATATTTGTGAATGATTTATGTTATTTCTGAGGTTTGTGCATTTTTAAAGCTCCTTGGTTACTTGTTTAGATTTGCTCACATCTTCCCAGCTATTCTCAAACACTGTTATTCAAGGTGGTGTGGGCAGTGTGGTTACCTTCAAGTAAAACAAAACCAACGTGCAAAAAACTTACCATATTACACCCTTCTTCTAGGGCAAAGACTGCTGTTTTGCTTAATATCTTTATAGAAACATGTCACTTGTTCACTCGTTCAACAATATCAGATATTTGTTTAGCATTTACTGTGTGCCAGAGCAGTGATAAAAAGTTTTTGTCTTCAAGGAGCTTGCATTCTGTCAATGAAGATAGATAATGAGGTAAAGAATAAGCCATGCTAATACGTGAAGTACAGAGCATTTTCAGCAGAGATAACAGCCATTGCAAACACTTGACAAACATGGTTGGCATATTGGAAGAACAAAAAGGAAGTCAGGGTGGCTGGAGAGAGTGAGTAAGAGGAAGAGTGATACAAATGAGGATGGAGAAGTAGGCAGGGCCAGATAATGTACATGTTGAGACCAAGGTAAGAACATTGAATTTTATAGACTTAGAGCACATAAAACTGTTAGATTAATGGCTTTTCGCCACTGATTTAACATACTGACTTTTTCTCACAACACTACACTTTAATAAATGTGACACGAAATGGTGTTTTTTTAAATTATAGTTTCAAACAGGCACACTTACCAGCTTACTTGGCACATGGTTTTTATTCAGAGAATAATATGTAGGACAAATTTGAATTGTGTACCCACCATGTTTGGCTTTGCATAACTATGTCAAGCAGGAGAAATAGAAGGGTAGCATCTTCTGTGATCATCTATTTGCTGAACGCACATGTCCTATGTGTGTTTCAAAGCACCATCTTGTTTAGCCTTAATTTGGCTCAAAAGTTGTTTTTTCTGTTCAATACCTTAATTTTTAAGTGAATTTTGAGTACAAAGCAATCATGAGCCCTAAAAAAGTTAAACATTTGTGAAGAATATGGCACAAAAAGAATAATTCACCTACAAAAGATGATTTCCTTGCAACCTCTTCCATCACCCACCATCTTCTATCAAGACTCTCTTTTCTTTAGCAAATATCTCTTTAAAAACATATTGTACTTTTCAATGAGGGGGAAAAACATATTGTATATAGTGTTTATTTACTTTCAATTGTGTTTATTTACTTTCGATTTATATTTTTCTCATTTAATATTTTTCTAACTAGAAATTATTTCAGTATCTTGGGCTGAGATAGAATGCATCATAATAATTTCCATTAAAATTAATGGATTTCAAAAATTAATACAAGCACTTTTCACTCATAGGAGAGTGTTGAGGGACAAGTGAAGCTCATTAGGTGAGAGTGAGCTGTATTCTGAGATGGGAGGCCCACGAAGAGCCCAAATAATTGAATAAAGGTTGTCTGTTTCAAGTTGACTTATTCTTTGGAACACTAGATACAGTGGTAAATTTTAAATGGCAGTTTCTTTTACTAATAATAATAAACCAATGATAACAACAAAAATTGCAAGAAAGAGTCTGCCTTTAAGGGCACACAATCATGCTTATTTAGCTGAACACAACTGCAAACAATTTAATTTCATATTTATCACAACCTGAGAATTTGGTTTTGATTAAAAAATATCTATATCTGTATAGATTTTTAGATATGGGGTTGTCCTTTGAATCTTCAAACACATGCTTCCTTTCCTTTATACTGTGATGTTATTTTCATAGATTGTTTTCTACTTTGTTTTTTCATCTTTGAATGGGGCCCAAGTATTTAGGATAGGTATTTCTTAATATTTAAGGTGCATGGAATGTTATTCTCTCCCACTGTTTTGCTTCAGACCTAAATTTGGAGAGCCCCAATGTGGTTCCTAACATATATTTATCTAAAGCATAGCTACTGGATAGAGCTGGGGTTTTGTTTGGCTCTTATTGTTTTGTCAATGGAGGGCTGCAGAGAATGTAGCTCAGCCAGATATATGCTCCTCCTGGAGCATTAGAATGGGTTTGAGGGTACAAACAACTGTAATGGCCCAATGGTCTTATTGACCCTTTAGCAGCAAAGATCTCCTTCTTTCTCTTCTAGCCCTCTAACACTCTATCAAGAAAATGTTCCCTATCACTCATTCGCCTTTTCCTGCCACTACCAAATAACACCCTTTGGTCTTTCTCTTTCTCTCTTCACCCCCCACCCCATCCCTTACCTCTATCTTTATCTCTGCATTTATGTTTCTATCTTATTTCTACCATCATCTTTTACACTCCAAATCCCTAAGAGACTATCTTTCTGAGTTGGCCTTAGACAGCTTTTATACAGGCTCTCTGGGGTCACTGGTGATCCCATAGATAACTGATTTAGGTTATGCATCATCCCCTGACCTAATTTGTTATACCAAGGGGACAGGATAAAATGGTACAAGGCACTGCCATGTAAGTGTACAAAATCATTTTCAGATGCTTATTCAAAAGAAGGCTGTTGGCATAACAAGAACTTAAGGGTCTGATATCCAGAAAAATCTACATTACCAGGATTGTACTGCTCATAAAAGACTTCTTGTTTGTGCCATTTCTCAAAGAGTACATAGGTTGCTGAGGAAACTGTATGGTGCTGTTCATCCTCATTTTCTTTCTACTCTGTTGTACACTTGAGGCATATTCTCTAACTGAAGGTAGAAATCATTACACTATGAGTATTGCCCAAAAGTGAGGCACATGACTCTTTCTGACTCACAGGATGATTCCAATGTAGTTGTTAGGGATTTGTGACTTTAGATTTAAGTTGCTCTTGAATCCCAGAGAAGGTTGAGATAATAGGATGATTCAAATGTTTCTTTTGTTCATTGAGAAAAAACAATGTTATTCTTTTCAGGAGGATAGATTACATATAATAATTAATCCATTCCCCATAATGATGAAGGTAAAGTAAGCCAGATAGATAAATATCATATATTGCTTATATGTGGAATCTGGAAAAAGAAATGTACAAATGAACTTATTTCCAAAACAGAAAGAGACTCACAGACATAGAAAACAAACTTATGGTTACCAAAGGGGAAAAGGGGTTAGGGGGAAGGATAAATTAGGATGTTAGGATTAACATAGCCACGCTACTATATGTAAAATAGATAAACAACAAGGACCTACTATATAACTATACTAAATATTTTGTAATAACCTGTAAGGGAAGAGAATCTGAAGAATATATATATATATTCTTATGTATATATAGAACTGAAATATATGTATATAAACTGAATTGCTGTGCTGTACACCTAAAACTAACATGATTTTGTAAATCTATATATATATATTCTTATGTATATATAGAACTGAAATATATGTATATAAACTGAATTGCTGTGCTGTACACCTAAAACTAACATGATATTGTAAATCAAGTATGTTTCAATTTAAAGAAATTTAAAAATACGTTACCTTAAATTCCCCAGATGTAGTTATGTGGGATTTCTTCATTATTATTTTACACTGCTATTGCAAGATAATTTTTTAATTTTGGAAATATTTACAGGTAGTGTAATCAATAAGCAATGGTGTGTGTTTGTGTGTGTGTGTGTGTATGTGTGTATAATAAATCATGGTCATTGCTTATGGTCCATTTTCCTTGCCAGATGTAAGTTATATGAGGACACACATCTTTTTCATTTTATCCTCTGATGTATCCTAAGGTCCTAGAATAGATCTTGAAACATGGTAGGCTCTTAATAAATAGTTGTTGAGTGAATTATAAGTGGACGCAGGTATGGATAACTGCAAGTAGCAAACTTACTGTTGAGTGATTTCATATTCTTGTAAAATAGTAAGAAGGGCCATTGGTTCAGAGATAAGAGTTTTAAGGATTTACAGGGTCTTTGAGTAAAATGATGAAGTTAATAATACCTTAAGGACCTAAAAATATGAAAAAAAATCATCTGCCCTGCTCCATTGAAACCCTATCTGAAACTGGACACTAATTTTGCAATGGTAGGCTTGGGTCTGTGATTTTTTTTTTTCCCCTAGCATGACCCTGCAGCCTGTGGCAAAGGAATCATATACTTAAATTGAACTAAAGTAGTGAATTAGTGGATTAGAAGTGGCCCAGGGACAAGGAACATTGATAAGATAATGAGACAATGATCAAAGCCTTAATACCATATAGAAGCTAGAGAAGAAAGTAAAGCCATGGTGAGGCATTAGCCTGGAAGAAAATTAAGGCCTTATTAAATATTCAGAGATATCAGAGAAGACAGCAAACAGGTATACTTGGAAAAGGATGTGAGAACATTGTGGTTAGAGTAGCCCTTGGTAAAAGCAAGTTCCAGGAGAGCAGGAGTTTTTGTCAGTTTAGATCATTGCTGTATACTCAGAAGTGCTTGGCATGCAGGAGGTCCTTAATGCATGCTTGTTGGTTGAATGGTGAGGTCCAGAATGTGACCATGAGAGTAGGTTCCTATGGTAGAAGACAGGTGGAAACTTTTGAGATAAGCGGGAGAAGAGTATCAATGATCAAATTGCTGAGTGATTTACATCTGGCCTTAGATGATCCTGTAAAGACAGAAGAGTTGGAGGCCTGGTGTTAAACACCTTAAATAGCAAGGCCATGTGCTAGGAGGTCTGCACATGGTAGGTTGGATAGAGGGTGGATACTACGAACCTTAAAAAATTGGGGTTTCTCTATCAAAGTGGAAGAATAATAGTCTTGAAGTGACAAAAAACTTTGGTCCATGCTAACTTTGCCTCCAATGCCTGAAATATAGAGAGATGGTTGATAGAACAAATTCTCCAAAAAGTTACAGCAGGAAAAACAAGTTTTATTTAAGGCAAAACCTTCTGTGAATACTTGGATGTGTGAGGATTGATTTACAACGGAACAGTTCTTCTAAAGGGGGCATGGTAACGAGCTAGGAAGAAGGCTGGGGAGGGAGCAAGGGGTAATTATGTGGGGAGGAAATTCTTCTGATGATAAGTGTAAAGTAGAAAGGGCAATGATAACTTATCAGTACTCTGGAGAAGGACTGAGAAAGCTTATCCTAGAAGGGTAACATCCAGTGTTATGAGAGAATTCAAACTGTATTTTTGTGATGCTAGCATTTATTTTCTTGTAACTGAAACAAGGGTATTGTTATGCTGAGAGTATCATTCATTAATTAATTTATTGAGTGCTCCATTGCATTATCTCACTTAATTCTTATCCTATAAGGTAATTATTATCATTTTCCCGGAACTGGGGCTCAGAGAGGAAGAGTACCTTGCCCAAAGCTACAGACAGTAGCGGAAGAGTTCAGACTTAACCACAGGAAGTTTGATTTTAGAGCCCTCATTCTTAACCATGGATGTATCTGCCATCCTTTAAAATCCCCACATTCTTCACATCTTAATACAAAATAGGTTTCCTTTCTTAATTTACATTCTAGGTTTTCAGTGTACTAGAATATATGTTCCAAATGCATCTGAATCTGCCAGCTTCACTCAGACACAACTTCCAGTGACATAAACATGAAACTGTAAGATAACACTCAGTTTTGAAGATGTGTGTTAAGGGTATAAAATAAAGTGCTTTGAAGTAGAAACTCTAAATTACTTGACGTTTTGGTGCAGATACATGTGAAAAAATTTCACTGAAAACTGAACAAATTCTAATTTACTGGCTTATATTAGGGATTAGGAAAAGGAGCAAAGATAAAGAGAACTAACCTTTAGTGCATACTATATATTTCAGACACATGATTTATATGCAGAATAATTACATTCACCTAACAGTTGTTTGAGGTATGTATAAAAATGAGGAAACTGAGTTTCAGAAAGATTAAGGTCATACAGCTCTCAAAAGGCAGAGCTGGGATTTTTGAAAAAAAGTGCAAAATATTCCAAAATCCATTTTCTTTCACTCTCCTCTGCTTCATGTTAGGAATGTGATCCAATTAGTAGAACTTAGTCCTGTGCACATATTTTATGGGAAATTCTATGTAAATGAAAGAACATCTGGTTAAATATAGGGGTCCCAGATTGTTCTCATACACACAACAGATTAAACTGAGTGAAATTTGCCTGCCTACCCCCAGTCCAAAGAAAAAATACACTATATGGGAAATTAGTTGATAAAATTCAGCATACTCCATTTCACTTTGTTATGGCAATTTAATTAAAATATAAATTTTTACTTTAAATGAAAAGAAGAGAAAAAATATTTAACATTTATCGAGCATTTACTGTATGCCAGGCACTGTACTAAGAAATTTACACATAAAATTAATCATCACAACTAGTCTACCAGGACTTTCATATCCTGGCTCCTGATTGTCTCTACAGCCTTGATCAGCACATTTTATATCAGTGTTTTCCCCAATGCTGATTCACAGATTGGTGCTAGTTTGGCCTCGGAGGATATACCCCAGATCTAAGAAATTAAACATGCCAGGAGAAGGACCTAAAAATATTCATTTTGAATAAGTTTCCCTAACAAGTAAAAGCTTTTTCTAACATGACAAAGTACATATCTTGCTGATTTAATATTCAGCCTGTTTCATTAATCACTCCATAGATTACTCATGGCTCTAACAATTCCACACTGGTATGTGACACATGAGTTGAATCAAAACATTGAATGTCTTTAATAAATCTGGAGGGCTTCCCTGGTGGCACAGTGGTTGAGAGTCCGCCTGCCGATGCAGGGGACACGGGTTTGTGCCCCGGTCCGGGAAGATCCCACATGCTGCGGAGTGGCTAGGCCCGTGAGCCATGGCCTCTGAGCCTGCTCGTCTGGAGCCTGTGCTCCGCAACGGGAGAGGCCACAACAGTGAGAGGCCCGTGTACCGCAAAAAAAAAAAAATCTGGAATAGTAGATTTCAATTTTCTAAAATATTGATACAATCTCAGAAATGAATATTTAGGACACTCATTTAGACAAATGAATGTCTAGGACACTCAACTCTCATAAAGTGTAGGCAGAGCTGTTTTTTCCCTATAGGTGACAACATCCAAATCTGATTTATTTGATCAACTGAAGCATTATCAGTTAGTCAAATATAAAGCAGTAAGATCTGACTGACACTCAGATCATGATATAGTGAATTTATGAAAGAATCCCACTAGAACACTGGAGTGTCCTGGTATACACATGAGGATTGCAGTAGTGTGTTTACTGAGTATAGGAGGAAATAAAGTAGATGTCAGTCAGGTGCTGATAACATTGATCTCATGTAACAGTTAAACTCATTCCTTTGTAACTTTGGAGGTATTTAGATTATTAATCGTCCAAAATTATGGGTATAGGAAGTATGTATTATACTCTAAAACAAAGACACATTATAAGATAACTTTTTCTATAAGTGACATTTTTTGATGTGCTTTTTTGAATATTTTTACTCAATATTGGTTACTTGGTGAACCCAAGATAAATAGCATGTGAACTTCAGTGATATTTATGTACAGAGTTGGCCTTAATTAAAGCAGACCTACAGAGTACAATTTGAAGGGTACACAGTTGTGTGTTCTTTTTTAAAATCTTTCCTGTTGGTCCTACCTTAATGCATAAAATTAACATTACTCTTAAGGCCTTGAAAACCACTGATAAGACACGTGTAACCTGTGACAAATGTAACACTGCCTTCGCATTGGAATTCAACTATTTTATTGCTTTTTAGTCACTACAATGTGGCTAAATAGGGTCTTACTATAGGCCCTCTTTGACCTAATGTATAGGATTGAAAGAATTGCAGTAGGTGATATAAATGAAGCAAAAAAGCATTATCGATCAATGTTTAGGACACAATGCAGTATATATTTGTGTGCGTGTGTGTGTGTGTGTATACATATCTATGTGTATATATATATTTACTATATGTGTATATAGTAAATATTTTCCTAAAATCTGCTTCATTTTCCAGAAAATATCATTAAATAATTGCGTCATTCTCTCCTATTACTTTGATTTCAATAAACTATTTTACAGAATATAATAGTGAAATGACTATTTGGACTAAATGCATTTAAGTGATACTTAGTTTTCCTCATAAAGAAGTGGCTGGATTGTATTCTCCATAGTGGGCAAAGCTTCTGAAGAGCCCACACCTGGGGAAGGCTCACAGTGAAAGCCTTATTTGAATATTTTAGTTTTGTGTTATAGAATATCGTTATGCCAGAATAAAGAGTTAACTATAATCCCTTTTTCTTCAAAGACTTTCAAGGTGATTGTTTAGTTGCTTTTGTTTCCTAATAAGACAAAGTGTTATGTTTGTTATGTTCCATGCACTTTTAAATGAGACTGATTATTCAGTAAACAAAACATAATCAAGTTTGTATGTGTCTCCATATGGAGGGGAAGAATACTATATTGTTGCAAGGAATATTTTATAGATAAGAGAAATATAATAATTACATATTTGTCATACAAGGGTATATTTAATATTATGGTTCTTTTTGGACTTACAAAGAATAATATATATGGTTGTCATAAATTCTTGATCTAGCATCAGAATTGTTCAGAGGTATTTTGTGTTCAGGGAGTTACCACCTTAGAGAATGATAAGGTGAGATTTCATTAGACTCTTCCTTTGCATTTAGTTACCATTCTTATTTAAATGCTTCCTTATTCCTTTTAAGAACTCCTTCCTAAAATTTCATTAACCAATGAATTCTGTTCCTAGACTGAGTAGGAAAATAAAGAAGATGCTTCATGCATTTATTCATTCTTTCATCCAGATTGTATTCATCGAATATCTGCCATGTGTCAAATGTTGAGAACACCATGATGAACAAGGTGTGTGTTTGCACTCAGGAGCTCTCAGTCTGATGTAGAGAGACAGACAAGACAACCACAAATGACTATACAGTGTGATAAGAACCATAATAGAGACATGTACAATCTTGGCTTTCCTAATCCTCTGCAGAAATGGTATGGTAGAGTTTGGGTGGTGGTAGATTTATTTCCAGGAAGGCTTCTAAGAGGAAATGAAGCATGAGTAGTCTTGAAGAATAAGTGCAAGATAATTAGCAGGGTAGAGAAAAGAGGTTGCAAATAGAGGGGATACATAAATTTAAAGAAATGGAGCCATGACAAAACATAGTATATTCAGGGAACTGAAGTAGTTCAGGATGGCTGAAGGTGAGGTACTTTACGAGAACATGGATACATGTATGACTGAAAGCATGGTATAAACCAGATCATGAAGGGGCTTATAGATCATGCTGAGGACTGGAGAATCTTAAGCAGAAAGGGTGGGGGTTGGATTTTAGAAAGCTTATTCTAGTATAAGAGTAGAGAATAGGGAAGAGGTCAGATTGGAGACAGAATTATTAGCCGGAAAGTCTTATAATAAATGATGAGGTTGTAGTCTAGGGCAGTAACAACAGGCATGTTGAAAAGGAGAAGAAATAGCTGAGATACTTAGGAGTTAAAATAAACAGGACCTTATTACTAACTGATATGGAGGCAAGCAGGGTGAGAAAATTCTCTAGGATATGACCCTACTTTTACTTTAGAGTTTTACTAGGAAAAACAGATTTGTTGATGACTGAAGAGGGAATAGAGCCCAACCATGTTGTACATGTTTACTTCGAGCTGTCTCAGTACATTCTGGCCAATGGCTATGACTGTAAGGGAGAGAAAAGCCTAGTGGGTAAGAACACAGACTGTGAAGCTGAATTCCTGGGTTTGAGTACTAGATCTACCATTTACTAGCTAGAGGATACTTCCCTTATATAAACCTCAGTTCCCCATATATAAACAATTGTTATAAACATTAAATGAAATATTTCATAGGAAATGCATACCAGTGCATGGCATATAATAGGTGCTCAGCAGATTTTGGTGTTCTTATTATTATCAACATAAAAATAGGCGGTATAAAGGGGCTTCCCTGGTGGCGCAGTGGTTGAGAGTCCGCCTGCCGATGCAGGGGACACGGGTTCATGCCCCGGTCCGGGAGGATCCCACACGCCGTGGAGCGGCTGGGCCTGTGCGCCATGGCCGCTGAGCCTGCGCGTCCGGATCCTGTGCTCCGCAACGGGAGAGGCCACAGCAGTGAGAGGCCCGTGTACCGCAAAAAAAAAAAAAAAAAAAAATAGGCGGTATTATTTATGAGTCCTATGTTCAAGGGAAATAAGTAAACTAGAGAGATGGATTTAAAGCTATGGATTTGAGTCATCAGCATATGAGTGGTTCTTTTTCACTTTTGTCCACTGTCCCAGTTTTCTCTTGCTATAATAATCACTGTATAACAAGTCCAAAATTCTTGAGTCTTCATATCAACTGTGCATCTCTTCTGGTCTTAGCTGGGCTCATTTATATTTCTCTAGTTATCTGTGTGGGTTGCTGATTTGGTCTGGGCCCCCTTGTGTTGGAAGGTTGGATGGCTGTTGGCTGCTTTAGAATGGTGTCAGTTATTGTTTTATATGTGTTTCAAATTCTTCCAGTAGGTTTCAGTATGTGCTCATGGAGAGGCAGATGTACAAGAGCAGACAAGCCCAAAGCATAAAAATGCATACATATTCTTATCAAGCCTAGGCATTTAATTATTGGATTTTATTATTGGATTGAATAGGATATAAAGTCTGAAAGAAAAGTGCATGAATCCAGAATGTGAGATACAAATATGTAAGCAATAACTAGTTAGCAACTCTAAATAGATTGATTTAACAAACTTTAATACTTTTTGAAGAGTCTTTCAAAATTTGACTCTGTATTCTTTTTTTTTTTTTTGCGGTATGCGGGCCTCTAGCTGTTGTGGCCTCTCCCGTTGCGGAGCACAGGCTCCAGATGCACAGGCTCAGCGTCCATGGCTCACGGGCCTAGCCGCTCCGCAGCATGTGGGATCTTCCCGGACCGGGGCACAAACCCGTGTCCCCTGCATCGGCAGGCGGACTCTCAACCACTGCGCCACCAGGGAAGCCCAACTCTGTATTCTTTAGGACAAGTTTTGTGGATATTTTTATTTGAACATCTCCATTGATTTTTCATTATTAAAGAAAATATACCAAGACAAATGGATGGTCATATCATCTCTATTTTAATAACCCCCCAAAATAGATCATTTAATTCTAGGATATAAAGTTGGAGAATAGTAAAATAGAAACATTTTACCTTTATAAAAATGGGTAGAAAATGTAAGTATTATTTTAACTTGAACTGATGCACTATGTCAGTGCCCTAAACAGTTCTGGCATCAAATGCATCTAATAAAATTTGTTGTCAAGTTAAATTTTTTAGTATGCATGTCCAGTGAGCAATGAATTTAAGGTCAAATCCCATTGCAATGAATATTGGTCTTCAGGCTATTACATATACACATACAGACACCCTAAAAGCCCTGGCAGGGCCCCTTATGAACAGAGCTTTGTCAATCTGTTCTATAGATTTTCATACTACATATAATTCAGTTTGACAAATTCTCTCCATTCTCTAGTCTCGCTTCCATTTGTATCTTAGTCTCTCCTTATAAAATATAAAAATACATGATAGTTTAGAATGACAACAGGGAAGAGTGGAACTGAATGGTATGATGGATTGTAGCTGAGCTGAAGAAGTTAGTATTCCAGAAATCTGCTTTGGTTAAAGTACAGCTGGGGATCCTAGTGCTTTACCCACTTGACCTCTTGATCAGAATCTTTTGGGAGGCTCAGTCCCCAAAACTATACCTTTCTTGCAGGGCATAGGTGGTAGTGGTGTTACAGGGGTGGCAATCAGCAATGACTTAGATTTGATGGATGGATGAGCATGTCTATGTGCTTGTTATACCTTCACCATTGTTAAGTACCACTACACCCTCCCTCCCATCAGTCTGCAAAAAATACAGGCAAGGGTTCACTATATATGGCTTAGAAGGATAATATACCTGGGTGTTGTCATATCAATTTGTAGAAAAAGTACCTCTAGAATCTTGCAATTCAAAATGTGGTCTATAGAAGGGTAGCATCAGTATGACCTGGGAGCTTTTAAGAAATGTAAAATTTCAGGCCCTGTCTCAAACCTACTGAATTAAAATCTGCATTTTAATAAGCTCCTTAGATGATTTTACTGTATGTTAATGTTTTAGAATCTCTACAACAGCAGTTAAGAATGGTTACACATTAGAATCTTCTGAAGTGCTTTCAAAAACATAAAAACCAGGGCCCTTCATAGATAATTAAATCAGAATGTGTGGGCTGTACTCCATGCATTGGCATTAAAAAATGTTTCCCAGGTGATTTTGAAGTTCTCTTGAGCTATGAGTCACTAGAAGGCTTAAAGCCCAGGAGTTTCAACATGGAAGGAATCGATTCCAGAAACTTTATATACCAGATTCATCATCTTTCCCCACTGATGAAATGTGGGAACAGAAACAAAAGAAGTCCAATAGGATAATTTGACTGAACTTGTGTCTGTCTCCTGCCTGGAAGAGTGGCCGGCTCAGTCACTCATGCCAATTAAGGTTCTCTGAATTGAGAGCCAAAAGTTAGAGTGTATGGTGGATTCCCATCTTTGGACCCAATGATTTCAGAATGACATGACATGGTATGCTTCTGGAGTTATAAGGCATGTTTCTGAGGCTGTACTTTGGCAAAGAGGAGATTGTCCAGAAAGAATCTATGAGGCATAGGAGTGCAGCAATAATTCTAGAAGCTTAAAGTTTCTTTTATAACCACCACTCAGAGTGGCAAGCCCCTCTTAAATATATAGAGATATAAATATAAATATATTAGGTATAAAATATCTAATTGTCTTGCTAAACTCTAAACCTTGAGGGGTATACTCTCCTGGATTTATTGAAACTGTCCTTTTTCTTTGGTATCCATGAACCTGAAGAGTTTCATTCCTGATCTAGGCAATCTACTTCAGAAAATGGGGAATGGAAAACTTACCTTGCCCAGGCATCTTGTTTGCTTCTTTTGATCAACTTGAATGCCTGCAATGTATCAAACCTGTGATGACTTTTAGAGGGTAGGACAGTCTCACTTTCAGACTGACTTTTCTGCTAGAAGTTCCAAATAGAGTCTTGTTTTTCTCTTTGTTGCTCCACTTTGGTAGTTTTTATAAGGTTGCTTTGGTCAAAGTTGTGGCTGGCTTGCAGATGCTGTATTCCAATTTCTTTAGAAAACCTTTGTATAGGTAGAGTAAAACCTAGGCTGTTGGGAAGCAGCTTCACATTAATGACACATATAGGAAGGATGAATTGATGTTTGCTAAGAAGGTTTCATGGATGTGATAAAAAAGAAAAAGCTTCGAAGATGAAGTGTTTTGAATCAATTAATTTAATAAAAATGTTATGCCACAGGATTATGGAAAGATCACAGAGTAGGAAGTACCAGGAAAATCTGTCTCCCCACCTAGATGACAATTACATTGGCAAAATCTGTCTGATATAAATATTTTAGAACTCTGGAGTCAATTGAAGGCTTGCAACTTCCAGGGGAAATAGGAAAGTATGGTCCATTCAAAGGAAAAAATAAATCAACAGAAACTGTCACTGAAAAAGACCTGATGGAAGATCAATTAGACAAAGGCTTTAAAACAACTGTCTTAAAGATGCTTAAAGAACTAGAGGAAGATGTGGAGAAAGTCAAGAAAACAATGTACTCTGGGTATATCTCACCTAGATTTCACTGAGCTTCTTGGATGTTTATCTTCAGGTCTTCAAATCTGAATTTTTCAGTCATTATTTTTTCAAATAGGTGTCAGTGCTAAATTGTGGTTAATTTTGATTAATTTAACTCTTGGCACAGTGGAAGCTACCTGCTCCCAGCTTCACAGCGTGCAGCTCAGCATATGTTCCTGGAGCAACCTGCATACAGGTTGCAGAAGCCAGGATGGACAAAAATGACAGTGTCCTTCAAATATTGGGGATCTGTACTCTGATCTCTGAGTCCTGCTTCTGATCACAGAGGTGCAAATAGGGTGATGGCAGTTGATATTACATCTCCTGCCATTGTTGTGAGCCCCTCCCACTCAGGCTGAAGTGATTTCCAGGGTAATTAAAGGGCCAACATTTTTTTCTCCCCATGTTGATTTTTCTCTTTTTTCCGCCTTTGGGAGCTAGACATTAAAGACTAGGGCATTAAAAAGCAACTGCATACATGAGGAAAATCAGACAGCAACCATACATGCTCAGGGAAATGTACAGGCTCAAACTAGATCTGGGAATAGGGAGATCAAGATGGCAGGGTAGGAGGACATTGAGCTTACCCCCCCACCCCCACCCCGTGAATGCTGAAAACCTGGAGACTGGCAGAAAGGCTCTTCTACAACCAAGGCTGTAAAGATCCACATGGAATTGGGTAGGAAGTGAGGAGAAACAATCAGGCCAGGACCTGTGCCCTAGCAGGGGACACGGAAGACGAAGGGGATATCACAGGCTTAGGGATCCTCCCTGGGGAGTCAGGGGTTCGGGACACATATTGGGCACCCGAGCTCTGGGGTCTGACACTGAGAAAACAAGTCTCCATGGCTGGTTTGAAAACCAGTGGGACTTACTGGAGGGCTGTAAGAAACTGAGACTCTACTCATGAACAGCCTGGGAACATGATTGTTATTCCTGGGAACAAGGTGGAGGAAGCAGATTGAAACAGCCCAGGGCTGTGGCTGGTTTTCCACGAGTGCCCCAGTGTGCACCCCAGGCTGCTCCAGCCCTTCTTGCTCTGGCACTGTTCTCTACTAAGGAGAAAGCTGCTGTTGCCATGGATAGTGTGCACTTGCAGGGGATGGAGCCAGCCTGCACCTAGAGGGCAAAGGCAACCATTACCAGGGCACATGTATGGAGAGAGCAGATTGAAAACTGCCTGGGACTCTGACCAGCTTGCCAGAACCATCCCAGCATGCACCCTGATCTGCACTGAGCACCTGCTCCCACCCCTTTTGCACCAGTGCTGCTTTCCACTGGGGCAGAGGTAGTGGTAGTGATGCATGCACTTGGAGGAAGCAGAACTGGTTCAGACCCGGCCTTGAATGGGCAAGGGTGGTAACTGCCAGTGTGTGCATGGAGGCAACAGATTGGAAACTGCCTGGACTTCTGACTGGTTTGCTGGGACTGTCCCAGCATGCACCCCAGCCCACATGAGGTGTCTGCTCCAGCCCTTCTTGATCTGGCACTGTTCTCCATTAAGGTGGAGGTACCATTGCTGGGGGAGTGCACATATTAGAGGGAATGAAACCAGCTCTGACCCAAACTTCAGGACTTCTGCTCTACCACATTGGGTCCTGACCCTTATAGGGAAATGACGTGCCAATGAGCACAGGAGAACCCTGGCTCACACCTGGCTCGAGCTTTAGCCCCTTCACCCCCAGCCTTACCTCCCACCAAGGTGGTAGCTGCCAGAACACCTCAGGAGATGTGACCCATGCTCACTTCTGACCCAGCTCTCCCATCAAAGCCACTGGGCACATGCAGACTGCATAGGGACGTTCCCACACAGGGACACCCCATCAAGACCGGGATAGGTAACTTTCACCCAACATCATAGAGACAGAAAGGTAAACAGAATGAGAAGACAGAGGTATATGTTTCAAACAAAAGAAAAAGAAAAAAACCCCTGGAAAACCCCCTTATGAAACAGATAAATAATTTACCAGATAAAGAGTTCAAAGTATTAGTAATAAGAATGCTAACTGAACTTGGGAAAAAATATAAACACAGTGAGAATTTTAACAAGAAATTAGAAAAATATAAAAAGGAACCAGTTAGAGCTGAAGAATAAAATAACTGAAGAGAAAAACATACTAGAAGGAAATACTGGCAGACTAGGTGATATAGAAGAATGTGTGAGTGATAAGGAAGATAGAATAATGGAAATCACCCAATCAGAACAGCAAAAACAAAAACAAAGCAAAAAAATTCCAAAATTAAAAAAGAAAAATGAGGATAGTTTAAGGGAACTCTAAAACAACATCAAGTGTACTAACATTCACATAATAGGGGGTCTCAAAAGAAGAGAAAAAAGGCTTAAATGTATTTGATAAAATTATGGCTGAAAACTTCCTGAAGTTGAAGGAAACAGAGGTCTATGTACAGGAAGCAGAATCCCAACCAAGATGACCCCAAAGAGACCCACACCAAGACATATCACAATTAAAATGGTTAAAGTTAACATAGAGAATTTTAAAGGCAGCAAGACAAAAACAAAGACTCACATACAATGGAACCCTTATAAGTCTATCAGCTTATTTTTCTGCAGAAACTTTGCAGGACAGAAGGGAGTGGCATGATATATTTAAATTACTGAAAGGGAAAAATCCATAACCTAGAATGCTCTACCCGGCAAGGGTTATCATTCGGAATTGAAGAAGAGATAAAGAACTTCTCAGACAAGCAAAAACTAAGAGTTCATTAATACTAAACTGGCCTTACAAGAAGTGTTAAAGGGGTTTTTGTTAAGTGGAAAAGAAAAGGCTACAATAAGAAGTAAGAATTTATAGGAAAGGATAAATCCCACTAGTAAAGGTATATATGTAGTAAAAGGTGTGGATCAGCCATTTAAATAAGCTAGAACAAAGATTAAAAGACAAAATTTGTAAAGTCAACTATAACTACAACAAACAGGTACAGGATAGACATGAAGATGTAAAAAATGACAAACACAAAACATGAGAGGAGTAAAAAACGTAGATCTTTTAAAATGTGTTTGAACTTAAAGGACTATCAGTTTAAAACAAGTAGATACAGGTATAGGTCAACATATATGAACCCCATGGTAAGCACAAATCAAAAAACTACAACAGATACACAAAAAGAGAGAAAGGAACAAAGGCATAACACTAAAAAAAATAATCAACCCACAAGAGAAGAGACTGAAGAAAAGAACAGCAAAGAGCTGCAAAACAACCAGAAAACAAGTAATAAAATGGCACTAAGTACATTCTTATTTAATAATCACTTGAAAAGTGAATGGACTAAATGCTCCAGTCAAAAGACATAGGGTGGCTGATTGGACTGAAATAAGACCCATCCATATGCTGCCTACAAGAGACTCACTTCAGAGCTGGAGCCACACAGACTGAAAGTAAGAGGATGGAAAAAGATACTCAATGCAAAGGGAAATGACAAGGAAGCTGGGGTAGCAATACTCATATCAGACGATGTAGATTTTAAAACAAAGTCTATAACAAAAAGACTAAGAAGGACTTTATATAATGTTAAAAGGATCAATACAAGAAGACAATATAACATTTGTTAACATACATGGACCTAATGTAGGAGTACCTAAATATATAAAGCAAATATTAATAGACATAAAGGGAAAAATTGATAATAATACAATAATAGTAGGGAACTTTAACACCCCATTTACATCAATGGGCATATCATCCAGGAAGAAAATTAATGAGAACAGTGGCACTAAATGACACATTAGACCAACTGGATTTAATAGATATCTATAGGACATTCCATCCCCAAACAACAGAATACACATTCTTTTCAAGTGCACATGGAACGTTCTCCAGGATAGATCACATGCTAGGCCACAAAACATGCCTCATCAAATTTAAGAAGATAGAAATTATATCAAGGATCTTTTCCAGCCACAATAGTAAAAATCTATAAGTCAATTACAGGAAAAAATGGAAAAAGCACAAACGTGGATAAAAAACAAGGATTTAGTATATTGTTTAGTATAAACAACTAGGACTTAGCACAGGGAACTATATTCAATACCTTGTAATAACCTATAATGGAAAAGAATCTGAAAAAATATATATCTCTGAATCATTTTTCTGTACACCTGAAGCTAACACAATATTGTAAATCAACTGTAGTTCAATAAATAAATAAAAAAACCCAACAAGTACATGGAGACTAAACACTGTTACTACAAAAACAGTGGGTTAATGAAGATGTTAAAGAGAAAATCAGAAAATACCGAGATAAATGAAAATGAAAACACAACTTTCCAAAATTTAAGACATAGCAAAGGCAATTCTAAGAGAGAGTTTATAGTGATACAGGCCAACTCAATTAAAAGAAATGTCAAATAAATAACCTAACCTATTGTCTAAAGGAATTAACAAAAGAAGAGCATACAAAGCCCAAAGTCAGTAGAAGGAAGGAAGTAAAAATCATAGTGGAAATAAATAAAATAGAGACCAAAAAACAATAGAAAAGATAAAAGAAACCAAGATCTGGTGTTTTGAAAAGATAAATTGATGAGCCTTTAGCCAGGCTCATCAAGAAGGAGAGAGGGCCCAAATAAACAAAATAAGAAATGAGAGAGCAGAAATTACAGCTGATATAACAGAGATACAAAAAATCATAAGAGTACTATGAACAGTTATAAGCCAACAAAGTAGACAATTTAGAAGAAATGAATGAATTCCTTTGGAAGAAACAGTCTTCCAAAACTGGATAAGGAAGAGATGGATAATCTGAGCTGATGAGTTACTAGTAGTGAAATTGAATCAGTAATAAATAAAAACTCCCAGCAAATAAAAGTCCAGGACCAGGCAGCTTCACAGGGGTATTCTATCAAATATATAAAGAGCCAATACCTTTCCTTCTCAAACTATTCCCAAAAACTGATGAGGAGGGAACACTCCCAAATTCATTCTACGAAGCCACCATTACCCTGATACCAAACCCAGACAAAGACATTACAAAAAGCTAAAATTACAGGTCAATATTTCTGATGAATATAGATGCAAAAATTCTCAACAAAATGTTAACAAACTAAATTTAACAATGTATAAAAAGGATCATACACCATGATTAAGTGGGATTAATTTCAGGGATGCAAGTATGGTTCAGTATCCACAAATTAATCAGTGTGATACACCACATTAACAAAAGGAAAGATAAAAATCACATGATCATCTCAATAGACACAGGAAAAAGCATTTGACAAAATTCAGTACCCATTCGTGATAAAAACTCTGATCAAAATGGGTATAGAGGAACATATCAACATAATAAAGGCCGTTTTAGACAAACCCACAGCTAACATAATCAATGACAAAAAGCTGAAAGCTTTTCCCCTAAAATCAGGAATAAGACAAGATGCCCACTTTTGCCACTTCTATTTAACATAGTATTGGATGTCCTAGCCACAGAAATCAGACAAGAAAAAGAAATAAAAGACATATAAATTGGAAGCGTAGAAGTAACTGTCACTATTTGCAGGTGACATGATACTATATATAGAAAACTCTAAAGTCTCCATCACAAAACTACTGTAAATGCAAGGATACTTGCTTTCAATACTTCTATTAAACATAGTACTTAAAGTTCTTGCAAGAGCAATTAGGCAAGAAAAATAAGTGCATCTAAATTGGAAAGGAAGAAATAAAATTATCTCTGTTCACAGATGATAGGATTTTATATGTAGAAAACCCTAAAGAATGCACAAAAAAATCTGTTAGAATTAATAAATTAACTTATCAAAGTAGCAAGATACAAGCTCAACACATATAAATAAGCTGAATTTCTATATAGTAACAATGACAAATCTGAAAAGGAAATTATGAAAACAATTCCATTTACAATAGCATCAAAAAGAATAAAATACTAAGGGATTAACTTAACCAAGGAGATGAAAGACATGTACACTACTTGAAAACTATAAAACATTGCTGAATAAATTTAAAGACATTAATAAATGGAAATACATCCATGTTCATATTTTGGAAGACTTAATATTGTTAAGATATTAAAACTACTCAAGGGGATTTACAGATTTAATGCAGTCTCTATCATAATAATATTTCCAGAAATAGAAAAAAAAATCTCAAAATACATAAGGAATCTCAAGAGAATCCTACTGGCCAAAACAGTTTAAAAAGAAAAACAAAGCTGGAGGACTCACACTTCCTGATTTCAAAACTTAATACAAAGCTACGGTGATCAAAGCAGTGTGGTACTGGCATGAAAATGGGCATATAGACCAATGGAATAGAATAGAGAGCCCAGAAATAAAATCTTGCATATTTGGTCATACAATTTTTGGCACAGTTGCCAAGACTATTCAATGGGAAAAGGGCAGTCTTTTCAACAAATGGTGCTGGGAAAACTGAATATCCAAAAGCAAAGGAATGAATTTGGATCTTTACCTAACACCATATACAAAAATTGACTCAAAATGAATCAAAGACCTAAATGTAAGACCTAAAATTATAAAACTCAGAAGAAAACATAGGGTAAAAATTTAACAGCATTGAATTTGGCAGTAATTTCTTGGATATGATACCAAAGGCACAGGAAACAAAGGAAAAAATAGGCAAATTGGACTTCATGAAAATTAAAAATTGTGCATCAAAAGGCAATATCAATAGAATAAAAGACAACCCACAGAATGGGAGAAAATATTTGCAAATCACATATCTGATAAGGGATTAATATGCAGAATTATATAGAGAATACCTAAATCTCAATAATAATAAAACAAATAGCCCTACTCAAAAATGGCCAATGGACTTTCTCCAAAGAAGGTATACAAATGGCCAACAAGGACATGGAAGAATGCTCAACATCACTAACCATTAGGAAAATTCAAATCAACAGTACAAGGAGATACCAGTTATATCCATTAAGATGGCTACTATCAAAGAAAGAGAAAATACGTGCTGGCGAGAATGTGGAGAAATTGGAAACCTTGTGGACTGTTGGTAGGAATGTAAAATGGCACAGCTGCTGAGGAAAAAAGTATGGTGGTTCTTCAAGAAAGTAAAAATGGAATTACTGTATGATCCAGTGATTCCACTTCTGGGTATGTATCCAAAATAATTGAAAACAGAATCTCAAAGAGATATTTGTATATTCATGTTCATAGCAACATTATCTGCAATAGCTAAAATGTGGAAGCAATCTAAGTGTCCATCAATGAATGGTTAAGCAAAATGTGGTATATACATACAATGGTATATTATTCAGCCTTAAAAAGGAACGAAATTATAACATATGTTACAGCATTGGATGAAACTTGAGGAAATTATGCTAAGTGAAATAAATGAGTCACAAAAAGACAAATAATGTATGACCCCACTTAAATGAGGTACGTAGAGTAGTCAAAATCATAGAGACCAAAAGTAGAATGGTGATTTCCAGGGACTAGGGGCAGAGTAGAATGGGAGTTACTGCTTAGCATATAGACTTTGTTTTGCAAGATGAAAAGAGTTATGGAGATGGTGGTAGTGATGGTTGCACAACCTTATGAATGTATTTAATAGTACTGAATTGTATACTTAAAAATGGTCTAGGTGGTAAATTTTATCTTACAGTATTTTACCACAGTAAAAATTGGGAAAATTTTATTATTTTAATCTCTGAATTAGTGATTGTAACAGGCTTTTTTCACTTAAACCCAATAAATACTTTATTGCATCATTACTTTTGTATACAGTGCTTTTCCTACTCTTCATAATATAGGAATGGTAAAAAAAAAAAAAAAAAGCCTAAAAATGATTCAGAAATATAAAGAATGAAAGAAAAAGGACTTAAATTGAAAATTGTATTATAAAGATATGTAAAAGTTACAAAAGATATATTTGGAAATGTTATACCAAAATTACTACTTTTTAAAAACAAAATTGACTAGAAATTTTTTATTCCTGGGGAAAATTGTTCCATTTGATTTTGACTAACTTTCATGCTGTAGCCCTTCTCAAGGAAGTAATCTTAAAAGGTGTACATACTTTGGATCAGGGCAAAAATAACTACTTTCAGCTTTCACATTTTGCTTAAGACCAACTCATCTGCTTAAAAGAAACCTCTTCCTACCTAAGGACTAAAAGCATTCCTAGATACTATAGATTGGAAAACTCATTCTAAATCACTCTAAATAAAAATATTATTTTGATCCAAAATACCCTTCTTTCCCCTTGCCATTAAAAATGGGTAAAAAGAAGCTTAAAGACTTGCAAAGTGCCTCATTGCTAGTACCTACCATTACTTCTTATGATTCAAAAATTGATTTCTGGCTTTATATCTATGAGAGACAGTGGGCCTTTTTAATACCATAATATTTCATAAGCTAATGAATATGGGGATGATAAATGAGCCTTCATCCTACAGTCTCCTCCAAGTGACTCTTTAAAAGAATGATGTTATTTTGAAGTTATCTTTATTTAAATTTTATTTTACTTTCCACTGCTTTACAGAGCTTCCTGGAAATGACATTCCTTTCCTTATCAGTTGTTAGGCCTTATACATTCCTTTTGTTACTTTCAGTTATGGAGATTATTTTTGGTACATGGAGTTGGAGAATGAGACAGATAAATACCTTGTGCTAGCCCGCATCTGAAGATAAGACAGGCAGTTGGTATAATTTTAGGTTGTGGCTACAAATTATTGATTAGGAAGGATGTTCTAAAAATATGAATGAGGAGAGGCATAAATGATATCCACAAAAAGAAGTCTGGCATAGAGAAGATAAAAAATAGTAATACCTCAGCACCTTCTCTCCAATCCCCAGGGTAGAGCATCATATAGGTACTTATGTTAGAAAAAGCAAGTTTTCATAGAGGGTCACAATGCATCCATGTGTGTCTTTGCTCTATAGCTTCCTCTGTTTATTAAGGGTGATACCACCCAGCCCCCTCAGGTACCCATAGCTCTTAAATTCTTTCCATTCTCCCTAGTGGTATCTACTCTTGAGAAGTATAGGTGCAGTGCTGCTCTCCTCAGAGGTACTTGTCTTTTGATAGGAGATGAATGCAATTAGGAATATAGGGACATAGGGATATATTGATTGCATTTGTTAGTGTCTTTTACAAATAACAACAAGATATATATTGATATAGGATACATGGAAAAAGGGAACAAGCCTGGAAAACTCTTTTATCCGTCCATTCATTGTTTCACCAGTCCATCCATCAATCTATCTATCTTACCCTATCTCTCTCTCTCTCTCTCTCTCTCTGTATCTATATATCTAATTCATTTATTGATTTTTGTATAGTTTATACATAGTAAAATTCATCCCTTTTAATGTAAAGTTCTCTGAATTTTGACACATACAATTATATAACCATCACCACAATCGAGATAAAAAAAAAGTTATATAACTCCAACTATTTCACTTTTACTCTGTTGTACTCACTGCCCCCACCCCTAGCTACTGGTGGCCAGTTTCCTTTCCCTTAACTTTGTCTTTTCCAGAATGCCATGTAAATGAAAGCATACAGTATATTGCTTTTGGGGTCTAATAACTACTTTTATATCATAGTGTGTTTCAGGTTCATTCATTTTGTAATGTGTATTAGCAGTTTGTTTCTTTTTATTGTTGAGTAGTATCTCATATGGGGATGTACTACTTTTTGTATATGTGTTCATTTACTGAAGGATATTTGGGAGGTTTCTAGTTTTTATAGGCAAATCACCTGTAGGTGATTATAGGCAAAGTTGCTTTGGACATTCACAATCAAGTTTTTGTGTTAATGTAAATTTTCATGTTTCTTGAGTAAATACTTAGGAATGGATTTCTCCCTCACCTTAGATAATAAATTAATGCTATAGTTTTATGTATTCTCTTTTGAGAATGTATCTCAAGGGTATTAAAGTAAAAACTCCATTAGACCTGAGTATACCGATAAAATTGAGGTTCTGGACTTGCAAAGATGATAACCCTAGGATAAAATCTACTTGGTCAAAGGATATTGTCCTTTCATATATACTTCTGTATTCTATTTGTCAATTTACCTTTTAGAATAACTTTATTGAGGTAATTCACATACCTTAAAATTCACGCTTTAAAAGTATGAAATTCAGAGGGTTATTTGATATATTCACAGAGTTCTGCATCATTTCAATTACCTAATTTTAGAACATTTTCAGCACCCTCCCAAATAAATCACTCATTTTCCGTCTGCCTGTCACTTCACATTTTCCTCTCTCCCCAGTACCTGGAAACCACTAATCTACTTTCCATATTAAGGATTTTCTATTCTGGACATTTCATATAAATAGGTTCATACAACATGTGGTACTTTTTGTCACTGATTCTCACTCTTAATATTTCAAGGTTCATCTTTATCGTAGTACTTCAGTACTTTATCAGTACTTCACTTCTTTTTATTACCAAATAACATGTATATATTACATTTTATTTATGCACTCATCAGTTGAACATTTGTTTTTTTCTTCTTTTAGACCATTATGAATAATGCTGTTATGAACATTTGTGTATAACTTTTTGTGCAGAAATATGCTTTAGTTTCCTTTGGGTATATACCTAGGAGTGTAATTGCTGGATCATATGGTTACTTTAATATTTTGAGAAAGTGCCAAAATGTTTTCCAAAGTGGTTATACTATTTTATATTTCTACTGGCAAAGAATGAAGGTTCACATTTCTACACATTCTCACCAATATTTGTTACTGTCTGACATTTTTATTTTAGACATTTTGGTAGATGAGGATGGTATGTCATTGTGGTTTTGATTTGCATTTCTCTAAAGACAATGATTCTGAGCATCTTTTCATGTAGTTACTGATTATTTGTATATCATCTGTGGAGAAATATTTACTGAAATTATTTGCTCCATTTTAATATTTAGTTATTGTCCCTTCATTATAGATTTGCAAAGTTTCATTATATATTCAGAATATATGTCTTCATCAGATATATGATTTGAAAATATTTTCTACCATTCTCATTTTATTCTATATTTCATTTATTTCCACCCTAAACTTTATTTCCTTCCTTCTGCTTGCTTTGGATTTAGTCTGCTCTTTTCTAATTTCTTAAGGTAGAAAGTTAGGTAATTGCTTTGAGATCATTCACTTTTAATATAAGCATTTAAAGCTATGAATTTTACTTTCACTCTTGGTTTAGCTGTCTACTGTATGTGTCTACCATAAGTTTGATATTTTGATGTGTTTTCACTCATCTCAAAGCATTTTCTAATTAACATTGTAATATATTCTCTAACTGATACGTTATTTACAAATGCTTTGTTAATTTTATCATATATGTGAACTTCTTAGCTCATATCAGTATTTAATTTCTAATTTAATTCCATAATGGTTGAACAAAATAATTTGTGATTTAAATTTATTTTAAATTTATTGAAACTTCTTTTATAGCCTATCATATGGTATATCCTGGGGAATATTCCATGTGCACATGTGAAAAATGTACATTTTGCCATTATTGATGGAAATGTTCTACATATGTCTGTTTGGTCTAGTTAGTTTATAGTGTTGTTTGACTCTTCTATTCTTCATCTCTTGTTCTACTTATTATTGAAAGTGGACTGTTGACAACTCCAGCTATTATTTTTAATTATCTATTTTCTCTTCAATTTTTTCAGTTTTGGCTTCATGTATTTTGGTGTTTTGTTGTTAGGTACATATGTTTTTATCTGTTATATCTTCCTGATTTATTGATCCTACTATCATTATAAAATGTTCTTTTTTGTCCTTAATAAAAATTTTTGTCTTAAAGTTCATTGTGTTTGACATTAGAATAGTCACTATTTCTTTTTTTATTGTTTGCATGAGATATATGTGTGTGTGTGTGTATATATATATATATATATATATATATATATATGTTTGCATCATATATATACATATATATGCAACATATATTTGGGTCATGTTTTTATTCATTCTGCCAATCTCTTCTTTTGATTGCAGATTTTTAAAAAATCTATTCTTAATGTAATTACTAATAATGTAGATTTTATGTCTGCCAATTTGGTCCTTATTTTCTGAATGTTTTTATTTTTTTTCCCTTTTTATTCCATTATTGCTTTTTTTGTGTTTCATATAGTTATTTTATAATCTACCATTTAATTCCCATGTTTCTTTTCATTTCTCTCTATATATTTATTTCAGTTTTCTGTGTGGTTGCCCTGGGGATTAAAATTAACATCTTAAATCAAGATAATCTAATTTGAATTTATACCAACTCAATTTCTAAATGATATGGAAACTTAGCTCCATTCTCTCTCTTCTTCTTTGGGCTATTATTGTCATACAAATTACATCTTTAAACATTATAAGCCTTTCAACACAAATTTTTAAATTATTGCTTTATTCACCTGTATTTTAAATCAGACAAAGGAAGAAATGGCTTATAAACAAAATGCATCTGTATTGTCTTTTATATTTATTTGTGGAGTTAACTTTACTGATGTCCTTTATTCTTTGTGTAGATTCTAGTTACTGTCTAGTGTCCTTTCATTTTAGCCTGAAAAACTTCCTTTAGAATTTCTTGTAAGACAGTTCTGCTACCATCAGATTTTCTAGGTTTTGTTTTGTTTTTTAAATCCAGGAATGTCTTTATTTCTTTTATTTTTTAAGTATAGTTTTAATGGAATAAAAATTTATGGCTGACATTCTTTTTCTTTTAGCCACAGTTGTCAAATATTAGTTGACCATACATGTGTGGGTTTATTTCTGGGCTCTTGATTTTGTTCCATTGGTCTGTGTATCTATCTTTAGGTTAGTACCATACTGTTTTGATGAATATAGCTTTGTAACGTAGTTTGCAATCAGGATGTGTGATGCCATCTACTTTGTTCTTTCTCAAGATTGTTTTGGCTGTTCAGGGTCTTCTGTGGTACCATACAAATTTTAGGATTGTTTGTTCTAATTCTGTGAAAAAATGCCATTGGAATTTTGATAGAAATTGCATTGCATCTTTAGATTGCATTGAGCAATATGTACATTTTAACAATATTAAGTCTTCCAATCTGAACATGGGATATCTTTCCATTTATTTGTGTCTTCTTTAATTTCTTTCCTCAGTGTCTTATAGTTTTCAGTATTGAGATCTTTTACCACCTTGGTTAAATTTATTCCTAAGAATTTTATTGTTTTTGATACTATTGTAAAGGAATTTTTTAAAACTTGTTTTCACATGGTTAGTTGTTAGTGTATAGAAATGCAACTGATTTCTGTATGTTGATTCTGTGTCCTGCAACTTTATTAAATTCATTGATTAGTTTTAACCATTTTTTGGTGGAGTCCTTAGAATTTTCTCTATATAAGATCATGCCATCTGCTAACAGAGACAATGTTACTTCTTCCTTTCCAATTTGGATGCCTTTTATTTCATGCCTAATTGCTCTGGCTAGGGCTTCTAGTACTATATTGAATGCAAGTGGTGAGACTGATCACCCTTGTCTTGTTTATGATCTCAGAGGAAAAGCTTTCACCCTTTCAGTGTTAAGCATGATGTTAGCTGTTGGTTTGTTGTATGTGACCTTTATTATGTTGAGGTATGTTCCTTCTATATCCACTTTGTTGAGAATTTTTAATCATGAAAGGATGTTAAATTTTGGCTTGATGGTGTTTACCATGACAAGTAAATGTGTTTGGATCCAAATAGTAATTTGAAAACTTAAAATTCAAGTATTTAATAACCTGAATTTTTAACATAGAACATATTTATATTTTGAGATCCAAACTTAATCTATAAATTATCCTTATACCTTTTATTTATCTAATTTAAGTTTAATTACTATCAAACACTATTTTATGAAGATTCTTAAACTTAGTTTATTTTGATGAGAGATATTCATATTATTCATAAAATTCAAAGGCAGCTGATTTCATTTTAACAGGCATTGTCAATACTGCATTTCATAATGAAAAGATCTGTTTTCCTTGGTTTTAAAGTAAAAGTGAAAGTAATTCTTCCTCTGTTGCTTTAATCATAATTTGATTGGAGCACAAATATAATTTTAAATGGAAAATAATACTAATAAACATTTGTATTTAATACCTTTTGTATGTTTTTTTCTCCTCACCCGAAGTAGAACAGAAAAAGAAGGAAAGAATCAATTTGAATTGTAAGTTCCTTATAGTCTTTGCCTTGTAGCAATAATTATTTGGAAATCAAAGGTAATAGAAGGATATGCCTATGGTTATTGACTTGTAGGAGGTAGAATCAAACTGGGATTGATCAAGTGAAGAAGCTGTGAGTAAAGGTAAGAGAGAGTGTCTCATCGCAGAGGGATATGAATGACAGAGAGGAGCAGTTTCTTCAAAGGCAGCTTCTAAGAGAGGTTGACTTTTGTGTTGGAAATAGGCTTAACTTCT
Organism: Leucopleurus acutus; assembly: GCF_964270905.1. Lineage (NCBI taxonomy): Eukaryota > Metazoa > Chordata > Mammalia > Artiodactyla > Delphinidae > Leucopleurus > Leucopleurus acutus. The sequence continues at coordinate 53,699,613 of NC_139149.1, forward strand.
AAGTATTCTGCTTTTAAAAAGAAAACTGTGTATATTAACCATAAGAATTATATATACATCACATCACTGGGGATAACATTGATTAAAGAATCAAGAGCAGGAGTTCACACTCCAGAATCACAGGTGCAGCAGGACTTGTAGATGCTGTGAGTGGGTTGAGGTCCTCCAGAAATCTCCTTCTCTAGGAAGTATCTGTTGGCTCCAGGGAAGGAGTCATTGGTGTTGGAACCTTCCTGGGTCATGTCGTACCACTGGCCCTGAATGGTGACTTGCACTAACACCCTCCTCAAAGGAATTCCTAGTTTGTCTCAGGTAGTTCTACCTTTCTTTGTGGGCTCTACGGCACTCCAAGTTGCCTTCACCTTATCAGTCGACGATATTGACCAAGTCCCTCAAATCTGAGATTAAACTCCTAGGGTGCCTTTGTGTAAGAGTAATATGAACTATTGGGACTCAAATGAGAGACAAAATTCAGATTAGGAGTCATGGATCTAAAATATGAGTTAGCAAGGGTCTGGGACGTGCTAAATAAGAGTAAGCTGAAGGCGTGTTCAAGTGTTAGAGGTTGATTACCACTTTGTTTTTCTAAGAAAGGTTATAAAGAACCTGTATTAGGCAAAGAAGTTTATTAGATAAAGTTGGAGATAAAAATAAAGTGAGAAACAGTTCTGACACTGATCACATCGTTGAGAAAGACGTTTAAGACAAATGACAGTAATATAAAACTTAGGTTGCGTTTTAGAGATTTTGACATGTCAAGATACACCTGGTAAACTGACGAGGCAGGAAAACTAGAGGCCTATTTACAGGAGGCCATTGTGCTTCCAAAGGAAAGAACACTTTCCAGTACTCAAATTCAGACATAGCAGAGCAGGGCTGAGGTGATGTAGCTTGAATAGGATCTCTGTAGAGCTCTGAGGAGAGCGTTCAGAAAAAAAATGTAGTCTGTGGAAAGCAGGAGCCATGGATAGTAGTTTGTATCAAAGGCTTAGTGGACAAAGGGAAAGGGCAATTCTGAGGGCAGGCAAGCATTGACCATTCATATTTGTCTCCTGATCCAGTATCCACTGGAATTATGTCTGAATCTAGAAAACATCTTACTCAATAAACAGAACAGATTTTCTTCCAGGTTGCTATACCTTAAGCTGTGCCTTTCATTCTAGTATAAGAACATTATAACAAATAGGAAGCGTATGTTGTTTTGTTTAATCCTCACTGTGAATTTGCAAGGAAGTTATTAGTATCCTTACTTTAGAAAGGAGAGCATGGAAACTCTGAGAACTTACATTAATTTTCAGGATTAAAATAATAAATATTGGACGGGGATTTGAATCTGAATCCTATGCTCTATGCTCTAAATGACCCTGCCTGTCCTCAATGAAGGGGTGAATATGCGAACAGGAAGGTTCTTACTACAGAGACTTAAAGTTTAAGTCTTAAGAACAACAACAACAGCAACACATCTTTCCATTCTATGTAATATTTGGTTGAGCAAGAGAGTTGAATATTTCAGAAAAAAATGAGCTGTTAGGTCAAAGCTGGGAAATAAGAAATTAAGTAGATCTGGGGATACATAAGAAGTAATGGAAATCTGGTCAAAGAGTCTAGTCTACTTGAAGAGAAATGTGGGTTTGGGCCTGCATCGGGTGGGTTTGTGTCTGTCTTGGATATAGACAAGCCTCACTATCAGCTGATAAAGCCACTTTGCTTTCTTCTCCTTTTTCCTACTCCCTTTAGTGGATTAACATTCTGGTTAAAAAAAACAGAATGCAACAAAGAAAACTGTACATTGTGCTTTTTATCTGTCAGTACTGAGGGACAGACTCAAAAGATTTAATTGAAAACAAAATATTCCCTGACACTTTGATCCTTTAATATGACTAAGATACCATTAGTGTTCAAAATTAGATTAAAAAATAATCTATGCTTCTCATTTATTTTGAGAATTATTCTTAGAACTGAATCAGATCAGCTCTCTCTAACACATAGTCATTAAGAAACAAAATTTTCTATTGCTGTGTGCTGGATCTATGGTATTATATAGGTAGCTAGCCTTCTTCTAGTGCGCTGTTACATTATGTATTTTTCTTCCAAGTTCTAAAAATATATTCTTAATTAAAATGTCATATTTCTGCGTGTAATTTTGGCATCTTTTTTATAGCTTTAGGGATACATTTGAAGGACATTTTCTGAACAAGTTCTCTGAATCTCCTTGGAGAACAATGTAATAATCATTTGAAAAATATATTAGAGAAATTGTCACTGTTCAAATATTTTGCATAATAACAATTTTTCTTTTCTATTTGGTGTTACCTTTCTAATTCTTGTGTTTCCTTGTATACAAGGGCATATCAAATTCTGTTGACTATGTTATTACAAAGTCCTCAATGAAAATTTAAATACACAAAAGGGAAAATAGTTCCAGTTATTTCTTTTTTCTTTTATGTATATCCATCTATGGACAAAAGAAAATAGCATTGTTATATTTTCTTAAAAATGTAATATTTGTTCTAATGTACACTACTGTTCAAAAAAGAACATAGAGATAAGGATATGGCTATGATCTTAGGCAACATGCTGTTGTCTCCTTTGTCTACAGATCAGTATTAGCTATTTTGGCTGCAGGAGAGAAAAATATCGATCTTCCAGTTACTGTTTGTTCTTCATCTCTCCTTACTCTCTAGAAAACAGACATTTTCAACTTTTACTTATTTCCAAAATGTACTTGTACTTTTACTTATTATAAATAACAGTATTTGTGAAACTTGGACATTTCCAGTTTTTGTTTTAGTCCTTTACATAGTGACCCCCTCAGCTTTCTCATCAGAATGTCTTCTTTCTTTGACATCTCTGAGTGGGATTATGGGAATCAAATTGTCTAATAGGGCCATATCACATCAACATAAAAATCCTTTCTCTTTTGAAGAACAAAGGTGTTTTTCCCCTTAAGTTTTTCTACGCAAATTTTAGTCTGTAATCATACAAATAAACAGAAACTGCCTCTGATGGGCAAGGCATTGAGAGTTCTGAAATTAGCTTTTCCTTAGAGGATCATCAACAGAAGAAGTTCTGTGCAACAAAGAATTAAACCTTAACCAGAAAAGAGGTCTGACCTCTGCCCTGGGCTTCTGGAAGGTAATCTCTAAGCCCTTGGGATGTCATGCCTGATGGGAGTATTTTTGTTTGCCTTGGGGCCCTGGAGTCATAAGGTGGAGATTGGCTACACTAAAAGACCAATAGTGTGATTTAGAGTGGAGACTTTGGGTCACACAGTGTCAGTAGACCTCCAGAGGATCTGCAGACTGAGATTAACCAAACGGGCAATCAGTCAGGCCTACATAATGAACCTCTGATCACTGAGGCTTAGGTGAGCTTCCCTGGTTGGCAGTATGCTGTGTGTATTGTCACACATCGGTGCCAGGAAGGAAACATGTCCATGACTCCATGAGGAGAGGAAAACAGAAGCTCCACATTTGGTACTGAGCTCTGCCCTATATATTTTTTCCCTTTGCTGATTTTAATCTGTATCCTTTCCCTGTAATAACCATGAATACTTCTGTGATTGGTGACAGAAGTGAGGACATTCTTGTTTGGTGACAGAAGTGAGAGAACAATTAGAATTGTTCTCTCTAATCATATAGTTGGCTAAAACTCTTATATCTTTATTTTTTGAAATAGAAAAAAATTCATGCTCCTATTTTTGGTATAGACCATTCTGCAATGGATCGAAGTATAAAAAGTGAAATTAATGTATAAAAATCTGGCATCTTTCTGTGTATGTTTATGTGTACGTTTGCGTGCGCAGGTTTCTGTGTGCTGACTTACATGCTGACTCTCCATATGTTGACTTCAGAAACTCAAAGGAGTGTGATGAGCTTACATTTGAAGCTAAAACAATTTAATGTAGTAACTTTTACAAACTTTCAGGAATAGTGGGGTGCAGGATTGGTGGCTGTCATTGACTCACCATTCAAGGATCTAGATGACCAGGAGCTGACACAGCAGCCATCACCTGCTCTCCCAATAGTGGAGCTAGCTGGTATTCATGACCTCTCCAAAGGATTCTGTCACTATCAACCACAGGCCTGAAGAAAATCTTCACTCCTAAGGGACTACAGAATTGCGGGCAGATTCTTAAATGTTTTTCATTGTCACTGAGATTTTGACTCAGTGTTGTAAAGAAAATGTAGAGAAAACAAAATTTGTGGGCTGAAAGCAGGGACCTCAATCTGAGCCCCAGCATTGCTTTTAATTAGCTATGAAACCTTAGGCAAGCTGTTTTAACCTCTCTGGACCTTAATTTCCCCATCTTAGAAAAAAAACAGTTGAACTAGAGGATCTCTTAGGTCCCACGTGGCTTTAAAATGAGGTGATGTGCTAGTAGTTTCAAAAACTTAGCTTCCAAACTGAGGTCAGATTTCCAAACTTGAGCAGCCAGAGGCACAAATCCTGGTGCTCTCTCTCTGTGCCTGCTAGGCTAAGAATTGAAAGTAAACTGCCTTTCTGCCTCTGGAAACAGGTGCAGTTTGGCATCTCTCTAATAGCAGTTTAAGTTTTTGCATCTCAAGCTTAGAAAACACTTTTACTCAGGTGTTTTTTACATGCCTGTTTTTTTTAAAATCATATAGGGAATATATTTTTAATTGCTATTTTATAGTTAGATTATTTTAACAAATTCCATAGCTTTAATTTATAAGATCTATTATACATTTTAATAAATTGTTATAATTAAAATCTATTAATAATCGCAGTATGTTTTTATAATACCTTGTACCTCATTGCAATTCCACCTCTCTCTAGCACTTTCAAAGCATCATGTCATTTTATGATCTATATCAGGCTATTAATATGTGTCACCATGGGGTGGATGGAAGGTAGAGAAGAGTAACTGGAATCAAGGGAAGAGAGGAGTGCAGAAAGCAAAAATGAACAAACAAAAAACAGGAAAAAATACCTCCAACCTAAAAAAGAAGTACCATGATGGCATCATTCCACTTAAATAAAAGTTCATGTGCATGCCCGCACATGTGTAACCAGGAAAGCTTATGTTTTACATGAATGCTTGGTATATATCTACTGATATATGGAAATAGCTATTTAAAATGAAACATGAAAAGACAAATTACAGATCAAGGTATTTAGTATATAGTGTGAGTCAATTCTGAAAACAAACCTGTGTGGGGTGTATAGTTTTGTGTTTGGATAAGCAAGGAAGAGGTTGTGAAAATGCATGTACCAAGCTGCTCATAGATTATCCAGGGCAAGTAGGATTTGGTGGGTGGTTTGGGATGGGCTGATAAACTCTTGGTCAACCCAACTCTGATTTTTTTCACTTGACTTAATGCGTACATTCCTTTTTATTTTATTTATTTATTTTTTATTTTTGGCTACACTGTGTCTTCATTCCTGCACGTGGGCTTTCTCTAGTTGTGGACAGCAGGGACTACTCTTCATTGCGGTGTGCAGGCTTCTCATTGCGGTGGCTTCTCTTTGTTGTGGAGCATGGCTTCTAGGCACGTGGGCTTCAGTAGTTGTGGCACATAGGCTCTGTAGTTGTGGCTCGCGGACTCTAGAGCGCAGGCTCAGTAGTTGTGGCGCACAGGCTTAGTTGCTCCGCGGCAGGTGGGATCTTCCCAGACCAGGGCTCGAACCTGTGTCCCCCACATTGATTCTTAACCACTGCACCACCAGGAAGCCCTACATTCCTTTTTTAATTTGAAAAACATTAAATTAGATGTAAAAATATAAACTGGTAGTATTTGTTAATTTTCTCTTTAACATAAGGGACTGTACATTGATGAGGTACTGCATCTGTGTGTATATAGCTTAACACTCAATTTATAAAACATCTTTATTTCATAAAATTTTGAAAATTTTCTTAATCATTTAAACATGGAATCATTTAAATTACTTTGAACTACTAAAACTAATTACTGCTTGTTTAAAACTGATCCATTCAATGTTTCAAACCTTTTAAACAGCAGGCAAAACATAAAACATACATAAATACAATGATTACCAAACATTAATGTACTCATACTTAATCTATTTGAAATCTTGGTAACATATGTTTAGCCCTTACTATTTCTATACTTGGTCTTTATTTATACTTTCTTTAGGGTTATGGAAATACTTATTTTGATATTGTCTTATGGCTTCAGAGCAGGAATATTCTAATATATTTCACATGTTTGAATAATCTTTTCAGACCAAAAAGGAAAAAAACATTGTCTCAGGCCCATCCAAGTTACAGTATCTGGATTATCAACAAATAGATTCTTTGTTGAGACCTGGGACCTGGTTACTTATTTGAGAGTGAGTCAAATCTTCACCCCTCTTTAGATTTGGCTTCCTGTGTATGTTGGTAGGACTTCTCTATTTTTCATTTAGAATTATTACGTATGTTTTTATATCTTAGTATCTTCCTTCTAAAGCTTACATTGTATATATGTGATTTGATTGTCCAGCATTATATGTCCTGTAGAATTATCATATATAGTGATCCATTCCCTTAGCATTATTAAAATATTAAGAACGCATTATTAGCACTTATTACAAGTTTGTTGTCAGCCACAGAATTAATGTGTCAGAAATGAGAGAATTATTCTGAGAAGTTAAGTTATCTCTTTAAAACATTTGTCTAATTCATCATTTTAGAATACAATATTCAAACAGAAGCACCCCATATGACCCAGCAATTCCACTTTTTGGTATAAAAAGCAGAGCAGCATTTTTCGTATTTTTGATGATCCGTGCACAGGGTGTGTGTGTGTGTATGTGTGTGTGTGTGTGTGTGTATGTATGAAATAATACAAAGTTTCAAGAAACAACTCTTACACTGTGTCTTGCAATACACTGGTATTTCTTTTTTATTCTATTTTTATTGCATCATGTCAGACTAAGGTCTGAGAGAAAATGCTGGTCCAGTGTGGCAGTAACAGCCCCACCCACCCTGGTTCAGAAGGGCACAGGCCCCATTGTCCTGTGGGGCAGGTGATTTCATGTCCTCGGTGTTAAAAGTCACTAGGCCTGCACCAGCCTTGCTCTCCCAAAACTGCATTGCTCAGTGTCGGTTCCCATAGAAAGCCTCCTAAGGACCAGCCAAGCCTGACCAGAAACAAGGGCTGGTTCTCTAACAAGCCATTTTACACACCCAGAATCGCTGTCCTCCTTCCTCCTTCAAGGGTTTCTAGGCCTTGGATAATTTCTGAGGAAATGTTTGTACCTCTGTACACCCGCGCTTCTCAGAAGCTGGTGTGGTTGCACATGATTTGTCCTTCCTGAGTTATTTCAAGGGGCCCGCACAACCCCTTCCAGAGGGACTGTTTTCAGTGATTCCAAGGTGAGTTTCTGACTCACTTCTCGCTACAAAAAAGGAAAAAGTTGGGTGTGGGTGTGTATACATACATACACACATACATACATATGTATATATAAAATTTTGGACAGGGCCCTCAGCCACAGATGATCAGTTAAAAAAACACCAGCAATGAACCTGCATTCTCCTCTGTATCTGCATCCCCTGGGAGTCCCCCACTCAGCTGCCTTAATTTCTGCTGTTTTGTTTCCCGAGTCCTTTCCACTGGGTTTTGCTTCTCTTCCTAGACGTCTGCTGTGTGTCCCCCACTGCTGCTTGGACAGCAGTCTGCAACCGTCCTCTCCAATTCTCTACTCCACCTGCTGGGCTTTTCTTCCATTATTCTGTATTTGCCCACTACCTGCAGAATGACATCTAAGGCAGTGATGGAGAGTTCAACATTTCATTATTCAGGTGAGACTTTGTCTCAATAAAATAGTTTTATTTTTTAAATTTAAAGGCCGTTAAAGAAGAGGTTTGACACACACTTATCCATTAAATAATGAATGATACAAAATGTTCTTATAAATGTTTGAGGTTGCTCTTGATCCCAGAATTTAAATGGCATCTTTCTGTATTTTAAACTATTTGATCTGCCTCCTGCATAGCAAGTCTCTCAGAAACACTCCTTACAGCACTATCTGTTCACTTTCGGAAATACTTTTCCAAAAGAATGGGTAATTCTCTTTAGGAACATCAAGCCGCTAAGGATTCCATTTCCTTTTGTGTATTCTATTGAGTATTTTGATTCCAGTAATGCCACCACATCTTTATAGTGTCTTTTAAATTGTTTATAGCTATTGAAATAACTCTGGTTTAAAATGCTCTTGTTCCCTACAAGTCAATAAAGCCTGTGGAGAGTCAGCTACTGACAACCTCCTGTGGACAATAATCTGCAAAAACAAAAACAAAACAAAACAAAACCTCTCAATGGTGAAGAATAAAATTAATGACTGTAGCCTGACCCTGACAAGAAAATGTTTTCATTTTATGTTTTATTTTCTTTAGGTTGTAAGCACAATGAGAAGATGTGTCAAGCAGGTTGCAATTTTGATAACATTTGTAGGTGGGTGATTTGCAGCAACCTGATTGTGGTTGCTTCATTTAAAACTAAGCCCTGTGCAAAGGGCATATTAATATTTGGTGTTTGTTGCTTGGGATGCATTCAGTTTGTCATAACCTGACTCCTCAGAGGACCAAGGGAGAGCATTCTAATTAACCCTGGCTGAGTTGCAATGGTACAGAACTGTTTCGTGTTGTGCTTTGTCTTTTTTCCTCCTCTTACTAACTTTAATAAAGCATGTAAAAGAGTTTTGAAACCACACACAGTGTTCCTCTGTGTGAAAGCTCTGTCAGCAGTACCACAGGACTATTATTATGAGTAACTTATGAGTTTTATACAGTTTGTCATTGGAGTTTCTTGAATTATAGCTATCAGGACACTTTGGGGGCTAGTCTGTCACTTTTAAGGAATTATATAGGACTTCTATGTCTCTGATGTGATGTTAGAGAAATGTACACTTGTATTTCACTAATTACTGGTTTAATTATAGTAAGCAACTTGTGGAAATATATTTTAAGGAAGATGTCATTCTCATCTTTCATGACAACAAAAATGAAATATTCTTAAACTATACTACTGTGGAAGGCATTTAAGGTAGAGCAAATGAGTGACTTGTCTAAATGAGGTTTGCTTAATATTTCTGAGGTTTTTGGTGAGAAGTGGATAAAAGGAGGTTAAATGAATTAGTGATGTAGAGGGTCTAACATGGTATCTGACACTTTAGATCCCTTCTCTACGGGCTTTTGTGTAGTTTGATGCAATGTGAACTTTGAATGTCTGTCAAAATCAAGAAAATAGTCTTCCACCCCAACTGTGATTGCCATCCAATTTGGGCATATTGGATTCACTTAGAGAACTTTTTCAAGCTGAATTAGCCAGTCCCTTTTTACAATCCACTCTGAAGATTCTGATAGGCTCTCTCCTAGGTGAAACATGATTCTTCTCCAGAAAACTCCCCTGAATCTTTTGATGACTTCTCTATTTTTATGTACCCTTTCCTTCTATGTCCCCACAATTCTTATAACTCATTTTGGACTATGAGTGTGTCCAATGACAAAAGCACATTATAGAAAAGCAGTCCAATGGCTACTTTTCTATAATGTGAGTGGATGTTCCTCCCACAAAAATATTTTATAATGAAGATGATTTAAATTCATCTTTTCTTTTTGAAAGGGAATGTACAGGAAACTACACTCAAAGCTACTTTGAATAGCCTGCTTTTTTGTTGTGTTTTATTTACATTTCCTGGAATATTTGAACTGTTCACATTCTGATTCAGTCATTTTAATGAATAGATGTGTTATGAGAGAAAGTTCTAGAACAGGTGGGACAGATGGTTTAGTTATTTGCATATTATAAATAAAAAGGAGAATTTGCTGGTTGTGATGGTTAATGACTTGTGTCAATTTGAATATGCTAAGGAATGCCTGGATAGAAATGTTGTTTCTAGGTGAGTCTGGGAGGGTGTCTCGGGAATAAATTACCGTCTACACTGGTAGACTGAGTAAAGGAGATTGTTTGCACCAATGTGGGTGGCCATCATTCAATCTGCTGGGTACTTGAAAAAAACAAAAAGGCAGAGGAAGTACAAATTCTCTTTCTCTGCTTGAGCTTAGGCGCACATCTTCCCCCATCCTCGGACATGCGCTCCTGCTTATTGGGCCTCTGATTCAGACCAGACTTATACCATCGGCCCCAAGTCTCAGATCTTGGACTTGAACTTAACACCATTGGCACCCCTGGTTCTCAGGTCTTTAGATGAGAGCTGAATTAACCACTGGTTCTCCTGGTTCTCCAGTTTACAGACAGCCGATTGTATGACTTCTTGGCTTCCATAATTGCGTGAGCCAGTTCCTATAATAAAGCTCCTCTCTCTTTCTCTCTGCTGTTTTCTCCCTTCCTTCCTCTCTCTCTCTGTCTCTCTCTCTCTCTCTCTATATATATATATAGAGAGAGAGAGAGAGACAGAGAGAGAGACAGAGAGAGAGACAGAGAGAGACAGAGAGAGAAAAAAAACTCTTTCTCTGGAGAGCCCTCATTAATACAGTGGTAAATCCAAGATTGATTTTTTTTTTTTTTTTTTTTTGTGGTACGCGGGCCTCTCACTGTTGTGGCCCCTCCCGTTGCGGAGCACAGGCTCCAGACGCACAGGCTCAGCTGCCATGGCTCACGGGCCCAACCGCTCCGCGGCATGTGGGATCTTCCCGGACTGGGGCACAAACCCTCGTCCCCTGCATCGGCAGGCAGACTCTCAACCACTGTGCCACCAGGGAAGCCCCAAGATTGATTTTTAAAAAGAAAAATATTAATACAAGAATAGTAGTTAAAACCTGCATATATTTCTTCTTTTCCTCTCTAAGACTACTGCATGAACGTGAACTAGTCATGTAAACTCTGAGCCTATTGTACCTCACCTGTAAATGAAGGAGCTGAACAAAATGAACCGCAGAGTCCTCTTCCACTCTGAAAATCTATGTTTTGTATGCCTTTCTCAGTAAATTTTGATAGTTGGGAGTACTAAATATTTTTTGTCTCCCTTCATTGCCTCCAGTTGCCGTGTGTGTGTGTGTGTGTGTGTGTGTGTCTTCCTTTTATTCTCATCTAGTCTAACAACTGATTGTATTTTCTGAGATTCCCACTAAGGAAGTGGGGGAGTAGAGGGTGCACAGATCGAATGCATGTTCTCTCTGTTTCATTTTTCTATAGACCCAAACATTTAACTATGGTGTGTTTCTTCCCCAAACTCTTGACTGAATTGCCTCCACATCTCTACTCTCGTGACGTCTGTACCCCGTCAGTCAGAACAACTCCTGAGTCTCTTCATGTTCTAGAAGGGCACTTTAACTTCCTGGAATCCCTGAGGCTAAATGCTGTGTGATAAGAGGAAGCTTCTCCTTTTGGTCCCACCTTCCTGACTTTGTTTTCTAAAACCATTTCATGTAGTTTTCATCTTTGGCTGAGATGCCAACTCTGGTCGTTTCTGCTATACTAAAAATGTATATATTTTTAAGCTTTTATATACTATACTAAAAATGTATGTATTTTTAAGCTTTTTACTTAAATAGATACGTAGAATACAAAATAATTCTAGAAAGTAAGTACTTTTTCCTTTTTTAATCTATGTGCCACTCTGTGATTTTTAAAAATTATTTCTATTATTATTTCATTTATTATTTAGCATTTGGCTAATTTTTATTTTTAACAAAGAGGAATTCTTACTCTCATAAATGTCAAAAGGAAGTCATATATTTCAATCTTTTCTGACTATCGTAATTTTATTTCTGAAAAATGTTTAAGAGTATGAAAAAGTCAAAAATAGTTGTCAGCTTTACTTGTGTGTGTGTTTGCCAGTATTTACTGATAGTCTGCTTGTGCCAGGTTTGCCAAGTGATGGAAATATGTCAACTTTCTTTGTCTTATCCATTAATAATGTATGATAAGGGCCTATTTAGAACATGTTTTGATCTGCTCTGAATTTAAGTTTCTGTGTCAACACCGAGCTATGTTTTTAATGGTAAGGAATACCCAGTCTCTAGAAATGGTTTCTTAGAAAATAAAAATGTATCCTGTCATTAAAAAAAAAAACTGAACTATCACTCTAGTTTTGTGTTCCATGTAATTTGAAAACTCAACATTAAATAGCTCCACAGGAGAAGGGTCTATTGATGTTCTGAAGGCTGGGCTGCCTTTGGATTTGCCTTTTCTGTCTGATTGCTTCTCACTGATCATGGCCTACTTGCCATGATTGAAATTGTTAGAAACACTTTCCTATCAATACAAATAGGAGATTTTGAATTTTTTCTCTCGATTCAATGAGTCAAAAACATATATAGTCAAAAACATGTATTTACCAGTACATAGACATAAAATGAGGATCTATATATATTTGACTGTATGTGTAGCATGGACAATTATTGGATTATTAGATGAAAAAAGGAAGGACAATAGAGAAATGAATTTTAACAATACAGTTAGAGTCTGGAAAACTCAAATTGATATCCCTATTGGCGAGTGCCTGTCTTCCCAGGATCAGATTGATTTGGTTCGAATCTTGACTTGGCTCCTTACTTGAAATGTGACATAAATGAGCTTGCTGAAGTAATTTGTATGCCTCAGTTTCACTATCTGTAAAATGAGAATATCAGTAGCACCTACAAAGCACTGTTGTTGTCAGAGTTAAATGAGTTAACACATATGAAGGTTTAGAACTGTCTCTCAGTAAATATTAGCTAATTTTATTATTACCTAATATTTGCTTCTTTTTTCCTCAAACTACTTCTTTTTAAGAATATAGACTTATTATTTATCTAAATTTTAAATTGAACAAAAACAATAAAAGGTACTCTTAACAAATCGTTGTTGTGCTATAAAAATGACTTGTAGCCCAGTAGAGTTTGGAGTAAATTAGATAATTTCTGATATATGGTTCTCTTTTGTTTTCTGTGTAAAGAGATACCTATTGTGAAGACACGGAGTTAGCATCTCCCCACAGTTAGGGCACCTGCCAGCCACTGGTGGGGGACTCTAACCCCCAAGGAGACAGGAGGAACCCCAAAGTGAACTGGTAGGAAGTACGGGGACCGAGAGGGGAGGAGAAGTGGAGACCAGACAAGATCAGCACCCCTGAGGCCAGAGAGATCAGGAGAGGCAGGTAGGAGGGACTCTCTGGGAAGAGTGGGAGAAGAGCAGAGGGCGATTGCCTGGCCCACTCAGGCAGGGGAGCCTGCTGAACTCCCAGGCTGATCCCCTGCTCTCCAGGCCCCCTCCAGGATGCGTGGGTCCTTGGGGGCATAGGAGGGAGGCTGGGGAGATCAGGGGAGGCAGGCAGGAGGGACCCTGCAGGAGAAGCAGGACAGGAAAGCAGGGCATTTGGCCCACCCACTCGAGACCAGGAAGACTGATAGGCTCCCAAGTGAGGTCCCCTGCCCTCTGAGACTGGGGTGGGGGGCACGCCTGGGACCCTTCTGTTCCTTGAGCCTAAGCCCCACCCCCCACAGCCCCAGGGCCTTTTCCAGCCCTGTGGGTCCTCAGCATTGGCCCCGCCCACCACCCAAACCTCGCCCTTGCTTAGGCCCCACCTCCACAGCCAAGGCCTTTCCATTCCCCCCCCCCCCCGTTTTTTTTTTCCTTTTGTTCCTCCTCTTTTTTACTATTGTGGTACTGATGTACCTTCTGGTTGTTGATTCATCTATACCTCAGACCCCACGGAATATTCATTGGAGTGAGGTCTCACAGAGTTCCTCATCTCAGCACCAAGACGCAGCTCTACCCAATAGCCTACAAACTCCAGTGTTGGAAGCCTCAGGCCAAACAACCAGTAAATCAGACACACAATCTCACTCATAAAAAAAAAAAAAATGAGACACCAAAAAAATATGTCATGGATGAAGGAGCAAGGTAAAAACCTACAAGAACAAATAAATGAAGAGGAAATAGGCACTCTACCTGAAAAAGAATTCAGAGTAATGATAGGAAAGATGATCCAGAATCTCAGAAATAGAATGGAAGCACAGACAGAGAAAATACAAGAAATTTTTAACAAAGGTCTAGAAAAACTAAAGAACAAACATTGTGTTGTTCATCTCTGTTTAACTGAAAAGAAAAATACACTAGAAGGAATCAATAACAGAATAACTGAGGCAGAAGAACGAATAACTGAGCTGGAAGAAAAAATGGTGGAAATAAGTGCTGAGGAGCAGAATAAAGAAAAAAGAATGAAAAGAATTGAAGACAATCTCAGAGACCTCTGGGACAACACTAAATGCACCAACATTCAAATTATAGGGGTCCCAGAAGAAGAAGAGAAAAAGAAAGGATCTAAGAAAATATTTGAAGAGATTATAGTGGAAAACTTCCCTAACATGGCAAAGGAAATAGTCACCCAAGTCCAGGAAGAATAGAGAGTCCCATACAGGATAAACCCTAGGAAAAACAAACCAAGACACATATTAATCAAACTAACAAAAATTAAATTCAAAGAAAAAGTATTAAGAGCAGCAAGGGAAAAACAAAAAATAACATACAAAGGAATCCCCATAAGATTATCAACTGGTTTTTCAGCGGAAACTCTGCAGGTCAGAAGGGAGTGGCAGAATATACTTAAAGTGATGGAAGAGCAACCAAGATTACTCTACCCAGCAAGGAACTCATTCAGAGTCTATGGAGAAGTCAAAAGCTTTTCAGACAAACAAGAGCTAAGAGAATTCAGCACCACCAAACCAGCTTTACAACAAATGCTAAAGAAACTTCTCTAAGCAGGAAACAAATCAGCTTCCAATAAATGCTAAAGAAACTTCACTAAGGGGGAAACACAAGAGAAGAAAAAGACCCAAAAAAACAAACCCAAAACAATTAAGAAAATGGTAATAGGAACATACATATCGATAGTAACCTTGAATGTAAATGGACAAATGCCCCAACCAAAAGACACAGACTGGCTGAATGGATACAAAAACAAGACCCACATATATGCTGTCTATTATATGTTAATTCACCATTACTAGAAACAGGAGTTCTATGTATTGATTTTTAAAGGGAAAAAGAGCAATTGTAAATGAATCAAGGCACCTGGCTGGTAAAAATGCTAATTGATCCCCCAGAAAGCAAAATGAAGAGCTAAAATCATAAGAGTCAAAAGAGACAGATTTTAATAACACCTTCACTCAGTTTTTATTAACTTTAGATTCCTCATTTTTAAAACAAAGAAAATAAGGATCTCTAAGTATCAAAAGCAAGAAAAGTTATGGGAAAACATTTTGTTTATTGTTATATGTTATATAAACATCAGTTGTTTATAATTGTTACCATGTCCTTCCAAAAATTTAGTTCTCTCTGATATGGGATCTACTTGTGGGAACAGTTTGGGGATTGAGTGAAATATAAAAAGGGGTTAAATAATTATAAAATAAAAATTGAAAGGATACCCTACATCCTTGCAACAGAAACATTTCTAATTCAAAATCAAAAGAATAAGCTATGTCCTAGACAAATAAATCAGATCCTTTTAGGTTTAGGTCAATTAATGTAATTTTTTTAATTGAGGTATAGTTTATGTAAACATTATATGTTTCAGGTGTACACCATAGTGATTCACAATCTGAAAAAGTTATATTTTATTTATAGCTATTATAAAATACTGGCTATATTCCTTGTGTTATGCAGTATATCCTTGTAGCTTATTTATTTTATACATAGTAGTTTGTACCTCTTAAATGCCTACCCCTATTTTGCCCTTTGACCCTTCCTTCTCCCCACTGGTAGCAACTAGTTTGTTATATGTGTATCTGTTTCTTGTTTTGTTATATTCACTAGTCTGTTTTATTTTTTAGATTCCACATATATGTGATTTAATACAGTGTTTGTCTTTCTTTGTCTTATTTCACTTAGCATAATATCCTCCAAGTCCATCCATGTTGTTGCGAATGGAAAATTTTAATTCTTTTTTATGGCTAAACTAATGTAAACTTAAACCTTCTCTTATATGCTCTAAATTAGAAAAGAACCCAAAGTTTATAATGAAAGTTTATACCTTTTTATAGACAATTTTTATTGAATATTGAAGGCTTATCCATGTGTTAGACCCTATTCTAAACGCTTCATGTATTCCTAATTTAGTACTAACAACTACCCTTTAACATAGTTACTGTGTGTTTCCATTTTACATATGAGAAAATCAATGTATGTAATTTAAGCAAGTTATGTAATATTTGTAGACAGTATAGCTCAGATTTTAATCCTCAATTATGAAGCCACATTCTTTTTTTTTTAACTTTTTATTTTATATTGGAGTATAGTTGATTAACAATGCTGTGATAGTTTTCAGGTTTACAGCAAAGTGATTCAGTTATACATATACATGTATCTATTCTTTTTCAAATTCTTTTCCCATTTAGGTTGTTACATAATATTGAGCAGAGTTTCCTGTGTTATACAGTAAGTCCTTGTTGGTTATCCATTTTAAATATAGCAATGTGTACATGTCAATGCCAAACTCCCTAACTGTCCCTTCCCCCTACCCTTCCCTGCTGGTAACCATAAGTTTGTTTTCGAAGTCTGTTTCTGTTTTGTAAATAAGTGCATTCATATCATTTTGTTTTTAGATTCCACATATAAGTGATATCATACGATATTTCTCTTTCTCTGTGTGACTTACTTCACTCAGTATGACAATCTCTAGCTCCATCCATGTTGCTGCAAATGGCATTATTTCATTCTTTTTAATGGCTAAGTAATATTCCATTGTATGTAGGTACCACATATTCTTAATCCATTCCTCTGTTGATGGACATTTAGGTTGCTTCCATGTCTTCGCTCCTGTAAACAGTGCTGCAATGAACGTCGGGGTGCATGTATCCTTTCAGACCATGTTTTTCTCCAGATGTGTGCCCAGTAGTGGGATTGCCGGGTCATATGGTAGTTCTATTTTTAGTTTTTTAAGCAACCTCCATACTGTTCTCCATAATGGCTGTATCAATTTACATTTCCACCAGCAGTGCAAGAGGTTCCCTTCTCTCCACACCCTCGCCAGCATGTGTTGTTTGTGGATTTTTTGATGATGGCCATTCTGACTGGTATGAGGTGATATCTCATTGTAGTTTTGATTTACATTTCTCTAATAATTAGCGATGTTGAACATCTTTTCATGTGCCTTTTGGCCATCTGTATGTCTTCTTTGGAGAAATGTCTATTTAGGTTTTCTACCCATTTCTTGATTTGGTTGTTTTTTTTTGATGATATTAAGCTTCATGAGCTATTTGTACATTTTGGAGACTAATCCCTTGTTGGTCACATCATTTGCAAATATTTTCTCCCAATCTGTGGTTGCCTTTTCGTTTTGTTTATGGTTTCCTTTGCTGTGCAAAAGCTTCTGAGTTTAATGAGGTCTAATTTGTTTATTTTTGTTTTTATTTCCATTACTCTGGGAGATGGATCAAAAAAGATACTGGTGCGATTTATGTCAGAGAGTGTTCTGCCTATGTTTTCCTCTAAGAGTTTTATAGTGTCCAGTCTCACATTTAGGTCTTTAATCCATTTTGAGTTTCTTTTTGTGTATGGTGTTAAAGAATGTTCTAATTTCATTTTTTTTACATGAAGCTGTCCAGTTTTCCCAGCACCATTTATTGAAGAGACTGTCTTTCCACCATTGTATAGTCTTACCTCCTTTGTCATAGATGAATTGACCATAAGTGTGTGGGTTTATCTCTGGGCTTCCTGTCCTGTTCCATGGATCTATATTTCTATTTTTGTGCCAGTACCATACTGTTTTGATGACTATAGCTTTGTAGTATAGTCTGAAAAATGTCATCAGTAATTTGATAGGGATTGCACTGAATCTGTAGATTGCCTTGGGTAATCCACAGATTCAGTCATTTTGATAATATTGATTCTTTTAATCTAAGAACATGGTATATCTTTCCATCTGTTTGTGTCATCTTTTATTGTTTTCATCACTGTCTTATAGTTTTCAGAGTACAGGTTTTTCGTCTGCTTA
The DNA here is from genome assembly GCF_964270905.1 of Leucopleurus acutus. Classification (NCBI taxonomy): domain Eukaryota; kingdom Metazoa; phylum Chordata; class Mammalia; order Artiodactyla; family Delphinidae; genus Leucopleurus; species Leucopleurus acutus. The sequence goes on from NC_139149.1 coordinate 53,717,523, forward strand.
GGTAAGTTTACTCGTAGGTATTTTATTCTTTTTGATGCCATGGTAAATGGGATTGTTTCTTGAATTTCTCTTTCTGATCCTTCATTGTTAGTAAGAAAATGCAACAGATTTCTGTGTATTAATTTTGTAACCTGCAACTTTACCAAATTCATTGATAAACTCTAGTGGTTTTCTGGTAGCATCTTTAGGATTTTCTATATATAGTATCATGTCATCTGCAAACAGTGACACTTTAACTTCTTCTTTCCCAATTTGGATTCCTTTTATTTCTTTTTCTCTGACTGCCATAGCTAGGACTTCCAAAACTATATTGAATATGAAGCCACATTCTTTACCACCATTCCATATTGCCATGGTGTCAAATGATTCAGGAAAAAAATATATAAACGTGATGTCTAAATAGAGATGGTAAAGTTTCCAAAGTAAATCATCAAGGAGAGACAAATGCCACAAATATATATAACAACAATTTGTAGGGATTTCTGGTTCTCATTCAGTTGGTGTTAAGATACAGCTTAATGATATGAATTTATGATCAGTTTAAATAAGGATTCCTTAAAGCATCTATAACAAGTTATCAAGAATACTCTTTTATTTAAGAGACAAGGGCACAAAACTTTTTTTTTTTTAAGTTGTTATGTAACAGCCAAAGATCAGGGGAAACTACATAAATAATTGTTTATTCTTCAAAGCAAAAGGTCATTAGATTTTTTTTTTTTTTTTTTTTTGCGGTACGCAGGCCTCTCACTGTTGTGGCCTCTCCTGCTGCGGAGCAACAGGCTCCAGATGCACAGGCTCAGCGGCCATGGCTCACAGGCGCAGCCGCTCCGCGGCATGTAGGATCTTCCTGGACCGGGGCACGAACCTGTGTCCCCTGCATCGGCAGGCAGACTCTCAACCACTGCGCCACCAGGGAAGCCCAGGTCATTAGATTTAATTTAGATTTTACCCTAATGGGATTGCAAAACTTAGGAGCTGTATATTGCTAAGTTTCTATTAACTTGGCATGACAATAGAAGATGATGGATTATTTTACATCCTAGGAAGACTGTCATAACTTGAGGAAGATTGGGTTCTAAATGAGGGTCCTATTATAACATATATCAACCACTACTACTAGTGGTTTCCATAGACATTGTATAGGTATAGGAGACCGCTTTCATAAATCATTTGTAGTTGAATTACTGAGTTCTGTTAGTCATGAAGTGAATTATGCTGCAAACAAGTAGTGGGCACTTAGTTTTTATTTTATGGACTTCAACACAGGTTTATAGATCATGAATTATATAATAGCACAATAACTGTCACTAGTAGTTAATCAAGATATTTGTTGATTTGCTTATGTTGTATAAAGGAGACTAAAACAATTCCTCCTCTCTAAAACAATCAACATCTGACTGCTAATTTTGTAATATATATGGAATCATTTCCTTAGCAACCACCATAAATCAGGTTACCTATCTTTGCTTTCTTGATATAGATTAATGTTTTGTAATAGAAATCAAATTTCCTTAAAACCATAACTCTTTAAATATTCAGATAGTATTTAATAGTAAAATAAGTTACAGTGTTGTGTATAACCACAATATCTTTTATGTCCTTCAAAACAGTGGACCCTAAAACTGACCAGGAGATTTTTTAAAATGCAGATTTCCAAGTTTCATACTGTGGATTTTTTATCCAGAGGGTGTATGACTTGGGTCAAACCTGAAAATCTGAAGATTTTTTCACAGCCAAGGAGCTTTGGGAACCATTGCTTTATGAGGCATCATAGCATAATCAAGGTTTGAAGTCTAACATACCTGAGTTCAACCCAAGTTTTGCTATTTCTTACTTGTGTAAGTTTGGGCAAAACATTGAACTTTTCTATGTCAGTATGCCTCAATCTCCTTATCCTTCAAATGCAGGCAAAACATAACTATCCTTTTTTTTTTTTTTTTTTTTTTTTTTTTTTGTGGTTATTCATTTATTTTATTTTATTTTTTTTTTAACATCTTTATTGGGGTATAATTGCTTTACAATGGTGTGTTAGTTTCTGCTTTATAACAAAGTGAATCAGTCATACATAAACATATGTTTATGCATAACTATCCTTTGACATGCAGTAAGGGCTATGAAAAACAATGCATGTTAAGCAGCCAGCAGAAACAATAAGTAATTGACTCAATAAATACGAGGCTTTCTTGCTCTGAGGAGTTTTCCTCTCAATAATGGTTTCCCCTACCATAAGAATGAAATTAATTCACTTAATATTTCTTGTTCTAGAGATTTCACTTGAGAATCTCAATGAAGATGCAACTTCAAATGATTTCTAGGAAAAATAGTAGTGCATTTATTTAAGGTAAATCAATGAAGCAACATTAAGTGGCTCTAAACAAGGATATACAATAGAACAGGAAGACTGAGATTAAGTTCAGGGATCCAATTGTTTTCTCTATCATGATTTTACAAAGCGCCATACTCTAAATCTGCTTTTTTTCAAGTTTAAGGATACATATTTCCAGCACTGAGGAAAGAATCTGAGAAGAAGTACAATAATGCAGTGTGGCCCTGACTGATGCTCATTCCGTGGCATATAGTGATGTAGTATTTAAACACAAATGGATAATTAGTTCACTGACTGCTTCTATAGGAGGCTGTGTTCTGTATTGGAAGTTAGAGGTAGAGAACATTGTCAAGGTGAATTCGTTGAGAAAAAGAATATGATAAAATGTATAGAAAACAGTTATTCTTCACCATACTGCCAAGGCTCCTGACACACTGAATGCAAAAAATAATCTCAAATACAGTGACAACATCCACCTGAGGACGCACTCAGGTTGTCTCTGGTGGAAACCAGTGTATTTCATCACTGGGTGGGTGCTTAGAATGCATCCTTCTTTGGTTTTAAGTTCACAGATGACACTGCACCAGATGGACTTTGTTTGAATTTAAGCTTCTAAATCTTAATAAAATGGAATCTAGAAGGACTGATGTTTATTTATAGCTATGTTCATTTTTGGAGGTCAAATGCACCTGATCTGTTATGGTTTTAGTGGGATATTTGCAAAGGGTCATGGTCAGGGGACCCTGTATGTTCTTAGATTGATTAAATCCATATTAGTAACATGACAAAAAATAGTGGTTGGGAGTGATCTCTGAATGCCACTGACATACCACGACTTTCTTCTTTTCGCCTCCTTTTACATCTCCTACCAGCTTAATATAAATACCAGCAGACAGATTTGTTGCCTCTAAGTACCCTGAGGCTTTTCCAAGGAGTCTTTCCAGAAGTGGTCATTAGTTTTGAAGAGCTATTCTGGAATCCCAGCTGGTGCTAGATTATTCTGAAGGAGTAATGGTGAATCTGAATACCTAAAAAGAGTTTTCTTACTTCCTTGGAAAGATTTTAGGATAGAGGTGAAAGAAATTAGGTTTAATTCATGTACAAGGATAATCAGTGTGCCTGAACTAACCATGCACAGCCCTTTTACTGCTAAGTGACTGTATAGTATTCCCAGATTTTGTGGAGTACATTTATCATCTGTTTCCCGTAGTGTTCTGTTCACTTGGTACATACCAGAAATGTCTCATCTTTTCAAAACTACCAGATAACCTCCACTTTTTACCAGGCTCATCTCAACATTATGTAGAATAGATGTTGGTACTACCACACTGCCGTGTTCTTAGCTTTAGAGATGTCCTGGAGCAAGATAGGGGCAGGTGAGTAGGGAAAAGCCATTTCTAGCAGTGTTGGAAGGTCTTTATTTACATTGGACCTCTTAGCAACCCTTCAACTCTAAGGTCATAAGACCAAGGAAAAATTCCAGGTAGCTCGTCATTAAGCATAAATTGAGTTTACCAGTATGTCAATAGAAAAACTTTTCCTCTTCTCTCTTGGGTTCTATCTTAGGGGGCCTGCAAATTAAATTAACAAAAGACAGGTTAGGAAGGGAAAACAGATTTAACCCTATCCATATATATGGAAGTTCATAAAGAAATGTGATTCAAAGTGGTGGTTAGAATATGGGGCTTATATACCATCTTAATAGGTGACAGGGATGGGGAGAAGGGCACTTACAGGAAAACAAATGACTTTTAGGAAAGATAAATGAGCCCTTAGGGGAATAGATGAGAGATACGATGGTTTTGAGATAATGTCTGTTTGGGTGTGATGCCGCCTTCTCATCTTAGAGAGGATTAGAATTGCTTCCTGGGAGGGGATTTATGAGGAGTTCCTTCTGAGTTCTTCTGGGAGGCTCTGCTTTTAGGCAGACAAGGGATTTCAGGAACTCAAATGCCCTTTGGTTTAAAATAATTTTTATCCCACAGTGGCATGTTCTGGACCCCTTCGTGTGTTATGCTTTGAATTGTGTCCCCCCACCCCAAAAGATACGTTGAATTTCTCACCCTACTCCCTGTAAATGTGATCTTACTTGGGAATAGGGTTTTGAAAGATGTAATCAGGTTGAGGTCTTTAGTGTGGGTCCTAATCCAGTATGCCTGGTGTTCTTTTAAGAAGAGGAAGATACCATGTGAAGACACAGACACACAGGGTGAATGCCATGTGATGACAGAGGCAGAGAGTAGGGTGAGGTAACTGCAAACCAAGGAATGCCAAAGGTTGACAGCTGTCGCTACAAGATAAGAGGCAAGGAAAGATTTTCCCCTACATGCTTCAGAGGAAGCATGGCTCTGCTGACATGTTGATTTTAGGCTTCTATCCTCAAGAACTGTGAAGCAATGCCTTTGTGTTGTCTTAAGCCACCCTGTTTGTGATACTTTGTTATGGCAGCCCTAGGAAACTAATATAACCAGGTATAGGGAACCTAAAGAGATCTTTCTCTCTCTCTCTTTTTTAACCACAAGCACCTTGAATATTTGAAGAAATTACATAAAAATCCACCCTATAACTTTGCAAAAGAAAGAAAAGGAAGAGACACACAAACCAATCTAAACCAAAACACAGACCGCCTCTATTGCTTACAAATCGACACACCTAACTGGAAAGGCAGGTTTGGTGAGTCTAGTAAATCAAGGAGAAGACTGAAATTCTTATAAGAAAAGTTCAAGCAAAAATTAGCCCAGACTCTTTTTTTATGAGCAGAATAATCCTTTACCTGACTCATAAATAAATGCTATAATTTATTCATAAACAAATGATAGATAAATTGTTCCAAAGAGGGCAAGTGATAGATTATACATTCGTCTTGACATCTGATTATTCCCACATATAAATCAATTCAAGATTCAAGTGTTTAGAAGCACCGTGAACAGAGTGGCATACTGAAATACATGAGGGTTTGACAGTAGTGATGCATTTTTCTAAAGTACTTATTAAATTCCTACGTGAAAGATATTTTAGATATATAAATATGGAGAAGGGGTGGTTTTCAGGAACATTCATTTAGAAGGGATAGGACCAAAGACAGTCTAAGGAAGAGCTTGAACACACCAGTGGAAAAGCAGAAGAGGGTATATACAAAAAACAGAAACTGGATCAGATAAGATGAAACAGAGTTTATGAACAATAAGAGTGAGAGATAAAGCTTGTTGGATAAGTTGGAGAAAGGATCATGGGAGGCTTTGAATAGCTATGAATAATATCTAACATTAATTGAATATTTAATATTTGTCCTGTACTTGCTTTGTATGCATCAATCATTTAATCATTATAATAACACTCCAAAGGAGACACTAATATTGTCATCACAATTATGTAGATCAAGATATGGAAACACACTGGTGGCGCAGTGGTTAAGAATCCACCTGCCAATGCAGGAGACACAGGTTCGAGCCCTGGTCCGGAAAGATCCCACATGCTGCAGAGCAGCTAAGCCAGTGCACCACAACTACTGAGCCTATGCTCTAGAGCCCACAAGCCACAACTACTGAAGCCCACGCTCCTAGAGCCCATGCTCCGCAACAAGAGAAGCCACCGCAGTGAGAAGCCCGTGCACCACAACGAAGAGTAGCCCCCGCTCGCCGCAACTAGAGAAAGCCCGTGCACAGCAATGAAGACCCAACGCAGCCAAATAAATAAATAAATAAAATATCATAAAAGAAAAGAATAAACATAGTAAAAAAAAAAAAGATATGGAAGCACAAAGAGTTTAGGCAATTTACTCAAGGGTAACATTTTGGAATCCAGAGGATTTGAATATAGGCAGTTTGGTGCAGAGCTCTTAATTGTTGTGCAATACACACATTCTAAAATGGCTGGATGGAGAGTTGAATAAGTTGACACTTTTATTTTTTGCAGGCAATGACATATAAAAATAGTTAATTAGAATGGAGTATTTACTATGTGGTAAGCACCACACTAAGCACTTTATGTGCATTATCTAATGTTAATCATCACATGTCGCTGTAAGCTAGGGCACTGGAGATTTTAGAGGCAATGTAATGAAATTTACCAAAATATTAAAGTAATGTTTTGGGGAAAATATCTGGCAAGTTGTATACTGGATCAAAGTGAAGGTCAAGAGAAGTGAGAAACCAGTTATGAAGGCATTCAAATAATCCAGGCAAGAGAAATGAGAGTTTAAATTTAGGGTAATGGAAGTGGGGGAAGATAAGAAGAAACTAATATGAAATATTGTAGGAGTAGAATAGTTACTGTGTGGCAACTAATCATTATAAGAGGAAAGAAAAAGTGAAAAATCATTGACAAATCTTAGATTCAGAACTTAGGTAACTGAGAGAATTAATGATACCAGTGATATCAGAGGAGACATAGAAGTGGAGGAAAAGATGAAGATGTCTATCATGGGCAAATTTAAGAAGTTGATGAGGCCATTCGGTGGGAGTGGTTTAGGCCTTGAGAAAAGTAGACAAGAGCCTCAGAGAGAAACGTCAAGACTGGGGAGATAGTCTTAGGGATGATATGCATACAGAGCAAAGGTGTGAGATTGGAGAAAGCTAACACAGGACAGAGAGAGAGGGGGAGAGAGGCACTAAGGGATTGCTACAAGCTCCTTGAGGATGGGAAGTCTTTTCAGTCTACTTCTTCCCCTTGTGCCTCTATGTCTTTGTTCCCATCCCCTGACCTCCTCCTCCTTCTCCTTTACCCAGTGTCGTGGTATATAATAGATACTCAGTATTGAATGAATGAGTGATGGAGTAAAAGAATGAAGAAATGAATGAGGACACTTAAGAATACCTATATATGTGAAACTTAAAGCCAGAGAAGAGGAACTTAAAATATTATTTAGCCAATGAATTACTATGCTATATAGATCCACATTATAGATGTAAGTTTTCTTCTGCAAGCCATATGTAAATACATTTCCTATAAATTCAATCTTATGAATCAAACATATTAGAAACGTTAATAGCAAGAATATTGTCATTATTACTAGAGTTAATTGAAATATCATCTCACATTAATATTTTGAATAAATTTGGATCACCATATAATACTAATCTTTACAGTACAGTTTCACATGTTTAGAAGTTAGCTCCCTTCCCAGGAGAAAGTCACTTTTCTCTTGTAGCATATTTAACAACCCTCAGTATAAAAAAAAGGACAGAGAATTCCTTTTGTGAACCTATGTCCCTATGTCTTGGATTTTCTGATATACAGGAGACAAGTTTGCTTGTCACAGTAACATTGAAGGATTTTTAAAAATGTATATTACATATAGAGGTATAGTATATAATTTACACTCAGTCACACATGTGAATTTAAGGTATGTTTATGTCTTAAATTATAATTATAAAGCTATAAAATCTGATATATATTTCTCATCTCTCATATATATATGAGAGCACATGTGTATAAAACCCCTATATATATTATAGCTCATATATAAAAATAAGTTAACATATATGTCTGTTGCACATAGTATACATGTTTCCATCTGACATATTTCCTTTTTTTTTTTTTTTTTTTTTGCTGTATGGGGGCCTCTCACTGTTGTGGCCTCTCCCGTTGCGGAGCACAGGCTCCGGACGCGCAGGCTCAGCGGCCATGGCTCACGGGCCCAGCCGCTCCGCGGCATGTGGGATCTTCCTGGACCGGGGCACGAACCCGTGTTCCCTGCATCGGCAGGTGGACTCTCAACCACTGCGCCACCAGGGAAGACCTCCTTTTTTTTTTTTTTTAACATCTTTATTGGAGTATAACTGCTTAACAATGGTGTGTTAGTTTATGCTTTATAACAAAGTGAATCAGATATACATATACATATATCCCCATATCTCCTCCCTCTTGCCTCTCCCTCTCATCCTCCCTGTACCACCCCTCTAGGTGGTCACAAAGCACTGAGCTGATCTCCCTGTGCTATGTGGCTGTTTCCCATGAGCTATCTATTTTACATTTGGTAGTGTATATATGTCCATGCCACTCTCTCACTTTGTCTCAGCTTACCCTTCCTCCTCCCTGAGTCCTCAAGTCCATTCTCGATGTCTGCGTATTTACCACTGTCCTATCCTGAGTTTCCTCAGAACCTTTTTTTTTTTTTTTTAAGATTCCATATATATGTGTTAGCATACGGTATGTGTTTTTCTCTTTCTGTCTTACTTCACTCTGTATGACAGACCTTAGGTCCATCCACCTCACTACAAATAACTCAATTTTGTTTCTTTTTATGGCTGAGTAATATTCCATTGTATATATGTGCCACATCTTCTTTATCCATTCATCTGTCGATGGACACTTGGTTGTTTCTATGTCCTGACTATTGTAAATAGATCTGCAATGAACATTGTGGTACATGACACTATGTCCCATAGTGGTATTGCTGGGTCAGATGGTAGTTCTATTTTGAGTTTTTTAAGGAACCTCCATGCTGTTCTCCATAGTGGCTGTATCAATTTACATTCCCACCAACAGTGCAACAGAGTTCCCTTTTCCCCACACCCTCGCCAGCATTTATTGTTTGTAGATTTTTTGATGATGGCCGTTCTGACTGGTGTGAGGTGATACCTCATTGTAGTTTTGATTTGCATTTCTCTAATGATTAGTGATATTGACCATCCTTTCATGTGTTTGTTGACAACCTGTATATCTTCTTTGGAGAAATGTGTATTTAGGTCTTCTGCCCATTTTTGGATTGGGTTGTTTGTTTTTTTGATATTGAGCTGCATGAGCTGCTTGTAAATTTGGAGATTAATCCTTTGTCAGTTGCTTCATTTGCAAATATTTTCTCCCATTCTGAGGGTTGTCTTTTGGTCTTGTTTATAGTTTCCTTTGCTGTGCAAAAGCTTTTAAGTTTCATTAGGTCCCATTTGTTTATTTTTGTTTTTATTTCCATTGCTCTAGGAAGTGGGTCAAAAAGGATTTTGTGATTTATCTCATAGAGTGTTCTGCCTATGTTTTCCTCTAAGAGTTTGATAGTGTCTGGCCTTACATTTAGGTCTTTAATCCATTTTGAGTTTCTTTTTCTGTATGGTGTTAGGGAGTGTTCTAATTTCATTCTTTTACATGTAGCTGTCCAGTTTTCCCAGCACCACTTATTGAAGAGGCTGTCTTTTCTCTATTGTACATTCTTCCCTCCTTTATCAAAAGTAAGGTGACCATATGTGCATGGGTTTATCTCTGGGCTTTCTATCCTGTTCCATTGATCTATATTTCTGTTTTTGTGGCAGTACCATACTGTCTTGATTACTGTAGCTTTGTACTATAGTCTGAGGTCTGGGAGCCTGATTCCTCCAGCTCCATTTTTTTCTTTCTCAAGATTGCTTTGGTTATTCGGGGTCTTTTGTGTTTCCATACAAATTGTGAAATTTTTTGTTCTAGTGCTGTGAAAAGTGCCTTTGATAGTTTGATAGGGATTGCATTGAATCTGTAGATTGCTTTGGGTAGTATAGTCATTTTCACATTGTTGATTCTTCCAATCCAAGAACATGGTTTGTATCATCTTTAATTTCTTTCATCAGTGTCTTATAGTTTTCTGCATACAGGTCTTTTGTCTCCTTAGTCATTTTGTTGCAAAGGTAAATGGAAGTGTTTCCTTAATTTCTCTTTTGGATTTTTCATCATTAGTATATAGGAATGCAAGAGATTTCTTTGCATTAATTTGGTATCCTGCTACTTCAGAAAATTCATTGATTAGCTCTAGTCGTTATCTGATAGATTTTTAGGATTCTCTATGTATAGTATCATGTCATCTGCAAACAATGACAGCTTTACTTCTTCTTTTCTAATTTGGATTCATTTTATTTCTTTTTCTTCTCTGATTGCTGTGGGTAAAACTTCCAAAACTATGTTGAATAATCGTGGTGAGAGAGGATAACCTTGGCTTATTCCTCATGTTAGTGGAAAAGGTTTCAGTTTTTCACCATTGAGAATGATGTTGGCTGTAGGTTTGTCACATATGGCCTTTATTATGTTGAGGTAAGTTCGCTCTATGCCTATTTTCTGGAGGGTTTTTATCATAAATGGGTGTTGAATTTTGTTGAAAGTTTTTTCTGCATCTATTGAGATGTCATATATGGTTTTTCTCCTTTAATTTGTGAATATGGTGTATCCCATTGATTGATTTGCATGTATTGAAGAATTCTTGCATTCCTGAGATAAACCCCACTTGATCATGGTGTATGATCCTTTTACTGTGCTGTTGGATTCTGTTTGCTAGTATTTTGTTGAGGATTTTTGCATGTGTGTTCATCAGTGATATTGGCCTGTAGTTTTCTTTCTTTGTGACATCTCTTTCTGGTTTTGGTGTCAGGGTGATGGTGCCCTTGTAGAATGAGTTTGGGAGTGTTATTCCTTCTGCTATATTTTAGAGGAGTTTGAGAAGGATAGGTGTTAGCTCTTCTCTAAATGGTTGATATAATTCGCCTGTGAAACCATCCGGTCCTAGGCTTTAGTTTGTTGGAAGATTTTTAATCACAGTCTCAATTTCAGTGCTTGTGATTGGTCTGATTATATTTTCTATTTCTCCTGGTTCAGTCTTGGAAGGTTCTGCTTTTCTAAGAATTTGTCCATTTCTTGCAGGTTGTCCATTTTATTGGCATATAGTTGCTTGTAGTAATCTCTCATGATCCTTTGTATGTCTGTAGTGTCATTTTGTTACTTCACCTTTTTCATTTCTAATTCTGTTGATTTGAGTCTTCTCCCTATTTTTCTTGATGAGTCTGGCTAATGTTTATCAATTTTGTTTATCTTCTCAAAGAACCAGTTTTTAGCTATATTGATATTTGCTATTGTTTCCTTCATTTCTTTTTCATTTATTTCTGATCGGATTGATATGATTTCTTTCCTTCTTCTAACTTTGGGGTTTTATTTGTTTTTCTTTCTCTAATTACTTTAGGTGTAAGGTTAGGTTGTTTATTTGAGATTTTTCTTGTTTCTTGAGGTAGAATTGTATTGCTATAAACTTCCCTCATAGAACTGCTTTCGCTGCATCCCATAGGTTTTGGGTTGTCATGTTTTCATTGTCATTTATTTCTAGGTATTTTTAAAATTTCTTCTTTGATTTCTTCAGTGATCTCTTGGTTATTTACTAGCGTATTGTTTAGCCTCCATGTGTTTGTATTTTTACAGTTTTTTCTCTGTAATTGATATCTAGTCTCTTAGCGTTGTGGTCAGAAAAGATACTTTATATGATTTCAATTTTCTTAAGTTTACCAAAGCTTGATTTGTGACCCAAGATATGATCTATCCTGGAGACTTCCATGAGCACTTGTGAAGAAAGTGTATTCTGTTGTTTTTGGATGGAATGTTTTATAAATATCAATAAGGACCATCCTGTTTAATGTGTCATTTAAAGCTTGTGTTTCCTTATTTATTTTCATTTTGGATAATCTGTCCATTGGTGAAAGTGGGGTGTTAAAATCCCTTATGATTGTGTTACTGTCAATTTCCCCTTTCATGGCTGTTAACATTTTCCTTATGTATTGAGGTACTCCTATGTTGGGTATAATTATTTATATAATTATAAATAATTTATAATTTATATAATTATAAATATTTACAACTGTATAAATATTTACAACTGTTATATCTTCTTCTTGGATTGATCCATTGATCATTACTGTAGTGTCCTTTTTTGTGTCTTGTAATAGTTTTTATTTTAAAGTGTACTTTGTCTGATATGAGTATTGCTACTTCAGCTTTCTTTTGATTTCCCTTTGCATGGAATATCTTCCCATCCCCTCACTTTTGGTCTGTATGTGTCCCTAGGTCTGAAGTGGGTTTCTTGTAGACAGCATATATATGGGTCTTGTTTTTGTATCCATTCAGCCAGTCTATGTCTTTTGGTGGGAACATTTAATCCCTTTACTGTTAAGGTAATTATCGATATGTATTTTCCTATTACCATTTTCTTAATTGTTTTGGGTTTGTTATTGTAGGTCTTTTCCTTCTCTTGTGTTTACTGCCTAGAGAGGTTCCTTTAGCATTTGTTGTAAAGCTTGTTTGGTGGTGCTGAATTCTCTTAACTTTTGCTTGTCTGTAAAGGTTTTAATTTCTCCATCGAATCTGAATGAGATCCTTGCTGGGTAGGGTAATCTTCATTGTAGCTTTTTCCCTTTCATCAGTTTAAATATGTCCTGCCAGTCTCTTCTGGCTTGCAGAGTTTCTGCTGAAAGATCAGCTGTTAACCTTATTGGGATTCCCTTGTATGTTATTTGTTTTTTTTCTCTTGCTGCTTTTAATATTTTTTCTTTGTATTTAATTTTTGGTAGTTTGATTAATATGTGTCTTGGCGTGTTTCACCTTGGATTTACCCTGTATGGGACTCTCTCTGCCTCCTTGACTTGATTGACTATTTCCTTTCCCATATTAGGGAAGTTTTCAACTATAGTCTCTCCAAATATTTTCTCAGAGCCTTTCTTTTTCTCTTCTTCTTCTGCGACCCCTATAATTCAAATGTTGGTGCATTTAATGTTGTCCCAGAAGTCTCTGAGACTGTCCTCAATTTTTTTCATTCTTGTTTTTTATTCTTCTCTGAGGTAGTTATTTCCACTATTTTATCTTCCAGGTCATTTATCTTCTGCCTCAGTTTTTCTGATATTGATTCCTGCTAGAGAATTTTAAATTTTATTTATTGTATTGTTCATCATTGTTTTTTTTGCTCTTTAATTCTTCCAGTTCCTTGCTAAACATTTCTTGTATTTTCTCCATTCTCTTTCCAAGATTTTGTATCATCTCTACTATCATTACTCTGAATTCTTTTTCAGGTAGACTGCCTATTTCCTCTGCATTTTTTTGGTGTAGTGTGATTTTACCTTGCTCCTTCAACTGCTGTGTGTTTCTCTGTCTTCTCATTTTGCTTAACTTACTGTGTTTCAGGGCTCCTTTTCTCAGGCTGCAGGTTCGTAGTTCCCGTTGTTTTTGGTGTCTGCCCCCAGTGGGTAAGGTTGGTTCAGGGGGTTTTGTATGCTTTCTGGTGGAGGGGACTGGTGCCTGTGTTCTGATGGATGAGGCTGGATCTTGTCTCTGTGGTGGGCAGCAGCACATTCAGTGGTGTGTTGTGGGGTGTCTGTGACCTTATTATGATTTTAGGCAGCCTCTCTGCTAATGGGTGGGGTTGTGTTCCTGTCTTGCTAGTTGTTTGGCATAGGGTGTCCAGCACTGTAGCTTCCTGGTCATTGAGTGGAGCTGGGTCTTAGCATTGAGATGGAGATCTCTGGGGGAGCTTTCACCGTTTGATATTACATGGAGCCAGGAGGTCTGTGGAAGACTCATGTTCTGAACTCAGCTCTCCCACCTCAGAGGCACAGGCCTGACACCTGGCCAGAGCATCTGGACCCTGTCAGCCACATGGCTTAGAAGAAAATGCAGATAAAGGGAACAAAGAAAGAAAAAGAAAAGAAAAGAAAGTTATTAAAATAAAAAATTACTAAAAGTTAAAAAGTCATAAAAAAAGAGAAGAAAAAGGAAGAAAGAAAGAAGAGTGCAACCAAACCAAAAAACAAGTGCACCAATGATAACAACACTAAAAACTGTACCAAGAAAAAAAAAAAAAAGGACAGACAGAACCCTAGGACAAATGGTAAAAGCAAAGCTATACAGACAGAATCACACAAAGAAGCATACACATACACACTCACAAAAAGAGGAAAAGGAAAAATAAACATATGTCTATATATAAATAGAAAAAGAGAGCAACCAAATCAATAAACCAATCTACCAGTGGTAATAAGCTCTAAGTACTAAACTAAGATAAACATAAAACCAGAAACAAATTAGCTGCAGAAAGCAAACCCCAAGTCTATAGTTGCTCCCAAAGTCCCCCTCCTCAATTTTGACATGATTCATTGTCAATTCAGATATTCCACAGATGCAGAGTACATTAAGTTGATTGTGGAGATATAATCTGCTGTTCCTGAGGCTGCTGGGAGAAGTTTCCCTTTCGCTTCTTTGTTCGCACGGCTCCCTGGGTTCAGCTTTGGATTTGGCCCCGCCTCTGCGTGTAGGTCACCTGAGGGTGTCTGTTCCTGTCTCAGACAGGATGGGGTTAAAGTAACAGCTGATTCAGGGGCTCTGGCTCACTCAGTCCAGGGGGAGGGAGGGGTATGGAATGCTGGGCGAGCCTGTGGCGGCAGAGGCTGACGTGACATTGCACCAGCCTGAGGCGCGCTGTGTGTTCTCCTGGGGAAGTTGTCCCTGGATCACGGGACGCTGGCAGTGGTGGGCTGCACAGGCTCCCAGGAGGGGAGGTGTGGATAGTGACCTGTGCTTGCACACAGGCTTCTTGGTGGCTGCAGCAGCAGCCTTAGCATTTCATGCCCGTCTCTGGTGTCCACGCTGATAGCTGCACCTCGCGCCCGTCTCTGGAGCTCGTTTAGGCGGTGCTCTGAATCCCCTCTCCTCGCGCACCCTGAAACTATGGTCTCTTGTTTCTTAGGCGGTTCCAGACTTTTCCTGGACTCCCTTCCTGCTAGCTGTGGTGCAGTAGCCCCCTTCAGGCTCTGTTCATGCAGCCAACCCCAGTTCTCTCCCTGGGATCTGACCTCCAAAGCCCGAGCCTCAGCTCCCAGCCCCCGCCCACCCCGGTGGGTGAGCAGACAAGCCTCTCGGGCAGGTGAGTGCTGGTCGGCACCGATCCTCTGTGCGGGAAGCTCTCTGCTTTGTCCTCTGCACCCCTGTTGCTGTGCTCTCCTCTGAGGCTCTAAAGCTTCCCCCCTGCCAACCCCCGTCTCCACCAGTGAAGGGGCTTCCTAGTGTGTGGAAACTTTTTCTCCTTCACAGCTCTCTCCCAGAGGTGCAGGTCCCATCCCTATTCTTTTGTCTCTGTTTTTTCTTTTTTCTTTTGACCTACCCAGGTACGTGAGGAGTTTCTTGCCTTTGGGGAAGTCTGAGTCTTCTGCCAGCGTTCAGTAGGTGTTCTGTAGGAGCTGTTCCACATGTAGATGTATTTCTGATGTATTTGTGGGGAGGAAGGTGATCTCCACGTCTTACTCCTCTGCCATCTTGAAGGTCTCCCCTATTTTATTTCTTTAATATATTATTTGCCCAAATCTCACACCTTTATGAAAAATGCATCTCTCAAAATCTTTCTGAGTATTCTGAGCACTGACTTGTGATGTTATCATGTGTCTCAGCATAATTGTATTGTTACCAAGGTCTTTTTCCATATTGAATGTATAAACCAGCACAGGTGGTTCATCACATCCCATGTGCAGTATTTTTTTTCTTCCTAGCCTGCAAGTGTGATCTCAGGAGTTCCTGTTACATCTAAACAGTCTGATTCCAGGATTACTTTCATGAGAGGGAGACAAATTTTGCCAGGATAGAAGCTATTCTGCGCCTTTTCACTCTTAGAAATAAAGTGATTTTTAAATTTTGTTTTAAATATTCATTACCCTACAATAAACTGGGACAATGTAAGTGGAAGTTTGTGAGGGTACCAGAGACATTCTTAAGGTTATAGAGTTCTTAGGATGAGAAGAAAGAATAGGTCACCTCATAAAGCTACTTATTTTACTGAAGGGGAAACTAAATCTCAGAAAGGGTAAGTGATTTTTTTTCTAAATTTGCACAGCTTTTGGATGGAAGTTGAGTCTAGAATCGAATTCTGTTATTTCTCTTTCGCTTTCTTTCCTTATTGACATACATATTGAATCCTAGTTTTCAATTACACTTAAGACATGAATTTCATTTTGTTGTAAGAAAAAGAAAAAATGTATTCAGTCTAATAGGAAAACTTTCCTTTTTATTTTGAGGTCATCCCTGCAGATGATTCTAGCTGGTTTAGGAACATAAATCAGAACATCAGAGGTTTTCTCTGCTGAACCTTCTCTATCCAATGTGCTCAATCTACTAGCAGCTAAGCCTTGATGTCATTTTCATCCTCGTTCTCACTTGCAAGAGACTTAACTGAAGTTAAGAGACCAAAAATTGTGGTAATTTTATAAATGCCTTTGTTTTATGAGAGCAGATATGCAAATGTTATCTCATTTTACTTCAGAATTTCTATTTTTTTTAACATCTTTATTGGAGTATAATTGCTTTACAATGGTGTGTTAGTTTCTGCTTTATAACAAAGTGAATCAGTTATACATATACATATGTCCCCATATCTCCTCCCTCTTGCATCTCCCTCCCTCCCACCGTCCCTATCCCACCCATCCAGGTGGTCACAAAGCACCGAGCTGATCTCCCTGTGCTATGCAGCTGCTTCCCACTAGCTATCTATTTTACGTTTGGTAGTGTATATATGTCCGTGCCACTCTCACTTTGTCACAGCTTACCCTTCCCGCTCCCCATGTCCTCAAGTCCATTCTGTATGTCTGTGTCTTTATTCCTGTCCTGCCCCTAGGTTCTTCAGAACCATTTTTTTTTTAATTCCATATATGTGTGTTAGCATACGGTATATGTTTTTCTCTTTCTGACTTACTTCACTCTGTATGACAGACTCTAGGTCCATCCCCCTCACTACAAGTAACTCAATTTTGTTTCTTTTTATGGCTGAGTAATAGAATCTCTATAAGTCTGTTGAATTCATACTGCTCCTCCTCCTCAGTTTGGCTGAACGCTCCTTTTCCTGTTGGTGGTGCTGGATTCTCTATGATAGGCCGTGTTTGTGCAAACAGACAAAACTTAACAATTTGCAGAGTGAGCAAGCATCATCCTTATTCTCTTTTTTGATGTTGTTGAGATTCTAAATCATGAGTTGAAGAAATTCACAATTGTCATTTTTTAGCCAATATTTCTGGGTTCTTTGCTAGAGACTGAAGAATTAAGAAGCAGTTCCTGCCCTAATGTAGCATAAGATCTAGTAGGGGAGATTAAAACTTAACTCATTTTAATATAATGTCAACAGTGCCATGCAGCAGAAAATGCAGCAGGAGGCAGATGAGGGCCAGATAATGATACAAAGAAATAAGATTTTTCAAACAATCTTCTTACCCAAGAGAAAAGACATCTTGAGATGGCCATCACATGGCAGAGGTTTGCATTTTTCAATCAGGGTCCCTCATGTGAACAAGAGAACACAGAAAAAGCTTGAGTGAATTTTCTCAGTTCTTCCAAAGATGTTATATGACTAATAATATTCTAGGTGGAAATTTATTTCATATAATGGATGCCTCAGGACACTGGAACTTAGTTCCTTCATGGAAATATGGTGAGACAGCTCAAATATCTCTCTAGAAAGTCCAGAATACTGGGTCATGTTTGGCTTGGTCTTTAGAAGGAGATGGTTCAACTGTCCTACTTTTCTGTGTGAAGAAAGACTCAAAGAGAGACATGTCAGTCAAAAAAGAGATATCTGTGGATGTGAGAGTTCAAGTTTTCTTACTTTTACAAATAATTCAGTCTGATAAAAAACAAAATTATGAACATGCAATCCTAGATACCAGTTGTCTAGAGTGAAACCTAAGGAGTCTGTGTACAGATTAGGAAAATGCAACCATCATGTTCTATCTTATCCTCTCTAGCAATTTGATTCTTAAGCTGAAATAAGTTCCCTGAACACAAATTAGATTTAGCACCACATAATGTAATTTCTAGTGCCCATTTCAAAAATAGCAAGAATTTAGCATTTGTTCACAATCTATTGAAGCCAGACCAATTGACCAGTTCATTTCCCTGCCAACCAAGTTGCCCAGTGGCCCAGGGAATTCCCTGGTGGTTCAGTGGTTAAGACTCCACTTTCACTGCGTTTTCACTGCCAAGGACCCGGGTTCAATCCCTGATTGGGGAACTAAGATCCCACAAGCTGTAGAGTTGCCCAGTGGCCTGTGTTTAGGTAGATTGAAAATAACTATTTGTTGACTTTTGACTTTTAGCAACAGATCTGTCTGCTCCAGAGACTTGGGCTCTCTGTACCTGGCAGAACATTAGAGTCAGTTCTTTTGCTGTAGGTCACTTGTGCTCTTCTCAGAGATTTCCTACTGGGCCTCTCTATGTACAAGTTCTGTATCTTGAGTGTGGACTGTGTTCTGGTGGCCACAGCCTCCTCAGTCTTTGGTTTCCTGGATGCCTACTCTCCACAGTCTCTCTCTTTGTTGAGCTAGAATATGCTCACTTTCCCAAGTTGTCCACATCTCTTCCATGAGAAACATTCATGCATCCTTGACTCTGATAAATTCATAGAGTTAAAGCTGATCCCAATGCAATGGCTTTCCCTCAAAATGCAACCTTTTATGTCTCATAATACCAGAGGCCTCTCTAAATAATCTGAGGATGAGGCATGAGGGAGTGGGACCCCCAACAATGCCTTCTAGAAAGAGATCCTCCCCAGGATTGTCTCTTTATAATCTTCTGTCTACTCCAACTGAGATGTCTTTTTGTAGCCACTGTCTCTTTACAGAGCTCAAGAGTAACAACACTAGTCTTGCAAGTTATTTTTTGTAATTCTCCATGAGAAAGGTAAAAAACTTTTTGCCTGTGAAAGCAGTCACTACTAATTACCCTATTGTAAATGTGTGTCATTGTTTGACACAAGGAATTCACCCAAACAGATTCAGTTATACTAGGCTCACACAGTAAGGGTTGCTTGTTATGCCAGTCATCAGAATGTATTAGATCAATTGTAGTTAATTGTACATATGTTTTTAACCTAATATCAAAAAAATAAGTTGAAAATATTGAAAAACTAGGGTTAATGATGAATGAAATACACTTAATCACATGAAGCAGTTAACATTTGTTCATTTATTTACCCTTCATCATGCAAACCCCCTATTTCAAGACAATATATCATTATATAGAATTATTGGCCAATAGTTCACATCTCCCACTGTGAAATTCCTAATGGTCGATCTTCCCTCTTCCCTTCAATACTAACATGAAATCATTGACCTGTGCCAGCCAATCAGAGGCTCCCATATAAGACTTTGCCACTTCAAGAAGTAATATAGAGACACAAGGATAGTTAAAAACCATTTAAGTCTGAGTACAAATGATAGGATGATGAAGATCATAGCAAATTTATATAATGTTTTAAAAATTGAAAACGAATTAAGCATATTTCTTATTTTAAGTCCAATGCTTGAGTCCAGTTTGCCTCCTTAGCAATGGCAGTGGGCAATGACTCAAACCTAACTGATCTTATCACTCTGTCCTCCTGGGTGGGGGAGGGCCCACACTGGACCAGTGAAGTGTGTCTCCCAGGACTTTTAAACTTAGTGCAGTTGGTGAAGAGTTTCTTTTTCTCTGGTTACAAAGATGTAAGCTTTGGGTCCCAGAGGTTCTGACAGCCCATCCTACTGCATGGAGGAGGTAGAGTCTCAGACAAGAGAAACTAGAGGAATGATGGCAGATGTTGAGAGGAAACTTACAGAGTTTAAATTTCTGGTTGTCTCCCACTCTGTCTCTGTGATTCCTGTGGTTTGGTTTTGTACATCAATGTATTCCCCTTCTTTCTTAAGCCAGTTTGAAGTGGATTTCTATGGTTTGCCACCTAACTGGCCTGAATAAAGTATGGTCCTTCACAGATGAATTTGCACGTATGACTGTCAGTGCAATCAGTTTTTAAAGTCAATTGGCAAATTAGAAAATATGCAGTTTAAAAATGAATAAGATTTTATGGAAATGGTGTTCTTTCTTAAGCCAGTTTGAAGTGGATTTCTATGGTTTGCCACCTAACTGGCCTGAATAAAGTATGGTCCTTCACAGATGAATTTGCACGTATGACTGTCAGTGCAATCAGTTTTTAAAGTCAATTGGCAAATTAGAAAATATGCAGTTTAAAAATGAATAAGATTTTATGGAAATGGTGGAGTCTTATTTGTAATGAAGGTGAACTATAGAAATCCTTTAAACACACACACACACACACACACACATATACACACACAGCCTATTCTAGACAAAACACTAATCCATCCACTAAGAATATGCATTTATAAGGGAGAATCTTGTAATAATTGTCTACGGTAGAGGAATAGAGTGATTAAACAACTCTGGAGTCACCCATATTAGACTCAAGTCCTGGCATTGTCTTTTATTAGAAGGTGATTTAAAATATCTTTCATAACTTTGCTCTTAGTAGTGCTTGTTTCATAATATGCTTGTGAGGATTGTATCTATTCATGTGTAGTGCTTAGCAGAGAGCCTGTTTGAAAATACAGTGAGCACTAAATAAAAGTTAGCATTCATCATTAGCATAAGGCTAGAGGTTATTTCTATTCAAAGTCTGGTATTTTATGAAGCAACACTTTGTTATTATAGGTAAGGGTTATTGTCATCCCTTTGTATCTTCCAAAAAGATACATTTCAGCCATCATTTTCTCCCTCAACATGATTCATGGCTTAGAAATGATTTTTTTAAAGTGAGTAATAAGCAGACAATAACCTTGATGAGCTAAAGTTAATGGGGACAAAGAAAACCTTTGGTTAATTAAAGTCCATGGGAAACTGGTAGTTAGTAGGTTAAACAGTGATGGAATGGATAGTAAAACACAATTTTGGATGATGAATTGATTTAATCATAGTTTGTTTTGTAATTAAAAATCAATTACTGTAAAGCAGGATGGGGGAAATGTTGCCTTTGCAGATATGGCAATGTTAAAAACAGTGAATTTAAATAGTCCAATAAAGTATTTATTCATGATATTCTCTTCTTGTTCCATTTTTTCCCCTTAGGATTGATTACCTCAGCTTTCCTGACATAAACTTTTGTATGCTGATGAAGGGAGGTGAAGCAAAGCATTTTGATTAGCTACAGTGTAGATCAATGCTTCATAGTGTTTACCAGAGCAAAGAGAACATATCCCATGCACTTGGAAGATGCCTTCCTAGACAAGCTGCAGTGGAAAGACCACTTGGCTTTTAATCACATTTTCAGACTTAATAAATTCTCAGCAGAAGTTCAGGTCCCATCAAGTAAACTCTCTATATTTTTTTTCCTTGACATAACAATAAAGAACAGTGTTATTCCTTTTTTTCAGGAAACCTCAGAGAACATGCGATTTTATAGATTTGGGCTCCAGCTGATGCTTCTCATTATACTTTATATGCTTGCTTTATCCAGAAGAAAAATGCAAGAACTTAATTTGAATGTGTGTATACAGTGTGGTTAAGTTTGTTTTAAACCCTTCTTTCAAAAGGGAGTAGATTTTTCAAACAAATCCTAAATAGTGACCTTTTTAGCAAGAGGATTCATATTTCAGGCTTTTGAGAAGTCTCTTCAAGACTGACTTTTTACATAGAATTAATGACTGCAAAAATGTGGCCTTTAAGGATCAAAGATATTTCGAATTGAGTGGCTCAGCCGAACTGAAGGATGGCTCTGGTTGTTGCTTAGACAGCTTTTTGTTTCCAAAGCAACAGAAGGCTTTTCATGTTTATTAGAGCTGTTCGATAAAGTGCATAAGCATAGTACAATTAAAGTTAATTATCAAACTTGACCTTTTATGTGCTCACTCTTCCAGATTTAGACACATACATACACACACACAAAGAAAAAAAGAGTCTTTTTAAAGTATTAATGATTAAACATCTTTTCAATATTTGATATTTTGTATTGGTAAAAACAAAACATTTGTAATGTATAGAGCTATCACTTAATTGAGAAACACATGAACCTCAGAGTCAGCTTTGGGTTGGAAACCCTCCCCTGCCCTGACCCTTAAGGTGTGGTCTGGGGCAAGGAGCCTAGATTTTCTGAGCCGTACATTTCTCATCTGTAAAATGGAGGTGATAATAACTGCCCAGTAATATTGTTATGAGAATTAAATGAAGTTGTAAAGGGAAAGCATTTGAGTCCTCTATTTGACATATAGAATATGCTCAATAAATGGTGATTAGATTGATGGTGGTGATGCTAATAGTGATGTTTTCTTTCCCTATTAGCCTCTCCTAGGGAAAGCGATCATGAACCTCATTCTCACTTATAATCACACTTCTAAGCTGATGTACAAAACACATAAACAGTTGCTTCTGTGTACGTAGTATGAGTCCCAAACTGTTGGACTTTTCAAAGAAATTCCTTTTGTAAGCCGCACATGATAGAAATAATTTTCCCTCATTTGATAACTCAGTCTGTTAGGAATTTTATAACTTAGTCTCTTTTTTTACCTCAAACAGTTCAGTGTATTAAGGTAACTAAAAATCAATCCTTTTAGAGAATGCTAGAGTTTCTATCATAAAATTGTGTGTTCTTCATGTAAAAAGGAGTTGTAGAAATATATGTTCGATTCTAATCACTTAAGTAGAATGGAGTATAGGGAAATTCATCTAGTGATGTTTCATAATTGTGATTCTTAAACTTTAGGAAGAATGTTCTGGACAATAACAAAACTATAAAATGGGAAGTATTTTACCTTGTTTATATGTGGAATATCAAATAAAAAAATTGTTGGTTGTGTGCCCAAATCCTATAGGGTTCTACAAGGATTCAAAACAACTTATAGCAATTTTACTGCAATGTTATGTGTAGAAATAAATGTAATGTGTGAATACATTTTGGAAAATGTCATAAGTATACAATATCTACCCTGTTTTATTATTCCCAGAATTTAGCACTGTGAAGAAAGAGGGGATAAAAATGTGCAGATATAGGAACAGGAAGTAACTTTTTATATTTGTTTTAATGTTTGAGAAACATGTGCATTGCCAACTAAACATTCATTAGTATACAAAAGGTATCAGAACTGCACCTCACTATTGCAAACTACCATGTTTTAGCAAGATAAATTTAGTTATTTAATGCAGATTACAGAATTCTACCTATGCTAAAGGACGAATACAATTTTGTTGGTTTTGTTTTTTCCTTGTTTTTAAGTTTTGGCTTTTAATGCTTATTTTTAATATCAGACTGTATAAATTCGTGTCTTTCTTTTAGTTAGAATCCAAGATCTAACAAGTGAGTTAACCTCTCAATTTTTCCTGTTGAAAGAGTAGCTGGTTCCTAGAAGGCCAGCAGAGGGCAGCAAAGCCTAGATGTTAACACTAACCCTGATGGATGCCTTGTCCACGTAAAGAGCAAGGACGGAAAATGGCATACATACAGTCTGATCTGGCTTGAGTTCGGGATGTATGTAGCAGATGACAGTTCTTTTGGATACGACGTTTAAGAGTAAACGGAGAGGGTCTTAGAACCTCAAAACACTAGATAACTCTAACACAAACTGAGCAGCTCCTTGAGTTTATAAAGAGTAAGGCCACTGAGGCTGTTTTTTTAAATGAACATCTAACCTATTGAGCAAACAGTCTAAGATTTAAGTTGAGTAAATAGATTCAGAAGGATTAGAATGATATAAAGAAACCCTGAGCGTTGTGGATGGGACAACATGAATGATGATGGGTAGCCGTGACTTTTTTCTCTTTTCTGCTCTTCGTGTTTTTTTTGGCCATCATCTGTCTCCCTCTCACAGATATTAACCAATTTCATGTCTTTCATTTTGCATCTTTAACAAAGCTAAATGGGAGAATCTCAAAGCACTCTAGAGTTTTTCAGGTGAAGGTGTGTAGGTTTGTTTTGTGAGAACAGGAAAACCCACCAGTTAAGAATAATTAGCAAAGTTGGTAGTATTTTTTTAAATTGAAGTATAATTGACATTAGTTTCAGGTATACATCATAGTGACTCAATATTTATATACATTTTGAAGTACTCACAAGTCTACCGTCTGTCACCATACAAAGTTATTACAATATTACTGATTATATTCTCTATGTTGTACGTTAACACCCCCATGACTTATGGGTGCTATTGTTTTAATAGAAAAAACTCCATTCTCACATTGAATGTTCTATGGAATAAGTAGTGCACAAGCTATTTCTACACCTCTAACCTGGAAAATGTTCATTATCTCAAAGAGGTTTATTTAACAGTTGAAGTGAGAGCTGAAAAAGGTCATGGCCACAGGGGGCGGAACTATTTTATTCTGTCATTGGTATCATTGAGGACATAGTGTTTTTAGAGCTGACAAGCAAATAAAACCATACTTAGGCGTACTCTCTTCTATCAGCCCATTCATCAAACCACTGGGGGTAACAAAGTATGGTTATGAGATAATTGTTTTGCAAGTGGAGACCTTCTTTCCAGCTCTTCATCTGGTAGGAGATCCTTATGCCTGCTGGGCAATTTTGGAGACAAAGAACAACAGGATGATTTTCTCTCCAACAGCAGCTTCTATTAACCTCCTGATGTTTGGCTCAGAGGGTTGTGATTATGATCCTGCTGATACCAGCCACCCATCTCAAATAAAGGAGCAATGTTTTGGTTTGAGCAGTAAGAGACTGAAGACTTGGAGGTTTGTCCCTGATAATGCAACTGTGCGAGGATGAAGTGTAAGAAAATATGCTATCTTCCTAACTGTCTAGTGTGGTACTCAACTGAACAAATACCTGATGAGTTTCTGCTATGACCTTAGGAATGTATTAGGTATTATAGGGACACAGAGGAGGGTTAGGCACATCACTTGTCCTTTGGAAGCTTATAGCCTTTCTGTCAAGAAGAGGTATATACAACCACAAAAATGCAACCCAACTTAAATGCTAGGTTGAAGAGACTTCTGTCAGAGAGGAAGTGTGATTTTTTTTTTTTTTTTTTTTTCGGCACGTGGGCCTCTCACTGTTGTGGCCTCTCCCGTTGCGGGGCACAGGCTCTGGATGTGCAGGCTGAGCGGCCATGGCTCACGGGCCCAGCCGCTCCACAGCATGTGGGATCTTCCCGGACCGGGGCACGAACCCGTGTCCCCTGCGTCGGCAGGCGGGCTCTCAACCACTGTGCCACCGGGGAAGCCCAGGAAGTGTGATTTAGACGTTAAATGATTCTGCTTGATGTCTAGGAGAGGAAAGAAAATTCCTCAGGCAAAGGTACATATTGGAAACCACTCTAATTTGCTGCCTGTTATAATTTACATATCTCTAGTTGGTTAAATAAAAATACTCATCACTCTATACATATTCTGGCATTCTGATGAGTAAGCTCTTCTACTTTTCTCATTTTGTAAATAAGGCAATCAGGATGTTGGGAGATGAAGTGATGAGTCTAGGGCCAAAAGTATTAGGAGTTAAGAATAGTCTTTGGATATACATTCCTTGAATTTTTTTGTCTCTTGCCCAACCCAGAGTTGTGGGAGCTATTAGCAAACCTTCAATAACAACCATATTAATCGTTTCATTAAATATCAACTAAAATGTTTTAGGTCATTTTGGCTAATTTTTAAAGTCTTTCATATTAAGGTTGAAATGTTAAAGAAAATCCAGGGAAAGACAAAAGCAGACTAGTTTCTCCATGCACTGTGACCATGCTAAAATGAAATCATGTAACTACCAAATTTGAAACTGAGGAATTCCAAGCAATGCCTCTACAGTGGGCATTCTGTGTGGATGCTAAAACCATCTTAGTGCTGCCAGTGTGGATCTGCAAGCTTTTCTAGGACAGGGATAATGTATTATAAAACTCTTAGTGCCCTGTATAGTATAATTTCCTGCTGAGGGGAAAGGGTTGACTTGTCCAACACTGATCATCTGCACGCTGGCCTCCCAGGAAAGGAGTTGACCTCCCTGCAAAGCTCCATGACACTGGCTATGCCTGGTGCTTAAGGCAGTTAAGGTCAAGGACAAGACTTGAACTCCAATTTCCATATGATGCCAAGAGGAAAGTCTGTTTCTTCCTCACCCCATGGTGGGAGATATAGCTATCCATATCCACATGGACTCCAACACCACAGCACCCTAGAGTTGAGCTGGTAGGATAGGACTGGAGCCCAAGTTCCACCTCCTCTATTGCTGTTTATTCATAGTCCTTGACTACGGCAGGAGAGGGGCCATTGTTTTTCTAATCATTCAGCTTAAAAACACTACAGTGTGAGAGAATGGGGTCCTTATCCTTGCAGTGCTGAAAGGTGGTTACAACTCCTCAGTACATCAGACAAGGGAGATACTAGAGGTGGACCCTGTCCATTCAGAAGAAAGGAATGAAAACCATCCCCTCCCTCTAAATTTAGGATAGCAAAGTGGTCAGACTGATGGAGTCATTCCTGGGTGGGTTACGAGGCAACTGATCTCCTCATGTATATGTGTATATATGTGATTTTTTTTTCAGATTCTTTTCTGCTATAGGTTATTATAAGATATTGAATATAGTTCCCTGTGCTATACAGTAAATCCTTGTTGTTTATCAGTTTTATGTATAGTAGTGTGTAATCTGCTAATCCCATACTCCTAATTTATCTCTCCACCCACTTTTCCCTTTTGGTAACCATAAGTCTGTTTTCTGTGTCTGTGAATGCTCCGCCGTTTCTGAGCAAAGCATGCAAAGTTTTTAAGGGGAATAGGGAAGGCGAGAGGGACTCGAACATTTACAACAGCAGGCATTTTCTTCCTGGTGGGAGGTAGGCCGAGAACTACTCAAATAGCTGCATCAAATGCGTCTTGAGGCCTCCCTGTGTGAAAGCCAAGCACTCCAGGTATTTTACAGCACCCATCTCAGCCACGGCTAAACCCTTAGTGGGCAATGGGAGTCAGCTTCTCCTCTTCCATTTTCTCAGTCATGTGTCTTTATCCCTAAGATCAAGTTCAGTCCCTACCAGGATGATGGGAGTGTTGAGTCAGTGATGATGTACTTCAACCACTTGGCATGGACATTTTCAAATGATACAGGACTCACAAGAGAAAAGCAAATTAAGAATACATACGTTTGTTTGTGGATAGGATAGGAAATGGAATCTATCAGAATCTTCCCATGCAGCTGTATCCCATAAGCCAGGATTCATAACTGTACCCATATGTGTGTGTATACAGAGTGAGGGAGTGAGCACGGGCCCAGGAAGAGTTGAATCAAAGATGAACTGCAGTAGTACTGCCCTTGCTTTTACTGGGAGGCTGGCTGGACTTCTCCCTTAATGTTGTCTTAAGGACAGCCTTCTCTTGAGGAGTCCATCTCCTCTGACCTGTCTCTTAGAGACCCCAAAATTGGAGGATAATAGGAAATTCCTGGAGTACCACAGAAGTGTATAGGGACCTGATCTATATAAACTTCCCCATACATTTTTTTGGTACCCTAACTTCCTCAGATGATTGGCAGATCTGAATGGCACCCTGTGACAACAAATGAGCAAACACCCCCTTGAAAGGAACTGCAGTTGTCTGGCTGGCTGTGGTTGACTAGCCCATCAGAGGCTGCACCCATTATTGCGTAACCTACTCATGTGATATAGTAGTTCCAAATCTAAACATTTTGTGGTGAACATTCATTGCTGGCCATTCTCACCTGAGTTGTAGCTGCAGATCAGTGCACTCAGCTGCCACAGGGTCATGTGTGTGTAATGGGTGGCAGTGATGGTGTGATCTCTGAGTAAGCAAAATAGCCCTTGCCTAAGGAAGGTGTATCAGGGTCCCCAAGACCACTCTCAGGTGCAGTGATTCTCTGGAAGGACTCACTGGACTCAGAAAAGCTGTTTTACTCACAGTTACAGTTTATTACAGTGAAAGGATACAGATTAAAGCTAGGAAGGGTAACAGGTGCATGAAGTCCAGGAGAAACCAGGTGCAAGCTTCCAGCTATCTCTTCCCATTTGAGCTACATAGGGACACAATTCTCTCCATAACAATATGTGACATGTTCAAAGTGTTGCCACCAGGGAAGCTCATGCAAGCCTTGGTGTTTAGGGATTTTATTGGGGGTCAGTCATGTAGACTGCATGACTGATTTCAGCTACTTAGATTCCAGCACATAACACACCCCACAGCAAAAACAGGCATTTGCTATAAAACATATTGTTAGGATAACTTATCTGGTCAAACTGCTTCAGCATGGCTTCAAGGTTTCAGGCACAGAAAGACACTTTTATCATGCAGAATATTCTCAGTGCTCAGAGATTATCTCCCAGGAGCTAGCCAAGGGCCAGGGCTGAAGATAAGAGTTTCTTTGGAATTTGCAGGATTTGAGCAACCTGGGCTTGTGGACTTAAACCTTTCCTTTTCAGAAAGAAACACCTGAGATTATGGGAGATGAGAAAAGCATGCATACTCAATTGTCTTGTATTGGGAGTCTTCCAAGATAACTGTCACCTGAGCTGCAGTGAATTCAATATATACATCTCTAACAAGTGGTGGCCCTCTCAGCTACTCTGTATTGATGTTGGGCTTGCCATCCAGTACTGATATGTTAAGTGGAAAGCTGGTAGCCATTCTCAAGTCAGCTGATACTGTTAAACTCCTGCTGATACTACCAGACTCCTGGTAAATACCTTTGAATCACATCACCCAGTATCTGCCAAATAAACCATTAACTAAGGCCAGAGGAGGAGCAGAACTTACACCTCTTCCTTCTCCAGTCTTTGGAGATTTGGGAGCATGCCATTTCTCAGCCTCCATGATAGAGCTGGGTGGCAGCTTTGTTGTACTTTCCAGACTGGATGTTGTACATCTCTTGGGCTGTTCTTACCAAAAGGTTTGCTTTGGGAGAACATGACTTGCCTCCAGGGGTTGGTCACCTGGTCATTTGTAATCATCTTCGGTGTCTCCTACATCTATTTCAGTGGCTGGCCTCATGGCTGTTTTGGGTTTAGATAATACAGATTTCTGACAGAATGGGGTATGACATTTGAATAACATCATTTGGGAACAGGGAGGGGAATTGAATGAATCCAGGACTGATTCTGCAGGTTGGCCTCACCAGAAAAATAATGGTCCTCTTCGAATTTCAATGGAAGGAGGCTGTGGCTCAGTGCTTTAAGGAAATCAAACCTGGTTAACTATGAGAGCGTGCCAGAGTGGGCTTTGTCACTCTTGAGTGCTCATTTGGTAATTCTGCTGCTGGCATGCTGTGTCTCACAGGCGGCCCCCTGCCCAAGCTGTGAATGCTAGGCTTTCAGGAGAGGGTTGGAGCCATTTTATTAACACATCGTATTGCTATTGAATCCTGGTTCCTAATCCCAACAGGGGAGGATCAGGGCTTCCCTAATCATGTAGCTTAAAAATCCCCTCAACCCAGGGAAACCCTGTCCTAGAGTCTGATGTCCAGCCCTGTCAAATTTCCGTGTGCTATGCCAGAATGTGCAGGAGCAAGGAAAGCCTCACATTTTGCTGTTGATCCTGCCTGAATAAGCTTCTTGCAATGAATTCTGCTCTAGAGCAACTGAGCAGATTTTAGATGGTCAAAGTAAATGACCGAATGGCTATTTTTTTTTGGTTCATATCTTGGTTATTTGCATGATAAATTCTCAACTCAGGTTCTGGAACATAGTGGACAAACAGTATTTTTTGTTTTTTAATAAAACTTATTTAAGCGTTTAAGTCTGGGCTATAGGTGGGGGCAGAAGTTCATTATTCTTACACTAGATTTAGTATTTTCTCCCTTTTCTATGGTGGAAGCAAGTTTTAACCTCTTGAAATCATTTTGAATGTCTGACTAAGTGGCTAATAATAATTGGTTACTGGAGTCTGGGGACTATTAACTGGTTTTTACATCATATTAACAAAGTACTTAAAAAGTGAATAGCATGGTGAAAAGTACAGAACACAGTGATCATAAAAATAAATGTTAGGAATCTATATTTCTTGCTTTATCCTTTCAGGCAGTTTGCAAGCACACCACCCAGGCATTCATTTCATTGTTAAGGTGAGATCTTCAAAAGCAAAGAGTTTAAAAACAGAATGTAAAGGCTAAATTTGGAGATACCACGTGTTATAGTCAATTTTCTTTGTGATTAAAAATTCTAAGAATTTACCTATGGCACGTTGAGCTTTGCTGTATGATTTATGTGTTGTGTGACTTTATCATACACTGCTGAGAAAATACTATAAAAAATTATAGATCAGCAGCCAGTTGCATTTAGGAGCCAAGCAATGTGCATGCGGTTGGTATGGTATTCCGAAAAGAAGGGAAAAGGGAGCCTCAGGACTCACCTGAGAAAAAATGAACAAGTTTGAAACCCCATGGTTTAGGGGTAAGAGAGTGTAGGAACAGTTTTAATACAGTTCCATTATTTTGAGTCGTATCTATTGAAAGAGAACTTGCTCTATAAAAACTCTATAAGCAATGAACTGCTTATTTCAGAATGAGGCTCTGGGAATAACCTCATAAGAAACACATCTTGCATTTGTAGAGAAACCCAAGGGGATAGTATTCATGAAGCATTATCCCAATGCAGGCAAAAAATGACAACCAATGCAAACTCATCAAACAATTGAAAAGGAAATGCTCGATTACTGAATAATTTTTTTCTCCCCTGCTTCCTGCTCTTTCCCAAATGCACAAATCCATCATTCTGTTTTACAGACGGATTCATAGTTCTTTCTCTCCCACCCCTTTCCTTCTCTGTTCCTGTGTAATTGTTCTCTAGTTCCCACCCTACTACCCAACGAAGCAAAGCAAGAGCTGAATTCACGACAGATCCTGAAGGTTTCTTAAGTTACAAGTTGGGCCTTTTGTATCATGCAATCTCTATCACATGCTTTGTGAATAATAGTTCTTGTTATAGTTTAACTCAAGGTTTAACTATGGTATAGCAGCACATGGAGATCAGTTGTAAGGTGCCAGGTGTTCAAGTGTTTGAAAGATTAGCTGTCTTATAAATTATAGTGGATTCAAGGTTATCCCTATAATACTGTCATGTTCACTGACTTGAGTTTGCTTTTCAGAGAGGAAGGGCTGGAATTATAACTAGCTGAGAGCACTGAGCTTAATTCTAATCTTATGCAGTGGCCTGGAGCAGATCATGTATGTGACCTTTATCCGTGGGATGGGTTAAGACAGGGGAACCGTTGTCCTGGATATCCTTTCTCTTGATTTGATGACATACAGGCCTATATTCCTTAGTTTAAGTCCTATGGGTGCCCTCCCTGATTTCTCTACATATGTTTTTTATTTTTATATTTCAGATCCTCCTCTACATGGATAGGATAAAGATAGTGGAAGCAAGCAATTTCTTTTGGTTCTTTTTAGTCTACTTACCAGCCCATGAGGCAGCTGAAGAAAGGCTTGACAATAATTGTAGAAAGACAGTGCAGGGTTAGGATTTCAAGCAACTTCACAAAGAAGATAAAGTTTGCAAGATATTTTTGGTAGAATTTGAATCGCAAGAGGTGCTTCTTATACAGACAGGATGGTGTATAAAGTAATGAAAATAGTAATGAAAATGGTGAGCAGTAGCGCTCAGAAAATGAATGCATATTTCCTTTCACTGAAGAGTACAGACCTTCTTCTCTTTCAGGGTAGTGACGGGAAAGGTCAGAGGGAGGATGGAGACGCTGAAATAAAGCTACTGAATACCCCACATGATGTCATTGTTTTGGTGGGTCAGAAAGTTGGCCGGGTCAAGAAATGGTGATAGCCTTATTATATGTCCACAGAAGGCATCATATTGCATCACAGAAGTATACTCTTAATGGAATTTTTTACTATTACTAGTGGAGAGGTGTGATCATTTTTCTAGGCAATCTGAGAAGTCATACCTTTTAAATAAATACACTGCAGGACTTTGAGATTTCTCTTCCTCTGGCATCTTGCTAGTATTGAACCATTGCAGAAGTAGACAGTG
Source organism: Leucopleurus acutus (assembly GCF_964270905.1). NCBI lineage: Eukaryota > Metazoa > Chordata > Mammalia > Artiodactyla > Delphinidae > Leucopleurus > Leucopleurus acutus. Next base: position 53,749,336 of record NC_139149.1, read on the forward strand.
GTGATCAAAAAGGCCATAAGAGTTACAAATGAAAAGAGAATTCAAACAAGCTATTAAGGTGACTTACTATGTTCAGGAGGTCCTACAGGCAAATCCCTTTATTGAATTCTGTAATTGGGGGATTTCCTGTGGTGTGAGATCTCCTATACACATTCGTTTTTTTTTTTTTTCCCCATAAAAAGGGGCAGAAAGAAGGAGCAGTGCTATTTCTGCTGCTTCTCAAATTTGCCCTTTTGAATTGAATTGCTGTGATGTGATTTTTGTCTGTAAGCTGACCATGAAGGATGACACATTTGACCAAGGTCAAAGAGATTTGAATATTTCATATCTCCCTGCATGTGTAACCTTATAGCAGAAAAACTGAGATTCCATTTAATTAGGAGTTTGTTATTATGAGCTGGAAACGGTGGTATGATTTCTGTAGATCTGTACTATAGAAAATTGCAAACCAAAAATCTGACAGCTTCCCTGATTAGAATTTTCTTGTTGCTCTCCTCTGTGTCTCCTCTTCCCCCCAGTTTTTTTCTGTGGAGGCTCCTTATCTAAATGGAAAGACATTTTCCAGACTCCTCACGCTCATTATATCACACCTACTGGAATTGCTCTTTTCAGGGCATGAGGGTTTCAGGCTTTCCCCAAGAATGTGAAGTGAATGAAAGAGAATTGTCTTGTAAGAATTAAACTTTAAAATATGCATTTACAAGCAGAACAATATTGTCACAGTCTAGAGACAGCAGGAACCAGGCCTGTTAGGATTTACCTGTACTCTGATTAAAGGTGTTAATGTACATTACTGAGGAGCTGTAATAGACAGTAGGGAGGTAGATCAGTCATGGAGTCATAGCTGCAGCCAACCATAGGCAGGAGCACATTGCTTAAGAATCCAACATCTGCCTGGTCCAGGTGGCGATGATGACTCTAGGGTGGACTAAGAAAGTATAAACTTTCTTTACATGGTTCAAAGGTTTACTGGCATTGGGTCATACACTCCACTTATTCTGATCACATACTCACCAGGCAATCTTCTAATCACTAGTTAGGTTTCTGTGAAGGTTCCTTACCAAGAAATAACATATTGACTGCAGAATTTCACCTGTCCAGTGTCTTTGGCAGTTACAGATTAAAGCTTTCCTATTAACAAACTGATAGCCAGGTTCTAATTTGACATTCTCCAGAGTTGCCTACATAGGCAGTCAATACATATGAAAGAGAGGACCCTAGTGTCTTTCATCTCAACAAGAATAATTCTCCTCCAAAATAGAGAAGTTTGGCATTCTGGTTTTAAACTCAAATCTCTTGAGTTCAGTTAATGTAAGTCTGTTCCTACAGGTGGATTTAGGTCACGAATAGATAAGATCAAGTTTGTTAGCCTTTGCGACTAAGGTATCCTGACTTCAGACTGTAGTATGTTCAGAAAGCTCATGTCACCCTGTCTGTTGTTACTTTACCAAGCAACACATTCTCCCTGGGGTTGCTCATTCTCTGTTGCTACCGTTACTCAGAAATACTGCTCAGGACCACTTAGAATGAACCCGTTTATTTCAATGATCTAATGATTTTCCTTTCTATTGGATTTTTATGCTGCACAATATTCAAACAACAAATGATGTTATGAATGAGGTTTAGTCCTCAAGCTTTTGCTTTCCACTGAATCAGAGGCATTTCCAGACAATCAGAGATAACGAGGATTTGAAATTCCTGAAGCTGGAGGAAAGATGGGAAGAAACATTCCATAATGCTAACATACAAATGATTGCCTTTAAGCTGCAAAGCAAGCCCTGTAGAGGAATATAGATGAAATTCCAGTTAAGTTTGAGAAAACAGGCTCACCCAAGTTAGACGACTGATCCAAGTTTTGAAGCTATTCTTTCTGACTTCAAAGATTGGTCTATTTGCTTTTTCTTTTAGATCTAGGTTAATTCAGGTGTGTGCACGTGAGATGATGGAGGTGGGTAAAGTCAGCAGCAGAGTAAAGCTAAGGTTAACAGGTGAAAAATTTTGGTAGGACAGTAAGTATCTATTGAGTGAATGCCTCAGGTCTATAAAGGTCTATAACAAAATGCAAACAGTTAAACTGCAGGTTTAGTAGGTAATGTTTTTATTTAGCACAACGCTAGTAGTTGCCATTTTCCAAAAGTACATATATTAACAGTATAGACATTATTCTAAGGTGTCATATGCATAGCATTAAGGAGACTATCTTCTCCATTATAAACCATTTGGATTGCAAATCAGATTAAATTGCAGAGTTCAGAGAAGTTGTTTCTAAATTCCTGCGTTTAGTTGAGTCAAATTATCATAATGCTGGTGGTTTGTTTGGGTGTCTAAATGAAAGAAGAAGAGACGTAGTTTTGATTTCAACTTTAAGGAAAGGGAGGTGAAGTTAAGTGCTACCTGGAGAGGTAGGGATTCACACAAGCTAAAGGGAAGGATTTGAAATACATGTCCCCAAAGTTCAGCAAGCAACAATGAACTGGGAAAGGATAACTGATGAAGCTAAGTAGAAGTGCTGATTATGGAGTTCTTAAGAGCAAAAAGGATATTCATAAATATTCTTATGGTATTAATTTTTTTGTTATATACCTTTCTATGGATCCCATTTATCATAAAAGATCTACAGTACTTGACACTTTAGAAAACATCACCAGTAATAAGCCCAGTAACGTGATTTCTGTATTTGAATCTTCTTTTATTGCCCTCTGTAGTCTTGGGTGATTGTTTTATCTGTAACTCGTTCTTCTTTAAGGGCAGGAATCTATGCTGCTTCCATCACTAGAGGAGTGGCACCCAGATATCAGTGTTCAGTCTAGGGTCAGCCCGTGATGAGATCCTTACTCTTCCACAAGAAGTGTAATTGGTATTTTATAAAGTTAAATTCAATGCGATCATCTTTACTAAGACATTTTGTATTAAATCCTTTTGTGCATTAAAACATATTTTATGAATTGATGATGATAATAGATGGAAGTTGTTTCCATTTTTTAATGTCCTTACTTGGAAAAATTAAAAGTCAGGACAAGTCTATCTGGTGCCATTCTATCTCAGTAAAAAAATAATTACTGGTTTGTAAATTGTTAAAATCTAGGAATTTTTTTGGTCCTTGAAACCTGGAAGTAAAAAAAATTTTGAGACTATTTAGAATGTGGAGATAGGAAAGAAAGCATAATGAGACCAGCCCTTCTTCACCTGCATGCAGGTCATTTACAGTAATTTGGCAGTGCTCATGAATTGTATTAAGGGAGTGCCCTTTACTTTTGGTTTTTATCAGATGTTTCCATGATTTCTCTTTCCTCATCTGGAGCCTGATCTAGCCTTCAGACACCTCCTACCTTCTGTCTGGTTCCTCTCTGATATAGAATACTTTTGCAGCCTTCCATCCTTGATTAGAAGTTAGAAAGATGTACCAGTAGAGCTTTAGTTCCCCCAATAAAGACAGGAATTTCTACTAGAAGAGGATGTGAACAAGATTTGATGCATAAGATTAAGTAAATTATGAGGTGGGATTATATTTTATTATAAAGTAATAAGAACACATTATTTGAGAAACACTTTACAGGAAATCATTATCTTGTCCTTAGTGAAATTTATGGTCTAAATTGGAATTAAGTAGACATTCAAGTACAGTAAACATTTTAAAACCAGATTCTATTGCAACTGTGATGGAGATTTCTTTGATTATTTACTATGGTTTATTAGTATTTAATAATTCTATGGTAATAGATCTGTAAATAAGTAACATTTTAAAGTATTACATCATATTCTACTACTTATCAAAAATCCCATTAATCAGAATATTTAACCAATAAGTATTTCCTATTAAATAGCCAGACAAGATTCATCCATCCATTCATTCACTCATCTATTCATCAATCAAACATTAATTAGGTACCAATTATGTGCTTCAGATGCAAAGATAGGTAGAACAAAGCAGGAGACAGACGTGAGAACATCTAATTACCACAATGTAGTATGTGATATAGCAGAAGTAGGAACAGTTCATTAAGGAAGCATAGAAAGTGTCCCCTGGAGTTATCATGAAATGCTTCTGAAAGAGGAAACATTTGAATTCAATACTGAACAAAGAAAGAGTAAAGGTTTTTTGGGAATATGAAGGTATGTGTGGGTGGGGATTCATTTACTGGAGAAATAGGAAATAAGAGAGAAGATAATTTAGGCAGCAGAGAAGGTGTAGTTAAAGATGACAGGGAGAAAAGAATGTGTGGGGCATTTAAGAAACTGCAGAAAGTTTAGTATGTCTGGAGTTCTTGGTGCACCTGGAGAGGTGGTAGCAGGAGAGGGAAGGAGCGAGAATTATTTTCCACGCTAAGGTGTTTGGGCTTGACTGTCTAGGTAATGGCATACCATTGGAGGATTGTAAACTGAGAAGTCAGATAATTATTTCCTTATTTTAGAAATCTTGCTCTGGTTGTATAATAAATGGACTGAATGTAGGAAGCTAAATAAAGTGGAAAGATATTGAAGAACTCCAGGAGAGAAATGATAAGGGCATAAGCTAAGGCAGTGGAGGTAGAAGCTGAGAAGATAGGTTGAAAAGATTTCTAGGCAGTAGACTCAATGAATATAAGAGTTGAGAGAGAAGGAAAGTCTAGAATTATTCTCAGCCTTCTAGTGAGGGTGGTTCAGTAGAAAAATGTGCTGATGACCAAAATGCAAAAAAATATGCAGAGCTTCAGAAAAGTCTGTGAAAGATACAAATGTATACTCTTCAGAATCATTTTGAAATAACTGACATACACATAGTGTCTTGTCTGAATTGCCACAGTAATTTGTTTACATGCACAATTTCTATTGTTTCTATTTTGCCAGCTCTTGAAGGTGGAAATTATGCAAGTGGCTAACTTTCTTTATATAGTATCTACTCAAGTAAGACAGTTTTGATGATGATAAAGCTATAGCCAGGGAAATTGGATACACCCTTAGAGCAGAAAACACCCCCCCCCATTAAGTTTTGAATCTTAACTTAAAAAGCTTGCATTTTCCACATATACTCAGTCTTGAAGACAAATGACTATTTCAACATTAATCAATTTCAAGCATAGGAGGAAAATAGATTAATGCATTCCTTGAATATAACATTGGGAGAGCAGTTTAACCTCAACAGCTACCACTTTGGATAGCACAGTGTGTTTAAAATACAGTCAGATGATTTCATTTGGCTTTTTGTTTCAGTTCATTTGGTGGTGCCAAGATGAAGCTCTGAGCCACGGACCAGAGTGAGGGTGGACACTTATAATTGCACCCTCATTTCCATCTACCTAAAATGCAAAGAGACTAGGAAATTCTCTGATAACTGAATAATTGCCCAGGGAGTACTCATCACCTTCACCCTTCGGTGTAGGATGGGGTTTCTCTCAGATAAAGACTAAAGGAACAATAGATGCAGTCTGCAGGCCTATTGGGGCTAATGGACCAGGTCTTTGATGATTAAGTGTCTGTTAACACCCATCCCTACTCAGTGGAACACATGCTGCCTTTTTTGACTCTTCTATGAATTTTGATTAGATCAGCCAAGATAAGAAGGGAACACTTGATGCCAGATTGCCTCTGTGGTATTTTCTGGCTGGAACCCATTCCCTCAACTCCTCCTCAATCCCTTTTACTTAACTCCAGCTCCACTCTAGTCAAGTGTGAAAAATTCAACAAGGGCAAGGGATTTAAATGGAACTGGCAACAATCCTTGTTGGTAATTCTGTAAGGATTGGTGTTTTGTACTCATCCCTTCATTCTTTCGTATAATGCCTTCTCTATTCTAGAGAGACACAGTCCTCTGGCTTAAACTGTGAACTGATGAATGATGTGACTGATATGACGGGTCCCTTGGCTCATTCGGTTGCACCTGGTTGGGCCATTTTGTTTTCTGCATGTACCAAATCTTGCTCAGAATTCCTGGCATTGAAATCTATACAGTGCCCACAAAGATCTGAAGACCCTCTTAGAGCTAAGTAATTTTCTTACCCAAAACTCATAACTTAAAAACACCACTGGGAGGATGACGGCAGCAGGGAGCTTAAAGGTTAAACCTAAATCACAAGTTTAAAGTTCTGTTTGGTTGAATAATGATTTTTGTCACTATTGAATACATAGGAGTAAAATTTTCATTTTGTGTAATCCCATAGAATACCCAAAGCATAGCATAAGGTGAGAACTTAAACCATTAGGCATTTGTCATCAAGAGTAATGCATTTCCTGTTTCACCTGGTTAATAAAGATCTTAAAATCAGTTTGCCTCTCTTGGAATTAATGTATAACCTTTCATTCTTCCTGAAAGTCTCTGAGATTGAGAAGTTGAGTTTTTTGATGTCTTTTGCTATTGAGTGAATATGAATACTTGATAGAAGGAAGAGAAAAGAACATTTACTTAAATGAGGAAATTTAAGGAAAGTATGCAAATGAAAATTTATTTTGTTACAAAATAAAAATGTAGTGCAAAAACAAAGCTAAAGCAGCTCAGCTTGACTTGAAACAAAGGGCTAAGTATAATAACCATTATTATACTGAATTTGTTCCTCTCCAGGCACATACCTTGAATCTCTCAGACTTTCTCGCTTTCTAGAATGTGAAACCTTTTCAGGCAGCTAGCCACCATTTAATTTAATCCCTTGTTATTTTGAACAAAAAGACAATTGAAAACATTTGCAAACATCACAAAAGCACCTTATGAGTAATTTTGTCTGATGGGTTTCAGGGCAAACTGCCCCAGAATGTGCCACTTTGGCACGTGGATTATTTGGAGCTGAAGACAATGAAGGCCCTACAGACTCCAGAAGAGCTTTTTGCCTCCCCCTTGATTGCCTAAAAGAACTTAGATAGGGAGCCTGTACCAGGAAGAGAGCTATTACCAAAGATAATGTTCTTTACATCAGAAAGACTCCCATCTCCCTGTGAATTGTCTTCCTCCACTTTGAAGTCCTAGACCCCTACCCACTACTTCTTAGTTCAGGATGGGGATGGGGTTTAGAGCAGAATTCCTCAAAGCGTACCACTTTGATATATTGATTATTTTGAATTAAAGTTATTTAAGAATCAGCAGATACAAGGACACTCTGACCCTCCTTTGTCCTTCTGAAAACAGGAAATAAATCTCTCATGTGAAAAGTACCCTCCTTAAACCTGGAGGCATCCTTATCACCAGAGATAGGGAATTCAAGGCTAAAAAGGCTGGATAAACAAACCTTGTTACTTCTTTATTAGTTTACTACCCAAAGCCCAAACCCCTTTGTCTTGTCATTTTTTTACAAATTTATTGTTTCTTTGTCTAAAAGAGATAAAAGCTGCCTGCTTTGGCCATTTCTTGGAGCCTCATATCTTTGGGTTCCCATACATGTACAATTAAAATTTGTTTCTCTTCCGTTAATCTGTCTTATGTCAATTTAATTATTAGGTCAGCCAAAGAACCTAGAAGGGAAAAAGGGAAAAGTTTTCCTACTCTGTATCTCCTACTTCATTGATTGGACAAATTTTCATGGTGGCTGACAAAACATTGCCTTATTGTAGTGTTTAAATTGTTTGATACAATAAAAGTCTTGTTTTTAAATCCATTTATTTTGCTTAAGAATTGTGGATGTAAGAAGTGGGAGCTGTTTCCTAATCTTAGCTGTACTGAGTCTTTCCTAGTCATAATCCCTCTCTGAAATTTAGCTCCCAGTTTGTAAAATGAGGGACTTGCACTGCATAATTAATGCTTTGTTTTCCACTACTAATTATCTGCAACTATTTTTCCTTTAAAAATGTAGGTGCCAAAGAAATAAAAAGCTTTGCCCTATTTGCTTCTACAGCTGATCTAGAAGTATGGAAATAAAAAAATTGTAAATGAAGCATTTGATATCCTCTGTCTTATGTGGGTAACCCTTGATTTTGAGATAATGTCAGATGACATTTTGGAGTTGAGGGTAGGACTCTGAACACAATGAATCCTCCAAAGGACGTGAAGTTGGAATAGATAAGGATAGTAAGGCAGTCTGTCTTGGCAAAGGTTTGTAGAGAGAAGATGGAGTACTCAACAGTGTGCATTACGGTACGCACCAGATGTTACTGGTAGCTGATGGATGAGTGAATGCTGACATTTTTCAGGGAGAAATTGACCTGAAAATACAATATTTTTGAAGTATTTTGACATGTAAGGTCTTTTATCCTTCTATAAAGTACTTAATGGCCATAGTTGGTATATGTATGAATGTTTAAGAACTGTGATGGTGATCTTAATGTCCCATCCTCATTTTCTCTTCTCTCCAATGAACTATTATTTCAAAACACTGGAATCCAGTTTCCAAATCTTTTTGTACCTGTTGAGAATGTCAAAGAAAGAAGATGCACATTTTCTAAGATCTCCTCCTTTCTCAAAGGAAGGTTATCTGAAAACATACCTCTCTTTCTTCTCACTTTGCTGGATTAGCATTTTGCTCCATGAAAACCAGTACTATAAGTACATGGGGGAAAAGAGATAAATCTTCCTTACAGAAGAATTCCAAATAATTTATTTAGATACTGCCGCTTCCAGTATTTAGAACTTAATCTACACCCTGCCCATGAGCGTGGGCTGCAGTTGGTTAGTTGCTTCCAAGAAATGAGTATGGAACAGAGAGTACTTTTACAGTGGAGAAACCTGGCAAACAATATGGTTAACCAAATGACCAAGTAACATTATCATTGATATCTCATGTTGATACCATGTGCCAGTGATATGATGGGATGAGAAAGGCATTTCACCTCTGTGATATTCTTTCTCAAAATCCATAATACCAGTCTAACCATGAGGAAAATATCACACAAACCCAAACTGAGGGGCATTCTACAAAATAATTGAATGGTACTCCTTAAAATTGTCAGTCATAAGAAAACAAAGGAAGACTGAGAAACTCAGATCAGATGAGGCTAAGAAGACATGATGGCTAAATAGAATGTAGTATTCTCAACGGGATCTTTGATATCAAATAGGATTCTGGGTGGGGGGGAAGGATATCAGTGGAAAAACTAGTGAAATCCAAATTATGTCTGGAGTTCAGTTAATAGTAATATGACAATACTGGTTTCCTAGTTGTGGCAAATGCACTATGGTAATGTAACATTTTAACAATACGAGTGGTGAGGAATATATGGGAACTCCACGCTATCTTTGCAAATTTTATGTAAATATAAAACAATTATAAAATTAAATATTAAAAAATGGAAGCCTAATTTCTTGGTTCATTTGATTAGTGTCACAACTTCATCTATCAATTTTACAATGAAATATCTTAGTTTTCAATTTTTGCCGTTATGTTTGCATTGGTTCTTTAATGTTTTGAGAATCAGGAGGAAGTATATAGAAAGAGATACTGGAATTATAACTGATAAATTATTTATAACCCACAATAAGTGTAAGTAGGGTGAAAGGGCTTTTTAAAAAAATTAGTTTACAGAAATAACCATTTCACAGTAAGGGGAATAAAGAAGGTTCGAGAGTAAAGCTTTGAGGGAAAACTTGCAGAGTTCTATTTGAATGACATAATACATTCAGTTGATTCGACTCTTTCCAAACTGTACTATAATAAGATTAGAAATAGTAAGGAAAATACTTTGTGGAAAGTCATACCATAAGCTCATGAAGTCATAGTGTTGAAGTCATTTAGTGTTGACTATGGTGCAAATAGTATTAGCAGATTTAGGAAGGGTTAAAAATTGAATATTCAAATTATAAAAAATTTTAGCATACAGCTTGTTTATTTTTTTAATTTAAAAAAATTTTATTGAAGTATAGTTGATTTACAATGTTGTGTTTAATTCCTGCTGTACAGCAAAGTGACTCAGTTATGCATATATACATTCTTTTTCATATTCTTTTCCATTACGGTTTATCACAGGATATTGAATATAGTTCCCTGTGCTATACAGTAGGACCTTGTTGTTTATCCATCCTATATATAATGGTTTGCATCTGTTAATCCCAAACTTCCAGTCCTTCCCTCCCCTATCCCCCCTCCCCCTTGGCAACCACAAGTCTGTTCTCTATATCTGTAAGTCTGGTTTTGTTTCAAAGATACGTTCATTTGTGTCATATTTTAGATTCCACATTTAAGTGATATCATATGGTATTTGTCTTTCTCTTTCTGCCTTACTTTGGCTTAGTATGATAATCTATACGTCCATCCGTGTTGCTGCAAATGGTGTTATTTCATTCTTTTTAATGGCTGAGTAATATTTCATTATATATATATTATATATCTATATCTATATATCTATATCTATATCTATATCTATATCTATATCTATATCCCCCACATATTCTTTATCCATTCATCTGTCAATTGGACATTTAGGTTGTTTCCATGTCTTGGCTGTTGTAAATAATGAGAACACAGCTCCTTTAAATGTGGAGGTAGAGAACTAGTTTCTAACCAAATTTTTCTAGCTATTGCAAAAATCCATTCAACAAAGGTATTATTAGCACAATAAGGTATTTAAGCTGTATTTAAGACTTATAGTAACAACCAGATCAATTTTTAACTTAGTTTCAGATTATTTAGCTCAGCTTTAAATGATATCGGGATTATTCATCTGCAGCATATTTTACCTGAAACCTATTACCTTCACATCTTTTTTCTTATTGATTCATCTTGCTGCTTAAGTTACCATGTTGAACCCCACCAGGGAGCAGGGTAGGTTTTTCATATCTTCTCAAATTCCAGGAATGTCTTTCATTCTGGTGTCATTATGAAATAATTCAACAAGGAAGTAACATTTGCCATTTCTATCATAGCCAAATATATTTATCTTATTGAAACAGCCTTGTAAAATAGTGCTACCAAGAAATCAGAGTATAAGATAAATTAAGGTCTTAAAAAAAAAGCAAAATAATGTAATTGCTACAATTTACAAATAAAATCACCTCTAAAACTCCTTATTTTCTACCCCAAAATGAAGACTTAATACCTATATAATCCTCTGAGTCATAATTAGGATGAAATAAAGAATTGAACAAATGTTAAAATTTCACAAGAAAGCTCAGGTTTAGAAAAACAATTGAAAATATTCAAATAAGGCAAAGTCATGAAGTTTGGATTATTAAGTTATTCAATTTAATTTGCATACTGATAAATTATATTAATTACAGCAAAGAGGAAACAGGTAACCTTAGAGAAAATTATTCAAAATCAAAACAATATCTAAAGCAAAGCAACATGATTAGATTTAATTTCTTTTCATGAGACAGCTATATTTTGTTGGACTTACAGGAAGAACCAAAATTCAAGAAAAAAAAATAATCCTGGGTAAAGAATATAATTCTAAAAGTACCTTATTACAATCAACTATAATAGATGCTACAGAAAGAGTACATGAATTATTAGATGGCATTTGTTCATTATCTGAGTTAGAGACAAACCCACTAGTCTTTGATTTTGGCCAGTTGTAGTAAAGCTCTAAGAATGAGCACCAGTAAATCATACAAGGTGCTTTGTCTGGGGTTTTCAAGGTGGCGCATTGTTCAATTTGTAAGAATATTATGTAGAGAAGAAAGATGAGACATATGTTTCAAAGACAAACGCTGAAATGTGCTGAGGATTTATGGAAAGCAAATCAAGGTCATTTTTGTGCCTATGCAAAGGGAAAAAAATGTCAGCAAAAAACCCCCAAAAGAGTTAAAGTTTTAAATTATTCATAAAATTGAATGCATTACAAAACCTATTCCCAGAGAACAGTATCTGTACATCTATTTTGTAACTAGAAATTGTTGATCTCAGCTCTCCAGAAAACATTTTCAAGCCATACCTCTTAATTCCAAAGAGATATAGAAGAGAATTGTGTAAAGATCAATGAAAATGAGTAATTATTTAAGCACTTGATGAATAATATATTGGCTTGCCACCTGTAATCCTATATACATTCTAGCACAATCCGAAGATAACTTTATTTTGTATAATGCTTTCAGTCTCTGAGGGGGAGCAATAAAGAAAATGGTGCAGTAACTGACAGGAAAGGAATCATAACTACCTTATTTTAAATATAAATTACAGTTAAATGAAGCAAGGTTCTGGTGATATACAATCTGTACAACTAAAATGGGATAACAGTATATGGATTGCTTGTTCCTTACATTTTGTGTTTTGGATACTAGCATTTTATGATTCATATCAATAAATGAGACAAACACAATGTTAATATCTCTTATTTGAGTACTTCACTGGTTTCTCGTTACAGTGGATAGGTCCTCTCATTCTGAATTTCTGGCTAACGTTGCAACATTCATAATCAGGTGACATTGGCACTGGTTTATAGGATTCCTGTTACTTTTCTTAAATATGTATTTATATTTATAGTTACTTTTACATCTCTCCTGGTTTGTCAGAAAGAGAGTGAGGTATTTTTATAACTTTGAAAGCAGAATAGATTAAAGCTTCTGGAAAATCAGAGAGAGGTAGGTTTGTGTAGTGGTTAAAAGGAGGCACTTTGGAGCTGGGTTCCAAACCTGGGCCTTTCACTTATGAGCTTTGCAAGCTGAGTAAGATAATAAACATCACTAAGCTTCAGTTTTCTCTTTGTAACATGAGAATTATAAAATAATTCTAACAATAAGAAGAATATCTTACCTAACAGGGTCATTGTAAGCAGTGAAATAATACATACAAATTGTTAGCAGGTCAGTGTTAAGGGTAGCAATTATCATTATGTGTGGTTGATGGGCTTAAGAGAGAATAGCAAAAGATATGTATATTTGTACCTTGGTATATTTACAACTTTACTGTGGAGAAACAAGGTGTATATTGTATTATAGTAGTACAATTGAACACAAATTTATTTTGGGAATATACTAATTTGAATGGTAAAGAATTTAAAAGTATTATAGGGGTAAAATTTTCAATTATTATTTTCCCTAGAAGAAAAAATTCCTTTCTAAGGACAGACTTTATAATCACAAATGATGAACATTAAAAAATATTATAGTATTGTCTAATTTATGTAATAGATCTAATATATGTAATCCAAGGTTCACCACTGATTTTTTTTCTCCTTTCTTAAATGGAGTTTGATTAGAACTTTTCTAAGATTCTTTCCCGTGCTAAGATACTACTACTATGCTACAGGTTCCTCAAGAGCAGGAAGAATAATAGTGCCTTAGATGTTTACACCACTTTATGGTTTATTACATCTCATTAGATTCTCACAACCACCCAATTAGGGTGTATCCCAATCTTGTTCTTCAGATAATAAGGGAGGAAAATGAGACACAGTACTATTGAGGATCATATCTAAAGCCACATGGCTGATAAGGGCAGAGCAGGGATAGAAATTGGCCTTCATATCCAGGGCTTTTTCTTTAAGGTGTCACTGCTTTGTGTTCTTTGTGTATTTCTTATACTCCTATCTTTGAGGATCTAGAATAGGACCTTGAACATAGTGAGTGTTCAATAAATACTTTATCAATTACTTAATCATAAAAAGAGAGGAAATAAGTAATCTCATTTTTATAATGCAATTTAATCTTTATTTATGAGCTCCCCTTGCAGCAAAACACTTAAAATGTGCTTTCCTGTAATTTCTTCAGGGTAAATATTCAATCCAGTTCAATTAATTTTGTTCAATTGTCAATCACAATTCCCCTCTTGATTATTTTCCTCTTCTTAAGCATTATTACTTCCCCATATCCTGGTCTTACATCTAATTTCACAGTTTTCTTTTACTATTACTCAAAAGTAACAAGGAGGAAGGAATCATTAAGGAGGTCAGGAAGGTTAGGCTTATTTTGGTGGATACGGAAGAGAAAATTCAGTTCCTCATTTTATTCTGAATACAGGTACACTTCATTTTATTGTGTTTTGCTTTATTGTGCTTCAGGGGTATTAAATTTTTTTACAATTTCAAGAATTGTGACAACCCTGCATTGAGCAAGCCTGTCAGCACTATTTTTCCGACAGCATTTGCTCACTTTGTGTCCCTGTGTCACATTTTGGAAATTCTTAAAATATTTCAAACTTTTCATGATTACTTTATTTGTTGTATGATCTGTGATCAGTGATCTTTGATGTTACTATGACAATTATTTCAGGGCACTGTGAACTACACCCATATAAGATGGCAAACTTAATGAATAAATCCTGTTTGTGTTCTGACTGCTCCACTGAACAACCGACCATTCCCTTGTCTTTCTCCTTCTCCTTGGGACTCCTTATTCCCTGAAACTCAACAATATTGAAATTAGGCCAATTAATAACCCTACAGTGATCTCTAAATAAGTTTTCAAGTGAAAGGAAGTGTTGCATATCTCTCATTTGAAATCAAAAGCTAGAAATGATTAAGCTTAGTATGGAAGGCATGTCAAAAGTTGAGACAGGACAAAAGCTAGGCCTCTTTTGCGAATAGCTGGCCAAGTTTTGAATACAAAGGAAAAGTTCTTGAAAAAATCTAAAAGTGAACACATGAATGACAAGAAAGTGAAACAGCCCTTATTGCTGACATGGAGTATGAAATTTTGAGTGGTCTGGATAGAAAATCAAACCAGCCACATTTCCTTAAGCCAAAGCCTAAAAAGGCCCTAAGTCTCTCTCATTTATTTTTTCTCTTTTAACATCCTTATTGGAGTATAATTGCTTTACAATGGTGTGTTAGTTTCTGCTGTATAACAAAGTGAATCAGCTATATGTATACATATATCCCCATATCCCCTGCCTCTTGCGTCTCCCTCCCACCCCCCTATCCCACCCCTCTAGGTGGTCACAAAGCACAGAGATGATCTCCCTGTGCTATACAGCTGCTTACCACTAGCAATCTATTTTACGTTTGGTAGTGTATATATGTTCATGCCACTCTCTCACTTTGTCCCAGCTTACCCTTCCCCCTCCCCATATCCTCAAGTCCATTCTCTAGTAGGTCTGCATCGTTATTCCCGTCTTTCCCCTAGGATCTTCATGACCATTTTTTTTTTTTAGATTCCATATATATGTTTTGACATATGGTATTTGTTTTTCTCTTTCTGACCTACTTCACTCTGAATGACAGTCTCTAGGTCCAATCTACTTCACTATAAATAACACAGTTCCGTTCCTTTTTATGGCTGAGTAATATTCCATTGTATATATGTGCCACATCCTCTTTATCCATTCATCTGTTAATGGACACTTAGGTTGCTTCCATGTCCTGGCTATTGTAAATAGAGCTGCAATGAACATTTTGGTACATGACTCTTTTTGAATTATGGTTTTCTCAGGGTATATGCCCAGTAGTGGGATTGCTGGGTCATATGGTAGTTCTATTTTTAGTTTGTTAAGGAACCTCCATACTGTTCTCCATAGTGGCTGAATCAATTTACATTCCCACCAACAGTGCAAGAGGGTTCCCTTTTCTCCACACCCTGTCCAACATTTATTGTTTGTAGATTTTTTGATGATGGCCATTCTGACCGGTGTGAGATGATACCTCATTGTACTTTTGATTTACATTTTTCTGATGATTAATGATGTTGAGCATTCTTTCATGTGTTTGTTGGCAATCTGTATATCTTCTTTGGAGAAATGTCTACTTAGGTCTTCTGCTCATTTTTGGACTGGGTTGTTTGTTTTTTTGATATTGAGCTGCATGAGCTACTTGTAAATTTTGGAGATTAATCCTTTGTCAGTTGCTTCATTTGCAAATATTTTCTCCCATTCTGAGAGCTGTCTTTTCGTCTTGTTTATGGTGTCCTTTGCTGTGCAAAAGATTTTGCTGTGATGTATGTCATGGAGTGTTCTGCCGATATTTTCCTCTAAGAGTTTGATGGTAGCTGGCCTTATATTTAGGTCTTTAATCCATTTTGAGTTTATTTTTGTGTATGGTGTTAGGGAGTGTTCTAATTTCATTCCTTTACATGTAGCTTTCCAGTTTTCCCAGCACCACTTATTGAAGAGGCTGTCTTTTCTCCATTGTATACTCTTGCCTCCTTTATCAAACAAAAGGTGACCATATGTGGATGGGTTTATCTCTGGGCTTTGTATCCTGTTCCATTGATCTATACTTCTGTTTTTGTGCCAGTACGATACTGTCTTGATTACTGTAGCTTTGTAGTATAATCTGAAGTCAGGGAGCCTGATTCCTCCAGCTCCGTTTTTCGTTCTCAAGATTGCTTTGGCTATTCAGGGTCTTTTGTGTTTCCATACAAATTGTGAAATTCTTTGTTCTAGTTCTGTGAAAAATGCCAGTTGTAGTTTGGTAGGGATTGCATTGAATCTGTAGATTGCTTTGGGTAGTAGAGTCCTTTTCACAATGTTGATTTTTCCAATCCAAGAAAATGGTATATCTCTCCATCTATTTATATCATCTTTAATTGCTATCATCAGTGTCTTATAATTTTCTGCATACAGGTCTTTTATCTCCTTAGGTAGGTTTATTCCTCAATATTTTATTCTTTTTGTTGCAATGGTAAATGGGAGTGTTTTCTTAATTTCACTGTCAGATTTTTCATCATTAGTGTATAGGAATGCAAGAGATTTCTGTGCATTAATTTGGTATCCTGCTACCTTACCAAATACATTGATTAGTTCTAGTAGTTTTCGGTTAGCATCTTTAGGATTTTCTACATATAGTGTCATGTCATCTGCAGACAGTGGCAGTGACAGTTTTACTTCTTCTTTTCCAATATGGATTCCTTTTATTTCTTTTTCTTCTGTTATTGCTGTGGCTAAAACTTCCAAAACTGTGTTGAATAATAGTGGTGAGCATGGGCAACCTTGTCTTGTTCCTGATCTTAGAGGAAATGGTTTCAGTTCTTCAATATTGAGAACAATGTTGGCTGTGGGTTTGTCATATGTGGCCTTTATCATGTTGAGGTAAGTTCCCTGTACGCCTACTTTCTGTAGAGTTTTTGTCATAAAGCGGTGTTGAATTTTGACAAAAGATTTATCTGCGTCGATTGAGGTAATCATATGTTTTTTATTCTTCAGTTTGTTAATATGGTGTATCACATTGATTGATTTGCTTATATTGAAAAATCCTTGCATTCCTGGGGTAAACCCCACTTGATCGTGGTGTGTGATCCTTTTAATGTGCTGTTGGATTCTGTTTCCTAACATTTTGTTGAGGATTTTTGCGTCTATGTTCATCGCTGATATGGGCCTGTAGTTTTCTTTTCTTGTCACATCTTTGTCTGGTTTTGGTATCAGGGCTGTGGTGGCCTCGTAGAATGAGTTTAGGAGTATTTCTCCCTTTGCTATATTTTGGAAGAGTTTGAGAAGGATAGGTGGTAGCTCTTCTCTAAGTGTTCGATAGAAGTCGCCTGTGAAGCCATGTGGTTTTGGGCTTTTGTTTTTTGGAAAGTTTTTTTAATCACAGTTTCAAATTCAGTGCCTGTGATCGGTCTGTTTATATTAGTTTATATTTTCTTTTTCCTCCTCGTTCGGTCTCAGAAGGTTGTGCTTTGCTAAGGATTTATCCATTTCTTCTAGATTATCCTTTTTATTGGTATATAGTTGCTTGTAGTAATCTCTCATGATCCTTTGTATTTCTGCAGTGTTAGTTGTTACTTCTTTTTCATTTCTAATTCTGTTGATTTGAGTCTTCTCCCTTTTCCTCTTGATGAATCCGGCTAGTGGCTTGTCAATTTTGTTTATCTTCTCAAAGAAACAGTTTTTAGTTTTATTGATCTTTGCTATTGTTTCCTTCATTTCTTTTTCATTTATTTTCGATCTGATCCATGTGATTTCTTTCCTTCTGCTAACTTTGCGTTTTTTTTGTTCTTCTTTCTCTAATTGCTTTAGGTGTAAGGTTAGGTTGTTTATTTGAGATTTTTCTTGTTTCTTGAGGTAGGATTGTATTGCTCTAAACTTCCCTCTTAGAACTGCTTTTGCTGCATACCATAGGTTTTGGGTCGTCATGTTTTCATTGTCATTTGTTTCTAGGTATTTTTTGGTTTCCTCTTTGATTTCTTCAGTGATCTCTTGGTTATTTAGTAGCGTATTGTTCAGCCTCCATGTGATTGTATTTTTTACAGTTTTTTCTCTGTAATTGATATCTAGTCTCATAGCGTTGTGGTCAGAAAAGATACTTGATATGATTTCAATTTTCTTAAATTTACCAAGGCTTGATTTGTGACCCAAGATATGATCTATCCTGGAGACTGTTCCATGAGCACTTGAGAAGAAAGTATATTCTGTTGTTCTTGGATGGAATGTCTATAAATATCAACTAGGTCCATTTTGTTAAATGTGTAATTTAAAGCTTGTGTTTCCTTATTTATTTTCATTTTTGATGATCTGTCCATTGTTGAAAGTGGGGTGTTAAAGTCCCCTACTATGTTTGTGTTACTGTCGATTTCCCCTTTTATGGCTGTTAGTATTTTCCTTATGTATTGAGGTGCTCCTATGTTGGGTGCATAAATATTTACAATTGTTATATCTTCTTGGATTGATCCCTTGATCTTTATGTAGTGTTCTTCTTTGTCTCTTGTAATAGTCTTTATTTTAAAGTCTATTTTGTCTCTCATGAGAATTACTACTCAAGCTTTCTTTTGATTTCCATTTGCATGGAATACCTTTTTCCATCCCCTCACTTTCGGTCTGTATGTGTCCCTAGGTCTGAAGTGGATTTCCTGTAGACAGCATATATACAGGTCTTTTTTTGTATCCATTCAGCCAGGTTATGACTTTTGGTCAGAGCATTTAATCCATTTACATATAAAGTAATTATCAATATGTATGTTCCTATTACCATTTTCTTAATTGTTTTGGGTTTTTGTGGGTCTTTTCCTTTTCCTGTATTTCCTGCCTAGGTAAGTTCCTTCAGCATTTGTTGTAAAGCTGGCTTGGTGGTGCTGAATTCTGTTAACTTTTGCTTACCTTTAAAGGTGTTTATTTCTCCTTCGAATCTGAATGAGATCCTTGCTGGGTGGAATAATCTTGGTTGTAGGTTTTTCCTTTTCATCACTTGAAATATGTCTTGCCACTCCCTTCTGGCTTGCCGAGTTACTGCTGAAAAATCAGCTGTTAACCTTATGGGAATTTCCTTGTATATTGTTTGTTGCTTTTCCCTTGCTGCTTTTAATATCTTTTCTTTGTACTTAACTTTTGATAGTTTGATTAATATGTGTCTTGGCATGTTTCTCTTTAGGTTTATCGTGTATGGTACTCTCTGCACTTCCTGGACTTGATTGACTATTTCCTTTCCCATGTTAGGGAAGTTTTCAACTATAATCTCTTCAAATATTTTTCTCAGACCCTTTCTTTTTCTCTTCTTCTTCTGGGACCCCTATAATTCGAATGTTGGTGTGTTTAATGTTGTCCCAGAGGTCTCTGAGACTGTCCTTAACTCTGTTCATTCTTCTTTCTTTATTCTGCTCCCTGGCAATCATTTCCACCATTTTACCTTCCAGCTCACTTATTTGTTCTTCTGCCTCAATTATTGTGTTATTGATTCTTTCTAGAATATTTTTAATTTCCTTTATTGTGTTGTTCATCATTGTTTGCTCTTTAATTCTTCTAGATCCTTGTTAAATGTTTCTTGTATTTTCTCTATTCTGTTTTTTGAGATCTTGGATCATCATTACTCTGAAGTCTTTTTCAGGTAGGTTGCCTGTTTTGTCTTCATTTATTTGGTCTTGTAGATTTTTACCTTCCTCCTCGTCTGTAACATATTTTTTTGATTTTTTTTTTTTTTGATGGGTGGTGCTGTATTCCTGTCTTACTGGTTGTTTGACCTGAGACGTCCAGCACTGGAGTTTGCAGGCTGTTGGATAGAGCTGGGTCTTGGTGCTGAGATGAGGACCTCCAGGAAGCCTCACTCTGATTGATATTACTGGGTGTCTAGGTTCTCTGTTAGTCCAGCAGTTTGGACTTAGAGCTCTCACCACAGGAGCTCGGGCCCAACCCCCGGCCTGGGAACCAAGATCCCACAAGCTTCATGGCACTGTTAAAAGAAAAAAAAAAAAAAAAAGAAAGAAGAAAGAAAGGGAAAATGGAGCAGTACAATATGAAAGAATAAAAAAATAAAGTAAAATTAGAAAGATAAAAAATATATTATGAAAAATAGAACTATAATTGAAACAACTGCAACAAGGTAAAATAAAACCACAACAGAAAAAAGAAAAGAAAAAGGGGTGGGGGGAGAACAAGCCAGAAGGAGAGAACAATAACAAAGTATAAAGAATAAAATAATTAGAAAAATAAAAGATTTATTAGGAAAATAAAAATATGAAAGAATCAACAACAATGAATCAACAAAGTAAAACAGAACCGCAATCTAAAAGAGGAAATAAAAAAAAAAGCCTTGGCTATGGGGGTGGAGTTTAGGCGGGGGTGGAACTTAGGCAGGGGCGGGGTTTAGAGTGGGGTGGGACCTAGGCACGTTGGGGGGTGATGTTTGAGCGTGGGGCGGGAGGGACCTAGGCAGGGTGACGTTCAAGCCTGGGGCGGGGCTTCTGCTTAGGACCTGCATGGAAGGGGAGAGGCAGCATGTGGAAAGGAGGGCCTCTGGAGTGTGGAGTTCTGGAGTTTGGGCGAAGGGCCCTGAGTGAGGGTGTGTGGGTGGGGTGTAGGCCCAGCTCATTGGAGGGGGTCTCTGAGTGTAGATGTAGGGCCTTGGGTGGGGGTGTAGGGGTGGGGCTTGTGCTCTGTGAGGCAGGAGGGAGGCTCTGAGGGCAGAGGATTAGGTCCAGGGGACCAACAAGCTTCTGGGTGCCTAAGTGGACAGGTAAAGCACTGGCCCCATTCCCTTCTATTCCTTCGCACCCTTCCCCTACCATCTGCCGCAGGGTCTCCCCTGACGCTGCTAGACTCCTAATGGTGGGTGGGTCCCGCTGGGTGTAGGAACTCCTCCCATCCCCCATCCACCACTCAGGGGTTCCAGTCCTGGAGGTCTGGCCTTTACATTTGCTCCCTCTTCCCTCCCTCCCATTCCCTCAGGACCTGCAAGGCTGGAGGGGACCTCGGTGGGCAGGGGATCAGGCCTGGGATCTCAGCAGGTTCCTGGGGGTCCGAGTGGGCAGGGGAAACCTGGTCACACTCCCTTTCGATCCTCTGCCCTCCCAGTGGTTCCCCAATTTACCCCTTAGGGCGTGGGATCCCTTCACTCCCCCCCATGCCCCACATCCTACCCAGTCACTGGGGGTTGCTCCCATCCCTTTAGGAGTCCACAGTCCCCCACCGGTGCCTGGTAGGTGCCCTAGTTGTGAGGAGATGCGAATTCCGCATCCTCCTAGTACACCATCTTGACTCTGCCTCAGGTTGCTCAGTTTTGTTCCCAGCTTTCTTTCTGGAAATCTGCTTGCCTCCTTCCTGTTGGATGTTATTAAGCAGGGCTTTGATTACTACCATAAGGAGTAAACCGTCACCTGGTACAAATAAAACTAGTGTTTTTTGGTTGACGTTTTTTTCTGCATTTAGACATGATATCATACATCAAATAAAAAATGTTAATTCAGGTTCCTCTGACAAATGATAAAATGCTTAAGTGATTATTCATATTAATCCATTTATCTAGCTTGTTTGCTGTTACGTGCTTCATCCTCATCAATAACACATTTTGACAGGCAACCCTGTTCTGATTTGCTGGAATGAAATTTCAGAAGCTAAACTAGTTTTAATAGCAACAGAAATTAATGTGAAAGATATTATGTCCTTTCCAAGTTCTGTGAAACCAGGAGGCTTGGTGTGCTAAACTTGATGATTTGGCATTCTCACATCATGCATAATAAATTACATTTGAGTACAGAACATCCCAAAACCTTTTTCATAGTTCCTTCCAACCTTTCCTGTGTTAGGGCTCTGTTTTCATTGAATTAAAATGTTCTCTTACAAAATATCCCAAAGTTACTTTTTTTTTTTTTTTTTTACTTCTTTATTCGAGTATAATTGCTTTACAATGGTGTGTTAGTTTCTGCTTTATAACAAAGTGAATCAGCCATACATATACATATGTTCCCATATCTCTTCCCTCTTGCGTCTCCCTCCCTCCCACCCTCCCCATCCCACCCCTCCAGGCGGTCACAAAGCACCGAGCTGATCCCCCTGTGCCATGCGGCTGCCCCCCACCAGCTATCTACCTTATGTTTGGTACTGTATATATGTCCATGCCTCTCTCTCTTTTTGTCACAGATTATCCTTCCCCCTCTCCATATCCTCAAGTCCACTCTCTAGTAGGTCTGTGTCTTTATTCCTGTCTTACTCCTAGGTCCTTCATGACATTTTTTTTCTTAAATTCCATATATATGTGTGTTAGTATATGGTATTTGTCTTTCTCTTTCTGACTTACCTCACTCTGTATGACAGACGCTAGGTCTATCCACCTCATTACAAATAGCTCAATTTCATTTCTTTTTATGGCTGAGTAATATTCCGTTGTATATATGTGCCACATCTTCTTTATCCATTCATCCGATGATGGGCACTTAGGTTGTTTCCATCTCCGGGCTATTGTAAATAGAGCTGCAATGAACATTTTGGTACATGACTCTTTTTGAATTATGGTTTTCTCAGGGTATATGCCCAGTAGTGGGATTGCTGGGTCATATGGTAGTTCTATTTGTAGTTTTTTAAGGAGCCTCCATACTGTTCTCCATAGTGGCTGTACCAATTCACATTCCCACCAGCAGTGCAAGAGTGTTCCCTTTTCTCCACACCCTCTCCAGCATTTATTGTTTCTAGATTTTTTGATGATGGCCATTCTGACTGGTGTGAGATGATATCTCATTGTAGTTTTGATTTCCATTTCTCTAATGATTAGTGATGTTGAGCACCCTTTCGTGTGGGTGTTGGCAATCTGTATATCTTCTTTGGAGAAATGTCTGTTTAGGTCTTCGGCCCATTTTTGGACTGGGTTGTTTGTTTTTTTGTTATTGAGCTGCATGAGCTGCTTATAAATTTTGGAGATTAATCCTTTGTCAGTTGCTTCATTTGCAAATATTTTCTCCCATTCTGAGGGTTGTCTTTTGGTCTTGTTTATGGTTTCCTTTGCTGTGCAAAAGCTTTGAAGTTTCACTAGGTCCCATTTGTTTATCCAAAGTTACTTTTTAAAGCACAGTATCAGGTACCTTTTAATAGTTCTTGTTTTCAAAATAGCAGATGTACATTCAGTGAAATGTATGTTCAAGGTTGGTGTTTTCTCTTTTTCGAAGAAAAAGAAGTTCAAAAAGAAAATGTAGTGTTTTGAAGTTTTTATCTCTATTCACTATTCAGCATCCTACAGTTTTTCCTTAAGGACTATTCTGAAAATCATTTTTAGATGTAATCAAAATAACTTCGTGCAAACCTCTCAAGCCAGTACTTTGACAAGAGTAGCCAAGAAATAGATGTGAGCATCTACCAATTGCCTGCACTGTATTAGACACTCAGGAGAATATAGAGAAATAGAGGTCACTGCCCTGGCCCTATAATATTTCTTTTTACTGAAAACTACCTCTCCATGCAGGTCTAGAAGAAGACTGACGATTATTTGTTCCATTTGGATTACTTAAGTCTCCACAACTAAAACAATTTCAGGAGATTTAAGCCAGTCGTGTTTCTTTTTTATTTTTTTGGTAGGAAATTTTTCATTTTATTTTTCAAATTTATTGACATACAATTTTTGCAATATTGTCTGAATAGTAGTCATGTACCCTTTTCATTCCTCATACAACTATATTTACTTTTTCCTTCCTTTATTTTTTTAGATTTATTTTATTGAAGTATAGCTGATTTACAGTATTCTTTTAATTTCTCCTGTACAGCAAAGTGATTCAGTTTATATATATATATGTATATGTATATGTACATATATATATATACTTTTTCATATTCCTTTCCATTATGGTTTATTACAGGATATTAAATATAGTTCCCTGTGCTACAGAGTAGGACCTTGTTGCTTATCCATTCTAAATATAATAGTTAGCATCTGCTAATCCCGAACTCCCAATCCTTCCCTCCCTCACCCCCTTTTCCCTTTGGCAACCACAAGTCTGTTCTCCATATTTGTGAATCTGTTTCTGTTTCATAGATAAGTTCATTTGTATCATACTTCAGATTCCACATATAATTGATATCGTATGGTATTTGTCTTTCTCTTTCTGACTTCACTTAGTATGATAAACTCTGGGTCCATTCATGTTACTGCAAATGCATTATTTCATTCTTTTTTATGGCTGAGTAGTATTCCATTATATATATATATATATATATATATACATATATATATATACACACACACACACACACACACCCCCCACATCTTCTTTATTCATTCATCTGTTGATGGACGTTTAGGTTGTTTCCCTGTCTTTGCTATTGTGAATAATACTGCTAGAAACATAGGGGTGGATATATCTTTTTAAATTATAGTTCTTATACACTTTTGCACAGCAAAGGAAACCAATAATAAAATGAAAAGACAACCTACAGACTGGGAGAAAATATTTGCAAATGATGCGACCAAAAAGGGATGAATTTCCAGAATATACAAACAGATCATACAACTCAATAACAACAATAACAACAAAAACCCAATGAAAAAAGGGGCAGAAGACTTAAAGAGACATTTCTCCAAGGAAGATATACTGGTGGCCAATAGGCACGTGAAAAGATGCTCAACATCACTAATTATTAGAGAAATGCAAATCAAAACTACAATGAGGTACCACCTCACACCAGTCAGAATGACTAGCATTAAAACGTCTACAAATAATAAATGCTGGAAAGGGTATGGAGAAAAGGAAACTGTTTCTTCAACACTTGGTGGGAATGTAAATTGGTGCTACCCACTATGGAAAACAGTATGGAGGTTCCTAAAAAAAACTAAAAATAGAGTTGCCATATGATCCAGCAATCCCACTCCTGGGCATACTTCTTATAATACTGGAGGGAACTTAAATTAATTGTACTGGTGTCCTCTTTATAGAACATTAAAGGAAATAGTTACTCCTATTAATTCAGTGATTAAATTAAAATTGTAGTTTTCACAGTTTACATGATAATGTAATTAGGTGGCTACAAACTATCTTTTTTTCTTAATCACCATTTTTGCAAAGGAGCATGGGATGCAAATATTGACTTCTACTTATTTAAGATTATACTAGGTATGATTTCTTTCTCTGTCATGTCAGAAAGATGAAGGGATAGATATGGTCTTTTTCCTCCTAAGTACAACTTGATAACTTAAAGCATTTTCCTTATATTCATCTTTATGTTATCTTTCTCCTTCTAGAGCACACAATGAGATATAGTCTGTACAGGATAAATTACTATGTTTATAGGGGCACAGATACAATTTAGAATGGCTAACACAATCCAAACCTTTATCAGTGTGATGCATTATACTGGCTTAACAATTTACCTCCACTTTTTAAGTAGTTTCAAATACCTAGGTGAAAGCAGAGTTGAAGTTCTCTCCTATTTTTTTTTTCCTAGTCTACTTTTCCCCCAAAGAAAGGTAAGTACTAAACAGAAGAAAGAAAAAAGGGGTGGGGGAGGGAGATGGAGCATCTAGCAAAGCTCCAGTAGAAATTAGGTCAGAATTTCTACACTTTACTTATATTTTTGTCTCTATTATAGGCTATACTGTGTTTATTTATACATCTGAAAACTAGAAAAAAAATTGATATAGCCTGCCCAACTGATTAATGTTGTAAATAGTAGGTAAAGTATATATCTATAAGCTGGAGATAAATTGGATTTTTATTTTAAAAAAAGAATTATATCAACTGCTTTCTTTGGAGGCTAGCAACAGAATCCAACTCTGGCTAATTTACTGAAAAGGAAATATATGGGAAAGGTATGAAGTGGTTCGAAGGAGAAGCTGAAGGACTAGGACTTAGAATCATCAGGAAAAAGAACTATCCAGGGCTGAGGATTCATGAGCAGGAAATAAAGATCAGGCTCTTCACGGCAGAACTTTGGAAACTCAGACATTCCAGTTATTTTCAGGGTTGTTTTGTTTTGTTTCATTTTTTAAAATATCACTGTTCAATGTTAAAGTTCCTGGAAGCATGTCCCATTGGCCAATTTTAGGTCATGTGTCTAACCCTTGGCCAAAGGGATCTGGAATATCTTCATAGATGGTATCATCAATACTATATGCAATGAGGAAGAGATAATTTCCCAAAACCAATTGAGGATCTTCTGCTAGAAAATGAGAATGGATGTTCAGGTGGCAGAACAGATTTCTACTATAATAACTATTAACATATATATGAGTAAAATTCATACTTTCACATTTATTGTCACTAGAAAATGTTGACTGACTTGGGTTACTTTATGACAGAGATGATTCTTATCAGTAAATTAATTTAGCTCAACAAATCAAAGTTAAGATATGTATTTCTATTTGCAAGTTAACAAATCTTTCATATATAAATTGTCTTCTTTGCTCTACCATGTAGATAGTATTTTGCATATTTTATACACAGAAAAGTAGATTCAAAGAGATTAAGAGACATAGTTCTGGTCAAAGAGATAAAAAGGAGCAGAGACAGGAGCTCAGACTGGTTTTGATTTTGGTTTTATTTTAAATGTTAAGTGCTCAGATGTTCCCTGGGTTTATCAGTCACATTTTGTATTTTAAGAATGAGAAGGACTTAACTTCAAACAATATTTTTATAAAATAATGATTTCTATATTTTTATACAAAAGCAAGTGTTTAAATAAGAAAAAAAATTTACTCTCCTAAACAATGATGATTCTGTGTAATTTGCTATCTACTTATGAATATTTATTTAAGTTGTTCTGTTATCATAACTTCAGAAACATGCATTTTCTTTTCTAATAAAGAGACTCTTTTCTGTTTATTTGTATTATGACACCCAGATATACCTTTTACTTAAAAAAAAATAATTTAGCTTCTCTCTCCATGTTGGACCCCTGTCATTTTTAATCAAATGTATCATTATGGAATCTATTGAAATTCTTGTATTTTTATACTTGACAATTTCTCGGGTATCTATATTTGTCTTCCCATATTTTCATTTAGGGGTATGTGTGTGTGAATGTGCTCTCTTGTTTATAATCCTGAAACAAACCACAGGATTTTCATACACTCTTCTTGTTGCTTATGTTTTCTTTCACTTGTTCTTTCTTTTGCCCTCAAACCCCAACTCTTTGTTTTCTCTTCATTTATTTAGGTCTTACTTTGGGCAGGGGATTGTGAGAGTGCTTTCACATAAACTGATAGACTTAACCTAAACAAGTAGTTTAAATGATACAGATACATGTTGAAACTGGGAGCTATGCTTGGAAGTGTTGACACCCCAAACAGTGTGGCTGAAAAGGGAACAGACAGGAACTACTATGATTCTGGAATCTGAGAGATGCTTTCTCTCTTCCTTGACATTTCATTGTACTATTTGTCTTGGTAAGAATAATGTTGGCTTTTCTCTGAGAATGGCAGTTTCCACTGTTTCTGTTTGTATATTATATTGTTTATGTTTATTTGAATAGTCTTCAAACATACAAAAACTTACAAAGTGGATATAAAAGGCACCTATATAATGATTCAAAGACAACTGATGCCAAAATTTACATATTTGCCTTGAATTTCTTTTAAAAAAATGAATACTACAATGTTATATACACTAAATAACTGTCCCACTTCATTATATATGTGTATATATATTTGTGTATTTATATATTTTATATATTTGTGTATTTTACATATATCATATATAATATATATGTGCATATATACATACATATACACATATATGTCTTAATTATGCACGAATGATCTTTCTTTTTAGGAAAATAGTATATATATTCAAGCCTTTAAGAGGCACCAATTACTGTAATAAAGAAACACCCTTTGTTTAATGACAGTATGGCTTCTAGATCAGATTTTCCAAATACATCAATGAGAAACCATCAGCAGGGACAAAGTCCAAAGTTCCAAATTCTCTTTCTATAGCTTACTTTCTTTAAGTCACTAGCTGGGCATGTTGTTACCAAATGAAATCAGATTACAATTTCCTTTTCTACAGTGAAAGTTTCATGGAGGCAGTATTATATCTACACATTTTTGTAGCCCTTTATGTCTGGCACAGTGGACTTGAACATTTTAATCAATGAAATAAATAGTGATTATATGACTGTTTAGTGAAAATGGTCTATTTTGACTTTATCTTCAGAGACCTAAGCTTTTGCTACCTGGGGGTTTTCATTCTTCTTGGTTTAAATGTAATAAGTAGAGACACATTTTTCTTTATAAAATATTGCAACTAAATCCTTCCCTCTCAGTCTTTATGAAATATTACAGCACATTCAGTTTCTAAATACAAAGATGTTCCTTACAGTGTATCAAATTCTGCTTATAACAGTCCGTGTTCAACTATTTTTTTCCTGTTCAACTGAGTCTTCCACTGATTTCAGTTGTCATTCATTATTCATTCTACAAATCTGATTAAATTTGATAAATTCACTATAAAAACCAAACTAAAAAGCACTGAAATCATAAGTGCAGATCAAGTTTCTCTGCCTAAAAGTTAAAAAGAGAGGAAACCTTTTTCTTGGTCGTCTTGCCTTCATAACATTGAAGATGTTTTCTTTTCTTCTTTAATTTTGCACAAAAATTGCACTATTAGCCACACTGTAGCTTTATTACTCTTTTCCTATTTTTGTTATTAACATTTCTAGATCCTTCATTAGCTATTATGTGGTTAGTATTTCCATTTCAGAGTTCCATGGCAGTCTGGGCCTAGAGATATTAGCATCCTGCTATCTTAATTTCTCTTTCATGTTCTTGATGTTGAGAATTAAAGCAAATATTGGAGAAAGTGAATGGGATGATAGAATGTGAGAGGGAGCAAGAAGCAGGTAGGAGTTACAGACTGTGAATTGTGACATAATATGCAGTCTTTGGCCTGAGTTTTAGAAAGGTCTTACATTGAGGTGTCATAAAACTAATCTTCTTTAAAAATAAAATTTAAAAAATATCTTAACTGATTGATTTCATGTCCTCCAGTTTTACGGGATTTTTTTTTTCTTAATTTATTTTTGGCTGTGTGGGGTCTTAGTTGAGGCACGTGGGATCTTTCATTGTGGCGCACAGGTTTCTTTCTAGTTGTGGCATGTGGGTTTCCTCTCTCTAGTTGTGGCATGCAGGCTCCAGGGTGTGTGGGCTCTGTAGTTGTGGTGCGCAGTTTCCAGAGCATGTGGGCTCTGTGGTTTGTGGCACGCAGGCTCTCTAGTTGAGGCGCGAGCTCAGAAGTTGTGACGCATGGGCTTAGTTTCCCTGAGGCATGTGGGATCTTAGTTCCCTGACCAGGGATCGAACCCACATCCCCTGAATTGTAAGGCGGATTCTTTACCACTGGACCACCAGGGAAGTCCCTTTTATAGGATTTTAAGTAGAACAATCTTGAAATTGACTAGGTGTTAAAAATTATTCCCCTTTTCAGAAAAGATTATGTCTCCTACCCACTCCACCAAAGATTAAATGTTACAGAAGTGCTTTGATAACTTTATAAAAATCTATTCAAATTTCTTTTGGCTTTTCAGAAATTGGTAAATAATTTTTGTTGTAATTTTTTTTTTTTTTACTTTTGCTTTTGCCTGCAATATTGGGAGCATCTGTGAAGGGTATACTTGTAACAATAATTGAATCAATTCTGATTTTCTTCTGAGGTTTCACCTGTACCTCATAAAAGTGTATAGCTAAATGATTACAGTCAATAATACAGTTTTACATACTTGAAAGTTATTAAGAGAGGAGATCTTAAATGCTCTCACCACAAAAAAGAAATAGTAATTGGATAGCATGATGGAGATATTAACTAATACTATGGTGGTAATCATTTTGCAATATATAAGTGCATCTAATCAACATATACATCTTAACTGTACACAATGTTGTATGTCAATTACATCTCAATAAAGCTGGAAAAATATAATTAAATAAAAAGCAAATACATATAGCTAAGAACAATGACAAAGGGTCATATTTAATAGAGAACTAGTCGGGTGTGGGGAGGAAAGAAGCAATTGGGAAAGATATGGGAAACAGAGCACCTGGTATGTTCAGGAATTCTCAACCAGAGGTGTTAGCTATTTCTAGGGAGACTGAAGGTCTGGAGAAATAGGTAGTGCTCCTGGTATTTGGTATCCAAGTTCCAGAGATGAAACATCTGCTGTAATTCCTGGAACAGTTCTGCACAAGGAAGAATTGTCCAGCCCAAAATGGGACTGGATGCCTTCTAGAGCATTTGATATACGAGCATGGTTGGAAGGAGTAAATAACGGAGTTTGTATTGTATTCTGTGTAAGAATGGCGGGCTTAGTTCGAGGAGGGGAAAGAGAATGCTCATTAATGTTTGCAGGTCACTCTAAAACAAAAGTCTCTTAATTTGATAAGTAACAGGAACTACAGTAACATTCCACATCTGAACAAAGACAGCACAGTGGCACACCCAGGCTAGAGAGGGCAAAGATCACCTACAGCTCCCCATGAATTCTCTTTTCTAGACTTCTCAGTTCTCAGAAAGTAGCTTGGAGCATAAGCCAGTTTGTCACCTCCCAGGAGTGCCCAGTGAGAGTAAGAGACCACACGTTTGGGCCTGAACTGTCTAGAAAGATAGTATGAAACTACAAGCCTCTCTAGTGGGACCTGTATCAGCAAGATACCTGGTGCCTAAAGATCATCTCATGTGCCATTTAGAAGAGTTCATAATAGAGCATTCATGCCCATAGTCAAGTACAGACATCACACTGAATGAACCTAAGTATAGGCATACCTCAGAGATATTGGGGGTTCAGTTCCAAACTACCACAAAAAAAGCGAATATCACAATAAAGAGACTCACATAAATTTTTTGGTTTCCCAGTGCATATAAAAGTTATGTTTATACTACGTTGTGGTCTATTAAGTATGCAATGGCATTATGTCTAAAAAAACAATGTACACACCTTAATGAAAAAATACTTTATTGCTAAAAAATGCTAACCATCATCTGAACCTTCAGTGAGTCATAATCTTTTTGCTGATGCAGGGTCTTGCCTCAATTGTGATGGCTGCTGACTGAGCAGGGTGGTGGGTGCTGAAGGCTGGGGGTGGCAGTGGCAACTTCTTAAAATAAGACAACAATGAAATTTGCTGCATAGATGGACTCTTCCTTTCACGAACGATTTCTCTATACTATCAATGCTGTTTTGATAATATTTACCCACAGTAGAACTTCTTTCAAAATTGGAGTCAGTCCTCCCAAACCCTGATACTGCTTTATCAATGAAATTTATGTAATATTCTAAATCTTTTGTCATTTCAACAGCTTCTTCACCAGTAAATTCCATCCCAATAAACCACTGTCTTTGCTCATCCATGAAAAGCAACTCCTCTCCCATTAAAGTTTTATCATGAGATTGTAGCAATTAAGACACATTTTCAGGGTTGACTTCTAATTCTAGTTCTCTTGCTATTTTCACGACATTTACAGTTACTTCCTCCACTGAAGTCTTGAACCCCTCAAAGTTATCCACAAGGGATGGAGTCAGTTTCTTCCAAACTCCTATGTATGTTGATGTTTTAACCTCTTTCCATGAATCACAAATGTTCTTAATGGCGTCTAGATGGTGAACCCTTTCCAGGTTTTCAATTGACTTTGCCCAGATCCATTAGAGGAATTAGTATTATGGTAGCTACAGCCTTACAAAATGTATTTCTTAAATAATAAGATTTAAGTGTCTACATTACTCCTTGATCCATGGGCTGCAGAATGGATATTGTGTTAGTAGTCATGATAAAAACAATCTCATTATAGATCTTCATCAGAGCTCTCAAGTGCCCAGGTGCATTGTCAGAGAGCAGTAATACTTTGAAAGGAATCTTTTTATTTCTGAAAAATAGGTCTCAACCGTGGACTTAAAATATTCTATAAACCATGTTGTAAATAGATGTGCTGTCATACAGGCTATGTTGTTCCATTTAGAGAGCACAGGCAGAGTAGATTTAGCATAATTCTTAAGAGCCCATAAAGATTTTCAGAGTGGTAAATGAGCACTGGCTTTAACTTAAAGTCACCATCTACATTAGTTCCTAAAAATAGAGTCAGCCTGCCCTTTGAAACTTTGAAACCAAACATTGACTTTTCTTCTCTAGCTATGAAAGTCATATTTGGCATCTTCTTTCAATAGAAGGTTGTTTTGTCTGCATTGAAAAACCTGTTGATTAGTGTAGCCACCTTCATTAATCATCTTAGCTAGATCTCCTGGATAACTTGCTGCAGCTTCTACATCAGTACTTGCTACATCACCTTGCACTTTGATGTTGTTGAAATAGCTTCTTTCCTTTAAACCTCATAAACCAACTTCTGCTAGCTTTAAACTTCTCTTCTGCAGCTTCCCCAACTCTCTCAGCCTTCACAAATTAAAGAGACTTGGACGGTGGGGGGGGGAATCTTCAAGCTGGTGGAGAGTAAGACGTGGAGATCACCTTCCTCCCCACAAATACATCAAAAATACTTCTACATGTGGAACGGCTCCTACAGAACACCTACTGAAGGCTAGCAGAAGACCTCAGACTTCCCCAAAATGCCTGAGGGTGACCTACATGCAGAGGTGGGGCCAAAACCAAAGCTGAACCCCAGGAGCTGTGAAAACAAAGAGGAGAAGGGGAAATCTCTTCCAGCAGCCTCAGGAGCAGCAGATTAAATCCCCACAGTCAACTTGATGTTCCCTGCATCTGTGGAATACCTGAATAGACAACAAATCAACCTAAAATTGAGGCAGTGGACTTTGGGAGCAACTGGAGACTTAGGGTTTGCTGTCTGCAAATGACTTGTTTCTGACTTTTATGTTTATCTTAGTATAGTTTTTATCACTTGTTATCATTGGTGGATTTGTTTACGGGTTTGGTTGCTCTCTTCTTTTTATTATTACATTTTTATTTTAATAATTTTATTTTTTTATTATTATTTTTTCTTTCTTTTTTTTCTCCCTTTTCTTCTGAGCTGTGTGGCTGGCTGACAAAGTCTTGGTGCTCCAGCCTGGTGTCAGGCCTTAGCCTCTGATGTGGGAGCGCTGAGTTCAGGACATTGGACCACCAGAGACCTCCTGGCCCCATGTAATATCAGTCAGCAAGAGCTCTACCAGAGATCTCCGTCTCAGTGCTAAGACCCAGCTCCACCCAATGGCTAGCAAGCTCCAATGCTGGATGCCCCATGCCAAACAACTAGCAAGACAGGAACACAACCCCACCAATTAGCAGACAGGCTGCCTAAAATAATACTAAGTTCACAGACACCCCAAAACACACCCTGGATGCGGTCCTGTCCACCAGAAAGACAAGATCCAGCCCCACCGACCAGCACATAGGTACCAGTCCCCTCCACCAGGAAGCCTCCACAGGCCACTGAACCTACCTTAAACACTGGGGCAGACACCAAAAACAATGTGAACTAAGAAGCTGCAGCCTGTGAAAAGGAGACCCCAAATACAGTAAGCTAAGCAAAATGAGAAGACAGAGAAACACACAGCAGATGAACGAGAAAGGTAAAAACCCACCAGACCAGACAAATGAAGAGGAAATAGGCAGTCTACCTGAAAAAGAATTCAGAGTAATGATAGTAAAGATGATCCACAATCTTGGAAACAGAATGGAGAAAATACAAGAAACTTTTAACAAGGACCTAGAAAAACTAAAGAGCAAACAAACAATGATGAAAAACACAATAAATGAAATTAAAAATTCTCCAGAAGGAATCATTAGCACAATACTTGAGGCAGAAGAATTGATAAGTGACCTGGAAGATAAAATAGTGGAAATAACTACCACAGAGCAGAATAAAGAAAAAAGAATGAAAAGAATTGAGGAAAGTCTCAGAGACCTCTGGGAAAACATTAAACAAACCAACATTCGAATTATAGGGGTCTCAGAAAAAGAAAGGGACTGGGAAAATATTTGAAGAGATTATCATTGAAAACTTCCCTAACACAGGAGAGGAAATAGTCAATCAAGTACAGGAAGCTCAGAGAGTCCCATACAGGATAAATCCAAGGAAACACACAAAGACGCATATTAATCAAACTATCAAAAATTAAATACAAAGAAAAAAGATTAAAAGCAGCAATGGAAAAGCAACAAATAACATACAAGGGAATCCCCATAAGGTTAACAGCTGATTTTTCAGCAGAAACATGGCAAGCCAGAATGGAGTGGCAGGACATATTTAAAGTGATGAAAGGGAAACACCTACAACCAAGGTTACTCTACCCAGCAAGGATCTCATTCAGATTCGATGGAGAAATTAAAACCTTTATAGACAAGCAAAAGTTAAAAGAATTTAGCACCATCAAACCAGCTTTACAACAAATGCTAAAGGAACTTCTCTAGTCAGGAAACACAAGAGAAGGAAAAGACCTACAAATACAAACCCAAAACAATTAAGAAAATGGTAGTTGGAACATAGATATTGATAATTACCTTAAATGTAAATGGATTAAATGCTCTGACCAAAAGTTGTAGCCTGGGTGAATGGATATAAAAACACCTGTATATATGCTGTCTACAAGAGACCCACTTCACACTTAGGGACACATGCAGCCTGAAAGTGAGAGAATGGAAAAAGGTATTCCATGCAAATGGAAATCAAAAGAAACCTAGAGGAGCAATTCTCATACCAGAAAAAATAGACATTAAAATAAAGACTATTACAAGAGACAAAGAAGGACACTACATAATGATCAATGGATCAATCCAAGAAGAAGATATAACAACTGTAGATATTTATGCACCCAACATAGGAGCACCTCAGTACATAAGGAGAATGTTAACAGCCATAAAAGGGGAAATTGACAGTAACACAATCATAATAGGGGACTTTAACACCCCACTTTCACCAATGGACAGATCATCCAAAATGAAAATAAATAAGGAAACACAAGCTTTAAACGACACATTGAACAGGATGGACTTAATTGATATTTATAGGACATTCGATCCAGAAACAACAGAATACACTTTCTCCTCAAGTGATCATGGAACCTTCTCCAGGATAGATCATACCTTAGGTCACAAATCAAGCCTTGGTAAATTTAAGAAAATTGAAATCATATCAAGTATCTTTTCTGACCACAACACTATGAGACTAGATATCTATTAAAGGAAAAAAACTGTAAAAAATAAAAACACATGAAGGCTAAACAATACACTACTAAATAACCAAGAGATTACTGAAGAAATCAAAGAAGAAATTATAAAAATACCTAGAAACAAATGACAATGAAAACACGACAACCCAAAACCTATAGGATGCAGCAAAACAGTTCTAAGAGGGAAGTTTATAGTAATACAATCCTACCTCAAGAAATAAGAAAAATCTTAAATAAACAACCTAACCTTACCCCTAAAGCAATTAGAGAAAGAAGAACAAAAAAACCCAAAGTTAGCAGAAGGAAAGAAATCATATAGATCAGATCAGAAATAAATGAAAAAGAAATGAAGGAAACAATAGCAAAGGTCAATAAAACTAAAAACTGGTTCTTTGAGACGAATAACAAAATTGATAAAACACTAACCAGACTCATCAAGAAAAGAAAGAAGACTCAAATAAACAGAATTAGAAATGAAAAAGGAGAGGTAACAACTGACGCTGCAGAAATGCAAAGGATCATGGGAGATTACTATAAGCAACTATATGCCAATAAAATGGACAACCTGGAAGAAAAGGACAAATTCTTAGAAAAGCACAATCTTCCAAGACTGAACCAGGAAGAAATAGAAAATATAAACAGACCAGTCACAAGCACTGAAATTGAAACTGTGATCAAATATTTTCCAACAAACAAAAGACCAGGACCAGATGGGTTCACAGGCGAATTCTATCAAACATTTAGAGAAGAGCTAACACCTATCCTTCTGAAACTATTCCAAAATATAGCAGAGGGAGGAATATGCCCAACCTCATTCTACGAGGCCACCATCACCCTGATACCAAAACCAGACAAAGATATAACAAAAAAGGAAAACTACAGGCCAATATCACTGATGAACATAGATGCAAAAGTCATCAACAGAATATTAGAAAACAGAATCCAACAGCACATTAAAAGGATCATACACCGTGATCAAGGGGGGTTTATCCTAGGAATGCAAGGATTCTTCAATATGTGCAAATCAATCAATGTGATACACCATATTAACAAACTGAAGGATAATAACCATACAATTATCTCAATAGATAAAGCTTTTGAGAAAATTCAAAACTCATTTATGATAAAAACTCTCCAGAAAGTAGGCATAGAGGGAACCTACCTCAACATGATAAAGGCCATATCTGACAAACCCACAGCGAACATCGTTCTCAATATTGAAAAACGGAAACCATTTCCTCTAAGATCAGAAACAAGACAAGGTTGCCCACTCTCACCACTATTATTCAACAATGTTTTGGAAGTTTTAGCTACAGCAATCAGAAAAGAAAAAGAGCTAAAATGAATCCAAATTGGAAAAGAAGAAGTAAAACTGTCACTGTTTGCAGATGACATGAAACTACACATAGGGAATCCTAAAGATGCTACCAGAAAACTACTAGAGCTAATCAATGAATTTGGTAAAGTAGCAGGATACAAAATTAATGCACAGAAATCTCTGGCATTCCTATACACTAATGATGAAAAATCCAAAAGAGAAATTAAGGAAACACTC
The DNA here is from genome assembly GCF_964270905.1 of Leucopleurus acutus. Taxonomy (NCBI): domain Eukaryota; kingdom Metazoa; phylum Chordata; class Mammalia; order Artiodactyla; family Delphinidae; genus Leucopleurus; species Leucopleurus acutus. The sequence continues at coordinate 53,785,885 of NC_139149.1, forward strand.
CCATTTACCACGGCACCAAAAAGAATAAAATACCTAGGAATAAACCTACCTAAGGAGACTAAAGACCTGTATGCAGAAAACTATAAGACACTGGTGAAAGAAATTAAAGATGACACAAACAGATGGAGAGTTATACTATGTTTTTGGATTGGAAGAATCAACATTGTGAAAAGGACTCCACTACCCAAAGCAATCTACGGATTCAGCACAATCTCTATCAAACTACCAATGGCATGTTTCAGGGAACTAGAACTAAAAATTTCACAATTTGTATGGAAACACAGAAGACCCCGAATATCCCAAGCAATCTTGAGAAAGAAAAATGGAGTTGGAGGAATCAGGCTCCTGGACTTTGGACTATACTACAAAGCTACAGTAATCAAGAGACAGTATGGTACTGGCACAAAAACAGAAGTATAGATCAGTGGAACAGGATAGAAAGCCCAGAGTTAAACCCACACACATGTGGTCACCTTATGTTTGATAAAGGAGGCAAGAGTATACAATGGAGAAAAGGCAGCCTCTTCAATAAGTGGTGCTGGGAAAAGTGGACAGCTACATGTAAAAGAATGAAATTAGAACACTTCCTAACACCATACTGAAAAATAAACTCCAAATGGATTAAACAGCTAAATGTAAGGCCAGACATTATCAAACTCTTAGGGGTAAACATAGGCAGAACACTCCATGACATACATCACAGCAAGATCTTTTTTGACCCACCTGCTGGAGAAGTGGAAATAAAAACAAAAATAAACAAATGGGACCTAATGAAACTTAAAAGCTTTTGCATAGCAAAGTGACACCATAAACAAGAAGAAAAGACAACCCTCAGAATGGGAGAAAATATTTGCAAACAAAGCAACTCACAAAGGATTAATGTCCAAGATATACAAGCAGCTCATGCATGTCAATATCAAAAAAACAAACAACCCAATTAAAAATGGGCATAAGACCTAGACATTTTTTCAAAGAAGATATACAGATTGCCAACAAACACATGAAAGGATACTCAACATCACTAATCATTAGAGAAATGCAAATCAAACCTACAATGTGGTATCACCTCACACCCGTCAGAATAGCCATCATCAAAAAAGTCTACAAGCAATAAATGCTGGAGAGGGTGTGGAGAAAAGGGAACCCTCTTACGCTGTTGGTGGGTATGTAAATTGATTCAGCCACTATGGAGAACAGTAGGGAGGTTCCTTAAAAAACTAAAAATAGAACTACCATATGCCCCAGCAGTCCCACTGGGCATATACCCTGAGAAAACAGAATTCGGAAAGAGTCAAGTACCAAAATGTTCATTGCAGCTCTATTTACAATAGCCAGGACATGGAAGCAACCTAAGTGTCCATCGACAGATTAATGGATAAAGAAAATGTGGCACATATATACAATGGAATATTACTCAGCCATAAAAAAACTCAGTTATTTGTAGTGAGGTGGATGGACCTAGAATCTGTCATACAGAGTGAAGTAAGTCAGAAAGAGAAAAACAAATACCGTATGCTAACACATTATAAATGGAATCTAAAAAATATAATGGTTCTTATGAACCTAGTGACAGGACAGGAATAAAGATGCAGACATAGAGAATGGACTTGAGGACATGGGGAGGGGGAAGGGTAAGCTGAGACGAAGTGAGAGAGTGGCATGCACATACGTACACTACCAGATGCAAAATAGATAGCTAGTGGGAAGCAGCCGTATAGCTCAGGGAGATCAGTTCGGTGTTTTGTGTCCACCTAGAGGGGTGGTATAGGGAGGGTGGGAGGGAGATGGAAGAGGCAGGGGATATGGCGAATACATATGCATATAGCTGATTCACTTTGTTATACAGCAGAAACTAACACAACACTGTAATGCAGTTATACTCCAATAAGAATGTTAAAAAAGAAAGCCCTGGTTAATATATTTTTCTGCATGGCTATTTATTGTGAGGATGCCAATTAATTTCAAACACACATTTTATTTGAATTTTATTATATTTGAATTTATATTACTTACAGATTTGAATTTTACATTTTATTATATTATTGTATGAATTTAATTAAATTATTACAGTCTATTTCAAAACTCATGCACACACCATCTTTAATACAAAGTCTGAGCTACTCTAGTAAGCATTTTTCATACAGCTGCCAGTAAGACACATTCCATTTACATAGGACTAGTACTGAAATTCTAATGTAAAACATTAGCAGTCTATCTTTTCTTGACTATTGAGGAGGCCCTGTTAACTATATAGACATATTTTCTGAAATTTATCAAGAAATCCACTTATTTTTGACCTAGGTAATGTTAAAGAAAAATAATGAATATTTTTATAAAAGAAAGTTTTAGCTTTCTTCCTCAGGCTTTTAATCTTGTGGCAATCACTTTGTGACACCAGGTTGGTTATTTGAAATTTAAAAAAGGAGTCATAAAATAATGCATTAAGTTTGGGATGCGTATATATTTTGAAATATAAATGAAATACTGGTTATACTATTGAATGATTATTATTTCTCTGATTAACAGAAGAAACACTGGAAAGTATTTTTAAGTTGATTTCATATTAAAAATGAACCTTCCCTTATACTAGGGAAATGTATTATAATTTTAAATTATGTCATCAAAATCTATGGAAGCTATGCAAAAATGTTTTATAAGAAAGCATTCGTGTTTGAAAAACATGTCAAAGATTATAATTTGACTTTTGGTCTTTGAGGTATATTTTGATGTATTTTGAAAGCAAAATGATTGCAAAAAGAAAATAAAGCTGAGTTTTCACTGTTCACAAACATCATTCTCTGGACTTCAAAGTAAGAGATTGACATATTGTAAATGGTAATTCAACACAGCTCTGCTTCCCATAAATTAACATTTAAAATGTAACTTTGAAGAAAGTAATCATTTTAGATATTACTGACTGTTTAAGGGCACATGGCCACAATTTCTAAGATGGAGGGTGTTTATTAAGGTTTATAGACATGATAGAAGATTTATAGTCATGGACTCCACTGGCTGCCATAGTCTTATACAAGTCTCACTGTGCCTTATTTTCTGAATTTATAAAACTAGAGCTTATCTGTAGATATAAAGCTGAGACCTTTGAGCAGAAGTCAAATAGAAGGTGCCATGGGACAGAAAGGAATTATTAGTCAGAGAAAATCTTATCTTTTTCACATTGCCATTTATCTTTGTCTGCCCATCAATTGTAAGTAATAGAAAGTAGGGAAGATGTTGTTGCTTTCAGCATACTGATTTTATTCTGTTGGTGCTAAATTTCTCTTTGCTGTTGGTCCCCTTAATCTCTTTGTTTCCCTCCATCATCTTTCTCACCAAGCAAATAACAGGAAACCACAGAGGTCTACTCATATTATTTAAAAATTTTACAATATTGGTTATATTAATAAAAGTGTATGGATGTGAATAAAAGTCAGATTTATATAGGGATTCCTCATAACAGTAAACCTGTAAAGACTATCAAGATTGTCCTTGCTATGTAAAAATGGTTTTAACTGTATCTTTCTTTACGAGAACACCTGAAACATCTATGAGAATTGAAAAGGTGCGGTTCATATGACCCACACTTACAGTGCTAGGAATCTACTCTATAATATACTTACTCATATGTGGAATGAGACATCAAAGATATTCATTTCAGACTGGAGAGAATAGTGAAATATTAGAAACAAATGATATATATGCTAATCAAGAAATGAATAAAAAGTGATATATGCACACATAAATATTTTTTAAATTTACTCATTTATAAAAATTATATAGATCAGTGTGGAAACATCGTTAAAACATTATGGAGTGAAAAAAGTGAGTTGCATGAAAAGCATGTTATCCTTTATGTAAATTAATGAAAATACATAAAACCAAACTTTACATTTGCTATGGATACATATGTAAAGTTTTAAGAAAGGGAGTGGAAGGACAAATCATAAACACATAGCAGTGGAACTTCTAAACAGGAGTCGAGTAGATTGGACTTGAAGAAGGTGGTCAAGTGAGCTTTACATTCTGTTGTCTGTTAAATTCTACTGGCAACATGTTAATAGAATCCTTGTATAATTTTAATAGATATCATGTAGAATTATATTCAACTGCATGTGACATAAAACCCAGAAATTGTGGTTTAAAGAAGATAGAATTTGATTTCTCTCTCACATGAAAGAGATAGGTTACCAGGGCTGGTATGGTGACATCATGGTGGCACCCAACCACGTAATTTCCTTCTCTGCTGTTTTCAGAATTTTTATGTCAGCTCATGATCCAAAATGGCTGTTGGAGCTTTAGTTGTCGTTTTTGCATTCTAAACCAGAAGCAAGAGACAGGGTTCATAAAGACATCTCTCCATTCTTTTCAGGGATACAGACTAACTTTCATTTGTATCTCATTAGCCAAGTTTAGTTGTATAGTACCCCTCAATGCTAGGGATACTGAGACATGTAGCGTTCTAGCTTGTTTAGATAAGACATAAGGGGAGAATGGGTGCAGGAAATCAATTTGCAGTCTTAAAGATGAAGATAAAGGTGGGGAAGCGGGGGGAGAGAGAGAGAGAGAGAGAGCGAGCTCATGTACACTCGTGAATGAGAGGGAGTTATGCAAAAGTGAATAGTAATTTGAGTGGGGGGAAATTGATGGCTACATTTTAAAATATACATTTTTTATATTCAAGATATATTTGAAAGTATTCAAATTTTCTTTTTTAAAAAATAATTACCTGCTCAATCTCTTTGGCAATACTTCGTATTTAAAAGTATTCAAATTTTCTTTTTTAAAAAATAATTACCTGCTCAATCTCTTTGGCAATACTTCATCTGTAAAATGTAAATAAGACCACTTACCACATATTCTAGAGAGTTTTTAGAGTCACTGGGGCTTGCAGCAAGAAGTTGTCAGTGCAAATGCTGCTGCCAAGGAGTTATGGATGGTCACAAACAATGTATGCTACAGATGCATCCAAATAAGTCTGTCCCTGTGGGTGTTTATTTGGTTTACACTCCTTTTGAAGGTGATCAGGAGGGGAAAAGTTATTGTTATTGGTGATTGAATACTGAAAATTTAAGTTGTAACTAGAGTAGGTATGATTTCACCGCTTCATTTTAATTAACTCAAACTGGTGTTTCAGCATGCACGGGAGGGAAGAACATAAAATTTCTAAAATTTGCTATTCAAGTGCCATTCCCAGGAGGGCATTACTAAGTATGTTCCTTTGCGCATTAATTAATGCTGGCACTGAGATGGCAGTTTACGCATCACTGTGGATAGATGTGCTTCTCTGAAGCCACTTTCTCCTGGATGCTTAAACTTAAGGTGGATTGGTAGTTATACATTCTAGAATCTCATCTCTTCATTTCCTCCTCTTGTCCCCAAATACTCAAGGAACTATGAAAAATATACACTGAGATTATAGATTTGGTTATGAATGACTTTAAATACGGTTTTTGTTTGCTTGTTTCTGCTTTAGATTTCTCTCTCTCTCTCTTTGCCTTTCCCTCCCTCCCTTCCTTCCTCCTATATCTCTTCCGAATAAATTAAACATTACAGTTACAACTAAACTCATTTCCCACAGTATATTTCCCTTCTCTCTCTCCTGACGTTTATCATCTCAGAAAAAGGGATGGTATGTTTTTGTATTTACATAAATGATAAAATTATAAACCTATCTTTTCCAGTAAATCTATCCTTGGTTTTTTCACTTATTATGCTTTGGAAATGCATCTGTGTTGATTCATGTAGATCCAGCTAGATTATTTGATTTAGTAGTTGCTCTTTTCAAAAAGATGTGTTTCGGGCTTCCCTGGTGGCGCAGTGGTTGAGAGTCCGCCTGCCGATGCAGGGGATACGGGTTTGTGCCCCGGTCCGGGAATATCCCACATGCTGCGGAGCGGCTAGGTCCGTGAGCCATGGCCGCTGAGCCTGCGCGTCCGGAGCCTGTGCTCCGTAACGGGAGAGGCCACAACAGTGAGAGGCCCGCGTACCGCAAAAAAAAAAAAAAAAAAAAATGCGTTTAATTATTCATCTCTTTATTGAAACTAGTATATGTAAAATGTGGTCCTTGTTATAAATGTTTATGTATCTATTCTAGTATCCTTTATTTACCCGGTCTCCTGTTTAGTACTGGATAGATTATATAACTGAAAATCTGGTACTTTTACAGTAATAGGCACTGACAACTTTTTAAATAAAATGATTTTGTGTTATTAGAATGTTTTAAGGTCTGTAAGTTGGCTAGGAACCTCACTACTTTCTTGTATAATATTTTTGATTTTGATTAATGACATTTTCCACTTGTTTATATGAATATTCCATTATTTCATGAATACTTTCCACTATTTACAGTCAAAGCCTACTTTACTAATACGACGTAGTATATTGTGTTTTCATTCCAAGTCATCTATATCAATCATTTGAGTGAGCATATTTAAAGGAATTTGAGGTGGCACAGTTTGGATATACTATATAGGGCATGTCCTTCTGGTTAAGATTATAACCCACTTTGTTAGACAGTAATTAATTCAATACATTTATCTGAATAAAAAACATCTTGTTGATACACATAAGCAGATACTACACCCAAAATGTAAAATTGTATATAATCAAATGAACAAATCAGGATAATTATTAAGTAGCAATTTGACATCTAGCAATATAACCAACCAGCTAAGAATAGTCTCAAAAACATAAACTTAAATGGAAATATATTTTAAACAAAATGTTAAGTAACAAGTAAACAAATTAATCAATGTAAATTCTGGTTTAAAAAATAAGAAATCTGGAGATACTGAATCTCAATAGTTTCCATAAATATTGATTAAAAACATTTATTAAACTCCTAGTGAATATGTATGCAGCACTTGATTACATTTCGTGGGAAAAAAAGACATATTCTAGCCCACAAGGAATCTATGATTAACCATGAACATAAAATGAACGAACACAAAGGACATACTTAAGAAGTATACAGTGATATAGTGTAAACTCTTAAATTATGGTATCCTGAATTATTGGTATAAGCTCTTTCACCTAAAAGAATTTCTAGCTAACTGAAGTATTGAAATGGCAATTATGTTTAATCATTTAAATGAAAACTACATATAAAGGAGGACATGCTTTCTAAGCAGAATATTCTGTGCAATTTTACTACAAGTTATTATATTTGCTGTAATGAAATAACTTTTCTCTCTCCTTTTGTGATGTTAATGCATCTGTTTTTATTCCCTTACTACAAAGAGTGCTGAGGAGAAAATGCTAGTTTGTGTTCCCCACACTGTGCTGCACAGGGCTAAAGATGTTAAAAGATGTTAACTTGAAAGGTGGAGATTTTTAGAGAGAATGGCCTATGGTTCAAAAAGTTTAGGAGACAATATATTAAGTAAAACTAGTTATATTTGTTTTAGAATCACTCACAGCCCAAAAAATGTTAAAACTTTCAAGATGAACATTTTTTTTTTTTTTAATGTTGAGCCTTCTTTTAATTTATTTCTTTTTTTATTTTTGGCTGTGTTGGGTCTTCGTTTCTGTGCGAGGGCTTTCTCTAGTTGTGGCAAGCGGGGGCCACTCTTCATCACGGTGCGCGGGCCTTTCACTGTCGTGGCCTCTCTTGTTGCGGAGCACAGGCTCCAGACGCGCAGGCTCAGTGGTTGTGGCTCACGGGCCTAGTTGCTCCGCGGCATGTGGGATCTTCCCAGACCAGGGCTTGAATCCATGTCCCCTGCATTAGCAGGCAGACTCTCAACCACTGCGCCACCAGGGAAGCCCAAGATGAACATTTTGTTTGCCATGTTTTACTAATTTTATTAGATCATAGAACTCATGTCGTCATCTTGCAGGCACTGTTGTTCCTCAAAACACAATTTTGGAAACACCTGCACTATATATTGTCCCCCATTTATACACAGGTGACTATCTCACCAGTTTGACTCCTATATCTATAAATATTTTTAAATTAAGAAAAAATAAAAAATAATTTAAAACTTAAAAATTGTTTAGGCTATTTTAGGTTATTTAGATTTACATATAAATGTTCAAATCAGTGTGTCAATTTGTACAAAAATGCCTAGTGGGATTTTGATTGGTATTACAATGAATCCATAGATCAGTTTGGGGAGAGTAGACATCTTAATAATATTGAATCTTCCAATCTATGAATGTAGTATAGTTATCTATTTATTTAAATTGCCTTTAATTTCTCAGTAATATTTTGTGGTTTTCAGACTTACAATCTTAAGCATCTTTTGTTAAATGTATTCCTAGGATTGTCATATTTTGTCATACTATCATAAATAGTATCATTTAAAATTTTCAATTTCCTAGTATAAATAAATGCAATAAGTTATTGTATATTGGCTTCATATCCTGTGATCATGCTAATTTTACTTAATAATTCTAAGATTTTTTTTGGTAGAGTCCTTAAGACTTTCTGTGTAAGCAAGTGTGCTGTCTGTGGGTGTAGACAGATTTATTCTTTCTTTCCCAATATTGTTGCTGTATTTCACTGCAAAAACTCATTATAGTAAAATAGCTATAAAAGGCTGGAGTGGACAACCTTGCATAGCTCCTGATCTTACACAATAATTATTCAGTATTTCACCATTAAGTATAACATCAGCTGTAGATTTTTTGTTTGTTTGTTTGTTTTGTAGATGCCCTCTATCAAATTAAGGACACTCTTTTATTGTCCAAGTGTGCCGAGAACTTTTTTTTAGAGCATGGCTGTTGATTTTTGTCAAAGGCTTTCTCTGTATCTATTAAGCTGATTATGAATTTTAACCTTTGTTCTAATGAGGTGAATTACATTATTGGTTTTTATTTATTGCACTAATTTTACATCCCTGCAGTAATTCCCAGTTGATCACAATGTGGTTTTGTTTTATATAGCTTTGTATTTGATTTTCTCATATTTTGCAACTCCATTTTCAGCCCTTCTCTCCTCTCCAGAGAATAGCGGTTGGGGCTTGAAAGTCTCAAGTTTCCAATCATGGATTGGTCTTTCTTGTTACCAGCCTCCATCTAGGAGCCTACCAAGAGTCACTTCACTAGAACAAAAGACACTTATATCAGCCAGGAACTTCAAGGGATTTAGGAGTTTGGTGTCACATGCTCCTATTACTAAAGTAATTACAAAGTCTTAGGAGCTCTGTGTCAAGAACTGGGGTCAAACTCTAAATGTTAGAAAGAGAGATTCTCCTGGCAATCCTATTTACAAGGGTTTCAGGAATGCTGTGTCAGGAATCGGGCAAGAGACATATATACATATATATACGTATATATATATATACGTATATATATATATATACGTATATATATATATATACGTATATATATCTCTTGTTATTTCACACCTACCCTAAGGAATCCCCTTGTAGCCAGGAGCTGATGTTTCTGGCCAGTGGCCACCAAGGGCCTAAGCCTATGCTTACACTTACAAGGCTGAGCTTGAAAGCAGATCTTCCCCCAACAGAGCCTTAAGATGCCTCTAATCCAGACAGCACCTTGATTACAGGAAGGGATTTTCTGCTTCATGTACAAAAGTAGGAAGAGCATGAAAAATGTTACACAGCTGCTGCTCATGAGTGTCACCATTTACCACTTAGTCTTCTACTCTGTTGTTCTCATGTGGTATGTAGTGGTTATTCATTAGCACACATACGGATATTCTGTAATCTCTAATTCCTCCTCATCTATATTAATTTGTCTGTTAAAATTTTGCTTGCACTAAACACAACTCTAATGAAAGTAAAATGTTTTCTTCCTTTCAGTGATAGTCTCTAAATGGTTGATGATTATATTACTGTATTCACTCACCTTTCAAGAATTTTTTTCTTTCTTTTTCCCACCGAGAGATGCACATTTAGCAATAACAAAAGCTAAATGCAGTACAATAAAATTACGTGGGAGGGATTTCAATTTCATAGTAAAATGGTAAGTTTATTATGGAATGTTTACATTCCAGTCCTCATCTTAGAACGTGATTGTGCTGGTTGTTAAGCTTTTGTTCTCAGCTATGAATTCATCCTCCATATGCATATTTTGATGCTGGGGCTGTCACTCTGCCAAGCACATTTCTTCTTTGCCAACTGGTTCCCCGTTAGGTTCTGCCATAGGGACACTAGAGCAAGTGCAAACAACAGGAAGAGAGAGAAAGGGATTTCCTTTTCCTGTTTGCTGGTTCTTGATGGCATTGCTCCAGCCTTGGCCCTTCACCTTGGGCAGCAGCAGTTGCTTCTAGTTCCCAGGTTTTTCACTACTCTTAGAAGCAGGCTTGGCAGCAATGTCATCATCAACAAGCTGGCCTCCCTCCCTCCCTCAGGGTCTGGACCCAGCTGTGCAGGCATCCTCTCTGAGGTTCCAGAGATATCAAAGTTAACCCTGCAGTGTCTGCTCCTCAAAGTCTTTGGTTCTAGATCTGCAGGGTCCTTCCTCCAAACTGCTAACTTCTGATAACTCTACTCTTCCTTTTGGTCCCTTAGTCTTAGGGCTGTTACCTATTTCTTACAGTTATTATTTTTCACCTCAGTATTCCTGTTTTTTCCCTTGATTTTCTGATATCAGCTTAACTAATTTCCTGTATAAAATTCTCTTATTAACATTAACTACTTCTATTTTCCTACCTTGACTGTGACTGGTACACAGTCCAATAATAGAAGAATTTACATGGGGAGTATTTCAAATCCACAATAAAATATACATAAGTCCAAAAGATAGATCCTATTAAGTTTATACTATATGTTGATTGTTTGGAAATGTGTTTTGAATGTTAAGTACTGGTCTTAGAAACACAAATGGCCATAATGACTGTCTCTTCTAAAGGAAACACTTGAATAGGCTTAATAAATAAGTTGGCAATGAGCCATTCTCTCATGTCCTCCCTGGTTCAGAGAAGACCTCTCACCACCACTAATTACCCCTTTCTCTGAATTTATATTTGCTTTACATACTCTGCTTCTCAATTTGAATTCTCAGTTCTTATATACTGTATTATTTCTGTTATATCTTTTTTTCTCCCAAATAAGTTAGCAAGCTCCTTGTGATTAATGAATCCTTTTCCTTCTCTTTTATCTCTCAATTTGCCTAGTGCCACTTTTTTGAAAGACAACATTATTTGACAAGTATTTGTTGATAAATTTATCCATGATGATCTACATTTATATTTGTAAAGGAAGATTTCTTTTAAAGAAGTCAGAGAAAAGGAACGTGGTAATGGTAGAGAAAAAGAGGAAAGAGCTAGGTATTGATAAATAGATTAAAATTGGTTGACCTAATTTAGTAAAAACTATTTGCTGATATTTAATAAAAAATATATTGCTAAATACTGCTAATTACCAAATTCAGCATTTGATGAATATTTGGTGAATGATAAATTTATAAATATTTGATGAATTTATGAAAGATTTAATTTTTTGTTTAAATTTGTATAATGTTTCAAAGCTACTTTAAATTAAATGAAATATGCTTACCTGTCTATATTTTATTTAAATCCACTAAAAGTTAATTTAATATTTCAATTTTACATATAAAAAAATTTGCCCCAGGTCACATAGCTAGTCAACAGCAGAGCTGAAAAGTCAACTCAAGCATTGTAAAAGTTTCTCATGAATGGGATATCTAAACCCCAAGATCTAGACTAATGACAAGGTTTTTTGTCATAATTTTTACACTGGAAAAAAAAAGTTTGAGGATTTAAAAAATTATTTCTAGTCTTCAAAGCTCACTTGGTTTCTTGCTAAAACAGTCCAGAGGTTAGAGAGACCCTTGTTCATATTCCACAGCAGCCATTTCACAGCTCTGATCTCCAGCCAATGAGCTAATCTCTCTATGTCAGAGTTCCCTCATCTGACTAATAGATTTAACAATAATTTCTTTATTGGGATTTTTTAAAAGATAAGATGAAATACTACAAATTAAATTCAGTGAACACATGGAGATTATTAGCTATATGCAGGCATATGATGCAAAGTGCACAATGCCAAGCACATTATTGACACTCAAAAATCAACACATTTTTTGTTTAAGTCTGTGTTCAGTCTAGCAAATACATTTTATAAGCCTAAGGTGTGGTCTATGATCTCTCTACTTAGAAGAAAACTCTTAAACTTAACCTATTTAAGGTAGAAATGCATGAAACTGCCTACTATCCTAAATGCTTTGTAGAATCTTTGATCTTTTTGGCAGTTTTATTGTATATACATATAATTTTTATGATATGCAAAACGTTAGCCTTTGTTTGAAACAGCAGTTTTCTCATTAAACATTTGAGTACAATCTTGAATCATGGGAGAGTTGAAAATTGAGAACAATGTACTATAGATAAAAGGATTTAGACAGTTCTGACATCAACTTGCTAGCGATAGAGTACATGTGTTAGTGAGTGAGCGTGGGATGTTTTATAATACCAAAGTTACTGAAATCCTATACAGACATGTCCGCATTAACTGGAAAGGATCTACATCGTTCCAGTGGTTTTAAATCCTTTGAAAAATATTTTTAACATCAATTCTAAGTTGCTATAACAAAGATACTAGAGTGGCTTAAATAGAATGGAAATGTATTTCTCTCTTATATAACAGTCTGCCTGGTCCAGGCCAGAGGGACAGCTCTGCTCCACAGGGTAGTTCAAGTGTTCTGGTTCCTTCCATCTTAGTTGTTCTGCTCTCCCCAAGATGACTTCCTTGTCTGCAGAGTGAAAGCTCGTTGGTGCCTATCTGAAGTCCAGCTTATAGAAAAGAAGAAAGAAAGAAAATCTAAGGCAAATAACTTACTTGTAACAAGGGGAACAGAGGTTACAGTCATCATTTCCACTCCATTTTATTAGTAAGACCTCAGTCACATAAATACATATAGCTGCAAGGAAATTATATTTCATAATATAAATACAATATATTATACACAAAATGTAATATATACAAATTGGGGTCCAACATGACAAATTTTTTTAACATCTTTATTGGAGTATAACTGCTTTACAGTGGTGTGTTATTATGTGTAACAAAGTGAATCAGCTATACGTATACATATATCCCCATATCCCCTCCCTCTTGCGTCTGCCTCCCACCCTCCCTATCCCACCCCTCTAGGACATGACAAATTTTTGAAACTTTTTTAAGACCTAGTATCTGATAAAATTTTATAAATGTTCCATATATTCTATTCCATATGTTTTAAAATATGTATGTTTTCTCTTTTTATGGTATAGGATTCTATAAATATAGATATATCAGTATATATCACATACAATCAATTCATTATGTTGTTTACATTCCTATTTGGATTAAGTTTAGTACTATCAGTTTCTAATAAAGTTATGTTACATTCATCCACTATGAATATAGTCTTGTTTTTCTCTTTGTTATTCTATCTGTATATAGTCTATCTCTTTCTTGGAAATTTATTAGTGCACACAAGTTCATAAATAATATTTCATCTAGTGGGTTGGTCCTCTATCTTTCCTAATATTTTGTCCAAAATAATACTATCCTCTTAGTAATATTATTCCAACTACTTTCTTTTCTTTTTTTTAATTAATTAATTTTTTTATGGCTGCATTGCGTCTTTGTTGCTGCGCGTGAGCTTTCTCTAGTTGCAGTGAGCGGGGGCTACTCTTCGTTGCGGTGTGCAGGCTTTTCATTGCAGTGGCTTCTCTTGTTGTGGAGCACGGGCTCTAGGCGCGCAGGCTTCAGTAGTTGTGTCATACAGGCTCAGTAGTTGTGGCTCGCGGGCTCTAGAGCGCAGGCTTAGTAGTTGTGGCGCACAGGCTTAGTTGCTCCACGGCATGTGGGATCTTCCTGGACCAGGGCTCGAACCCATGTCCCCTGCATTGGCAGGCGGATTCTTAACCACTGCACCACCAGGGAAGCCCCCAACTACATTTTTATAGTAGTATTTAAGTATTTATTTTAAACCATAAATCATGGGAGTCACCATGTATAGAGAGCAGAGTCAGGGCCCTCCTGCCTAGAAAAATGTAACTCGGCTTTTTTCTTGTTACCATGTTTGACTTTGTTTCTATGGTTGTAACTCATTCTTTATGTCTTCACTGGCCTTTCCAAGTTAATATTAAGATCAAAGCTGGTTTCAGGATTGTCTTAGTGATTAATAGTAACATTTTATTCTTAAAGTTTGCTATAAGGATAAGAATTTCATGAAAATAAAAAGATAGCTGTAATTATATCTTGAACAGTCAATTCTACAGATTAAATAGATGTGTGCAAATGTGTGTGACTTTATATGATGAGAATATTTTGAAGGTCATTGACAAAGATGATGCCATCAGAGAGAAACCATTGACTACCCACCTGCTCTTTAAATAGTCCCTTGAAATCTGAATTTTCTCTCAGTCCACTAAAGCACCCAAACTTCTAATTGCCAACGGACAGAATTTGCTTGAGCTGGAAGCAATCTTTGGGCATTTTTATGACATGTCCTTCAATAGATGAGAAAACTGTGGCTCAGAAGTGTGTATAGTTATCCTGTTTGCATCTTTAGCTCTTCTTAAAATCAAACTATTTAGTGGCTTTAATAAAATAGCATTAAACTTGCAATTTTCTTGCTTCTTAGTACCTTGCTTCTTTCCTTTCCTCAGGGTCCCCTCTTCTGGGTCCAAAGCTTAGACAAAGTTAGGGCTTTAGTCCTTCCTTCTTTGTACATTTTCCTCCTTAGTTATCTATTAGTTTACCTCATAACTAATAGACTATTAAAATTCATAGTTTTAGCTATCATTCTCAGCAGGAGTTTTTTTTTTTTTTCTTTTTTTTTTTTTGCGGTACGCCGGCCTCTCACTGTTGTGGCCTCTCCCATTGCGGAGCACAGGCTCCCGACGCGCAGGCTCAGCGGCCGTGGCTCACAGGGCCCAGCCGCTCCGCGGCACGTGGGATCTTCCCGGACTGGGGCACGAACCCATGTCCTCTGCATCGGCAGGCGGACTCTCAACCCCTGCGCCACCAGGGAAGCCCTCAGCAGGAGTTTTATAAAATCAGTCTCCAGCCATAGCTTCCCTCCAAATTATTTATTCTTGACTTCCAATCAATGGCCCAGCATTTCCACTGGCACTTGACACTCAGCACATTTAACATTTCCTTTCCCTTTCTTCCCATTATTTCATTACTCATTAAGATCTATTTGTTCTTCCCTAGAAATATAATCTTTTAAAAGCCATGTTTACTCTAAATATAAATCCTTTTTTTCTATTAAGGGATAAATATTAATTGCAATTAAGTATTTCTGAAAGAAGCTACTTTAACTTGTATATTTTATAAAATAAAATGTTGGTGTTGGTCATGGTTTAATAAAAGGCATTTTTACCTTTTGGTGCCTAATACATAGACTAAAGTCACTGCGGGTAAGTTCTCAAATTGTCTACTTTCCTTTATTTTCCCTCTATTAACTTGTGGCTGCTTTCTCCACAATATCTGTTTTCTATGATGTTCATTTCAATGTATTAGAAGAGCAGAAGGTGACTGTGACCTTAATGAGCTGGCTGTTAGCTTTTTGAGAACACATTTTTAATCTACCCTTACAACATCTGGTTATAAATTTATAATTTATTTAGGACCATGCATTTATGTGTGTTGTGTCCCCTGTTTAAAGGTGAGAACATAATGCTTATGAGTTTCACCCATTTGTTAGTGGTATTTAACATATAAAAGCATTTTGCAGTGTTTGAGTAGTATTGCCAGTATGTCAAAAAGCTTTAAATGTTGTTTAATATTTTTTGAGGCAGCTATCCTAACCTTCTACATTTTCCCATATTGCCTATTAAATATACCAGCCATCTGGAATCCTAGTTGCAGTTCAAGAATTCATTTAAATAAAATCCCACAATTTAGTTGGTTAATAATCCATTAAGCACCATGTTACTGAAGAAATAATTTCACTGACTAACTTTTTAGAGAAGTAGGCCATATATAAAATTTATCTGTTGGCCACCTAGGCTGTAGATGTATCAGAAAACAATTTAAGTGTCTGTACAAGTATGTAGATACATACTTCTTATTGAAAGGGAGTGTACATATAGACATAGAATATAGCATGTCATGATAAGCACAGTTGAGAAAATAAGGAAATATATTGTATAAATTAATAGTGTAAATCAAGCATTCAAAAACTTTAGGGTATTTAATAATTATTCTGCCAAGGTATCTAAATGAATGAAAGTCATAAATTGGATGCTTTAAAATAAAATGTATAAATCTGTCTTGCAAATTTGGGTTTAGGAAATGTATAAATTATTTCAGGCATGTTAAAATGTCCCTAGGTTAGATTATAAATCAAACCCAAATTGAATACATTAGTGGAATTGGGTTGTAATCTGGGCCTTGCTACTAAAAAGCTGCATGATCTTTATTGTTCTCAGTTTCTTTTGTCATTTATAAACAAGAGGGCTGGGTGAATCAGAGCTCACAGAACAGTGGTCTCTGTCTTTCTAGTATGTGAATCCAAATGTCTCTATGCTGCAACCATCGGTCTCTATCTACTTAGCTCAGCTGATTATCCTGAAAATATTTGAATTTACCTCTTTTAGGTAGATTATTTCAATAGTTTCTTTCTAAGCTAGAATTTTATGATTTTAAATGTCATGCATGCATCCGTGTTATGAAGTTAGACACATCAAGAAACATACATGGAAGAAACAAGATTCTGATTGCCTGAAATTTGACAGATGTCTTATCTGTATTATAAAGGATGTGTGTGCATCAGCCTTCTCCTTCCCCACATGATTATGGTCATGATGGTAGTTTCCCTGTAAATTTCTGATGGTCGTCCTTTACATAGGCTTTAGGCGTTGTACAGGAAAAACTCTAGCTAATGTAAATGTTCCTTTCTCCTTGAATAAAAATAATCAGTGACCTCTAATAGCAACAGAATGTTTTTAGAGAGGTGGAGGACTTCTGGCAGATCAGTGATTCACCTTTAACAGTATGCCATTGATACCATTTCCAGACATGTGCTCTCTGGAATTTGGCGACTTGCAGATGTTTCAAGGGGAAGCTGTCAGCCAAGTAGTCCTTTTGATATAGAGTAGTTCTAGGATGTTCTGCATGTATCATCACCTGATTTAATCAAAGTCTTAAATTTCAGTAGGTGAGGAGTAAATTCATATATTGTGACTTTGGTGTCATTTTGATAAATATTGCTGGCTATAACAATCATTCTATTCTTTGGGAACTAAATGTAGGTGCTACAATTCAAGAATATAATTCATATCCTTATTATCAATCATTGCAAGTCACCCATAACTTATTCTGACTCACTAAATTTATTTAAGGTGACCATCAGTATGTAAGCTTTGGACATATTTTGGTGTATGTACCACATTTTCTAGCTTCTGTCACCTGTTGAAATAAACTGAAAGCAGGTTTTCATACCTATTTTGTTTTATTCTGTAATTATAATTTTCTAATTTTTTTTTTACTTTCTATACCAGTAACGTTGTAAAATATATCTTAGTCATTGTGAAGGTAAAACAAAACTTTTATCTAAGGTTCCCTGTTTGTAAAATGTGTCCCATTTTGCAAAATGGTTTTGCTGGATTGATGGATCTCATTTGATATTCACATTAATCCTAAGAAGCGAACTGAAATATTACTGTAGTTTTATAAATGAAAATACCAAATGTTCAGAATGAACAAGTTGCTCCTGAGTGGCAGAGCAGCCTCTTCTTGATGTCCAACCCAACATTCTTTCCATCATAAGCATCAGCTCCTTCAGGGAAGCACGTCAATGAACCCCTCGCATAAAACAAGTACAGAGTGACTAGCTCTCGAACTTCAGTGTACACTGAAATCACCTGGAGGGCTTGTTAAAAGTGCATTATTATGTTCTCAGCCCCTACAGATAATGACTTGAATAGGAACTAGAATTGACGCTTTAAATAAACACTTCTAGGTGACAAGTGGACAGAAAACTCACACTATGTGAAATTCTGATTTAAAAAAGTATACCCCCAATCTTTAGTGGTTTATAAAATAACTTAGATCAGAACCTATGTTATTTGAACATAACAGCGACACGTATGTTGGGTAAGTTTTATGCCTGTGTGTCTAGAATTTCATATGTAAAATGCAAACTGATTTAGATAACAGTGCATGCTGTTTCTTGATTACATTACCTCATGCCCTCAAGTAGTGGAGGCAGTGTTCTTGTATGTAACATATCTTTGAATGCCTAAGATTAAAATGAATTTATTTTAGTCATAATTTCTGTTCTCTTTCTCTCCACTCTCTCCCCATTTTACTGTGAATGAGCAGGTGGTATAAAGTAGGTTTATGATAGGATTTAAAATGAAAAGCAATTAGAAGAATAATTAAAAGTGGGAACTGACAACATGTCTCAATGTGCTTGATGTATAAAGTATAAATATTTCAGGGAAATTTTATTTTGTTACTTAAAAAATTATGAATCAAGGGGAAGCATAGAGTGTTTGCTCTCACTAGCTCCCTCAACACATCATTGCTTTATCAGCTGTGTCCTGAGCAAGAGCCAGGAAGGGAAATGCAAAGTATATTTATTTAGAAAAAGAACTGCTGCTACCAGACAGTGACCAAAAAAAATCCTGTCTATTGTAAATATTGAATCCTTCACTTGTAGTAGTCGAAGAAATGACCTTGGTAATAGATTTTTTTTTTGCCTGAATTAAGCAGAACCCAAAGTTCTAAAGTGTTAAAAATAGACAGTGTGCAGAGTTCCACTTTCAGCATGACAGACTGAGCTCCACAAACCTGCTCCCCAGTGAAAGTGATCTCTGGTCTGAAAAAAAAAAGAAAGAAAAAAGAAGATAAAAACCCCAACTATTTAAAATCTCTGGAAATGATTTTAAGAGCATAAGGCCACTGAGAAAAACAGCACGTTTGAGAGACTCTACTAAAATTAGTAAGAACTGGGAGAATATGTAATGTTTGAACCAAGCCTTCTCTCTCCCAGCTCAGCCCATCACTCCAGACTGGTACAGTAGAAAACATAGGACTCACTCTTCCACCAGCTTTCAAAGGGCAATTTTCCCATGAGGTGCAAGCTGTTTACATTTCTCATCCTGCCCAAGCTATCTGTTGCTGAGGCTAAGTTCCAAATGAATGCAGCTGAGAGGTAGAGACTCCTGTCTTCTACCCATTTCCCACTAAATAGGACAGAGGCTCTACCATTAGGGATTGCACCACTGAAAATACTGGGCCCCAGTCACCCTGGCTCCAATTCATGGGTGGAAGGTTCACTGCTGAAAAAAGCAAACTGAGGAGGCCTGGGGGTCCCCCCATCCACCAGGTGTTCATCGTCTCAAGTGAGGGTGTCATTCAGAAGCATGCCATCATTCATTCCCCCAGCACAAGAGCCTTGGCTCAGAGATTTTGCCTGGGAGGAGAAGTTAGGGTTAGTGTCAGTTCAAAATCCCTCCCCAGTGGAACTAACTGACTTCTTTTGCAGTAGAGTGTAAAGTTCAAGCTTAATGGCATTCTCAAAAACATTGAAAATTGTGGCAAAAGGTCATTGGGAGGACACTGTTATTGGAGATATACACTCTATAGGACAGATAGTTTCCCTGGCAGAAACAGGAAAAAAGACAATTGGGAAGAACCTTTCAGGGGTCAGGACAAATCTCAAACCCTAACTTGGGGTACTATCCCTTCAAAAAAGTCTGAATTTGATTGGAAAAATCTGTGAAGCAATTTATCCCTCAGGGAATTTTTGAAAACAATAAACCAATCAGTAATTAGTGGAGCTTAACTGTTGAGTATGGTCAGGGAACTGAGACAGCCAAAGAGAGCCCTGCCATAACTATTTTCCGTGACTGTGAGCATACTCAAGACTGCATTCCCTGTGAATTAACATTAGAGGTTTCACACTAGCTCTCTCATGATGGGGGAAATAGACTTCACTAAAATAACCCAACCAGTCACTGAATAAGTACACAAATAACAATAATAAGTGGGGAGAACCAGGACCCAGACTTGCTAAAATATATCTACCATTCCAGTTTCCAACAAAAACTTTAGAAGACATGCAAAGAAACAGGAGAGTATGATCCATGCACTGAGAAAGAAGCAGGCAAAAAAAAACTGCCTGTGAGAGGAAGCAGATGTTGGATTAACAGAAAAAGACTTCAAAGAACTAAAGGAAACCATGATTAGGAAGTAAAGGAAAGTGGAAGTAAGGGAAAGTAAGATGACAATGCCACATCAAAAAAGAGAATATAGGGCTTCCCTGGTGGCGCAGTGGTTGAGAGTCCGCCTGCCGACGCAGGGGACACGGGTTCGTGCCCCGGTCCGGGAAGATCCCACATGGCGCGGAGCGGCTGGGCCCATGAGCCATGGCCGCTGAGCCTGCGCGTCCGGAGCCTGTGCTCCGCAACGGGAGAGGCCACAACAGTGAGAGGCCCGCGTACCGCAAAAAAAAAAAAAAAAAAAAAAAAAAGAGAATATAAATAATGAGGGAGAAATTATATTAAAAATAACCAAATGGAAATACTGGAGTTGAAAGTGCAATAACCAAAATGAAAAATTCATTAAAGGGACTCACCAGCCAATTTGAACCAACAGAAGAATTAGCAAACTTTAAGAACTTGATGATTCATTGATAGAACTCATGCAAGATGAAGAAGAGAGGAAGAAAAAGCATGACGATAAATGAAAAGAGCCATAGAGAAATGTGAGACACCATTAAATGTACAACATGCATGTATATAATGGGAGTTCTAGGAGGAGAGAGAGAAAGAACCAAAAAATATAGAGTTGAAGAAATAATGGCTGAATACTTCCCAAATTTATTGAAAATCATTAATGTACATAACCAGGAAGCTCAATGACTCAAAGTAGAATAAATTCAGAGTCCCAAAAATAGACACACCATAGTAAAAATGCTGAAAGTCAAAGTCAAGAAGAAAATCTTGAAAACAGCAAGAGAAAAATGACTCATCACTTACAAAAGAACTCTGATAAAATAGCAACTGAATTCTAATCAGAAACAATGGAAGACAGAATGCAGTGGGCTAGCACATTTAAAGTTCTTAAAGAAAACAAAACTGACAATGAAGTATCCTATATCCAACAACGCTATCTTTCAAAAATGAAGGTGAAGCAGTATTTCTTTATAAGAGGCAGTATATGGAAACAACCCTGTATACACACACAAACACACACACTTATATGCATACTCGGTGGAATATTGCTTAGCCATAAAAAAGAATGAAATTTTGCCATTTGCAACAAAATGGATGGATCTGGAGAGTATTATGCTAAGTGGAGTAAGTCAGATAGAGAAAGACAAATACTGTGTGTTTTCACATATATGTAGAACCTAACAAATAAAAAAATGAATGAATATATCAAAACAGAAACAGCCTAGTGGTTACCAGTGGGAAGAGGGAAAGTGGGAGGGCATGATAGGGGAAGGGGATTAAGAGGTACAAACTACTAGGTATAAAATAAATAAGATACAAGGATGTAATGTACAGCACAGGGACTATCACCAATATTTTTAATAACTTTAAATGGAGTATAATCTATAAAAAATTGAATCACTATATTGTACACCCCAAACTAATATAATATTGTAAATTAGCCATACTTCAATTAAAAAATTATAAAGGACAGTGTGGTACTAGCATAAGGATGCACATAGCCCAATGAAATACAATTGAGAGCTCAGAGAAAAAATAACGTGTCTATGGTCAACTGATTTCTGACAAGTGCGTCAAGATCATTCTTTGCGGAAAAAAAATAGATTTCTCAACAAACTGCTGGGACAACTGGATATTGAAATGGAAAACAGTGAAATTAGAACCATACCTTATAACATATACAAAAAATAACTAGAAATGGGCCAAAGATCTAAACGTAAATGATGAAACTATAAAAATCCTAGAGAAAAACTTAAGGGTAAATCTATATGAATTCGATTTTGACAATCTGTTCTTTGTTATGATGCTAAAGCACAAGCTATAAAAGAAAAAATAACAAAGAACAATCTGTTCTTTGTTATGATGCTAAAGCACAAGCTATAAAAAAAATAAAAGAAAAAAAATAAAATTGACTTCAATGAAATCAAATCAAACTCTGTCTCAAAGGACACTATCAAGAACATGAAAAGACAACTTACAAAATGGGAAAATATTTTTAAGTCATATATCTGATAATCTTGTATCTAGACTATATAAAGAACTCTTACCACTCAATAATAAAAAGGCAACTCAGCTATAAATGGACAAAAGACCTGAGAAGAAATTTCACCAAAGAATATATACAAATTGTCAATGAGTAAGTGTAAAGATGCTCAGCATCATTAGTCAACAGGGGAATACAAGTCAAAACCACAATGCAATAGCACATGGGATGGCTGATTTAAAAGTTGGATAATAACAAGTGTTGGTAAAGATAAGGAAAAATTGGAACACTCATATACTACCTGTGAGAACTTAAAATGGTGCTGCCACTTTGGAAAACAGACTGGCAATTCCTTACATTATTAAAAGAGTTCTCATATGACCCAGCAGTTCCACTTCTATATATCCAAAAGAAATGAAAACATATGCCCACAAAATAAAACCTTGTGTACAAATGTTTATAACAATATTACTCATAATAGCCAAATGGAGGAAACGACCAAATGTCCATCAACTAATGAATGGATAAATGAATTGTGATATATCCATGCAATAGAATATTATTGAACCATAAGAAGGAATGAAGTACAGATAAATGCTACAACATGGGTGAACCTTGAAAACATTATGCTAAGTGAAAGAAGCCAGCCACGTAAGACCACGTATTATATAATTCCATGTAAAAGTCCAGGCTAGGCAAATCTATAGAAACGGAAAGTAGAATAATTGTTGTTTAGGGCTTGGGGGAGGGACACTAGAAGAGTTATAGCTAAAATGTACAGGGTTTCTTTCTGAGGTGATAAAAATGTAAAATTGACTGAGGTCATGTTTGCGCACATCTGTGGTTTACTAAAAAGTCATTAGATTGTACATGTCAAATGGGTGAATTGTATGGTATGTGAATTCTATGTCAATAAAGCTATTTGAAAAAAATAGAAGAGGTATTGTTCATTTATCGCTGTGTGATAGAGTCTCACAAATTTAAAGGTGAAATTTAAAACAACACACATTTATTATCTTACCGTTTCTGTAGGTCAGAAGTCTGAGCATGGCTTAGCTGGGTCTTCTGTTTCAGGGTTGCTAACAAAGCTGTAATCAAATATTTGCAATCAAATATAGTAAATTTGTCATCCATGACTGGAGTCTTATCTGAATATTTGGCTGCGAAAGAACCACTACTGAGCTCACATGACTGTTGGCAAGACTCAGTTACTTGTGAGTAGTTGGACTGGGGGCCTCATTTCCTCACTGGCTGTTGGCTGGACCCAACCTTCAGTTCCCTGCCATAGGGGTCTCTCCATATGTTAGATTGCTTCATTAAAGTCTGCAAGTGATATAGTCTGCTACCAAGACGGATATTAAAATCTTAACACAATCATAGAAGTGGCATCCCATCAAATTTGCCATAGTCTGCTAGTTAGAAGCATGTCACCAGGCCAGCCCACACTGAAGGGGAGGGGATTGCATGTGACCCTGGAGGCGAGGACCATTGGAGCCATCTTACAGTCTGTCCACCACAGGCTTATTACTCCACTTCTATGTCATAAGAAGAATAGTTGGGAAATTGATAAGCAGGCCTCTAGAAGTCATATCCAGAGGTTATGAGACCTTACTGTTTCATCTAAGGTCCTTTGTTCATTTTCTTTGTTTGCTTATTGTTTGTTTTTGTTTTGCCTTTGATGCTTAAAAGAGCTAGTAAATAAGGAAGGGCTAATTTTCTGAGCCCGTGTGGATATTTATCTTGATAATCTGCAAAGAACTACCAGGAAAAAAGAGCCCTCATGACAGCTATGATTTCTTGATAGCCCTCATGATAGCTCTGGCTTTTGAGATGAAAGCCAGTGTAGTAAGAGTCCTCTAATAATAATCTGATAGTACAAAGCAACAACAATAAAAACTACAATTATTGTCATACTGCCTTAAGATACGGTTAAATTGTAATTTTGCTTCTCATGCATGTACCTCTTATCTAAACTACAAACCAACAACATCAGGGACTGAGCATCATATGCTTTTCTCATTTTTTAAAGTTTATACGATAATACCTTAAGTTTAGTAGGTCCACAAATATTTATTAAACCTTATTCTGTGAGTTAGTCCTATAAAATACCCCTTTATTTCTCATATTCCAAGCTGGTTTCTTCATGAATCAGAATTCTGAAATATGGGTAAATTTATATGAGAATTACTGAAGCTATACTTGAGAGTCAAGGGTATGGGTTCAAAACGTGATCATCTGTTTCTCATCGAGAGATTGGCCTCGCTTACGTTTACCTCCTTTTATTATTTGTTTCTGCTGTACCTAAGGCATACTTATTAGCTTACTGACTTTTGCTATGTGTGATTCTCAAGTAATAAAGTGTTCATCCAATCCACAAAGTATATAAATATATATAAATCTGGTAGCTGATGCCACAATATCATCGATCCATTTCAATCTCTGAAGGAGCTATCCAAGTGAAATTTCTCTTGGAAGGAAAAAATGTGGTTTTGAAGGATTTTTAAAGTGTTTATTTTAAAATTTGACTCAAATTGGTCCCCAAATTTAAAGTAGTGGGTCCAAGAATTTCAGGTTGCCAAAAAATATAACTTTATTCTTTTCTATTAACTCACCTTAATTTCTATCTCACCTACCTCTCTCACTTAGGTAGCAGAAACTGTTATAAATCAATTTGAGGTATCGTCTTACTCACAGTTTATTGCTTATATAAATGTTAAGTCTACAAGGGTGGGAAATGAAGATAGAATGGGGATTTTTCCAAGATTGCATCTTTTCTGCAAGAATCCACATAGAAATGTCCTTCCATTTTTGACTTGCATGAAGTAGATTTCATGAAGCAAATGTTCCAACTGTAAAAGTAAAAAAAGGCCAGATATATTACAAAAATAATCATTTTCAAGATATGAAAGCTGAGGAAACAATGATGAACTTTAATTCTGAAAGAGGGCCTTTCTGAGGTGAGCTGATGATTGCTGACCATTTTCCCCAAACTGTGGATATTTGCCAGTTCTGGGTGTAGACTAAAGTTTGTGCTTAATTTACTCAGAGAGACTCTCCTAGAAGAAAAGAGAGACCTGTAAGGTTTTGGAGTTAAGTGTAGTGGGCATGATAGCTAGAAACTTGAGGAGTCTCAAAATCAGAGCCAACTTCCACCTTGGGGCACTTACTAAGTTCTGAGCAGCAGTGAGGGGGCTATGCTGAGAGCTCCTAAAAGGCAGAGCCAAATCTCATTATTTCAAAGTCCCATTGGAGGGAGCTTCCTACCTCTGATACATAGTCAATCTGCCCTTCAAGACAAAAGAAGAAGACTTATCAGACTTTGAGGTTTCAGGCAGGGGATGATATAATTGCAATCAAAATCACAGGGTTCTTGTTGATATTAGCAAGTTTATTCTAAAATTTAGATGAAATTTTAGATGGAATATAAATGGAAATTTATTATGGAATATTATCTCATAATATTATGGAATATTTTACATGGAAATTTATATGGAATAGCTAAGGCAATCTTAAGAAGGAGGAGGGGGTAGAGGAAAAGGAGAAGGTAGCTGGAGAACTTAACCTGCCAGGTAGCAAGACTTACTGTAAAATTACAGTAATTTAAAAGTGTGGTTATTGGTGCAAGCAGAGTAAAACAAGAGTCTAAAAAGAGACTCCCAAATAGACAGCCACATGTAGGTTCAACACTTCAATTCAATGTGGAAGGCATGTTCTTTTTAATAATTTATGGAGGGTCAAGTGAATATCTATATATATAAAAAAAATCACCCTTTCCTCATACTATATAAAAAATGATGAGTAGATCAAATACCTTTATTTGAAAAGTGAAACAATAAATATTCCATAAAAACATAAGAGAATATTAACAAGCAAATAAGCTATTTCTTAAATAGGACAGAACAAGCACTGATCATAAAGTACTGATAAATTTGGACCTCTTTAAAATTATGAACTTCTGCTTATCAGAAGACAACATTTTGAATAAAAAGTCAAGCTACAGATGTGGAAAAATAGTCACAATACATATTTCTGACAAATAACTATTATCCAAAAAATATAAAATATATACATTTTAAATATATAGTATTATAATAAAAATAAATACATTTTATATAATATATAAACTTCTCCCACATTGACTAAAGGTGTTCAAAAGGTACAGACTTCCAGTTATAAGATAAGTAAGTACTGGGGATGTAATGTACAGCATGATGACTATAGTTAATACTGCTGTATGGTATTTGAAAGTTGCTAAGAAAGTAGATCTTAAAAGTTCTCATAACAAGGGAAAAAAATTTTTTTTTCAATATGAGATGATGGAGATTAACTTAATGTAGTAGTCATTTCACAATATACATAAATCATTGTGTTGTACACAAATTTATACAGTGCTGTGTCAATTATATCTCAATAAAACTGAAAGAAAAATAAACAGCTACAAATTAATAAGAAAAGCCAAATTTTAAGAACTAGGCAAAGACTCTAAGAGGAATTTCCTAAAATAGGATATCTCAATCAACACTAAGTATTTGAACTTAGGATTAACATCATTATTCACCAGTGAGATGCAAGTTAAAATGACAATGAGATACAATTACATCCCAAACAGAAAGGCTAAAATGAACAACGTAGACAAGTTACTTGCTATTGTCTACATTGTTCGTTTTAGCCTTTCCCTTGTGCTTGACCCAGGCAGCAGAGTTCAGAGGGAGTCCCTCATTCAGGGATACTCATGGCGTCTCCTCCTCCTTTTCTCCTTGCTTCAGACAGTGGATTCAGTTTGTACTCTCCAAGTGATAATTCTTTTCTTACTTGTATGTTACTCTTCCAGATCTACTGCCTATGCTTTGAGTGCTTTTAATTCTTTTTAAGTTTCTAGTATTTAAAAATCTAAAGGCAGAGTTTTTATTTCTTTGTTTTCTCTCACATCCCTTCAGTAAACACAAGCAATAGCCTGGTTTTCTGAATGGGATGAAAGAAAATGTATGAGATAGAAGAAAATATGTATGTTTTAAAAATATGTATCGTAATATATAAGCATTAAAGAGTTTATTTTATCTGTATTAATTGACCATTAAAAAAAATCCATTCACAAGGAAGCTTTTATCTTTGAATTTCAAATTAAATGCCCCTGTGAACCTAGGTCCAATGATTCTCCAATGTATATTTTCACGTTTGTAAAACATATGCACAGCATAAAAATAGTTGTATTCTCTGAATAAAATAGTTAATTCATTTTTGAAGTGGCCATATGACCTTATTTCCCCAGTACCTATGTGTTAAGCTGAAAGCAGAGGTGCATGTGAAGGTCGGCACAGAATGGGATAGTGAGCTCCTGAATCCAGACTAGGCATGCAGAAGCCACTCTTACAGCACCAAGGATTTGATGGTTGGGGAAGATAACCCTAGAGCAGCCATCCACTTATCTCTTTGACAGAGATTTCAGGGCTGGGATGCTGGACGCTTTTAACTAGGGCACCTCCCAGATTAGGGCCCTGTATACCATAAAGTACTAAAGTTGTGTGTTAGAGATTACTAGACGTTTATTTATCTACATTTACTTACTAAATGTTTATTTATTTATAAATTATCTCTTATTTATAGAACTCAGGGCTGGAATGAATGATGCCACTTCTAAATTATCTGTGCAGATTAGTGTCATATACCATGAAGTAACAACGATTACATATTCACCAGAATTTTTCTTTTTCTCCTGGGCAAATAGACTACATTCCTGAACCTCTCTTATTGTCAGAGACTAGGTGCTAGCCACTGGAATACTATCAAAAGCAATGACTGTCGTTTCTGGCCATGTCCTGCAAAACCTGCTTCCTATAGGTTTTCCTCCGTGCTACTTCCCTCTTCTAGACAATTAGGAAGGAGATGACACACCAAGGCAACTTTGGGAGCCATGTATTGAAAGCCCCAGAGCTGCAGGCAGCCTAGGTACCAGAATAATTTTGTTAATCAGAGATTTCCCACTAAGAAGGTGCATCCACCTAGGTCTGTTGTATGAGCCACAAGTGTACTTCTATTTTATTTGTGCCTTTACATTTTTGGATCTTTTAAATCCAGCTATTAGGATTGCCCTAACTAATTTAAGTGGAAGGTAGGTGTGATGGTGTAATGGTTAGAAATTCTGTACGCAGCCTAGATTTAGCACTGACTGCTTCTGGGTGGCCATGGACAGGTAACATTACCTCTTAGGACTGGAATTTCCTCATTATGCATGAATGAAATAGATTAGTTGATCTAGGTTATTCTTTCCTGTTCCAACATTATAGAATGGAAGATTTTATTACATTGTGTCAACAATGCATCTTTGTATTTTAATGCAAGGACACTACTATTTGCCATTGGTATATAGCTATATTCCTATTTTTATTTTTAAAGCAAATTTCCAATAACTTTCTAGGGATGACTGTTCACTGCTATCGGTTAAAATTCCAAACTGAACTACCTAAGATGCAAGTGCACTCCTTTGAACTGATACTTTTTCTAAAAGACTAAGGTCTTTATCATTAGTGTATCTACCTATAAATTTGCTCTTAAATCAATAGGAAAGTAGTACTTATTTATCCAAAAGATAGCATCAGAAAGTTGTTACTATGTTAAACTATTGTTTCTCTTCTACACTGTTTATAACTTTGAAGTAAAATGTACTTTTGAGCAAAATCTTTCTGTGCCTGGCCTCTGTGAAAAGGGCATTTTCTTTCTTTTAAAAGTTTGAGTAGGGCTTCCCTGGTGGCGCAGTGGTTGAGAGTCCGCCTGCCGATGCAGGGGACACGGGTTCATGCCCCGGTTCGGGAAGATCCCACATGCCGCGGAGCGGCTGGGCCTGTGAGCCATGGCCGCTGAGCCTGCGCATCCGGAGCCTGTGCTCCGCAATGGGAGAGGCCACAACAGTGAGAGGCCCACGTACCGCCAAAAAAAAAAAAAAAAAAAAAAAAATAGAGTAAAGTTGATTTGACTATTTTTGAGTTATATGAGGATCCCCCAAATAAGTTCTTCATCTAAGGAAAAAAAAAAAGATTGCTCACATTTTTTCATCTTATGTCATGAAAAAACCCAGAAAGACATAATGTTACTCTTTGAAGTATGGGTTTTCTGTATGTATTGTAACTGCAATGGGTGTGAAAAATGGATGTACATCTAATAGAACTGAATTGCCTCAGCTTTAGGCTCATTCCTTGAGAGGATTTTGAAAAGCGTTCGTTCATGTTACTTTTGACACATGAACTTGACAGTTTCGTATACTGTAATCCCTTCTACTTTGGAAACATTAACCTAATGGATAATTTTAAGTCACCAGCATTATTTAGAACACCTTAACTATTTTAATGTTCAATTATGTTCTTCAAAATTGTCCTTGATAAAAGAAGGAAAAGATGACTCACATGGGTTTTATAAATTGTGATGTGTCCTTGATTAAAAAGACAACAAGATTACAAATAGTGGAACTGATGACTCTTATTCAAAGCATACAGGGTTGACGCTCAATAAGGTAGCATTACTGGTGAATGAATTTCACTGCTTACATTTTTCCACTGCTTTCCTTTTTCAGAGTTAGTACATTTTTCTCTTCAAGTGGAACTTTGGACTTCTCATTAAGGACAGTGGTCATTTTTTTGGCATGGAGGTCATTCAATCTTATGGCATTTAGAAATGCTTTTTACCATCTTCCCTAATCTCATAGCTGACAAATACAAAGCCTGCCAAACAAGTAAAATATGAAGAGTAGAATGATACTGAATGTATGTAATGAAATAAATTACTCTGGTCCTCTGTATAGTGTTAATTACTGCAACCAGTAATTAGAGGCAGGGGAATTAATTCCTTATACTTGCTCAGATCAGAATGACAGGGTATGTATATAAAGTATTTCTTTACTCTAATCCCTTCTAGTTAAGACAAGGAAGTTAAATATCTATAGGCCTTTAATTTTTTTATTTTATTTTAATGAAAACTGGGAAAATGAGTCATCTTTCCAAATAGTTTTTGCTGTTCTCTTATGTAAATCTAACTGAAATTTATTATAAATAATTTGCATCATCAGGTCAAATTTCAAATTTTTAATTTGTTAATCTCTTTCCTTGAGTTTGACTTTAATGAAATAGGTCCCAACTTCTGGGCACTAATCTGTCCCAGATATTTATCATCTCAAAGAAAATATGGCGGGAGAAGAAGATGAAAAGCATACTTGAAAGCACAGTAATATTTATAAACTGAAAACTCATCCAAATGCTTTTGCTCATTGAATGGTCTACAGATCATATATACATAAGTAGAATAGTCAGAGAGTTAAAGCCTCTGTCGAATGGAATAGAAGAAATCAATGAACAATTTCTTTAATTTTCTGGGCTAGTGGGGAAGGCCTATCTTTAACTGTCAGACCCATTGTCACCTGGTTATAGGGTAGCATTAAGTCGAGTCATCATGTTGCTTTCCACTGCTGTGTAAGTTATTAGAAAATCTGCTTTAAATAAATATTTACTGTATTCCTTTTAAAGAATGACGGCTTATTACTACTAACTCCTGTCAAACAGAATATTTCCCCTTCATTTTGCACTTGGTAACTCTCCGTGAACTCATAATCATAAGAGAAAGCAAATGGAAATCATTCCTTCCTGCTGAATTCTAGAAGTCACACTACCATCAGTCACAGCCATGTGGCAAATGTTCCCAGAGAAGTAGGAATTAAACAAAATGAAGAAGACTCTCAACTAGATCCTTTTAGAGCTCTTATGACTGGATCGTTTTCAAACTGCACAGGAAATATGTATCATGTGACATTTATAGTCTACATATTTTTGAATATTTTTGTTGTGCAAATGTTAGTATCTAGGTTAAACTAGATTTTTAAGTATAAAAGCAATATGTGAGGATGTCAACAAAATCAAATACTGCAGAAGAGTATAAAATTGAAAATCTGTCTTTCCATCCCTATGCTTACTAGTTCTCTCCCCAAAGATAATGGCTGTTATCGGGGTTTTGGGTTTCTTTTTTTGTATCTTTACTGAAATATGTTATATATATATACAAACATGTATTTTTGTGTTTGTATAAATAATTTTGGATTAATACGGTCATGCTTTATGGACTCTTATGTAGTTTGATTTTATTGGTTGTGCTCTAAGAACAGTTTGTATCTGGGTATGTTCAGGCATATACTCAAATGAATCTCTCCCTCTGTGTGTGTGTGTGTGTGTGTGTATACAAACACACATGTACATGCATACATGTACATTTGTATAATCATGTAAATTAGTGAAAGTTTTTAGTGAAAGTTTTCTAAAGGTCTCAAATGGACTTCATGATATATCAAGACTTCAGTTAACTCAGTCTGTCATATTTTTCAACTAGAGGGAACATAACTCTCAAATTCATGGAATATTGGATCATAGATTTTAGAATCAGAGGAGAGGTTTATTTAAATTCTAACTTCAAAACTAGTTGTTTGACTTCTCATATAACTTGTTCAATATTGTCTACCTTTCTCTTCCCTTTACCATTGTTTAATAAAATCCTGTCTCTAAGGAATAACCCCAATACTGATTCCTCAGTGAATTTATCATTAGTTCCATAATCCCTCTTCTTTATCTTTTCCCCTCTTGTACTTTACAGATATACCATGTAATTTAGTGCCTAACAATAAAAATGATACTATAGATCCAGTTTCTTAGCTTTCGTATTTATCAGAGTACCTTGAATATTGTTGGCTAGCCCAGAGACTAATATACATCCATTGATTGAATGATCAAGGAAGCAAATTAAAATTAAGTCAGTGAATCCATACAGCCACTCGTGCCCTTGTTGGTGCATTTAACCACACAGCCAGATAAATCTATTTGTTAAGACGGTTTTCAGTCTGAAAATCACTGCTGTCTTTTTCTGCATTTCTATTGCACATTTCTGAAGATAAGTTGGAGTGTTAGGTGGAATCTTTGCAGTAAATATAGAAGCAATTTGATTTTTAGTCCTTGTCTTATTATCACATTTCTCTATTAGAGAATTCAGTGCACTAATACAGCCTCAATCACCCTCCAGTGGATGGTGCTTCAGTTTGATTCACTGTTAAATCTGAAGCAGCTCCATAAGTTAGTTTTAGTAGCTTTAGGGAAGCCCTTTAGGATTCTTCCTTCTTCAGGTGGTGCTTGGCATGCATAAGAAAAAAATTATATCAGTCCCAGAATTTCAGCATTGGAATTTGATTCTAGGAACACTCTGACCCTAGAAACCTGAAAAAAAAAATTAGGTCAAGTGGACTGAAAAGGAAGGTCTACCTTGCCTATTTTTGATCACTATAGAATGAAATTGTACACATCTTCTTAAACCTGAAATTGAGTTCTTAGGCCTGGATTTATTGAGAAATACTTAGATATAGGACAGAAGAAAAGGAGACCAAAGAGAGAAGAATGAAGGGAAAGGGCAAAAAAAGGGTCATTATATTCTCTCTTCTGTGCTTCAGAACCTAAATAATAAAACTGTTATCTTTTACCTTGGTCTATATTTAGAAGGAGCAAACCTATATCAGTAATCTTTTAGGATGGTTACATTTTCTAGAAGTGTAAGTGAATATTTCTTTAATCAACTTCAGAAAATATATTCATTACAATGGTTTGCTAAATATTTCCAACCACACCTGGAAGTTATAGTGAGAAGCTCACAGCATGCAGCTTAATGATGTTTTCCCTTAGAAAGCCCATGACTGTATGTGCAGGATTTAAACAAAATTCATCATACATTACTGTCTGGCTGGTGCTGAAGCTCAAAGCAAACACCATCAGTACATTTTACACTGCAGCATGGGCTTAAAAGACAGTCCTCTTTCTTTCAAGTTTCCTCAATATAAGGTGATTCTTGTTTTAATGCTGAATAACTCAATCATCTAAGAAGTTGGTTTTTTAGTGGGAAATCAGAACAATTCTCAGTAAGTCATTCTTTCTAATGTAATAATATATGTGTGTTTATGATATATGTATGTGAAAATTTGCCTACATATACCTGTCATAGGCTTATTAGGATGATTAGATGAGTTAAATTTAAAGCATTTTGAATAGTAACTGGCACATGGTAAAAGCTTGTACAGTGATGGTGATGATGATGATGATGCTTTTAGTTGATTTGTAACATCCTTTGCTTTTTTTCAAGATCAAATTCTACTCTATTAAAATATCTAAGAAGCCACAGTAACAATCACTAATTCGTGGGGTAAGAATACATTCAACCACCTTTCATATGTAGTGCAGCCCTACTGCTACTCCTCCCCAGTTTAGGGAATCCCTATTTGGTATTAGGATGAACGTATTATTTTCCATCAGAAGCCATTCCCCCTGGTCTAAAGTAGAGTTTTTCTTTCTTTCTTTTTTTTTTTTTTTTTTTGCGGTACGCCAGCCTCTCACTGTCGTGGCCTCTCCCGTTGCGGAGCACAGGCTCCGTACGCGCAGGCTCAGCGGCCATGGCTCACGGGCCCAGCCGCTCTGCGGCAGGTGGGATCTTCCCGGACCGGGGCATGAACCGTGTCCCCTGCATCGGCAGGCGGACTCTCAACCGCTGCGCCACCAGGGAAGCCCTAAAGTAGAGTTTTGACACATTGGGAATTTCTAGGAATCGTGTTCCCTAAGCCAGAAGTCTCTGTGTTTCCAAAGTCAATTAGTTATCTCAGAGGCTCTGTTTTGGTGTCATGATGATCAGAGTTCAAAGCAGAAATGGAATTATGTTTTCTTTGTGTTTGTGGATAGGAGCCAAATGAAGAATGCCTATAAAAAAACGTTATTTTTGGAACCTAACTGCAAAAGTAAAAGTTGCACCTTACAAGAAATTCTGCCTGCAATGGGCAGCTGCTTCCCGGACATTAAGAGCAATATTGCCACTCAGCTCAAGTCCAAGTGGATTGTCAAAGCAGTTCTGTTATTAAGAAGACCAACAGAAACTGTGCTACACATGTAAGGGTCATGTCTAGCTTTTTTTTTTTTTTTAAAGAAGATGTTGGGGGTAGGAGTTTATTAATTAATTAATTTATTTTTGGCTGTTTTGGGTCTTCGTTTCTGTGCGAGGGCTTTCTCTAGTTGTGGCAAGCGGGGGCCACTCTTCATCGCGGTGCGCGGGCCTCTCACTATCGTGGCCTCTCTTGTTGCGGAGCACAGGCTCCAGACGCGCAGGCTCAGTAGTTGTGGCTCACGGGCCTAGTTGCTCCGCGGCATGTGGGATCCTCCCAGACCAGGGCTCGAACCCGTGTCCCCCGCATTAGCAGGCAGGTTCTCAACCACTGCGCCACCAGGGAAGCCCACGTGTACCTATTTTTTTTTTTACATCTTTTTGAACTTGCAACAGCTTAAACTTTGGGATGACACTGTGACAGGAGGCTGACTGAAATTTAGCGGCAGTAGCCTTTGAGAAGAGACCTTTTCTCATGGTGTTTGATTCAGAAACAGCACTGTGTTGGTCTAAAAATGTCCCATGAAGGGTGATATAAAGTTTAAAAAGCAGTTAAAGGAATACTACCTGAATGAAACAGGGGCATTAACTACCAATGTCCTTTCCTGTTAGAGAGTGAGGTTAAAATAACCTAGAAAAGACTTAAGAATTTCAGTTCACTTGAGCCTTAAAACTGAGGTAAGAAATGAGAAAATTCCTATGTATCTATTTTCCTCCTCAGAGCAGTAATTGATGGTATTATTGCTGTATATTTTATTGTTTGTGTTTTAATTGTCTGTTCTTTTGATTGTTTTTTAATTTCTTGAAAGATAGGAACCATGTGACCACTTGAAACAAGGTTTCACAAACCACAGTGTGCATCCGAACAGCAGACAAATCCAGTGCCCCTCAGTGAGCCATCCTCAATAAGTACAGAAGTCGAGAGTAAACTTTTACAAATATTTATAGTCGTTTGATGTTGCGACAACACTTAAGCTTGTTATCAGTGGACATATCTTATTGAATAGAGTATATCGGAGATGTTCAACTCTCCTGTTGCAGGCTATGTACCGGTCATATGTGAAACCATCTATCTGTTCATGACAGATTTGAAATAATAGGGAAAAAAACCCCCATGGTCCATCACCAAGGTGAGTTTAGAAGTACTGCCATGGAGGGTATGAGAGACTCTTATATCCCAGACTAGTTCTATGGTAGGGTATGAAATGGCAACATTATTTGTGGGTTTTTTTGCATTATTTTTTTTACTGAAATATAGTTGATTTACAACGTCGTGTTAGTTGCAGGTGTACAGCAAAGTATACGCATATATATATATATATTTTCAGATTCTTTTCCCTTGTAGGTTATTACAAAATATTTTTGGCATTCTTGTGTTAAGGCATTTAAGGCTCTTAAAATACAAATTATTTATGGAATGGGTTATAGTAGATACTCCATTGTGAAGTTTATCTAACCCTCCACAATTAAAGACTTATTTTCCTCAGCTGCTGGGTATGTTGATGGCTGGCAGCTGAGTATTCTTTCCTGAAGTTTGCTCTTGGCCGAAAAGACCTGCCTTATCTAATAATATGTCCCCCTTTCAGTCTGAAAACAATTAGTATTTTATGAGGGAATATAGCAAGCTGACTCACTGCTTCAATTTGAAACAATTCTTCAGGACCATCCCAGCTCCAGAGCCTTCCATGGCATCATCTGAAGTTTTTGTTGTGACTGTATCACAGCCTACCCTTTTCCTGGGCTCAATCTTATTGCCTTCACATTCCCACAGCTGTTGATTTCAATAGCACTTCCAAATAAACTGCCTGTATGCAAATTTCCACCTCAGGCTCTGCTCCCTAGTGAAACCAAGAGGTATCACAATGATTTGGTGAGAGATATTTTCATTTTGATTTTATTTATCAAGATAGCCTTGATAGAGAATAAGGCCATGGAATAATGGAAAACTGAGTCTGGAGAATGATTTTGGGAGCGTGGGGTGGCTGTCTGCTAGTTGTAAGGGGCGGGGTGGCTGGAACTGAGAGCCCAGGTCACCTGGGGCAGGCATGGGGAGGGGACAGTAGCAGAAGGCTCAGGCTTTTAGTTTTTATAGGGAGGGGTACTAGGGATATATACTTTTCTTCTTCATTTCCAGGGATAACCTTTCTAGATACTCACAAATTCAACTTTAACTCATTTTTCTCATCGTAGAGCTCTGCCTGGGATTTCAGAGCTGGTAGTGGCTCACTGCCGAACTGAATCCTGATGCTCACAAAGCACTAAACTCCATTTTAATCACGGTATATAATCTAAGGAACTGGAACTGGGTGCACTAAAACTATTTTCATTTAAAAGGGCTCAAAGGCATTTCTTCATATTTTAAAAATCTCTAACCATAATTTATTGTCATCACATTTCTGTGACTACACCTGAGATTTCTAAACTTAATGATTCTCCAGCTGCTCTAATGGTGAGCCATCCTACTAACCAACTCCAGAGGACTCTAGTCACATTCTGACTTACTTCTGTGCTATTGCAAGTGTGCTCTTTAGACGTCAACATCAGCATCACCTGAGAGCCCATTAGAAATTCCAAAGGCCTTTTCCAGAGTTACTGAATTGGAACCTGCAGTTTAAAAAGATTCCCCGGGTAATTCTTATGCATATTGGTGTTTGAGAAACATTGCTGTATACAACAAAACTCCTCTGGAGTTTTTAATATTGCAGTTTGCATGGCTATACACAACAACCCCGATATCAGAGGCAAGTTCTGCGATGCTGTTGTTGTCATTCACTCCAACCAACTATCATAGTATTTACTTCATCTTAGAGAGTTGGAGAAGGAATGAACTGAAATCAGAATGATAAAAAACTGCTGTCTTGCATGATCCAAAATCTTTAATAAGTGAAGACAAAATAGCGTATTATATGTACACCTAAAGGAAAAGAGCAACTTATTAGGACACAGTACAAACTCTGTAAGATGATTTATAAAAACAAACCTGCATAAACCTACATCCCTTTTCAACCTTATCTTTTGCTACCTCCCACCTCTACTAAACACACACACACACAGTTCTAAACTGCTAAACTGATCTATTTTCAGTTTCATCCTGAGCATTGCATGAGTTGTCTCTTTATGAAGGATTCTTCTTTTCACCTAGAAAATTTATATTCATATTTTAAATTTCATATTAGATACCATTTCTTCCAGAAAGCCTTCTGTAGCTCCAACAGGATCTGTATTTCCTCCAAATTCTTGCACAATATAGTGAATATCTGATCCATTAGGCCATAAAACTTGGTTTAGCACTGGACCCCGCACCCAGCACAGTGCCTGAGCATGTATTTATTGAATAAACAAATGAATAATTTAATATAAATAGGAATATTAGTTTTCCATTGCTAAATAGCAGAATTACCACAAACACAGCAGCTGTAAACAACACATACTTACTATCTTACGGTTTTCATGGTTCTGGAGTACAGGCATGGCTTAGTGGGACCCTCTGTAAGGCTATAATCAAGGTGTTGGCTAGGGCTGGATTTTCATCTGGAGGCTCAAGTGGGGACAAATTTGCACCCAAGCTCTCTCAAGTTGTTGACAGATTTCATTTCCTTCAGCTGTATGATTTAGGGCAGCTTACTTCTCCCAAGCCAGTAATGGAGAGAGAGAGAGACGCTGGCAAGATGAATGTAACACTCGTGAAATCTCATACACTTAATCACATATATCCCATTACCTTTCTGCATCCATTTAGTTAGAAGCAAGTCACAGGTATTGCTCAGACACAGGAGGAGGGGATTAGCAGAGATGTGTTTATGAGAAGGTAGGGATCATGGGTCTTAAAGTCTGTCCACCTAAAAGTCTGTCCCCCTTAAAGTCTGTTCACCACAAAAGGCATTGTTAAAATTTTTATTGGTTTTTGCTGTTATTAACTTTCTAATTTATTTAAAAAGTTAAACTTTTCCAGTATGAGAAGCAAATTAGTGGCCTGTAACGTAATTGTTGGAATATTTTCTCAATTCTATTCCTTCTTTTTAAGTCTCATTTGGATTATACACCTCTTAATAAACCCAATTTTCTCTCTAGAGATGGCTCCCCTATTCCACTAGATAGCACTGCTTACCTGTCAGACTCCTGACTTGAGTCTTCAAATATGTTTTTCATTTCTGCTAACCTTAGTCAATAATCAAGTTGTTTGCTAGGCCAAAAATTTATAGCTGTTTGGTAGCTCCATGTAATTCTCATACTTTTTTTTCACTTCAGAAGTTTTATTTTTCTCACATTCCTTTCATTGTTTCTAAAGAGTTGATAATAAGCTGTCAGATGCCTGTGTCTGTTGAAAGGGAAGAATTTTAAATTTGCCTCTGCCAAAGGTGCACATTTTCCACAAGTTGTAGAACTAAACGTTTTCCAGATCTGTAGAAATAGTGTAAGTCCTCTTGAAACCAAGCTTAGCTACACTATCCCTTCAAGAAAAAAAGAATCACACCTATTCATTTCTGTAGCAGAATGATAGATACTAGAATAAAGAAAGGTAGAATGGATAAGTTTTGATTATTACATTTAAGGAAACAAACTCTTATTTCATTTTTTAGTAATTTGACGAATAATTTTTCAAACTGCTTGCATCTTTTTTTTTTTTTTTTTTTTTTTTTTTGCGGTACACGGGCCTCTCACTGTTGTGGCCCCTCCCGTTGCAGAGCACAGGCTCCGGACACGCAGGCTCAGCGGCCACGGCTCACGGGCCCAGCCACTCCTTGGCATGTGGGATCTTCCCGGACCGGGGCACGAACCCGCGTCCCCCGCATCGGCAGGCGGACTTTCAACCACTGCGCCACCAGGGAAGCCCTGCTTGCATCTTTTGAATGAGATTTTCATATTCATGATAATATTTGTGTGTGTGTGTGTGTGTGTGTGTGTGTGTGTGTGTGCTTTAAAGTTTTTCCTCCCTCCCCAACTTACACTGGCTTCTTAAATAATGGTTTGAATAGAGTTGTGGTTGTTATTGTCAAGGTGGTCACTACTAGAGTAACCATAATTAAAAGAAAAAAATTCTTGCCAATATAACCCAAATTTCTAAAGTAAGTACAATTTAAATATAAGACAATATAATATAGAAAGTGGAAAGGTGATCAAGCTTAAATGATCAAGTGTGTTAATGTTCTTTAGTTATGTAGAAAGATGGGAGAGATACTAATTTTAGATTGCATTAAGACAAGCATTCATGTTAAAAATTGGGGGTAATCACTAAAAAATTCAAGTATAGTTTAGTCTATAAACAAGGAGTGGGGGAAAAGAAATAAAGAAAATTCTTTTAATTCAATAAAAGGCATGAAATACAGAAGAAAATATAGATAAAAAAGCAAATTAGAATTATAGAAATAAGCACAGGCATATAAATAAATTAATATAAGTTTCACTCAGTAAACTAGAGTCATTATACAGTTAGATTAAAAACAAATCTACGTGAGTTATTTTCATTAGATACGCCTAAACTGAATGACCCAGAAAAGGTGAAACTTAAAAGATAGAAAATTAAATTGTTACCAATAAAATCCCATGCCTCTGCCTTATCCCCCCGCCTCCCTGCAAAAAATCCCTTGGAACTAGAACTATTAATATCAGATCAAATAGTATTTAAAAGCTCCTTGGTGATGTGACTGATTCTAGGACTGGGGCGGGAAACATACAAGATGAGCCTGGAACATGTGGTAGTAGTACCAAAAATTAAGGAAATGTTAAAAACAAGCAGAGTTCCCTGGTGGTCCAGTGGTTAGGACTCGGCACTTTCACTGCTGGTACCTGTGTTCAGTCCCTGGTCAGGGAACTAAGATCCTTCAAGCCACGTGGCATGGCCAAAAAACAAAACAAAAACTTCATGAAATAGCAAAATAGATAAAGCAGTATTGGATTATTACCCAAAGTATAAAATAAATATCCATGAGTCCAAACTGATATAAATAAATGACTGACTAAATAAATGAGGGCAAAGAGACAAATATTTCATGCAGAAAACTCCAAATTATGTGGATACTCCACCCTGAAGGAGGGGAGCATTAACTTCCCACTCATTAAGTATGGGTTGCATGTAGTGACTCCTTTTCAAAGAGGGCAAAGTGGAAAGGAGGGAAAAGAGTAACTTTACATTGGAGAATTCTGACAAAAACTACCTCAGCCAAATGATCAAGGTCAGTATCAACAGTCAAATTTTGTTGAGAATGGTGCTTTGCTTCTGTCGTTTTCCTCCTCTAAACTCATAACGCCAGTCTTATCAAGAGAAATACGTCAGACAAATTACAACGTGGGAGCGTATTATTATATACCTGAGCAGAACTCCTCAAAACTGTCAAGGTCATCAAAATTATGGAAAAATATGAGAAACTGTCACAGCCAAGGGACCATTATATTTCCAATAATTGTTTATAACTTTTATCTTTTCTTAAAATTAGCACACAATTAACTAACAAGACCATTGTATTCTGGTTAACACAGCACCCTGTGTATTAAGGTTCTCCAGAGAAACAAAACCAATAGAATTATATATAAAGAGAGAAATTTATTATAAGGAATTGGCTTACATGATTATGGAGGCTGACAAGTTCCAAGATCTGCAGTAAGCTGGAGACCCGGGAGAGATGATGGTGTAGCTCCAGTCTGATCCCAAAAGCCTGGAAACCAGGAGAGCCAATAGTGTAGTTCTAGTCCAAAGGTCAGCCCTCTGGACACCCATTTCAGTGTGAGTCTGCAGGCAGAAAGAAATGATGTCCTAACTCGAAGGCAGTCAGACGGGAGGGAAGGTCTCTTACTTGGGGGAAGGTCAGACGTTTGTTCTGTTCAGGCTTTCAATGAATTAGATGGAGAACACCCATGCTAGGGAGGGAAATCTGCCTTTATTTAGCCTATCTATTTAAATGTTAAGCTCATCCAAAAACACCCTCACAGAAACACCCAGAATAATGTTTGACCAAATATCTTGGCATCCAGTGGCCCAGTCAACATATAAAATTAACCAACACACCTGATTTTTACAAAGCTTTTGTCTATGCCACTAAAAGAGTACTGATTTTCAAAAATTTAATAAAAAATGTATAGTACATACCACTCTACTATTGGCACACTATAATTAAAGGATAATTAATGATCATTAGGTTTTCTTACATTGTACTCTAAATATCTAGAAGTTCTACCCAAAGGAAATTCTCCATAAGTTTAGAACCCTATAATAAGTTAAGATGGTTTTCCCTTATGATCTAGTATCTGGCTTTCTCACAACTACTCACGTTAACCTGTGTTCTATTGACATTCACCTCTAGACTGGCCATGTTCTGGGACTGGCTTGGATCAAGTGAGTTACAAATATGGGGATCCTGAAAATGACTGCTTGTCAATATGTGCTAGTGGTTACTGTTTTGTTACAGTGAACTCTCTTGCAATTACTGTGCTTTAATTAATTAATCTTAACCTCTTTCTTGATTACATACGCCACTCTTACTGGCTGCCTCTATCTGTGTTCTCCTAGGTCTCACCTGCCACTGTGTTTATCCCTTGTCCTTTCTTTCTAACTCTAACTTATCTCAGTTGATTCTGGTTTACTCTCAAGTTTCTCAAATATAATGATGAGAATAATTAGGAAATCAACAATAAAAGGAAACTTATAGGCTAGGGTAAGCTAGATCCTAGTATATAATTAGCACTGAAAATCATTTTAAAAGTCAGCCAAAAAACTGAGTTTTTTGGGGTTTTTTTTTCATAAAACAAAGAGATTTCCTTTAGAAGTAGTGCCCTTTGTGCTGTCTTGTATTATGACTTCTTTCTTACTAGTAATATGTAATGGTTTTGAGTACTAGACTTAATTTCTGTTTGAAATTTACTGTGAAGTATTTCATTTCAGTAGACTTCAAGTGCACACAGAAATTCATGGGGCAGTCATTTACAGTATTTGGTATCCCAACAGTTGCATTCTAGATATGCAAATACAAGAAGATACAGAAATATTTAGGGATGAGTTTCACACAGCTGGAATCATATCAACAACTGAAAGGATGAAGAAGATTGAAGCTATATATCTGCCAGTTTCAGCAAACCCACACGCAGTTATAGGACACGTAGAGCCAATTCATCCGTTTTGTCAAGACGTTATCTAGTCTGTCCCAGTGGCTTCTGGAGAGTCTCAGACATTCTAGATTGATAGTTTTCTATCCTGTCCTTCAGCTGTGTCTTCTGATACTGCTGAAAACTCATAGGTTCTAAATTGCTGACTCCCAGTAAAAGGTAATCCTCAGCTTCCACTGATAAAATGAATAATTTTCCTTACTTGTATGACCTTGAATTCAGTGCATTTTTTTTGGTAGGAGACCTATTTATGTCTTCCTAGGGACTGGGCATATTTGTTCTCTGTCAACCATAGAAATAGAGAAGAGTTGTTTACCGTGCTCTTCAAACCATATGCCCTTAGGAATTTGAATGAATTATAAAACTGTCCTCTGTCATTTAACGTTTATACTGATTTATTTAATCTTAAGTATATATATATATATATACTTATATATATATATGGCATCTGATTTAATATTACAAAGACATTGCCATAATATTTGCTATAAGGACATAATATTTGAAAATAACCATCAAATGCAGAAGAGAGTGATAAAGGCCTATAAAATGTTAGTGTTAGAAGTAATACTCCTCTGTCCATCATTTGATCATAATGAATAAACTGAGGCTCAAAGGGTGAAGTGGCTTGCCCAAGGCCATGGAGCTAATTAGGAAGAAGTAGAATCCTGGCCTCTTGACTCCTATGACACTTTCTAGGACACTGTGCTGTCTCAGGCATTTATACTTCAAAAAAAAAAAAGTTCTTAACAAAAAGAGAGGAAGCTTCTTAATAGATGAAGTATGAAGCTAATCTTCTGAATGAGTTATGCCTTTTGTCAATATCTTATTTCTGAAAATTAGCTAGATAATTAGCCCTATAGTAAGATTAAATTCTAATTAATATCTAATTAGCAAAACTATCTTGATGGGCTGTCTACATAATGGTCAGAGTGCTTTCAGCTAAATACACAGAAGGATGTTGTTTGGCCTCCCTGACCTACCATAAAACCCTTTCCTTTCCCCTTGCTGGTCTGGGCCCAAGTTCAGCTTTGGTTAGTTCTGGGTTCTCCCCTATTTGAAGTGTTTTATAAGTCACCCACTCTCCAGAAACAATTAAACGTCTAACTCAGAAGGGGAGTATTAGTAATAGTCTGTGGGGTCACATTCATCTCAGTAGACATAGCACCACTACCCTTTCTGTAAATAAAATTAATTTCACAAATTTGAAATTGATTTTTTAAAGTTTATTTTTTTGGCTGTGTTGGGTCTTAGTTGCAGCACACAGGATCTTTGTTGAGGCATGCGGGATCTTTTGTTGTGGCATGTGGGCTCCTCTCTAGTTGTGGCATGTGGGTTTTCTCTTCTCTAGTTGTGGTGTGTGGGCTCCAGAGTGCGTGGGCTCTGTAGTTTGCGTCATGCCAGCTCTCTAGTTGAGGTGTCCTGGCTCAGTAGTTGCGGTACGTGGGCTTAGTTGCCCCGTGGAATGTGGGATCTTAGTTCCCCGACCAGGGATCGAACCCACGTCCCCTGCATTGGAAGGCGGATTCTTTACCACTGGACCACCAGGGGAGTCCCAAAATTTATTAAAAAAACAACGTAGACTAGACTCTTATTCTCCTACCTTCAACTGTTACCAAACCTCATAGGAGGTATGTATATTTTTATTATTTTTCTTCCTTTGTAAGAGAACATTGATATCAGATGTATATAATTATATGTTGCTTTAAGAGAAGAGGATTAATCATCACTTGGAAAAAGGAACAGATGAATCATGATAAAAGATTGCATTTACATATCCATTAGATTAATTGTGATAACAATGCAATATGAAAAATACATATGTTCTGTGCAATGGTAACTATGAAAAATATTATATAAGTTCACTTTTTAATTTTATTTTTCTACTCTCCTCTCCCTGTGCATTTCCACTATGAATCTACAATATCTTTGTGTTCCTTCCAGTTGCTAAATGGTTCACTAGAGAATTTTCAGAGCCTACAAATGTTCCAATTCTGTCTTTCGTTGAATTAGACTCCTTATTGATTGATAATTATATAATCATAGCTTTTTAACATAGACTTTGTACTTGTTTCAGTTATAGGTTAATGTTTAAGTCATTGAATAATTCAGGACATGAGTTTTCTTTTCATGAAGTTGTCAATAAATCAAGGGCACTGTTTAGAAACGTCTAAGGAAGACAACTTTTATAATATTATGCATCTATTACGGTATAGGGATTAAATTTATACAGTGTTGTTAAATAATGTTATCATCCTCATAAAGTATGTATTTTTCAGCTGGGTACAACTTAGGAGGATTCAATATTTATGATCTTTTAGGCTAGAGGTGCAGATGTACATTAAAATTGTGAGGGAACAAAGGAAACAGGTCTTCAGGTAGTTTCACGTTAACACAGTAATCACATGCAAAATAAATGTGTTTTAGTTCAGTGTCAACAAAACGTCAGGAAGCTGCCCAAAAGAAAGTAATTTACACACTTTAATAGATATTCAAGAATAAAGCACCCTCCCCAACCCTCACATCCAGTAAAGAAATGTACAGATCATTGGGAGA
The DNA here is from genome assembly GCF_964270905.1 of Leucopleurus acutus. Lineage (NCBI taxonomy): Eukaryota > Metazoa > Chordata > Mammalia > Artiodactyla > Delphinidae > Leucopleurus > Leucopleurus acutus. The sequence goes on from NC_139149.1 coordinate 53,830,566, forward strand.
ATTTGAACTTGTGATCCAACAGAGCTCAAAAACACAGACTTTGAGAACATGGACTCAGGAGACAGAATCAAATCCTGGCACCACCACTATTTACAATATGTATGACTTTAGTCAAGTTACCTGATCTCTCTAAGCCTTAGTTTTCACATATATAAAAGGAAGGTAATAGAAATTTCTCAAAGGTTAACGTGTGCTTAAAATGAAATGACATGAAGTGTTTACCGTAATGCGTGTTCAAGTCATTTTAACTATTATCACATTTATTTAGACTAATGTATTCAATATGATCGGTGACATTGTATCATTATTCTTCTGGTCATTTCAATTCGTTTGATTTATGTTAGTACAGATAAAATCATAATGTTCTTAGCATTCGGGGTCCCTAAAGGACTGTATTATATAACTTATAAGAAGTGGTTGGCTGTCTAGAAGGAACCCTGTCATGCTATGGTAATTTCATCTGCAGGATCTTTTCTGTCAGCGAATCTCCACAGAGAATGTGTCTGACCCTGCCAAAAAAATAAGGCAAAACAGGACAAAAATAAAGTCTTTTAGGATTCTCACAACACTGCCCTAAAAGAGACTGATTTTTCTCTAGAAAGAGACATTTACATAGTATTTATTTTCTGGAGAAAATAGTGTATTATAACAAGTATCTACACTTTAGCTGAAATAAGCCATTATTCAATATCACTATATGAGTGATATGAGTATGAATAATATAAATGGCAATAACCTCTTCTACAAATGAAAAACTCTATGGTTTCTATTGGATTTTCCCATTATTTACTTCATTTGATACTCAGGATGGATCTTCCATTCCAGCAACTATAAAGATGAATAAGAGATCTGGTCAAAGTTACATGGATTGAAAATGAATGACTCAGACTCTAATCTCTGCTTATATTCACAAGTACCTCAAATGTAGTTATTCCTACTGAACAGAATGGGTGACTGCTGCTTATAAACAGATGGAAAGCTAGTATAACAAGCAGCAAAACATTGTACAACTTCTGTAATTATTTCAATGATAATTTTCTATTATTTAACAAATCATCTAATATAATCTTACTGACAGGAGATAAAAATAGCATAATGGGAATAGTATGGTTTAATGTTCAGAAAGTAGATTTGAAATTCTATTTTCTCTTTCCCTAATTGTATCAATACTTGAAGAATGCCTTCAATGGGCACCAAGGTTATAAAGATGAAGAATAGGAACGTGTCCTTTGCCCTAAGGGAGGTCCCAGTGTGGTCAAGAAAGTAGACACATGAACAGATTATTTTAATAAAATATGGTAATTGCTACGATTGACACATGGCCTGAGCATTACTGGAGCACAGCAGTTAAGATACTTGCCCTATCTAAGGAGTTGAAGACGTTTCTGGGAGGAAATGATGCTGGAATTAAGCCCAAGTCTGAGTGAGCATATACCAGGTGAGGAAAGATAGGAAGAGTATTTCTGCATTAACCAACTTATGTAAGCATAAAGCAGATAATACATTTAAGGAAAAAGCATGTGTACTACCAGAGTATAAAGGACAAAGAAGAGAGAGTGGAAGAATGGAACAGGAAAAGTAAGCAGGGCTAAGTGATTAAAAACTTTTGTGCCGAACTTTTGTGCTCAATTCTGACTATGATGGGAGCGAGCCTATGAAAGGACATTAGAGGAAAAACTAGTGAAATCAAGTCTCTAGTTTAGATAATAGTATTGTATTAATGCTGATTTCTCAATTATGTACATTAATATTTGGGGAAGCTTGAAGAGGTTTGCTATTTTTTTAACCCATGGTTATTTTGTAGCTGAAAACCAAATTCTCCCATTTTTTGAAAAAGAGGACTTTTTGCTTGCAGCAAATAGCTTGCAGGCTATTCAATCCATGAGTGATTTAGAAAAAGTAGGGTCCTAATTATGACTTCCTCTGGTATACATTATTTCTATAACTTTATTATTTCTATAACATTTATGGAATATAGAAGGAAAGTTCTAGGGGGAATTTTATAGAGAATTTCTTAGAAATTTCAGAGAAATTCTAAGAAAATTAATAGTCTGTTTTGCTAAAGAGATAGTTTCATAATTAAAGCTTATGACTACATAGCACCTTGCCTTGAAGAAGTTCAAAGAAATTCGCCAGTTAGTTAACAACATGGATACTACCAAATAAAATAGCAATCGCAGTAATGAAACTTTGGATTTCATATAGATAATTAATATGTCTTTTCCATCTATCGAGAGTGGTAACATTACTAAGAAATTCCTAATTAAGGGGGGTGAATGGAGTGATCAAATCATTTATTCATTTTGTGTGCATTTATTCCCTCAACAAGAATGTTTTAAGTGTCTACTGTGCTCTGAGCACCAT